>NC_086451.1:406209542-407442042 GCF_028390025.1 Pseudophryne corroboree
AATTGTGTGTGTGTGTAATTGAAAGATGCATATGTGTGTAAGTGAAAGAGGCATGTGAGTTTGGGTTTACGTGAGAGGCATGTGAGTGTGTGTAAGTAAAAGACATGCATGTGTGTGTAAGTGAAAGATGCATGTGTGTGTGTGTAATTGAAAGAGGCATGTTTGTGTGTGTAATTGTGCGAGTGTGTAATTGAAAGGAGGCATGTGTGTAAATAAAAAGCATGTGTGTATGTGTGTAAGTGAAAGAGGCACGTGTGTGTTTGCATGTGAAAGAGGCATGTGTGTGTGTGTAAGTGAAAGAGGCATGTGTGTATGGGTTCACGTGAGAGGCATGTGAGTGTAAGTAAAAGAGACATGCATGTGTGTAAGTGAAAGAGGCGTGTGTGTAAGTGAAAGGCATGTGTGTGTAAGTGTAAGTGAAAGAAGTGCGTGTGTTTAATTGAAAGAGGCATGTGTATGTGTAAGTGAAAGAGGTATGTGTATCTATACTACTATTGTGAAAGTACTATTGTGATTACGCTGCTACTGTTCACCCCAAGTACCAGATATCTACATATGGCGTATATATATATATATATATATATATATGAAGTGCCGGCACTCTCTCCTCCTCCAGTTAATGCCCAGGTGCCTCCTAACAGGTCTGTGGGACCTGGAGATAAATCAATGAAGTGGCGCTCATGGGACTTGATTGATAAAAATAAGACTCAGGACACAGCGGTCTCAGCTGAAAGATCTTTCATCTGAGACCGTCGTGTCCTGAGTCTTATTTTTATCAATCAGGTCCAGTGAGTGCCACTTCTTCATATATATATATATATATACTAGGCGATTCATCGCGCCCTACGGGCGCTCTTCACACCGTCGTTAGGGGCTTCGCCCCGTTAACCTCTGCACGGCTTTGCCGCGGGTGGGGGAGGGGGCAGTTAGCTGGGTTGGTGCGGTTGGGGGTGGGTGGGTGTGAGGGTGCTATGGTTGCAGGGGCGGGTGGGGGTGGTGCTGCAGGTAGGGGAGGGGTGGGGGTGCGGGAGCAGGGGTGCTGTGCGTAGTGGAGGGTCAGGGTGCCATGGGTGGGGAGTTGGGAGCAGGGGTGACGTGGGTTTGGGAGGGCTGTGGGAGAAGCTGGTGTGGGAGTGCCGTGGGTAGGGGAGGGGGGGTTTCTGGGCGTGGGGGTGTTGTGCCATTGGTGGGGGACAGGTGTGGGGGGGCAGTGGTGGTGCGGATGGGGGGTGGAAGGTGGCTGCGGGAGTTCTGAGGGTTGGGGGTGTGGCGTGGGTGGGGGAGGGGGTGCAGGAGCAGGGGTGTGGCGGATGGGAGAGGGGTGGGTGCAGGAGGGGCAGATGCGGTGGTGGTGCGGGTGGAGTGGAGAATGCAGGGGTGTAGCAAGGGGAGAGGTGGGTATGGGGGTGGAGTAGGGGGGTGCCACGGGTGGGGGAGGGGGCGGTTTGCCGGTGTGGTGGGTTTGAGGGTGCCACGGTTGCAGGGGCGGGTGCTACAGGGAGGGGTGGGGGTGCGGGAGCAGGGGTGCTGTGCGTAGGAGAGGGGCGGGGGTGCCATGGGTGGGGGGTTGGGAGCAGGGGTGATGTGGGTGTGGGAGAAGCTGGTGTGGGAGTGCCGTGGATGGGGGAGGGGGGGTGCTGGGGGTGGGGGCGTGGTGCCATGGGTGGGGGCTGGAGCAGTGGTAGTGCAGTTGGGTGGTGGGAGGCAGCTGCTGGGGTTCCGGGGGTTGGGGGGGGTGCTGGTGGGGGGGGGTGCAGGAGGGGCAGATGCGGTGGTGGTGCGGGTTGGGTGAAGGGTGCAGCGGGGGGGAGAGGTGGGTATGGGGGAGGGGTGCTGCAGGTGTGGGAGCTACGGGTGGGGGCGGGAGTGCCGCGGGTGGGAGCGGATGTGGGGGGTGCGTTGGGTGCCGCAGGGGGTGGCAGCGGGTGTTGGTGCTGTGGGTGGGGGAGGGGGCAGAGTGCCACAGGTGGTGCGGGTGTTGGTGCTGCGGGTGGGGGAGGGGGTGGAGTGCTACGGGTGGTGGGTGGATGCGGTGGGTGCCGCGGGTAGGTGGCGCGGGTATTGGTGCTGCGGGTGGGTATTGGGGAGGGGCAGGGTTGCAGCGGGTGGGGGAGGGGCGGGGGGTGCTGCAGGTGTGGGAGCTACGGGTGGGAGTGCCGCGGGTGGGAGCGGATGTGGGGGATGCGTTGGGTGCCGCTGGGGGCAGTGGGTGTTGGTGCTGTGGGTGTGGGAGGGGGCAGAGTGCCACGGGTGGTGCGGATGTTGGTGCTGTGGGTGGGGGAGTGCCACGGGTGGTGGGTGGATGCGGTGGGTGCCGCGGGTGTTGGTGCTGCGGGTGGGGGAGAGGGTGGGAGTGCCGCGGGTGGGGGGCGAATGCGGTTGGTTGCCGCGGGTGTTGGTGCTACGGGTTGGGGGAGGGGGCGAGAGTTCCGTGGGTGGGTGGCGCGGGTGTTTGTGCTCTGGGTGGGGGAGGGGACGGGAGTGCCGCGGGTGGTGCGGGTGTTGGTGCTGCGGGTGGGGGAGGGGGGGGAGTGCCACGGGTGGTGGGTGGATGCGGTGGGTGCTGCGGGTGTTGGTGCTGCGGGTGGGGGAGAGGGTGGGAGTGCCACAGGTGGGGGGCGAATGCGGTTGGTTGCTGCGGGTGTTGGTGCTACGGGTTGGGGGAGGGGGTGGGAGTTCTGCGGGTGGGTGGCGCGGGTGTTTGTGCTCTGGGTGTGGGAGGGGACGGGAGTGCCGCGGGTGTTGGTGCAGTGGGTGGGGGAGGGGGGGGAGTGCCACGGGTGGTGGGTGGATGCGGTGGGTGCCGCGGGTGTTGGTGCTGCGGGTTGGGGAGGTGGGGAGTGCCACGGGTGGTGGGTGGATGCGGTGGGTGCCGCGGGTGTTGGTGCTGCTGGTGGGGGAGAGGGTGGGAGTGCCGCGGGTGGGGGGCGAATGCGGTTGGTTGCCACGGGTGTTGGTGCTACGGGTTGGGGGAGTGGGCGGTAGTTCCGCGGGTGGGTGGCGCGGGTGTTTGTGCTCTGGGTGGGGGAGGGGACGGGAGTGCCGCGGGTGGTGCGCGTGTTGGTGCAGCGGGTGGGGGAGGGGGGGAGTGCCACGGGTGGTGGGTGGATGCAGTGGGTGCCGCGGGTGTTGGTGCTGCGGGTGGGGGAGGGGGTGGAGTGCCACGGGTGGTGGGTGGATGCGGTGGGTGCTGCGGGTAGGTGGCGCGGGTGTTGGTGCTGCGGGTGGGGGAGAGGGTGGGAGTGCAGCGGGTGGGGGGCGAATGCGGTTGGTTACCGCGGGTGTTGGTGCTACGGGTGGGGGAGGGGGCGGGAGTTCTGCGGGTGGGTGGCGCGGGTGTTTGTGCTCTGGGTGGGGGAGGTGACGGGAGTGCCGCGGGTGGTGTGGGTGTTGGTGCAGCGGGTGGGGGAGGGGGGGGAGTGCCACGGGTGGTGGGTGGATGCGGTGGGTGCCGCGGGTATTGGTGCTGCGGGTGGGGGAGGGGGGGAGTGCCACGGGTGGTGGGTGGATGCGGTGGGTGCTGTGGGTGTTGGTGCTGCGGGTGGGGGAGAGGGTGGGAGTGCCGCGGGTGGGGTGCGAATGCGGTTGGTTGCCGCGGGTGTTGGTGCTACGGGTTGGGGGAGGGGGCGGGAGTTCCGCGGGTGGGTGGCGCGGGTGTTTGTGCTCTGGGTGGGGGAGGGGACGGGAGTGCCGCGGGTGGTGCGCGTGTTGGTGCAGTGGGTGGGGGAGGGGGGGAGTGCCACGGGTGGTGGGTGGATGCGGTGGGTGCTGCGGGTAGGTGGCGCGGGTGTTGGTGCTGCGGGTGGGGGAGAGGGTGGGAGTGCAGCGGGTGGGGGGCGAATGCGGTTGGTTACCGCGGGTGTTGGTGCTACGGGTGGGGGAGGGGGCGGGAGTTCCGCGGGTGGGTTGCGTGGGTGTTTGTGCTCTGGGTGGGGGAGGGGACGGGAGTGCCGCGGGTGGTGGGTGGAGACGGTGGGTGTTTGTGCTACGGGTGGGGGAGGGGGCAGGAGCAGTGGCGCCACAACGTGGGTGCGGGGAGTGCGGCCCGCACCCGGGTGTTACCCTCTGAGGGGTGACCAGAGCCGGCCTTATGCTAGCCATACATCAGACCAACTTTTCTCCAACACTCCAAACTTCCAACCATCCAACTTGTCTGTTCAACTAAAACAGTGCCCCACACATCTCACCAACTTTTTACCAGTGCTCCACACATCTAACCAACTTTTCATCAGACCAACCAACCTTCCAACTTCTGTCCAACTTGTGATGTCACCGAAGTAGGCGGACAGTGCCTGCCTACAGTTCTTCAGTTTTGTTTTGTTTTTTAATTTCAAAACATGCAGAAGTGTCTTTTTTTCAGTGAAACTGGGCTTTTCTTTCACCACCATACATTTATTAGATTTACTTATTTTTATACTGAACTATGGATACCAGCATGGTTGGGCTGCCAAGGCAAATATATATATATATATATATATATATATAAGATGTAGATATTCGGCACTCCCAATGTAGTAAAATGTACAGCTTGCCTGGTGCCCTCTTTTTTGGAGGCACAAGTATTATTTATATATTTTTAAAAAGATTATTATTATATATATATATTTTTTTTTTAAATGGAATGGGAAAAACCCGAAAAAAATTTGCGTGGGGTCCCCCCTCCAACGCATAACCAGCCTCGGGCTCTTCGAGCCGGTCCTGGTTCTAAAAATCCGGGGGGAAAACGGACAGGGGATCCCCCGTATTTTTAAAACCAGCACCGGGCTCTGCGCCTGGTGCTGGTGCAAAAAATACGGGGGACAAAAAGAGTAGGGGTCCCCCATATTTTTTACACCAGCATCAGGCTCCACTAGCTGGACAGATAATGCCACAGCCGGGGGTCACTTTTATACAGTGCCCTGCGGCCATGGCATTAAATATCCAACTAGTCACCCCTGGCCGGGGTACCCTGGGGGAGTGGGGACCACTTCAATCAAGGGGTCCCCCCCAGCACCACTTCAATCAAGGGGTCCCCCCCCCAGCCACCCAAGGGCCAGGGGTGAAGCCCGAGGCTGTTCCCCCCATCCAAAGGCTGCGGATGGGGGGCTGATAGCCTTGAGAAAATTTAAAGAATATTGTTTTTTCCAGTAGTACTACAAGTCCCAGCAAGCCTCCCCCGCAAGCTGGTACTTGGAGAACCACAAGTACCAGCATGCGGGAGAAAAACGGGCCCGCTGGTACCTGCAGTTCTAAAGGAAAAAAAATACCCAAATAAAAACAGGAGACACACACCGTGACAGTAAAACTTTATTTCACACATGTCGACACACACATACTTACCTATGTTGACACGAAGCAGTCGGTCCTCTTCTCCAAGTAGAATCCACGGGTACCTGAAAATAAAAGATAATTATACTCATCTGATCCAGCGTCCTTATACGTAATGCCACCCCTGTAGTAGTAGCATCCTTATACGTAATGTTCCCCCAGTAGTAGTACCGCCCTTATACATAATGCCTCCCCAGTAGTAGTAGCATCCTTACATGTAATGCCCTCCCAGTAGTAGTAGCACCGTCCTTATACATAATGCCCCCCAGTAGTAAGAGTCCTTATACATAATGCCCCCCAGTAGTAAGAGTCCTTATACATAATGCCCCCCCAGTAGTAGCGTCCTTATATGTAATGCCCCCCCAGTATTAGTAGCCTCCTTATACATAATGCCCCCCCAGTAGTAGTAGCATCGTTATATGTAATGCCCCCCTGTAGTAGTAGCGTTCTTATACATAATGCCCCCCCAGTAGTAGTAGCATCGTTATATGTAATGCCCCCATGTAGTAGTAGCGTTCTTATACATAATGCCCCCCAGTAGTAGTAGCATTGTTATAGGTAATGCCCCCCCAGTATTAGTAGCGTCCTTATACATAATGCCCCCCCAGCAGTAGTATCGTTATATGTAATGCCCCCCCCCCCAGCAATAGTAGCGTCCTTATACGTAATGCCCCCCCTATAGTAGTAGCGTCCTTATACGTAATGCCCCTCCTATAGTAGTAGCGTCCTTGCATGTAATGGCCCCCCTAGCAGTGGCGTCCATAAAGCGCGCACACACAGACATACCTCACACACACACAATTCACACATATATACAGACACACACACACACACACCCCACCTTGCACACACACACATCTCCACCATACACACACTTCACATATATACACACACACACACACATATATACAAACACACACACACACACACACACACACACATATATACAAACACACACATATATATACAAACACACACACACACACACACACACACTCACTTCCCTCTCACCCTCCACTTACCAAGTCTGGCTGGCCGTCACTGCAAAGCTGTCTGGTCCAGTGTAGCTCCGCCCCTCTATTCCGTGTAGCTCCGCCCCCTCGTGCCACCGTAGCCCCGCCCCCTTTTCAGACCCCGCACTGCACAGCCCGCTGTCACAGGTGATGGGGGGGGGGGGCTTTTCATGCTGCCGGCACAGTAGGCGGACACTAGCAGGCAGTGTCCGCCTACTTATCGTTCAGTTGGGGGGAAAGCTTCCCCTACACCTGAACGATTGGTTGGGAAAATCAAACAGGTTTGATGTCCGTTTCTGTCCGTTTTTCAGCGTGTGGGAGCAAACGGATGATAATCGTTTGCTCCCACACACTGCCAGATTATCTTTCCAACCAGCCAACTAGTTGGCTGGTTGGAAAGATATTGTCCTGATGTATGGCCAGCTTTAGGCATAGGCAAACTAGGCAATTGCCTAGGGCATCTGGTATGCCTGGGGGCACAAGCAGCTTCTGCTGATTAAAATGATATGCGGCATGCCTATATTCTGTGTGCAGCATTTCGTATGCAGATACAGCCACAGTCGCACACAATATATATGCATGCTGCATATAATTTTAATCAGCAGAAGCTGCTTGTGCATCCTAGCCACATAGCAATGCAAATAAGATGCATTTTCATTAAAAAATAGGCACCCGACATTAGCAGAGCTGTCAGTTGACTCACGCCAGGAACTATATGTGTCATTATTTGTATAAGGGCATTAATAATGTGTAACATATGTGTAAGGGGCACTATGTGTCATTATGTGTATAAGGTTCAAGTTCAAGTTTATTGTCATCAGCCAAAACAAGTTGACAGATGAAATTGCAATTATACAAAGCATCAAGTGCACTAATAATGTGCGGCATATGTGTAAGGGACATTATGTGTGTCATTATGTGTTTAAGGGCATTAACAATGTGCGGCATATGTGTAAGGGAAATTATGTGTATAAGGGCATTAATAAGGGTTGGCATAATGTGTAATGCGCACTATGTTTATAAGGACATTAATAATGTGTGTCATATGTGTAAAGGGCATTACTGTGTGGTATTATGTGTATAAATGCATTACCAATGTGTGCCATTATGTGTATTAGGTGCTCTACTGTGTGGCATAACGTATAGAAAGGGCACTACTGTGTGGTGTAATGTGAATAAAGAGCAATATGGTGTGGTGTAATGAGAATAAAGAGCAATATTGTGTGGTGTAATGTGAATAAGGAGCAATTCAGTATGATGTTATGTGAATGAGGGACACTACTGTGAGAAGTAATGTAACATTGTATATAAGGTAAATTGGTACTACTGCGTGATGTAATGTGAATAAGGGACACTATAGTATGATAAATTGTGAATAAAGTTGCACCACTGTGAGGCATAATTTGAATTGGGGGTACTATTGTGTGGCCATGCCCCTTGCCAGCAAAAACACATACCTTTTTGGGCTGTGCGCCGAATGTGCACACTGTGGGGGGTGATGGTGCTGGGAAAAGGGTGCAGGGTCAGAGGCGGAACTAGCGGTGGTGCTAGGGGGCACCAGCCAAAATCTTGCCTAGGGCATCGTATTGGTTAGGGCCGGCTCTGGGGGTGACACCAAAGTGCCGGCTCCTGTCACAGCGCAGAAGCCAGCACTGCAGATTCAGCAGTGTCCCCCGAACCACAACGTGCCGAAAACGGGGGTCGGAATGTGAAGTCACGCCCCCTTCTGCAAAGCCACGCCCCCTTTTGCGATCACAGCGGGTGTTAGAAAAGTGAAGACTCTGGGCGGGAGTGCTGCGGATGTTGGTGCTGCGGGAGGGGGAGGGGACGGGAGTGCCGCGGGAGGGGGGCAAATGTGGGTGGTTGCCGCGGGCGGGCGGGAGGGAGGGGGGGGGGGGGCGAGTCACTGTTCAGCAGGTCTCCCTGACTCAGTGGCAGCCGCAAGACTGTGAGGCGGGTAATGTGAGTTCCGCTCACAGTCAGCGGCTGCGGTGTCACCACTCACCAGGGGCAGTACGGGGAGAAGGGAGACAGGGGACTGGGCGGAGATCGGGAGGGGACTGGGCGGAGAGAGGGAGGGGACTGTTCCTGGCCAGATCTGTGCCTGTGACTCCGCCCAGCGTTACGGCCAGCACAGAGTCACAGACTTGGGCAAATATATAGGAGATATATATTTATTCCTATATGTATAGGGGGGCACCAACATTTTATCATGCCTCCGGGCGACTGGGGCGAACTTACGCCACTGTTTCAGGATATGTATCATTACGCAGTTGTGCCCTATACACATATTCGGATGGGACGTATGAATTACTGACCCCAAGGAGACCATAGCAACGGCACAAAGAGTCCCATGTCCACCAAGTGGGATATTTTAGGTAATGGCATCACTGACACACAATCCTGTGTCAGACTTTAGAATGCACACTATACTATACAGTCTCCGTCTCCCTGCATTAGAGCTACGATTGATTTCATTATCGCGATCAGAGACTACGGGACATCGGCACCCCTACCCGCACCTCCCACCCCTGACTTCATGGGAGATCCAAGCGAGATCACAGGATATACAATAAAAGTACCTATAAGGTGCACGCCGATCTCCGGACACCTGAGACCGGAAACGGGACGGAATAAAACATGCTGTACGCCGGAAGCTAGGTGTGAGCTTTTCTTTTTGTGAATATGCCCCCATGGCGAAACGTACGTCAAGGAGCTTCCCTGCGTTCTTGCCACCTGCGCATGGCGGTCCGCCCGACACACAGGTCATGTATGACTTACTGGCACCATCCATTAAGATTTACTTCATGGATAATAGCTTTGCTATTTTACCTATAGCCACACAGATGGCTTATTAACCATTTCTTAAGAATAGCAGGCTATCTTGAGAGTGAGACATAAACAGTGTTACACTTTTGTAAATCAGTCTTTGAAAACTGTATTTTTTTATGGCTCATGGCAGCTATATCTATGTTGTGGCTGACATTTGTTAAGTGATACTGTTTTTATTTCTGTGTTGCTATTATCAAGACTAGATACACAATAAGAGATACATTTCATAAACGGTTATCTGGTTAACAGACTGAGGGGGACTAAGCAGTGATAAGAGCGGAGAAGTGAGCCAGTGGAGAAGTTGCCCATGTCAACCAATCAGCACTGAAGTAACATCTATCATTTGTATACTATAAAATGATACAGAGCTGCTGTTTGGTTGATGGGGCCACTTCTCCACTGGCTCACTTCTCCGCTCTTATCACTGCTTAGTAAATGTCCCCCTGAGGAACTGTTTCCATTAATATAGGAGATACTTCTAGTTTGTGGATATTGTTAATATTGTATCATATCTAGTTCATGCATACAACAAACGGTTTATTTTGCAACACGGCTGCACAATTCTACTGGCCAATATAGTATTTTGCTCTCTATTTTCTGGACTGGATAAGAGGGGGGCGTCAGTAGTTCTCTCATCGGTTGCACTGACACATAGTTACCAGACGAAAGCAGAAGTGAAGTTACGCACCTCTAATCCGACCCCTTCTGTATTTCCATTGGCTGGTGCTAATAAGGATCTCTCACCCCGCATTCGATGCCCAGCAGATGTGGGGCAGCAGAATCCCCAAAACACCCCAGTAGCCATGCCAATATATTGTCATATATCTGTTGACAAATTCAGAGACTGTTTCACTCTAAGTAACTTGTATTACCTACTCACCTGTGTGTCTTTTAAAATACATGTTATTTGTGCTTAGTATTGTTTGTCTATATTTCGCCTTTTAAAAAAACCATTAGTGATCTCTAGTATTCCGAGAATCCTTTTTATTTTATTATAGTTATTAAAAGTTAAGTTTTACTTCTAGGAGTTACTCTATGACGCATACTCTATCCGTGCAATTGCAGACAGGTATTCTAAGAGTTGCTTCCACCTAAGAGAGTTCTGCGCTGTTCTCTTGCGGTTTTCTTTTTGCATATTTAACCCAGATGATCAACAGGCACACGATCGATATGGACAAAAGGTCAACACTGGAAAAGGCTGACAGGTTCATATGGTCGACAAGAAAATGGTCAACACAAAGGTCGACACGTGTTTTGTTTTTAATGATTTTTACTTTTTCCTTCCTTGACTATTTTTGACTATCCGTGTCACAAATAATAGCCCTTAGTAACCTTGTGGCGAGCGCAGCAAAGCAAGACACCGTGCACAAAGCGTGGTAAGCGAAGCGAGCCAGCGAGGGGACACATTTCAACAATTAGTGGTCCCTGATGCTGAAACTATCCACACTAATCCCAAAATTGCAAAACAAAATGGGCGGACCATTTTGTGTTGTTATATTAAACTTTTGACACTGTCAGCATTTTGTACCTGTTGCCCTTTTCCAGTGTCGACCTTTCATATGTCGACATTTTGTCAATGTTGACCTAGTGCCTGTCGACCATATGGGGTCGACCTAATGACAGTAGACCTAATGCATGTAGATGTTCTATAGCACACACAAAAATAACAGCACGGTAACCTCACATTTAGCATCATTTCTGGTGCTAATAGAGAGATAGCAGCACTTTTTTTACACATTATATCACGTTTACCACAATGTGTGCTTTATTTTCCCTTTGTGCCCACATTGTGTGCTTTATTTTCACTTTGTACCCACAATGTGTGCTTTATGTTCACTTTGTGCCCACAATGTGTGCTTTATTTTCACTTTGTACCCACAATGTGTGCTTTATGTTCACTTTGTGCCCACAATGTGTGCTTTATTTTCACTTTGTGCCCACATTGTGTGCTTTATTTTCACTTTGTACCCACAATGTGTGCTTTATGTTCACTTTGTGCCCACAATGTGTGCTTTATTTTCACTTTGTACCCACAATGTGTGCTTTATTTTCACTTTGTGGTGCTCCCTTCACTTTTGCAAAATACCTTTTGGGATTTTTAACGGCATTGCTCAAAATACCAAATACGCACTAAAACTAGATGAACCAATTAGACGTTAGCTTTCATTGCATGGCTTGTGGTAGACAGATGAAGCTTATTGCTGATTCGATGCTATGGTTTTAGTGAAGATGTGTGCATGTGAGCAATGTTAGTAAGTAACCCGGTTTTATAAGTTTACATGCTGTATTGTAAGATAGCATGAAACGTTCCATTCTAGTCAGCATGGTGTCATAACTTCTCAGAATAATAACCCACACGCTCTGTAATTAATATTTCCCTATAATAAATACAACACAGATATCTGTAAGAAATAATATTTTATTGTTTTCAGTCAAGTCACAGAAAAGTCACGGAAACTTAAAGTATAAAAGCTATAAAACTATTATCATAAATTAAAATAAACGTTGAAGTGCGGAGGTGGCAGAGTGCTAATGACGTGGTATAGCAGACATCTTGTAGTATCGGGGAAAGTGTCCAGCGCTGCTTGTTTCAGGGGTTAAGTCCAAGTCCTCGGGAGACACCGGTGTGGTCAGGGTGAACTTCTGAAGGAGAATCGTGAGAAAGAGAAACAGCTCCATGCGGGCCAGACCTTCTCCTGGGCACTGCCGCCTCCCTAAAAAGGATGGTATTAATACAGTAAGCGCATTCACAGCAAAAGGTTTTGTAGGGTTTTTTCTTAAATAAAAACTACTTGTGGCCAGTAAGCACATAGGGCCTGAGTCATGTTTGTAAGTAAAGCAAGTAAGCAAGTAATTGGGGGAAAAAACATGTTGCACTGCAGGTGCAGCTGCAGTTGTAACATGTGCAGAGAGATTTAGATTTGGGTGGTGGGTGTTCAAACTGAAATCTAAATTGTAGTGTAGAAATAAAGCTGTTTAACATTTGTAGAATCTTGGCGAGGTCCCTAGGGGACCCTAGCACTGTCCCAGAGCCAACAGCACATGCACAGATATCCGCGAAAATGGCGTGGTGGCTATTTTCCCATTGATTTTCCTAGTGGGCATGTGCGAAAAAATTGGAAAATGGTACCATACCATTTTCCCAGTGATTTCTGCAGCACTACTGCTGCACCGCGGGACAGAGTGGCGCCATTGGCCAGAACAAGATGGAAAACAGTATTGTTGGTAAACTTGTCATTGAGGTAATGTTGGACAATTAGTCCAGAGTCTGATTAAGTGCATGATACACATAACAAGCACAAAAGACACCGCACCTGCAGAGAAAGGCAGCACAGCCAGTCCCTTCTTTAGCGCCCCCTGATCATCCAAGAACCGTTCTGGGGAGAACATCTCCGGCTGGGGAAAGTATTTAGGATCCTTCAGTACAGTTGTCAGCAAGGGGAGCACATCCATGTCCTGATATGTAATGGGAAGGGAAGGATATTACAACATCTGCTTATATGAGAGATACATATTAATCTTACGCATATATTACTAAAACTCATTCTAACATTTTTCTATAGTTGTGATTTCATGTTTTAAAGTCTACCCGTTACCTGCACAGAATGGAGGCAGGTACAATATTCATGAGAAAAACTAGAAATATCACTGAGGCACGAGGTACCAGTTTCCTAAGTGCATTACTATTCTAGATAAGATCAGTGCAGTGTGATAAAACCATAATGTAAAAAATTATATCATAGTTGTCAGCTCTGGGAGTAGGCAGGCAGGTCAGCAATGGGGGAACGGGGCAAATGTGCGGCATTGTGGAGTGTGACGGCCTACTGAGTCACCACGTGGAGAGAGTCATCCTATTTTTGGGAGTCTCACAGACCTTAGTGGAGAATAGTCATGTATGGATTATACCCTTGCCAGGCACAGAAATACAGAGTATTATTTACCTTGGGTATAACGTAGCCTCGGACTGAGGTCTCCTCTGTTGTGCGGTGGGGCAGCCCAGTGGGGACAATATCACTGAATCTCTGGATCTCATGGATTACAGCTTCAGTATAAGGCATCTTGAATCGGTCTTCTGCTGATGGACACTTATCACCTATTACCTGGTCTATCTCCTTCTGGATCTTCCCTAAACAATGAAGAAACTGGAAGTTACCCTATTTGCGGGAAATAGGTGATTGGACAGAGGTAGAAGATAACCCTGTTTGACAGAAGCATATGTTGTGATGTAGTGTTAATGAGTGGACATGGAAACTAATACAAAATCGGATATTAATAAGGTGGCAATATTTAGAGGAGTGCAACATTTTATTTGTGATATAGTCAACTCATTTCAGTGTTCTGATGAGACCCAGACAGAGTCATCTAAACATATAGGCACACTGGAACCTTCAAGCTGGGACAGGAGGTGGTCACACAATCAGAGCAACAAGGTAGTCCAAGCCTGCAGCCAGACAGTAAATGACAGTCAACATTCTGATTGGCGGATGGCCGGAGCTGTCCACCAGTCAGAGTGCTGACAGACATTCACTGTGTGGTAGCATTTGGAGAGACTATGTGGGACCGCAGGATGGACATGTTAGGAGTTTTTTTTTAATTGGTTCCCATGAATGGGTGTGTCGGGGCCCCAGTGCATTGCTTTCAAATGTAACCATATAATATCCAATCCAGTATTATTGTCATTACCTTGAATATCTTGGTATTTGAGTAGAACGAGGCAGCCATATCGGAGTGTGGTGCTGACGGTCTCTGTCCCAGCAGTGAACAAATTTAATGTAGATGACACAAGATTCTCCATGTGGAACTCTGTGTCTGGATTCTCCTTATCCTAGGCAAAGAAGACACATAATATTAGCCACCAAATCACTGATGCCAGTGCCAGCCATAGAAAGTACTATTAGTGCAGGTGACTCGAAAGGTGGTTTGGAGGAAGAGCGATGGTCTTATAATCAGAGCAACTCTGTACACTACAGTGTGGAATGGGCTGAATGTTGGTCAGAAGGATTGGAAAGGTTTGATAATCAAACCAAATGATCCAGCCCGTCTTTCAGATGTTTTCAGGCTGCGAATGATTATTGTTTATGTCCATCCACTGAACGATAATAGATCAGATTGCTGTTTCATTGGCTGATCTGAACAATAGAATGTAAGCTCTCACGAGTAGCGCCCTCTTCCCTCATGTGCTCACCCTTTTCTTCTTTAATAATTCTCAACTGCCCAAATCACAGTTTTTGGGCCACCTGGAACTTATCTCTGTCATTTACTGGTGTAGTTATGCTTAGTTACCCTGTACTTGTCAAAAATTGATTTCAACTGTAAGTCACTGTTTTGATTATGTGCATATGTACTCTGTAATTGGGCGCTGCGGAACCCTTGTGGCGCCATATAAATAAATGATAATAATAATAATAATAATAATAATAATAATCCTTCAGTGTAGGACCAGCATAAGAATCCCCAACAATACCTGCTTATACATGCACAAGACTGGTAGTGTGAAGCTGTGAACACCAGGGGATATTTATGGGGTGTTTATACAGGTGACAGTGTAGAAATGTGATGCTGCCCAGAGTTGCCAGAGTCTATCTGACATTATTTGTACAGAATCTGGTACAGCACATGGATGCACAGAGTCGCAGTAGTGAGACGCATGGTGTGTGAAATGTATAGGGCATTCCTGGGTGCTGAATGGCTATCCATGCTCATCCTATGGGCCTGTTATAGGAGTGCCGCAGGCTGTCACTGAACTAGCTGCATATTCGCTTACAGTGGAGACTCTGCGTCTAGCATGGCAGCAGTGCAATAATCTATGGTGCACCGGATGCTGGGTATCCCAGTCCTTGCACAGTCAGAGGCATGCCCCCTGACCAATCAGGACATAAAGGAGATGGTGACACAAGGTAATGATGTCATGGAGGGGGCAGGGTCACTGGCACCAGTGAGTGCAGCATTGCCCAGAGCATCCAGAGGACACTCCAGGGGGTGGGGGATGGGAGCTTGCAGTGATCCTGGCTGCACGGTACCATTAGGCACCCTGCTAGCCAAATGCAGAGACCATTGGGCAGCAATGGTGCTGCCCACAGAGCCCAATCGCACACCCCTAGTTACAGCCCTGAATATTATATCCTGATGTTCTCTAATGAAAAGGATAAGGGGTATATTTTCCAATGGTCTTATTGATCTTTTAATCAATGAAAATCTATCTGAATCGATATTGTGTTTCAGGGGCTAAAATACACATTTACCAAATGAATATCAAACATTGTTTGTTAGAAAATGCATGTGTTTAGCACCTGAAAAAAACCCAATATCGATTTCCATCAATTTGTATAGATAAAATCGATGGAAATCGACCATCGGTAAATATGCCCCCAAGACAGCAAACAAAATAACATTTAACATACTGTAAGAACATCTTGCTACTTGCCTGCTGCATCTTAATCAGAAAACAGTCAATAAAGTGCCGGGGAGAGAGGACATCCAGGGTCTTCAAGCTGCTTTTCACCCTCTCCTTGACAAATGATTTAAGATCTGTCAGACAGTGCACACCTTGCTGGTGGGGCCCAGGAACATTGATCAGAAGCCCATGGAAGTAGTAAAAAATCTATAATATCAAGTCAGTATAGCAGATTATTGCTCTGTTTATGGACTGTCATAGAATATTAAGCAACATTTTTGGTGCTTTTCGCCATGTTTAGCACCAGTCTTACTACAATATGTACTATATTTACCCTGCCAGGATAGAGCTAGCTACAATATACAGTCTATAAAATGTTAGCTATAAACTGATTGGTGCCATGGCAGCTTGATACATTATACCCAAAACTGATATTTATCCATATGACATTTTGGGAGATGTATAACACTTTGTAAATAAAGTAGAGAGAGATAAAGTACCAACCAATCAGCTCGTATTTGCCACTTTACAGGCTGTGTTTTGCAAAATGATAGTCAGGAGCTGATTTGCAGGTACCAAAGGGTCTATTCATGAAGCAGTGAAGAGAGCTGCTTCATATAATGTTATAGAATGCACTTTATCAATGTTACCTCAACACTGACTGGTTGCCATTGGCAACTTCTCCACTGGGTGACTTCTCCACTTTTTTCACTGCTTCATGAATAGACCCCATTATCGCTCTCCACATTATCTCTCTCCAAGCTTTGAAACCCCCTCCCTCCCGTGTTTCTTATACCCCTTTTCCACTAGCTCAAAAAACACGGGTTAATGCACGGGGGCAACCATTTACCCGTGTTTTTTGCTAGTGGAAACGGCTCCCTCTGCAAAAACCCGGATCAAGAGATCCGGAAATCCTGCCCGGGTAGCTTTCCAGGTTGAACAATATGCCGGGTTGATGAGTGCAGTGGGAAAGGGGCTCTGATGCGGGTTGCAGCCAAGTAGCACCCATGTCAGGCTCCCGACTGTGACCCGCATCACTAGTGGAAAAGGAGTTCCATGATCAAAAGTCAATTGCTGTAATATTAAGCAGATTACCTGCCCCCAATGATCTTATATATTCAGTAACCATTGATCTATATTTTTCATTTTGGAATAGTTGAAATATTATTAAATGAACATATAAACCCTGAAAAGTGTTACCCAAACCTATATGCTGAGCTTACTTATACATTTAATGGATAAACACTTGGGTAGGGTATTCTGTTGTGTTGATACTCACTAGACCCCATGAAGAGTTCATGAAGCGCAGAGTTCCATTGATATTTCTCAGCAGGGTCAAAAAACGCTCATCCTTGTACTCATAATGCTTCCCAAACACGATAGAGCAGATAATGTTGGATACAGCACAGCTAAAGAGGAACGTGGGGTCAAACGGCTTCCCTAGACAGACACCAAATAGTAATATCAGTGACACTGGTAACAGCAGGGTGACATAGTGATACAGACAGTAGGGAGCAATAAGACATGGAGCCTGTTCCTCCTACTGCAGGGTGACACAAACACAAGGGAGCTACAGTATGAGACCTGGGGCCTACCCCTCCCACTGAATGCATCTTTCTGGTCTATCAGGGTCTCTTTCAGTAAATCATATCCGCAAAGCACCACTGTTGGCTTAGATCCAATGTATATAGTAAACACTGGTCCATATTTTTCCTGAAACTGCACAGATAACCAGGAGTGAGGGTATAAGTTTATTAAATTTTTCTGTTTTAATAAGGGAATTAAAAATGTGAAGGAACAAGGTTTAAACTACTGTATTTATTTAATCGTTTTACAAAAAATTATAATAGCATTTGTTTTATTTATTTTACAAAACACAGAACCTGGTTGACATGTACTGGAAATTTTAAAGCTACAGGACATATTCTAAAATAATACATAAATAATGCTTTTGTTGATACAGGTTACAGGGTTAGATTACAGCTAAATATAGATCACATTTTTATTAAGATACATTACCCAGAAAATGCGTATTGTAGGGACCAAGCTATATTAAACATATATGTATATAAAATAGAAATTACTACTTTTTAATCATTTTTCCATTACGCACACTGGCATTATAATCTATGAATCCCACACCAAGCAGAAATGAGTTACATATTAAGAATAATTAAAGCCTTTGTACAAATGTCCATGTTTTGCACATGCCTACATTGCATTTCCCAAAGCATCCTGAATTACTAGCATTGGTTTAACCCAAATCACTTTCTTACCTTTTGGAGTGAGACCAGGAACTTTCCAGGAGTTATATGGTGAATGTTACCTATGAGTGGAAGTGGGGAAGGACCAGGCGGCAGAAGGGATTGCACCTTGGTGGCCTTTTTCAGCCATGCTGTGCAGACCAGAGCAAGCAGGACAAGAATAATGACAGCAGTAGGCAGCAACATGTTCTCTCTAAGTTTGGAGACCTGAGACCTATAATGATGCTGTACACAAGGATTTCCCTTTTATGCACGCTGTGAGCCACCCCCTCAGGTGATCCCAAATGTGTGACCTGTAGGTTGTGTTACCCACTGTCATCATACAGGAAGGTATATTTCCACTATGTGCCAAAGAATGTATTGATTTTGAAATGGACAAACTGAGTGATTCTTATACTGTCAGGATGAATTTGCTTAATAGTGATTTCATTGCTAAATATAAACTATATGTTTTTGTGTTCTCATTGGGGTTAGGACGGGATCATCAAAGATGTAGAAACACTGGGGTATATTTACTAACATTCGTAATTTTCGGAAAAAGGTCAAAGTTCAATCACGAATGACATCGAAAGTGTAAAACTGCAACTTTTTGAATTTATTACGACTAATTTACTAAGCTGTCGTATTCGGATTTTTCATTTGTTCCGATGTCGATGTCATTCGTGTTTTTTTTTATTTTTTTACGGCAGTGATTAGCAAAACACTGCCGACTTTTTCAAAATGAATCTCGGCCGGATCTGTGTGATCCGTGCTGGGGTTCATTTTTTTTTTTTTTTTAATAAACACTGTAAAACGGAGAAAAAAAATGCGTGGGGTCCCCCCTCCTAAGCATAACCAGCCTCGGGCTCTTTGTGCCGACCCTGGTTGCAGAAATATGGGGGAAAAAATGACAGGGGTTCCCCCATATTTAAGCAACCAGCATCGGGCTCTGCGCCTGGTCCTGGTTCCAAAAATACGGGGGACAAAAAGAGTAGGGGTCCCCCGTATTTCTAAAACCAGCACCGGGCTCCACTAGCTGGACAGATAATGCCACAGCCGGGGGTCACTTTTATATAGTGCCCTGCGGCCGTGGCATCAAAAATCCAACTAGTCACCCCTGGCCGGGGTACCCTGGGGGAGTGGGGACCCCTTCAATCAAGGGGTCCCCCCCCAGCCACCCAAGGGCCAGGGGTGAAGCCCGAGGCTGTCCCCCCCATCCAATTGGCTGCGGATGGGGGGCTGATAACCTTTTGTGAAAATGAAAAGATATTGTTTTTAGTAGCAGTACTACAAGGCCCAGCAAGCCTCCCCCGCATGCTGGTACTTGGAGAACCACAAGTACCAGCATGCGGCGGAAAAACGGGCCCGCTGGTACCTGTAGTACTACTACTAAAAAAATACCCAAAAAAAGACAAGACACACACACCTTGAAAGTAAAGATTTATTACATACATCCACACAAACATACAAACATACTTACCTATGGCCCCACGCAGGTCAGTCCTCTTCTCCAGTAGAATCCAAGGGGTACCTGTTGAATAAATTATACTCACCAGCTCCAGGGTCCCAGGCTCCTCGTAGCATCCATTTGTAATCCACGTACTTGAATAAAATAAAAAAACGGACACCCGAGCCACGCACTGAAAGGGGACCCATGTTTGCACATGGGTCCCCATTCCCCGACTGCCAGAAACCCACTCTGACTTCTGTCTAAGTGGGTTTCTTCAGCCAATCAGGGAGCGCCACGTTGTAGCACCCTCCTGATCGGCTGTGTGCTCCTGTACTGACTGACAGGCAGCACGTGGCAGTGTTACAATGTAGCGCCTATGCGCTCCATTGTAACCAATGGTGGGAACTTTCTGCCCTGCGGTTGACCGAAAGTGACCTCACCGCTGAGCAGAAAGTTCCCACCACTGGTTACAATGGAGCGCATAGGCGCTACATTGTAACACTGCCGTGTGCCGCCTGTCAGTCAGTACAGGAGCACACAGCCGATCAGGAGGGTGCTACAACGTGGCGCTCCCTGATTGGCTGAAGAAACCCACTTAGACAGAAGTCAGAGTGGGTTTCTGGCAGTCGGGGAAAGGGGACCCATGTGCAAACATGGGTCCCCTTTCAGTGCGTGGCTCGGGTGTCCGTTTTTTTATTTTATTCAAGTACGTGGATTACAAATGGATGCTACGAGGAGCCTGGGACCCTGGAGCTGGTGAGTATAATTTATTCAACAGGTACCCCTTGGATTCTACTGGAGAAGAGGACCGACCTGCGTGGGGCCATAGGTAAGTATGTTTGTATGTTTGTGTGGATGTATGTAATAAATCTTTACTTTCAAGGTGTGTGTGTCTTGTCTTTTTTTGGGTATTTTTTTAGTAGTAGTACTACAGGTACCAGCGGGCCCGTTTTACCGCCGCATGCTGGTACTTGTGGTTCTCCAAGTACCAGCATGCGGGGGAGGCTTGCTGGGCCTTGTAGTACTGCTACTAAAAACAATATCTTTTCATTTTCACAAAAGGCTATCAGCCCCCCATCCGCAGCCAATTGGATGGGGGGGACAGCCTCGGGCTTCACCCCTGGCCCTTGGGTGGCTGGGGGGGACCCCTTGATTGAAGGGGTCCCCACTCCCCCAGGGTACCCCGGCCAGGGGTGACTAGTTGGATTTTTGATGCCACGGCCGCAGGGCACTATATAAAAGTGACCCCCGGCTGTGGCATTATCTGTCCAGCTAGTGGAGCCCGGTGCTGGTTTTAGAAATACGGGGGACCCCTACTCTTTTTGTCCCCCGTATTTTTGGAACCAGGACCAGGCGCAGAGCCCGATGCTGGTTGCTTAAATATGGGGGAACCCCTGTCATTTTTCCCCCCATATTTCTGCAACCAGGGTCGGCTCAAAGAGCCCGAGGCTGGTTATGCTTAGGAGGGGGGACCCCACGCATTTTTTTCCCCGAAAATAACCACTTTCCCACCCCTTCCCACTGATATACATGCACGGATCTCATGGATCCGTGCATGCCTATCCAATCACGGGAAAAAAAAGCAGGTCTGTTTTTTTTTAGCACTTTTTTACGAGTTGTAATTTTTCACGGCAGTGTTTTTTTTTTTTTTGCTTTGCACTTCTTAGTAAATTACCGAGATTCATAGTTAAACAGCCGCATTTTGACCGATGGTGTATTCATTCGTAATTTTTTTCTTGGACTTCCAAAAAATTACGAATGCCCTCATCACTGCCGTGATTTGAGTTTAGTAAATTACCGAGATGACACTTTGAAGAAAAAACGGCATCTCGGTCAAAATCGGGACCTTAGTAAATATACCCCACTGTTTAAATTAGACACAGTTTTCAATATACATTAATGAGTGGATTCAGAATCTCTTTTCAAAAATTTTAAAATATCTTAAATCTTTCTTATTAACATGATATTTACATCTGTGTTTAAAATGTTTTGTGAATTGCATTTTTTACCACTGAAAAGGTAAAAAAAAAATGTTTTATTATCATCATCAGGTAATTGCACTGAATTTATTTGCAGAAAAGATTTTATAGAACATGCCGAGATGTGCCTCCTAACCAGCATAAAAACCTGCTTTTGTGGTTCCTGATTCAGTTATACACCTTACAGACCGCCAGCTTTGAACACGGGTTATTGCACGTAAGCGTGCATAATCTTCCGTGTTGCCCAATTGGAATAATACGGGGCGAGCAACCAGCTATTCCAACTCGGGTAGTGAGCAAGGTCGAACACACGTTCAACCCAGCGCGCTGTGCTGTGGGAACGGGAAGCCGAGTCGATGCGACCCGTTTCCACAGCACACTAGGTCCTCATTATCTATACGGTACACTACTGCAGAGCTCTGTGAGCACTTCTCTGATCTTCAGATCTCCCATAATGTTCACTAATAGCAAAAAACATATGTACAAGAGGTTAAAATTGGAGCTGTGTAAATAATACAGAGTTTACGCCTACACACAGATAACTATGTCATATCCTACCAGAGATTGCATTTCAACATATCATTGGCATGGTGAGTACATTTGTTTATGTTCACCTCTGACCCCAGGTGATGTGACATGTTTGGAATACTTGCATTATGACACATTGTCACTGGATCTTGCAGACCAAACTATTTATTTATTTTTTTAATCTATAATAATAACCTCAGACCCTATTTAAAACTGTGTTTATCAGATTTAGGGGGACATTCAATTGCACCCGATAATTTTATGTGCAGTAAAAATGGGAATTTACCGCAATTCCTTATTTTAAGCAAATTTTTAGGAGTTATTCAATTATCCCCCAGTTGTATCGCACACAAAAAAAATCTCCTTTTCGTGTGAAAACACATGGGATCTAAGAACAATTCCTGGATCTATGTGTTTTTGTAATTATGCATCCAAAGAAACGGCACTTATAAAGGATTTTGTTTCGCCTGCCCATTGGACAGGTGAATTAAAATTCCCGATAGTGCTAGCTGTCAAGGAGAATTGAATAACCCACGGGAGATCAATTAGCAGTGGATAACTGAACAATTGTACCCAATCATTTTTTGCATGGTAAAAACGTGACTTTACTGGAAAAAAATTTCATGCAATTAAAGGAGGGAGTTGAATTGTTTTGTGCGCTCAATCTCCCATTGATCTCCCTTCATCATCATTGATTTGAAGTATCAGCCTGATAGCCTCCAAGCGGTCAGGAACATCCACCTGTGTCAGAAATTCCCCATCAGAAGCATCTGCATCAGAGTCTGAAGGATCAGTGAAAGCGCCATCTACATCGGATGAGGTATCCGAAACATGTGTGGATTGTGAGGAAGTAATGGCCCGTTTAGATGACCCCCTGGTCTTAGGCGGGCAAGAGTCAGGATTTTGCTTAGCTAGTGACTGATGTAATTGCTGTAACCGAGAGAACAGAGTATCTGCCCACGGCGGATTAACTGCAGGGACAATATGTGACTGTAATGGCACAGGAGGTCCCACAGGAGGCGCAAGTCTAATTACTAGCGTAGTCAGTAAATTAGAGAAAACAGCCTAAGGTGGGTCTTGATTTGCCCCTGTTGCTGCAGATTGACCATGGGGTATAGAATTCCCATTACCTGAACCCTCAGCTGCTACATTTTCCTCTGAGAAATCCGTGGCATCAACACTGCATGGTGCAGGATCAGCCATGGATTTACCACCGTGTGTAGCAGACATGATATGTAAGCGTAACCCTAGGTTGTAACAGTACAAGATAAGCAGACAAACTACCTGACGAAAATCCTCTATATGGTGTGACTGCAAGGCAGAGCACAAACAGAGGATTTCTGAGGTAAAATGTGAGGTAAAATGTCACTGAAAAACACAGAGAAAAATACGTATATCCTGTGAAATACCTATATTCAGTAGCGGATCTTGCCACGGGCAAGCAGGACTTTTGCCCGGGGCACCGCCTTCCTGCTGTGTCCCCCGCTGTGAAGGGAACCAGACGCTACACGTCTAGTTTCCCTTCATGTAGAGGACCTTTGCTGTGCGGTGCGCGATGACGTCATCACGCACCGCACAGCATTTTAGGACTGACATAGATGCTAGGGGTCATACTTGACCTCTAGTGTCTGTCTATGCTGTGCTATGGGAGAGACATCATGACGTCTGTCCCATAGATCCGAGGAGAGGAGCGGCACCGGTGGAGGTCTGCAATGGTCGGGAATCAGGAGCGGGGATTGTAAGTATTATTTGTTTTATGTGTGTGTAAGCAGCGCTACTCTACAGGGGGCACAAATGGGGGCACAACTCTACAGTGGACGTAACTGACCATGCCCCCTGTATGAAGCCACGCCCCTATTTTCCGCCCAGGGCGCCAAAAGGGCTAGAACTGGCCCTGCCTATATTGTCTAATAACCCTGACGCACAGAGCCCCCTCAAGGTACAGAATATAGGGATAGCCATATGTGTGAGATACATGAAATAGAGACCACACAGCAGCCATTGGGACACAGTCACATATACAATGCAGAGATTATTACTAGTGATGAGCGGGTTCGGTTCCTCGGAAACCGAACCCCCCCGAACTTCACCCATTTTACACGGGTCCGAGGCATACTCGGATTCTCCCGTATGGCTCGGTTAAGCCGAGCGCACCCGAACGTCATCATCCCGCTGTCGGATTCTCGCGTGATTCGGATTCTATATAAGGAGCCGCGCGTCGCCGCC
Organism: Pseudophryne corroboree; assembly: GCF_028390025.1. Lineage (NCBI taxonomy): Eukaryota > Metazoa > Chordata > Amphibia > Anura > Myobatrachidae > Pseudophryne > Pseudophryne corroboree. The sequence continues at coordinate 406,233,515 of NC_086451.1, forward strand.
ATTTTCACTCGTGCATTGGAAATGTTAGGGAGAGGACGTGGCTGGCGTCCTCTCCGTTTATTAATGTTGCTGCAAATATTTGTGCTTATTGCTTAATTGTGGGGACTGGGGAGCAGCTGTATTATATAGGAGGAGTACAGTGCAGAGTTTTGCTGATCAGTGACCACCAGTTTTATCCGTTCTCTGCCTGAAAACGCTCCATATCTGTGCTCAGTGTGCTACATATATCTGTGCTCACACTGCTTTATTGTGGGGACTGGGGACCAGCAGTATTATATAGGAGGAGTACAGTGCAGAGTTTTGCTGACCAGTGACCACCAGTATACGTTGTCTGCCTGAAAAACGCTCCATATCTGTGCTCAGTGTGCTGCATATATCTGTGCTCACACTGCTTTATTGTGGGGACTGGGGACCAGCAGTATTATATAGGAGGAGTACAGTGCAGAGTTTTGCTGACCATTGACCACCAGTAACGTTGTCTGCCTGAAAAACGCTCCATATCTGTGATCAGTGTGCTGCGTATATCTGTGCTCACACTGCTTTATTGTGGGGACTGGGGACCAGCAGTATTATATAGGAGGAGTACAGTGCAGAGTTTTGCTGACAGTGACCACCAGTATATATAGCAGTACGGTACGGAAGGCCACTGCTCTACCTACCTATGTGTCTTCAAGTATACTATCCATCTAGATTCTATACCTGTGGTGCATTTTAGTTTGCAGTTTGCTGACAGTGACCACCAGTATATATAGTAGTACGGTACGGAAGGCCACTGCTCTACCTACCTCTGTGTCGTCAAGTATACTATCCATCTAGATTCTATACCTGTGGTGCATTGTAGTTTTGCAGTTTGCTGACAGTGACCACCAGTATATATAGCAGTACGGTATGGAAGGCCACTGCTCTACCGACCTCTGTGTCGTCAAGTATACTATCCATCTAGATCAGGCATTCCCAACCGCGGTCCTCAAGGCACACCAACAGTGCAGGTTTTAGTGATATCCAGGCTTCAGCACAGATGGTTAAATCAAAATTACTGAGGTACTAATTAAGCCACCTGTGTTCAAGCCTGGATATCACTAAAACCAGGACTGTTAGTGTGCCTTGAGGACCGAGGTTGGGAAACACTGATCTAGATTCTATACGTGTGGTGCATTTTAATTTTGCAGTTTGCTGACAGTGACCACCAGTATATATAGCAGTACGGTACGGAAGGCCACTGCTCTACCTAGCTCTGTGTCGTCAAGTATACTATCCATCTAGATTCTATACCTGTGGTGCATTTTAGTTTTGCAGTTTGCTGACAGTGACCACCAGTATATATAGCAGTACGGTACGGAAGGCCACTGCTCTACCTACCTCTGTGTCGTCAAGTATACTATGCATCTAGATTCTATACCTGTGATGCATTTTAGTTTTGCAGTTTGCTGACAGTGACCACCAGTATATATAGCAGTACGGTATGGAAGGCCACTGCTCTACCTACCTCTGTGTCGTCAAGTATACTGTGGTGCATTTCAGTTGTGCGCAGTATATATAGTAGTAGGCCAGTGCTATTGATACTGGCATATAATTCCACACATTAAAAAATTGAGAACAAAAATGTGAAGGTTAAAATAGGAATGTGAGAGGAAAAAACAGAAGGAAGTCCGTATTGTTGATGCACTGAGAAAATATGAATTTATTCTAAAATATAACCTTTATTCGATATACATTAAAATAAGGTTGTATATTGTCCTGAGCTACAGTGAAACATAAGAGTTAAAATCACAATACTAACGAATAAGTGAAAAGAATAGAAAAATGTGAATAAAGAATTAAAAACGTGTCCACATGTGTTTCTCGTCTAATTCTTAGGAGTTATTGTAATGACTTATATATTGATTGTCTTTATCCAATATCAAGAGGGCTATCACAATTTATAATATTAGAACCCGCTATGCTGTATTAATAATTCAAACAATCAATCTTCATGTGTGTGTATCCTTCACTCCATAGAAGTTACCAGCTAGAGGGTACTCCCCAAATGTGGAGACTATAGATTCAAATACATGCACATATATCATCCGATTTCAAATAGAGGGTTATCTTCAGTTATATATGATCGCTGTAATCTCAGTTTCCCTATACCTATAATCACAGATCTCTACCGAAATAGGAATCTCTATATATCAGGAGTCCTTCACACTTACTGTCTATACCATTAGAAGGTCTATTATGTATGTGGGCTAGATTACTTTAAAGGTTGTGATAATCCCCACTTTTATGGGAGGCAACCAACGTATATTAGGGGCATGGCAGCCCCAATTTCCTAGGAAATTGCTTATATTTAGGGGTATAGTAGCCCCAATTATATTAGGGGTATAGCAGCCCCAATTTTCTGGGAAATTGCTTATATTAGGGGTATAGCAGCCCCAATTTTCTAGAAAGCAATCTGCCTATAGGCGCAACTCGTTTCCTATGCGTCTATAATTATACTGAAAATTATTATATATATCTTCAATTGATTACTCATGTATATAATTTCCAGAATAAACTCCCATATACCAATATAGTTCACTGTTATACCATTAAAGAAGTAAACCTTATCAAATTGGTTAACAGTAACAGTGAAACTGATGGTGGGGTATAGCAATCCAGGATCTTAATGTAAAGTAACCCACATATACATTAATAATGGTAGCTTAAAGGAATAATTCCTATTTTTTGGCTACCAATATAAATAGAATGATGATTGAAGGGTATAGTATTTTTAATCCTCATACAGTGTAATGCGTATACATGATTGTTCTTAAATTATCTCGGATATAGGGAAATTTATTTATAATTTCTAATGAATTTATTACATCTATCCAAAAAATCTTAGTATATAAAACAACCACTATATAGGGAGACCTTTGCGAGTGACTATATTCTAGCTGTCACTTATACCACAGTCACATAATTATGACTGTATTAATAATCATGTGTATTATAAGGTTTATAGTTTTAACATAACCTTTATTGCTAGTAGGTACTTCACTGATCTCTTGAAATAAGTAGCTATCCTCTGGCTCCTGTATGTTGCCAGTTAATTTGCTACAGTGTGTTGTGTTCAGTGTATTGAATTAGAGCATACCGCTGCTTCTGGCTTCTCAATGTTGCCGATTTATTTCTATGTAACAATGTTATGTTGATCCTATCTCAGCTACTAGATTCTCTAAATATGTTACAATCATATACAGTTGCAACTACTACTGGGATTTGTAGCTACTAGCTCAGTGTCTGGGATTTATAACACACCACCAGCTGTCATTTAGGTGTGTCAATCTAAATGGCTAGTGCAGATTTAGCTACAGCTTAATACAGTCTCCCTATTTCTGAAGACTATTACTTATCACCATATTTTAATACATAAATATCTGTATATTAGGCAGTAGATATCCTATCATATGATCTATATATTCAGCCCTCTACAGTCTGGTGTCCCTGTCACTGGGGACTGACCGCTAGCCTCCTGTGATTTTTCCTATATTGGCGTCATGACACTACACATAGTTAATCTTCATATTCAGCCCTCTGCAGTAAGATATCCCTATTGCTGCAAACTACCAACTAATATCCTGTAGTCATATATCTGCGTTATATCATTTGCACATTAAACACATGTGGACACGCTGTGCCCTACACGCGTGTTTCACTGCTTGTAGCAGCTTCGTCAGGGAGCAAAAAATTTTAGTATTGTGATTTTAACTCTTATGTTTCACTGTAGCTCAGGACAATATCCAACCTTATTTTAATGTATATCGAATAAAGGTTATATTTTAGAATAAATTCATATTTTCTCAGTGCGTCAACAATACGGACTTCCTTCTGTTTTTTCCTCTCACATTCCTGTTCCAATACACTGTAGTTGACAGCACCCCCTGAGTATATTGAATAATACTTGTGATATAATATAAGGGGTTTTGCCAAGTGAATGTATGGTGATGAACCACATACACTCACAAAAAATACAATAAACAATATATTGTGAGTGTGCAGATACCCAATTTCTGTGAAGGTTAAAATAGGGAAAGATCAAGATCCACTTTCACCTCGTGCTGAAGCTGCTGCCACTAGTCTTGGCCGAGACGATGAAATGCCATCAACGTCGTCTGCCAAGGCCGATGCCCAATGTCATAGTAGAGAGCATGTAAAATCCAAAAAACAAAAGTTCAGTAAAATGACCCAAAAATCAAAATTGAAAGCGTCTGTTGAGAAGCGTAAACTTGTCAATATGCCATTTACGACACGGAGTGGCAAGGAACGGCTGAGGCCCTGGCCTATGTTCATGGCTAGTGGTTCAGCTTCACATGAGGATGGAAGCACTCATCATCTCGCTAGAAAACTGCAGTGCCACTCCTAGATGGGCCAGGTGTTTGTGTCGGCCACTTGGGTCGCTTAGCTTAGTCACACAGCTACCTCATTGTACCTCTTTTTTTCTCTGCATCATGTGCTGTTTGGGGACTATTTTTTTGAAGTGCCATCCTGTCTGACACTGCAGTGCCACTCCTAGATGGGCCAGGTGTTTGTGTCGGCCACTTGTGTCGCTTAGCTTAGTCACACAGCGACCTTGGTGCGCCTCTTTTTTTCTTTGCATCGTGTGCTGTTTGGGACTATTTTTTGAAGTGCCATCCTGCCTGACACTGCAGTGCCACTCCTAGATGGGCCAGGTGTTTGTGTCGGCCACTTGGGTCGCTTAGCTTAGTCACACAGCTACCTCATTGTGCCTCTTTTTTTCTCTGCATCATGTGCTGTTTGGGGACTATTTTTTTGAAGTGCCATCCTGTCTGACACTGCAGTGCCACTCCTAGATGGGCCAGGTGTTTGTGTCGGCCACTTATGTCGCTTAGCTTAGCCATCCAGCAACCTCGGTGCAAATTTTAGGACTAAAAATCATATTGTGAGGTGTTCAGAATTGACTGAAAATGAGTGTAAATTATGGTTATTGAGGTTAATAATACTATGGGATCAAAATGACCCCCAAATTCTATGATTTAAGCTGTTTTTGAGGGTTTTTTGTAAAAAACACCCGAATCCAAAACACACCCGAATCCGACAAAAAATTTTCAGGGAGGTTTTGCCAAAACACGTCCGAATCCAAAACACGGCCGCGGAATCCAAAACTAAAACACAAAACCCGAAAAATTTCCGGTGCACATCTCTAATTATTACCAGCGATAAATCTGCACTGGACCAGCAATACTAAGTAACTATAACACAGAGTAAAACTATGTAGATATATATATATATATATATATATATATATATGATACAGAAGGATGAATAAAACCAATGGCGCACAACAAAGGGAAACATGCATAGATTTACAAGATCACAACCTGATTTGCTTCAATAGGGATGTGACTGTTAATTCCTTGAGGTTAATATATCAGCTCCCGATGTTGACCTCAAAAGAGAAGAAGAATAATAGTGCAACACTGTTTGGTAAATATGGATCCCAATTTAATGATATTCCACTCACATGAAGGAATCAAAACAGCGCATATGTATGATTTCACGATCCAGCCAAAGCAGTTGTCTCTTCCGTATTTCTTTAGATTAACACCTCGGAGGAAAAATGTTTAGTGCAACACTGTGGGATTTTTTTCACAGATTTAATTAAAATCACACTCACATTTAACACACGAATTCATAGCATAAAAACATAGGAGGGGTTTTCTGGTCCTCACACACAATGGAAATAAGTCCCAGAGAGTCCTGGATATCCACATCCGATGGTCGAGTTCCAGTTCCACCCCTCGAAAAGTTCCACGATAAAAGGCACCTTGCTTGACGCGTTTCGGACCTGCAAGTTTGTGGTCCTTCCTCAGAAGCATGGTGCACCTTATGTCCAGCTAGGTATTTATACCCTAAAAACAATTTGTTGCTCCTCCCGGTTCCTGTGTTTCTGGGCGCCAACAGATATTGATAAACAGGATGAGATGAAAATATTCAATTTAAGCACAAGATCATTATCAACTAAAGAAGAAAAAGTACTATTGAAGGGGCTAAAATATTCCCCGAGTGCTAAAGCAGATCCGTTTGATACCTATATAGACTTACAGAAGTATATTCGAAAATTAACAGTAAAAAAGTTTTTTCTAAATAAGAAACAGGATACTTTAGATATAGTAAGAGAGGATGAAATTCAGACTAGAACTCCTTTTAAAAATAAATCATTCTTCTATCCCACTTATTGTAAGGGCAGTTTTATTGATTGTTTCGGCAAAATTGTGGGTCAAGAAATAGAGGAAGTTTTAGCAAACCCTAAGAAACAAAGTAAATGTAACCTGACGAGAAGTGAATATGCCGCATTAAAAAACCTGCGAGAAGATAAAAACTTGGTGATAAAACTGGCAGATAAAGGGGGGAGCATAGTTCTTTTAGACAGAGAGGTCTATATGGCAGAGATTTTTAAACAACTGAAAAGTGGCAACACCTATATGAAATTAAAAGGGGATCCGACAGATAGAATTATTAAAGCACTCCTAGCATTTACTACTGAAGCAGTGAAAAAGGGAGTTATAACTCAAAGTGAGTCGGACTTTATAAATATAAAGACCCCCTCTATACCCACTATCTATGTCCTCCCGAAACTTCATAAGAATCCTATACACCCACCTGGTAGACCCATAATCTCCGGAACGAATAGTATTACCAGTAATTTATCGGCAGTTGTTGATAGTTTTTTACAACCCTTGGTAAAACAGACACGGGCTTATCTGAGGGACACTAAGGATGTTTTAAATAGAATTGGTAATATGGATTGGAGTGAGAATTATACCCTCTGTAGCGCTGATGTTAGCACACTTTATACTGTTATTAATACAGATAAGGGTTTAGAAGCAGTTTCCTTCTTTCTGAACAAAAGCAGTCTTGATACGAATACTAAAGATTTTATTCTGAGAGGAATAGAGTTCATTTTAAAAAATAATTATTTCTTTTTTGATGGGGTTTATTACCTCCAGTCTATATGAACCGCCATGGGTACCAGGTTTGCTCCCAGTTATGCCAACCTCTTTATGTCATACTGGGAGGAGCAATATATATGGCCTGGTGGCCAGCTGGGGGCAGGCCTGGTATCCTGGCAAAGGTTCATAGACGATATTTTGTTTGTTTGGAATGGTTCAGATGAGGAATTGAATTCTTTTTGTGAGTCATTGAACATTAATGACTTTAATATATCCTTAACCTTTCAGAAAAGTAAGAGTGAGATTGTTTTCCTGGATTTGTGTATTTATATAAAAAAATGGAGCCATGCATTCAAGGAACTATCGTAAATCCACGGATTGTAACAGTTACATCTATAGAGATAGTATGCATCATGAGAGTTGGCTAAGTGGGATCCCTTTTGGTCAATATAATAGAATAAAAAGAAACTGTTCAGAACCTGAAGTGTGTATGGAACAAATAGAAGAAACACGAAATAAATTTTTAGCAAAGGGCTATAAAAAGGAGGCTCTAGAAAAGGCAGAGAAGAGAATAGATGAAGTGGAAAGATCATCTCTACTTAAGATAAATACTGAGAAAGTGATGAATAAGAATGAGAAGTGTAACTGGTCCTTTATCAGTAGATATAGTTCTAATTCGAAGTAAGTTGAAAAGTGTATTAGAAAAAATTGGCCACTGCTTCAAAGAGATCCCATAATTGGTAAGTAACTCCCTGAAAGACCTTCCTTTATATATCGTAGAGCACTGAACATTAAGAGTAAAGTAGTTCGCAGTTCGGTTGAAGATGAAAAACGTACAAGTGTTAGGATACAAGGTTTCCATCGCTGTGGTCTCTGCGCGATGTGTAGACTAACAACAGAGAATAATCTGTCTAAAATTAAAGAGTTCACTGTTAATGGAAAAAACACACCCTATTAGGGACTTTATAACCTGTAACTCGAAGTACGTGATCTATGCCATTGAATGTTCATGTAATTTAATCTATATAGGTAAAACCACGAGAGCCTTAAAAACTAGGATGGCTGAACACATTTATAATGTGAAAAAAGGTCTTGAGTCACACACTCTATCGGCTCATTTTAAGGAGAAACACAGATCTAAGGAATGCTTCATCAAATCGTTTTGGGGAATACAGCAAATAAATCCAACATGGAGGTGTAGAGATATAGATTTGAGATTGTCCAAAGCCGAAATGCGGTGGATATTCCAACTAAAAACATTGGTACCCCAAGGTCAGAATGGAGACTTTGAGTTGAAGCATTTCCTGTGATTGTGTCTCTCCTCTTCGGGTTTCATCTGATTCTTCTTTCCTTTTTTCTGGTATAATATATTTCTGCTAGATTTCCCTGTTGTATCCCTTGCCTTAGATTTTTGTTATGTAACGTCTTTTCTTCTTTTGAGGATTACCGCTTCCTGTGATGCTGGATTGTGCCGCTTTAATGAATCAGGACGAATGAAGTGAAATGGTCCTTAAGTTGCCGCTATTCAGAGAAACGATCTTTCTTTCCGCTAGAAATGGGTTAATCTCGCTGGTGGAACGCATTTGGATATATACGTCACTTCCGCTTCCGCCGGAAGTGCACGGTGGAACGCACGGAAGTGACGCAGGTGAGCGATCGTGGCTCGTTTTGGCGCCCAGAAACACAGAAACCGGGAGGAGCAACAAATTGTTTTTAGGGTATAAATACCTAGCTGGACATAAGGTGCACCATGCTTCTGAGGAAGGACCACAAACTTGCAGGTCCGAAACGCGTTAAGCAAGGTGCCTTTTATCGTGGAACTTTTCGAGAGGTGGGACTGGAACTCGACCATCGGATGTGGATATCCAGGACTCTCTGGGACTTATTTCCATTGTGTGTGAGGACCAGAAAACCCCTCCTATGTTTTTATGCTATGAATTCGTGTGTTAAATGTGAGTGTGATTTTAATTAAATCTGTGAAAAAAATCCCACAGTGTTGCACTAAACATTTTTCCTCCGAGGTGTTGATCTAAAGAAATACGGAAGAGACAACTGCTTTGGCTGGATCGTGAAATCATACATATGCGCTGTTTTGATTCCTTCATGTGAGTGGAATATCATTAAATTGGGATCCATATATACCAAACAGTGTTGCACTATTATTATTCTTCTCTTTTGAGGTCAACATCGGGAGCTGATATATTAACCTCAAGGAATTGACAGTCACATCCCTATTGAAGCAAATCAGGTTGTGATCTTGTAAATCTATGCATGTTCCCCTTTGTTGTGCGCCATTGGTTTTATTCATCCTTCTGTATCTTATGTATCCTGGGCTTTGGTGAAACCTCTGTTTAAAACTTGGCAGCACTTAGAGTGTTTATTGCGCAAAAATTAGTTTTTTTCCTTTACAGTGTGTATATATATATATATATATATATATATATATATATACCTGAATGTATGCACTTGTTCTTAACTAACACTGTCTAGACGACATGTAGAATACTTAAATGTCCTGAGAGTTTTTAATAAATTTATTTTTGTTTCTTTCTATCACACACAGTCTTGTCTATGACAAGGACTTGGCCTGCTTGCTATTGTGAAGAATGCATTTGTTAAGAATGTGTTTTAAGAATGGAGTTAGAACCGGAACTGAAAACCATTTCTCCTCTCTTCACAGGTAAAAACACCATCTTCATGCTTGTATATCTGAGTTTCTCATCTCTCTCTGGCTACACTTTTCACACCCCAAGGAAGTTTGTCTGCAAATGTCTGTGATCCTTCTTCAATGCAAAATAACCTCTGTTAATAAGCTGAACTTCTGATTGCATACCTCCCCCTTTGCCAGCTGATATAGTTGGAGCATTTAAGAGCAATATTATCAAGGCCTGCAGTCAGGACTTGGCCTGCTTGCAATTGTGAAGAACGCATTTGTTAAGAATGTGTTTTAAGAATGGAGTTAGAACCGGAGTTTGAACTGGATTTGGACTACGCTAAAATCTCGAATAAAACTATTTCCCCAAACACTGCAACTCAGGACCATCATGTGGCCTCTCCTCACCTCTGCCTTGAGAACACCAGGACCAATGCCTACTACTTCTCTGTCCAAGAACATCATGACTGCCCCCAAGACTACCCCTCAAGCTGAGCAGGGAACTGAGGGGCGTGCGCATCAGGACCAGATTTTGCTGGGTCAGTTCCATTGGACATTAGTGTGCACTCCACATTCTTACACCCACCCGCACTGCTCCCCACACTCTCACACCCACCCGCACTGCTCTCATGAGACCAGGACATTTATCATTTTCACAAATTAATGTTTTCCTGCAAATGTGTCTTTCTCTTCTTTCTTCTTACAGGGTACTTTCCCCCCACTGTGTACTATTTCTGTAATGTGTCCCTCCATTGGTTGCACACCCTGCCAGCAGTAACCTACACAGTGTGCCTCACATGGCTGCCTCGGATGGTTCCTCCATGGGCAGGGTGTGCTTCATTTGGATCTTTCCATGCAGGGTATAGCATACTCCTACACACGTGTCAGTTTTCCCGTGAATGCATTTGGCCCTTGTATGGCTCATCTCCCACTGTGTAACCTTCGTAGTGCGCCCAACATGGCTGCCTTATCTGGTAAACTTGTGGATGGGATGAAAAATACATGGACCTGATGGTTTTATTGGAACCCTACTCTGAACCTAAGGACTCTGCAATCTCCCCGTTTTGTGTTCTTTTCTAGGGGTGGACTAATCCACCCTGGGTAATCCTACGCAGTGCGCCTAAGATGGCTGCCACACCTGGTACCTTGTGAGGGTGGAATATACAACCCCTGGAGGTTATTACCCAAAATGCTTACACCAACCCTGCATTATGCTTTCTGTCTTTATTGTCTGTGTGGTTTATCTTTTGATGTAATACTTAAATCTTCTATATTATGTGCATTGTTTGAGTTCTAGTTGGCGCCGCGGATGGCTGCCTCGGTGCTGCTCTGCCAAGCAGCCTTTGTGTTTAGTCTAACGTGTATAATATGTCTAATATGTTGAGTCTATTGTACAGTTGCAATGTGCAGTATCAACTCATACGTGTAATGTGTGTAATGTATGCTATGCTTCCCCCTTCGTATGCTATGTACTCCCCCTTCATGTTGCTGCTTGGCGATGCATTGTACCACAAAGAATTCCTAATGTATGTGAGTACACCTGGCCAATAAAGCTGATTCTGATGATTCTGATTCTGATTCTTATATCACTTTATACTTTGTTTTGTTTTAATATTTCGCATCAGTGCATCCAAGAAATTTTGGATGCAATAGTAGATTCTTTCTAATTATTTTAAGGACATAATAAAAGTTAATTTTTACAAAAAAACTCATGTGCACCGGAAACCGATCCTTTTCTCTCTTCTCTCTCTTTTGTCTACAGTAATGATATGATCTGTGGTAGCACCCCCTATCTATATATTCATATAATAGAAAAATTAATAACAGGGGTTCCTTTCAATCATATATTTTGTAACTTTAAATAAAATCAAGTTCATGTGCAACAAATTCCCCTTTTCCCTTTTCCTTTAATGCGAAGTCCTGTAAATGCACAGTACTGATGAAGCAGGTGCCATTACAGAGGAGGCATTGCCCACCAGTCCCAGAGTCAGCGTAGCATGTGTGTAATGATGCCCAAAAGCTGACAGGGAGTGAGGGAGACAGAGAGATGCAGCTCCAGAACGGGAACATTCACTCTAAATGGCGCCCAGGGGCTGGGGGAGGGGCTACAGGTCAGAGCCTTATCCCCTTGCTGGACTTCACCACCGGGTACTGTGGGCCATAAAAAAATGGTTATATATATAACCGACCTGTGCCCCTGCCCTGGTGGTCTAGTGTGGTCCCTGTACCAACAGTGTCCACATGAGCGCACGCGGCCCACCTCCTAATGGCCATGCTGGATCGCGATTTTTGGCAGGTCCCACCTGGGGGACCCTCTTACCTCCTCCCTTGATGCGGCCACGCGATCCTGGAGAGCTGCGGCAAGTGTGTGTGCCCTAGGTGAAGAACCGGAGCCTCAGCTGTAAGTACCCGGCAACCAGGGACGCAAGAGTATACAGCGCCGCCGGGGGAGGTGATGGAGCTGCAGCAGGAGATGTCAGAATGACATCTAGCACTAAGAGTGCCTCTGCTGTTCTATCTTCTTTTAAAAAAGCTCTTTTCAGGGCTGCTGGAGCAGCCCTGCCTGTTAGTGTCCTGCCTGCAGGGCAACAACTTACAAACTGAGCTCCTGTGCACGGAGTCAGGGTTATAGACGAGGCGGCGCTGAGCATCTTGGGAACAGTCAAAGCTTTTAGCCTGTTGGTGCCTCGAATCAAGATCCTACTCTACTCCCTGATGTTATTAGCTGTGGAATCCTAGTGTACCCCACTGCAGAAGCAGTGTTACACTTTTGTAAATCATTCTTTGCAAACTATTTTTTATGGCTCATAGCAGCTATTTCTATGTTGTGGCTGACATATGTTAAGTGATACTGTTTTTATTTCTGTGTTGCTATTATCAAGACTAGATACACAATAAGAGATACATTTCATAAACGGTTATCTGGTTAACAGACTGAGGAACTGTTTCCATTAATATAAGATACTTCTAGTTTGTGGATATGGTTAATATTGTATCATATCTAGTTCATGCATACAACAAACGGTTTATTTTGCCACATGGCTGCACAATTCTACTGGCCAATATAGGATTTTCCTCTCTATTTTCTGAGCTGGATAAGAGGGGGGTGTCAGTATTTCTCTTATCGGTTGCCCTGACACATAGTTACCAATCAAAAGCAGAAGTGAAGTTACGCACCCCTATTCTGACCACTTCTGTTTTTCCATTGGCTGATGCTAATAAGGATCTCTCACCCTGCATTCGATGCCCAGCAGATGTGGTGCAGCGGAATCCCCAAAACACCCCAGTAGCCATGCCTGACTTTTTACTGATGGGTGCCAATATATTGTCATATATCTGTTGACAAATTTAGAGACTATTTCACTCTAATTAACTTGTATTACCTACTCACCTGTGTGTCTTTTAAAATACATGTTATTTGTGCTTAGGATTGTTTGTCTATAGTTCGCTTTTTAAAAAAAAAAAACCATAATACTCCTTTCAGACAGAGAAAATAACCCGGTAATAGAAATTAAGGTCTTCTTAGACCTGGTTTCTAGGGAATTTGATGAGATCCAAACCAGCTCCCGAAAGAAATGTCTCACCAAGAATCTCAAATATAGAGAGAGACAAGTCTTAAAAGAAATTAAATCTTGGACTGATATTGTCATCAAACCCTCGGAATAAGGGGGCAGTATCGTAATTTGGCCATCACGCTGTATGAGGCGGAAGCTCGTAGACAACTTTTGGATACCTCTTGTTATTTAAAACTACCACTCAATCCAACAGCAAAGTTTCATAAACATTGAAGAAGCATTAGCCATTGGAGCTATCACACAACAAGAGGCCAAATATCTTGAAGTATCTAATCCCAAAGTGCCCACATTTTACTTATTACCTAAGATACACAAGAATATCAATAAACCACCTGGCAGACCTATTGTCTCAGGTAATGGTGGACTCCTGGAAACTCCCAGCAAATTCCTGGACTTACATCTCAGAGACCATGTTATGACACTACCCTCTTATCTGAAAGACACTTCAGATCTCCTATGGAAAATACATGACATATGTCTAGATGAGAACTGCATCTCGGTCACTCTCGATGTAGAAGCCCTGTACAGTAGCATCTCACATCAACAAGGGGTGCAAGCCACTAAATTCTTCCTGGATATGGAAGAAAATAATTTATTTAATGACTTCCTCTGTGAGATGTTGAGTTTCGTTCTGAATAAGAATTATTTTACGTTTGGTGACCAATTTTTCCAACAAATCCGGGGAACAGCTATGGGAGCAGCTTGTGCTCCCACATATGCCAACTTGTTCCTCGGATGGTGGGAGCAAACGATTGTCTTCAATGATATCAATCAGCCATATACACAACACATCATCAATTGGCTGAGATAAATTGATGATATTTTTGTGATCTGGGATGGCGATGAAAAACTTTTATTGGACTTCATAAACATCCTCAATGTCAATAATCTCAACATTTTCCTTACTCATACAATAAGCGAAGACAAAATATCCTTTCTGGATTTGAACATTTACAAAACAATCAGTGGAACTCTGGCTACAGAGCTCTTTCGAAAGGATACAGCCACTAATAGCATTCTGTACCAGACTAGCTCACATTTCCCGCCAACTATCGAAAGTATCCCCAAACGGGAATTCCTTCGTCTTAGACGGAATTGTACAGAGGATAATGTGTATAAACAGAAGAGCAGAGAACTCATGACAAGACTGCAGGCTCGGAGATACAGTAAATGTTCCCTAAAAAGAGCCCTACACTCTGTCTTGAAAATTAATAGGGAATCCCTGATTTTCCAAGACAAACCTCAAGAGGAAAAAGCTGATGCTAAGATTCGGTTTGTAGGCACCTTCTGTCCAGAATGGCGCCTATTAAAAAACACCATCCAAAAACATTTACCTGTCTTACATTTAGATCCAGAGTTATCCCCCCTACTGGATTACACCCTACAAATCAGTTGGAGGAGATCAAAGAACATCAAAGACATGCTTGTTCAGAGCCATTTCTTACGTGACTCTACTAAATCAAAACTCCCAAAGGGATCTTTTCCTTGTGGGCAATGCAAAGCTTGCCCACAGATCCTAATAACTGACAATGTCAAGGATAGACTCGGAAGAGATATCTCCATCCGGCACTTCTTTAACTGTGACACACAAGGAATAATCTATTGTCTAAGTTGCAGTTGCAATCAACGGTATGTGGGCATGACAACCAGAAAGTTTAAAACCAGAATTCTGGAACACATGGGTTCCATTAGAAATGCAGCATCGGATCTTCTGAAGGGCAAAAAACTAACATCGGTAGCCAGACACTACCATGCTGTACATCAAGGTTCACCCTGTGAGATGCGCGCCTTTGGGCTTGATAGAGTAAACTTAGGCATACGCGGGGGTGACCTCAGCAAAGATATCATCAAGAAAGGAAGCGAGTGGACCTTCAAGTTAGGAGGCCTCAAACCATCAGGCTTGAATGAATATATTAACTATAGCGTGTTCCTTTAAATTACATTATTCATGATTCTGCAATAACCATATCAGCATATTTTTTCTATCTTGGGATGTGTACACACCCCTATTATAGCGTGTTCCTTTAAATTACATTATTCACGATTCAGCAATAACCACATCAGCACATTTTTCCTATCTTGGGATGTATATACACACCTAGTCTACATTCTATATGAAAAAACTCCTCTCCCCCCCTCCTATATCCACTTTCCCTTTTATTTGCACATTCACTCTTCCTTGTTCACTCATCATGTCACTTATTCCTAATCCACTCATTATGTCACTTATCCTCTATTTATATTTTATTTTTTATTCTGGTAATAGCACCAATCAATTACATCCCTTTCAGCAGTATTTACATTCACCTTACCATCTCCACTTACACCTTTCAGCACTATCCTAATGTATTTTAATTGTAATCACAATTTTAGCACTTTCACTGGCCCTTGAATTATTTTAGAAATTATTAATAAGCCACATTTTATCAGTATTATAAGTATAGTTATAGTATAGGATCAATACTAAATCAGTACTTCAGTTAAATGGTTGTATTCTGTTATAATAATAACCTTTTGGTGCCAGTGTTCCTTCTCTTAATCTCAATTTTGCACGCTGCAATTTATGCATCTCCATCTCTTTCTTAGATATATGTCATGCCGTTGAAATCAAATTATGTCATGTTATACTTTAAAATTCCTAAGGTGCTTTTTCTCCTCTTTTTTCTTCTTCTGTTTGAATGCATGACAAGACACATACATAGAGAGATGTATATGTCAGTATATATAGATGTGTCCAGTTTACATTGCATCCTCACATTTAACATGCTGTCATTCAATTATTTTATTTTTATTTTAATAGACACTTAATCGTTTTGTCTGTTTGTTCTTTTATGTTGATTCTCGTGCAATGGGCCCCGGAACGCAAGTTAAATAAGGATTGAACGTAATTGATTCAGAAAAGCGGTTACATCTGTGCAACAATCCGAATACGTATGACACCCCCCCCCTTTTGATTGGACACTTGCCAGCCCGCACCAAGATAAAGCCCGCACGAGCTAATTACGGAACAGGAAGTGACCAAGCCCGGTGAACGGGCGAAACACGTCTTCCACACATCACTGCCTGGGGTTACAGCCGTCTCCTGACAGCCTGAGCTCTGTGCAGCCTCGTCTTATCCAGCCCAGCGTCCGGCCGGCATCCTCCGTCCGTAATGCACCTCCACGACGTGGTACCTGACATCACTTTCCACCTCTGACACGGACTCAGAAAGACTTGTCACATTTAGCCCTGCGGTCACACTGCATCCCGCAACCGCAGCACGCTGCAGCGACGAGTACCTGACACCGCGTCCCATCTTTGATACGGACTCAGAAGGACCTTTCATTTAGCCCTGCGGCTATACTGCATCCCGCAACCGCGGCGCGCCTCAGCGACGGGCCATTTGGACTCAGTCACGGACATCTTTTGTGTACACCGTATCTTGTGCAAAACCAGCGGCCGATGGCTTCCTCCATCCTCGCGCTCAAGTAGCACGGCATATGAATCCTATATTTGGACTCGGGTAACCTCACATATTATCCCATTATCATATATCTTGATGTTTATTACAGTTCTATACACTGCTTTATAAAATTGATTTATATCTGGTCTATTATGGCCATTAGTCTCTTGATTCTAAAAGGACTTTTTTCATTGGCAGCAGGTGTATAGAATCTTCATTTTATAATACCCAATATTGTTGAATTATACTGGGATATTGGAGCTCTGGCCTCATATAAACCCAATACATTAATTACATGTTACTGTCTCATTGTTTCCCAGAACTTCTCTCTCTCATTTTCAAAATGTACTTCTTTTGATAACTTGTTCATAGAATCATTATATTCAGAATACTTATTATGGTTATCTAGTCACCTCTTATGCAATTGGAGCCTTGGTGTCACAGAACTATATTAAAGTTACAACTTATCTTCCTCCTGATCATAGAACTGTTGTTACAAATCAGCTACTTTTTAGCCACTTGTTTCAATTATACTCATGACATATTTTGGAGACATAGGATATCAATCCGTTCAGTGTGAACCATATATTTGGATAATCTTCTCTGGTTAAAATTTCATTTTTTCTTTTTGCCACTACTTGGTATTATAAACACCTTGGGTATTTTTGTACCCTGCAGTTTGAAGTTATACATGAATTAAGTCATTTGATTATACCATTTATTTATACTTCATTCACCCAGGTTTCTCTAGCGAATTGCTGGAATTTACCATAGGTTGCTATTGAGAGCCTTTTGGTATAAATTAATCTCTTCCACGTTTCTCTGCTTTTTTCCTACTTTTATCTATTTTTCAGGACTCTCACCATTGATTCAGGGATATTTATCCCTGTCTAACATTGGCAGCAGATCCCCTATTTTTCTTCTTTCAACTACCATCTATTCTATTCTCTACAACAATTTGTGAACTCTCATCAGTGATTCCAGAGCCCATTAACATTGGTTACTCCTTCTACTTTCATACCACACTGGCGATGCCCGAATCCTTCCGATCTTGGAAGCTAAGCAGTGTTGGGCTGGGTTAGTACTCAAGTGGGAGACTCTTGAGGAATACTCAGTTCAGTAGAAGATTTGGACGGTCATGCTCAGCGTCTAACTGACAGCAGATTCATCTTGCTCATTCCGTCTTTTCTATCTCCTTCTCAATACAAGTAACAAGAAATTGTAGCTGACCAGAATTATTAACATCATTGAGGTGCCACTATTTCCTAAACCTGCATTAGTCCAAGAGCATTCATTTTCAGGTGTTCAGTTGAGATCAATCTGTATTTCAAACCCAGACAGTTCGGAACCATTATTTAGTATTTATACTAGTAATATTTGTTCTGTGTTCCTTTTTCTCTTTTACTTATTTGTATATCCAACTACTATTCCATTTTATTTGATCTTGTTAATAAAAATTATAATTTTAATAGAATATCATTGTTTCTTTTGAGACTTCAAAAATACTTAAGAGTGCACCCACAAAAGAGTCTTCTTTTCTCCATTCCTGTTGCATGTTTTATTACTGACTCAGGGTGCACCACCAAATTTAAGATTGATTAGAAAACATTGGTTTTCCTTCCTCACTCATTACATTTTGGTCATCATACTATCCACTTTATATTTTGTTATTCCCCTGTGCGGTATACTCCTTATACACGGGGCACTGGTGATTGGCTGAGCAGCAGGGTCTCTCTGATTGGCTGAGCGGGCATGGCACTGGCGCTGGCATCTGAGGTCATCATTATGCTGCAGGGGAGATGGAGGGAGACAGCATGGCACATTGGAAGGAGGAGGAGATCAGGGAGCTGCTTTCTGTTAGAGGGGAGGAGGAGATCCGGAAGCAGATCACTGGGACAGTGAAGGACGCCACAGTGTACACCAACATTGCCAAGATACTTACCTCAAAGGGCATTGTGCGGACACAGCAGCAGGTAGTGAATAAAATGAAAGCTCTGCGGAAATATTTCAACAAAGTTCACGACCACAACAGGAGGAAAAGTTGTGCTGCTAGAATGGAGTGGCTTTACTACGATCAGTGCAATGAAGTATTTGGCAATTCTGCACTGGTTAATCCCATTGCTATTTCATCATCCAGTTGTGCATCCTTACGAAGCGCTACCCCTGAGAACAGCCAATCCATCCCACTGACGCCACCAATGTTGTATGATGACATCACTGAGATCAGTAACACCGATCCGATGGCTGCCGTGGGGGACCCAGTCACCAATACTATCGAGGCTGATTCCAGTGGGGGGAAAAAAAAAATGAAATCAAGCGCTCTGTCACTCTAATCAATATGCTGCCAGTAACATAGGGCTACTCACCCCTATTAGATTAAAAAATCAATCAAGAAACAAAGGAACTGGTGTTACAGCGCATAAAGATTAGAACTAAAGAAAAATTTATTAAAACACATAAAACATGTATATAATATACAATTTGTACCACCGGCCGGCCAACGTACTAATTCAATACTGTATTTATAAACAGTCTAGATACAACATCTAACGTGACATAATACTCTGTGTCCACTTGTAATTTTTAGCAACACATGCTGTGATAGTTAAAATGTAACTTTTCTGATGTTTACTGAAGCTTAATAGCACACAGAGTTCTCCCTTGTATAACTATAGAACAGTCACTTTTAGGAAAAAGAAGAACTTTTTCTTCACAATAAATGAGAGCTTAGGAGCTGTTTAGCTGTCCCATTTAGATAGCCAGATATCCGTTGGTAAAGTGAAACTGTGCTTCCTATAAAAGCATGTCTGGCCAGACAATTAAACAATAACGATCTCACCACTCCTGCTTGTGGACTCTTTCACCAAGAGTGTCCTCCCCGGCTGCTGGTGCTTTAACCTTTATCATGCAGTCATCTCTGGGGGATCATAAATAGAGGTGAAGAATTCGTGGAGCGTTATAGCTGGCTAGCGAGATCTCCGGATACAGTGGTGCAAACGGCAATGAAATGAGTAGATCTACAGGGCTGACACGGGTTCTGTCTGAAAGGTGTCGACCCGGGAATTTTCCGGGTTAAGGGGGTCATTCCGCGCAGGAGCTGTGCTGGCCGGGAGTTACTCCTCAAATACAAAGGCATCGCCTCTGTGCGATGCTTTTGTATTTGTGCGGGGGGGGGGGGGGGGGGGCCGGCACTGACATGCGGGGCGGACTAGCCCTGTGCTGGGTGTCCCCCCGCATGTCTGAGTTAACGATCGTAGCTGTGCTATACTTAGCACAGCTACGATCAACTCGGAATGACCCCCTAAATGTGCTGTGTGAAAGGGAGTAAGGGACTGTAACCCGGGTTTTTCCCAGTATCACAAAACCGGGGAAAATTATGGTTTTTGAGATTTTTCTGTCTGAAAATGGTATTAGTGATCTCTTGTGTATTCTAAGAATCCTTTTTATTTTATTATAGTTATTAAAAGTTAAGGTTTACTTCTAGGAGTTATTCTGTGACGCATACTCTATCCGTGCAATTGCAGCCAGGTATTCTAAGAGTTGCTTCCAACTTCTGTTCCAGTTCTGCGCCGTTCTCTTACAGTTTTCTACTTGCATATTTAACCCAGATGATCAACAGACACACGATCGATATGGACAAAAGGTCAACACTGGAAAAGGTCGACAAGTTCAAAAGGTCGACAGGTTCATGTGGTTGACAAGAAAATGGTCAACACAAAGGTCGACACGTGTTTTGGGTAGTTTTTTTTTTAAATGATTTTTACTTTTTCCTTCCTTGACTATTTTTGACTATCCATGTCACAAATAATAGCCCTTAGTAACCTTGTGGCGAGCGAAGCAAAGCAAGACACCATGCACAAAGCGTGGTAAGCGAAGCGAGCCAGCGAGGGGACACATTTCAACAATTAGTGGTCCCTGATGCTAAAACTATCCACACTAATCCCAAAACTGCAAAACAAAATGTGTGGACCATTTTGTGTTGTTATATTAAACTTTTGACACTGTCAACATTTTGTACCTGTTGCCCTTTTCCTGTGTTGACCTTTCATATGTCGACCTTTTGTCAATGTTGACCTAGTGCCTGTCGACCATATGGGGTCGACCTAATGACTGTAGACCTAATGCATGTAGATGTTCTATAGCACACACAAAAATAACAGCACGGTAACCTCACATTTAGCATCATTTCTGGTGCTAATACAGAGAGATAACAGCACTTTTTTTTACACTTTATATCACGTTTACCACAATGTGTGCTTTATTTTCACTTTGTGCCCACAATGGGGGTCATTCCGAGTTGTTCGTTCGCAAGCTGCTTTTAGCAGCTTTGCACACGCTAAGCCGCCGCCCACTGGGAGTGAATCTTAGCTTATCAAAATTGCGAACGAAAGATTAGCAGAATTGCGAATAGACACTTCTTAGCAGTTTCTGAGTAGCTCCAGACATACTCGGCATCTGCGATCAGTTCAGTCAGTTTCGTTCCTGGTTTGACGTCACAAACACACCCAGCGTTCGCCCAGACACTCCTCCGTTTCTCCAGCCACCCCCGCGTTTTTCCCAGAAACGGTAGCGTTTTTACACACACTCCCATAAAACGGCCAGTTTCCGCCCAGAAACACCCACTTCCTGTCAATCACATTACGATCACCAGAACGAAGAAAAAACCTCGTAATGCCGTGAGTAAAATACCTAACTGCATAGCAAATTTACTTGGCGCAGTCGCACTACGGACATTGCGCATGCGCATTAGCGACTAATCGCTCCTTTGCGAGAAAAAAATAACGAGCGAACAACTCGGAATGATCCCCAATGTGTGCTTTATTTTCACTTTGTACCCACAATGTGTGCTTTATTTTCACTTTGTGCTCCCTTCACTTTTGCAAAATACCTTTTGGGATTTCTAACGGCATTGCTCAAAATGACAAATACGCACTAAAACCAGATGAACTAATTAGACGTTAGCTTTCATTGCTTGTCTTATGGTAGACAGATAAAGCTTATTGCTGATTCGATGCTATGGTTTTAGTGAAGATGTGTGCATGTGAGCAATGTTAGTAAGTGACCTGGTTTTATAAGTTTACATGCTGTATTGTAAGATAGCATGAAGCGTTACATTCTAGTCGGCATGGTGTCATAACTTCTCAGAATAATAACCCACTCGCTCTGTAATTAATATTTCCCTATAATAAATACAACACAGATATCTGTAAGAAATAATATTTTATTGTTTTCAGTCAAGTCACAGAAAAGTCACGGATACTTAAAGTATAAAAGCTATAAAACTATCATTATAAATTAAAATAAATGTTGAAGTGCAGAGGTGGCAGAGTGCTAATGACGCGGTATGGCAGACATCTTGTAGGATCGGGGAAAGTGTCCAGCGCTGCTTGTTTCAGGGGTTAAGTCCAAGTCCTCGGGAGACACCGGTGTGGTCAGGGTGAACTTCTGAAGGAGAATCGTGAGAAAGAGAAACAGCTCCATGCGGGCCAGACCTTCTCCTGGGCACTGCCGCCTCCCTAAAAAGGATGGTATCAATACAGTAAGCGCATTCACAGCAAAAGGTTTTGTAGGGTTTTTTCTTAAATAAAAACTACTTGTGGCCGGTAAGCACATAGGGCCTGAGTCATGTTTGTAAGTAAAGCAAGTAAGCAAGTAATTGGGGAAAAAAACATGTTGCACTGCAGGTGCAGCTGCAGTTGAGAGATTTAGATTTGGGTGGTGGGTGTTCAAACTGAAATCTAAATTGTAGTGTAGAAATAAAGCTGTTTAACATTTGTAGAATCTTGGCGAGGTCCCTAGGGGACCCTAGCACTGTCCCAGAGCCAACAGCACATGCACAGATATCCGCGAAAATGGCGTGGTGGCTATTTTCCCATTGATTTTCCTAGTGGGCATGTGCGAAAAAATTGGAAAATGGTACCATACCATTTTCCCAGTGATTTCTGCAGCACTACTGCTGCACCGCGGGACAGAGTGGCGCCATTGGCCAGAACAAGATGGAAAACAGTATTGTTGGTAAACTTGTCATTGAGGTAATGTTGGACAATTAGTCCAGAGTCTGATTAAGTGCATGATACACATAACAAGCACAAAAGACACCGCACCTGCAGAGAAAGGCAGCACAGCCAGTCCCTTCTTTAGCGCCCCCTGATCATCCAAGAACCGTTCTGGGGAGAACATCTCCGGCTGGGGAAAGTATTTAGGATCCTTCAGTACAGTCGTCAGCAAGGGGAGCACATCCATGTCCTGATATGTAATGGGAAGGGAAGGATATTACAACATCTGCTTATATGAGAGATACATATTAATCTTACGCATATATTACTAAAACTCATTCTAACATTTTTCTATAGTTGTGATTTCATGTTTTAAAGTCTACCCGTTACCTGCACAGAATGGAGGCAGGTACAATATTCATGAGAAAAACTAGAAATATCACTGAGGCACGAGGTACCAGTTTCCTAAGTGCATTACTATTCTAGATAAGATCAGTGCAGTGTGATAAAACCATAATGTAAAAAATTATATCATAGTTGTCAGCTCTGGGAGTAGGCAGGCAGGTCAGCAATGGGGGAACGGGGCAAATGTGCGGCTTTGTGGAGTGTGACGGCCTACTGAGTCACCACGTGGAGAGAGTCATCCTATTTTTGGGAGTCTCACAGACCTTAGTGGAGAATAGTCATGTATGGATTATACCCTTGCCAGGCACAGAAATACAGAGTATTATTTACCTTGGGTATAACGTAGCCTCGGACTGAGGTCTCCTCTGTTGTGCGGTGGGGCAGCCCAGTGGGGACAATATCACTGAATCTCTGGATCTCATGGATTACAGCTTCAGTATAAGGCATCTTGAATCGGTCTTCTGCTGATGGACACTTATCACCTATTACCTGGTCTATCTCCTTCTGGATCTTCCCTAAACAATGAAGAAACTGGAAGTTACCCTATTTGCGGGAAATAGGTGATTGGACAGAGGTAGAAGATAACCCTGTTTGACAGAAGCATATGTTGTGATGTAGTGTTAATAAGTGGACATGGAAACTAATACAAAATCGGATATTAATAAGGTGGCAATATTTAGAGGAGTGCAACATTTTATTTGTGATATAGTCAACTCATTTCAGTGTTCTGATGAGACCCAGACAGAGTCATCTAAACATATAGGCACACTGGAACCTTCAAGCTGGGACAGGAGGTGGTCACACAATCAGAGCAACAAGGTAGTCAAGCCTGCAGCCAGACAGTAAATGACAGTCAACATTCTGATTGGCGGATGGCCGGAGCTGTCCACCAGTCAGAGTGCTGACAGACATTCACTGTGTGGTAGCATTTGGAGAGACTATGTGGGACCGCAGGATGGACATGTTAGGAGTTTTTTTTTTATTGGTTCCCATGAATGGGTGTGTCGGGGCCCCAGTGCATTGCTTTCAAATGTAACCATATAATATCCAATCCAGTATTATTGTCATTACCTTGAATATCTTGGTATTTGAGTAGAACGAGGCAGCCATATCGGAGTGTGGTGCTGACGGTCTCTGTCCCAGCAGTGAACAAATTTAATGTAGATGACACAAGATTCTCCATGTGGAACTCTGTGTCTGGATTCTCCTTATCCTAGGCAAAGAAGACACATAATATTAGCCACCAAGTCACTGATGCCAGTGCCAGCCATAGAAAGTACTATTAGTGCAGGTGACTCGAAAGGTGGTTTGGAGGAAGAGCGATGGTCTTATAATCAGAGCAACTCTGTACACTACAGTGTGGAATGGGCTGAATGTTGGTCAGAAGGATTGGAAAGGTTTGATAATCAAACCAAATGATCCAGCCCGTCTTTCAGATGCTTTCAGGCTGCGAATGATTATTGTTTATGTCCATCCACTGAACGATAATAGATCAGATTGCTGTTTCATTGGCTGATCTGAACAATAGAATGTAAGCTCTCACGAGTAGCGCCCTCTTCCCTCATGTGCTCACCCTTTTCTTCTTTAATAATTCTCAACTGCCCAAATCACAGTTTTTGGGCCACCTGGAACTTATCTCTGTCATTTACTGGTGTAGTTATGCTTAGTTACCCTGTACTTGTCCAAAATTGATTTCAACTGTAAGTCACTGTTTTGATTATGTGCATATGTACTCTGTAATTGGGCGCTGCGGAACCCTTGTGGCGCCATATAAATAAATGATAATAATAATAATAATAATAATAATAATAATCCTTCAGTGTAGGACCAGCATAAGAATCCCCAACAATACCTGCTTATACATGCACAAGACTGGTAGTGTGAAGCTGTGAACACCAGGGGATATTTATGGGGTGTTTATACAGGTGACAGTGTAGAAATGTGATGCTGCCCAGAGTTGCCAGAGTCTATCTGACATTATTTGTACAGAATCTGGTACAGCACATGGATGCACAGAGTCGCAGTAGTGAGACGCATGGTGTGTGAAATGTATAGGGCATTCCTGGGTGCTGAATGGCTATCCATGCTCATCCTATGGGCCTGTTATAGGAGTGCCTCAGGCTGTCACTGAACTAGCTGCATATTCGCTTACAGTGGAGACTCTGCGTCTAGCATGGCAGTAGTGCAATAATCTATGGTGCACCGGATGCTGGGCATCCCAGTCCTTGCACAGTCAGAGGCATGCCCCCTGACCAATCAGCAGAGCCGGCCCTAACCAATATGATGCCCTAGGCAAGATTTTGGCTGGTGCCCCCTAGCACCACCGCTGGTTCCGCCTCTGACCTTGCACCTCTTTCCCAGCACCATCACCCCTCACCCATAGCGGTCTTTATTTTGGTGTTTGTACCCCCTATATTTTAAATAGGAACAGTTCGCACATTTGCACACAGCCCAAAAAGGGGTGTGTTTTTGCTGACAAGGGGCATTGCCACACAATAGTAACCCCAATTCCAATTACGCCACACAGTACTGCAACTATATTCACATTTGATCATGCGATAGTGTCCATAATTCATATTACATCCCGCAGTAGTATCACTTTACCTTATAAATGTTACTGCTCACAGTAGAGCCCCTTATTCACATTACATCACACTGAATTAGTCCTTATTCACATTACACCACACCCTATTGCTCTTTACTCACATTAGGCGACAGAGTAGTGACCTTTCTATACGCAAGGCCACATAGTAGAGCACCTTATACATATAATGCCACACATTAGTAATGCATTAGTACACATAATTCCACACAGTAATGCCCCTTACACATATGAGACACATTATTTATGTCCTTATAAACATAATGATCCTTACACATTATGACAGCCTTTATTAATGCCCTTTTACACATAATGTCCCGTACACATATGCCGCACATTATTAATACCCTTATACACATAATGACACACATAGTGCCCCCTACACATTTGCTGCACATTATTAGTGCCCCTATACACATGACACACATACAGTAGTACCCTGTTACACATATGCTGCACATTATTAATGCCCTTATATACATAATGACACACATATGTTGCACATTGTTAATGCATTTTTACATGACACACATAATGCTCCTTACACATATTCCGAACACTACTGCAGAACCAACCCACTCACATGCACACAGTCATGCCACTAACACTGTGACCTCTGCCTCTGCTTGGATACAGATGTGTCCTCATAAATCTTGCCTCAATGCTAACGTTGGGCACCTTTTTTCTATTAAAATGAAACTTATTTGCATTGCTATGTGGCTAGGATGCACAAGCAGCTTCTGCTGATTAAAATGATATGCAGCATGCCTATATACTGTGTGAGACACTGGCTGTATCTGCATATGAAATGCTACACACAGAATATAGGCATGCCGCATATCATTTTAATCAGCAGAAGCTGCTGATGCCCCTAGGCATATCAAATGCCCTAGGCAATTGCCTAGTTTGCCTATACCTATGGCCGGCTCTGCCAATCAGGACATAAAGGAGATGGTGACACCAGGTAATGATGTCATGGAGGGGGCAGGGTCACTGGCACCAGTGAGTGCAGCATTGCCCAGAGCATCCAGAGGACACTCCAGGGGGTGGGGGATGGGAGTCTGCAGTGATCCTGGCTGCACGG
Source organism: Pseudophryne corroboree (assembly GCF_028390025.1). NCBI lineage: Eukaryota > Metazoa > Chordata > Amphibia > Anura > Myobatrachidae > Pseudophryne > Pseudophryne corroboree. The sequence continues at coordinate 406,260,207 of NC_086451.1, forward strand.
TACCATTAGGCACCCTGCTAGCCAAATGCAGAGACCATTGGGCAGCAATGGTGCTGCCCACAGAGCCCAGTCGCACACCCCTAGTTACAGCCCTGCATATTATACCCCAATGTTCTCTAATGAAAAGGATAAGGGGTATATTTTCCAATGGTCTTATTGATCTTTTAATCAATGAAAATCTATCTGAATCGATATTGTGTTTCAGGGGCTAAAATACACATTTACCAAATGAATATCAAACATTGTTTGTTAGAAAATGCATGTGTTTAGAACCTGAAAAAAACCCAATATCGATTTCCATCAATTTGTATAGATAAAATCGATGGAAATCGACCATCGGTAAATATGCCCCCAAGACAGCAAACAAAATAACATTTAACATACTGTAAGAACATCTTGCTACTTGCCTGCTGCATCTTAATCAGAAAACAGTCAATAAAGTGCCGGGGAGAGAGGACATCCAGGGTCTTCAAGCTGCTTTTCACCCTCTCCTTGACAAATGATTTAAGATCTGTCAGACAGTGCACACCTTGCTGGTGGGGCCCCGGAACATTGATCAGCAGCCCATGGAAGTAGTAAAAAATCTATAATATCAAGTCAGTATAGCAGATTATTGCTCTGTTTATGGACTGTCATAGAATATTAAGCAACATTTTTGGTGCTTTTTGCCATGTTTAGCACCAGTCTTACTACAATATGTACTATATTTACCCTGCCAGGATAGAGCTAGCTACAATATACAGTCTATAAAATGTTAGCTATAAACTGATTGGTGCCATGGCAGCTTGATACATTATACCCAAAACTGATACTTATCCGTATGACATTTTGGGAGATGTATCACACTTTGTAAATAAAGCAGAGAGAGATAAAGTACCAGCCAATCAGCTCGTATTTGACACTTTCCAGGCTGTGTTTTGCAAAATGACAGTCAGGAGCTGATTTGCAGGTACCAAAGGGGTCTATTCATGAAGCAGTGAAGAGAGCTGCTACATATAATGTTATAGAATGCACTTTATCAATGTTACCTCAACACTGACTGGTTGCCATCGGCAACTTCTCCACTTGGTGACTTCTCCACTTTTATCACTGCTTCATGAATAGACCCCATTATCGCTCTCCACATTATCTCTCTCCAAGCTTAGAAACCCCCTCCCCTCCCGTGTTTCTTATACCCCTTTTCCACTAGCTCAAAAAACACGGGTAAATGCACGGGGGCAAGTGTATGGGGAATCCTACCCGGGTAGCTTTCCAGGTTGAACAATATGCCGGGTTGATGAGTGCAGTGGGAAAGGGGCTCTGATGCGGGTTGCAGCCAAGTAGCACCCATGTCAGGCTCCCGGCTGCGACCCGCATCACTAGTGGAAAAGGAGTTTCATGATCAAAAGTCAATTGCTGTAATATTAAGCAGATTACCTGCCCCCAATGATCTTATATTTTCAGTAACCATTGATCTACATTTTTCATTTTGGAATAGTTGAAATATTATTAAATGAACATATAAACCCTGAAAAGTGTTACCCAACCTATATGCCGAGCTTGCTTATACATTTAATGGATGAACCCTTGGGTAGGGTATTCTGTTGTGTTGATACTCACTAGACCCCATGAAGAGTTCATGAAGCGCAGGGTCCCGTTGATATTTCTCAGCAGAGTCAAAAACCGCTCATCCTTGTACTCATAATGCTTCCCAAACACGATAGAGCAGATAATGTTGGATACAGCACAGCTAAAGAGGAACGTGGGGTCAAACGGCTTCCCTAGACAGACACCAAATAGTAATATCAGTGACACCGGTAACAGCAAGGTGACATAGTGATACAGACAGCCTGGAGCTATGAGACATGGAGCCTGTTCCTCCTACTGCAGGGTAACACAGACACAAGGGATCTACAGTATAGACCTGGGGCCACCCCTCCCACTGCAGGGTGACACAGATAGGAGGGAGCTATGACACATGGGACCTGCCCCTCCTACTGCAGGGTGACATATACAGAAGAGAGCTATGAGATATGGAGTCTGCCCCTCCTACTGCAGGGTGACATGGACAGAAGTGAGCTACGAGACCTGGGCATTGCAGTGTCTACAGTATGAGCTACAAAGTCTTTCTGTACCTTCAGTTTTGCCACATTCCTCTACAAGACACATTGCCTCCTCCTGGATTCTCTCCTCTATGTTTCTCTTCCCCATCCCAAAATTCCTTAGGGTGGTAAGTGCAAAACGACGCATTTGCTTCCAGCGTTCCCCATTGCTGCCAATGATACCTGGGGGAGGGAATGTTCATCAAGTTAAATGTCCTACATGTCACTATCTGATATACCATCCCGTACTGTACATCCATACTATACTATATTATACACTTATAATAAATGCAGTATAGAGCAGGCATGTAAATACTGCACCTATATCTACCAAGAAAAGATCTATCTATCTATCTATCTATCTATCTATCTATCTATCTCTAATCATGACTGGCACTCCACAGAATAAATAACGCCTGGGTGCACATCTCCAGATGTCTGCAGACCCCCTTACAGAAAGATAGTAGACAGCGGAACTCAATGAACTAAACAATGTCACACCACCAGGGTAATGTTTCTGATGTTTTAGATGCTTAATACATTGTTTTTCAAGGATATATATATATATATATATATATATATATATATAAAATGACATCACAGCTCACTCACCATATCCTTTCAGCACGTATTCAGCCAATGGCATTCTCCCTCTCCCACTGAATGCATCTTTCTGGTCTATCAGGGTCTCTTTCAGTAAATCATATCCGCAAAGCACCACTGTTGGCTTAGATCCAATGTATATAGTAAACACTGGTCCATATTTTTCCTGAAACTGCACAGATAACCAGGAGTGAGGGTATAAGTTTATTTAATTTTTCTGTTTTAATAAGTGAATTAAAAATGTGAAGGAACAAGGTTTAAACTACTCTATTTAATCATTTTACAAAAAAATTATAATAGCATTTGTTTTATTTATTTTACAAAACACAGAACCTGGTTGACATGTACTGGAAATTTTAAAGCTACAGGACATATTCTAAATTTTTTTAAAACAAACATATTGTACTATAAGTAGTTTGTTCTTGTTTAACTTTATTGCACCGTGAATTTCAAAAATATATCATTATGATTTAAAAAACTGTCACTATATTGATGTATCTTTTATAACCATTTGAACGATTTAATGCTATTATATCTATATTTCACAGGTGTCAGTGTGAGAGTCTCTATGAAATACACTTAATAGTAATCATATTTCTTTTCTTGAAATGTACATAAATAATGCTTTTGTTGATACAGGTTACAGGGTTAGATTACAGCTAAATATAGATCTCGTTTTTATTAAGATACATTACCCAGAAAATGCGTATTGTAGGGACCAAGCTATATTAAACATATATGTATATAAAATAGAAATTACTACTTTTTAATCATTTTTCCATTACGCACACTGGCATTATAATCTATGAATCCCACACCAAGCAGAAAAGAGTTACATATTAAGAATAATTAAAGCCTTTGTACAAATGGCCATGCTTTGCACATACCTACATTGCATTTCCCAAAGCATCCTGAATTACTAGCATTGGTTTAACCCAAATCTCTTTCTTACCTTTTGGAGTGAGACCAGGAACTTTCCAGGAGTTATATGGTGAATGTTACCTATGAGTGGAAGTGGGGGAGGACCAGGCGGCAGAAGGGATTGCACCTTGGTGGCCTTTTTCAGCCATGCTGTGCAGACCAGACCAAGCAGGACAAGAATAATGACAGCAGTAGGCAGCAACATGTTCTCTCTAAGTTTGGAGACCTGAGACCTGTAATGATGCTGTACACAAGGATTTCCCTTTTATGCACGCTGTGAGCCACCCCCTCAGGTGATCCCAAATGTGTGACCTGTAGGTTGTGTTACCCACTGTCATCATACAGGAAAGTATATTTCCACTATGTGCCAAAGAATGTATTGATTTTGAAATGGACAAACTGAGTGATCATTACATTGTTAGGATGAATTTGCTTAATAGTGATTTCATTGCTAAATATAAACTATATGTTTTTGTGTTCTCATTGGGTTTAGGACGGGATCATCAAAGATGTAGAAACACTGTTTAAATTAGACACAGTTTTCAATATACATTAATGAGTGGATTCAGAATCTCTTTTCAAAAATTGTAAAATATCTTAAATCTTTCTTATTAACATAATATTTACATATGTGTTTAAAATGTTTTGTGAATGAAATTTTTTACCACTGAAAAGGTAAAAATAAAAGTTGGTAGAAAAGATTTTATAGAACATGCCGAGATGTGCCTCCTAACCAGCATAAAAACCTGCTTTTGTGGTTCCTGATTCAGTTATACACCTTACAGACCGCCAGCTTTGACCACGGGTTATTGCACATAAGCGTGCATAATCCGTGTTGCTTTGCGGTCTGAAAGAGCTCAATTGGAATAATACGGGGCGAGCAACCAGCTATTCCAACTCGGGTAGTGAGCAAGGTCGAACACACGTTCAACCCAGCTCGCTGTGCTGTGTGAACGGGAAGCCGAGTCGATGTGACCTGTTTCCTGCTCGCTCTGTGTGGATGGGCGGCACTTGCCGTGTCAACGCTGATGTCACCAACCCGGTAATATGCCGGGTTGGGGACAGCGGTGGAGAGGGGCCTGAGGTGTGTTGCACCCAGGAAGCATCCTTGTCAGGCTCTTGGGAGCGACCCGCCTTAGGCGGTCTGAATGGGGTATTACGGAATAAAGTCTTATGTGGAACAGATCACAGATGTATTACATTAGGACTAGGGGATCCCAAATTCTGGGCTTCTGCTATTGTGTCACCAGCCCAGCATATAGTAGCCTAGTACTGAGAGTGACTATACACTGATTTGTGGCTACCAGCCTAGGCTGTGAGTACTGACCCTGGTATCACTGTTATAGAACAGGACAGAATGCTTTTTAAAAAATGAATATTTCTAAAAAAACATGTTAATCATGATCTGTCACATCACCAGCATGGTCATAGTCTTAGTAGCGTATCATGCTGATGTAAACATTCACCAGTCCGGTAATTATCCACATACTGTATGCTGATTCACACGAAGTTGTGTTACTCAATGTCCGTGTGTAGATACACTATTTTTGGCCCTCATTCCGAGTTGTTAGCTCGCTAGCAGTTTTTAGCAGTTGTGAAAACGTTATGCCGCCTCCCACTGGGAGTGTATTTTAGCTTAGCAGAAGTGCGAACGAAGGGATCGCAGAGCGGCTACAAAATAATTTTGTGCAGTTTCAGAGTAGCTTCAGACCTACTCAGCGCTTGCAATCACTTCAGACTGTTCAGTTCCTGTTTTGACGTCACGAGCATGCCCTGTGTTCACCCAGCCACGCCTGCATTTTTCCGGGCACGCCTGCGTTTTTCCGATCACTCCCTGAAAATGGTCAGTTGACACCCAGAAACGCCCACTTCATGTCAAGCACTTTGTGGCTAGCAGTGCGACTGAAAAGCTTCGCTAGACCTTGTATGAAACTACATCGTTCGTTGTAATAGTACGACGCCCGTGCGCATTGCGCCACATACGCATGTGCAGAAGTGCCAATTATTTGCCTGATCGCTGCGCAGCGAACGAAAGCAGCTAGCAATCAACTCGGAATGAGGGCCTATGTATGCATCTTTTACAATGTAAATTTCCAATTCCTCTTAACTGCACCAACAACTACTCAGGCCCTTAAACCTCAGTAGATTTCTTTGATAGATTCATTATTCTAGATAATTACACTGGGTGAGGGGGAGAGTGTGGTACGATGTTTTGACAGTCATAGTGTCAACATTTATTGTGTCAGTATGGCCATAATGTAAACAATCACTGTGTAGGCACTGATGTAACGTCGACATATGAGAATGTTGACACTCCATGGTGGCCCAGCGGTCACTTAACAGCTCCTGGTGGCTGCAGTGGGTTAATTGTGACTTCTGAGTCACAGTTGGGATCTTCCGTTGTTCCAGTGAGTATTTCTCCCCTATCCTTAACCCTAATCCCTAACCTTCCCTCTAGTGCCTAACCTCCCTTCCACCCCAGCCTAACCCTAGCCTAATACTAGTGCCTAACCATGTCGACACATTGCCTTCGACATTTTAACAATGCTGATATCATAGATGTTGATATTGTCATTGTCGACATTTTGATTACATCCCAAAGGGTTCTTGGTGGTTTCATTCAGAAATTTATATTGCCTATGTTTTTTCTTTCATGGCTTGTAATATTTTGCAAGGCTTTTAAAGTCAGGATTATGTGATACAAATATTCTGTTTTTACACAAATAACATCAATAGAGGAAATTCTTCATCACTTCCTATCCACGTACACACTAGGTCCTCATTATCTATGCGGTACACTACTATAGAGCTCTGTGAGTGCTTCTCTGATCTTCAGATCTCCCATAATGTTCACTAATAGCAAAAAACATAGGTACAGGAGGTTAAAATTGGAGCTGTGTCAATAATACAGAGTTTACGTCTACATACAGATAACTATGTCATATCCTACCAGAGATTGCATTTCAACATATCATTGGCATGGTGAGTACATTTGTTTATATTCACCTCTGACCCCAGGTGATGGGACATATTTGGAATACTTGCATTATGACACATTGTCACTGGATCTTGCAGACTAAACAATTTTTTTTTTTTAAATCTCTAATAATAACCTCAGACCCTATTTAAACCTGTGTTTATCAGATTTAGGGGGAAATTCAATTGTACCCGATAATTTTATGTGCAGTAAAAATGGGACTTTACCGCAATTCCTTATTTTAAACTAATTTTTAGGGGTAATTCAATTATCACCCCAATTGTATCACACACACAAAAAAATTCTCCTTTTCATGTGAAAACTCATGAGTTCTAGGAAAAATTTCTGGATCCACGTGTTTTTACGATCACGCATGCCCACTGGACAGGTGAAAAAAAATCCCCCATAGTGCAGGCTATCAACTAAAATTTAATAACCCATGGGGGATCAATTAGCAGTGGATAATTGAACAGTTGTACCTAATAATTTTTTGCATGGTAAAAATGTGTCTTTACTGGAAATTGTTTTCATGCAATTAAAGGAGGGAGTTGAATTGGTTTGTGCGATCGATCTCCCAACTAAAGTGATGGGAGATCATAGGGTGCAATTCATTTGGGGTGGGGGGGTTTGCGCTGATCACGCCCAGATAGTTCAGGTTTAGCCGCATAAAATGGCTAAACTCGCTTAAACTGCTGGGCACAATGCGAAAAGTGCCGGGTCACTTTTCACTTATTTGTCTACCATTAAAATGCTACCCCTCATAGAATCCGGGATAAGTTCCAGAATCCATGTTTTTTCACAATCTCGGCTGTGAAAAACAGCCAATTGTGGGGATTTTGATCTGCCTGCCTCTGGTCACGTAAAAAAAATCCCTGATAGTGTCAACTATTGGGGACAATTGAATAACCCCAGGAGGATCTATTAGCCATGGTAATTTACAGCAGCTAATTGAATTCTCCGCTTAGGATAACCAATTAGAAATGTCCTTAAATTCCTCTCTACCACATACATTGAGAAGAAGCTCCACCTTTCTACTACTCCCCGTATTTTGGTTTTGCCAAAACCACCCGTAGCGCTTTAATTTTGTTTTCTGGTTTTGCCAAAACTACCTGGACATGTTTTGGATCTGGATTAAACAAAAAATTTTAAAAACAACTAAATTCATGTAATTTGGGCCTGTTTTGTTCCTACAGTTTTATTAACCTCAATAAAATTAATTTCCAGTCATGTCCAGTCAATTTTGACCACCTCACATCTGACAATATTGTCACTTATAAGGTTTGGAAGGCTTGTTGCTCTGCCATTTGCTGAAGCATATAAAGGGTGGGATTTGTAAGAGCAGGCTTGGGATAGGGCCCCAAGGAGCGGATAACAACTTGGGAGGATGTGAAAACTGAGGATAAAAGCAAGGAGGTCAAATGTAGTTCTTTCTCATGAAACTATAGACTACTCAGTGGCACATGTAAGATCAAAAAACCTAGATTTTGTATTTATTTAACTGTGGGAGACAATATGTTGCAAAGAATGAACAGGTACTGCAGTAGATTGAATGCTGAAATAAGAGAGCCTTGAAAACTGGAACAGCAAAAGACTGAATGCTGAAATAAGAGAGTCTTGAAAACTGGAACTGCAAAGAGGCTGAATACTGAAATGAAAGAGTCCTGAAAACTGGAACTGTAAAAGACTGAATAAGTGGTGCAAGAAATTCTGGACTGTTGAAGACTGGATGCTGAGACTGGAAATCCTGGAATACTGCAGCTTGAAAAAGTGAGACTAGAAATCCTGGAATGCTGCGTCTTGAAGAAGTGAGACTAGGGGATAAATTTACTAAGATGGGAGTTCTATTTCAGATTATACTTCTCATTTATCTAGCACCTTCTAGAAGAAGATAATACCTGGAATCTGATTGTTTGCTTTGGGCAAATCCGATAGCAAAAATAGAACTCCCATCTTAGTAAATTTACCCTTAGAAATCCTGGAATTATGCGGCTTGAAGAAATGAGACTGGAAATCCTGAAATGCTGCGGCTTGAATGAATGAGGTTCAAAATCCTGGAATGCTGTGGATTGAAGACGTGAGACTGAAAATTCTTAAATGCAGCGTGTTGAATGAATGAGGTTCAAAATCCTGGAATGCTGTGGCTTGAACAAGTGAGACTGGAAATGCTTAAATTCTGCAGCCTGAGTACTTGTCTGGGAACCAGTGATACCACCAGCGATAAGAGTCACCAGGCAGCCAGGCCAAGGAGGGGCAGCTGCAAAGAGTAACATCATCTCTGCACACCAGGTAGGGAACACAGCTAGGCACAAAAAGGTTAAAGCAAGGAGTCTTCAAGTGGACAGTAGTAATACAGGAACACCTGCAGGAGCACAGAGTGGAGACACTTGCATACAAAAGCAACTTAAAGCACTGACAGTGTTTATCCTGGCTCAACCCCTTGTATAGGGGATGAACAGCTAGGATTGGCTGAGAACTCTGGCTGATCTGCCATTGGCCAGAAGTGTATGGCTTTTGGTCTACAACATGGCGGTGCTCTGCAGACACACAAGGGAGTGCACACTTGCACTGCCATCCCCGATCCAGGAGCTACAGATCCGCTATACCTATTCTCTCTGACAGCATTCATCCGCCCCCACCCAGTCCGGCAACTCCCGGGACTCCACAACACAGGTGAGACCCCGGACCCTGACAGTACCCCCCACTTTTGAAGGTGGACTCCAAAAACCTCTTGGGTCTAGAAGACTGTTTAGCAAGGAAGGCTCGAACTAACTTAGAAGCATGAAAATCTTCAGCATAAATCCAAATTCTCTCTTCTGGTCTGTACCCTTCCAATCAATAAGGTACTGCAATCTCCCATACCGTCTGCGAGAGTAAATCATTTTCTCCACCTTTAACTCTTCTACACAATTAGTCAAAACTCTGGCCATTTTAGGAAGTGAAGTATGGAAGCGACTCAGTACCACTGGTTTCAAGAGAGAAATATGGAAAGCATTTGGAATCTTCAAATAAGAAGACGGTCTTAATTTGTAGACCACAGGTTTCAGAAACTTCTCAATAAGGGAGAGACTGATGTATTTAGGAGAACATTTCTTAGAAGACTCTCTAAGTTCCTACTAGAGACCAATATTTGGTCTCCAGACCTAAGTCTAGGGATAGTTTTGTATTTCTTATCTGAAAAGAACATGTAATGTTTGGAGGATTTCGTTAAAGCGAAATGTCAGTGAACTGCCAAAGGGCTTCATTAGCCGGTGGAAAGTCGAGTGCATGAAGAGGCTGGAATGCTGGAACTCGTGGCTCAAGACCATATTTGATGAAGAATGGAGTAGACTCAGAAGACATATGATAATGGTTGTGTGCAAACTCTGCCCAATGGAGAAATTCAAGCCAGTCGTCTTGAGAGGAAGACATAAAGATCTGCAGGAAGGTTTCTAAATCTTGGTTTACCTTTTGAGTTTGCCCATTAGATTGAGGGTGGTAAGATGATGAGAATTTTAATTTAATACTGTCACAACTGAGGGCTGGTGCTGACGGGAGGAATCCTCAGTTGTAGGGGCTGAGATGTAGTTAAACCTGGGAGGTAGTATGGTACTCTTAGACATGAAGCACCCAAGCCCGAAGCGTGACCATGACAACAGGAATATGGTTAAAAGTTTTATTCAAACGTAGTTCAGGTGGTACATCAGCAGCAATTTCAGGCATGGTAAATGAGAAAGCAGTACACAGTTCCTGTAGATGCAGCAGAGATGCGGATGCCTCTGGGTGCGGTAATGTTAGGTATCAGTCTTGGCAGACTAGGAGATGGAATGTCCTTAACCGGCACCCAAGTGCTGAGTGGTAAAACAATAACAGGAACTGACCAGCAGGTGGTCCACTGGAAGCTGGTTGTACAAGTTGACTGTTGGATAGGCCGGATGGAACCGGACTGAACAAGAAGTTGAAAGGAGTGCTTGATGCACCAATGTAGCTGGAGAATAGCTGGTAGCACTGGTGATGCTAGGGATCGCTGGAATTAGAAGGTCGATGGCGGAGCACCAATGATAACTGGTATTCGATGGCAGAGCACCGATGGTGACTGGTATTCGATGACAGAGCACCGATGGTATTTGGTAACAGAACACCGCTGGAAGCAGGACGCTGGAAGCCGATGTTGGACACTGCCAGTTGAAGGAAGCAATGTTGGAACACTGCAGAGTCAGGCTGCACTGCTGGATGTTAAACTGGTGCGGGTCTCTAGTGGAGTTGAAGGCAGGAGCTGGAATACCTGTAAATAGCAAACAACCACAAAACAGGGAGACTGGTAACACTGGGTTGACAACCAAAGCACTGACAACTTCCTGGATCAGGAACAGGACATTTATACCTGCAGCAGGGCAAGCATTGGCTGATCAATTAGGCAGAGTTTGGCGGTACAGCGGATTGGTGGAAATAATGTCATGTGACTGAAACCAACATGGCTGCGCCCATACTAGCAGTTGGAGGGAAAGTTAGTTTGTAGAACCATGTGAGTAATAACAGTAATGGCGGCAGAGGCCGCGGAGGGCAGGAGACGCCAACTTGCACACTTGATATACAGAGATGGCGGCGAAGGCCGCAGCGGGCCGGAGGCGCCATGCAGACTTGTTTGCGCATTAGGACCACAGAGATGGCGGCAGAGGCCGCAGCGGGCAGGAGACACCATGCAGGCTTATATGATTACTGGAGGCACAGGAATGGCTGCTCGGACATTCTTCCAGTTATTTGAAAACTGATGAAGAGTGACATCAGCTGCAGGCACCGAGGTTGCTGGGAGCGGCTGAAATTCTGGAACTTTTGGGTGAAATCCATAGTTGGTGAAGAATGGCGTGGAAAAAGATGAAGAATGATACTGATTATTGTGGCAGAACTCGGCCCATGGAAGGAGTTGAACCCAGTCATCTTGGGAAGAGGATACATAGATGTGGAGGAAGGCCTCCAAGTCCTCATTCACCCTCTCCGTTTTACTGTTGGTGTGGGGATGATAAGTTGTGGAGAATTTCAACTTGACTTGGAGGGCTAGGCATAAACTTCACCAGAACTTGGCTACAAACTGTACACCTCTGTCAGAAATTATCTCCTCAGGGAGACCATGTAGTCTGAAGATCTCCTGAATGAAAACTTGAGCCAACTTGGAAGCTGACAGAAGACCGGTGAGAGGAATGAAATGAGCCATATTGGTTAACCGGTCAACAACCACCCAGATGGTATTAAACTTGTTACACATAGGAAGGTCCGTAATAAAGTCCATTGACAAATGGGTCCACGGACGATGAGGAACAGATAGAGGAACCAGTTGCCCGGCGGGTGACTGGCGAGGTACCTTGTGTTGGGCACATTTTGGGCAAGAAGCAATAAACTCCGTAATGTCCTTTTTCAGGGTCGGCCACCAGTATGAAATGGAAATGAATTCTTTGGTTTTCTGGATGCCCACGTGTCCGGCGAAGCGAGAGGAATGTGCCCAATGCAAGAGCTTCCTTCTTAGAGTCGGTTTTACAAGACTTTTCCCTGGTGGGGGCATAGAGTCCATCCTCACTGTGGAGAACGCCACTGGATCAACAATATAATGCTTGTCAGTAGACTCAGACTCATTTTCTTGCTCCCAGGAGCGGGAAAGGGCATCAGCCTTGCGATTCTGGGACCCAGGACAGAACTGGAGTTTAAAGTCGAACCTAGAAAAGAAAAGTGCCCACCTGGCTTGGCGAGGATTGAGACATTGTGCGCCTTTCAGATACAGGAGATTCTTGTGGTCCGTCAGAATGGTGATGGTATGAGAAGATCCCTCTAGCAAGTATCTCAACTCTTCCAGAGCGAGTTTGATAGCCAAGAGTTCTTGATCACCAATCACGTAATTGCCCTCAGCAGGAGAGAACTTCCGGGAGAAGAAGCCACAAGGATGTAGATGACCGTCATCGGCTCTTTGAGACAGGATTGTGCCCACTCCAATGGAAGAGGCATTCACCTCAAGGGTTAAAGGCGAGCTGGTAACTGGCTGTTTCAAAACTAGAGCTGAAATGATTCTTTGTTTTAACAGATGGAAAGCTTGAATAGCTTCTTTTGACCACTTGGAAGGATTGCCACCCTTTTTGGTAAGGGCAGTAACAGGTGCCACAATGGTGGAAAAGACTCGAATAAATTTTCTGTAGTAATTGGCGAATCCTAGGAATCTCTGGATACCCTTGAGGGTTGTAGGTATCGGACAATCTTGGATAGCTTGGAGTTTCTCAGGGTCCATCTCTAGTCCAGAACCAGACACAATGTAGCCTAGAAACGGAATGGACTTAACTTCAAAAACGCACTTTTCCAGCTTGCAATAAAGGTGATTGGCACAGAGGCGGGACAGAACCTCCTTTACCCAGAAACGATGTTCCTCCAGATCTTTAGCAAAGATGAGGATATCATCGAGGTAGACCACGACATGTCGATACAGGATGTCTCTGAAGATCTCGTTCACAAAGTGTTGGAAAACGTCTGGAGCATTACTGAGTCTGAAAGGCATGACGAGGTACTCGTAATGTCCGTCACGGGTGTTAAATGCGGTCTTCCACTCGTTACCCTTCTGGATCCGAATGAGGTTGTAGGCACCCCTCAAATCTAACTTCGTGAAGATGGTAGCTCCGCTAACACGGTCAAAAAGCTCAGTAATCAGAGGCAGAGGATACCGATTCTTTACAGTGATGTCGTTCAAACCTCGGTAGTCGATACAAAGCTGCAGGCCACCGTCTTTCTTCTTTATGAAGAAGCCTGCATCAGCTGGAGAAGAAGAAGGCCGGATAAACCCTTTAGCCAGGTTTTCTTTAATTTATTCCTCCATGGAAAGAGTCTCTGGTAATGATAATGGATATGTTCGGCCTCGAGGTGGAACCTTCCCCGGAATGAGGTCGATAGGGCAATCCCATTCCCTATGAGGGGGAAGAATATCTGCAGAAGATTTGCTGAACACGTCTGTGTAGTCTTGGTATGGAGGAGGCGGAACAGCAGAAGATTTGGAGGATGATGAACAAACTGGAAGCACTTTGGAAAGACAGGTCTCGGAACAGGAGGGACCCCATGCCAGGATATGAGTCGTCCTCCAATCAACTCGATGGTTATGTAAACGAAGCCATGGTAGGCCTAAAACCATGGGATGAGTGGCCTTTGGAATCACCAGGAAGGAAATTAGTTCTGAATGAAGAGTTCCTACCTTCAGACGGATAGGCAGAGTCTTGGAGGAAATGACTGCATCAGAAATACTACTGCCATCCACGGCAGTCAAGGATATGAAGACGAAAATCTCTCAGTGGGTAGGGACCAGCGCTTGACGTATTCCTCAGTCATAAAGTTCCCAGTTGTTCCAGAGTCTAGCAGGGCAATAAGGTTCCTAGTGCGCTGAGCCAGTTGAATTGAGACTGGAAGGTTACAATCACTTGAAGATGGAGAGGATTGCATTACTCCTAGCCAGCCCACTCCTTGGCGGGCTAGGACTTGGAGTTTCCCGGACGCTCGGGGCAAGCATTTATAACGTGAGAAGGTGCAGCAGAATACAGACAGAGACGCTCAGATAGACGTCTTCTGCACTCTGCCGGAGATAGACGAGAGTGACCTATCTGCATGGGTTCATCCTTGGGCGGAGAAGGTTGACGAGGAGGAGGAGCAGTAGAAGACTTAGGAAACGTTGACCTTCCTCGCTCAATTGCCCTTTCACGGAACCGCAGGTCGACTTTGGTACATAGTGATATGAGCTTGTTTAACTTTGGAGGCAAATCTCTGGTAGCAAGCTCATCCTTGATATGTTCGGATAGGCCATGCCAAAAAGCTGCATACAGAGCATCATCATTCCAAGAAAGTTCAGATGCCAGAATCTGGAACTGTATCAGATATTGCCCGACAGTTCGTGTCCCCTGGAGTAACCAGAGAATTTCTGAAGAGGCTGAGGTTACACGACCTGGCTCGTCGAAGATGCGCCTGAATGTTGCGACAAAGTCTGTATAATAGGACAGCAGTGTATCTGATTTCTACCATAGGGGTGATGCCCAGTCAAGGGCGGAGACACTGAGGAGGGAGATTATGTAGGCAACCTTGGTGCGGTCAGTTGGGAAGCTGCCAGGTTGTAACTCGAAATGAATATCACACTGGTTGAGGAATCCCCTACAGGCTTTTGGGGATCAATCAAATTTAGCTGTAGTCGGCAAGTGGAGACGTGGAGCAGAAATGGACATGGTGGGTGGGGTTACCACCGTCGGTACTGCAGTTGGCACACTGGACGCCCCTGAGCCATGGAGGGTCGTTTGAATTCCATCCAGCCGAGAGGAAAGGTCCTGGAGACAGCGAATAACATGGCCTTGTGCAGCTTCCTGATGTTCAAGTAGGGCTGCCAGTTCTTGCAACGGCCTGTTCGCAGATGCAAGACTTGGTCTTTAGCTGGATTCATTAGGTCATTGCTTACTGTCACAACTGAGGGCTGGTGCTGATAGGAGGAAGCCTCAGTTGTAGGGGCTGAGATGTAGTTAAACCTGGAAGGTAGTATGGGACTCTTAGACATGCAGTACCCTAACCCGAAGGCGTGACCATGACAACAGGAATATGGTTAAAAGTTTTATTCAAGCACAGTTCAGGTGGTACAGCAGCAGCAATGTATGATAAATGAGAAAGCAGTACACAGTTCCTGTAGATGCAGCAGAGATGCGGATGCCTCTGGGTGCGGTAATGTTAGGTATCAGTCTTGGCAGACTAGGAGATGTAATGTCCTTAACCGGCACCCAAGTGCTGAGTGGTAAAACAATAACAGGAACTGACCAGCAGGTGGTCCACTGGAAGCTGGTTGTACAAGTTGACTGTTGGATAGGCCGGATGGAACCGGACTGAACAAGAAGTTGAATGGAGTGCTTGATGCACCAATGTAGCTGGAGAATAGCTGGTAGCACTGGTGATGCTAGGGATCACTGGAATTAGAAGGTCGATGGTGGAGCACCAATGATAACTGGTATTCGATGGCAGAGCACCGATGGTGACTGGTATTCGATGACAGAGCACCGATGGTATTTGGTAACAGAACACCGCTGGAAGCTGGACGCTGGAAGCCGATGTTGGACACTGCCAGTTGAAGGAAGCAATGTTGGAACACTGCAGAGTCAGGCTGCACTGCTGGATGTTAAACTACTGCGGGTCTCTAGTGGAGTTGAAGGCAGGAGCTGGAATACCTGTAAATAGCAAACAACCACAAAGCAGGGAGACTGGTAACACTGGGTTGACAACCAAAGCACTGACAACTTCCTGGTTCAGGAACAGGACATTTATACCTGCAGCAGGGCAGGCATTGGCTGATCAATTAGGCAGAGTTCGGCGGTACAGCGGATTGGTGGAAATAATGTCATGTGACTGAAACCAACATGGCTGTACCCATACTAGCAGTTGGAGGGAAAGTTAGTTTGTAGAACCATGTGAGTAATAACAGTAATGGCGGCAGAGGCCGCGGAGGACAGGAGACGCCAACTTGCACACTTGATATACAGAGATGGCGGCGAAGGCCGCAGCGGGCCGGAGGCGCCATGCAGACTTGTTTGCGCATTAGGACCACAGAAATGGCGGCAGAGGCCGCAGCGGGCAGGAGACACCATGCAGGCTTATATGATTACTGGAGGCACAGGAATGGCTGCTCGGACATTCTTCCAGTTATTTGAAAACTGATGAAGAGTGACATCAGCTGCAGGCACCGAGGTTGCTGGGAGCGGCTGAAATTCTGGAACTTTTGGGTGAAATCCATAGTTGGTGAAGAATGGCGTGGAAAAAGATGAAGAATGATACTGATTATTGTGGCAGAACTCGGCCCATGGAAGGAGTTGAATCCAGTCATCTTGGGAAGAGGATACATAGATGTGGAGGAAGGCCTCCAAGTCCTCATTCACCCTCTCCGTTTTACTGTTGGTGTGGGGGTGATAAGTTGTGGAGAATTTCAACTTGACTTGGAGGGCTAGGCATAAACTTCACCAGAACTTGGCTACAAACTGTACACCTCTGTCAGAAATTATCTCCTCAGGGAGACCATGTAGTCTGAAGATCTCCTGAATGAAAACTTGAGCCAACTTGGAAGCTGACAGAAGACCGGTGAGAGGAATGAAATGAGCCATATTGGTGAACCGGTCAACAACCACCCAGATGGTATTAAACTTGTTACACATAGGAAGGTCCGTAATAAAGTCCATTGACAAATGGGTCCACGGACGATGAGGAACAGATAGAGGAACCAGTTGCCCGGCGGGTGACTGGCGAGGTACCTTGTGTTGGGCACATTTTGGGCAAGAAGCAATAAACTCCGTAATGTCCTTTTTCAGGGTCGGCCACCAGTATGAAATGGAAATTAATTATATGGTTTTCTGGATGCCCACGTGTCCGGCGAAGCGAGAGGAATGTGCCCAATGCAAGAGCTTCCTTCTTAGAGTCGGTTTTACAAGACTTTTCCCTGGTGGGGGCATAGAGTCCATTCTCACTGTGGAGAACGCCACTGGATCAACAATATAATGCTTGTCAGTAGACTCAGACTCATTTTCTTGCTCCCAGGAGCGGGAAAGGGCATCAGCCTTGCGATTCTGGGACCCAGGACAGAACTGGAGTTTAAAGTCGAACCTAGAAAAGAAAAGTGCCCACCTGGCTTGGCGAGGATTGAGACATTGTGCGCCTTTCAGATACAGGAGATTCTTGTGGTCCGTCAGAATGGTGATGGTATGAGAAGATCCCTCTAGCAAGTATCTCCACTCTTCCAGAGCGAGTTTGATAGCCAAGAGTTCTTGATCACCAATCACGTAATTGCCCTCAGCAGGAGAGAACTTCCGGGAGAAGAAGCCACAAGGATGTAGATGACCGTCATCGGCTCTTTGAGACAGGACTGTGCCCACTCCAATGGAAGAGGCATTCACCTCAAGGGTTAAAGGCGAGCTGGTAACTGACTGTTTCAAAACTAGAGCTGAAATTATTCTTTGTTTTAACAGATGGAAAGCTTGAATAGCTTCTTTTGACCACTTGGAAGGATTGCCACCCTTTTTGGTAAGGGCAGTAACAGGTGCCACAATGGTGGAAAAGACTCGAATAAATTTTCTGTAGTAATTGGCGAATCCTAGGAATCTCTGGATACCCTTGAGGGTTGTAGGTATCGGACAATCTTGGATAGCTTGGAGTTTCTCAGGGTCCATCTCTAGTCCAGAACCGGACACAATGTAGCCTAGAAACGGAATGGACTTAACTTCAAAAACGCACTTTTCCAGCTTGCAATAAAGGTGATTGGCACAGAGGCGGGACAGAACCTCCTTTACCCAGAAACGATGTTCCTCCAGATCTTTAGCAAAGATGAGGATATCATCGAGGTAGACCACGACATGTCGATACAGGATGTCTCTGAAGATCTCGTTCACAAAGTGTTGGAAAACGTCTGGAGCATTACTGAGTCTGAAAGGCATGACGAGGTACTCGTAATGTCCGTCACGGGTGTTAAATGCGGTCTTCCACTCGTTACCCTTCTGGATCCGAATGAGGTTGTAGGCACCCCTCAAATCTAACTTCGTGAAGATGGTAGCTCCGCTAACACGGTCAAAAAGCTCAGTAATCAGAGGCAGAGGATACCGATTCTTTACAGTGATGTCGTTCAAACCTCGGTAGTCGATACAAAGCTGCAGGCCACCGTCTTTTTTCTTTATGAAGAAGCCTGCATCAGCTGGAGAAGAAGAAGGCCGGATAAACCCTTTAGCCAGGTTTTCTTTAATTTATTCCTCCATGGAAAGAGTCTCTGGTAATGATAATGGATATGTTCGGCCTCGAGGTGGAACCTTCCCCGGAATGAGGTCGATAGGGCAATCCCATTCCCTATGAGGGGGAAGAATATCTGCAGAAGATTTGCTGAACACGTCTGTGTAGTCTTGGAATGGAGGAGGCGGAACAGCAGAAGATTTGGAGGATGATGAACAAACTGGAAGCACTTTGGAAAGACAGGTCTCGGAACAGGAGGGACCCCATGCCAGGATATGAGTCGTCCTCCAATCAACTCGAGGGTTATGTAAACGAAGCCATGGTAGGCCTAAAACCATGGGATGAGTGGCCTTTGGAATCACCAGGAAGGAAATTAGTTCTGAATGAAGGGTTCCTACCTTCTGACGGATAGGCAGGGTCTTGGAGGAAATGACTGCATCAGAAATACTACTGCCATCCACGGCAGTCAAGGATATGAAGACGAAAATCTCTCAGTGGGTAGGGACCAGCGCTTGACGTATTCCTCAGTCATAAAGTTCCCAGTTGTTCCAGAGTCTAGCAGGGCAATAAGGTTCCTAGTGCGCTGAGCCAGTTGAATCGAGACTGGAAGGTTACAATCACTTGAAGATGGAGAGGATTGCATTACTCCTAGCCAGCCCACTCCTTGGCGGGCTAGGACTTGGAGTTTCCCGGACGCTCGGGGCAAGCATTTATAACGTGAGAAGGTGCAGCAGAATACAGACAGAGACGCTCAGATAGACGTCTTCTGCGCTCTGCCGGAGATAGACGAGAGTGACCTATCTGCATGGGTTCATCCTTGGGCGGAGAAGGTTGACGAGGAGGAGGAGCAGTAGAAGACTTAGGAAACGTTGACCTTCCTCGCTCAATTGCCCTTTCACGGAACCGCAGGTCGACTTTGGTACATAGTGATATGAGCTTGTTTAACTTTGGAGGCAAATCTCTGGTAGCAAGCTCATCCTTGATATGTTCGGATAGGCCATGCCAAAAAGCTGCATACAGAGCATCATCATTCCAAGAAAGTTCAGATGCCAGAATCTGGAACTGTATCAGATATTGCCCGACAGTTCGTGTCCCCTGGAGTAACCGGAGAATTTCTGAAGAGGCTGAGGTTACACGACCTGGCTCGTCGAAGATGCGCCTGAATGTTGCGACAAAGTCTGTATAATAGGACAGCAGTGTATCTGATTTCTACCATAGGGGTGATGCCCAGTCAAGGGCGGAGACACTGAGGAGGGAGATTATGTAGGCAACCTTGGTGCGGTCAGTTGGGAAGCTGCCAGGTTGTAACTCGAAATGAATATCACACTGGTTGAGGAATCCCCTACAGGCTTTTGGGGATCAATCAAATTTAGCTGTAGTCGGCAAGTGGAGACGTGGAGCAGAAATGGACATGGTGGGTGGGGTTACCACCGTCGGTACTGCAGTTGGCACACTGGACGCCCCTGAGCCATGGAGGGTCGTTTGAATTCCATCCAGCCGAGAGGAAAGGTCCAGGAGACAGCGAATAACATGGCCTTGTGCAGCTTCCTGATGTTCAAGTAGGGCTGCCAGTTCTTGCATCGGCCTGTTCGCCGATGCAAGACTTGGTCTTTAGCTGGATTCATTAGGTCATTGCTTACTGTCACAACTGAGGGCTGGTGCTGATAGGAGGAAGCCTCAGTTGTAGGGGCTGAGATGTAGTTAAACCTGGAAGGTAGTATGGGACTCTTAGACATGCAGTACCCTAACCCGAAGGCGTGACCATGACAACAGGAATATGGTTAAAAGTTTTATTCAAGCACAGTTCAGGTGGTACATCAGCAGCAATTTCAGGCATGGTAAATGAGAAAGCAGTACACAGTTCCTGTAGATGCAGCAGAGATGCGGATGCCTCTGGGTGCGGTAATGTTAGGTATCAGTCTTGGCAGACTAGGAGATGGAATGTCCTTAACCGGCACCCAAGTGCTGAGTGGTAAAACAATAACAGGAACTGACCAGCAGGTGGTCCACTGGAAGCTGGTTGTACAAGTTGACTGCTGGATAGGCCGGATGGAACCGGACTGAACAAGAAGTTGAATGGAGTACTTGATGCACCAATGTAGCTGGAGAATAGCTGGTAGCACTAGGGATGCTGGAATTAGAAGGTCGATGGCGGAGCACCGATGATACCTGGTATTTGATGGCGGAGCACCGATGGTGACTGGTATTCGATGATGGAGCACCGAAGGTATTTGGTAACAGAACACCGCTGGAAGCTGGATGCTGGAAGCCGATGTTGGACACTGCCAATTGCAGGAAGCTATGTTGGAACACTGCAGAGTCAGGCTGCACCGCTGTATGTTAAACTGGTGCGGGTCTCTAGTGGAGTTGAAGGCAGGAGCTTGAATACCTGTAAATAGCAAACAACCACAAAGCAGGGAGACTGGTGACACTGGGTTGACAACTAAAGCACTGACAACTTCCTGGTTCAGGAACAGGACATTTATACCTGCAGCAGGGCAGGTATTGGCTGATCAATTAGGCAGAGTTCAGCGGTACAGCGGATTGGTGGAAATAATGTCATGTGACTGAAACCAACATGGCTGCGCCCATACTAGCAGTTGGAGGGAACCATGTGAGTAATAACAGTAATGGCGGCGGAGGCCGCGGAGGGCAGTTGACGCCAACTTGCACACTTGATATACAGAGATGGCGGCGAATGCCGCTGCGGGCCGGAGGCGCCATGCAGACTTGTTTGCGCATTAGGACCACAGAGATGGCGGCAGAGGCCGCAGCGGGCAGGAGACGCCATGCAGTCTTATATGATTACTGGAGGCGCAGGAATGGCGGCGGAGGCCGCAGAGGGCTGGAGACACCATTCTAACTTTGTGAGCTTACTGTGACAGTGTCTGTGGAATGACAGGGAGGAGATGTGGAGTGGGGATGTCAGCAGCACGACTGAGACACGGCCCTGGAACGCTGAGCCAGCTTCAGGAGACACCTGAAAGGTAGAGAATGGCGTCCAGTAACCCGGATCGTGACAAATACCCAACAAAGTGCAAAGTGATTTCCAGAACTTCGCCATGAATTGAGAGCCATAGTCTGAAACAATCTCTGGTAAACCATGTAGCTTGAAGATTTCTGCTATGAATAACTTGGACAGTTAGGTGGCAGATGGGATACCGGCAAGAGGGATAAAATGAGCCATTTTTGAAAAGCGATCAACCACTATTCAGATGATATTCTTCCCTTTGGACAGAGGCATATCTGTGACAAAATCCATAGAAATGTGCATCCATGGACGAGTTAGTAAAGGCAAAGGATACAGTTGACCAAGAGGAGGGCCCTTTGGTATCTAGTGTTGCGCACACTTTAGGCAGGTTGCAATGAAATCCTGAGCATCAGACTTAAGGTTCAGCCACCATTAAGAACACTAACTTAAGAGTCTTCTTAATGCCTGCATGGCCAGAAAAAGTTGAGGCATGAGCCCAAGTAAGAAGTTTCTTCTGAAGATCTGTAGCTACAAAAGATTTTCCTGGTGGAGGGCTTGGTGTAACTTGTGTGGCTGAAAAGGAAGTTGGGTCTACTATAGTTTGTTCTTTGAAATTACTGGTAGACTTATCAATGTCCATGGAGCAAGAAAGAGCGTCAGCTTTGCCATTGAGAGGATCTGAACGGTGATAGAGTTTGAAAATGAGTACAAAAATAGTGCCCAACAGGCTTGATGGGGACTAAGGCATTGAGCGGTTTTGAGGTACAATAAATTCTTATGATCCATGAGCACTGTTATTGGATGCAGCACTCCTTCCAATAATTATCTCCATTCCTTGAAAGCCAACTTTATGGCAAGCAACTCCTGCTCCCCAATAGGATAATTACATTCAGCTGGTTGACATTTGCAGGAAATGTATCCACAAGGATTGAGTTTACAGTCTTCAAAGTATTGTGACAAAACAGCCCCTACTCCTTTTGTAGACGTATCAACCTCCACTATAAAAGGCAGTGACAGGTCTGGCTAGCAAAGAATAGGTGCGGACATGAAAGCCTGTTTAAGAGCAGTGAAAGCAGCAATCATCTCTAAAGACCAGGTGACTGTATCTGCACCCTTCCTGGCCAATGCTGTGATGGGGTCTACAACTGACAAATCATTTTTAATGTTTTTTCTGTGGAAATTGGCAATGCCTAGAAATCATTTTATGCCCTTGAGGGATGTAAGTAAAGACCAGTCGTGGATAGCTTGTACTTTGTCATGGTCCATCTATTGTTGAGTATCCCAGAAAGGGAATGGTAGGGACCTCAAATGTTCATTTTTCAAGTTTGCAGAACATTCGATTCTTCTTTAATCAAGTTAACACTACCTTGACTTATCACAATAAGTCTCTTGATCTTTGTAAAACACCAGGATATCGTCGAAATATACAACTAGACACCTATAGAGAAGATAGCTAAAAAGCTCATTTACATAATGCTGGTAGACAGCTGGGGCGTTGCACAGACCAAAGGGTATCACTAGATATTCATAATGCCCATCGCTGGTGTTAAAAAGCCATCTTCCATTCGTCTCCAGCACTGATTCGGATCAAGTTATATGCTCCCCTTCAATCCAATTTTATAAACACTGTGGTTCCTTTCACTTGATCGAACAACTCCATAATTAACCACTTAACTGTTTTTTCCCCCCAAAAAAAACAGTTCCAAAATTGTCGGTTATTTTTATAGGTGACAAACATATATTTAACCTTATCCAAAATTATTTTAGTGAAAACATTTTTTTTATATTTCATTTTTCCCCCAAACATTGGAACATTGGTCATCACCATCAGAACATCACGACCACTGAAGCATCACGACCATTGGGGCTTTAATTTTAAAAGCCGGGATAGCCACCAGGTACACAGGGGGGCGGACTTGGGGATGTTAATTAACACTTTCCCAGCGGCTGCTATTGTTTGCAGCCTCTGGGTTGGGGGTCCTGCCATGCTGATGAATCTGCAATGATTAGCAGCGCTGCATACACTGGGGGAGGGTGCCGGGAAGCAGCAGGCACCTTGCGGTCCCTCTGAGAGCTGCAACTGTGGAAAGTTTCCTTTCCCTGCAGTTGCACACACTGTTTACCTGACTAGTCACATCCTGTGTGACCAGGTCAGATAAAGCACTTGCTGGTGTGGTCGCATCTGATGAGACTATGCCAGGCAAGTGGTTAATTGTTCTTCACCATGATTTCATTAAGTCCTCTATAATTTATAAATGGACACAGTCCACCATCTTTTTTTTAACAAAAAAGATTCCAGCTCCTGCTGGAGAAGAGGTCTTATGAAATCTTTGTCCAGATTTTCTCGAATGTACTTAGACATGGCTTGTGTTTCTGGAATTGACAGTGGATATATATGCGTCCACGTGGAGGAGATTTAGCTGGCACCAAGTCAATTGGACAGTCTCAAACACGATGAGGTGGCAGAGTGTCAGCACTCTGCTTACTAAAGACATATTTAAACTGGTAATAATCACAAGGCAACCCTTCCAATTAGGGTAAACTGGTACCTCTAACTGGTTTTCACTAGAGATAAACAATATCCAAAACTATTTGAACCCCAGGCAAGAATTTCCATGGTACTCCAATCTAATTGGGGGTTATGTTTCTGTAGCCAGGGTAGACTTAAACTACTTTATGAAAGGCTTTGGGAATAAACAGAAAGGAAATCTCTTCAGAATCTAAGGCCCCAATCTTCAACTTCGAGGGCATAGTATGATGAATGATATTGCTTCCTAGGATCTGACAACCATCTACAGTTGTTAATGTAATTGTACAATCAAAGGTTATTGTATGAATGCTGAAGCTTTGAATGACTTCTGCTGTGATGAAACTTTCAGCAGCTCCTGAGTCAAGAACGGCAGAGAGGGTAATGGTACGAGGAAGGATTTCCAAAGAAACAAGAAGTGTAGATTCCTTTCTAGAAGACAATTTGAAGATAACTTCTAGCTTAATCTCTCGGTCATAAACTAGGAGCGAGAGTTTCCCCAGACGGAGAGTACAAGACCTGACAAAGTAATTAGAAGACCAACAATACATGCACAAGTTCCCTTGTCGATGTCTCAAGTGCTCCTCAGTAGTATGTCGAGAGTGATTGATCTACATGGGTTCCTCTTCCGAAGAGGATGAAGACTTGGAATTAGAACTTGGCTGAGGTCTTGGTCACTCAAACTTACCGTATATACTCGAGTATAAGTCGACTCGAATATAAGCCGAGGGACCTAATTTTACCACAAAAACCTGGGAAAACTTATTGACTCGAGTATAAGCCTAGGGTGGGAAATGCAGCTCTACCCGTACACAGAACTCATAGTGCCAGATATGCCCCACAGTGCCAGATATGCCCCACAGTGCCAGATGTGCCCCACAGTGCCAGATGTGCCCCACAGTGCCAGATATGCCCCACAGTGCCAGATGTGCCAGATATGCCACACAGTGCCGGATATGCCACAAAGTGCCAGATATGCCCCACAGTGCCAGATGTGCCCCACAGTGCCAGATGTGCCCCACAGTGCCAGATGTGCCAGGTGTGCCCCACAGTGCCAGGTGTGCCCCACAGTGCCAGATATGCCCCACAGTGCCATGTGTGCCAGATATGCCCCACAGTGCCAGGTGTGCCAGATATGCCCCACAGTGCCAGGTGTGCCAGATATGCCCCACAGTGCTAGATACTTACCCTCCGTCGCTCCCGCGATGTCTTCTGAAGGAGGGACACGGAGAGCGCAGCGCGCGGCTCTCCTGTGTCCCTCCTGCGTCTCCGGCAGCAGCGGCGTGTGTTAAAGGAAGTGCCGGTTCGTGCACTTCCTTTACCACACAGACGCCGCTGCCGCCGGAGATGCAGGAGGGACACAGGAGAGCCGCGCGCTGTGCTCTCCGTGTCCCTCTTAAAGCTGACTCGAGTATAAGCCGAGGTGGCTTCCTCATTCCAGTTATTGAGAACTCTGATGCAGATGCAATATTTCCATGTAAGCAGAAGTAGTACTTCCTGGTTCATCAAAGATCCTTCTGAATGTAGATATAAACTCAGAATAATTTGAAATAATTGGATCCATCTTCTCCCACAGTGGGGATACCCAGTCCAATGCAGACCAAGTCAATAAAGAAATAATGTTTGTAATCCTGGTTCTAGGGGTTGGGAAGATGGAGGCCTGAAGCTTGAAATGAATTTAATTAAGTAATCTGCTGCAGAACTTAGAATTCCCATCAAATTCGTTCGCCAATGGTAGCTGTAGGCATGGACTTGATAATTGGAACCAAGCTGCAGGTTTAAAAATAGAAAAACTAAATATATATAATATATCTATTGTTTTTGTACTGGGTGGTTGGTGAGTTTATAATCTATGTGATCCACACAGTTGTAACTGAGCTGCAGGTTTATAAACAAAAATAAAATTTATATATCTACTGTTTTTGTACTGGTTGGTTTGTGCGCTTTACTCAAGTGCATTTTGTTCGCTCACATGCATCTATAAGCCCTGTGATCCACACAGTTGCAACCAAGCTGCAGGTTTAAAAATAGAAAAATTATATATATATATATATATATATATATATATATATATATTTTGTTTTTGTACTGATTGGTTGGTGCGCTTTAATTAAGTGCATTTTGTTCACGTGCATTTATAAGACCTGTAATCCATGCAGTGATCTGTGACTTGACAAATGGATAACTTTCACTTTAGAAAAGGGCAACCAAATACTAGTGCAGCAGAAGCTGCCACTAGTCATGATGACAATGCTAGTCCAGTAACGTCATCTACTAAAGTTGATCCTCAAGGGCATAGTGCAGAGGTTCTCAAACTCGGTCCTCGGGGGCACACACAGTGCACGTTTTGCAGGTAACCCAGCAGGTGCACAGGTGTATTAATTACTCACTGACACATTTTAAAAGGTCCACAGGTGGAGCTAATTATTTCACTTGCGATTCTGTGAGGAGACCTGCAAAACATGCACTGTGTGTGCCCCCGAGGACCGAGTTTGAGAACCTCTGGCATAGTGGGTCTAAGTCAAAGCATCTAAAATAAAAAAAAAATATATACAGTGTTAAAAAAGGCACCTCTTATAAAGGGAAGGTTTAGTGCAGAAAAACATAAAATTGCCAACATGCCATTCGCCACATGCAGTGGCAAGGAAAGGCTCAGGCCTTGGCCTTTATTTCTACGTGGTGGATCTGCAACTGTCAACGAGGCATCTTCTTCTGCTTCTCATGACGATGCAAGAACTTTTCACTCAGAGTCTAGAAGAGTTGTAAAAAAAATTAAAACCACTAAGGCAGTAGAACAAACTGTGCATTTTGAACCGTCAAACATTCCTGAGGAGTGTTAGGGGTATCCATGTTAGCTTTGTGTGAGTCTGACATTTCTCACACTGTCCTCATAGAGAAGTCTCTTTCACCTCCTTCCACCATTTCTACACCATCACATGCGGGGGGAGCAGTACAAGTAAAGATGGTGATGAGGGAATAATAGAGATTGAGGATTCATGTGTGGAAGTGAAACAAGATGAGGGGGATACGTGTGTACTACTACTATCTGACACTGAAAATGAGGATGTTGATGAAGTTGTTTGTGTAAGTCAGCCACCAGTGGCTGCAGTTATTGCCCATGATAAAAAGAAAGCCATTGTGCCTGGGCATAAGACCAAAAAAACACCTCTTGGGTATGGGAATGTTTGCAAAGGCATCTCCATTTGTGAGGCCAAAGTTAGTAGAGGTAGGGTCAATAGCCATCTAGGCACGTCCTCCATGTTGCATCATTTGCGGTAAGTTCATGAAACTTATTTTACAAGATTATAATGTAATTAACACCCTCATCATCAACCTCTTCATTAGTGATCGGAGGTAGTCTTTCCATAAAATTGTCTTGTGGACACCCAAACATGCAAGCACTTCAGCCACAAAAGTGTCAGTCCCTGTCACTGAAGTGCTTGATTTCTTAAACTGTTCATGTCCTTTTTAGTATCCAACATAAGGTTGGGAGGGACCAACAATTCTATATTGTACCAACTTTAATTTCTGCCACTGCTGTGTGGCAGTGTTTCATAGATGTGCTATAAACTGCCATGTATTTGTGCCACTGCTCTGTTGCTTAGTAACCAACTAGGGGGGTAATTCAGAGTTGATCGCAGCAGAAAATTTGTTAGCAGTTGGGCAAAACCATGTGCACTGCAGGTGTGGCAGATATAACATTTGCAGAGAGAATTAGATTTGGGTGGGTTATTTTGTTTCTGTGCAGGGTTAATAATGGCTTCTTTATTTTTACACTGCAATTTAGATTTCAGTTTTAACATACCCCACCCAAAACTAACTCTCTCTGCATATGTTATATCTTCCCCCCCCTGCAGTGCACATGGTTTTGCCCAACTGCTAACAAATTTGCTGCTGCGATTAACTCTGAATTAGGCCCTAGGTCGCTGCAGCCTTTGCCCAATAATTGTGAAAACAATATCAGAAGCTGTGAGGTGGTCAAAATTGACTAGAGATAACTGGAAATTAATGTTATTGAGGTTACTAATACTACAGGAACAAAAAAGACCACAATTAAGATACTTAAGCTTATTTTTGTCAATTTAAAAAAAAAAAATCCTAATATAAATCAGAAACCAGTCACAGCATTTTTGCAAATCCAAAGCCGGATGACGAATCAGAGCCAAGTCCAAATTCATCAAAAGTGATCCAGCGCGCATCTTTAGGACAGGGATGCACGTTACATGAACAGTATTATAGGTGAATAGGTGATTGACAGTATTATGGGGGTCATTCCGAGTTGTTCGCTCGCAAGCTGCTTTTAGCAGCTTTGCACACGCTAAGCCGCCGCCTACTGGGAGTGAATCTTAGCATATTAAAATTGCGTACTAAAGATTAGCAGAATTGCGAATAGACACTTCTTAGCAGTTTCTGAGTAGCTCCAGACTTACTCGGCATCTGCGATCAGTTCAGTGCTTGTCGTTCCTGCTTTGACGTCACAAACACACCCAGCGTTCGCCCAGACACTCCTCCGTTTCTCCAGCCACTCCCGCGTTTTTCCCAGAAACGGCAGCGTTTTTTCGCACACACCCATAAAACGGCCAGTTTCCGCCCAGAAACACCCACTTCCTGTCAATCACATTACGATCACCAGAACGAAGAAAAAACCTCGTAATGCCGTGAGTAAAATTCCTAACTGCATAGCAAATTTACTTGGTGCAGTCGCACTGCGGACATTGCGCATGCGCATTAGCGACTATTCGCTCCGTTGCGACAAAAAAATAACGAGCGAACAACTCGGAATGACCCCCTATGTGTCCAGTGCTGAGCTGTCCTATCTGTCCATCCACTCCAGTGCTGAGCTGAACTATCACTCTATCCCAGGGGTGGGCAATTTTTTCAGCTGAGGGGCCACTTGACATTTCCTGTTAGTATCCGAGGGCCACATACAAAATAGCAGCTCGCCCCACTTGCCAATAATATAGGGACGTGGCTTCATGTGGAAGGGGTGTGTGCAAAAAAGAATACAGATTCATATTAGGCTGCACAATAGTCTCCATTATTCAAAATGCGCCACACAGCGCCACTTACACGCATTACACCAGGTAGAGCCCCTTTTACACACATTACGGCAGGTAGAGAGCCTTTTTACACATTAACATTTTATTTAGGATAATTATTGTGCAGCAAGCAAATTATCCAGTGTCTTATGGCCCCTGGGGAAAGGTGTGACACGGTGACAGAACACGGTGGGGGTGACACGGTGACAGAACACAGTGGGGGTGACAGAACACGAGGGGTGTGAGACAGTGACAGAACACGGTGGGGGTGACACGGTGACAGAACATGGGGGGTGTGACACAGTGACAGAACACGGGGAGGGGGGGTGACAGTGACAGAACACGGGTGTGTGACACAGTGACAGAAAATAAGATTTTACTCACAGGTAAATCTATTTCTCGTAGTCCGTAGTGGATGCTGGGAACTCCGTAAGGACCATGGGGAATAGCGGCTCCGCAGGAGACTGGGCACAACTAAAGAAAGCTTTAGGACTACCTGGTGTGCACTGGCTCCTCCCTCTGTGACCCTCCTCCAGACCTCAGTTAGGATACTGTGCCCGGAAGAGCTGACACAATAAGGAAAGGATTTGGAATCCCGGGTAAGACTTATACCAGCCACACCAATCACACCGTATAACTCGTGATATTATACCCAGTTAACAGTATGAAATATAACTGAGCCTCACTAACAGATGGCTCATAACAATAACCCTTTAGTTAGGCAATAACTATATACAACCATTGCAGACAATCCGCACTTGGGACGGGCGCCCAGCATCCACTACGGACTACGAGAAATAGATTTACCGGTGAGTAAAATCTTATTTTCTCTGACGTCCTAGTGGATGCTGGGAACTCCGTAAGGACCATGGGGATTATACCAAAGCTCCCAAACGGGCGGGAGAGTGCGGATGACTCTGCAGCACCGAATGAGCAAACTCAAGGTCCTCCTCAGCCAGGGTATCAAACTTGTAGACTTTTGCAAAAATGTTTGAACCCGACCAAGTAACAGCTCGGCAAAGTTGTAAAGCCGAGACCCCTCGGGCAGCCGCCCAAGAAGAGCCCACTTTCCTCGTGGAATGGGCTTTTACAGATTTAGGGTACGGCAGTCCAGCCGCAGAATGTGCAAGTTGAATCGTGCTACAGATCCAGCGAGCAATAGTCTGCTTAGAAGCAGGAGCACCCAGCTTGTTGGGTGCATACAGGATAAATAGCGAGTCAGTTTTCCTGACTCCAGCCGTCCTGGAAACATATATTTTCAGGGCCCTGACTACGTCCAGTAACTTGGAGTCCTCCAAGTCCCACGTAGCCGCAGGCACCACAATAGGTTGGTTCACATGAAAAGCTGATACCACCTTAGGAAGGAATTGGGAACGAGTCCTCAATTCCGCCCTATCCATATGAAAATCAGATAAGGGCTTTTGCATGACAAAGCCGCCAATTCTGATACACGCCTGGCTGACGCCAAGGCCAACAGCATGACCACTTCCACGTGAGGTATTTTAGCTCTACAGATTTAAGTGGCTCAACCCAATGCGACTTCAGGAAATCCAACACCATGTTGAGATCCCACGGTGCCACTAGAGGCACAAACGGGGGCTGAATATGCAGCACTCCCTTAACAAAAGTCTGAACTTCAGGCAGTGAAGCCAGTTCTTTTTGGAAGAAAATGTACAGAGCCGAAATCTGGACCTTAATGGAACCCAATTTTAGGCCCGTAGTCACTCCTGACTGTAGGAAGTGCAGAAATCGACCCAGTTGAAATTACTCCGTTGGGGCCTTCCTGGCCTCACACTAAGCAACATATTTTTGCCATATGCGGTGATAATATTTTGCGATCACATCTTTCCTAGCCTTAATCAGCGTAGGAATGACTTCCTCCGGAATGCCTTTTTCCTTTAGGATCCGGTGTTCAACCACCATGCCGTCAAACACAGCCGTGGTAAGCCTTGGAACAGGCAGGACCCTGCTGCAGCAGGTCCTGTCTGAGCGGCAGAGGCCATGGGTCCTCTGAGATCATTTCTTGAAGTTCTGGGTACCAAGCTCTTCTTGGCCAATCCGGAACCACGAGTATAGTTCTTACTCCTCTCCTTCTTAGTATTCTCAGTACCTTGGGTATGAGAGGCAAAGGAAGGAACACATACACCGACTGGTACACCCACGGTGTTACCAGAGCGTCCACAGCTATCGCCTGAGGGTCCCTTGACCTGGCGCAATATCTTTTCAGCTTTTTGTTGAGGCGGGACGCCGTCATGTCCACCTGTGGCCTTTCCCAATGGTGTACAATCATTTTGAAGACTTCTGGATGAAGTCCCCACTCTCCCGGGTGGAGGTCGTCTGCTTCCCAGTTGTCCACTCCGGGAATGAACACTGCTGACAGTGCTAACACATGATTTTCCGCCCATCGGAAAATCCTTTTGGCTTCTGCCATCACCATCCTGCTTCTTGTGCCGCCCTGCTGGTTTACATGGGCGACCGCCGTGATGTTGTCTGACTGGATCAGCACCGGCTGGTGTTGAAGCAGGGGTCTAGCCTGACTTAGGGCATTGTGAATGGCCCTTAGTCCCAGAATATCTATGTGTAGGGAAGTCTCCTGACTTGACCACAGTCCCTGGAAGTTTCTTCCCTGTGTGACTGCCCCCCAGCCTCGAAGGCTGGCATCCGTGGTCACCAGGACCCAGTCCTGTATGCCGAATCTGCGGCCCTCTAGAAGATGAGCACTCTGCAGCCACCACAACAGCGACACCCTGGCCCTTGGAGACAGGGTTATCAGCCGATGCATCTGAAGATGCGACCCGGACCACTTGTCCAACAGATCCCACTGGAAGATCCTTGCATGGAACCTGCCGAATGGAATTTCTTCGTAAGAAGCTACCATCTTTCCCAGGACTCGCGTGCATTGATGCACCGACACCAGTATTTGTATTAGGAGGTCTCTGACTAGAGATGACAACTCCTTGGCCTTCTCCTCCGGGAGAAACCCTTTTTCCTGTTCTGTGTCCAGAACCATACCCAGGAACAGTAGACGCGTCGTAGGAACCAGCTGCGACTTTGGACTATTCAGAATCCAGCCGTGCTGTTGTAGCACTTCCCGAGATAGTGCTACTCCGACGAACAACTGCTCCCTGGACCTCGCCTTTATAAGGAGATCATCCAAGTACGGGATAATTATAACTCCCTTTTTTCGAAGGAGTATCATCATTTCGGCCATTACCTTGGTAAATACCCTCGGTGCCGGGGACAGACCAACGGCAACGTCTGGAATTGGTAATGACAGTCCTGTACCACAATTTTGAGGTACTCCTGGTGAGGAGGGTAAATGGGGACATGCAGGTAAGCATCCTTGATGTCCAGTGATACCATGTAATCCCCTTCGTCCAGGCTTGCAATAACCGCCCTGAGCGATTCCATTTTGAACTTGAACCTTCGTATATAAGTGTTCAAGGATTTCAATTTTAGAATGGGTCTCACCGAACCGTCTGGTTTCGGTACCACAAACATTGTGGAATAGTAACCCCGGCCTTGTTGAAGGAGGGGTACCTTGATTATCACCTGCTGGAAGTACAGCTTGTGAATTGCCGCCAGTACTACCTCTCCTCGAGGGCAGCAGGCAAGGCTGATTTGAGGTAACGGCGAGGGGGAGTCACCTCGAACTCCAGCTTGTATCCCTGTGATACTACTTGGGATCCACCTGTGAGCGAGCCCACTGGTCGCTGAAGTTCCCGAGACGCGCCCCCACCGCACCTGGCTCCACCTGTGGAGCCCCAGCTTCATGCGGTGGACTCAGAGGAAGCGGGGGAAGATTTTTGATCCTGGGAACTGGCTGTCTGGTGCAGCTTTTTCCCTCTTCCCTTGTCTCTGTGCAGAGAGGAAGTGCCTTTGACCCGCTTGCTTTTCTGAAGCCGAAAGGACTGTACCTTATAATACGGTGCTTTCTTAGGCTGTGAGGAAACTTGAGGTAAATTTTATTTTTATTTTTCTTCCCAGCAGTTGCTGTGGATACGAGGTCCCAGAGACCATCACCAAACA
Organism: Pseudophryne corroboree; assembly: GCF_028390025.1. Lineage (NCBI taxonomy): Eukaryota > Metazoa > Chordata > Amphibia > Anura > Myobatrachidae > Pseudophryne > Pseudophryne corroboree. The sequence goes on from NC_086451.1 coordinate 406,293,082, forward strand.
ATTCCTCACCCTTATAAGGCAGAATCTTCATGTGCCTTCTAAAGTCAGCATCGCCTGTCCACTGCCAGGTCCCTAATACCCTCCTGGCAGAATGGACACTGCATTAATTCTGGATGCCAGCCGGCAAATATCCCTCTGTGCATCCCACATATATAAGACGACGTCTTTAATATGCTCTATGGTTAGCAAATAGTATCCTTGTCCTGACAGGGTAATAGACCAAAACACTGTCTGCTTTTTCTCCCCAAACATAAAACCCCTTTTTTGTGGTACCTGGGTTAATGTCAGAAATGTGTAACACATTTTTCATTGCCGAGATCATGCAACGGATGTTCCTAGTGGATTGTGTATATGTCTCAACCTCGTCGACACTGGAGTCATACTCCGTGTCGACATCTGTGTCTGCCATCTGAGGTAGCGGGCGTTTTTGAGCCCCTGATGGCATTTGAGACGCCTGGGCAGGCGCGGGCTGAGAAGCCGGCTGTCCCACAGCTGTTACGTCATCCAGCCTTTTATGTAAGGAGTTGACACTGTCGGTTAATACCTTCCACCTATCCATCCACTCTGGTGTCGGCCCCCCAGGGGGCGACATCACATTTATCGGCATCTGCTCCGCCTCCACATAACCTCAAACATGTCGACACAGCCGTACCGACACACCGCGCACACACAGGGAATGCTCTGACTGAGGACAGGACCCCACAAAGTCCTTTGGGGAGACAGAGAGAGAGTATGCCAGCACACACCAGAGCTATATATAATGCAGGGATTAACACTACAACTGAGTGATTTTTTCCCAATAGCTGCTTGTATACACAATATTGCGCCTAAATTTAGTGCCCCCCTCTCTTTTTAACCCTTTGAGCCTGAAAACTACAGGGGAAAGCCTGGGGAGCTGTCTTCCAGCTGCACTGTGAAGAAAAAATGGCGCCAGTGTGCTGAGGGAGATAGCCCCGCCCCTTTTTCGGCGGACTTCTCCCGCTTTTTTATGGATCTCTGGCAGGGGTATTTTACACATATATAGCCTATATGACTATATATTGTGTAGATTTGCCAGCCAAGGTGTTTAATATTGCTGCTCAGGGCGCCCCCCCCCCCCAGCGCCCTGCACCCATCAGTGACCGGAGTGTGAGGTGTGCATGAGGAGCAATGGCGCACAGCTGCAGTGCTGTGCGCTACCTTGTTGAAGACCGAAGTCTTCTGCCGCCGATTTTCAGTACCATCTTCATGCTTCTGGCTCTGTAAGGGGGACGGCGGCGCGGCTCCGGGACCGAACGATCGAGGTCGGGTCCTGTGTTCGATCCCTCTGGAGCTAATGGTGTCCAGTAGCCTAAGAAGCCCAAACTATCTCCAGTCAGGTAGGTTCGCTTCTTCTCCCCTTAGTCCCTCGTAGCAGTGAGTCTGTTGCCAGCAGATCTCACTGAAAATAAAAAAACCTAAAATATACTTTCTTTTCTAGGAGCTCAGGAGAGCCCCTAGTGTGCATCCAGCTCAGCCGGGCACAAGATTCTAACTGAGGTCTGGAGGAGGGTCATAGAGGGAGGAGCTAGTGCACACCAGGTAGTCCTAAATCTTTCTTTAGTTGTGCCCAGTCTCCTGCGGAGCCGCTATTCCCCATGGTCCTTACGGAGTTCCCAGCATCCACTAGGACGTCAGAGAAAACGGGGGGGGGGGGGGGGTGACACAGTGACAGAACACGGGGAGGGGTGGTGACAGTGACAGAACACGGATGTGTGACACGGTGACAGAACATGGGGGGTGTGACACAGTGAAAGAACACGGGGAGGGGGGGTGACAGTGACAGAACATGGTGGGGGTGACACGGTGATAGAACACGGGGAGGGGGGTGACAGTGACAGAACACGGGGGGTGTGACACAGTGACAGAACACGGTGGGGGTGACAGTGACAGAACACGGATGTGTGACACGGTGACAGAACATGGGGGGTGTGACACGGTGACAGAACACGGGGAGGGGGGTAACAGTGACAGAACACGGGTGTGTGACACAGTGACAGAAAACGGTGGGGGTGACACAGTGACAGAACACGGGGAGGGGGGGTGACAGTGACAGAACATGGATGTGTGACACGGTGACAGAACACGGGGGGTGTGACACAGTGAAAGAATACGGGGAGGGGGGGGTGACAGTGACAGAACATGGTGGGGGTGACACGGTGACTGAACACGGGGAGGGGGGTGACAGTGACAGAACACGGGGGGTGTGACACAGTGACAGAACACGGTGGGGGTGACAGTGACAGAACACGGATGTGTGACACGGTGACAGAACACGGGGGGTGTGACACAGTGAAAGAACATAGGGGGGGGGGTTACAGAACACGGTGGGGGTGACAGTGACAGAACACGGGGGGGGGGTGACATGGTGACAGAACATGGTGGGGTTGACAGCGACAGAACACGGGGAGGTGACACAGTGACAGAACACGGGGAGGTGACACAGTGACAGAACACGGGTGGTGTGACATAGTGACAGAACACGGGGGGTGTGACACAGTGACAGAACACGGGGAGGTGACACAGTGACAGAACACGGGGGGTGTGACATAGTGACAGAACACGGGGGTGTGACATAGTGACAGAACATGGGGGTGTGTGACATAGTGACAGAACACGGGGGGGGGGGGGTGACAGTGACAGAACACGGGGGGGTGACACAGTGACAGAACACGGGGGGGGGGTGACATAGTGACAGAACACGGGGGTGGGGGTGACATAGTGACAGAACACGCGGGTGACATGGTGACAGAACACGGGAGGGGTTGGTACAGCGAGAGCTATAGATCTCTCCCCCAAACCTAAAAACAGTCTGACGCCACTGCCCGCACACACAAATATATGCACACTATCACACACACACACACACACACACACACACACACTTTCTTTCACTTTTCCCATTAACTTACTGATCTGGCTGGCAGTGGCAGGAAGGATGGATCTGTAGCAGTCTGGCTCTTGTCCCGTGGAGCTCCGCCCCCTGAGGTCCCGTGTAGGTCCACCCCCTGAGGTCCTGTGTAGCTCCGCCCCCTGAGGCCCCGTGTAGCCCCGCCCCTCATCGGCACGTAGCCCCGCCCCCTTCTCGGCTGAACACAGCCGTTGTCACTGGGGACTCTGGAGGAGGCTGCTACAACGCAGCAGCAGGGGAGAGAGGCGCCGCTGGCACCTTGGAGGTACTGCAGTGCAGAGCAATGACAAGCAGCTCAGCCGGTCGGGCCGCTTGTCATTGCTCGCTGGTGGGAGGCAGTGGGCCGGGCAGGATCGGTTTGCGGGCCGTATTTTGCCCACCCCTAGGTTAAGCCCTATATGTAGCACTGAGCTGCAGCTGCACTGACAAAAAAATAAAACACCATTGTGACACTTAGGGTTACACAGCAGCACCAGTGTGACACACTGAGACAATAGATGTAACTTCCATGTTCCTGATCTATAAAAAATAATAGACAATGACTTGCTAAATGCCTGTACTGTATCTAGCTCAGCCAGTATTAACAATAAGGGGACTGAAGTAGGCAGATAAGGTCAGGTCAGCACTGGAGCGGATAGAATAGGGGTGGGCAAATTACGGCCCGCGGGCCGGATGCGGCCCGCAAACCGATCCTGCCCGGCCGACTGCCTCCCACCAGCGAGCAATGACAAGCGGCCCGACCGGCTGAGCTGCTTGTCATTGCTCTGCACTGCAGTACCTCCAAGCTGCCAGCGGCGCCTCTCTCCCCTGCTGCTGCTGCTGCTGCTGCTGCTGCTGCGTTGTAGCAGCCTCCTCCAGAGTCCCCAGTGACAACGGCTGTGTTCAGCCGAGAAGGGGGCGGGGCTACGTGCCGATGAGGGGGCGGGCTACACGGGGCCTCAGGGGGCGGAGCTACACGGGACCTCAGGGGGCGGAGCTACACGGGACAAGAGCCAGACTGCTACAGATCCATCCTTCCTGCCACTGCCAGCCAGATCAGTAAGTTAATGGGAAAAGTGAAAGAAAGTGTGTGTGTGTGTGTGTGTGTGTGTGTGTGTGTGTGTGTGTGTGTGTGTGTGTATGTGTGTGATAGTGTGCATATATTTGTGTGTGCGGGCAGTGGCGTCAGACTGTTTTTAGGTTTGGGGGAGAGATCTATAGCTCTCGCTGTACCAACCCCTCCCGTGTTCTGTCACCATATCACCCCCGTGTTCTGTCACTATGTCACCCCCCCCCGTGTTCTGTCACTGTGTCACCCCCCCGTGTTCTGTCACTGTCACCCCCCGTGTTCTGTCACTGTCACACCCCCCCGTGTTCTGTCACTATGTCACACCCCCCGTGTTCTGTCACTGTGTCACCTCCCCGTGTTCTGTCACTGTGTCACCTCCCCGTGTTCTGTCACTGTGTCACACCCCCATGTTCTGTCACTGTGTCACCTCCCCGTGTTCTGTCGCTGTCAACCCCACCATGTTCTGTCACCATGTCACCCCCCCCCGTGTTCTGTCACTGTCACCCCCACCGTGTTCTGTCACCCCCCCTCCCGTGTTCTTTCACTGTGTCACACCCCCGTGTTCTGTCACCGTGTCACACATCCGTGTTCTGTCACTGTCACCCCCACCGTGTTCTGTCACTGTGTCACACCCCCCGTGTTCTGTCACTGTCACCCCCCCTCCCCGTGTTCTGTCACCGTGTCACCCCCACCATGTTCTGTCACTGTCACCCCCCCCTCCCCGTGTCCTTTCACTGTGTCACACCCCCCGTGTTCTGTCACCGTGTCACACATCCATGTTCTGTCACTGTCACCCCCCCCTCCCCGTGTTCTGTCACTGTGTCACCCCCACCGTTTTCTGTCACTGTGTTACACACCCATGTTCTGTCACTGTTGCCCCCCTCCCCGTGTTCTGTCACCGTGTCACCCCCCCATGTTCTGTCACCGTGTCACACATCCGTGTTCTGTCACTGTCACCCCCACCGTGTTCTGTCACTGTGTCACACCCCCCGTGTTCTGTCACTGTCACCCCCCTCCCCGTGTTCTGTCACTGTGTCACCCCCACCATGTTCTGTCACTGTCACCCCCCCCTCCCCGTATTCTTTCATTGTGTCACACCCTCCGTGTTCTGTCACCGTGTCACACATCCGTGTTCTGTCACTGTCACCCCTGCTCCCCGTGTTCTGTCACTGTGTCACCCCCACCGTTTTCAGTCACTGTGTCACGCACCCGTGTTCTGTCACTGTCAACCCCCCTCCCCGTGTTCTGTCACCGTGTCACACACCCCATGTTCTGTCACCGTGTCACCCCCCACCGTGTTCTGTCACTGTGTCACACCCCTCGTGTTCTGTCACCCCCACCGTGTTCTGTCACCGTGTCACACCTTTCCCCAGGGGTCATAAGACACTGGATAATTTGCTTGCTGCACAATAATTATCCTAAATAAAATGTTAATGTGTAAAAAGGCTCTCTACCTGCCGTAATGTGTGTAAAAAGGGCTCTACCTGGTGTAATGCATGTAAGTGGCGCCGTGTGGCGCAATTTGAATAATGGAGACTATTGTGCAGCCTAATATGAATCTGTATTATTTTTTGAAAACACCCCTTCCACATGAAGCCACGTCCCTATATTATTGGCAAGTGGGGCGAGCTGCTATTTTGTATGTGGCCCTCGGATACTGACAGGAAATGTCAAGTGGCCCCTCAGCTGAAATAATTGCCCACCCCTGGCTTAACCCCTGGTGCACATCACTTTAGTCTTCTTCTGTCACTGCCTGCAGTTAAGCCCAGAGCTAATATATTTTTTTTGTTCAACTGGTGTGTGCTGTTGGTGCTGTACCCCGCTGCAGTCACATAAATATAAGCATTGTGACTTGCAGGCCTTACGCTACTGCATTCACATAAATAATATAAGCACTGTGACACTTCAGGAAGTACCTCACTGCATTCACATAAATATTGTAAAGACATAGGGGTATATTTACTAAGGTCCCGATTTTGACCGAGATGCCGTTTTTTCTTCAAAGTGTCATCTCGGTAATTTACTAAGCAAAAATCATGGCAGTGATGAGGGCATTCGTAATATTTTGGAAGTCCTAGGAAAAAATCACGAATCAATACACCATCGGTCAAATACGCCTGCAATTTGGTAGAAATCGGGAATTTACTAAAAAGTGCAAAACACAAACACTGCCGACAATAGCCAAACACTGCCGTGATGAAATACAAATCGTGAAAAAGTGCTAAAAAAAACAGACCTGCTTTTTTATCCCGTGTTTGTATAGGCATGCACGGATCCATGAGATCTGTGCATGTTTTTCAGTGGGAAGGGGTGGTAAATGTTTTAATTTAAAAAAAAAAAAATGCGTGGGGTCCCCCCTCCTAAACCAAACCAGCCTCGGGCTCTTTGAGCCGGCCCTGGTTGCAATAATATGGGGAAAAAATTGACAGGGGTTCCCCCATATTTAAACAACCAGCACCGGGCTCTGCGCCTGGTCCTGGTTCCAAAAATACGGGGGACAAAAAGCGTAGGGGTCCCCGTATTTTTGAAACCAGCACCGGGCTCCACTAGCTGGACAGATAATGCCACAGCCGGGGGTCACTTTTATACAGTGCCTTGCGGCCGTGGCATCAAATATCCAACTAGTCACCCCTGGCCGGGGTACCCTGGGGGAGTGGGGACCCCTTCAATCAAGGGGTCCCCCCCCCAGCCACCCAAGGGCCAGGGGTGAAGCCCGAGGCTGTCCCCCCAATCCAATGGGCTGCGGATGGGGGGCTGATAGCCTTTGTTGAAAGTTATGAATATTGTTTTTAGTAGCAGTACTACAAGTCCCAGCAAGCCTCCCCCGCAAGCTGGTACTTGGAGAACCACAAGTACCAGCATGCGGAGGAAACCCGGGCCCGCTGGTACCTGTAGTACTACTACTTAAAAAATACCCCAATAAAGACATTACACACACACCTTGAAAGTATAACTTTAATGCATACATACACACCACCATATACACATACTTACCTTATGTTCACACGAGGGTCGGTCCTCTTCTCCATGTAGAATCCAAGGTGTACCTGTTGAAAAAATCCTACTCACCAAATCCAGTGTAGAGGGCTCCTCGGGTAATCCATTTGTAATCCACGTACTTGTAAAAATAAAAAAACGGGACACCCGACCACGAACTGAAAGGGGCCCCATGTTTTCACATGGGACCCCTTTCCCCGAATGCCAGAAACCCCCTCTGACTGATGTCTAAGTGGGTTTCTTCAGCCAATCAGGGAGCGCCACGTTGTGGCACCAACCTGATCGGCTGTGTACTCCTGTACTGTCTGACAGGCGGCACACGGCAGTGTTACAATGTAGCGCCTATGCGCTCCATTGTAACCAATGGTGGGAACTTTGTGGTCAGCGGTGAGGTCACTTTCGGTCAACCGCTGACCACAAAGTTCCCACCATTGGTTACAATGGAGCGCATAGGCGCTACATTGTAACACTGCCGTGTGCCGCTTGTCAGACAGTACAGGAGCACACAGCCGATCAGGAGGGTGCCACAACGTGGCGCTCCCTGATTGGCTGAAGAAACCCACTTAGACATCAGTCAGAGGGGGTTTCTGGCATTCGGGGAAAGGGATCCCATGTGAAAACATGGGGCCCCTTTCAGTTTGTGGTCGGGTGTCCCGTTTTTTTATTTTTACAAGTACGTGGATTACAAATGGATTACCCGAGGAGCCCTCTACACTGGATTTGGTGAGTAGGATTTTTTCAACAGGTACACCATGAATTCTACATGGAGAAGAGGACCGACCCTCGTGTAAACATAAGGTAAGTATGTGTATATGGTGGTGTGTATGTATGCATTAAAGTTATACTTTCAAGGTGTGTGTGTAATGTCTTTATTGGGGTATTTTTTTTAGTGATGAGCGGGTTCGGTTTCTCGGAAACCGAACCCCCCCCGAACTTCAGCCTTTTTACACGGGTCCGAGGCAGACTCGGATCTTCCCGCCTTGCTCGGCTAACCCGAGCGTGCCCGAACGTCATCATCCCGCTGTCGGATTCTCGCGAGGCTCGTATTCTATCGCGAGACTCGGATTCTATATAAGGAGCCGCGCGTCGCCGCCATTTTCACACGTGCATTGAGATTGATAGGGAGAGGACGTGGCTGGCGTCCTCTCCGTTTAGACTAGAGTACTAGAGACACTTGATTTACTAATTTTGGGGAGCATATTAGGAGTACTACTTGCTGATAGTGTGACCAGTGACCACCAGTTTAATTAATCCGTTCTCTGCCTGAAAAAAAACGATACACAGTGTGACACAGTCACATACCATATCTGTGCTCAGCCTCAGTGTGCTGCATCATCATATGTAATACTGTATATCTGACTGTGCTGAGTGCTCACTGCTCACACAGCTTAATTGTGGGGGAGACTGGGGAGCAGTTATAGCAGGAGTACATATTTTAAGTACAGAGCACACTTTTGCTGCCAGAGTGCCACTGCCAGTGTGACTGACCAGTGACCACTGACCACCAGTATATTGTGATTGTCTGCTGACGACCAGTATATTGTGATTGTCTGCCTGAAAAAGTTAAACACTCGTCGTGTGGTGTTTTTATAAATGCATTCTGCTGACAGTGTCCAGCAGGTCCGTCATTATATAATATATACCTGTCCGGCTGCAGTAGTGATATATATATATTTTATATCTCATTATCATCCAGTCTATATTAGCAGCAGACACAGTACGGTAGTCCACGGCTGTAGCTACCTCTGTGTCGGCAGTCACTCGTCCATCCATAATTGTATACCACCTACCCGTGGTGTTTTTTTTTTCTATCTTCTTGATACTAGTAGCTTACTTTAGGAGTCTGCAGTGCTGAGCTGACAGTGTCCAGCAGGTCCGTCATTATATAATATATACCTGTCCGGCTGCAGTAGTGATATATATATATTTTTTATCTCATTATCATCCAGTCTATATTAGCAGCAGACGCAGTACGGTAGTCCACGGCTGTAGCTACCTCTGTGTCGGCAGTCGCTCGTCCATCCATAATTGTATACCACCTACCCGTGGTGTGTTTTTTTTTTATCTTCTTGATACTAGTAGCTTACTTTAGGAGTCTGCAGTGCTGAGCTGACAGTGTCCAGCAGGTCCGTCATTATATAATATATACCTGTCCGGCTGCAGTAGTGATATATATATATTTTATATCTCATTATCATCCAGTCTATATTAGCAGCAGACGCAGTACGGTAGTCCACGGCTGTAGCTACCTCTGTGTCGGCAGTCGCTCGTCCATCCATAATTGTATACCACCTACCCGTGGTGTTTTTTTTTCTATCTTCTTGATACTAGTAGCTTACTTTAGGAGTCTGCAGTGCTGAGCTGACAGTGTCCAGCAGGTCCGTCATTATATAATATATACCTGTCCGGCTGCAGTAGTGATATATATATATTTTTTATCTCATTATCATCCAGTCTATATTAGCAGCAGACGCAGTACGGTAGTCCACGGCTGTAGCTACCTCTGTGTCGGCAGTCGCTCGTCCATCCATAATTGTATACCACCTACCCGTGGTGTTTTTTTTTTTCTATCTTCTTGATACTAGTAGCTTACTTTAGGAGTCTGCAGTGCTGAGCTGACAGTGTCCAGCAGGTCCGTCATTATATAATATATACCTGTCCGGCTGCAGTAGTGATATATATATATTTTATATCTCATTATCATCCAGTCTATATTAGCAGCAGACGCAGTACGGTAGTCCACGGCTGTAGCTACCTCTGTGTCGGCAGTCGCTCATCATCCATAAGTATACTAGTATCCATCCATCTCCATTGTTTACCTGAGGTGCCTTTTAGTTGTGCCTATTAAAATATGGAGAACAAAAATGTTGAGGTTCCAAAAATAGGGAAAGATCAAGATCCACTTCCACCTCGTGCTGAAGCTGCTGCCACTAGTCATGGCCGAGACGATGAAATGCCATCAACGTCGTCTGCCAAGGCCGATGCCCAATGTCATAGTACAGAGCATGTAAAATCCAAAACACCAAATATCAGTAAAAAAAGGACTCAAAAATCTAAAATAAAATTGTCGGAGGAGAAGCGTAAACTTGCCAATATGCCATTTACCACACGGAGTGGCAAGGAACGGCTGAGGCCCTGGCCTATGTTCATGGCTAGTGGTTCAGCTTCACATGAGGATGGAAGCACTCAGCCTCTCGCTAGAAAAATGAAAAGACTCAAGCTGGCAAAAGCACAGCAAAGAACTGTGCGTTCTTCGAAATCCCAAATCCACAAGGAGAGTCCAATTGCGTCGGTTGCGATGCCTGACCTTCCCAACACTGGACGTGAAGAGCATGCGCCTTCCACCATTTGCACGCCCCCTGCAAGTGCTGGAAGGAGCACCCGCAGTCCAGTTCCTGATAGTCAGATTGAAGATGTCAGTATTGAAGTACACCAGGATGAGGAGGATATGGGTGTTGCTGGCGCTGGGGAGGAAATTGACAAGGAGGATTCTGATGGTGAGGTGGTTTGTTTAAGTCAGGCACCCGGGGAGACACCTGTTGTCCGTGGGAGGAATATGGCCATTGACATGCCTGGTGAAAATACCAAACAAATCAGCTCTTAGGTGTGGAAGTATTTCAACAGAAATGCGGACAACATTTGTCAAGCCGTGTGTTGCCTTTGTCAAGCTGTAATAAGTAGGGGTAAGGACGTTAACCACCTCGGAACATCCTCCCTTATACGTCACCTGCAGCGCATTCATCATAAGTCAGTGACAAGTTCAAAAACTTTGGGCGACAGCGGAAGCAGTCCACTGACCAGTAAATCCCTTCCTCTTGTAACCAAGCTCACGCAAACCACCCCACCAACTCCCTCAGTGTCAATTTCCTCCTTCCCCAGGAATGCCAATAGTCCTGCAGGCCATGTCACTGGCAATTCTGACGAGTCCTCTCCTGCCTGGGATTCCTCCGATGCATCCTTGCGTGTAACGCTTACTGCTGCTGGCGCTGCTGTTGTTGCTGCTGGGAGTCGATGGTCATCCCAGAGGGGAAGCCGTAAGACCACTTTTACTACTTCCACCAAGCAATTGACTGTCCAACAGTCCTTTGCGAGGAAGATGAAATATCACAGCACTCATCCTGCTGCAAAGCGGATAACTGAGGCCTTGGCATCCTGGGCGGTGAGAAACGTGGTTCCGGTATCCATCATTACTGCAGAGCCAACTAGAGACTTGTTGGAGGTACTGTGTCCCCGGTACCAAATACCATCTAGGTTCCATTTCTCTAGGCAGGAGATACCGAAAATGTACACAGACCTCAGAAAAAGACTCACCAGTGTCCTAAAAAATGCAGTTGTACCCAATGTCCACTTAACCACGGACATGTGGACAAGTGGAGCAGGGCAGGCTCAGGACTATATGACTGTGACAGCCCACTGGGTAGATGTATGGACTCCCGCCGCAAGAACAGCAGCGGCGGCACCAGTAGCAGCATATCGCAAACGCCAACTCTTTCCTAGGCAGGCTACGCTTTGTATCACCGCTTTCCAGAATACGCACACAGCTGAAAACCTCTTACGGCAACTGAGGAAGATCATCGCGGAATGGCTTACCCCAATTGGACTCTCCTGTGGATTTGTGGCATCGGACAACGCCAGCAATATTGTGTGTGCATTAAATCTGGGCAAATTCCAGCACGTCCCATGTTTTGCACATACCTTGAATTTGGTGGTGCAGAATTATTTAAAAAACGACAGGGGCGTGCAAGAGATGCTGTCGGTGGCCAGAAGAATTGCGGGACACTTTCGGCGTACAGGCACCACGTACAGAAGACTGGAGCACCACCAAAAAACGCCTGAACCTGCCCTGCCATCATCTGAAGCAAGAAGTGGTAACGAGGTGGAATTCAACCCTCTATATGCTTCAGAGGTTGGAGGAGCAGCAAAAGGCCATTCAAGCCTATACAATTGAGCACGATATAGGAGGTGGAATGCACCTGTCTCAAGCGCAGTGGAGAATGATTTCAACATTGTGCAAGGTTCTGCTCCCCTTTGAACTTGCCACACGTGAAGTCAGTTCAGACACTGCCAGCCTGAGTCAGGTCATTCCCCTCATCAGGCTTTTGCAGAAGAAGCTGGAGACATTGAAGGAGGAGCTAAGACAGAGCGATTCAGCTAGGCATGTGGGACTTGTGGATGGAGCCCTTAATTCGCTTAACAAGGATTCACGGGTGGTCAATCTGTTGAAATCAGAGCACTACATTTTGGCCACCGTGCTCGATCCTAGATTTAAAACCTACCTTGGATCTCTCTTTCCGGCAGACACAAGTCTGCTGGGGTTCAAAGAACTGCTGGTGAGAAAATTGTCAAGTCAAGCGGAACGCGACCTGTCAACATCTCCTCCTTCACATTCTCCCGCAACTGGGGGTGCGAGGAAAAGGCTCAGAATTCCGAGCCCACCCGCTGGCGGTGATGCAGGGCAGTCTGGAGCGACTGCTGATGCAGGGCAGTCTGGAGCGACTGCTGATGCTGACATCTGGTCCGGACTGAAGGACCTGACAACGATTACGGACATGTCGTCTACTGTCACTGCATATGATTCTCTCCCCATTGAAAGAATGGTGGAGGATTATATGAGTGACCGCATCCAAGTAGGCACGTCAGACAGTCCGTACTTATACTGGGAGGAAAAAGAGGCAATTTGGAGGCCCTTGCACAAACTGGCTTTATTCTACCTAAGTTGCCCTCCCACAAGTGTGTACTCCGAAAGAGTGTTTAGTGCAGCCGCTCACCTTGTCAGCAATCGGCGTACGAGGTTACATCCAGAAAATGTGGAGAAGATGATGTTCATTAAAATGAATTATAATCAATTCCTCCGTGGAGACTTTGACCAGCAGCAATTGCCTCCACAAAGTACACAGGGAGCTGAGATAGTGGATTCCAGTGGGGACGAATTGATAATCTGTGAGGAGGGGGATGTACACGGTGATATATCGGAGGATGATGATGAGGTGGATTCTTGCCTCTGTAGAGCCAGTAAATGCAAGGAGAGATTAATTGCTTCTTTTTTGGTGGGGGTCCAAACCAACCCGTCATTTCAGTCACAGTCGTGTGGCAGACCCTGTCACTGAAATGATGGGTTGGTTAAAGTGTGCATGTCCTGTTTATACAACATAAGGGTGGGTGGGAGGGCCGAAGGACAATTCCATCTTGCACCTCTTTTTTCTTTCATTTTTCTTTGCGTCATGTGCTGTTTGGGGAGTAGTTTTTTGAAGGGCCAGCCTGCGTGACACTGCAGTGCCACTCCTAGATGGGCCAGGTGTTTGTGTCGGCCACTTGGGTCGCTTAGCTTACTCACACAGCTACCTCATTGCGCCTCTTTTTTTCTTTGCGTCATGTGCTGTTTGGGGAGTAGTTTTTTGAAGGGCCAGCCTGCGTGACACTGCAGTGCCACTCCTAGATGGGCCAGGTGTTTGTGTCGGCCACTTGGGTCGCTTAGCTTACACAGCTACCTCATTGCGCCTCTTTTTTTCTTTGCGTCATGTGCTGTTTGGGGAGTAGTTTTTTGAAGGGCCAGCCTGCGTGACACTGCAGTGCCACTCCTAGATGGGCCAGGTGTTTGTGTCGGCCACTAGGGTCGCTTAGCTTACTCACACAGCTACCTCATTGCGCCTCTTTTTTTCTTTGCGTCATGTGCTGTTTGGGGAGTAGTTTTTTGAAGGGCCAGCCTGCGTGACACTGCAGTGCCACTCCTAGATGGGCCAGGTGTTTGTGTCGGCCACTTGGGTCGCTTAGCTTAGCCATCCAGCAACCTCGGTGCAAATTTTAGGACTAAAAATAATATTGTGAGGTGTGAGGTGTTCAGAATAGACTGAAAATGAGTGGAAATTATGGTTATTGAGGTTAATAATACTTTGGGATCAAAATGACCCCCAAATTCTATGATTTAAGCTGTTTTTGAGGGTTTTTTGAAAAAAACACCCGAATCCAAAACACACCCGAATCCGACAAAAAAAATTCTGTGAGGTTTTGCCAAAACGCGTTCGAACCCAAAACACGGCCGCGGAACCGAACCCAAAACCAAAACACAAAACCCGAAAAATTTCCGGCGCTAATCACTAATTTTTTTAGTAGTAGTACTTAGAGATGAGCGGGTTCGGTTCCTCGGAATCCGAACCCCCCCGAACTTCAGCCTTTTTACACGGGTCCGAGGCAGACTCGGATCTTCCCGCCTTGCTCGGCTAACCCGAGCGTGCCCGAACGTCATCATCCCGCTGTCGGATTCTCGCGAGGCTCGTATTCTATCGCGAGACTCGGATTCTATATAAGGATCCGCGCGTCGCCGCCATTTTCACACGTGCATTGAGATTGATAGGGAGAGGACGTGGCTGGCGTCCTCTCCGTTTAGATAGAGAGTGAGACACTTGATTTACTAGTAATTTAATTTTAGTAATTTTGGGGAGCATTAGGAGTACTCAGAGAGTGCAGAGTTTTGCTGATAGTTATACTAGTGACCACCAGTTTTATTTATTATTTAAAATCCGTTCTCTGCCTGAAAAAAAACGATACACAGTCACATACCATATCTGTGCTCAGCCTCAGTGTGCTGCATGATAATATCACCTTTGTATATCTGACTGTGCTGAGTGCTCACTGCTCACACAGCTTAATTGTGGGGGAGACTGGGAAGCAGTTATAGCAGGAGTACATAACAGTACACACTTTTGCTGCCAGTGTGACTGACCAGTGACCACCAGTATATTGTCTGCCTGAAAAAGTTAAACACTCGTGTGGTGTTTTTTTTTTTATTCTATAAACGCATTCTGCTGACAGACAGTGTCCAGCAGGTCCGTCATTCATTATATTATAATATATACCTGCAGTAGTGATATATATATATTTTTTATATCATTATCATCCAGTCTATACTAGCAGACGCAGTACGGTAGTCCACGGCTGTAGCTACCTCTGTGTCGGCAGTGCTCGTCCATAATTGTATACCTACCTGTGGTGGGTTTTTTTATTCTATCTTCTTCATACTAGTAGTTTAGGAGTCTGCTACTGACAGTGTCCAGCAGGTCCGTCATTATATAATATATACCTGTCCTGCAGTAGTGATATATATATATTTTTTATATCATTATCATCCAGTCTATACTAGCAGACGCAGTACGGTAGTCCACGGCTGTAGCTACCTCTGTGTCGGCAGTGCTCGTCCATAATTGTATACCTACCTGTGGTGGGTTTTTTTTTTCTATCTTCTTCATACTAGTAGATTAGGAGTCTGCTGCTGACAGTGTCCAGCAGGTCCGTCATTATATAATATATACCTGTCCTGCAGTAGTGATATATATATATTTTTTATATCATTATCATCCAGTCTATACTAGCAGATGCAGTACGGTAGTCCACGGCTGTAGCTACCTCTGTGTCGGCAGAGCTCGTCCATAATTGTATACCTACCTGTGGTGGGTTTTTTTTTTTCTATCTTCTTCATACTAGTAGTTTAGGAGTCTGCTGCTGACAGTGTCCAGCAGGTCCGTCATTATATAATATATACCTGTCCTGCAGTAGTGATATATATATATTTTTTATATCATTATCATCCAGTCTATACTAGCAGACGCAGTACGGTAGTCCACGGCTGTAGCTACCTCTGTGTCGGCAGTGCTCGTCCATAATTGTATACCTACCTGTGGTGGGGGTTTTTTTTCTATCTTCTTCATACTAGTAGTTTAGGAGTCTGCTGCTGACAGTGTCCAGCAGGTCCGTCATTATATAATATATACCTGTCCTGCAGTAGTGATATATATATATTTTTTATATCATTATCATCCAGTCTATACTAGCAGACGCAGTACGGTAGTCCACGGCTGTAGCTACCTCTGTGTCGGCAGTCACTCGTCATCCATAAGTATACTAGTATCCATCCATCTCCATTGTTTACCTGAGGTGCCTTTTAGTTGTGCCTATTAAAATATGGAGAACAAAAATGTTGAGGTTCCAAAAATAGGGAAAGATCAAGATCGACTTCCACCTTGTGCTGAAGCTGCTGCCACTAGTCATGGCCGAGACGATGAAATGCCATCAACGTCGTCTGCCAAGGCCGATGCCCAATGTCATAGTACAGAGCATGTAAAATCCAAAACACCAAATATCAGTAAAAAAAGGACTCAAAAATCTAAAATAAAATCGTCGGAGGAGAAGTGTAAACTTGCCAATATGCCATTTACCACACGGAGTGGCAAGGAACGGCTGAGGCCCTGGCCTATGTTCATGGCTAGTGGTTCAGCTTCACATGAGGATGGAAGCACTCAGCCTCTCGCTAGAAAAATTAAAAGACTTAAGCTGGCAAAAGCACAGCAAAGAACTGTGCGTTCTTCGAAATCACAAATCCACAAGGAGAGTCCAATTGTGTCGGTTGCGATGCCTGACCTTCCCAACACTGGACGTGAAGAGCATGCGCCTTCCACCATTTGCACGCCCCCTGCAAGTGCTGGAAGGAGCACCCGCAGTCCAGTTCCTGATAGTCAGATTGAAGATGTCAGTGTTGAAGTACACCAGGATGAGGAGGATATGGGTGTTGCTGGCGCTGGGGAGGAAATTGACCAGGAGGATTCTGATGGTGAGGTGGTTTGTTTAAGTAAGGCACCCGGGGAGACACCTGTTGTCCGTGGGAGGAATATGGCCATTGACATGCCTGGTGAAAATACCAAACAAATCAGCTCTTCGGTGTGGAAGTATTTCAACAGAAATGCGGACAACATTTGTCAAGCCATGTGTTGCCTTTGTCATGCTGTAATAAGTAGGGGTAAGGACGTTAACCACCTCGGAACATCCTCCCTTATACGTCACCTGCAGCGCATTCATCATAAGTCAGTGACAAGTTCAAAAACTTTGGGCGACAGCTGAAGCAGTCCACTGACCAGTAAATCCCTTCCTCTTGTAACCAAGCTCATGCAAACCACCCCACCAACTCCCTCAGTGTCAATTTCCTCCTTCCCCAGGAATGCCAATAGTCCTGTAGGCCATGTCACTGGCAATTCTGACGAGTCCTCTCCTGCCTGGGATTCCTCCGATGCATCCTTGCGTGTAACGCCTACTGCTGCTGGCGCTGCTGTTGTTGCTGCTGGGAGTCGATGGTCATCCCAGAGGGGAAGTCGTAAGACCACTTTTACTACTTCCACCAAGCAATTGACTGTCCAACAGTCCTTTGCGAGGAAGATGAAATATCACAGCAGTCATCCTGCTGCAAAGCGGATAACTGAGGCCTTGGCATCCTGGGCGGTGAGAAACGTGGTTCCGGTATCCATCATTACTGCAGAGCCAACTATAGACTTGTTTGAGGTACTGTGTCCCCGGTACCAAATACCATCTTGGTTCCATTTCTCTAGGCAGGCGATACCGAAAATGTACACAGACCTCAGAAAAAGACTCACCAGTGTCCTAAAAAATGCAGTTGTACCCAATGTCCACTTAACCACGGACATGTGGACAAGTGGAGCAGGGCAGACTCAGGACTATATGACTGTGACAGCCCACTGGGTAGATGTATGGACTCCCGCCGCAAGAACAGCAGCGGCGGCACCAGTAGCAGCATCTCGCAAACGCCAACTCTTTCCTAGGCAGGCTACGCTTTGTATCACCGCTTTCCAGAATACGCACACAGCTAAAAACCTCTTACGGCAACTGAGGAAGATCATCGCAGAATGGCTTACCCCAATTGGACTCTCCTGTGGATTTGTGGCATCGGACAACGCCAGCAATATTGTGTGTGCATTAAATATGGGCAAATTCCAGCACGTCCCATGTTTAGCACATACCTTGAATTTGGTGGTGCAGAATTATTTAAAAAACGAGAGGGGCGTGCAAGAGATGCTGTCGGTGGCCAGAAGAATTGCGGGACACTTTCGGCGTACAGGCACCACGTACAGAAGACTGGAGCACCACCAAAAACGCCTGAACCTGCCCTGCCATCATCTGAAGCAAGAAGTGGTAACGAGGTGGAATTCAACCCTCTATATGCTTTAGAGGTTGGAGGAGCAGCAAAAGGCCATTCAAACCTATACAACTGAGCACGATATAGGAGGTGGAATGCACCTGTCTCAAGCGCAGTGGAGAATGATTTCAACGTTGTGCAAGGTTCTGCAACCTTTTGAACTTGCCACACGTGAAGTCAGTTCAGACACTGCCAGCCTGAGTCAGGTCATTCCCCTCATCAGGCTTTTGCAGAAAAAGCTGGAGACATTGAAGGA
Source organism: Pseudophryne corroboree (assembly GCF_028390025.1). Classification (NCBI taxonomy): domain Eukaryota; kingdom Metazoa; phylum Chordata; class Amphibia; order Anura; family Myobatrachidae; genus Pseudophryne; species Pseudophryne corroboree. The sequence goes on from NC_086451.1 coordinate 406,311,287, forward strand.
GGAGCTAACACAGAGCGATTCCGCTAGGCATGTGGGACTTGTGGATGGAGCCCTTAATTCGCTTAACAAGGATTCACGGGTGGTCAATCTGTTGAAATCAGAGCACTACATTTTGGCCACCGTGCTCGATCCTAGATTTAAAACCTACCTTGGATCTCTCTTTCCGGCAGACACAAGTCTGCAGGGGTTCAAAGAACTGCTGGTGAGAAAATTGTCAAGTCAAGCGGAACGCGACCTGTCAACATCTCCTCCTTCACATTCTCCCGCAACTGGGGGTGCGAGGAAAAGGCTCAGAATTCCGAGCCCACCCGCTGGCGGTGATGCAGGGCAGTCTGGAGCGACTGCTGATGCTGACATCTGGTCCTGACTGAAGGACCTGCCAACGATTACGGACATGTCGTCTACTGTCACTGCATATGATTCTCTCCCCATTGAAAGAATGGTGGAGGATTATATGAGTGACCGCATCCAAGTAGGCACGTCAGACAGTCCGTACGTATACTGGCAGGAAAAAGAGGCAATTTGGAGGCCCTTGCACAAACTGGCTTTATTCTACCTAAGTTGCCCTCCCACAAGTGTGTACTCCGAAAGAGTGTTTAGTGCCGCCGCTCACCTTGTCAGCAATCGGCGTACGAGGTTACTTCCAGAAAATGTGGAGAAGATGATGTTCATTAAAATGAATTATAATCAATTCCTCCATGGAGACATTCACCAGCAGCAATTGCCTCCACAAAGTACACAGGGAGCTGTGATGGTGGATTCCAGTGGGGACGAATTGATAATCTGTGAGGAGGGGGATGTACACGGTGATGAATCGGAGGATGATGATGAGGTGGACATCTTGCCTCTGTAGAGCCAGTTTGTGCAAGGAGAGATTAATTGCTTCTTTTTTGGTGGGGGTCCAAACCAACCCGTCATTTCAGTCACAGTCGTGTGGCAGACCCTGTCACTGAAATGATGGGTTGGTTAAAGTGTGCATGTCCTGTTTATACAACATAAGGGTGGGTGGGAGGGCCCAAGGACATTTCCATCTTGCACCTCTTTTTTCTTTCATTTTTCTTTGCGTCATGTGCTGTTTGGGGAGTGTTTTTTGGAAGGGCCAGCCTGCGTGACACTGCAGTGCCACTCCTAGATGGGCCAGGTGTTTGTGTCGGCCACTTGGATCGCTGAGCTTAGTCACACAGCTACCTCATTGCGCCTCTTTTTTTCTTTGCGTCATGTGCTGTTTGGGGGGTAGTTTTTTTGAAGGGCCATCCTACGTGACACTGCAGTGCCACTCCTAGATGGGCCAGGTGTTTGTGTCGGCCACTAGGGTCGCTGAGCTTACTCACACAGCTACCTCATTGCGCCTCTTTTTTTCTTTGCGTCATGTGCTGTTTGGGGAGTGTTTTTTGGAAGGGCCATCCTGCCTGACACTGCAGTGCCACTCCTAGATGGGCCAGGTGTTTGTGTCAGCCACTTGGGTCGCTGAGCTTAGTCACACAGCTACCTCATTGCGCCTCTTTTTTTCTTTGCGTCATGTGCTGTTTGGGGAGTGTTTTTTTGAAGGGCCATCCTTCGTGACACTGCAGTGCCACTCCTAGATGGGCCAGGTGTTTGTGTCGGCCACTAGGGTCGCTTAGCTTACTCACACAGCTACCTCATTGCGCCTCTTTTTTTCTTTGCGTCATGTGCTGTTTGGGGAGTGTTTTTTTGAAGAGCCATCCTGCGTGACACTGCAGTGCCACTCCTAGATGGGCCAGGTGTTTGTGTCGGCCACTAGGGTCGCTGAGCTTACTCACACAGCTACCTCATTGCGCCTCTTTTTTTCTTTGCGTCATGTGCTGTTTGGGGAGTGTTTTTTGGAAGGGCCATCCTGCCTGACACTGCAGTGCCACTCCTAGATGGGCCAGGTGTTTGTGTCGGCCACTAGGGTCGCTGAGCTTAGTCACACAGCTACCTCATTGCGCCTCTTTTTTTTCTTCTTTGCGTCATGTGCTGTTTGGGGAGTATTTTTTGGAAGGGCCATCCTGCCTGACACTGCAGTGCCACTCCTAGATGGGCCAGGTGTTTGTGTCGGCCACTTGGGTCGCTGAGCTTAGTCACACAGCTACCTCATTGCGCCTCTTTTTTTCTTTGCGTCATGTGCTGTTTGGGGAGTGTTTTTTGGAAGGGCCATCCTGCGTGACACTGCAGTGCCACTCCTAGATGGGCCAGGTGTTTGTGTCGGCCACTTGGGTCGCTGAGCTTAGTCATCCAGCGACCTCGGTGCAAATTTTAGGACTAAAAATAATATTGTGAGGTGTGAGGTGTTCAGAATAGACTGAAAATGAGTGGAAATTATGGTTATTGAGGTTAATAATACTTTGGGATCAAAATGACCCCCAAATTCTATGATTTAAGCTGTTTTTTAGGGTTTTTTGAAAAAAACACCTGAATCCAAAACACACCCGAATCCGACAAAAAAAATTTGGTGAGGTTTTGCCAAAACGCGTTCGAACCCAAAACACGGCCGCGGAACCGAACACAAAACCAAAACACAAAACCCGAAAAATTTCCGGTGCACATCTCTAGTAGTACTACAGGTACCAGCGGGCCCGGTTTACCGCAGCATGCTGGTACTTGTGGTTCTCCAAGTACCAGCTTGCGGGGGAGGCTTGCTGGGACTTGTAGTACTGCTACTAAAAACAATATTCATAACTTTCAACAAAGGCTATCAGCCCCCCATCCGCAGCCCATTGGATGGGGGGGACAGCCTCGGGCTTCACCCCTGGCCCTTGGGTGGCTGGGGGGGGACCCCTTGATTGAAGGGGTCCCCACTCCCCCAGGGTACCCCGGCCAGGGTGACTAGTTGGATATTTGATGCCACGGCCGCAAGGCACTGTATAAAAGTGACCCCCGGCTGTGGCATTATCTGTCCAGCTAGTGGAGCCCGGTGCTGGTTTTAAAAATACGGGGGACCCCTACGCTTTTTGTCCCCCGTATTTTTGGATCCAGGACCAGGCGCAGAGCCCGGTGCTGGTTGCTTAAATATGGGGGAACCCCTGTCAATTTTTTTTCCCATATTTTTGCAACCAGGGCCGGCTCAAAGAGCCCGAGGCTGGTTTGGCTTAGGAGGGGGGACCCCACGCAATTTTTTTTAAAGTTTAAACATTTTTTTTTTTTTTACAAGGTGCACAATGAAGCCCTGCACGGATCTCTCAGATCCGCCCGAGATTTATTGTATTAAAGTCGGCAGTGTTTTACAAGTCACTCACGTAAAACATTGCCTAAAAAAACGAATGACATCGACATCGGAAAACCCGAAAATGCAGAATACGGCAGCTTAGTAAATTAGTCGTATTCAATTCAAAAAGTTGCATATTTACACTTTCGATGTCATTCGTGATTGAACTTTGACCTCAAACGGGAAAATACGATTCTTAGTAAATTTACCCCTGTGTTTCAGCAGGCTGTAACCCACTGCATTCCCATAAATATAAGCAATGTGAGTCCACAGTGTGAGTTGTCATTTTCTAAAACAGTCAAATAAATAAGTAAATGCTAGAGTTGTTTTTTTGTACAACTTGTGTGTGATATACCCCTCTGCGTTCCTTTCACACACTGTAAATAGGCATTATGAGTGTGCCGTCAGTTGCCATTTTCAAGAAAGTTCAAATAAATATAGGTTGAGTATCTCTTATCCAAAATACTTGGGACCAGAGGTATTTTGGATATCGGATTATTCCGTATTTTGGAATAATTGCATACCATAATGGGATATCATGGTGATGGGACCCAAGTCTAAGCACAGAATGCATTTATGGTTCATATACACCTTATACACACAGCCTGAAGGTCATTTTAGACAATATTTTTAACAACTTTGTGCAGTAAACAAAGTGTGTGTACATTCACACAATTCATTTATGTTTCATATACACCTTATACACACAGCCTGAAGGTCATTTAATACAATATATTTAATTATTTTGTGTATTAAACAAGGTTTGAGTACATTGAGCCATCAGAAAACAAAGGTTTCACTATCTCAGTCTCACTCAAAAAATTCCGTATTTCGGAATATTCCGTATTTCGGAATATTTGGATATGGGATACTCAACCTGTACTGTGGTTGTTTTTTTGTACAACTTGTGTGTGCAGTACCCCAATGCGTTCACTTTACATAAACATAAGCACTGTGTTTTAGCAATTGGAGTTGTAATTTTTTTTTTAAAAGTACAAATGAACACTATAGTTTTTCTTTTTTTACAACGTGTGTGCGCTGTAGGTGCTATACCCCACTGCTTTCACATAAACAAGAGCACATAGTCGATATGGATTGTGATCAGTTGATAGAAGAGCAGGATCAGCAACCAAATACTAGTGCCGTGGTTGCTGCCAGTCCTGATAGTATTGCCACATATAGTAAAGGTGTTCCATGGGGTATAAAGTTGAGGAAAGGGTTACTGAAATCAAAATCCTTTACTGTTGAAAAAGGAATAGAGGTGTCACATTAAAAACCGGCAAATCAGTGCCCGAAAAAAGAACACAAGAACTGAAGAGCAAACTGTTTATTCACAAATCCCTGAAGAGAGTGTAGGGGTATCCACGTTAGCTGTGTGTAAGTCTGACATTTATTTATGCATTTATTAACAGTTTCTTATATTGTGCTGCAAATTCTGTTGTGCTTTAGAATTGGACACAACAGTTATAAAACAAAACTGGGTAATAACAGAGTCATAGAGGAAGTAAGGCCCTGTTCGCAATATTGCAATCTATAGACTTCTCAGACTGTACTGGAAAATAAGTCTCTTTCACCTCCTTTCACCATTTCTGCACCATTTGCTAACGTGAGGATGAGCTGTACAAGTAAAGATGGTGATGAAGACATAATAGAAATTGAGGATGCTACTGTGGAAATGGAAAAGAATGAGGGGATATTAATGTACTATCGGATACTGCAGAGGAAGTTGAGGGTATTGATGATGTTTTTTGTGTAAGTCAGCCACAGTTGCAGCAGTTCTTTCCTCATGATAAAAAGAAAGCCATTGTGATGCCTGGGGCATAAGACCAAAAAGCCTCCTCTGGGTCTTGGCTTATTTTTACCCAAATTCTGACATTTCTGAAGGCATCTGCTCCATTTGTGAAGCCAAAGTTAGTAGAGATAAGGACATTAACCATCTAGGCCCCTCCTCCATGTTACATAATTTGCGGCAAGTTCATGAAATGTACAGTATTTTACAAAATTATACTAATTTGTTGAAATTAACACCCTTATCATCAACCTCCTCATTAGTGATCAGAGGTAGTCCTTCCAAAAAATTGTTTTGTTGGGGCCCAACAAACCAAGCATTTCAGCCACAAAAGAGGTAGTCCCTGTCGCTGAAGTGCTTGGTTGGTAAAACTGTGCATGTCCTTTAATAATTTTTTAAAAAGGACTGTTTTGCAGCAACTGAGAAGAGAAAAGACCATAACAGAACACCAGAATGATCGACTGATTGATTTATTTTTTTAAATGAACATGTGTGAGTCCACATTCGAGAGCTGTGGCATTTTACACCAACTGAGGAGAGAAAAGGCAATAAAAGAATTTTCAATACAGTCCCTATTGCCCCATTGATTCACATTTTCAGAATCAAAGAATTAAGTTAAAATAACTTACAAATAAATTCTTCCTTCCTTTCTTCCTTCTGATCTAGTTCTTGATAAATTAAAATATTCTTGGTAGGGACATTTTAAGAGATGAGGGAATCCGTGTGCAACCTCCATTGCAGGGCCCCTCATCTCTGGAAGCAAGTAGACTCTGATATAACGCCAGAGTCTACTGCAAGTGTGCATGCACAAATTGCTTAGAAATAGCCCTTCAGCCATTTTCCAAGTGATTTGTGTCCATTCTGCAAAGCTTCCGCCACAGGTTTCCAGAGGGTAAGTACTGTATAATATATAGGTGCAGAGTGTGCAGTGCACTGCACACACTGCACCCATTATAGAAACACCTATGATTTTTGGTTACTTTCTATGGGGTCGTATAGTTTATTAAACTGCCACCCTGTCTGCCACTGCAATGCCACTCTGTTTCCCAGATGTGCCATGATGGAGGTTGAACAGCCACATGTTTGTGCTGCCCACTGCTGTTGCTTAGCTTAGTCAGCCAGCTAGCTCAATGCAATCTTTTGGCATAAACTGGATGAAAACAATATTGTGAGCTGTGAGGTGGTAAAGCTTTACTGGAAATGAATGCAAATGAATGTTATTGAGGTTACTAATATTGTAGGAATATAAAAAAGGCCCCAAATATGTGATTTTAGTTGTGTTTATCAATTTTTGAAAAACAAAGTACAGATCCAAAACTAAAAACAAAACATGGGGGTTGTTGCACATCTCTAACTAGGTGTCTGATATCAGTGTGACCTGTGTACAGAGATAAGTGAGTACTGGTGTCTGGTATCAGTGTGGACTGTGTACGGAGATCAGTGCATATTAGGTGCAGACCTTGGCCTCAGCATTCCCAGAAATCAGGGGTGATATGCCACCAGTTTTGGGAACACTGCCAAGCTCCACCCACTCCCCACCCCCAAAACGGGTTGACTGTTTGACATGCTGCGATTCAGGAGGTACTGAGTATGACAATACAGGACTTGCCCTGTACATGTGCAGGTTCCTCCACCATTGAAGATGTATGCAAACCATTGGTTTTGCATACACCGTTGAATTAGGCTCTGAGATCAGTGTCTTTCAGGTACATACAAGGTATGTAACTACATTGGTGGATGTGGAGGAGGGACCCCAAATCAATGTCTTGCCTATGGAGCAGGACTCCTGGAGTCTTAATTTGGCTCAGTGCTAAACTATACCTAGAACTAGTCTAGACAAAAGATGAAGAATGGGTAAATGTTGCACTACAGGAAGCATACAGCATGTGTCAGTTACAAGCATGACAAGGGGAGTTTCAGGCCTTCTATCGACATCAGATATCCAGTAAATCATCATCATTGTAGATATTACTGGAAGAGACCCTGGAAGTGCCAGTAAGTAGACCTTAAAAAAGTAACTAATGGTCTCCAAAAACATAACGGGATCTGGACTACTGGTCGACATACATTAGGTCAACCATCATTAGGTTGACCCCATATGGTCGACAGACACATGATCGACATGGACAAAAGGTTGACATGAAATGTCGACACTGGAAAAGGTCAACAGGTTCAGAAGGTCAACAGATTAATATGGTCGACATGTGTTTTGGTGTTGTTTCTTTTTTGTTTTGTTTTTTTACTTTATCCTACCTTGACTATCCATGTCACATATCATAACCTTTAGTAACCTCGTGGCAAGCGAAGCGGAGTGAGACATTGTGCCTGAAGCACGGCAAGTGAAGTAAGCCCACGAGGGGACACGTTTCAAAAATTGGTGATCCAAGATGTCAAATCTATCCACACTAACCACAAAATTGCAACAAAAAAAAGTGTCACCCATTGTTATTTTGACCTTTTGATGCTGTTAATATTTTGTACCTGTTGACCTTTTCCAGTGTCAACCTTTCATATGTCAACCTTTTGTCCATGTCTTTCTAGTGCCCGTCGACCATATGCGTTCGACCTAATGACTGTAGACCTAATGCATGCAGATATTCTATACCACACCCAAAAATAACAGCACGGTAACCTCACGTTTAGCTTCATTTCTGGTGCTAATACAGAGAGATAACAGCACTTTTTGCAATTTCTATCACGTTTACCACAATGTGTACTTTATTTTCACTTTCTGCTCCCTCCACTTTTGCAAAAATACCTTTAGGGATATTTACAGATATTGCTCAAAATGACATATACACACTAAAATCAGATGAACCAATTAGACGTTAGCTTTCATTGCTTGGCTTTTGGTAGACAGATAAAGCTTATTGCTGATTCAATGCTATGGTTTTAGTGAAGATGTGTACATGTGAGCAATGTTAGTAAGTAACCCAGTTTTATTGTGTTACATGTATTGTAACTGCTGTCATAACTTCTCAGAATAATAACCCACACGCTCTGTAATTAATATTTCCCTATAATAATAACAACACAGACATCTGTAAGAATTAATATTTTATTGTTTTCAGTCAAGTAACAGAAAAGTCATGGATAAAAGTATAAAAGCTATAAAACTATTATTATAAATTAAAATAAATGTTGAAGTGCGGAGGTGGCAGAGTGCTAATGACGCGGTATGGCAGACATCTTGTAGGATCGGGGAAAGTGGCCAGCGCTGCTTGTTTCAGGGGTTAAGTCCAAGTCCTCGGGAGACACCGGTGTGGTCAGGGTGAACTTCTGAAGGAGAATCGTGAGAAAGAGAAACAGCTCCATGCGGGCCAGACCTTCTCCTGGGCACTGCCGCCTCCCTAAAAAGGATGGTATCAATACAGTAAGCGCATTCACAGCAAAATGTTTTTGTTTTTTCAAAATAAAAACTAATTGTGGTCGGTAAGCACATAGGGCATGATGCATGTGTGTACTGTAAGTAAAGCAAAAAAGCAAGCAACAGAGCAAAGCCATGTTATACTGCAGGTGGGGCAGATGTAACATGTGCAGAGAGAGTTAGATTTGGGTGGGTTTGTGTTCAAACTGAAATCTAAATTACAATGTAAAAATGAAGCTGTCTAACATGTGTGGGCTACATGCAGAAGCAGCCAGTATATACCCTGCACAGAGACATTATACTTTTATTTGCTCCCCTTGCATGGTAACATGGTTTGTCCCAGACACAAAGTTACCAGCTTTTTTTTTTTTTTTGCTTTGCTTACAAAGATGAATTAGGCTTACAGTAAAATAGTAATACTTACTGGTGACTGGGCATTTGGGGGGCATAGCTGTAAGAATTTTGCAATGCCAAATGTTATCCTACTTTTAATGCATCAGTATTGCAATGTATGGTCCAGTATTTATGTGACCCTTCCATTACAGCTGGCCTGGATGTTACTAGAACATAGAATCTCAAACTCGGTCCTCAGGACCCCAAACAGTGCATGTTTTCCAGGTCTCGTCACAGAATAACAAGTGAAATAATTAACTACACATGTGGATCTTCTAATAATGTGAACTGTTTGGGTTCCCGAGGGCTGAGTTTGAGAACCACTGTCCTAGAAGTTACTTGGCCACATTATAACATTCTTAAGGGTCCTGTGGGTCATACCCAACCACCCAGGCAGTCTCCGAAAGTCACTGCATATCAAACTATCTGCATATCAGAGCTACAGTAATATTAGTAAAACTGCAGCTGGAGCTTTACATCGTTGTTCTATGTAAGGATTGATAAATGTAAAAAGAATTACAGCTCATGCACTGACTGTCTTCTTTTTTTGTGGCGCCACGGGATATACCATATAGAACAAGGCATGATATAAACAAGTAGTGCTTTATAATATTCAATAAACAGACATATTTTTATTTTCCAGCGCATAGAATGGGTAATGAATGAATACTTAATTTTTTAATTATGGATTCCTTATCTTCTTCCCTCACTCCAAATGTCATGCAGATCGGAGGAAAGAGAAAGTATCATAGTGTAATACCATTTTTTTTAAAAACATTCAATTTAATAAAACAAGATTAAATCACAATGGCATATAACATGTATAAAATGAGAATCCAATGAGATGCCACTGGAATGGGGAATGAATGCAATTACCAATGTAATTAGAGAACTATTTCAAAAGTTCTCAAGCACGCATGAAAAAGTGATATAGTTCCAAGTCGGGAAACAGCATATACAATGTATGATCTGAAGGGGCGTCCTGGATCTGATGCTGGGGAAAATAATTACCAGTTGATGGTGTAGAACTGGCAAAGTGTAGTTCTTAAAAGCATGAATCCGGAAGAAAAAGTCCTGGTCTGCAGCTCCAGGTCTCCCGCAAGCGTCCACCACAGCAATCGTCCAGGTCCCCCGTTTACGGCACCCAGGACGCCCCTTCAGATCATACATTGTATATGCTGTTTCCCGACTTGGAACTATATCACTTTTTCATGTGTGCTGCCTTGAAAACTTTTGAAATAGTTCTCTTATTACATTGGTAATTGCATTAATTCTCCATTCCAGTGGCATCTCATTGGATTCTCATTTTATACATGTTATATGCCATTGTGATTTAATCTTGTTTTATTAAATTGAATGTTTTAAAAAAAAAAATGGTATTACACTATGATACTTTCTCTTTCCTCCGATCTGCATGACATAATTAAAAAAATAAGTATTCATTCATTACCCATTCTATGCGCTGGTGGAAATTGTTTCTTTTCTCTTTGTATCACAGTCTATGGTGGAGGGTTGAAAAAAACCTCTTTTAAGATACAGTACCACTAGCTGCTGTGGGCGCACAGTGATTGGGTTGCCATTTTTGTATTGCATATTTTTATTTTCGGATCTTAACAGTTAAATAGTCTATACTTGGTGTAACTGTAAGAGTGTAACCAGAAATAATAACAAAAGTAGTTAATATGATTAATATGATTTTTGTAATCTCCTACAAAAGCCCTGTAATAAATTCAAGAGAGAAATCACTTACATGCTAAGAGTGAGAAAATGTAATCTTTAGTAAAAAGTTAAATATGCCCCATAGTCTTCAACATAACAGCTAAATATTCTATTTATTGCGAAAATACAAAATACAGTATCTGTCATACATTTCACTGTTCATTTTTGTGCTTACCTTTTTATATATATATATATATATATTTTTTTTTTTTTAGTATACTTTGTATATATATATATATATATATATATATATATATAGATTGATACATATATATAATCATGGACTTTGTAACCTGACGCTTTAATGCTTTAATACAATCTACTTGCTTCAAAAATTCCTTGGAGCGCCGCTGATCCTTTCAACGCTCTATCTATCTATCTATCTATCTATCTATCTATCTATTATATTAACAATATACTGCTAGGGGCATTGCTGTGTGGGACATTATAAAGTGCAAGGGGCATTACTGTGTGGGACATAATTTGATGCTAGGGGCATTACTGTTTGGGGCATAATATGGTGTAAGGGGCGCTATTGTGTTGGTGTAAGGTAGTATTTTCCTGCAAAACCACACCTATTGCAGCAAGGACACACCCATTTGCTGCAAGAGCACGCCCCTTTTCCTGAGGCATGCACATTTTATCTTTACCATGACTATGGGGGGAGGTGAGCATTTTTTTGTGTTTGCTCTGTGAGCCAAATTGTCTAGAAACAGCTCTGGTCAGAACAAAATGTATTTTTGGTGAAACTGCCATTAAGGTAATGTTGGATAATTACCCCAGAGTCTGATTAAATGCCTGATACACACACACACACACACACACACGACACCGCACCTGCAGAGAAAGGCAACACAGCCAGTCCCTTCTTCAGCGCCCCCTGATCATCCAAGAACCGTTCTGGGGAAAACATCTCCGGCTGGGGAAAGTATTTAGGATCCTTCAGTACAGTCGTCAGCAAAGGGAGCACCTCCGTGTCCTGATATGTAATGGGAAGAGAAGGATATTATAACATCTGCTTATATAAGAGATACATATTAATCTTACCCAATAATCTTACACAGGAACAATATTCATGAGAATAACTAGTAATACCACTGAGGTACCAGTTTCCTCAGTGCATTACTATTCTGTGATAAATATATAGTATAATAGATAATGTCATACTTGCCGACTTTCTAGCTGTCACCTCTAGGAGGGGGCAGTTAGGTCAGCAATGGGGGGGCGCCAAATGCGCGGCATGGTGGAGTGTGACGGCCTACTGTGTCACCAAGTGGAGAGAGCCAGCGGATGTTTGGTAGTCTCCTTAGTGGAGAATAGGCAAGTATGGAATATATCCTTGCCAGGCACAGAAATACAACGTATTATGTACCTTGGGGATAACGTAGCCTTGGACCGAGGTCTCCTCAGTCGTGCGGTGGGGCAGCCCAGTGGGGATAATATCACTGAATCTCTGGATCTCATGGATTACAGCTTCAGTATAAGGCATCTTGGATCGGTCTTCTGCTGATGGACACTTATCACCTATTACCTGGTCTATCTCCTTCTGGATCTTCCCTAAACAATGAAGAAACTGAAAGTTACCCTATTTGCATGTTATTGGGAGAAATAGAAGATAAGACAGAGGCAGAAGATAACTGGGTGTTTGACAGAAGTATATATTGTGAATGTAAGAATATCTTGATTCTTGATGTAGTGTTAATAAGTGGACATGGAAACTAATACAAAATCTGATATTATTAAGGGGCCACAATTCCTGCCTTCGAGCAGGGACAGGTGGTCTACACACAATCAGTGTGATGAGGTACAGGTAGTATTCTCTCCAAGCCTGCAGCCTGACAGTAAATGACAGTCAACATTCTGATTGGTGGATGGTTCAAGCTATCCACCAATCAGAGTGCCGACAGCCATTTATTGTATGGAAGCATTTGGAGAGATGGCGCAGGACTGCAGGATGGAGGTTTTTTTTTTATTATTGGTTCCCGCAAATGGTTGAGTTGGGGCCCCAGTGCATTTCTTTGCTCAGGTCCTACAATGCGGATAAGATGGCCCTGACATAGAGTATTTCTTTCAAATGAATCCCTATTATACCCAATCCAGTATTATTGTCATTACCTTGAATATCTGGGTATTTCAGCAGAACGAGGCAGCCATATCGGAGAGTGGTGCTGACGGTCTCTGTCCCAGCAGTGAACAAATTTAATGTAGATGACACGAGATTCTCCATGTGGAACTCTGTGTCTGGATTCTCCTTTTCCTGAATAAAGAAGACACATAATATTAGCCTCCAAGTCACTGATGCTAATGCCAGCCATAGACTCACCATTAGTGCAGGTGACCCGTAGGTGACCTGGAGGAAGAGCGACAGCCTGATAATTGGAGCACCTCCATACACTTCAGTGTGGAATGGGCTGAATATCAGAAGGATCGGAAAGGTTTGATAATCAAACCAAATGATCCAGCCCGTCTTTCAGATGTTTTCAGGCTGCGAATGATTATTGTTTATGTCCATGCACTGAACGATAATCAGCAGTGATCCTGACTGCATGGTGCCAGTCATCGATTTCCATCAGTTTGAATAGATAAAATCGATGAATATCGACCTATAGTAAATATACTGTACCTCCAAGACAGCAAACAAATAAAACATGTATCATAGGGACATTTTGCTACTTGCCTGCTGCATCTTAATGAGAAAACAGTCAATAAAGTGCCGGGGAGAGAGGGCATCCAGGGTCTTCAAGCTGCTTTTCACCCTCTCCTTGACAAATGATTTAAGATCTGTATAACAGTGGACACCTTGCCGATGGGGCCCAGGCACATTGATCAACAGCCCATGAAAGTAGTAAAAAATCTACAAAATCAAGTCAGTATAGCAGATTATTGCTCTGTTTATGAAATATCAGAGAACATTGAGTAACATTGTGGGGGCTTTTCGACATGTTTAGCGCCAGGCTTACTACAATATGCACTATATTTATCCTGCCAGGATAGAGCTAGCTACAATCAGGGCCATAGCTATGCCATTTGAGGCCTCATAGCATAATTTAGTGCCCCTCCCACCCTGCCACCACTGCACAAAGGCGCCCCCTGTGGTTTACTCAAAGATACTCCCCCCCCCCCCCCCCCCCGACGACTTAAAGGTCCCCTTCCCCAGTGGCCTATCAGCAGCACTCATCTTTGGGGCCCCATTTGTTTTGAACTTGTCAGCAGTGTGCTGCTGCACTGCCGCCACATCCGTTCTCCAGGCCGGCCCCTCACCTGTCTCCTCAAAGTTGCTGGGGGGAGGCGTGGCTGTGGTCCGGGGATGTCCCTGCATGCTCAGCCACACTTCCTCCCAGCATTAGTTAGTACCCAGGGGAGGCGGAGCCGGCCAGATGAGCAGGTGTGGCTGCAGTACAGCAGCACACTTGTAATGTAAAAAGCTGCCAGAGGCCGGGGCTCAGCTGCTAGGTGCAGAGGAAGGCTCGGGCCCCAGAGACGACTCAGGCCCCATAGCAGCCGCATCCCCTGCACCTATGGTAGCTACGCCCTTGGCTACAATGTACATTCTATGAAATGTTAGCTATAAACTGATTGGTGCCATGGGCAACTTCTCCATCGTCTGCTTCTCCACTTTGGAAGTTTTAATAAATTTTACCCAAAACTGGCACTTATCCATATGACATTGTGGGAGATGTATCAAACTTTGGAAAAAAAGTGGAGAGAGGTAAAGTACCAGCCAATCAGCTCCTAACTGCCATGTTACAGGCTGTGTTTGAAAAATGACAGAAATTAATTCTTAGGTACTTTATCTCTCCCCACTTTATCTCTCTCCAATGTTTGATAAATCCCCCCAGTGTTTCTTGTTTTAGGATTCCACTTCAAAAGGGTTTCCTGATCAGAAGTCAAATGCTGTAATATTAAGCAGAATACCTGCCCTCGATGGTCTTATATTTTCAGTAACCATTGAGCTACTTTTATCATTTTGGAATAGTTAAAATATTATTAAATGAACATATAAACCCTGAAAAGTGTTACCCTACCTACTGTATATGCCTAGCTTGCTTATACATTTAATGGATAAACCCTTGGGTAGGGTATTCTGTTGTGTTGATACTCACTAGACCCCATGAAGAGCTCATGAAGCGCAGAGTTCCATTGATATTTCTCAGCAGAGTCAAAAACCGCTCATCCTTGTACTCATAATGCTTCCCAAACACGACAGAGCAGATAATGTTGGATACAGCACAGCCAAAGAGGAACGTGGGGTCAAATGGCTTCCCTAGACAGACACCAAATAGTAATATCAGTGACACCGGTAACAGCAGGGTGACAGTGATACAGACAGTAGGGAGCAATAAGACATGGAGCATGTTCCTCCCACTGCAGGCACAAGGGAGCTACAGTATGAGAGCTGGGGCTTGCCCCTCCAACTGTAGGGTGCCACAGACAGGAGGGAGCTATGAGACATGGTGCCCGTCCCTCTCACTGCAGGGTAACATAGACAGGAGGGAGCTATGAGACATGGGGCCTGCCCTTCCTACTGCAGGGTGACAGAACTGAGGGAGCTACAAGACCTGGGTCCTGCCCATCTTACTGCTGTGTGACACAGACAGGAGGGAGCTATGAGACCTGGGACCTGCCCCTCTTACTGTAGGGTGACACAGACAGGAGGGAGTCGGAGACCTGGAGTCTGCAGTGTCTACAGTATGAGCCACAAAGTCTTTCTGTACCTTCAGTTTTGCCAAATTCCTCTACAAGACACATTGCCTCCTCCTGGATTCTCTCCTCTATGTTTCTCTTCCCCATCCCAAAATTCCTTAGGGTGGTAAGTGCAAAACGGCGCATTTGCTTCCAGCGTTCCCCATTGCTGCCAACAATACCTGGGGGAGGGAATGTTTATCAAGCTAAGTGTGATCCTTTGATATAGCAGCCAGTACTGTACATCCATACTATACACTTATATTAAACGCAGTATAGAGCAGGCATGTAAATACTGCACCTATATTTACCAAGTAAAGTGCTATCTATCTATCTATCTATCTATCTATCTATCTATCTATCTATCTATCTATTTACCACAGAGTGATGGCCAGCACTCCACAGAATAGATAACGCCTGGGTGCACCTTTCCGGATGTCTGCGGACCTCCTTACAGAAGTATATATATATATATATATATATATATATATAAACAATAAAAATTGTGGACCATATCCCGGCTTCCCCCCGTGGCGGGGACAGAGCAGCCCAATTACTTCAATTGGAAGCCCGGTGGATTTTTAAATTAGATACCATCCACCCCAGAGGCCTAAATGAACAACTTAATTTACAGTGTTTTCTGTAGGTGGGCCTGGCACCAGCCACTGACCATTTTCGTTTTTTTCTCCAGTATTCTTTTCAATAGTTGGCCTACAACTTTTTTCATAAGTAAACCTTACATTTTCTCTATAAAGCACATTTTTTTTTAAAAAGCGCATAGTTAGAATAAGCGTTACGTAATACTCTGCCCTGATCTGAGTGAGATTAGGTTTTTGTTGTAGGTCTAGGCAGCTAGCAATACAGGGGCTAAGTAGGGATCACACTCCTTGTATACTTAATGATGTCCAGATTAATTGATTTGATGTATACAAGTTTTTTAATTAGTGCTTTTTTGGATAGGATCATGTTTGTTCCACCAGTGGTTATTTAGGGCTGATGTCAACTGTTAACCTTTGCATTCAAGCATCATTCATCTATATTCACTGTTCACACGATCTTTGATCGTTTTATTATTTTATAGAACACTTGGTTTTTTATCTTTATTTATTCATGCAAGCACTTGAATTATGTTTTTTTATGTTTCATGTGTCACGTGAGGCGGCGCAGCGGTGCTATGCTGCGTCGCGTCTCCATGGTAACCGGCTTTCCTCTGTCTGCAGCCACGTCACCAGCGGGTCCGTGTAGCGGGATGACGCGACTTCTGGGCGCCGCATGCCACACGCTGCCGGAAGTGCGGGTTCCACACACTGGACGGCGCGGACGTGGATGCAGACGCAGGCACCCGGGATAGGTAAGGTATTTAAGTTGTTTTTCTTAGTATTGCCACTAGTTTGCAGTGTCCTGAGGAAGGGGGTCCGTCCCCCGAAACGTTGACCATTAAATGCACTTTTTGCTTTGATTTACCTGGTTGTGAAAGACTCTGAGTGCCGCCGTCCCCCTCCATCCTGTATATATATATATATATATATATATATATATATATATATAAACAATATATATACATCTGTGGTGCTAGTGGTATTTGTGACCACACCATTTAAATAAAATAATCATAAAAATTCAGCACTCACCTAATATTAACACTTCAAACTATAATTCATCTGCATTCAGGGAATGTTAGTTCCAAAATATTGCAATAGTTAGTTAAGCTGACCAGCCACTTCACGGCCGTTCCCATTTGGTCAGTCCCTACACTGACTTACAAAAATCTGAGCATTGCTCTCAGGCATCTTTTGGATTTTAAATACGCAGTATGCTTCTATTATGGGTTTAGGCCCTGTCTCACTCTTTTAAAGAGACAGGAACCACACCCAAGCACATCAGTTTTGATAGATAGATAGATAGATAGATAGATAGATAGATAGATAGATAGATAGATAGATAGATAGATAGATAGAATAGAAGTATCTACAGGTGCGCCTACAGTAAATATAACTTCTGTTACACAACGGTTATCCAAAGTATAAACAATTTCTTAATACAACCAAAGTAACCATTCATTGAATTTATTTAGAACATATGTCTTAAAAGCATTAAAACTATAAAATTGTTTGGTTTTCCCATCCATATAATACATTAACACATTGCTTTCTTTAGTTGACAGTATGCCTTATCAAGGCCAAAAGTTTCTGCTAACTTCAGATCTAGCAACTTGGGGTGATATGCAAGTTGCTAGATCTGAAGTTAGCAGAAACTTTTTGGCCTTGATAAGGCATACTGTCAACTAAAGAAAGCTTCTATTCCATTTCTACTACTCTAAGGTCCAAATCTGGCAGAGGACCATCATTAGGGATCTAGCAGCTGAACCTATTTTTAGCTATTCTTTTTAAGTTGTGTGTGCGCAGTATTTGTAACAAAAGCTTATATATATATATATATATATATATATATATATATATATTTTAATAATTAATAACATCACAACTCACTCACCATATCCTTTCAGCACGTATTCAATCACTGGCATTCGCCCTCTCCCACTGAATGCATCTCTCTGGTCTATCAGGGTCTCTTTTAATAAATCATATCCGCAAAGCACCACTGTTGGCTTAGGTCCAATATATATAGTGAACACTGGTCCATATTTTTCCTGAAACTGCACAGATAACCAGGAGTGAGGGTAAGTTCATCTGGGTACAAGTTTTTATTTTTCTGTTTTAATAAATAAATAAAAAATGTGAAGGAACAAAGTTTAAACTATTTATTTAATCGTTTTACAAAAAATTGTAAGGGTTTAGTATCCCTTATCCACAATATAAAATAACACATTTTTGGTTCCCCTACTGAGATAATGACACATATACATATATATTATATATCTATATAATATATCTATATATACACATAATATATAACAGAGGTTCTCAAACTCGGTCCTTGGGGGCCCACACAGTGCATGTTTTGCAGGTCTCCTCACAGAATCGCAAGTGAAATAATTAGCTCCACCTGTGGACCTTTTAAAATGTGTCAGTGAGTAATTAATACACCTGTGCACCTGCTGGGTTTCCTGCAAAACATGCACTGTGTGGGCTCCCGAGGACCGAGTTTGAGAACCTCTGATATATAATATATATTTTATTATCTCAGTAGGGACCCAAAAATGTGTAATTTTGGATAAGGGATACTCAACCTGTAGTATTTGTTTTATTTATTTATTTATTTATTTATTTATTTATTTATTTATTTTACAAAACTCAGAAACTGGTTGACATGCACTGGAAATTTTAAAGCTACAGTACATATTAAAAAAAAAAGTACAAAAACATATTGTACTATAAGTAGTTTGTTCTTGTTTAACTTTATTGCACTGTAAATTTCAAAAATATATCATTATGATTTAAAAAAAACTGTTACTATATTGATGTATCTTTTATAACCATTTCAACGATTTAATACTATTACAGGTTGAGTATCCCTTATCCAAAATGCTTGGGACCAGAGGTATTTTGGATATCGGATTTTTCCGTATTTTGGAATAATTGCATACCATAATGAGATATCATGGTGATGGGACCTAAATCTAAGCACAGAATGCATTTATGTTTCATATTCACCTTATACACACAGTCTGAAGGTAATTTTAGCCAATATTTTTTATAACTTTGTACATTAAACAAAGTGTGTGTACAGTCACACAACTCATTTATGTTTCATATACACTTTATACACACAGCCTGAAGGTCATTTAATACAATATTTTTAATAACTTTGTGTATTAAACAAATTTTGTATACATTGAGTCATCAAAAAACAAAGGTTTCACTATCTCACTCTCACTCAAAAAAGTCCGTATTTCGGAATATTCCGTATTTCGGAATATTTGGATATGGGATACTCAACCTGTATATCTATATTTCACAGGTGGTGATGTGAGAGTTTCTATAAAATACACTTAATACTCATATTTATTTTCTTGAAATGTGCATCTATAATGCTTTTGTTGATACAAGTTACAGGGTTAGATTACCGCTACAGTGTCTTGCCAAATTATTCACCCCCCTTGTCTTTTTACCTATTTTGTTACATTATAACCTGTAATTTTAATTATTTTTTTTATCTGAATTTTATGTGGTGGATCTGCACAAAATAGTCTAAGTTGGTGAAGTGAAATGAGAAAAATGTATATAAAAAAATCATTTTTATAAATAAAAACCCCCTTTGCTATGAAGCCCCTCAAAAGTTCTGGTGCAACCAATTATCTTTAGAAGTCACATAATTAGTGAAATGAAGTCCACATGTGTGGAATCTAAGTGTCACATGATCTGCTAGTATAAACACACCTTTTCTGAAAGGACCCAGAGGCTGCAACACCACTAAGCAAGGGGCATCACACCATGAAGACCAAGGAGCTCTCCAAATAAGTCAGGGACAAAGTTGTTAAGAAGTACAAGTCAGGGTTGGGTTCTAAAAAAATATCCAAATCTTTGATGATCCCCCAGAAAACCATCAAATCCATCATCTTCAAATGGAAAGAACATGGTAACTGCCAAGAGCGGGCTGGCCACCAAAACTCACAGACCGGGCAAGAAGGGCATTAATCAGAGAGGCAGCACAGAGAACAAAGTTAACCCTGAAGTTAACTCTGAAGGAGCTGCACAGCAGAGACTGGTGTATCTGTGCATGTGACCACAATAAGCTGCACACTTCATAGAGCTGGGCTTATGGAAGAGTGGCCATATAAAAACCATTACTTAGTGTTAAAAATAAGAAGGCACATTATGAGTTTGCCAAATGCTATGTCTGGCGCAAACCAAACACATCCCATCACCCCAAGAACACCATCCCCACAGTGAAACATGGTGGTGGCAGCATCATGCTGTGGGGATGTTTTTCAGCAGCAGGGACTGGTAAACTGTTTCGAGTCGAGGCAAAGATGAATGGTGCTAAATACAGGGATATTCTTGAACAAAACCTGTTTCAGTCTGCCTGTGATTTGAGACTGGGACTGAGGTTCACCTTTCAGCAGGATAATGAATATACTGCTAAAGCAACACTCAAGTTGTTTAAGGGGAAACATTTAAAAGTGCTGGAATGGCCTAATCAAAGCCCAGATCTCAATCCAAGTGAGAATCTGTGGTCTGACTTGAAGACTGCTGTTCACAAGCGGAAACCATCAAGCATGAAGGAGCTGGAGCAGTTTTGCCTTGAGGAATGGGCAAAAATCCCAGTGGCTAGATGTGGCAAGCTCATAGAGACTTATCCAAAGCGACTTGAAGCTGTAATTGCCACAAAAGGTGGCTCTACAAAGTACTGACTTTACGGGGGCGAATAGTTATGCACGCTGACGTTTTCAGTTTTTGTCCTATTTGTTGTTTGCCTCACAATAAAAAAAAATCTTCAAAGTTGTAGGCATGTTCTGTGACTGAAATGATGCAAACCTTCAAACAATCCATTTTAATTCCAGGTTGTGAGGCAACAAAACATGAAAAATGCAAAGGTGGGTAATACTTTAGCAAGGCACTGTAAATATAGAACACATTTTTATTAAGATACATTACCCAGAAAATGGGTATTATAGGGACCAAGCTATATTATACATACAGTATATGTATATAAATTACTGCTTTTTAATAATTTTTCCATTACATACATTGGCATTATAATCTATGAATCCCACACCAAGCAGAAATGAGCATATATATTTGAAAAGCCGTATCTGCAAGTTTTTATTTTTATAAAATAGTTCTAATACTGTAGCTGTTACACAGAAACAAAACACTGTAATAGAATTAAAGCCTTTGTACAGATACCCATGTCTGGCACATGCCTAGATTTAATTACACATACTGTACCATCTTGAATTACTAGTATTAGTTTAACCCAAATCACTTTCTTACCTTTTGGAGAGAGACCAGGAACTTTCCAGGAGTCATATGGTGAATGTTACCTATGAGTGGAAGTGGGGGAGGACCAGGCGGCAGAAGGGATTGCACCTTGGTGGCCTTTTTCAGCCATGCTGTGCAGACCAGACCAAGCAGGACAAGAATAATGACAGCAGTAGGCAGCAACATGTTCTCTCTAAGTTTGGAGACCTGAGACCTGTAATGCTGCTGTACACACGGATTTCCCTTTTATGCACCCTGTGAGCCACCCACCTCAGGTGATCCCAAATGTGTGTAGTGATTTTGAAATGGACAAACTGAGTGATCATTACATTGTTAGGATGAATTGCTTAATAGTGATTTCATTGCTAAATATAAACTATCTATATGTTTTTGTGTTCTCATTGGGGTTAGGACGGGACCATTAAAGATGTAGAAACACTGTTTAAATTATACACAGTTTTCAATATACGTTAATGAGTGGATTCAGAATCTCTTTTCAAAAATTGTGAAATATCTTAAAACTTTCTTTTTAACATAATATTTACATCTGTGTTTAAAATTTTTGTGAATTATTATTTTTTACTTACAGTATCACATAATTGCACTGAATTTATTAGTAGAAAAGATTAAAAAAAAGAAAAAAAAATTGCTACAGGACTAAAAATGCATAGAACATGCAGACATGTGCCTACTAACCATCATAAAACCTGCTTTAGTGGTTCCTGTTTCAGTTAGGGAATTTATCCCTATGTGGAACAGATCACAGGTGGATTACATTAGGACAGGGTGACCCAATGTTCTGGGTTCCTGCTATTGTGTCACCAGTCCAGCCAAGCCTTGTGCTGAGAGTGACTGTACACTGAGACTGTGGCACTGGCTACCAGCCTAGGCTGTGAGAACTGACCCTGGTTATAAAGTTATGGAAAGAGCCAGATTAATTTTTTTTAAATGAATCTTTCAAAAACAAACATGTTAATCATGATCTGTCATATCACCAGCACAGTCATAGTCTTAGTAGCATATCATGCTGCTGTAAGCATACACCAGATTGTTATTTATCAACATACTGTATGCTGATTCACACGGATCTGTGTTACTCAATGTCCGTGTGTAATGTAGATACACTATTTTTGTACTCATCTTTTACAATGTAAATTGCTAATTGCTCTCAACTACGCCAACAACTACTCAGGCCCTTAAACCTCAGTAGATTTCTTTGATAGATTCATTATTCTAGATATTTACACTGGGTGAGGGGGAGAGTGTGATATGATGTATCGACAATCATAATGTCAACATTAATTGTGTCATTATGGCCATAATGTTGACATTGGCCATGTCAACACTCATGTAGGCACTGATGAGATGTCAACATATTAGAATGTCGATACTTTGTCCATGGTGGTCCCGTGGTCACTTAGCTGCTCCTGGTGGCTGCAGTGTGTTCATTGTGACTTCCAGGTCAAATCTGGGATCTTCTGGTGTTCCAGTGAGTATTTCTCCCCTATCCTTCACCCTAATCCCTAACCTTCCCTCTAGTGCCTAACCTCGCTTCCACCACAGCCTAACCCTAGCCTAACACTAGTGTCTAACCCTAACCTCCCTTACCCTGCAGCCTAACCCCTAGCCTAACACAAGTGCCTAACCCTAACCTCCCTTACCCTGCAGCCTAACCCTAGCCTAACACAAGTGCCTAACCCTGTAGACACATTGCCTTTAACATTTTATCAATGCCGACATTGTCATTGTCGACCTTTTGACTAGACCTATTGGGGCCTTGGCGGTTTTAATCAGAACTTTATACTGCATGTTTTCTGTTACGTCCTAGAGGATGCTGGGGTCCATTTTAGTATCATGGGGTTTAGACAGGTCCACTAGGAGCCACGGGCACTTTAAGAGGTTAATAGTGTGGGCTGGCTCCTCCCTCTATGCCCCTCCTACCAGACTCAGTTTAGAAAATGTGCCCGGAGGAGCCGGTCACAGCTAGGGAAGGTCTTAGGAGTTTTCTAAATTTTTTTGTTTTATTAGAGCATTAGGTTACAGGAAGGCTGCTGTCAACAGCCTCCCTGCTTCGTGGGACTTAGTGGGGGAGTAGGAACCAACTCTAGAAGTTAATGATTCTCTATCTCCGCTGACAGGACACTGAGCTCCTGAGGGTGATTATCACAAGCCCCTGAGGCGACCACTCACTCCCGCAGCACGGCCCCAACACCTAACAGAGCCGGAAGATAGAAGGTGGTGAGTACAGCGCCGGCGTCCCGGTTAGTGGGTCGCCGGCGGGTATGGCGGCACAAGGGTGGGAGCGCAGCTCTGACAGGCTGTGCTCCATGAAGGATCGGCAACACTAAGTATAGGCGCTTGGAGGGGCGTCCTGAGCCAGCGCGGTCACTCTAAACTGGTCAAAGAAGCTAACAGGGTCTAATCCTGCTGTTAGCATAGTATACCTCTGGCCAGTATATTCAAATTAGTACTAATTAACCTATTAAGGTTAGTTAGCGCTGGGCTTTTATCATAATAACTGCCCACAGGGGCGCTGGGTGGCTGGCTCCTTATACTCTGTAACCCTCTGAAGGTACTCTGGGGGGAAACTGTAGCTGACATATTCCTCTGTGTGTGTGTGTGTGTGTGTGTGTGTGTGTGTGTGTGTGTGTGTGTATATCCCACATTACCATGTCTAAGGACTCTGTGTCCTGTGCTGCAGAGTGTTTATCTTCTCCTAAACAGTCTATTCCATGTACTCAGGACTGCAATATACTGTCTCAGCCCTTGAAATCCGAACCCCCATGGGTGGATTCTTTAAGGGGAATGATATCCCAGATTTCTACAAGGATGTCACATACTGAGAAAGAGATGCAGTTTTTGAGGAAATCTGTGGAGGGGTTACAATAGTTGTCCCCCAATACTTCATCAAAAACCCCACCTACATACCCACAAAAGCGTACACTTGCCCAGATAATGCAAGCTGACATGGATACCAACTCTGATACAGGGGATGGTGATGGGGACATGCAGGTGGGGGGATGCATCCCTTGCTAAAGGGGTGCAACTAATGATTGAAGCCATTAGGGATGTTTTACACATTTCTGAGAATGTATCTGAGCAGGTAGAGGAATCTTATTTTAATGAAAGTAAGAAATCCTCACTTACCTTTCCAGTTTTCAAGGAGTTAAACTCTTTGTTTGAAAAATCCTGGGAAAACCCAGAGAAAAAAATTCCAGATCCCAAAAAGGGTTCTTATTGCTTTTTCCTTTTCCTGAAGAGGATAGAAAAAACTGGCAAAACCCCCCTATAGTTGACGCTTCTGTATCTAGGTAGTCGAAAAAGGTGGTTTTACCTGTTCCTGGTTCAACCGCTTTGAAAGAGCTGGCTGACCGCAAAATTTAGACTACATTGATTGAGTGACATTGATTTGTTCTTATGTCACATACAGGATTCTGCGGGGTTCATGGTGGAGGCCATGAAGGACCATGGCATGCTGAATGCACGGGCTACTTTTCTGGTGGTCTCAGCACGCAGAGGACTCTGGCTACGTCAATGGACTGTGGATGCCGAATCCAAGAGAA
Source organism: Pseudophryne corroboree (assembly GCF_028390025.1). Taxonomy (NCBI): domain Eukaryota; kingdom Metazoa; phylum Chordata; class Amphibia; order Anura; family Myobatrachidae; genus Pseudophryne; species Pseudophryne corroboree. The sequence goes on from NC_086451.1 coordinate 406,335,891, forward strand.
GTGTGTAGAACCTTCCCTTCACAGGTCAGGCTCTGTATCGGGATGCGTTGGATGCGTGGATCTCCACGGCAACTGCAGGTAAGTCAGCCTTTCTTCCCTCAGCAGCACCACCAGCTAGGATATCTTATCCTACGCCTACACTGCAGTCCTTTTGGACCGCAATATTTAAGAAATCCAAACCCCCGCCCACCTTCTTTAGAGGAGGTCGGGGAAAGTCCAGGAAACCTGCACCGTCAGGTTCCCAGGAACAGAAATCAGGTTCTGCTTCCTCAAAATCTTCAGCATGACAATGGACCTCCCAGCCTGGAGGTCGGGCAGGTGGGAGCGAGACTGAAGGCTTTCAGTCACGTTTGGGAGTCATCATGCCTAGACCCCTGGGTAAAGGATATTGTTACCCTGGGATACAGACTGGAATTTCAAGAACTCCCACTTCACAGATTTTTCAAATTAGGCTTACCAGCTTCGCTGACAGAAAGTGCCATCCTACAGGAAGCCATTCAAAAATTGGTTCAAACGGATGTCATTACACTTGAAAAAGGACAGTGATCCGAAACGCGTTAGTGTACTGTGGCCTTTTGACTGAGGACATCTCCATTGGCTGTTGGGTATAGAATGATTCTTATGTTATATAAGTTTCTCCTATGATTCCAGACTTAGGAGTATTGTCATCTATCATTTCCTGCCTGATCAGCCAGTGGTGGTGGTCTCCGGTCAAAGGTTGATATTTTTATCATTGTAATTATATGTTTGTTTTTATGGTTTTCGAACCAATAAAATATTTCTTTTTTTAAATCACTTTTGGGATACAATATGGTTTTATACACCATTGAGAATTGCGATTATTAAAAGGCTTTTTTTGAGGATACCAACTTCGCTTGAATTATTGACCCCAGCACAAAAGAAACCTTTATGTGAACATAGGGGATTATCTTAAGGTCAGTTTATCGTGTGTGACTATATATTGGCTGTATATGTCTGGAGATAAGAGAGAACCTTTAAAAACTACGGACAAAGATACCTTTCAATGCATATAGGGCATTTGTTGAAGGTCAGTGCTTGACAGGTTATCTCTGTCCTCGATTTTTATTTCCATACGGAGTAATAGGAGAAGAGGAGGAGTGTAGGACAAACCTATAAAGAAACCTTTTTGTGCACGTAGGGCACTATTCCAAGGTCAGTGCCTAAAGGGGTTCTTATATCTCATCATATATTGGTGGGAAGGATTGTGCCTCACTTGCTTCATATCTCCCTCTCTCTGGGTACATTCTCCCCAATGGTGGAGTGAAGATACCTTATGAATTTGGGATCCTAAATCAACGCTCCTGAATTGAATTTGTTTGGATGTCAGTCCGTACAAACAAGAAGAATAACAGTATATGTTGACGGCGCCGTGGTTCTGTTTCTTTGTTGTTTTTATTGATTGTATGTGAGCTAGGTGAGCTCTGAAACAAAACCTGGCTGCAGTCTTTGGTTGGCGTAAGTAGAGAACTATTATTTCTTACATTGGATGTCATTGTTCGAGTTGCACCTCACCTAAAACACAAGGGTTATTACTCAAACATGTTTGTGGTACCGAAACCGGACGGTTCGGTAAGGCCAATATTAAACCTAAAGTCATTGAACCCCTACTTGAGGGAATTCAAATTCGAGATGGAGTCTCTGAGAGCAGTGATCTCAGGTCTGGAGGAGGGGGAATTCCTAGTATCCCTGGATATCAAGGATGCGTACCTTTACATTCCGATCTGGCCACCTCACCAGGCTTATCTCAGATTTGCACTGCTGGACTGTCACTATCAGTTCCAGGCACTGCCATTTGGCCTCTCCACAGCACCAAGGGTATTCACCAAGGTCATGGCGGAGATGATGCTACTCCTCTGCAGACATGGAGTGAACATAATTCCATATTTGGATGATCTTATCCAAGGAGAAGATGTTGCAGAGTATTGCTCTCTCAACTCAACTACCCAAGGATCATGGGTAGATCCTGAACCTTCCAAAGTCACATTTGGAGCCGACAAGGAGACTGTCCTTCCTGGGTATAATACTCGACACGGAAGTGTAGAGGGTGTTTCTACCGGTGGAGAAAGCGTTGGTGATCCAATCAATGGTCTGAGAGCTCCTGAAGTCAGCCCAGGTATCAGTTCATCAGTGCATTCGCCTTCTGGGGAAGATGGTTGCATCATACGAGGCTCTTCAGGATGGAAGATTACATGTGAGGTTCTCCCAACTGGATCTCCTAGACAAATGTCGGGATCACATCTTCACATGCACCAATTGATATGCCTGTCACCAAAAGCCAGAATTTCAATCCTATGGTAGCTACAAGCTTCTCACCTACTCGAAGGCCACAGGTTTGGGATTCAGAATTGGATCCTTCTAACCACAGATGCAAGTCTCAGAGGTTGGGGAGCAGTCACTCGAGGGGAAAACTTCCAAGGAAGGTGGTCCAGTCAGGAATCTCTCCTTCCAATAAATGTTCTGGAACTGAGGGCCATTTACAACAGCCTTCTACAAGCGGCACATCTTCTGCAAGATCAAGCCATTCAGGTTCAGTTGGACAACGTCACAGCAGTGTCCTACATAAACAGGCAGGGTGGATCGAAGAGCAGAGCTGCAATGTCAGAGGTAACAAGAATCATCCTCTGGGCAGAAAAGCATGCGGTGGCATTGTCAGAAATCTTCATTCTGGGAGTGGACAACTGGGAAGCGGACGTCCTCAGCAGACACAATCTCCATCCAGGTGAATGGGGCGGAGCCTCCACCCGGAGGTGTTTGCAGAGGTAACAAGCCGATGGGGTGTACCTCAAATAGACATGATGGCCTCTCGCCTCAACAAGAAGCTTTGGTGGTACTGTTCCAGGTTGAGAGACCCGCACGCGGTGGCGGTGGATGCACTGGTAACTCCGTGGACGTACCAGTCAGTGTATGTGTTCCCTCCACTTCCACTCATCCCAAGGATTCTCAAGCTCATAAAGGGAATAGGAGTTCAAGCGATCCTCATTGCTCCGGACTGGCCAAGAAGGGCTTGGTATGCGGATCTTCTGGAATTACTGCTGGAGGATCCGAGGCCTCTTCGCGAGGACCTTCTGCAACAGGGGCCATTCGCCTATCAGGACTTTCCATGGCTACATTTGACGGCATGGAGGTTGAACACCAGATCTTAGCTTGGAAGGGCATTCCAAAAAAGGGCATTCCTACCGTGATACAGGCTAGGAAGGGAGTAACGTCAAAACATTACCATCGGATTTGGAAAAAGTATGTGTCTTGGTATGAATCCAAGAAGTTTTCTACGGTGGAGTTTCCACTAGGACGGTTTCTCCTCTTCCTGCAAGCAGGTGTGGATGCCGGCCTACGCTTGGGCTCAATAAAGGTCCAGATTTTGCACTTGTCCATTTTCTTCCAGACACAATTGGCTGCTCTTCCTGAAGTTCAGACATTCTTGAAAGCGGTTCTGCATATTCAACCACCCTTTGTGCCGCCTACAGCACCTTGGGATCTTAATGTGCTACTGCAGTTCCTGCAATCAGATTGGTTTGAGCCTTGACAGGATGTGGACGTCAAGTTTCTTACTTGGAAAGCGGTCACACTGTTGGCTTTTGCATCTGCTAGACGTGTGTTGGAATTGGGTGTATTGTCATGCAAGAGCCCCTACTTGATTTTCTATGAGGATAGAGCTGAGCTCAGAATGCGTCAGCAATTTCTTCCAAAGGTTGTGTCAGCTTTTCATATCAACCAACCTATTGTGGTGCCAGTGGCTACTGACTCCTCAATTACTTCAAAGTCCTTGGATGTTGTGAGGGTTTGAAAATATATGTGAAGACAACTTCTCGTCACAGGAAATCGGACGCTTTGTTTGTCCTTTATGATCCCAACAAGGTTGGGTGTCCTGCTTCTAAGCAGACAATTTCTCGCTGGATCAGGTTCACTATCCAGCATGCTTATTCTATGGCAGGCTTGACTGGCCAAAATCTGTTAAGGCCCACTCTACTCGTAAAGTGGGTTCTTCCTGGGTGGCTGCCTGGGGTGTCTCAGCTTTACAACTTTGCAGAGCAGCAACTTGGTCAGGGTCAAACACGTTTGCTAAGTTCTACAAGTTCGATACTTTGGCCTCTGAGGACCTAAAGTTTTGGTCAATCTGTTCTGCAGGAACGTCAGCACTCTCCATCCCATACTGGGAGCTTTGGTACATCCCCATGGTACTAAAATGGACCCCAGCATCCTCTAGAACGTAAGAGAAAAGAGGATTTTAATTACCTACCGGTAAATCCTTTTCTCGTAGTCCGTAGAGGATTCTGGACGCCCGCCCAGTGCTTCGTATTCCTGCTTTGTTACTTGGTTCAGTTTGTTGGTTAAGCCGTTGCTGAATTGTTCCGAGTTAGTTAGCTTGGCTTTCCTTTTGTTGTACGTGTGAGCTGGTGTGAATCTCACCACTATCTGTGTATTTCCTTCTCTCAAAGTATGTCCATCTCCTCGGGCACAGTTTCTAGACTCAGTCTGGTAGGAGGGGCATAGAGGAAGGAGCCAGCCCACAGTATTAATCTCTTAAAGTAATTAAAATCCTATTTTTGCTTTCATGGTTTGTAACATTTTGCAAGGTGTCAGGTTTATGTGATACAAATAAAATCAATAGACAAAATTCTTCATCACTTCCTATCCACGCACATTATCTATGCCGTACGCTACTGTACAGCTCTGTGAGTGCTTCTCTGACCTTCAGATTTCCCATAGTTTTCACTGATAGCAAAAAACATAGGTACAGGAGGTTAAAATTGGAGCTGTGTAAATAATACAGAGTTTACTCCTATACACAGATAACTATGTCATTTCCTGTAGGAGATTGCATTTCAACATATCATTGGTGAATACATTTGCTTATGTTCACCTCTGACCCCAGGTGATGTGACATGTTTGGAATACTTGCATCATTACACATTGTAACTGGATTTTGCAGACTAAACAGAATCTTTTTTTTTTATTTTCTTTATCTATAATAACAACCTCAGACCCTACTTGAACCTGTGTTTATCAAATTTAGGGGGAAATTCAACTGTACCCAATAATTTTTGCACGCTAAAAATAGAACCATGTGGTTTCACGATTGCGGATGCGAAAAAAGGGCACTTATCAGGTATTTTGTTACGCCTGGCAACAAAAAAAAAAACCCTGATAGTGCGGTTTATCAGGGAAAATTGAATAACCCACAGGGTGTCAATTAGCAGTGGTTAGTTGAACAATTGTACCTGATAATTTTTTGCATGGTAAAAATGGGACTTTACCATAATTTTTTTCAATGCAATTTTTTTCTGGTTATTCAATTATCATGCAAAAACCACTGGAGGAAATTCAATTGTTTTGCGCACCCAATCTTCTGTTTAAAGTGTCTGGACATTGCAGGGCATAATTCAATTGTTTTTTTCACATTGACCACGCCCAGAAAGGTCAGGTTTAGCCGCGTAAACTGGCTAAATCCAAACAAAGTGCCTGGCACAATGCGAAAAGTGCCATTTGGTGTCCAAACAGGTCACTGTTCGCTAATTTATACACGCCAGTGCGGGAGGGCTGTGAGAAGTGCCAGTGGCTGTTCACGCCCAAACAGAGCAACAATTTAGTTTCTCCATCGGGCGCCATCTAGTGGCCGCCAGCGCAAACAACAATTGAATTCTAGCGTCTCCATCCCCTTAATTAATTTTGGTTAAAAAGGATATGCTGGAACTAGAAAAGGTTCAGAGACGGGCGACCAAATTAATTAGTGGGATGGAGATGCTAGAATACGAAGAAAGGTTTGCTAGGCTAGGCATGTTTACACTGGAAAAAAGGAGATTAAGAGGGGGACATGATTAATATTTACAAATATATAAGGGGTCAATACACAGAGCTGGCAGGGGATTTGTTTTTGGTAAGATCATCACAAAAGACATGTGGACTCTAGCTTAGATTAGAGCAGAGGTTCTCAAACTCGGTCCTCGTGGGCCCACACAGTGCATGTTTTGCAGGTAACCCAGCATGTGCACAGGTGTATTAATTACTCACTGACACATTTTAAAAGGTCCACAGGTGGAGCTAATTATTTCACTTGCGATTCTGTGAGGAGACCTGCAAAACATGCACTGTGTGGGCCCACGAGAACCAAGTTTGAGAACCTCTGGATTAGAGTAAAGAAGATTTCGTACACAGAGACTGAAAGGTTTCTACACAGTAAGGACAATACGTATTTGGAATTCCCTGCCTGAGAGAGTAGTAATGGCAGACTCGGTCATTACCTTTAAGAATGGGCTAGATACATTCCTAATGGACAAGGACATACAGGGTTTATGGTGGTAAATCATGCACTACAGTAATATAAAAAAAAAAAAAAATTAAAAAAATTAAAAAAAGAGTATTAACGGCTAAACATTCACTACAGTTAAAATTAGTCTTAAAAATATTACAGTGTAGGAGAGCACTAACAGGTTGAACTTAATGGACAATTGTCCTTTTTCAACCTTAGAAACTATGTTACTATGTAATTCCCTCCCATAGAATCCGGGATAAGTTTCTGGATCCATGTGTTTTTACAATCGCAGCTGCGAAAAACTGTGACAATTATGGGGTTTTCGTTTTGCTTGCTTCTGGCCATCCCTGATCATGCCAACTATTAGGGACAATTGAATAACCCCAGGGGGATCAATTAGCCGTGGTAATTTACCACAGCTAATTGAACTCCCCCTTAGTATATACTTATACCTATTACAAATGTCCATAATTTCCTTTCTACCACCTACATTGAGAGGATTCTCCACCTTTCTGCTACTCTTTTATAGAGATGTGCGCGGATCTACATGTTTTGGTTTTCCCAAAGCCACCCTCAAAATGTTTGTTTTATTTTCTGGTTTTGCCAAAACCACCCTGACATGTTTTGGATCTGGATTTAAAAGAAAAAATGTTAAAAACAACTAATTTCATATAATGTGGGCATGTTTTTATTCCTACAGTGTTATTAATCTCAATTACATTAATTTCCAGTCATTTTCAGTCAAGTTTGACCACCTCACAGCTGACAGTTTTATTCACCAATATTGGCCAAAGACTGGTTGGCTAAACTAAGCAACAGAGCAGCAGCACAAACACATCGCAGTAATTTTAGTTTAAAAATGTGTTGCAAATTAGTAATATATTACATCATTAAACACAATAAACAATAAAAATGTCTATGCAAAAAAGACCATCACCAGTACCCCCAAAAAATACGGGAAGCAGTTAGCTTCCTGACAGACTGGATCTCAGTGGTGTCAACATACTGATGTCACTCGGGATGCTGTCGTCACTATGCTGACAACCGGCATACTGATCATCCTGACAGCGGGACGCACTGGTGTCCTGACGCGCACGGGGGGGTAAGGTTTAGGTAGGAGAAGGGGGGTTAGGGTTAGGGTGCAGGGCCAGGAAGGTTAGGGTTAGGGACTGGGGAAGTAAGGGGTTAGGTTTAACCACTTAGAAGGGGATGTTAGTGTTAAGCATCAAGAGGGAGGGTTAGGTTTAGGCAGCATAGTAGCGAGGTTTAGGATTAGGCACCATAGAAGGGAGGTTTAGGATTAGGCACCACCTGGGAGGATTAGGGACCCACAAGGGAAGGGTTAGGATAGTGGACAGAGGAGGACATCACATGTGCCTTAAATCTAGGATCTAGCATGGCTTCCATAATGTACTGATCTGATTGCAAGTTGTTGACAACCCTTTGGTGCTAGTGAAGTGAATTAAGAGCTTGGTCTACAATTCCAACATACTTAAGATAATTGCTTTGTTTCATCTTCTCCTTCAGTTTCTCTAGCTGCTTTTACAATAGTTTAATTAAGGTAGTCAGCTGACACTGGCAGTGTCTGAACTCACTTCATTGGTTACTACTTCAAATTGTTTCAATAGCTTACCTAAAATGGAAAGTATTCTCCATTGTGCTGGGCTGAGGTACATTTCCCCTCCTCTCCCTATTTCATGGCTTGTTATGTAGGTTTGGATGGCTTGGTTGCTGTCCCTCCATTTGTTGAAGCATATAAAGGGTGGAATTCCACCTGGTGACCAACTCTTGCTTCAGTTGATGGAATTACAAATCAAACTTTTTTTGCAGTGGCTGCAATCATCTACATGCAGTTGCTGAATGGCAAAAATGTCCAGCAAATTTTTAGGTCACAGACAGCATCTCCAGCACACTCCAACCATTTAAAAAAAAATCTGTACCACCAAGTTGATTGTGTGTGCAAAACATAGGACGTGTTCAAATTCACTTAGTTGTAATGCTCTCGCATTATTAGTTGCATTATCAGAATTGGCGAATTCTGAGGAGAGTCATAGTAGAGTAAGCCATTTTGCTATGACATCCCTGAGGTTTTTTTTAACACATTATGCTACTTAGTGAAGCCAGTGATACAGAGAGTGGTCTGCCTGTGAATGAGCTGGTGTTTTGTGTTACATATTACTACTGCTGAGGGTGCTACATCCACCTAGTGGGCTGTCACAGTCATGTAATCTTTAGTTTGACCAGTACCGCTTGTCCACATTTCTGTGGATAGTGGGTACAATGGCTTTTTTTAGGCACAGGCAATGAATTGTTGATCTGGTAAAATGGATTCAAGATGGAATTTGGTAGCGGGGACACAGGACCTCAATTAGCAATCTAAAACCAGATGCATTGATGGTGGATATTGGATGCAGATCTAATTCTAGCACAGCTGTCATGGCTTCAGTGATCCACCGTGCAACTGGATGGCAGCTTTCATACTTGCTTCCCATTGCAAAGGACTGTTTCTGGGATGAAGATTTTCCCCCAGGGGTAGCAGCCCTATTGTGCAAGGATTATTCTAAGGAATCCTGGATAGGTAAGGAGTCAGTTAGCCTTTGCAAATTGGATGCAGGATGACTACCTTCCATCATTAGATTGATGGTGAAAGTGTTGGCAGTGTAGATTGCATGTACTGAGATCTAGCTGAGAGCTAGGAGCGAGTGGTCTTCAGTATGCCGACTGTCGGGATCCCGGCGCACAGTATACCGGTGTCGGAATCCCAACAGCCGGCATACCGACAATTTTTCTCCCTCGTGGGGGTCCACGACCCCCCTGGAGGGAGAATAAAATAGCGTGGTGCACGTAGCGCGCCACCATGCCCGCAGCATGGCGAGTGCAGCGAGCCTGCAAGGGGCTCATTTGCACTCGCCACGCTGTTGGTATGCCGGTGGTCGGGCTCCCGGCGCTAGTATGCTGGTCGCCGGGAGCCTGGCCGCCGGCATACCATACTACACCCCTAGGAGCTAGCTGATGCTGGACTGCTTGGTATTATTTTACCAGATTTTTCCACTTCCCAAATACTTTGCATGAACATGCTGCAAATGAGATAACAGGAAGGAGGTTTCTAGATGGTTAATGACCCTACCTCTACTTACATTGACTTTACAAACATTACATACAGTATAGCTTGACAAATGTCAAAATTTGGGTACAATTAATTCCACACACAAGTGGTGGCTTTTTGGGTTTTATGACCAGGCATCAAAATGGCCTTCTTTTATTATGGGCAAAAATTGCTGGCACTGGTGCCACAAATAACATTGTCATCATCAACATCCTCATTAGCATCAGATACACAACTATGCCCCACACCCTGTTGCACATCCACACTAGCACCTCAATTTATACATTACCATCTTTACTTGTACTTGTTTTCCCCACATGTTTAGAGGGTGCAGAAAAGGTGGAAGGAGGCTTCTTTACAAGCACAGTGTCAGAAATGTCAGACTCACACAGAGCTAATGTTGACACGCCTAGATTCTCCTCAGGGAGGATCTAATATGAATAATTGGAGGACCATTGAAAGATACAGAGGTGAGAGAGATCTTAATTGTTATTCCGTGAGTTGGGTACATCAAATATTGAAGAAAAATACCTATACATAAAGACACCTTTATACAGTATGTTTATAACGTCATCCACAGGGCTGTTTCTAGCCAATTTGGCTCCCAGTGCAAGATTTAAAAATGCGCCTGGCCCCTCCCAAGACATAAAAAAAATGCCCCCCCCCCTTTTTTTTAAAAAAACCATGTGCGCGTGCTCCCGGTTAAGGGGGTGTGGTCTCATTTAAATGGGTGTGGTCTCGTTAAAATGGGCGTGTCTACCTAACACCCCAGTTTTTCACCCTGCACCAACAGATCACGGCCACCATAGGAAAAAAATAAATTCTACCATATTATGCCACACACCGCAATGCCCTTGATATATTAAATCCCCACGTTATGGCAGGCAGAGTCCCCATTTTCCACATTACGGCAGGCAAGTGTCCCCATTTTACACAATACGGCAGGCAATAGTCCCCATTTTAAACATTAGGGCAGGCAAGAGTCCCCATTTTACAAATTACGGCAGGCAAGTGTCCCCATTTTACACATTACAGTAGGCAAGAGTCCTCATTTTAGACATCACGGCAGGCAAGAGTCCCCATTTTACACATTATGACAGGCAAGCGTCCCCATTTTACACATTATGGCAGGCAAGCGTCCCCATTTTACACATTATGGCAGGCAAGCTTCCCCATTTTACACATTATTGCAGACAAGCGTCCCCATTTTAAACATTATGGCAGGCAAGCGTCCCCATTTTACACATTATGGCAGGCAAGCGTCCCCATTTTACACATTATGCCAGGCAAGTGTCCCCTTTTTACACATTACGGCAGGTGTCCCCATTTTCCACATTATGGCAGGCAAGTGTCCCCATCGATAGAGACTGAGAGAGACTTAGAGTTACTATACTTACAAAGGCGATTCCCGCTCTTCGACTCCTCTCCATTCCCTCTCGCACTGGCCGCGTCTCCCTCTTCCTCTGTGTAATTTGGCTCCCCCTCCTCCTCAGTACTCCGCTCGGGGGGGCGGAGTTTTGCGGAATGACGCGGTTGCGTCGTAACTTCACGATGCAACCGCGTCATTCCATGAAACTCCGCCCCCCCGTGCAGGGTACTCGGGAAGAGGGAGGAGGGGGAAGCAGGGAACCACAGTCAGTGCCACGGCGGATGCCCCGTGCGATTGCACGGCGTGCCCGCCCCAAGAAACGGCCCTGGTCATCCATTTAAGTGAGTGTGGTGCAATACACATATTTGGTGTAAGATTGTTGTAACCCTAAATAAACTTTTATACCAGTGGTTCCCAAACTGTGTGCCTAGGCACCCTGGGGTGCCTCAGGGTACTTGCAGGGGTTCTCTGGGTTGCTGGTCCAAAACCAATTAACATTATTTACGGTCAATGTAATAGATGAAACTAGAGATGAGCAGGTTCGGTTCTTTGAGATCCGAATCCCCCCGAACTTCACGTGGTTTACACAGGTCCGAGGCAGCCTCGGTTCTTCCCGCCTTACTTGCAAAACCCGAACGAGGCAAAACTTCTTCATCCCGCTGTCAGGTTCTCGCGAGATTCGAATTCCATATAAAGAGCCGCGCGTTGCCGCCATTTTCACTCGTGCATTGTAGATTGAGCGGAGAGGACGTGGCTATGTTCTCTGCCTGAATAGCCCAATATCAGCTAAATATCAGCTCAATATCTGTGCTAGTATCCTCCTGACACGTGCTGCATTGTGGTGACCAGTATACTACAGTACAATAGTCCATTGCTGTATCTTGCTGCTCCGTGTCAGTTCTAGTATCCTCATCAGTGCTCAGTATCTGTGCTCAGTATCAGTGCTGAATTGTGGTGACCAGTATATAGTAGTACAGTACAGTAGTCCATTGCTGTATCTTGCTGCTCCGTGTCAGGAGGATACTAGAACTGACACGGAGCAGCAAGATACAGCAATGGACTACTGTACTGTACTACTATATACTGGTCACCACAATGCAGCACTGATACTGAGCACAGATATTGAGCACTGATGAGGATACTAGAACTGACACGGAGCAGCAAGATACAGCAATGGACTACTGTACTGTACTACTATTTACTGGTCACCACAATGCAGCACTGATACTGAGCACAGATATTGAGCAATGATGAGGATACTAGAACTGACACGGAGCAGCAAGATACAGCAATGGTACTGTACTGTATACTATATACTGGTCACCATAATGAAGCACTGATACTGAGAACAGATATTGAGCACTGATGAGGATACTAGAACTGACACGGAGCAGCAAGATACAGCTCCATGTCAGTTCTAGTATCCTCATCAGTGTCAGGAATCGACTCACCGCTGTTGTGTCGGTCCGCCGGAGCGGACTCCGTCTGGGGTCGCTGCACGTTGCTGTCGCCTGTCGCCCTGCTCGTGGGTGCGCCCTCGGGCCTGGAGGCGCCCCTGGAGTCGGCGGGCGTGTGGGCGCGCCGCGTTCCTGCCGGGCCGCGGCATGGGCGCCGCCATGACAGTATTCCCCAGTGTAAGTGCGGCGGCCAATCCGGAGCTTGGCCGCACCCCCTTGTCTCACTCCAGCCAATGCCTGCTGGTCAGGGGGTATATCAGGAGCTGCTGGGTGAGTCAGAGGTTGTCCTGAACTTTGTGTCACTCCTGCGACTCGTGTGTTTGGACCTGTTATCCTGTTCCTCCGTGTTCCTGGATATTCTCCTAATCCTCTGTGTTCCTGGATATTCTCCTGTACCTGTTTCCCCGTGGAACTACAAGCACCAGCATCACAGCAATACCTTTCTGGCTTCACACCTTCTACACCTGCAGTGTGCTCCAGCCTTCAGCAGTAGAGACTCCCTATCCAGGTGCATTCTAACAACTCACCTGTGATTCAGCCTGCAAGCTGATTGTGCTTCTCCAAAAGCACAGTGGACATTAACACCTAGGCCCTCATTCCGAGTTGGTCGCTAAGAGTCATCGCAACGCAAATGTACGAAATGTAAGTATCTGCGCATGCGCAAATGCGTGATTACGCATGCGCGAGTACATACGTACGACAACTGTGCTAAATTACTCAGAAAAAAAAAAGCCGTAACTTGCAAACGAAAACGAGGAGTGGCGTGGGCGTGGCGGAGGCGAGACTTCGCAATGCTCCGACATGGGCGTGAAAGTGGGCGTACAGTGTGGGAGTATGCAACTCGCAATGGGCGTGTTTTTCGCAAATAAACATTGTCGCTGTTAAAACTAACATAGGAAACCGTAGCAACATTCACGCAGCAGCCGAGTAGGTCTGCAGTTACTCTACATTTGCGAAGTACTGGTACAAGTGTGTATGCAGTAATTAACAGTTAATTGGAGAGCACATTCATCTGATGTCCAATTACTTGTTAATTAATGAGCAGATGAAAGTTACCAACCAGCAATTGTCTGAACACACATTACATGTTTATTCTACTCACATATAAATCGCACACACTGTCAAATAAGGGTGTTATTGTGGTTTTCGTTGGTGTGTAAGCATTTGTGAAATGTTTTAATGTGTGTTAGACTACCAAATGCAAACAAGTGAAATTATTTGTGTAAGTTATTGAAATCTGCAACATTTTTTACAAATAAACCAACACCCACATAATGCAGCATGCACTATTATTTAGTCTTAAAAGTCACAATAATATTTGTTTTTAATATCTGACAATGTTTTAAATTATGTCCTGTTGACCATAGATATTTCTACAAAGTGTCGGGTCTGTTTACTTAATATGGACATTAAAGTGTGGTGCAAAACATACCTTTTTAAGTTTTTTTTTTTTTTTTTTTTTCGGAGAAATTGCAGATTGGTCTCCAAGTGTCTATATGCTGACCTAATCTTTCTGGAAATAAGATTTACCTAATGCATTACCTTGAAGAAACTGCACCAATTTTTAATATATATTTTTTATTACTGAAATAATATTTCACACCATTTAAACAACATGGCTCCACGTGAGTCTCACAGGCAGAGATGGACCAAGCAGCAAGCAGATGGCACTGACAATAATTATATAGCAGAACTCAGTACTCTGCAAAATTCTGCTTCTGACAAAAGTATATTTTTAAAGCATAAATAAAACATATTACACACCCTGCCACACACAAATTTTATACCAAATGAGAAAGAATTAGGATCCACCACACAAACACAACAATACATAGCACACTAGTAAGAGGAAGATGGCTCTGGTGTTTATACAAATAAACTCACAGGCTACAATACCTCCAAACAGAAAGAAAACATTTCACTAAGAGGGAGTTATCCATTCTGGCCACACAAGCCAACTCCAAAATAACATAGAGGCAACAACAAAAACATGGGTGCTGCCCATCTGGAGAGACATAATTTTCTTCTTTTTCTACCCGCCTGAGGCTGTTCTTCTTTGGAAGGTCTGCGGAGCGACCTTCGTTGGGCCTGCCCAGTGTCCTGTTCTTCCTGGGCAAGGGCAGGGGATGGAGCCGATGTGGTTGGCTCTCTGCCACTGTGGGCAAGGGAGACAGCGATGTCCTGGAGCCCTTGCAAGATGTTATTTGCAAGGCTTTGGAATGAGGAGGCAAGTTGTTCTTGGCCCTGCCTGATCTCTGCCAGACTTTGGCAGAGTTGAGCAACACCTTGCTCAACACAGGTTCGGTGCTCAGTGAGCCGGACAGCTATCTGGCTTAGCTCCCGGATGACCCCGTCTTGAAACCGATTTAGGCTCTCACCATACCTAGCGATTTCAAGCAGGATCTCCGGGATAGCAGAGGGTTGGTTGGGGGGGCCAGTAGGAACCTGCAGAGGTGGGATTTGTTGGCCCACACTGCCAGACCCACTAGGTCCCTCCACCTCAGCCTCAACCACATAACCGGCCTGTGACTCAAACTGTTCACCCCCCTGTGCTGTGTTTTGTGGCAAGCAAATTGAAGAATGTGTGGGGAAAAAGTAGGATACAAAATTAGTTTATTATTCTAAATACAGTTCAAATTACAGACAAATTAATGTGTAAACTTACCTTCCAAGTCATGTCCCGTCAGAATCTCAGGCAGGTCCGTGTCCATATGAGACACCCCTTGGCCCTCCTCATAACTGACACAGGGCATCGCCATCTCCTCCAAGTCAGTATACTCCACAGCGACAGGTGTTCCACCCCCTGTAGCCCTTGAGGCATTCCACTCCGCAGCCCTCTTTGCCTTCAGGCGGGATTTGAAGTCGGCCCACCTACATATGTATTGTGAAAGAGGGACAAAGTGGAGTATTATTATTGGTCTAAGTAAATATATAGCACACGTGTTCTGCTTGTGTTTGCTAGACATAACATCACATGTAACTACATTTTTTAGTCAACTTAGCACAGAAAAAGGACTGTCAAGATGCACTTACCGTCGTCTCACTTCCTGCGATGTTCTGACGACAGAGCCAACTTCATTCACAGATTTTGTGATGTCTCTCCAGATGCGATCTTTTGAAGCAGCCCCCATGTTTTTGGGGCCTCTATGGATTTTGGACATGGCCTGCGTGACCAAGACACGCAACTCCCTCTTAGTGAATGCAGGCTGTCTTTTCTTCCGTCTGGAGGTAGCCTGTGAGGTTTCTTCTTGTTGGTCATCACCATCTTCCTCCTCACTAGCAGCTTCTGTCTGTTGTGTTTGTGTGGCTAAAGCCAATTCTCCCTCAGTTTGGTCACTCTGTGTGTGTGGCAGGGTATCCCCACTCAATTGTTGGGGTACAGAAGCAGAAATTTGCAGAGTACTAGGTCCTGCCTCTTCACCATCCGCAGAGGCGCATTCCAACATGCGCCTTTGGCAATCTAGGCGTTTTTTCATCAATGCCATCTGCTGCTCTGCAATGCGGTCCATCTCTGCTGCTATTTGCTCACGAGAAGCCATGTTTGCGATGACGTGTTTACGCCGAGGTGTGTGCTTATTTATACCTACGTGCGTCGCGTTAATTCACACAGGTGTACAGTATGTTAATCTGGATAATGATTGCACTGCTTATTTAACGGCCTACTTTGCACGCTGTGAGTGTAGGTAGTTTGGAGTTTCACAGTTGAGTTTGCAGGCTTGTGCGTGAAGGTGCTATTGGAATTTTATGAGTGAGTAATTGTGAAGCATACATTTGTACTTTTGTTCGCGTTTAGAATATAGACAGTGTAGCATTTTGTCTGCGAATTAACATTAGTGAGTATTCTGGGATTCGTCTTGTTTATATTTTTAATAAACGATTTTAGTTTATGTTGATTGTTTGTTAATCTTTTTAACACATATATTTTGCAAGTCCATTTTTTACAAAAAACCTGTGCTTCATTCTTTTTAAGCTAATTTAAGGTCTCTTGTAGGATATTTTGTTTGGCTGACTGAACCCTACAGTCTTATTGCCTTTTTGTGTGCCAATTAACACAAATTGATACAACCTTTATTTTGGATCAGGTAAGTGCCCTTGGCCTGTGTTGGTGCCTGTTTGTGTTAATGGTCTGTATGTTGTTTTTGACTGTTCTTTTTGTTCTCTTGTAGGTTCTTTAGTTTGGCTGACTGAACCCTACAGTCTTATTGACTTTTTGTGTGCCAATTAACACAAATTGATACAACCTTTATTTTGGATCAGGTAAGTGCCCTTGGCCTGTGTTGGTGCCTGTTTGTGTTAATGGTCTGTATGTTGTTTTTGACTGTTCTTTTTGTTCTCTTGTAGGTTCTTTAGTTTGGCTGACTGAACCCTACAGTCTTATTGACTTTTTGTGTGCCAATTAACACAAATTGATACAACCTTTATTTTGGATCAGGTAAGTGCCCTTGGCCTGTGTTGGTGCCTGTTTGTGTTTGTTCAAAGTGTTTTGATTATGTTTGTTTTCCATCTTGATAATAAATGTTTTTTTGGTTACCAGGATGGATCTGCAAAGTAGTGTTTTTCTTGGCTGGACTAGCTACTAAATGCCTATATTGTTTGTGGGTTTTTTTAAATTTGTTAAATGTTTTTTTTTTTTAAGGTGTTTGTGATGTGTTTGATGCTCAGAATTTAAATTAGTTAAAATGTAATAAAATTTCAATTTAACATGTGTAGCTTTTTCAAAAATATTAATATATTATTTTTTTTGAATTTTTATTTTCCATTTCTTCCTGAATTGAACCCAGAAAAAATGTCGTACGCTCCTGCAGTAAGTTGACACCCCCTTTTTTTAACCATTTATTGTTTTTATATTTTTTGGACTTTGTTTTTTTATTATTCAACATCTCTATTTTTTTTTATATAAAAGTGTGTGATGTCTATATTTATCGCAGCCGAAGCCCTACCTCCCCAACCCACGCCAGCACTCCCACCCCAACCGCCAGCCCCACAACCACAACCGGCTCCTCATCAACCAAGGCAACGGAGGCGTGCTAGGCCACCAATTTTCCGAACCCGTGTCCTACTTTTTGGGATGCCAGATGATGTGGTGGTGCGTAGATACAGGCTGCCACCACATCTAATCCTAGACACTCTCTCCATAATAGAGAGTGATCTGGAGTCAGAAATTCGGTATCCTACAGCAATACCACCATTGACACAATTCCTTGCTGTGTTACATTTTTTGGCTACAGCCTCATATCAGCATGTTGTGGGAGACCTGGTTGGCATGTCGCAGGGCCAGTTCAGTAAGGTCCTGCGGCGTGTCTGCCAGGCTTTCCTAAAGCGTGTAAAGCAATTTATTGATATGCCTTTGGATGTTGGTGCCCTAGATGTGGTGAAGCGGCAATTTGAGGAAGGTGGTAGTCGCTTCCCACATGTTATTGGGGTTGTGGATGGCACACATGTAGCTATTCTGCCACCAAGACATAATGAAGAAATTTATAGAAACAGGAAACTGTTTCATTCTCTGAATGTAATGGTTGTTTGTGGGCCATCCCTCCAGATCCTTTCCCTGAATGCAAAGTTTACTGGAAGTTCACATGATGCATATGTCATTAGACAATCAGGGATATGGCAGAGATTAAGATCAAGTCAACGAGCAGACATGTGGTTATTGGGTGAGTTGGTGCCAAAAAAAATTTTCACAAATATTTTGAGTAAAAAATATACT
Source organism: Pseudophryne corroboree (assembly GCF_028390025.1). NCBI lineage: Eukaryota > Metazoa > Chordata > Amphibia > Anura > Myobatrachidae > Pseudophryne > Pseudophryne corroboree. Next base: position 406,353,801 of record NC_086451.1, read on the forward strand.
ATTTTTAATTTTGGGTTTTTCATCAAACAGGAGACCGTGGATATCCTTGCACCCCCTGGCTCATGACTCCTTACCGTAATCCCAGGCCAGGACCACAGATGGCATTTAACTCCGCGCTTACTGCCACTAGGCAGCTGGTGGAGCGCACAATTGGTGTCCTTAAAGGGCGGTTTCGTGTGCTCCACCGCACTGGTGGCGACATCATGTATTCGCCGGAGATGGCAAGTAAAATAGTGGTCCTGTGCGCAATACTACATAATATCGCGGTAAGGAGTAGTGTAGAGCTTCCACAGGCAGAGGAATTGCCTGATGAGGAGCCAGGGGTTGTTCGACACTTCGGTGGGGGGAGTGTTACACGGAGGGGGAGCCAAGTCAGGGCAAGGATTGTTGCCGAATATTTCAGGTATAGTGTTTTTATATTATCTTTTTTATTAAAATTAAAAGCACAGTATGCTTATGTATTATTTTTAATGTTGTCATTTTTTTTGTTATTGTAAAGTGATTGTGTAATGCTTTTGTTGTGTTGGAATGTGTATTATTTCTTATAGTAAAAATCCGGAAACATGTTAAGGTTTAAATTTTTTAAGTGAAAAAAAAACAATGTGATGTTGCTAAATAGTGTCCTTATTTGTTTTATATCCTAAAATCCTGATTATGTAAACAAACACACAAAAAAATGATACTGAATGTTGCCCACTTTGTGACTGTCCAGCTGAATGATCACAAAAACTGTGGTGAGTACACAGATATGTATAGTAATTTAGACAAAACTGTGTGTCTGTGTCTGTGTTTTTTTTTTGTGTAATTATTTTTTTGGTCTAAAATTTGCTTCTGCGAATGCGTATTTCCGCTCGAGCGAAATAACACTCTGCTCTTCACAGCATTGCAAAGATCAATAAAGTTATTAGAAATGACAACATAGATTTTTGACCAATCACATGCTAACAGACACTATAAATATATGCCCAAATAAGGAAAACGCCATTGCCATGATGCGTGCTGCACCTTTCACCAGGCGGGAGCTCCGCGTCCTGGTTGCGGTGATGGACCGCCGCGTAGGCCGCGTTGGGCGCTTCATCCCAAATAGGGTTAAGCGCGAGGCCTACGCGGAGGTCCGCCGCCTGCTGCGTTCTCGCGTCCGCAGCAGGCGGACAATCATACAACTAGAGAGGAGGTGGAGTGATCTCCGCAGGAGGACTCCAGAGCTGTTGGCGGAGATCCGCCAGCAAATACGTACAATGCATACACGAAGTAAGTTACATTACATAAGATTATTAGCATAAATTGTGCTAATGGGGGTAATTCCAAGTTGATTGCAGCAGGAATTTAGTTACCAATTGGCAAAAACCAAGTGCACTGCAGGGGATGCATATTTAACATGTGCAGAGAGAGTTAGATTTGGGTGGGGTGGGTTCAATCGGCAATATAATTTGCAGTGTAAAAATGAAGCAGTCCGTTTTTACCCTGCACAGAATAAAATAACCCACCCAAATCAAACTCTCTCTGCACATGTTATATCTGCCTCCCCTGCAGGCCACATGGTTTTGGCCAATTGCTAAATAAATTCCTGCTGCGAACAACTTGGAATTACCCACAATTTACACTAAGTGGTAGGCTAATTGCAACACTGAGTGTCTATTTTGGTACAATAGGACAGTGTGTGTGGTTAGGGCAAACAGTACTGACTGTAGCAAAGTGCCACCAAACAAGTGCATGTTTTGCAGAATTAATAACCATGCAGGAAACTGTACCCAAAATCTTGATCAGTGCTGTCTATATAATAAGGTGCCTTGAATAGTGATCTGGTGATGTTGCCTAGACCATTCAATATGACTCAATGGAATAGATTAAGGAATGAGCTTCAAAATAATAGTTTGTTCTCATTTTGATTGCTGTGGGCAACATGAAGAGGTTTTTACAATGTTTTTTAAGCAAAATTAAATAAAATAAAAATTAACATGGAACAGAACAGTGAAATTTCTACTTGTTTAGTATGTAATTTAACATGCTAACTAAATTTAATAAAAATTATCTTTATAGGACGACAACAACGCCAGAGCTCTCAGCCCCCTTCCCCTTCCCAGTCCCCCTCCCCTTCTCACTCCCCCTCCCCTTCCCAGTCCCCCTCCCCTTCCCAGTCCCCCTCCCCTTCCCAGTCCCCATCAGCTTCCCAGTCCCCCTCAGCTTCCCAGTCCCCCTCAGCTTCCCAGTCCCCCTCAGCCTCCAACGCCCCCACAGCTTCCCAGGCCCACTCCACTTTCCACTCCCCTTCTCACACCACCTCTCCATCTCTTTCTGTGACCCCTTCTCCTCCTTCCCATACCCCTTCTCCATCAACTTCAAAATCCCCTTCTCAGCCCCCCTCACCCTCTATTGGCTTAACTTTCTCTCCGCCCCCCTCGCCCTCTCAATCAGACCCACCCTCTGAAATTTTTTGCCCAATCCAGCCTCCTTCCCCCATCCCTCCTCCTTCCCCCATCCCTCCTCCTTCCCCAATCCCTCCTCCTTCCCCCATCCACCCGCCTTCCCCCATCCAGCCGCCTTCCCCACCCAGTGAGTGGGCACAAGAAGCACCTGATGATTTTCCTGCCAACCATCATGTTGCAGAGGAAAGTAAGTGTTTGAACATGTTGTTAAAAAAAAAAAAACCTACTTACACTTACAATGACAAAACATGCAGTGTTGTACTGTTGGAATTGTTGTACCAAGGACAACTATTTGTGTGATTCTTCATGGTCTACATGTTGCATTTACATTTTTGAGAGTGTCATTATATGTACAGTGTTTATGTGGGCAATGTTTTGTGTGTCCACTGTAGGTCGACACTCATTAGGTCGACAGGGTTGCCAGGACAACAGGGTTTATATGTGTTAGTTTTTCGGGGAAACAGTTAGACCAGAGTGGAGTTTAGTATGTTGTTGGTCTTTTACACTTGTGCCTGTGTAGTCTTAATATTTTCACTTACAAATCACATGCTTCACTTTGTTAGGCAGCCTAATGACACAATGATTGGTGGTGTGAAAGTTACACTCACAAAATGTTTTTGGGATAAATTCAAACCTGTTTGACCTTATTTAGTAAGGGCAGCTTTCAGGGAGTGTGGGCATGCTAGGATATGTTGTCCTTCTGAAGATGTTGATATGCAGTGTGATGAGGCTGGACCAAACCCATAAAAATTAGAAAATAAACACAACAGATGTGAATGAATGCCAACATGGTGTAACATTGACGAAGATGGTAGTTATCTTGAACATGGGATGTCGCCCATAGCAAACAATAAGATTATACTTTACAATTGTGTAACCACTTCTACAAGATAAGATTATTATTTTTGCTTGTTTGCTATGGGCAACGCTCCATCTTAAATAGAACTCACGTAGTAGTAAATGTACCCCATGGTCTCGTAAACTGTTAAAATATAAAAAAAAGGCTGAGCAGGCTTGTGTGTTCTGATAATGAATGTACCATAAAACAGCCATGATGTAGTAACTTTGCCATTAAGCAGGCCTGTCCAAACTGCGGACCTCCAACTGTTGAGAAACTACACATCCCAGCATGCCCTGACACAGCTTTGGCATTCCCTGGCCCCTAAACTGTGTCAAGGCATGCTGGTATATGTAGTTTCACAACAGCTTGAGGGATGCAGTTTGGACATGCCTGCATTAAAGTGTGCTTTGTGCCTTGCTTGTATAATAAGTAATGTGAGTAAGTTAGTAATGTTTATGTTGGCTCTTAATTTCAGATGTTGCCGTTGGAGATCCCACTTCTTTTGGGGAAATTCTTCAAAACATGAAGATACATTTACAGGCCTTGCTGGGTCTGGTTGACAAAATGCAAAAGTTGCATTAGTTTTGTTTAACAAATGTTAATATTTTAATTTTTTCTATTATAAAAATCAAAAATTTTACCAAATAAAATAAATAATTTTTTCTAGTTAAGCGGGTGTTTAGTATTTATTAATGCAATACAGGAGCAGCAGATTGCCTATCACACATTTATTACCTTCAACATTTCATACATCTAACGTAAGTTTGGTTTAAAATTAAAAAATACATATGTTGTTATTGTCTTAAAAAACATGCAAACACCTTCATTCACATACTACAACTCTATTAAAAAACAAAAAAGAACAAGTAGACCAAGCACATTTCAAACATCTATATTTCTAGTTAAAAAAAACAAATAGATGAGGTACAATTATGGCTACAAAGTGTTCTTCAGGTATTTTAAAAAGACTTAATTGATCATGAACATTCCAATTCATTTCACTAATTGAATTCGTAATTGAGGAGGGCTTGTGGACTTTCAATTGTAAGGTGTTCTTCCACTTAATAGTTGAAAAAAACCATTGTGGTGCGTTTTTCCTTTAAAGTGAGCACTTTTAATGTAAAATGTGTAAATATACTAAAACTTAGTAATTTTACGATGAAGTATGTGTTAATGCGATAGTTTCACAATGCTGCGATGTTTTCGCATTGCTGCGATGTCATTTGGCGTACGCCCACTTTGTGTAATACTGCGTACGAATGTGCAAAAATACGTTGGGGGCGGATGTTCGCAAATTTACTACACTTACGCAACTTTGCGAATATGTTGTGCGAATGAAAAACTTAGCGACCAACTCGGAATGAGGGCCCTAGTCTCCTGCATTGCTACCAGGTTTGCTACTATTATTCCCATCTCTGCTGGCTCCACGTTTTAACCATTCCGGTTCACTTCCATTTCTGCATTACAAACTCTGCCATAGACTTTCAGTTTCAAACCATACTATTCCATTGCCATTACCATTGCCGTTACCATTGTCATTTCCATTGCATTCGTTTGTTTACTTTCTGCTGCATTATTATCTGGACTTTTCTGTTATTAATAAATCTACATTGTGCACATGCGCAGAAACCCAGTACTGCCTCCTCACTTCATTCCACCTACCTCCACTGACCCACTAGCGCCCCCTCCGGGGACACAAACTAAACCAACTCTGACAGTAAGTTCAGGACAGATGGACTCGGACGGTGGTCAGAGTGTGGGGTCAGGGGCCTTACAAAATCTGGTCTCCCGTTTGGATGGACAAGAGGTTGTGCAGCAGCAGATATTCCAGTTTCTGCAAGGGATGTCCTCCCGGATTGATACGTTACAACAATCTCTGCTAAGTGCGCCTGCACCTCCAGTTCCTGTTACCCCTGCACATGCCAGTGTTGGGGGTTCTTCTTCTTCTCCGGCTGCATCTGCTCCTGAATCTCGTTTGCACTTGCCTGTGCCTAGCAGGTATGATGGCAGTCCGAAGTTATGCCGTGGGTTCCTCAACCAGTGTGAAGTCCAGTTTGAACTTTTACCTCACAATTTTCCCACGCCAAGATCCAAGGTTGCTTATATCATTTCACTGCTCTCTGGATCAGCCCTGAGCTGGGTGTCTCCTCTATGGGAACGTGCCGACCCGTTGATGAACAACTATGCTGAGTTTGTTTCCATCTTCAGACGCATCTTCGATGAACCGGGTCGTGCAACATCAGCCTCCGCAGATCTTCTCCAGCTCCGTCAAGGGACTCGCAGTATGGGCCAATACGTCATCCAGTTCCAGACGCTAGCCGCAGAGATCCAGTGGAATAATCAAGCCTTGGTAGCAGCCTTCTGGCATGGACTCTCGGAGAGGATAAAAGATGAACTGGCAACCCGTGATATTCCTGAGCAATTACCCGAGCTAATCTCCCTATGTATCAAGTTGGACTCTCGCATCCGCGAACGCAACAGTGAGCGTGCTCGTGCTGAGTGTCGCAAACCAAGAATGGTACCTCCTGTACAGTTGCAGCCTCCACCTTCTGATGAGCCTATGCAAATTAATAGGTCCCGCTTAACTGCTGAGGAGCGGTCAAGGAGACTCCGTGAGAGACTGTGTCTTTACTGTGCGGCAGTAGGCCACCAAATAAGTTCTTGTCCAGTGCGTTCGGGAAACGCCAGATCCTGACTTGTAAGGGAGGAGTCAAGTTGGGATCTTTCAAGCAAGCTCCTTCAACCCAAGATCTCATTCTTCCTGTGACCTTAGAGACGGCGGCTGGACTCCAATCTGCAACTGCGTTGGTAGACTGTGGTGCAGCGGGGAATTTCATCACTCAAGCTGCGGTAGACAAGTTTCATCTGCCGGTCTGTGAACTTCCATGTCCAGTCTACATTACGGCAGTAGATGGTAGCCGTATCTCTAAGGGGTATATCACTCAACAAACCAGGCCAGGGATACTGGGGGTTGGGTTCCTGCATTCTGAGTTAATAAAGTTTTTAGTTATTCCTCAGGCAACTCAGGAGATTGTGTTAGGTATGCCCTGGCTCCAGCTACATAACCCGCAGATTGATTGGTCTACATTACAACTAACTGCTTGGGGGTCACATTGCCGTCAGTCTTGTTTAGCCCAAGTTGTTCCTGTCAAGACTTCTGAAATCAAGACCCCGTCTACTCTTCCAATGGCCTACCAAGACTTCGCTGACGTCTTCAGCGAAAAGGCCGCTGATGTTCTACCGCCCCATAGAGAGTGGGATTGCCCCATCGACCTTGTTCCTGGCAAAAAAAACCCTAGGGGGCGCACCTACCCGTTATCTGTTCCTGAAACTGAAGCGATGAGTAAATACATCCAAGAAAATCTACAGAAAGGATTCATCCGTCCCTCATCATCACCTGCTGGGGCAGGTTTCTTTTTTGTTAAAAAGAAAGATGGAGGACTACGTCCATGTATTGACTACCGGGGACTTAATGACATTACCATTAAGAACAGCTACCCGTTACCTCTTATTACCGAGTTATTTGATAGGGTCAAAGGAGCCCGCATCTTCACCAAGTTAGATCTCCGCAGTGCCTATAATCTCATCAGAATCCGTAGCGGTGATGAATGGAAGACGGCTTTCAATACTCGGGATGGCCATTACGAGTACCTGGTAATGCCATTCGGGTTGAGCAATGCCCCAGCAGTGTTCCAGCACTTTGTTAATGAAATCTTCCGTGACGTTCTGTACAAATATCTCGTAGTTTACCTGGACGATATCCTCATCTTCTCTCAAGACCTCTCCTCTCATCGTCTCCAAGTCCGTGAAGTTCTCCGACATCTTCGTGAGAATCGTCTCTACGGCAAGTTATCCAAGTGCACCTTTGAAGTTGCCTCCATACCCTTCCTGGGGTATATAATTTCTGGATCGGATCTTCAGATGGACCCGGCAAAATTGGAAGCCATTGCCAATTGGTCCATTCCGAATACTCTCAAGTCTATTCAACGATTCCTGGGCTTCGCCAATTATTATAGGAAATTCATCCGAGGCTTTTCAACTCTCATTGCTCCTATTACCAGCTTAACTCGAAAAGGGGCAGATCATTCCAACTGGTCAGAAGATGCCCTGGCTGCGTTTCAGAAAATCAAGATGGCTTTTATGACCGCACCAGTCTTGCTACAACCTGATGTTAATAAGCCATTCGAGTTGGAGGTGGATGCTTCCACAGTAGGAGTGGGAGCTGTTCTCTCTCAGATAGGAGCTGACGGGAAGATCCATCCCTGTGGATTCTTTTCCCGCAAATTTCTTCCTGCAGAAGTTAATTATTCCATCGGAGATCAAGAGCTTCTGGCGATTAAACTGGCCCTTGAGGAATGGAGGTATCTCCTGGAAGGGGCGAAGTTTCCATTTAACATCTATACGGATCATAAAAACCTGCTCTATTTGAAGGCAGCTCAGTGCCTTAATCCTCGCCAGTCCCGATGGGCTATGTTCTTCTCCCGTTTTAATTTTAAGCTCCATTTCCGCCCAGGTTCTCAGAATACCAAAGCAGATGCCCTGTCTCGATCCATGGAATCCGAGGACGAGATGTCCGATCCAGTACCACGCTCCATCCTGGATCCTATGGCGTTTGCCTCATCACAAGTTTCTCCAGCTCCGCCTCCTGGTAAGATTTTTGTTGCTCCTGAACTCCGTTTTAAGTTGCTGTCTTGGGCCCATCAGTCTAAATTTACTGGGCATCCTGGTGTCCTAAAGACTTTTAAATTTCTCTCCGGGACATACTGGTGGCCGAAGATGAAAGTTGACATCAAAGACTTTGTAGCGTCTTGTCCTAAATGTGTGCAGCACAAGACTCCTCGTCAGTCTCCAGCAGGTCAACTACAGCCATTATCCATCCCCAGCCGTCCTTGGTCACATCTGTCGATGGATTTCGTCTCTGACCTACCCTCCTCCCAAGGATACAACACCATCTGGGTAGTGGTCGACAGATTCACCAAAATGGCTCATTTTGTTCCACTCCAAGGACTTCCTTCAGCTCCAAAACTGGCTCAAATCTTCCTGCGGGAGATTTTCCGTTTACATGGACTACCCACTGAAATAATATCTGACCGTGGAGTCTAGTTTGTGGCAAGGTTTTGGAGAGCTCTCTGTTCTGCCATGCAGGTCCATCTCAAGTTCTCGTCAGCATATCATCCTCAGACGAATGGGCAGACAGAGAGGGTAAACCAGGAGTTGGAAACTTTCCTGAGACTGTACGTATCATCTTCCCAAGATGACTGGGTGGATTTGCTCCCGTGGGCCGAATTCGCTCACAATTTCCGCTACCACACAGCTACTGAAACCACTCCGTTCTTCGCTGTTTATGGGCAACATCCACGAGTTCCTGATTTTCAAGACCTTCCTAGCATCGATGTTCCTGCTGCCACTACTGTCCTCAGTCAGTTCTCAACCATCTGGAGGAAGATTCATACTTCACTCAAAAAGGCTTCTGCTCGGTACAAATTCTTTGCCGACCGCAAGAGACGTGCAGTTCCCAGCTTGAAACCTGGGGATAAAGTCTGGCTGTCAACCCGGAATCTTCGTCTTAAAGTGCCTTCGATGAAGTTTGCACCACGCTTCATCGGTCCTTTCTCCATCGAAAGAGTTCTAAATCCTGTGGCTTACAAGCTCAAGTTACCCTCTTCATTGCGTATTCCTAATGCTTTCCATGTCTCTCTCCTCAGACCATTAGTCCTGAATCGCTTCCAAAGAGCTCTTCCAGCTGGCCCCAGCATTCCAACTCAGCGGGGCATAGAGTTCGAGATAGAGAAGATCCTGGACTCCCGTCACCGGTATGGTCGTCTGCAATATCTCATCGACTGGGCCGGTTATGGTCCTGAGGAGAGGAGTTGGGTGAACTCTGCTGATGTCCACGCTCCCAGGTTGGTCCGTGTTTTCCACAGGTCTCATCCTTCCAAGCCACGTGGGTGTTCGGTGCCCACCCATAAAGGAGGGGGTACTGTCAGGAATCGACTCACCGCTGTTGTGTCGGTCCGCCGGAGCGGACTCCGTCTGGGGTCGCTGCACGTTGCTGTCGCCTGTCGCCCTGCTCGTGGGTGCGCCCTCGGGCCTGGAGGCGCCCCTGGAGTCGGCGGGCGTGTGGGCGCGCCGCGTTCCTGCCGGGCCGCGGCATGGGCGCCGCCATGACAGTATTCCCCAGTGTAAGTGCGGCGGCCAATCCGGAGCTTGGCCGCACCCCCTTGTCTCACTCCAGCCAATGCCTGCCGGTCAGGGGGTATATCAGGAGCTGCTGGGTGAGTCAGAGGTTGTCCTGAACTTTGTGTCACTCCTGCGACTCGTGTGTTTGGACCTGTTATCCTGTTCCTCCGTGTTCCTGGATATTCTCCTAATCCTCCGTGTTCCTGGATATTCTCCTGTACCTGTTTCCCCGTGGAACTACAAGCACCAGCATCACAGCAATACCTTTCTGGCTTCACACCTTCTACACCTGTAGTGTGCTCCAGCCTTCAGCAGTAGAGACTCCCTATCCAGGTGCATTCTAACAACTCACCTGTGATTCAGCCTGCAAGCTGATTGTGCTTCTCCAAAAGCACAGTGGACATTAACACCTAGTCTCCTGCATTGCTACCAGGTTTGCTACTATTATTCCCATCTCTGCTGGCTCCACGTTTTAACCATTCCGGTTCACTTCCATTTCTGCATTACAAACTCTGCCATAGACTTTCAGTTTCAAACCATACTATTCCATTGCCATTACCATTGCCGTTACCATTGTCATTTCCATTGCATTCGTTTGTTTACTTTCTGCTGCATTATTATCTGGACTTTTCTGTTATTAATAAATCTACATTGTGCACATGCGCAGAAACCCAGTACTGCCTCCTCACTTCATTCCACCTACCTCCACTGACCCACTAGCGCCCCCTCCGGGGACACAAACTAAACCAACTCTGACAATCAGTGCTCAATATCTGTGCTCAGTATCAGTGCTGTATTGTGGTGACCAGTATATAATAGTACAGTACAGTAGTCCATTGCTGTATCTTGCTGTTTCGTGTCAGTTCTAGTATCCTCATCAGTGCTCAATTTCTGTGCTCAGTATCAGTGCTGCATTGTGGTGACCAGTATATAGTAGTACAGTACAGTAGTCCATTACTGTGTCTTGCTGCTCCGTGTCAGTTCTATTATCCTCATCAGTGCTCAATATCTGTGCTCAGTATCAGTGCTGCATTGTGGTGACCAGTATATAATTCAACAGTACAGTAGTCCAGTGCTGTTCTCGCTGCCCAGTGTCAGTTCTAGTATCCTCATCAGTGCTCAGTATCACTACTCATTGTCTTGTGCTGCATTGTGGTGACTAAAAGTCCAGTGTCTTGTGCTGCATTTTGCTGCTGTAGGGTGCTGTGGTAGCGTCCTGTCACTGTGCATAGGTCATCATCATTCCAGTCACAGTGGTATCTGGTATCTATCTAGTGGTATCTAATTCCAGACATTACTGCCGTCTAATTACAGATTTATTACTGGCATATAATTCCACACATTAAATAATGGAGAACAAAAATGTGGAGGGTAAAATAGGGAAAGATCAAGATCCACTTCCACCTAGTGCTGAAGCTGCTGCCACTAGTCATGGCAGAGACGATGAAATGTCATCAATGTCGTCTGCCAAGGCCGATGCCCAATGTCATAGTAGAGAGCATGTAAAATCCAAAAAACAAAAGTTCAGTAAAATGACCCAAAAATCTGAATTAAAAGTGTCTGAGGAGAAGCATAAACTTGCCAATATGCCATTTACGACACGGAGTAGCAAGGAACGGCTAAGGCCCTCTCCTATGTTCCTCATGACTAGTGGGTCAGCTTCACATGAGGATGGAAGCACTCATCTTCCCGCTAGAAAAATGAAAAGAGTTAAGCTGGCAAAAGCACAGCAAAGAACTGTGCATTCTTCTAAATCACAAATCCCCAAGGAGAGTCCAATTGTGTCGGTTGCGATGCCTGACCTTCCCAACACTGCACGGGAAGAGGTGGCTCCTTCCATCATTTGCACACCCCCTGCAAGTGCTGGAAGAAGCACCCACAGTCCAGTTCCTGATAGTCAAATTGAAGATGTCACTGTTGAAGTACACCAGGATGAGGATATGGGTGTTGCTGGCGCTGAGGAGGAAATTGACAAGGAGGATGCTGAAGGAGAGGTGGTTTGTTTAAGTCAGGCACCCGGGGAGACACCTGTTGTCCGTGGGATCAATAAGACCGTTGACATGCCTGGTCAAAATACAAAAAAAAAAAAAACCCTCTTCGGTGTGGAATTATTTCAACAGAAATGCGGACAACTGGTGTCAAGCCGTGTGTTGCCTTTGTCAAGCTGTAATAAGTAGGGGTAAGGACGTTAACCACCTAGGTATATATCCTCCCTTATACGTCACCTGGAGTGCATTCATCAGAAGTCATTGACAAGTTCAAAAACTTTGGGTGACAGCGGAAGCAGTCCACTGACAACTAAATCCCTTCTTCCTCTTGTACCCAAGCTCTTGCAAACCACACCACCAACTCCCTCAGTGTCAATTTCCTCCTTAGACAGGAACGCCTATAGTCCTGCAGGCCATGTCACTGGCAAGTCTGACGAGTCCTTTTCTAACTGGGATTCCTACGATGGATCCTTGAGTGTAACGCCTACTGCTGCTGACGCTGCTGTTGTTGCTGCTGGGAGTCGATCGTCATCCCAAAGGGGAAGTCGGAAGACCACTGGTACTACTTCCAGTAAGCAATTGACTGTCCAATAGTCCTTCGCGAGGAAGATGAAATATCACAGCAGCCATCCTGTTGCAAAGCAGATAACTCAGGCCTTGACAACTATGTTGGTGTTAGAGGTGCGTCCGGTATCCGCCGTTAGTTCACAGGGACTTAGAGAATTGCTTGAGGTAGTGTGTCCCCGGTACCAAATACCATCTAGGTTCCACTTCTCTAGGCAGGCGATACCGAGAATGTACACAGACGTCAGAAAAAGACTCACCAGTGTCCTAAAAAATGCAGTTGTACCCAATGTCCACTTAACCACGGACATGTGGACAAGTGGAGCAGGGCAGACTAAGGACTATATGACTGTGACAGCCCACTGGGTAGATGTATTGCCTCCCGCAGCAACAACAGCAGCGGCGGTACCAGTAGCAGCATCTCGCAAACGCCAACTCGTTCCTAGGCAGGATACACTTTGTATCACCGCTTTCCATAAGAGGCACACAGCTGACAACCTCTTACGGAAACTGAGGAACATCATCGCATATTGGCTTACCCCAATTGGACTCTCCTGGGGATTTGTGACATTGGACAACGCCACCAATATTGTGCATGCATTACATGTGGGCAAATTCCAGCACGTCCCATGTTTTGCACATACAATGAATTTGGTGGTGCAGAATTTTTGAAAAAATGACAGGGGCGTGCAAGAGATGCTGTCGGTGGCCCGAAGAATTGCAGGCCACTTTCGGAATTCAACCACCGCGTGCCGAAGACTGGAGCACCAGCAAACACTCCTGAACATGCCCTACCATCAGCTGAAGCAAGAGGTGGTAACGAGGTGGAATTCAACCCTCTATATGCTTCAGAGGATGGAGGAGCAGCAAAAGGCCATTCAAGCCTATACATCTGCCTACGATATAGGCAAAGGAGGGGGAATGCACCTGACTCAAGTGCAGTGGAGAATGATTTCAACGTTGTGCAAGGTTCTGCAACACTCTGAACTTGCCACACGTGAAGTCAGTTCAGACACTGCCAGCCTGAGTCAGGTCATTCCCCTCATCAGGCTTTTGCAGAAGCAGCTGGAGAGATTGAAGGAGGAGCTAAAATGGAGCGATTCCACTAGGCATGTGGGACTTTTGGATGGAGCCCTTTATTCACTTAACCAAGATTCAAGGGTGGTCAATCTGTTGAAATCAGAGCACTACATTTTGGCCACCGTGCTCGATCCTAGGTTTAAAGCCTACGTTATATCTCTCTTTCCGGCAGACACAAGTCTGCAGATGTTCAAAGACCTGCTGGTGAGACAATTGTCAATGCAAGCGGAACGTGACCCGCCAACAGCTCCTCCTTCATTTTCCCATGCCACTGGAGCTGACAGGAAAAGGATAAAATTTCCAAAACCACCCGCTGGCGGTGATGCAGGGCAGTCAGGAGCGATAGCTGACATCTGGTCCGGATCGAAGGACAGAGGCAATTTGGAGGCCCTTGCACAAACTGGCTTTATTTTACCTAAGTTGCCCCCCCCCCCCCCCCTCCAGTGTGTACTCCGAAAGAGTGTTTAGTGCAGCCGGTAACCTTGTCAGCGATCGGCGTAGGAGGTTACTTCCAGAAAATGTGGGATGTTCATCAAAATGAATTATAATCAATTTCTCCGTGGAGACATTTACCAGCAATTGCCTCCAGAAAGTACATAGGGACCTGTGATGGTGGATTCCAGTGGGGACAAATTTATACTCTGTGAGGAGCGGGATGTACACAGTGATGGGGGTGAGGAATCGGACGATGAGGAGGAGGTGGACATCCTGCCTCTGTAGAGCCAGTTTGTGCAAGGAGAGGTTGCTTCTTTTTTGGTGGGGGCCCAAACCAACCAGTCATTTCAGCCACAGTCATGTGGCAGACACTGTCGCTGAAATGATGGGTTTGTTAAAGTGTGCATGTCCTGCTTATACAACATAAGGGTGGGTGGGAGGGCCCAAGGACAATTCCATCTTGCACCTCTTTTTTTTTAAATTTATGTTTGCATCATGTGCAGTTTGGAGACTATTATTTTAAGTGCCATCCTGTCTGATACTGCAGTGCCACTCCTAGATGGGCCAGGTGTTTGTGCCGCCCACTTGGGTCACTTAGCTTAGTCATCCAGAGACCTCGGTACAAACTTTAGGACTAAAAATAATACTGTGAGGTGTGAGGTGTTCAGAATAGACTGAAAATGAGTGGAAATTATGGTTATTGAGGTTAATAATACTATAGGATCAAAATGACCCCCAAATTCTATGATTTAAGCTGTTTTTGAGGGGTTTTTGGAAAAAAAAATACCCGAATCCAAAACACACCCGAATGCGACAAAAATTCTTAAGGGAGGTTTTGCCAAAACATGTCCGAATCCAAAACACGACCGCGGAACCGAATCCAAAACCAAAACACAAAACCCGAAATATGCCCGCTGCACATCTCAGTGCTTGTAGCTGCCAATCATAAAATATGAGGACAAACAGAATTCAATCTAGTCCCTCACAACATAACTGGACCTAAGGATGACATATAAACACAGTTTACTTAAATTTAAAATTTTGTCTGAATACAAAATATTTGGCCTAGGGATGCCATGAAATTGTTTTTGATACTCTAGGGCGTTATGACTCAAAAAAGCTTGGGAACCACTGATTAATACGCAGAATACTAACTGTCTTAAAATGAGTATGGTATATCACTTTACTTGACACAGAGGGCCAAATGTAATAGAGTGAGAGTTTCAAAAAGTGATAGATTTGGTGAGGTTTTTCAGTTTTTTTTTAAAGTGGCAATCATTTACACAGCAAATCAGCCTGGTTTTGCAGTGTAAATGATTGCCACTTTTAAAAAAAAACCTGAAAAACCTTACCAAATCTCTCACTTTCTGAAACTCTCACTCTATTACATTTGACCCTGAATCTCAAAATTATCTTCTATCCCATAGACACATCCTCACCACTTTTGCGTGAATTGTATGCGAAAGAAAATCCAACACATTATTGGTTTCTTCTTTTCTTTTATGATATTAACCGCTGAGGTAAAGAACATCAAGAAGGGGATATAAAACTACTACAAGGACTCCGCCTTAGACCATAAGTATAAGACTGTGCTCTGACAGTTAGCACTTTGGAATTTTACCCCAACAGAACACAATATTTAAATGATTACAATTTTTGTATAAAACAATCATACTGCAGCAAATAGGATATCAGGAAGATAACAAACAATTGAAACACAATAATCCTATTTTATACAGAAGCAAATATGACTAATATAAATCCCAGAAAACATCCATATGGCTGTGCAGCATACTTACCGACATTCTGGCTGCTCTCTGCGGGAGAGAGCAGCTAGGTCGGCTCAGGAGGGGGGCAGGGAGTGCTGTGACGTGAGGAGGGAGTGGGTCGGAGATGGGCCGGGGGTGGGACAGGGGCGGAGTTACAGTGACACCTCCTTTAAGCCACACCCCCGCTCTGTAATGCCACGATCACCAGCATTACACTGCAGGGGGCGTGGCTATGATGACGCGATTCAGCAAGAATCGCGTCATCGACTGCCCGGACCGCACACTTTACACACTAAGTGGGCGGACGGGCAGGGGGAACGACGGGCATAACAGGGACCGACACCACTGGTGTCCTCGTAGTGGTTCTGGCACCACTGGCGTCCTTGTTTCCAAGTTCAATGATGTTACAGCATCAGCGTCTGTTGGTCCCGCCCAAACATTTAATCAATTAATGACTTCATCAGTGAATCTGTCACTCCATTGTCAAAGAAAGTGCTTATAAAGCCAGCTGAATTAAACGAGTCAAAATGCTGTTAACGATCACATGATCATACACTTAAAAAAACAACTCACAGAAGGAATATAAACAAGGCATTTCCACATTCTTCCATAGGCTTATAGTATGCCGCAGCCGCCATATTACTGTAGATTTTGACTCTTATAATGCAGCCATTTTCCCTATGCCTATACCGGCTACCAAACTCCATATAAGCAGTGGTGGAAGTACCGGAGACAATGGAGTCGATTGCCACCAGGCTTCTGCTCTGAAGGGGCACCTTCTACATTGCCTCTGGTCTGTCACGGTCTTGCCTCGCCAGGTGCGGGAGGGCTGGGACTTACCAGTCCGGGTGCTCTGGCGGGGTGCCAGCTGCTGGCACTGGGCGAGGTGAATATGCAGGCTTGCTGAGGCCTGTGTGAGGAGGCAGGCTGGGTGTAGCGTCATTGGTGGCGGCTCATGGTGCCACCATCTTGGATTCTGGCAAAGGTGTGTTTTTCCCTTCCTTCTCTCAGGAAGAGGTTCTGGCTGCAGCAACCAATGGGATCTGTGCTATAGGTATAAATCTGGGAGACCAGGAAGTAGAGTTTGCCAGTGCAATGTCCTCCACAGCCTAGGCTGTGGTAATAGTTTTCTGTGCTCCGCTGCAGCGTCCGTGCAGCACTTGTCTGAAACCAGCTTCCAGCTTTCGACTGCATCATATCCAGAGTCAGTCTTGCTAAATCCTATTCTAGCAGACAAACAATTTGGAAGCTGCTCAATCATACCTGGAGATAATTATATATCAGGTGCTGGAAGGGGGAGGGGTCACAGACAAACAAGCAAAGAGGAATGGGGGTGCAAATCCCCACCCCCAAATTCCCTTCCGCACACTGAAAATTACCTGTAACCATCCCTGAATCTATCTGGTAATAAAATTCAGAGAATTCGTCACAAATGTTTGCAAACACATGTTTAGCTGCTGGCCACTTCACGGCTTCTCTGATACAGCAGTCCTAACTACTTGATAGCAGTGCCCACATTGGGCCATGTAATTTGTCACAGTATGCCTCATAATAAAGGCCATTACTAAAACAGTTCCAGACTGAGAGCTAACTTACCAGGGAGCCACCCCCAGGATCTCCCATTGGCACTACAAGGAACAGCATGCCTTCCAAATGCTGCTCCCATTCAATGCCTCATGCACACAAGCAGACAAACAACTTGGAAGCTGCTCAATCATACCTGGAGATAATTATATATCAGGTGCCGGAAGGGGGAAGGGTCACAGACAAACAAGCAAAGAGGAAGGGGGGTGCAAATCCCCACCCCCAAATTCCCTTCCGCACACTGAAAATGACCTGTAACCATCCCTGAATCTATCTGGTAATAAAATTCAGAGAATTCGTCACAAATGTTTGCAAACACATGTTTAGCTGCTGGCCACTTCACGGCTTCTCTGATACAGCAGTCCTAACTACTTGATAGCAGTGCCCACATTGGGCCATGTAATTTGTCACAATATGCCTCATTATAAAGGCCATTACTAAAACAGTTCCAGACTGAGAGCTAACTTACCAGGGAGCCACCCCCAGGATCTCCCATTGGCACTATAAGTAACAGCATGCCTTCCAAATGCTGCTCCCATTCAATGCCTCATGCACACAAGCAGACGAACAATTTGGAAGCTGCTCAATCATACCTGGAGATAATTATATATCAGGTGCTGGAAGGGGGAGGGGTCACAGACAAACAAGCAAAGAGGAAGGGGGGTGCAAATCCCCACCCCCAAATTCCCTTCCGCACACTGAAAATTACCTGTAACCATCCCTGAATCTATCTGGTAATAAAATTCAGAGAATTCGTCACAAATGTTTGCAAACACATGTTTAGCTGCTGGCCACTTCACGGCTTCTCTGATACAGCAGTCCTAACTACTTGATAGCAGTGCCCACATTGGGCCATGTAATTTGTCACAGTATGCCTCATAATAAAGGCCATTCCTAAAACAGTTCCAGACTGAGAGCTAACTTACCAGGGAGACACCCCCAGGATCTCCCATTGGCACTACAAGGAACAGCATGCCTTCCAAATGCTGCTCCCATTCAATGCCTCATGCACACAATCAGACAAACAATTTGGAAGCTGCTCAATCATACCTGGAGATAATTATATATCAGGTGCTGGAAGGGGGAGGGGTCACAGACAAACAAGCAAAGAGGAAGGGGGGTGCAAATACCCACCCCCAAATTCCCTTCCGCACACTGAAAATTACCTGTAACCATCCCTGAATCTATCTGGTAATAAAATTCAGAGAATTCGTCACAAATGTTTGCAAACACATGTTTAGCTGCTGGCCACTTCACGGCTTCTCTGATACAGCAGTCCTAACTACTTGATAGCAGTGCCCACATTGGGCCATGTAATTTGTCACAGTATGCCTCATAAATTAGGCCATTACTAAAACAGTTCCAGACTGAGAGCTAACTTACCAGGGAGCCACCCCCAGGATCTCCCATTGGCACTACAAGGAACAGCATGCCTTCCAAATGCTGCTCCCATTCAATGCCTCATGCACACAAGCAGACAAACAATTTGGAAGCTGCTCAATCATACCTGGAGATAATTATATATCTGGTGCTGGAAGGGGGAGGGGTCACAGACAAACAAGCAAAGAAGAAGGGGGGTGCAAATCCCCACCCCCAAATTCCCTTCCGCACACTGAAAATTACCTGTAACCATCCCTGAATCTATCTGGTACTAAAATTCAGAGAATTTGTCACAAATGTTTGCAAACACATGTTTAGCTGCTGGCCACTTCACGGCTTCTCTGATACAGCAGTCCTAACTACTTGATAGCAGTGCCCACATTGGGCCATGTAATTTGTCACAGTATGCCTCATAAATTAGGCCATTACTAAAACAGTTCCAGACTGAGAGCTAACTTACCAGGGAGCCACCCCCAGGATCTCCCATTGGCACTACAAGGAACAGCATGCCTTCCAAATGCTGCTCCCATTCAATGCCTCATGCACACAAGCAGACAAACAATTTGGAAGCTGCTCAATCATACCTGGAGATAATTATATATCAGGTGCTGGAAGGGGGAGGGGTCACAGACAAACAAGCAAAGAGGAAGGGGGGTGCAAATCCCCACCCCCAAATTCCCTTCCGCACACTGAAAATTACCTGTAACCATCCCTGAATCTATCTGGTACTAAAATTCAGAGAATTTGTCACAAATGTTTGCAAACACATGTTTAGCTGCTGGCCACTTCACGGCTTCTCTGATACAGCAGTCCTAACTACTTGATAGCAGTGCCCACATTGGGCCATGTAATTTGTCACAGTATGCCTTATAATAAAGGCCATTACTATAACAGTTCCAGACTGAGAGCTAACTTACCAGGGAGCCACCCCCAGGATCTCCCATTGGCACTACAAGGAACAGCATGCCTTCCAAATGCTGCTCCCATTCAATGCCTCATGCACACAAGCAGACAAACAATTTGGAAGCTGCTCAATCATACCTGGAGATAATTATATATCAGGTGCTGGAAGGGGGAGGGGTCACAGACAAACAAGCAAAGAGGAAGGGGGGTGCAAATCCCCACCCCCAAATTCCCTTCCGCACACTGAAAATTACCTGTAACCATCCCTGAATCTATCTGGTAATAAAATTCAGAGAATTCATCACAAATGTTTGCAAACACATGTTTAGCTGCTGGCCACTTCACGGCTTCTCTGATACAGCAGTCCTAACTACTTGATAGCAGTGCCCACATTGGGCCATGTAATTTGTCACAGTATGCCTCATAATAAAGGCCATTACTAAAACAGTTCCAGACTGAGAGCTAACTTACCAGGGAGCCACCCCCAGGATCTCCCTTTGGCACTACAAGGAACAGCATGCCTTCCAAATGCTGCTCCCATTCAATGCCTCATGCACACAAGCAGACAAACAATTTGGAAGCTGCTCAATCATACCTGGAGATAATTATATATCAGGTGCTGGAAGGGGGAGGGGTCACAGACAAACAAGCAAAGAGGAAGGGGGGTGCAAATCCCCACCCCCAAATTCCCTTCCGCACACTGAAAATTACCTGTAACCATCCCTGAATCTATCTGGTAATAAAATTCAGAGAATTCATCACAAATGTTTGCAAACACATGTTTAGCTGCTGGCCACTTCACGGCTTCTCTGATACAGCAGTCCTAACTACTTGATAGCAGTGCCCACATTGGGCCATGTAATTTGTCACAGTATGCCTCATAATAAAGGCCATTACTAAAACAGTTCCAGACTGAGAGCTAACTTACCAGGGAGCCACCCCCAGGATCTCCCTTTGGCACTACAAGGAACAGCATGCCTTCCAAATGCTGCTCCCATTCAATGCCTCATGCACACAAGCAGACAAACAATTTGGAAGCTGCTCAATCATACCTGGAGATAATTATATATCAGGTGCTGGAAGGGGGAGGGGTCACAGACAAACAAGCAAAGAGGAAGGGGGGGTGCAAATCCCCACCCCCAAATTCCCTTCCGCACACTGAAAATTACCTGTAACCATCCCTGATTTTATCTGGTAATAAAATTCAGAGAATTCGTCACAAATGTTTGCAAACACATGTTTAGCTGCTGGCCACTCCACGGCTTCTCTGATACAGCAGTCCTAACTACTTGATAGCAGTGCCCGCATTGGGCCATGTAATTTGTCACAGTATGCCTCATAATAAAGGCCATTACTAAAACAGTTCCAGACTGAGAGCTAACTTACCAGGGAGCCACCCCCAGGATCTCCCATTGGCACTACAAAGAACAGCATGCCTTCCAAATGCTGCTCCCATTCAATGCCTCATGCACACAAGCAGACAAACAATTTGGAAGCTGCTCAATCATACCTGGAGATAATTATATATCAGGTGCTGGAAGGGGGAGGGGTCACAGACAAACAAGCAAAGAGGAAGGGGGGTGCAAATCCCCACCCCCAAATTCCCTTCCGCACACTGAAAATTACCTGGAAGCTTAAATCATAGAATTTGGGGGTCATTTTGATCCCATAGTATTATTAACCTCAATAACCATAATTTCCACTCATTTTCAGTCTATTCTGAACACCTCACAATATTATTTTTAGTCCTAAAATATGCACCGAGGTCGCTAGATGACTAAGCTAAGCGACACACGTGGCCGACACAAACACCTGGCCCATCTAGGAGTGGCACTGCAGTGTCAGACAGGATGGCACTTCAACAAAATAGTCCCCAAACAGCACATGATGCAAAGAAAAAAAGAGGCGCAATGAGGTAGCTGTGTGACTAAGCTAAGCGACCCAAGTGGCCGACACAAATACCTGGCCCATCTAGGAGTGGCACTGCAGTGTCAGACAGGATGGCACTTCAAAAAAATAGTCCCCAAATAGCACATGATGCAAAGAAAAAAAGAGGTAAAATGAGGTAGCTGTGTGACTAAGCTAAGCGACCCAAGTGGCCGACACAAACACCTGGCCCATCTAGGAGTGGCACTGCAGTGTCAGACAGGATGGCAATTCAAAAAAATAGTCCCCAAATAGCACATGATGCAAAGAAAAAAAGAGGCGCAATGAGGTAGCTGTGTGACTAAGCTAAGCGACACAAGTGGCCGACACAAACACCTGGCCCATCTAGGAGTGGCACTGCAGTGTCGGACAGGATGGCACTTCCAAAAATAGTTCCCAAACAGCACATGATGCAAAGAAAAATGAAAGAAAAAAAGAGGTGCAAGATGGAATTGTCCTTGGGCCCTCCCACCCACCCTTATGTTGTATAAACAGGACATGCACACTTTAACGAACCCATCATTTCAGCGACAGGGTCTGCCACACAACTGTGACTGAAATGACTGGTTGGTTTGGGCCCCCACCAAAAAAAGGAGCAATCAATCTCTCCTTGCACAAACTGGCTCTACAGAGGCAAGATGTCCACCTCCTCCTCTTCCTCCGATTCCTCACCCCTTTCACTGTGTACAGCCCCCTCCTCACAGATTATTAATTCGTCCCCACTGGAATCCACCATCTCAGGTCCCTGTGTACTTTCAGGAGGAAATTGCTGGTGAATGTCTCCACCGAGGAAATGATTATAATTCATTTTGATGAACATCATCTTCTCCACATTTTGTGGAAGTAACCTCGTATGCCGATTGCTGACAAGGTGAGCGGCTGCACTAAACACGCTTTCGGAGTACACACTGGAGGGGGGGCAACTTAGATAAAATAAAGCCAGTTTCTGCAAGGGCCTCCAAATTGCCTCTTTTTCCTGCCAGTATACGTACGGACTGTCTGACGTGCCTACTTGGATGCTGTCACTCATATAATCCTCCACCATTCTGTCAATGGTGACAGAATCATATGCAGTGACAGTAGACGACATGTCAGTAATCGTTGGCAGGTCCTTCAGTCCGGACCAGATGTCAGCACTCGCTCCAGACTGCCCTGCATCACCGCCAGCGGGTTGGCTCGGAATTCTTAGCCTTTTCCTCGCACCCCCAGTTGCGGGAGAATGTGAAGGAGGAGCTGTTGACGGGTCACGTTCCGCTTGACTTGATAATTTTCTCACCAGCAGGTCTTTGAACCTCTGCAGACTTGTGTCTGCCGGAAAGAGAGATACAACGTAGGTTTTAAATCTAGGATCGAGCACGGTGGCCAAAATGTAGTGCTCTGATTTCAACAGAATGATCACCCGTGAATCCTGGTTAAGCGAATTAAGGGCTCCTTCCAGAAGTCCCACATGCCTAGCGGAATCGTTCTGTTTTAGCTCCTCCTTCAATGTCTCCAGCTTCTTCTGCAAAAGCCTGATGAGGGGAATGACCTGACTCAGGCTGGCAGTGTCTGAACTGACTTCACGTGTGGCAAGTTCAAAGGGTTGCAGAACCTTGCACAAGGTTGAAATCATTCTTCACTGCACTTGAGTCAGGTGCATTCCCCCTCCTTTGCCTATATCGTAGGCAGATGTATAGGCTTGAATGGCCTTTTGCTGCTCCTCCATCCTCTGAAGCATATAGAGGGTTGAAATCCACCTCGTTACCACCTCTTGCTTCAGATAATGGCAGGGCAGGTTCAGGACTGTTTGCTGGTGCTCCAGTTTTCGGCACGCGGTAGCTGAATGCCGAAAGTGGCCCGCAATACTTCGGGCCACCGACAGCATCTCTTGCACGCCCCTGTTGTTTTTTAAATAATTCTGCACCACCAAATTCAATGTATGTGCAAAACATGGGACGTGCTGGAATTTGCCCAGATGTAATACACGCACATTATTGGTGGCGTTGTCCGATGTTACAAATCCCCAAAAGAGTCCAATTGGGGTAAGCCATTCTGCGATGATGTTCCTCAGTTTCCGTAAGAGGTTGTCAGCTGTGTGCTTCTTATGGAAAGCGGTGATGCAAAGCGTAGCCTGCCTAGGAACGAGTTGGCGTTTGCGAGATGCTGCTACTGGTGCCGCCGCTGCTGTTCTTGCTGCGGGAGGCAATACATCTACCCAGTGGGCTGTCACAGTCATATAGTCCTGAGTCTGCCCTGCTCCACTTGTCCACATGTCCGTGGTTAAGTGGACATTGGGTACAACTGCATTTTTTAGGACACTGGTGACTCTTTTTCTGACGTCTGTGTACATATTCGGTATCGCCTGCCTAGAGAAATGGAACCTAGATGGTATTTGGTACCGGGGACACAGTACCTCAATCAAGTTTCTAGTTCCCCGTGAATTAATGGTGGATACCGGAAACACGTTTCTCACCACCCAGGCTGCCAAGGCCTGAGTTATCCGCTTTGCAGCAGGATGACTGCTGTGATATTTCATCTTCCTCGCAAAGGACTGTTGGACAGTCAATTGCTTACTGGTAGTAGTACAAGTGGTCTTCTGACTTCCCCTCTTGGATGACGATCAACTCCCAGCAGCAACAACAGCAGCGCCAGCAGCAGTAGGTGTTACACTCAAGGATGCATCGGAGGAATCCCAGGCAGGACAGGACTCGTCAGACTTGACAGTGACATGGCCTGCAGGACTATTGGCATTCCTGGGGAAGGAAGAAATTGACACTGAGGGAGTTGGTGGGGTGGTTTGCGTGAGCTTGGTTACAAGAGGAAGGGATTTACTGGTCAGTGGACTGCTTCCGCTGTCGCCCAAAGTTTTTGAACTTGTCACTGACTTATGATGAATGCGCTGCAGGTGACGTATAAGGGAGGATGTTCCGAGGTGGTTAACGTCCTTACCCCTACTTATTACAGCTTGACAAAGGCAACACACGGCTTGACAAATGTTGTCCGCATTTCTGTTGAAATACTTCCACACCGAAGAGCTGATTTTTATGGTATTTTCACCAGGCAT
This sequence comes from Pseudophryne corroboree, assembly GCF_028390025.1. Taxonomy (NCBI): domain Eukaryota; kingdom Metazoa; phylum Chordata; class Amphibia; order Anura; family Myobatrachidae; genus Pseudophryne; species Pseudophryne corroboree. The sequence goes on from NC_086451.1 coordinate 406,377,920, forward strand.
GTCAATGGCCCTAATCCTCCCACGGACAACAGGTGTCTCCCTGGGTGCCTGACTTAAACAAACCACCTCACCATCAGAATCCTCCTGGTCAATTTCCTCCCCAGCGCCAGCAACACCCATATCCTCCTCATCCTGGTGTACTTCAACACTGACATCTTCAATCTGACTATCAGGAACTGGACTGCGGGTGCTCCTTCCAGCACTTGCAGGGGGCGTGCAAATGGTTGAAGGCGCATGCTCTTCACGTCCAGTGTTGGGAAGGTCAGGCATCGCAAACGACACAATTGGACTCTCCTTGTGGATTTGTGATTTCGAAGAACGCAAAGTTCTTTGCTGTGCTTTTGCCAGCTTGAGTCTTTTCATTTTTCTAGCGAGAGGCTGAGTGCTTCCATCCTCATGTGAAGCTAAACCACTAGCCATGAACATAGGCCAGGGCCTCAGCCGTTCCTTGCCACTCCGTGTGGTAAATGGCATATTGGCAAGTTTACGCTTCTCCTCTGACAATTTTATTTTAGATTTTTGAGTCCTTTTTTTACTGATATTTGGTGTTTTGGATTTTACATGCTCTGTACTATGACATTGGGCATCGGCCTTGGCAGACGACGTTGCTGGCATTTCATCGTCTCGGCCATGACTAGTGGCAGCAGCTTCAGCACGAGGTGGAAGTCGATCTTGATCTTTCCCTATTTTTGGAACCTCAACATTTTTGTCCTCCATATTTTAATAGGCACAACTAAAAGGCACCTCAGGTAAACAATGGAGATGGATGGATACTAGTATACTTATGGATGGACGAGCGACTGCCGACACAGAGGTAGCTACAGCCGTGGACTACCGTACTGCGTCTGCTGCTAATATAGACTGGATGTAATGATATAAAAAATATATATATATCACTACTGCAGCCGGACAGGTATATATTATATAATGACGGACCTGCTGGACACTGTCAGCAGCACTGCAGACTCCTAAAGTAAGCTACTAGTAGTATCAAGAAGATAGAAAAAAAAAAAAACACCACAGGTAGGTGGTATACAATTATGGATGGACGAGCGACTGCCGACACAGAGGTAGCTACAGCCGTGGACTACCGTACTGCGTCTGCTGCTAATATAGACTGGATGATAATGATATAAAAAATATATATATATCACTACTGCAGCCGGACAGGTATATATTATATAATGACGGACCTGCTGGACACTGTCAGCAGCACTGCAGACTCCTAAAGTAAGCTACTAGTAGTATCAAGAAGATAGAAGAAAAAAAAACACCACAGGTAGGTGGTATACAATTATGGATGGACGAGCGACTGCCGACACAGAGGTAGCTACAGCCGTGGACTACCGTACTGCGTCTGCTGCTAATATAGACTGGATGATAATGATATAAAAAATATATATATATCACTACTGCAGCCGGACAGGTATATATTATATAATGACGGACCTGCTGGACACTGTCAGCAGCACTGCAGACTCCTAAAGTAAGCTACTAGTAGTATCAAGAAGATAGAAAAAAAAAACACCACAGGTAGGTGGTATACAATTATGGATGGACGAGCGACTGCCGACACAGAGGTAGCTACAGCCGTGGACTACCGTACTGCGTCTACTGCTAATATAGACTGGATGATAATGATATAAAAAATATATATATATATCACTACTGCAGCCGGACAGGTATATATTATATAATGACGGACCTGCTGGACACTGTCAGCAGCACTGCAGACTCCTAAAGTAAGCTACTAGTAGTATCAAGAAGATAGAAGAAAAAAAAACACCACAGGTAGGTGGTATACAATTATGGATGGACGAGCGACTGCCGACACAGAGGTAGCTACAGCCGTGGACTACCGTACTGCGTCTGCTGCTAATATAGACTGGATGATAATGATATAAAAAATATATATATATCACTACTGCAGCCGGACAGGTATATATTATATAATGACGGACCTGCTGGACACTGTCAGCAGCACTGCAGACTCCTAAAGTAAGCTACTAGTAGTATCAAGAAGATAGAAAAAAAAAAAAACACCACAGGTAGGTGGTATACAATTATGGATGGACGAGCGACTGCCGACACAGAGGTAGCTACAGCCGTGGACTACCGTACTGCGTCTACTGCTAATATAGACTGGATGATAATGATATAAAAAATATATATATATATATCACTACTGCAGCCGGACAGGTATATATTATATAATGACGGACCTGCTGGACACTGTCAGCAGCACTGCAGACTCCGAAAGTAAGCTACTAGTAGTATAAAGAAGATAGAAAAAAAAAAACCACCACAGGTAGGTGGTATACAATTATGGATGGACGAGTGACTGCCGACACAGAGGTAGCTACAGCCGTGGACTACCGTACTGCGTCTGCTGCTAATATAGACTGGATGATAATGATATAAAAAATATATATATATCACTACTGCAGCCGGACAGGTATATATTATATAATTAATGACGGACCTGCTGGACACTGTCAGCAGAATGCGTTTATAGAATAAAAATGTGAGAGGTGCGGTGCGTGTGGTGGTGCCTGCTGTCGTGCAGGTGTAGACTCTGTACTCACCAGGCGCCGCTCTCTCTCACCTTCATGTACCGGAACCTTCAACGGACCTGGAATTCTTCAGTCGGATCCGGACACGGCGATTCCCCCTCGGAGCTGACCGACGACCTAGCTGAGGAGAGAAGGGTTTACATTAAAGGGGGTATCGACCCTGCTTCCGGTGGAACAGGGGATACCCCAGGGGTGGCTGCGACCTTCACCGGCTGGGTGAATGGTCATCACCGGCACAAAGCCTCAGCTACCCAGCTTTCACACACTCGCGCTTTCGCACGTAGTGTGATGAAAGGGATTCTCACGTCCGTGAGCAATCCTAACTCCGGCGCTCGGGGACAAACAAGGGACAGACGTACACGGATGCTACTCACCGTCACAAGTCTTGCACTCCGATCTTCTCCACTTACAGGTCCCTGTAAGGAGGCAAAGAGAAACAGCCGTGCAGGGCCTAACTCTACCCTAGTGTCACACCCTACACTAAATACAACAGCCGAGCCCTCAAACTAGCTCTGTGGGTGTGGTGCAACACAACTAGGCACAACTTAAACACATACACTTTGCCCTGCACGGTAACATATATCACACTATCGGAGTTACAACATAAAACGGTGCTGTCCCTTTATCTACCCGACCCAGAACACCCAGTAGTGGGGACCGCACAGCTCACCCACCAACCGTACTCTCAGGGTGGCCTGAGCCTAGCGCCCAGCACCACCTTTACTCACCTCAGGGAAACACTGCTTCGCTGGGCCTAGCGCCCCCTAACTGCCCACAGGCCGGAGGCCTGACTTTGCCCACGGGCCTAGCGCCCACCTACCTTGCTGTCCGTTGGGTGACCTGGGCCTTGTGCCCAGGGTCACCTTAATGTATCCCTAATTTGGCCACAAATACCCTAGGGCCTAACGCCCTCTATTAGCCACAGGCCTAGTGCCTAGATTGTCCCCCGGGCCTAGTGCCCGCCTAACTGGTGCCGCATGGGTGGGGTGGCTTGGGCCTAATGCCCAAACCACCTCATCAATATTGGGGGCCCAAACTCCTAACTGTGCCCAGGCCTAGCGCCTGAATTGTGTCCTCGGGCCTAATGCCCGTCCCTGGTGGTCGAGGGAGGAAAAGGGGAGGGGGGGGAAGGATGCCTCACTGAGGCCTTACCTAACCCGGGGGCCTCCACCGTCTTCTGCCGCTGACCCGTCCTGGCCAGCGGCGCCTCCGTCTTTTCCCTGCGTCCAGCCGCCGCTGGACATCTTCTTTCTGCAGGCCGACGTCTTCTGGCCTCTTCCGCGGCCTCGGGACCTCCTCTCCCCGCGGTCGTCGTCTTCTCCTCGGCGCCGGATCCTCTTCTGCGCTCCGGCGCGCCGACGACCTCCTCCGCTGCTTCCCGCCGTGACTTCTCTCCTCGCCGCTCTTCGGCGCGGCCTCCTGCTCTGCGTCCCGCCCGGCGTCTGACGTCAGACGCCGGAGGCGGGGCCTATGACGCGGCGAGCGCCAATTGGCTCGCCGCGTCTCTCCACGATTGGCTGCCGCTCCGGGAGCCGCGATTGGCTCCCGGAGGGCGCCAAGATTCAAATGCCGCGGGCGGCGCTTCTGATTGGCGTCCCGAGCGGCGCCAAGTTCAAAGCGCCGCCGCGCCGCTCTCCGCAGTCTCTGGTCCGGTGCAGGGAAAAAGGTAATCCCTGCACCGGACACCCGCCGCCACGCACCAAGCATGGATGTGCCCACAGGGCACATCCTTACATTTCCCCCCCCTTTTTCCTTTGTAGTCCCTACAAAGTTCCTCACGACGTCCATCGTCCGCGGGTCAGGGAATTCCAAGGTCCTTCCAGCGAGGGTGCATTCGGGGGCCCAGCCTGGACCAGCTGTGACCCCACATCCTGCCTCCTCCAGCTCCGGGTTCCTCTTGCGTCCTGACCTCCATCGGCGGATCCTCTGGGGGAGTGCCATCTCTTCACGGCCACTCGACGTTGGCCACCAAGGGGAATCTTCCTCCACGGGGACAACAGTCACCCACTCTTGGCCTCCGATACCGTCTGTGGCTTCGTCCCTGTCGTCCGGGTGTGGTATCGACCACCACCCAACAGCGGAATCCTCCGGGGCATCCGTTTCCTCCCGGGCAACAGCCACCACATGTCGCATTTCCTCGTGGGGCATCTCCAAAGGTCCTATCTCTTCCTCTGGAACGGGTCCTCCCACGGCATCGCAGTCCTGTCCCCGTACGTCGGTCCCTTTCGGCACTCCTGGCAGGTATTCTTGCTCCAGGACTATCTCCTCCTCTTCACGGAGGGCATTCAACTGGGAGCATGACTCCACCCGATCCTGCCAGTCACTCTCGTCGGCGCTTCCGATGCCAGAGTCGTCCTCCATCTGTTCTGGGAGGGATTCGTCGGCGGACAGCTCACCGTAGTCCGAGTCCTCCTCCGATATCCGGACTGGGGCATTACTTTCCTCCTCAGCGTACTTCTTCGCTTCCGCTGGCACCTCTGCTTCCTCAGCGTACTCTTGCGCTTCCGCTGGCATCGTTACTTCCTCAGCGTACTCCTTCGCTTCCGCTGGCATCTCTTGGTACCCAGGACACTCCTGTTCCGCACGTCCTGGTCGTGGACGGTTCCATCGCGGGGAGATTCCGGACATCTCAGTCACTGGGTCTTCACGCTTTTCTTCGCAGCGTGGTCTCTTCACCTCCCAGTCGTCCACCTCCGCCTCATGCGGGAAAGGATTCTGCCTTACTGGGGTCACTTTCTTGGGACAGAGTAGGTCCGCGGCATCTTCCCAAGGGCACTCACTGGCCGCATGTCCTGGTCGCCGACACTTCCAACAAGGGAGGGCCACTGCCACCTTCTCCAAGACGGGTTCCTGATCCACCTCCTTCACTGGGGAATCTTCACCCGTTGGTTCCGGCTCAGAGGAATTGGGCACCTGCGAACTAACTTCAAGCAAGGCCTTCCGCTCCATTTCCCTGGTTTCCTCCTCCCATCTCTGGGCGCGACCATCCGCAATCATCCGGTCTTCGTTCCACGGACAATCGGGAAGCGCATGTCCTTTCGCCTCGCAGAGCGCACACACAGGCTCTGCAGCCACCCGGTCCCAAAGCTGCTGACGAGACTCCGTCATCTGCTTCACCGTGGCCTCGTAGTCCGTCCTGTCTTCCGTCCATGGACATTCCAGGAGCCGATGTCGGGGATCTCCACAGCTTTCACACCGGGAATCAACCTCGTCTTCGCTCAACTCTTCGTCCCAAGGACAACTGTTGTGCTCATGCCCGTAGTTTCCGCAGAGCAAACACCAGGACTCCTTCGCTTGGCCCTTCTGACGTCTTCGGTCCGCTTCCTGGACCACCTTCTTTGGGGATGTCTCTCGCCAAGTACACTCGTCGGCAAAGTCACCTGTTTGCCGACATTTCTTGCAGGGCGTCACAGCGGCTTTCTTGCGCCCCTTCTCCCGGCGCTCTTCTTTTTCACGCTGGACCGACCGCTGCACCATCTTCAGGATGTCTGCCCCAGACACCGTCACCCAGTCGCTCTGGTCCGCACACATCCGGGGGTGAGTCTTCTCCGGAGCCGTCCGCAGGGAGGTCTTCTTGGTGGCGTTCCACATCGTGTCCGTGATCCGGTCTCTTTTATCCTGCCGACTACGCCAAGTGTGAGAGGTGCGGTGCGTGTGGTGGTGCCTGCTGTCGTGCAGGTGTAGACTCTGTACTCACCAGGCGCCGCTCTCTCTCACCTTCAGGTACCGGAACCTTCAACGGACCTGGAATTCTTCAGTCGGATCCGGACACAGCGATTCCCCCTCGGAGCTGACCGACGACCTAGCTGAGGAGAGAAGGGTTTACATTAAAGGGGGTATCGACCCTGCTTCCGGTGGAACAGGGGATACCCCAGGGGTGGCTGCGACCTTCACCGGCTGGGTGAATGGTCATCACCGGCACAAAGCCTCAGCTACCCAGCTTTCACACACTCGCGCTTTCGCACGTAGTGTGATGAAAGGGATTCTCACGTCCGTGAGCAATCCTAACTCCGGCGCTCAGGGACAAACAAGGGACAGACGTACACGGATGCTACTCACCGTCACAAGTCTTGCACTCCGATCTTCTCCACTTACAGGTCCCTGTAAGGAGGCAAAGAGAAACAGCCGTGCAGGGCCTAACTCTACCCTAGTGTCACACCCTACACTAAATACAACAGCCGAGCCCTCAAACTAGCTCTGTGGGTGTGGTGCAACACAACTAGGCACAACTTAAACACATACACTTTGCCCTGCACGGTAACATATATCACACTATCGGAGTTACAACATAAAACGGTGCTGTCCCTTTATCTACCCGACCCAGAACACCCAGTAGTGGGGACCGCACAGCTCACCCACCTACCGTACTCTCAGGGTGGCCTGAGCCTAGCGCCCAGCGCCACCTTTACTCACCTCAGGGAAACACTGCTTCGCTGGGCCTAGCGCCCCCTAACTGCCCACAGGCCGGAGGCCTGACTTTGCCCACGGGCCTAGCGCCCGCCTACCTTGCTGTCCGTTGGGTGACCTGGGCCTTGTGCCCAGGGTCACCTTAATGTATCCCTAATTTGGCCACAAATACCCTAGGGCCTAACGCCCTCTATTAGCCACAGGCCTAGTGCCTAGATTGTCCCCCGGGCCTAGTGCCCGCCTAACTGGTGCCGCATGGGTGGGGTGGCTTGGGCCTAATGCCCAAACCACCTCATCAATATTGGGGGCCCAAACTCCTAACTGTGCCCAGGCCTAGCGCCTGAATTGTGTCCTCGGGCCTAATGCCCGTCCCTGGTGGTCGAGGGAGGAAAAGGGGAGGGGGGGGAAGGATGCCTCACTGAGGCCTTACCTAACCCGGGGGCCTCCACCGTCTTCTGCCGCTGACCCGTCCTGGCCAGCGGCGCCTCCGTCTTTTCCCTGCGTCCAGCCGCCGCTGGACATCTTCTTTCTGCAGGCCGACGTCTTCTGGCCTCTTCCGCGTCCTCAGGACCTCCTCTCCCCGCGGTCGTCGTCTTCTCCTCGGCGCCGGATCCTCTTCTGCGCTCCGGCGCGCCGACGACCTCCTCCGCTGCTTCCCGCCGTGACTTCTCTCCTCGCCGCTCTTCGGCGCGGCCTCCTGCTCTGCGTCCCGCCCGGCGTCTGACGTCAGACGCCGGAGGCGGGGCCTATGACGCGGCGAGCGCCGATTGGCTCGCCGCGTCTCTCCACGATTGGCTGCCGCTCCGGGAGCCGCGATTGGCTCCCGGAGGGCGCCAAGATTCAAATGCCGCGGGCGGCGCTTCTGATTGGCGGCCCGAGCGGCGCCAAGTTCAAAGCGCCGCCGCGCCGCTCTCCGCAGTCTCTGGTCCGGTGCAGGGAAAAAGGTAATCCCTGCACCGGACACCCGCCGCCACGCACCAAGCATGGATGTGCCCACAGGGCACATCCTTACAAAAACACCACACGACGAGTGTTTAACTTTTTCAGGCAGACAATCACAATATACTGGTGGTCAGACAGTGGTCACTGGTCAGTCACACTGGCAGTGGCACTCTGGCAGCAAAAGTGTGCACTGTTAAATAATATGTACTCCTGCTACTGCTTCCCAGTCTCCCCCACAATTAAGCTGTGTGAGCACTGAGCACTCAGCACAGTCAGATATACATAGATGATGCAGCACACTGAGGCTGAGCACAGATATGGTATACTGTTACTGTGTCACTGTGTATCGTTTTTTTTCAGGCAGAGAACGGATTATATTAAATAATAATATAATAAAAAAACTGCACTGGTGGTCACTGGTCAGTCACTAGTAAACTCTGCACTCTCTGAGTACTCCTAAGCTCCAGTAAATCAAGTGTCTCACTCTCACTCTCTCTCTTCTAATCTAAATGGAGAGGACGCCAGCCACGTCCTCTCCCTATGAATCTCAATGCACGTGTGAAAATGGCGGCGACGCGCGGCTCCTTATATAGAATCCGAGTCTCGCGATAGAATACGAGCCTCGCGAGAATCCGACAGCGGGATGATGGCGTTCGGGCGCGCTCGGGTTAGCCGAGCAAGGCGGGAAGATCCGAGTCTGCCTCGGATCCGTGTAAAAAGGCTGAAGTTCGGGGGGGTTCGGATTCCGAGGAACCAAACCCGCTCATCACTACTGTTTACAACTGCTGTTTTGAGAACTGTTAAAAACCAGTTCTTAAGCTTACTGGTAATTATTCTGGCTCCCTGTCTTCAGCAGGACTGATGAAAGATTTTACTTATTTAGATGTCATGTATTGTTATGTATTTGTGTTATCATTATATCTGTGATTGTAATACACATGATTTTCTCTTTTGCATATGAACCTGTGTGCACTGGAATAATATCAAAAGACGGACCTTTGTGGATCTTTTCTACAGAGTAAGGAACGTAATATCTTTCTTATCATCACTGTTTAAGTTGTTGGTGGTGGGCGCTTTAAGAAACACTCTTTCCGCCAATTTTTGAAAAAAATGTGGATTGCCTGCCATAATGTGTAAATAGGGGGACTGCCTGCCATAATGTTTTTTTTTTTAAATGGGGACTGCCTGCAATAATGTGTAAAATAAGAGACTCTGCCTGCCTAATGTGTAAAATAGGGGACTCTGCCTGCGTAATGTGTAAAAAAAAGGGACTATGGTGGTCATTCCCAGTTGATCGCAGCCAGCAACTTTTTGCTGCTGCTGCGATCAACTACTACACACCTATGGGGGAGTGTATTTTAGCTTAGCAGGGCTGCGATCACTTGTGCAGCCCTGCTAAGCTAACAAAAATTTCAAGCAGAAGTAGATTAGGCCTATACCTACTTACCCTGTGCGATAGATCCAGCGATGATGGTTCCGGCTTTCACGTCACTCCTCTGCCCTCCATTATTCTGCTGGACCTGCCTGCCTTATACTCACCACTCCCCGAAAACAGCTCCAAACGGTCCGGATCCGCCCTGGCACGCCTCTTTCCGGTCAATCTTCTTTGCGGTCGGCTCTGCGACCGCTTCCTTTGTAAGTCGCGACATAACCCGGTGACCCCTGTCACCGGGCAACGCCGTGCACTGCGCCCTCCGCGCATGCGCATTCCACACCCGTTCGCACCGCAGAGATAAACCGCTGCGTGCGAATGGGTTGGAATGACCCCCTCTGTCTGCTATAATGTGTAAATAGGGGGACTGCCTGCCATAATGTTTTACAAAAAAGCTGGGGACCGCCTGCCATAATGTGTAAATAGGGGGACTGCGTGTCATAATGTTTTTTTTTTTTTTAAATGGGTACTGCCTGCCATAATGTGTAAATAGGGGGACTGCCTGCCATAATGTATTACAAAAAAAATGGGGACTGCCTGACATAATGTGTAAATAGGGGATCTGCCTGCCATAATGTGTTTTTTTTTTTTTTTTTAAATGGGGACTGCCTGCCATAATGTGTAAAATAGGGGACTCTGCCTGCCTAATGTGTAAAAGTGAGCTCTGCCTGCCATAATGTATAAAAGGGAGCTATGCCTGCCGTAATGTATAAAAGCGAGCTCCGTGGCCATGCCCCTTCACCATGAAGCTACGCCCCAATACTTTTGGCGTGCGCCTTGGCACTTATTTGTATATGGGGGGGCGCCGATGCGGTTTCTTGCACACAGCGCTAAAATGTCTAGTTACGGCACTGGAAGACACATCTGTAGGAGAAAAGCTAAATTTATATACTGCACCTTTATGCTCCACTCATAGGTACTCAGGCAATTAAGGTTAGTAAACTACCTGAATGATCATAATACAGAAGTTAACAACCTGGGCATACACATCTCCCATCCAGGGCTGGACTGCCCATCAAGTAATTCTCGCATATGCCCAGGTCCAGCCGGCCCATTAGGCAAATTACGCAGCCGTGGACGGCGCCATCATGGTAAGAGGACTGTCACGGTCTGCCACACATATGACTCCCACTGCCTCTGCAAGTCGCTATGGGGTTATCCACATCTACGGCTGCCCACCCACTCACCGGCACCTCCCGCCTGCCCACCCACCAGTCATCACCTCCCACCTGCCTGCGCCACCCACAGACTGCAACAGTAGCTGAACTGAGAGTGGAAATAGCGGCCAGTGGCCGCTGTGATAGTTCCAGAGGGGAGGCAGTAGAAGACAGAGCCGGTGGAGATGTCTGCCGCTGGGGCCGTGCATGCACATGGCGCAAATAGGAGCAGGGACAGGGGCATTCTGGCAGTCAGTGAGAGAGCTTACTGGAAGGCAACCAGATGGTGGAGCCAGGTGTCAAGTTCATCTTATCTCCAACTCGCCCAGGGCTGAGGCAAATGGGCAATGTTAGGGGAAAGGCCGAGCAGGAGGAGCAGTCTTTATTGTCTATCATTGAGTTGTCTCTATATCATCAATATATGTCCTTTATACAGCTGTCATTGTGTCTGATCTATATCTATCTATCTATCTATCTATCTATCTATCTATCTATCTAACTATCTATCTATCTATCTATCTATATATATATTAGTGATGTGCACCGGAAATTTTTTGGGTTTTGGGTTTTGGTTTTGGATTCGGTTCCGTGGCCGTGTTTTGGATTCGGACGCGTTTTGGCCAAACCTCCCTGAATATTTTTTGTCGGATTCGGGTGTGTTTTGGTTTTGAGTATTTTTTTTCAAAAACCCCTCAAAAACAGCTTAAATCATAGAATTTGGGGGTAATTTTGATCCTATAGTATTATTAACCTCAATAACCATAATTTCCACTAATTTCCAGTCTATTCTGAACACCTCACACTTCACAATATTATTTTTAGTCCTAAAATTTGCACGGAGGTCGCTGGATGACTAAGCTAAGCAACCCAAGTGGGCGGAACAAACACCTGGCCCATCTAGGAGTGGCACTGCAGTGTCAGACAGGATGGCACTTAAAAAAAATTGGCCCCAAACATCACATGATGCAAAGATAAATACATTAAAAAAAGAGGTGCAAGATGGAATTGTCCTTGGGCCCTCCCACCCACCCTTATGTTGTATAAACAGGACATGCACACTTTAACAAACCCATCATTTCAGTCACAGGGTCTGCCACACGACTGTGGCTGAAATGACTGGTTTGGTTTGGGCCCCCACCAAAAAAAGAAGCAATCAATCTATCCTTGCTCAAACTGGCTCTACAGAGGCAAGATGTCCACCTCATCATCATCCTCCGATTCCTCACCCCTTTCACTGTGTATATCATCCTCCTCACAGAGTATTAGTTCGTTCCCACTGGAATCCACCATCTCAGGTCCCTGTGTACTTTCAGGAGGCAAATGATGGTGAATGTCTCCACGGAGGAATTGATTATAATTCATTTTGATGAACATCATCTTCTCCACATTTTGTGGAAGTAACCTCGTACGCCGATCGTTGACAAGGTGACCGGCTGCACTAAACACTCTTTCGGAATACACACTGGAGGGGGGGCAACTTAGGTAAAATAAAGCCAGTTTGTGAAAGGGCCTCCAAATTGCCTCTTTTTCCTGCCAGTATACGTACAGAATGTCTGACGTGCCTACTTGGATGCTGTCACTCATATAATCCTCCACCACTCTTTCAATGGTGACAGAATCATGGCCCTCATTCCGAGTTGTTCGCTCGTTCTTTTTCATCGCATCGCACTGAAAATCCGCTTAGTACGCATGCGCAAAGTTCGCACTGCGACTGCGCCAAGTAACTTTACTATGAAGAAAGTATTTTTACTCACGGCTTTTTCTTCGCTCCGGCGATCGTAATGTGATTGACAGGAAATGGGTGTTACTGGGCGGAAACACGGCGTTTCAGGGGCGTGTGGCTGAAAACGCTACCGTTTCCGGAAAAAACGCAGGAGTGGCCGGAGAAACGGTGGGAGTGCCTGGGCGAACGCTGGGTGTGTTTGTGACGTCAACCAGGAACGACAAGCACTGAACTGATCGCACAGGCAGAGTAAGTCTGGAGCTACTCTGAAACTGCTAAGTAGTTAGTAATCGCAATATTGCGAATACATCGGTCGCAATTTTAAGAAGCTAAGATTCACTCCCAGTAGGCGGCGGCATAGCGTGTGTAACTCTGCTAAATTCGCCTTGCGACCGATCAACTCGGAATGAGGGCCCATATGCAGTGACAGTAGACGACATGTCAGTAATCGTTGGCAGGTCCTTCAGTCCAGACCAGATGTCAGCACTCGCTCCAGATTGCCCTGCATCACCGCCAGCGGGCGGGCTCGGAATTATTAGCCTTTGCCTCGCAGCCCCAGTTGCGGGAGAATGTGAAGGAGGAGCTGTTGACGGGTCACGTTCCGCTTGAGTTGACAATTTTCTCACCAGCAGGTCTTTGAACCTCTGCAGACTTGTGTCTGCTGGAAAGAGAGATACAACGTAGGCTTTAAACCTAGGATCGAGCACGGTGGCCAAAATGTAGTGCTCTGGTTTCAACAGATTGACCACCCGTGAATCCTGGTTAAGCGAATGAAGGGCTCCATATACAAGTCCCCCATGCATAGCGGAATCGCTCCTTTTTAGCTCCTCCTTCAATGTCCCCAGCTTCTTCTGCAAAAGCCTGATAAGGGGAATGACCTGACTCAGGCTGGCAGTGTCTGAACTGACTTCACGTGTGGCAAGTTCAAAGGGTTGCAGAACCTTGCACAAGGTTGAAATCATTCTCCAATGTGCTTGAGTCAGGTGCATTCCCCCTCCTTTGCCTATATCGTAGGCAGATGTATAGGCTTGAATGGCCTTCTGCTGCTCCTCCATCCTCTGAAGCATATAGAGGGTTGAATTCCACCTCGTTACCACCTCTTGCTTCAGATGATGGCGGGGCAGGTTCAGGAGTGTTTGCTTGTGCTCCAGTCTTCAGCATGCGGTGGCTGAATGCCGAAAGTGACCTGCAATTCTTCGGGCCACCAATAGCATCTCTTGCATGCCCCTGTCATTTTTAAAAAAAAAATCTGCACCCTCAAATTAATTGTATGTGTAAAACATGGGACGTGCTGGAATTTGCCCACATGTAACGCACGCACAATATTGGTGGCGTTGTCCGATGTCACAAATCCCCAGGAGAGTCCAATTGGGGTAAGCCAATCTGCGATGATGTTCCTCAGTTTCCGTAAGAGGTTGTCAGCTTTGTGCCTCTTATGGAAAGCGGTGATACAAAGCGTAGCCTGCATAGGAACGAGTTGGCGTTTGTGAGATGCTGCTACTGGTGCCGCTGCTGCTGCTGTTGTTGCTGCGGGAGGCAATACATCTACCCAGTGGGCTGTCACAGTCATATAGTCCTGAGTCTGCCCTGCTCCACTTGTCCACATGTCCGTGGTTAAGTGGACATTGGGTACAACTGCATTTTTTAGGACACTGGTGAGTCTTTTTCTGACGTCTGTGTACATTCTCAGTATCACCTGCCTAGAGAAGTGGAACCTAGATGGGATTTGGTACCGGGGACACACTACCTCAATAAATTCTCTAAGTCCCTGTGAATTAACGGTGGATACAGGACACACGTCTAAAACCAACACAGCTGCCAAGGCCTGAGTTATCCGCTTTGCAGCAGGATGACTGCTGTGATATGTCATCTTCCTTGCAAAGGACTGTTGGACAGTCAATTGCTTACTGGAAGTAGTATAAGTGGTCTTCTGACTTCCCCTCTGGGATGACGATCGACTCCCAGCAGCAACAACAGCAGCGTCAGCAGCAGTAGGCGTTACACTCAAGGATTCATCGGAGGAATCCCAGTTAGAAGAGGACTCGTCAGAATTGCCAGTGACATGGCCTGCAGGACTATTGGCGTTCCTGTCTAAGGAGGAAATTGACACTGAGGGAGTTGGTGGTGTGGTTTAGTTGTCTGTGGACTGCTTCCACTGTTACCCAAAGTTTTTGAACTTGTCAATTACTTCTGATGAATGCGGTCCATGTGACGTATAAGGGAGGATGTTCCTAGGTGCTTAACGTCCTTACCCCTACTTATTACAGCTTGACAAAGGCAACACACGGCTTGACACCTGTTGTCCGCATTTCTGTGAAAATAATTCCACACCGAAGAGATGATTTTTTTGTAATTTGACCAGTCATGTCAATGTCCATATTCATCCCACGGACAACAGGTTTCTCCCCGGGTGCCTGACTTAAACAAACCACCTCACCATCAGAATCCTCCTTGTCAATTTCCTCCTCAGCGCCAGCAACACCCATATCCTCATCCTGGTGTACTTCAACAGTGACATCTTCAATTTGACTATCAGGAACTGGACTGCGGGTGCTCCTTCCAGCACTTGCAGGGGGCGTGCAAATGGTGGAAGGATCCTCCTCTTCCCGTCCAGTGTTGGGAAGGTCAGGCATCGCAACCGACACAATTGGTCATTTTACTGAACTTTAGTTTTTTGGATTATACATGCTCTCTACTATGACATTGGGCATCAGCCTTGGCAGACGACGTTGATGGCATTGAATCGTGTCTGCCATGACTAGTGGCAGCAGCTTCAGCACTAGGTGGAAGTGGATCTTGATCTTTCCCTATTTCACCCTCCACATTTTGTTCTCCATTTTTTAATGTGTGGAATTATATGGCAGTAATATTATTATATCAATAGCAATGGCCTACTGTACTGTACAACTATATACTGTTGGTCACCAAAATGCTGCACTGTACTACTATATATACTGCTCACAAAAATGCAGCACATATATGGAATGGATACTTGCAGTGACACAGAGCTGCAAGATACAGCAATGGCCTACTGTACTGTACAACTATATACTGTTGGTCACCAAAATGCTGCACTGTACTATTATACTACTATATATACTGCTCACAAAAATGCAGCACAGATATGGAATGGATACTTGCAGTGACACAGAGCTGCAAGATACAGCAATGGCCTACTGTACTGTACAACTATATACTGTTGGTCACCAAAATGCAGCACACTGAGCACAGATATTTGCAGCACAGTGAGCACAGATATGGAGCTTTTCAGGCAGAGAACGTAGATATTTGCAGCACACTGAGCACAGATATTTGCAGCACACTGAGCACAGATATTTGCAGCACACTGAGCACAGATATGGAGCTTTTCAGGCAGAGAACGTAGCCACGTCCTTTCCGTTCAAAGGCCCTCATTCCGAGTTGTTCGCTCGTTGCCGAGTTTCGCTATATTGCGATTAGTCGCTTACTGCGCATGCGCAAGGTTCGCAGAGCGCATGCGGTTAGTTATTTTACTCAAAAGTTAGGTATTTTACTCACGGCACAATGAGGATTTTTCATCGTTCTGGTGATCGGAGTGTGATTGACAGGAAGTGCGTGTTTCTGGGCGGAAACTGGCCGTTTTATGAGTGTGTGCGGAAAAACGCTGCCGTTTCTGGGAAAAACGCGGGAGTGGCTGGAGAAACGGGGGAGTGTCTGGGCGAACGCTGGGTGTGTTTGTGACGTCAAACCAGGAACGAAACTGACTGAACTGATCGCAGTGGAAGAGTAAGTCCCGAGCTACTCAGAAACTGCTAAGAAATTTCTATTCGCAATTATGCGAATCTTTCGTTCGCAATTCTGCAAAGCTAAGATTCACTCCCAATAGGCGGTGGCTTAGCGTGTGCAATGCTGCTAAAAGCAGCTAGCGAGCGAACAACTCGGAATGAGGGCCAATCTTCAGTGCACGAATGAAAATGGCGGCGATGCGCGGCTCTTTATATAGAATACGAATCTCGCGAGAATCCGACAGCGGGATGATGACGTTCGCCCGCGTTCGGGTTAACCGAGCAAGGCGGGAAGATCTGAGGCTGCCTCGGAACCGTGTAAAATAGGTGGAGTTCGGGGGGGTTCGGATCTCGACGAACCGAACCCGCTCACCTCTAATATATATATATATATATATGTATATATATATATATAAACAAATATAGAAAACCACAGCACTCGCCACCCCAGAAGCGGGGTGCAGTGTCTGCACTCACCACTCATAGGGTGGGGTGCATGCAGCCCATGGCCACCTAGGTGGTAGGTGGCCATGGGCTGCATGCACCCCACCCTATGAGTGGTGAGTGCAGACACTGCACCCCGCTTCTGGGGTGGCGAGTGCTGTGGTTTTCTATATTTGTTTGTATATTATGGGGTTAATCTTTGGTTAACTCTTATTAACCATGGTCACAGGCCTTTTCATGCACCCCTGTGTAATCTCAATTGTTCTAAACCTGTGTCAGCTGCTCCTTAGTAATTTACCGGCTGTGTCAGGTGACTAGTGTACCTTTAAAAGCCACTAGATAAGTGGCAGGCATACATTAAACTTAGTGGGCATATTTGCAGTTATTTTATGTGATACAGTTGCCAGGTTTTAATTCTTAAGGTTTTGTGATAGTGTAGGACCTGCATGTAGGTGGGGTACCGTGGAGCGGTATGCAGGCTTCCGTGCATTGGCCAATTCACTAACTAAACCCCCATCATTTATTTATTGATGTTGTGAGGACAAGTGAGCTTGCTATGGTGAGTGCTGAATTCTCTATTTGTATATATATATATATATATATATATATATATATATACATACATATATAAATTCCAAAGGTCGGCACTCACTTCTGTCCCACATGTATAACTTGCCACGGTGCTGCGTCGAAAGAAAGCATGTAGGTACACCCAAAGACGGCACTCACTGGTAACGATATGTGTATCCTGATGACGGGTTGAAATAAACCCGAAACGTTGATAAGAGGACCGTGTCCAGTATTTCTTTGTGAGACCAGTGAGTGCCGTCTTTGGGTGTACCTATATACATACATATATACATATTCACATACACATACAGTGTATAGACAGGACAGTGCCGCGTAGTGTGCGTGTGTACATGTGTATGTATGTGTGTATATATACATATATACAGTATATGTGTATATATATATAAATATATATATGCAATAGGGATGTAAAATAAGCGCTTAACACCTTATACGTTTACAATAGGTGAATTAATATTAGTGATGAGCGGGTTCGGTTCCTCGGAATCCGAACCCCCCCGAACTTCAGCCTTTTTACACGGATCCGAGGCAGACTCGGATCTTCCCGCCTTGCTCGGCTAACCCGAGCGCGCCCGAACGACATCATCCCGCTGTCGGATTCTCGCGAGGCTCGTATTCTATCGCGAGACTCGGATTCTATATAAGGAGCCGCGCGTCGCCGCCATTTTCACACGTGCATTGAGATTCATAGGGAGAGGACGTGGCTGGCGTCCTCTCCATTTAGATTAGAAGAGAGAGAGTGAGAGTGAGACACTTGATTTACTGGAGCTTAGGAGTACTCAGAGAGTGCAGAGTTTACTAGTGACTGACCAGTGACCACCAGTGCAGTTTTTTTATTATATTATTATTTAATATAATCCGTTCTCTGCCTGAAAAAAAACGATACACAGTGACACAGTAACAGTATACCATATCTGTGCTCAGCCTCAGTGTGCTGCATCATCTATGTATATCTGACTGTGCTGAGTGCTCAGTGCTCACACAGCTTAATTGTGGGGGAGACTGGGGAGCAGTAGCAGGAGTACATATTATTTAACAGTGCACACTTTTGCTGCCAGAGTGCCACTGCCAGTGTGACTGACCAGTGACCACTGTCTGACCACCAGTATATTGTGATTGTCTGCCTGAAAAAGTTAAACACTCGTCGTGTGGTGTTTTTATTCTATAAACGCATTCTGCTGACAGTGTCCAGCAGGTCCGTCATTAATTATATAATATATACCTGTCCGGCTGCAGTAGTGATATATATATATTTTTTATATCATTATCATCCAGTCTATATTAGCAGCAGACGCAGTACGGTAGTCCACGGCTGTAGCTACCTCTGTGTCGGCAGTCGCTCGTCCATCCATAATTGTATACCACCTACCTGTGGTGTTTTTTTTTTTTTCTATCTTCTTTATATTACTAGTAGCTTACTTTAGGAGTCTGCAGTGCTGCTGACAGTGTCCAGCAGGTCCGTCATTATATAATATATACCTGTCCGGCTGCAGTAGTGATATATATATATTTTTTATATCATTATCATCCAGTCTATATTAGCAGCAGACGCAGTACGGTAGTCCACGGCTGTAGCTACCTCTGTGTCGGCAGTCGCTCGTCCATCCATAATTGTATACCACCTACCTGTGGTGTTTTTTTTTTTTTTCTATCTTCTTGATACTACTAGTAGCTTACTTTAGGAGTCTGCAGTGCTGCTGACAGTGTCCAGCAGGTCCGTCATTATATAATATATACCTGTCCGGCTGCAGTAGTGATATATATATATATTTTTTATATCATTATCATCCAGTCTATATTAGCAGCAGACGCAGTACGGTAGTCCACGGCTGTAGCTACCTCTGTGTCGGCAGTCGCTCGTCCATCCATAATTGTATACCACCTACCTGTGGTGTTTTTTTTTTTTCTATCTTCTTGATACTACTAGTAGCTTACTTTAGGAGTCTGCAGTGCTGCTGACAGTGTCCAGCAGGTCCGTCATTATATAATATATACCTGTCCGGCTGCAGTAGTGATATATATATTTTTTATATCATTATCATCCAGTCTATATTAGCAGCAGACGCAGTACGGTAGTCCACGGCTGTAGCTACCTCTGTGTCGGCAGTCGCTCGTCCATCCATAATTGTATACCACCTACCTGTGGTGTTTTTTTTTTTTCTATCTTCTTGATACTACTAGTAGCTTACTTTAGGAGTCTGCAGTGCTGCTGACAGTGTCCAGCAGGTCCGTCATTATATAATATATACCTGTCCGGCTGCAGTAGTGATATATATATTTTTTATATCATTATCATCCAGTCTATATTAGCAGCAGACGCAGTACGGTAGTCCACGGCTGTAGCTACCTCTGTGTCGGCAGTCGCTCGTCCATCCATAAGTATACTAGTATCCATCCATCTCCATTGTTTACCTGAGGTGCCTTTTAGTTGTGCCTATTAAAATATGGAGGACAAAAATGTTGAGGTTCCAAAAATAGGGAAAGATCAAGATCGACTTCCACCTCGTGCTGAAGCTGCTGCCACTAGTCATGGCCGAGACGATGAAATGCCAGCAACGTCGTCTGCCAAGGCCGATGCCCAATGTCATAGTACAGAGCATGTAAAATCCAAAACACCAAATATCAGTAAAAAAAGGACTCAAAAATCTAAAATAAAATTGTCAGAGGAGAAGCGTAAACTTGCCAATATGCCATTTACCACACGGAGTGGCAAGGAACGGCTGAGGCCCTGGCCTATGTTCATGGCTAGTGGTTCAGCTTCACATGAGGATGGAAGCACTCAGCCTCTCGCTAGAAAAATGAAAAGACTCAAGCTGGCAAAAGCACAGCAAAGAACTGTGCGTTCTTCGAAATCACAAATCCACAAGGAGAGTCCAATTGTGTTGTTTGCGATGCCTGACCTTCCCAACACTGGACGTGAAGAGCATGCGCCTTCCACCATTTGCACGCCCCCTGCAAGTGCTGGAAGGAGCACCCGCAGTCCAGTTCCTGATAGTCAGATTGAAGATGTCAGTGTTGAAGTACACCAGGATGAGGAGGATATGGGTGTTGCTGGCGCTGGGGAGGAAATTGACCAGGAGGATTCTGATGGTGAGGTGGTTTGTTTAAGTCAGGCACCCGGGGAGACACCTGTTGTCCATGGGAGGAATAGGGCCATTGACATGCCTGGTGAAAATACCAAAAAAATCAGCTCTTCGGTGTGGAAGTATTTCAACAGAAATGCGGACAACATTTGTCAAGCCGTGTGTTGCCTTTGTCAAGCTGTAATAAGTAGGGGTAAGGACGTTAACCACCTCGGAACATCCTCCCTTATACGTCACCTGCAGCGCATTCATCATAAGTCAGTGA
Organism: Pseudophryne corroboree; assembly: GCF_028390025.1. Classification (NCBI taxonomy): domain Eukaryota; kingdom Metazoa; phylum Chordata; class Amphibia; order Anura; family Myobatrachidae; genus Pseudophryne; species Pseudophryne corroboree. The sequence goes on from NC_086451.1 coordinate 406,398,301, forward strand.
CAAGTTCAAAAACTTTGGGCGACAGCGGAAGCAGTCCACTGACCAGTAAATCCCTTCCTCTTGTAACCAAGCTCACGCAAACCACCCCACCAACTCCCTCAGTGTCAATTTCCTCCTTCCCCAGGAATGCCAATAGTCCTGCAGGCCATGTCACTGCCACTGGCAATTCTGACGAGTCCTCTCCTGCCTGGGATTCCTTCGATGCATCCTTGCGTGTAACGCCTACTGCTGCTGGCGCTGCTGTTGTTGCTGCTGGGAGTCGATGGTCATCCCAGAGGGGAAGTCGTACTCGTAAGACCACTTTTACTACTTCCACCAAGCAATTGACTGTCCAACAGTCCTTTGCGAGGAAGATGAAATATCACAGCAGTCATCCTGCTGCAAAGCGGATAACTGAGGCCTTGGCATCCTGGGCGGTGAGAAACGTGGTTACGGTATCCATCATTACTGCAGAGGCAACTAGAGACTTGTTGGAGGTACTGTGTCCCCGGTACCAAATACCATCTAGGTTCCATTTCTCTAGGCAGGCGATACCGAAAATGTACACAGACCTCAGAAAAAGACTCACCAGTGTCCTAAAAAATGCAGTTGTACCCAATGTCCACTTAACCACGGACATGTGGACAAGTGGAGCAGGGCAGGCTCAGGACTATATGACTGTGACAGCCCACTGGGTAGATGTATGGACTCCCGCCGCAAGAACAGCAGCGGCGGCACCAGTAGCAGCATCTCGCAAACGCCAACTCTTTCCTAGGCAGGCTACGCTTTGTATCACCGCTTTCCAGAATACGCACACAGCTAAAAACCTCTTACGGCAACTGAGGAAGATCATCGCAGAATGGCTTACCCCAATTGGACTCTCCTGTGGATTTGTGGCATCGGACAACGCCAGCAATATTGTGTGTGCATTAAATATGGGCAAATTCCAGCACGTCCCATGTTTTGCACATACCTTGAATTTGGTGGTGCAGAATTATTTAAAAAACGAGAGGGGCGTGCAAGAGATGCTGTCGGTGGCCAGAAGAATTGCGGGACACTTTCGGCGTACAGGCACCACGTACAGAAGACTGGAGCACCACCAAAAACGCCTGAACCTGCCCTGCCATCATCTGAAGCAAGAAGTGGTAACGAGGTGGAATTCAACCCTCTATATGCTTCAGAGGTTGGAGGAGCAGCAAAAGGCCATTCAAGCCTATACAACTGAGCACGATATAGGAGGTGGAATGCACCTGTCTCAAGCGCAGTGGAGAATGATTTCAACGTTGTGCAAGGTTCTGCAACCTTTTGAACTTGCCACACGTGAAGTCAGTTCAGACACTGCCAGCCTGAGTCAGGTCATTCCCCTCATCAGGCTTTTGCAGAAGAAGCTGGAGACATTGAAGGAGGAGCTAACACAGAGCGATTCCGCTAGGCATGTGGGACTTGTGGATGGAGCCCTTAATTCGCTTAACAAGGATTCACGGGTGGTCAATCTGTTGAAATCAGAGCACTACATTTTGGCCACCGTGCTCGATCCTAGATTTAAAACCTACCTTGGATCTCTCTTTCCGGCAGACACAAGTCTGCTGGGGTTCAAAGAACTGCTGGTGACAAAATTGTCAAGTCAAGCGGAACGCGACCGGTCAACATCTCCTCCTTCACATTCTCCCGCAACTGTGGGTGCGAGGAAAAGGCTCAGAATTCCGAGCCCACCCGCTGGCGGTGATGCAGGGCAGTCTGGAGCGACTGCTGATGCTGACATCTGGTCCGGACTGAAGGACCTGACAACGATTACGGACATGTCGTCTACTGTCACTGCATATGATTCTCTCCCCATTGAAAGAATGGTGGAGGATTATATGAGTGACCGCATCCAAGTAGGCACGTCAGACAGTCCGTACTTATACTGGCAGGAAAAAGAGGCAATTTGGAGGCCCTTGCACAAACTGGCTTTATTCTACCTAAGTTGCCCTCCCACAAGTGTGTACTTCGAAAGAGTGTTTAGTGCCGCCGCTCACCTTGTCAGCAATCGGCGTACGAGGTTACATCCAGAAAATGTGGAGAAGATGATGTTCATTAAAATGAATTATAATCAATTCCTCCGTGGAGACATTGACCAGCAGCAATTGCCTCCACAAAGTACACAGGGAGCTGAGATGGTGGATTCCAGTGGGGACGAATTGATAATCTGTGAGGAGGGGGATGTACACGGTGATATATCGGAGGATGATGATGAGGTGGACATCTTGCCTCTGTAGAGCCAGTTTGTGCAAGGAGAGATTAATTGCTTCTTTTTTGGTGGGGGTCCAAACCAACCCGTCATTTCAGTCACAGTCGTGTGGCAGACCCTGTCACTGAAATGATGGGTTGGTTAAAGTGTGCATGTCCTGTTTATACAACATAAGGGTGGGTGGGAGGGCCCAGGGTGGGTGGGAGGGCCCAAGGACAATTCCATCTTGCACCTCTTTTTTCTTTGCGTCATGTGCTGTTTGGGGGGTGTTTTTTGGAAGGGCCATCCTGCGTGACACTGCAGTGCCACTCCTAGATGGGCCAGGTGTTTGTGTCTGCCACTAGGGTCGCTTAGCTTACTCACACAGCTACCTCATTGCGCCTCTTTTTTTTCTTTGCGTCATGTGCTGTTTGGGGAGTGTTTTTTGGAAGGGCCATCCTGCGTGACACTGCAGTGCCACTCCTAGATGGGCCAGGTGTTTGTGTCGGCCACTAGGGTCGCTTAGCTTACTCACACAGCTACCTCATTGCGCCTCTTTTTTTTCTTCTTTGCGTCATGTGCTGCTGTTTGGGGAGTGTTTTTTGGAAGGGCCATCCTGCGTGACACTGCAGTGCCACTCCTAGATGGGCCAGGTGTTTGTGTCGGCCACTAGGGTCGCTTAGCTTACTCACACAGCTACCTCATTGCGCCTCTTTTTTTCTTTGCGTCATGTGCTGTTTGGGGAGTGTTTTTTGGAAGGGCCATCCTGCGTGACACTGCAGTGCCACTCCTAGATGGGCCAGGTGTTTGTGTCGGCCACTTGGGTCGCTTAGCTTAGCCATCCAGCGACCTCGGTGCAAATTTTAGGACTAAAAATAATATTGTGAGGTGTGAGGTGTTCAGAATAGACTGAAAATGAGTGGAAATTATGGTTATTGAGGTTAATAATACTTTGGGATCAAAATGAACCCCAAATTCTATGATTTAAGCTGTTTTTTAGGGTTTTTTGAAAAAAAAACACCCGAATCCGACAAAAAAAATTCGGTGAGGTTTTGCCAAAACGCGTTCGAACCCAAAACACGGCCGCGGAACTGAACCCAAAACCAAAACACAAAACCCGAAAAATTTCCGGTGCTCATCACTAATTAATATGACATAATTTGTGCATAAACATTCATGTCAACTCCCATCAGCACTCCCAAGTGTAGGGGCTGCAGCATAGACTTTCTTATTGACTCATATTTCAATGAGTCATGGGTAAAAATGTTCAATAGGGATAAAGTCTCTACGCCTTCAGTGCTCTGGTGTGGAATATTCCTTCATTGTGCAGCTAATAATATATATGCGTACCAGAAATATGATCAAGATATGCCTGTAGCAGGTACGTGCAGTCAGGGGAGGCAGGGGAGGCAGTGCCTCCCCTGTCATTAGGGATTGAAAGGATACAAAGAAGATACTTATGACATGTTCTGTGTCATAAGCAGTGGCGTAAGTTCGTCACAGTCGCCCGGAGGCAAGATAAATATTGGTGCCCCCCTATTTCCTATATTAAGATAAATATATGTATGTATGTATGTATGTGTGCGTGCGTGCGTGCGTGCGTGCGTGCGTGTATGTGTGTGTGTGTATGGAGTGTTCTGAAAAAAATTTATATACTGTATTTATACATTTAATTGTCTTTTATTTTAAATCACACATTTCTTAGCAGTCATACCCAGGATTAGAACCCATGACCTGTTACGCTAACAGCAGACACTTTACTGATGGAGCTATTTGCTCCTGTAGAGGAAACATGAGAATTCTAACTATATGAAGTTACGTGTAATTGTCAGAGAAGTATCTTCATATAGTTAGAATTCTCATATTTCCTATACAGGAGCAAACCGCTTCATCAGTAAGGTATCAGCTTCCTGTGTAATAGGTTGTGGTTTCTAATCCTAGGTGTAATACCTGTAAAATGTGTATATTCAGTATAATAAAAAGTGTGTAATTTGTAAGGTGCAGGGACCAGTGAGGAAGCCGGCCACTGAAAAGACAGCAACAGTTATCAATTAACTTAATTCAATGGTGTCACAGAATGGGAGGAGAGGCGCCCCCTTCAGAGCAGGAGCCCGGCGGCAGATGACTCCGTTGCCTCCCAGAGTTCTGCCTCTGGTCATAAGTATCTTCTTATAGTAATCTAGTCCTTTTGTAGCATTAAAAAAACGATTTTGAGGCACCTTCAACGGTGCCTCTCGCTGCTAATAGTAAATGGCCGGAAGCAGGGGGCGGGCAGGGGGCGTGGCCATGCAGAGGGCTGTAAAAGCCCATTAAAAAAAAGCATTGGAAGCGGCACCTATAGAGGTGCCGCAGTGCAGCAGGGACGTGCTTTCAGCCATGAAAGCACGCCCCTGTCACAGTGATTGGGCAGCAGCAGCAGCAGATGCAGCAGCACTGACAGTGACCTGCATGCGGCTGTCACCGTCAGTGCTGCTGCTGTTACAGGGAGAGAGGAGATAGTGCCAGCCAGTGTCTTCTTCTGCAGTCAGTGTCAGTGCATGTAAGTGTTTAGTTTACACACACTGTCACACCACTGCTTTATCCTTATTGTCCTCTCACTGTCCAGGTCTTTCAGTAACTTAATAGCGCCACAATCGCGGCGCTGCTAAGTTAATGAAAGCCAGAACATTGAACACGAATCAGTTATACATTAATGTCCCCCCCCCACACACACACCTTCCCCACTCCATTACACACTTGTTTTATTATTCCCTACACAGCACAGAGCACAGTACATTTGCCTGCTCATCACGTTTGATGAGCAGGCACATTGCGGAGTTGAACCCGGCGGTGGCGGGCAGCGGCGGCGGGCGGTGTGGTTTGTGCAACGGAATGGGCATCGGGACTTATGCGGCGGCGGAGCAGAGAGTTATGCAGCGGCGGTGGGCGACCGCGGCGGGGCTTGTGCGGCGGAGGCGGCCAGCGGGACTTCAGCGGCGGCGGGCCTTCACTGCGGCGGCGGGCGGCAGTACTTCACTGCGGCGGCGGGACTTCTGCAGCGGGCGACGGGCGGCAGAACTCAGCGGGCATTTTGGCTGCAGGTCTGGATCATAAATCCACTCCCTGCAGCCATTAAGGTAACATAGTTGAGGGCTTTGCCACTTTCAAAAATGGCGCTGCTGTGCAGACCCATTTTTGAAATCCAAGATGGCCGCCGCGAGCCAATCACGGCTCGCCGCGTCATCGCCCTGCCCCCGGGGCTGGCTTATAGAAGCCAGCACGAGCCCGGAGCAGGCAGTTCGTCGGCGGTGTAAGAGCGGAGAAGAGCTCCAGAAGAAACAAGTCCTGATGGGCGGTGGCCATGCAAAAGAGCTTAAAGGCTACCGCCCACCAGGTGAAGACGTTAGAAGTCCTGGGTGAGGGCAGCAGCCATGTAAGAGCTTACAGGCTGCTGCCACCCAGGTGAAGATGTCAGAAGTCCTGGGTGAGGGTAGCAGCCATGTAAGAGCTTACAGGCTGCTGCCACCCAGGCGAAGTCGGCGGAAACCCTGGTGGGTCGGCAGCCACGCAAAAGAGCTTAATGGCTGCCGACCCGCCAGGCGAAGACGGCGGAAGCCCTGGTGGGCGCTGTCCCACCAGGCGAAGTCGGCGGAAGCCCTGGTGGGTTGGCGGGCGCGCAAAAGAGCTATATGGCCGCCGACCCACCAGGCGAAGACGGCGGAAGCCCTGGTGGGTCGGAAGCCACGCAAAAGAGCTATATGGCCGCCGACCCACCAGGCAAAGATGGCGGAAGCCCTGGAGGGCGCTGTCCCACCAGGCGAAGCTGCAGATAAATAAAATATTTTAAAAAGCCAGTGTTGTGTTTTTATTTTAATATTTCCATTACAGGGGGACTATAGGTAGCAGCGGGCCTTTAATGCCTTGCATGCTGGTACTTGTGGTTCTCCAAGTACCAGCATGAGTGGCATGCTTGCTGGGATTTGTAGTCCCATTGTAAATGACAATATTGCTTTTTACGCTATCAACCCTGCACCCAGGGATGTGGGGGATAGCACCGGGCTTCAGCAAAGGCCTGGGGTACCCTGGTGAGCGGGACCCCTGTATTGGGGGGTCCCCACTTCACTAGAAACCTCTGGCCTTTGCTGACTAGTTAGGTGGGGCCTGAATGCTTTGGCCACGGGACCCCATAAAGTGTTTCCCCTGGCTGTGGCATTACCCTCCCTTACTGGAGGAGCCTGGTGCTGGTTCTAAAAATATGGGGGATCCATACAATTCCCCCCCCCCCCCCCATATTTTTTACAATCAGGCTGGCTCCTAGGGCCCAGTGCTGGTCCATTAAATAGGGGGGACCCCTACGTATTTTTTTCCCTTTTAAGTTTTGATCTGGATGGTGTGCATACTGTAGGGAATATTTATATTCGGTGTACATAGCAGCGGCACTCTCAGGTCATTATCATACAAGTGAACCACTAACGTCCCACTGATGCAACAGTTTTGTTTTATTGCAACTGTCATCAGGCTCAAAAAATGCCTGACGTTTGAAATAAACCAAAACGTTGCATCAATGGGACGTTAGTGGTTCACTTGTATGATAATGACCTGAGAGTGCCGCTGCTATGTACACCGAATATATATAAGCCGCCCGTGCGACCCGAAATGGAACGGGCAGCTGCACTGACAGACGGACGCAAGACACTGCCAAGCTTTTTCTTTATATAAAAAAGTTTGTAAATGTTTTAATTGTTCTTATTCACCTTGACAAATGGGCCAGAGAGCCCCGAAACGTTGGTTTTCGGTTCATAAATATATACCATTTTCACTTATATACGTCTCCGAGTGTCGCTGTTTTATACGAGTAGAATTGTGTGTATGTACACTGCTCAAAAAAATAAAGGGAACACTTAAACAACACAATGTAACTCCAAGTCAATCACACTTCTGTGAAATTAAACTGTCCACTTAGGAAGCAACACTGATTGACAATCAATTTCACATGCTGTTGTGCAAATGGAATAGACAACAGGTGGAAATTATAGGCAATTAGCAAGACACCCCCAATAAAGGAGTTGTTCTGCAGGTTGTGACCACAGACCACTTCTCAGCTCTTATGCTATCTGGCTGATGTTTTGGTCACTTTTGAAAGCTGGCGGTGCTTTCACTCTAGTGGTAGCATGAGACGGAGTCTACAACCCACACAAGTGGCTCAGGTAGTGCAGCTCATCCAGGATGGCACATCAATGCGAGCTGTGGCAAGAAGGTTTGCTGTGTGTGTCAGCGTAGTGTCCAGAGCATGGAGGTGCTACCAGGAGACAGGCCAGTACATCAGGAGACATGGAGGAGGCCGTAGCAGGGCAACAACCCAGCAGCAGGACCGCTACCTCCGCCTTTGTGCAAGGAGGAACAGGAGGAGCACTGCCAGAGCCCTGCAAAATGACTTCCAGCAAGCCACAAATGTGCATGTGTCTACTCAAACGATCAGAAACAGACTTCATGAGGGTGGTATGAGGGCCGACGTCCACAGGTGGGGGTTGTGCTTACAGCCCAACACAGTGCAGGATGTTTGGCATTTGCCAGAGAAAACCAAGATTGGCAAATTCGCCACTGGCGCCCTGTGCTCTTCACAGATGAAAGCAGGTTCTCACTGAGCACATGTGATAGACGGGACAGAGTCTGGAGACGCCAAGGAGAATGTTTTGCTGCCTGCAACATCCTCCAGAATGACCGGTTTGGCAGTGGGTCAGTAATGGTGTGGGGTGACATTTCTTTGGGGGGCCGCACAGCCCTCCATGTGCTCGCCAGAGGTAGCCTGACTGCCATTAGGTACCGAGATGAACTCCTCAGACCCCTTGTGAGACCATATGCTGGTGCGGTTGGCCCTGGGTTCCTCCTAATGCAAGACAATGCTAGACCTCATGTTGCTGGAGTGTGTCAGCAGTTCCTGCAAGACGAAGGCATTGATGCTATGGACTGGCTTGCCCGTTCCCCAGACCTGAATCCAATTGAGCACATCTGGGACATCATGTCTCGCTCCATCCACCAACAGACTGCACCACAGACTGTCCATGAGTTGGCGGATGCTTTAGTCCAGGTCTGGGAGGAGATCCCTCAGGAGACCATCCACCACCTCATCAGGAGCATGCCCAGGTGTTGTAGGGAGGTCATACAGGCACGTGGAGGGCACACACACTACTGAGCCTCATTTTGACTTGTTTTAAGGACATTACATCAAAGTTGGATCAGCCTGTAGTATGTTTTTCCACTTTAATTTTGAGTGTGAATCCAAATCCAGACCTCCATGGGTTAATAAATTTGATTTCCATTGATAATTTTTGTGTGATTTTGTTGTCAGCACATTCAACTATGTAAAGAACAAAGTATTTAATAAGAATATTTCATTCATTCAGATCTAGGATGTGTTATTTTAGTGTTCCTTTTATTTTTTGGAGCAGTGTATATATTAGTGATGAGCGGGTTCGGTTCTTCGGAAACCGAACCCCCCCGAACTTCACCCATTTTACACGGGTCCGAGGCATACTCGGATTCTCCCATATGGCTCGGTTAACCCGAGCGCGCCCGAACGTCATCATCCCGCTGTCGGATTCTCACGAGATTCGGATTCTATATAAGCAGCCGCGCATCGCCGCCATTTTCACTCGTGCATTGGAAATGTTAGGGAGAGGACGTGGCTGGCGTCCTCTGCGTTATTGTTGAACTTGATTGTGCATTATTGCTTAATTGTGGGGAGGGCTGGGGAGCAGCTGTATAATATAGGAGGAGTACAGTGCAGAGTTTTGCTGATCAGTGACCACCAGTTATCCGTTCTCTGCCTTAAAAAAAACGCTCCTTATCTGTGCTCAGTGTGCTGCATATATCTGTGCTCACACTGCTTAATTGTGGGGACTGGGGAGCAGCTGTATTATATAGCAGGAGTACAGTGCAGAGTTTTGCTGACAGTGACCACCAGTATACGTTGTCTGCCTGAAAAACACTACATATCTGTGCTCAGTGTGCTGCTTTATTGTGGGGACTGGGGACCACCAGTATAATATTAAATAGGAGCAGTACAGTGCAGAGTTTTGCTGACCAGTGACCACCAGTATATAATATATAGCATTACGGTACAGTAGGCCACTGCTGTACCTACCTCTGTGTCGTCATTAAGTATACTATCCATCTACATTCTATACCTGTGGTGCATTTTAGTTTTGCAGTTTGCTGACACAGTGACCACCAGTATACTATATATAGCAGTACGGTATGGAAGGCCACTGCTGTACCTACCTCTGTGTCGTCATTAAGTATACTATCCATCTACATTCTATACCTGTGGTGCATTTTAGTTTTGCAGTTTGCTGACACAGTGACCACCAGTATACTATATATAGCAGTACGGTACGGAAGGCCACTGCTGTACCTACCTCTGTGTCGTCATTAAGTATACTATCCATCTACATTCTATACCTGTGGTGCATTTTAGTTTTGCAGTTTGCTGACACAGTGACCACCAGTATACTATATATAGCAGTACGGTACGGAAGGCCACTGCTGTACCTACCTCTGTGTCGTCATTAAGTATACTATCCATCTACATTCTATACCTGTGGTGCATTTTAGTTTTGCAGTTTGCTGACACAGTGACCACCAGTATACTATATATAGCAGTACGGTACGGAAGGCCACTGCTGTACCTACCTCTGTGTCGTCATTAAGTATACTATCCATCTACATTCTATACCTGTGGTGCATTTTAGTTTTGCAGTTTGCTGACACAGTGACCACCAGTATACTATATATAGCAGTACGGTACGGAAGGCCACTGCTGTACCTACCTCTGTGTCGTCATTAAGTATACTATCCATCTACATTCTATACCGGTGGTGCATTTTAGTTTTGCAGTTTGCTGACACAATGACCACCAGTATACTATATATAGCAGTACGGTACGGAAGGCCACTGCTGTACCTACCTCTGTGTCGTCATTAAGTATACTATCCATCTACATTCTATACCTGTGGTGCATTTTTGTTTTGCAGTTTGCTGACACAGTGACCACCAGTATACTATATATAGCAGTACGGTACGGAAGGCCACTGCTGTACCTACCTCTGTGTCGTCATTAAGTATACTATCTATCTACATTCTATACCTGTGGTGCATTTTAGTTTTGCAGTTTGCTGACACAGTGACCACCAGTATACTATATATAGCAGTACGGTACTGAAGGCCACTGCTGTACCTACCTCTGTGTCGTCATTAAGTATACTATCCATATACATTCTATACCTGTGGTGCATTTTAGTTTTGCAGTTTGCTGACACAGTGACCACCAGTATACTATATATAGCAGTACGGTACGGAAGGCCACTGCTGTACCTACCTCTGTGTCGTCATTAAGTATACTATCCATCTACATTCTATACCTGTGGTGCATTTTAGTTTTGCAGTTTGCTGACACAGTGACCACCAGTATACTATATATAGCAGTACGGTACGGAAGGCCACTGCTGTACCTACCTTTGTGTCGTCATTAAGTATACTATCCATCTACATTCTATACCTGTGGTGCATTTTAGTTTTGCAGTTTGCTGACACAGTGACCACCAGTATACTATATATAGCAGTACGGTACGGAAGGCCACTGCTGTACCTACCTCTGTATCGTCATTAAGTATACTATCCATCTACATTCTATACCTGTGGTGCATTTTAGTTTTGCAGTTTGCTGACACAGTGACCACCAGTATACTATATATAGCAGTACGGTACGGAAGGCCACTGCTGTACCTACCTCTGTGTCGTCATTAAGTATACTATCCATCTACATTCTATACCTGTGGTGCATTTTAGTTTTGCAGTTTGCTGACACAGTGACCACCAGTATACTATATATAGCAGTACGGTATGGAAGGCCACTGCTGTACCTACCTCTGTGTCGTCATTAAGTATACTATCCATCTACATTCTATACCTGTGGTGCATTTTAGTTTTGCAGTTTGCTGACACAGTGACCACCAGTATACTATATATAGCAGTACGGTACGGAAGGCCACTGCTGTACCTACCTCTGTGTCGTCATTAAGTATACTATCCATCTACATTCTATACCTGTGGTGCATTTTAGTTTTGCAGTTTGCTGACACAGTGACCACCAGTATACTATATATAGCAGTACGGTACGGAAGGCCACTGCTGTACCTACCTCTGTGTCGTCATTAAGTATACTATCCATCTACATTCTATACCTGTGGTGCATTTTAGTTTTGCAGTTTGCTGACACAGTGACCACCAGTATACTATATATAGCAGTACGGTACGGAAGGCCACTGCTGTACCTACCTCTGTGTCGTCATTAAGTATACTATCCATCTACATTCTATACCTGTGGTGCATTTTAGTTTTGCAGTTTGCTGACACAGTGACCACCAGTATACTATATATAGCAGTACGGTACGGAAGGCCACTGCTGTACCTACCTCTGTGTCGTCATTAAGTATACTATCCATCTACATTCTATACCTGTGGTGCATTTTAGTTTTGCAGTTTGCTGACACAGTGACCACCAGTATACTATATATAGCAGTACGGTACGGAAGGCCACTGCTGTACCTACCTCTGTGTCGTCATTAAGTATACTATCCATCTACATTCTATACCTGTGGTGCATTTTAGTTTTGCAGTTTGCTGACACAGTGACCACCAGTATACTATATATAGCAGTACGGTACGGAAGGCCACTGCTGTACCTACCTCTGTGTCGTCATTAAGTATACTATCCATCTACATTCTATACCTGTGGTGCATTTTAGTTTTGCAGTTTGCTGACACAGTGACCACCAGTATACTATATATAGCAGTACGGTACGGAAGGCCACTGCTGTACCTACCTCTGTGTCGTCATGAAGTATACTATCCATCTACATTCTATACCGGTGGTGCATTTTAGTTTTGCAGTTTGCTGACACAATGACCACCAGTATACTATATATAGCAGTACGGTACGGAAGGCCACTGCTGTACCTACCTCTGTGTCGTCATTAAGTATACTATCCATCTACATTCTATACCTGTGGTGCATTTTAGTTTTGCAGTTTGCTGACACAGTGACCACCACTATACTATATATAGCAGTACGGTACGGAAGGCCACTGCTGTACCTACCTCTGTGTCGTCATTAAGTATACTATCTATCTACATTCTATACCTGTGGTGCATTTTAGTTTTGCAGTTTGCTGACACAGTGACCACCAGTATACTATATATAGCAGTACGGTACGGAAGGCCACTGCTGTACCTACCTCTGTGTCGTCATTAAGTATACTATCCATTTACATTCTATACCTGTGGTGCATTTTAGTTTTGCAGTTTGCTGACACAGTGACCACCAGTATACTATATATAGCAGTACGGTACGGAAGGCCACTGCTGTACCTACCTCTGTGTCGTCATTAAGTATACTATCCATCTACATTCTATACCTGTGGTGCATTTTAGTTTTGCAGTTTGCTGACACAGTGACCACCAGTATACTATATATAGCAGTACGGTACGGAAGGCCACTGCTGTACCTACCTCTGTGTCGTCATTAAGTATACTATCCATCTACATTCTATACCTGTGGTGCATTTTAGTTTTGCAGTTTTCTGACACAGTGACCACCAGTATACTATATATAGCAGTACGGTACGGAAGGCCACTGCTGTACCTACCTCTGTGTCGTCATTAAGTATACTATCCATCTACATTCTATACCTGTGGTGCATTTTAGTTTTGCAGTTTGCTGACACAGTGACCACCAGTATACTATATATAGCAGTACGGTACGGAAGGCCACTGCTGTACCTACCTCTGTGTCGTCATTAAGTATACTATCCATCTACATTCTATACCGGTGGTGCATTTTAGTTTTGCAGTTTGCTGACACAATGACCACCAGTATACTATATATAGCAGTACGGTACGGAAGGCCACTGCTGTACCTACCTCTGTGTCGTCATTAAGTATACTATCCATCTACATTCTATACCTGTGGTGCATTTTAGTTTTGCAGTTTGCTGACACAGTGACCACCAGTATACTATATATAGCAGTACGGTACGGAAGGCCACTGCTGTACCTACCTCTGTGTCGTCATTAAGTATACTATCTATCTACATTCTATACCTGTGGTGCATTTTAGTTTTGCAGTTTGCTGACACAGTGACCACCAGTATACTATATATAGCAGTACGGTACGGAAGGCCACTGCTGTACCTACCTCTGTGTCGTCATTAAGTATACTATCCATCTACATTCTATACCTGTGGTGCATTTTAGTTTTGCAGTTTGCTGACACAGTGACCACCAGTATACTATATATAGCAGTACGGTACGGAAGGCCACTGCTGTACCTACCTCTGTGTCGTCATTAAGTATACTATCCATCTACATTCTATACCTGTGGTGCATTTTAGTTTTGCAGTTTGCTGACACAGTGACCACCAGTATACTATATATAGCAGTACGGTACGGAAGGCCACTGCTGTACCTACCTCTGTGTCGTCATTAAGTATACTATCTATCTACATTCTATACCTGTGGTGCATTTTAGTTTTGCAGTTTGCTGACACAGTGACCACCAGTATACCATATATAGCAGTACGGTACGGAAGGCCACTGCTGTACCTACCTCTGTGTCGTCATTAAGTATACTATCCATTTACATTCTATACCTGTGGTGCATTTTAGTTTTGCAGTTTGCTGACACAGTGACCACCAGTATACTATATATAGCAGTACGGTACGGAAGGCCACTGCTGTACCTACCTCTGTGTCGTCATTAAGTATACTATCCATCTACATTCTATACCGGTGGTGCATTTTAGTTTTGCAGTTTGCTGACACAGTGACCACCAGTATACTATATATAGCAGTACGGTACGGAAGGCCACTGCTGTACCTACCTCTGTGTCGTCATTAAGTATACTATCCATCTACATTCTATACCTGTGGTGCATTTTATTTTTGCAGTTTGCTGACACAGTGACCACCAGTATACTATATATAGCAGTACGGTACGGAAGGCCACTGCTGTACCTACCTCTGTGTCGTCATTAAGTATACTATCCATCTACATTCTATACCTGTGGTGCATTTTAGTTTTGCAGTTTGCTGACACAGTGACCACCAGTATACTATATATAGCAGTACGGTATGGAAGGCCACTGCTGTACCTACCTCTGTGTCGTCATTAAGTATACTATCCATCTACATTCTATACCTGTGGTGCATTTTAGTTTTGCAGTTTGCTGACACAGTGACCACCAGTATACTATATATAGCAGTACGGTACGGAAGGCCACTGCTGTACCTACCTCCACATTTTTTGATTCATTACTGCAGAATCTTCATCTGACTGTTGACTTGTAAGCTGTACAGCCCCGATACTGTCTGAATACGACTTATTGATTTCTCAGAGTAAGTGCATGATGTTAGTAACACAGGGGTGGTGTGGTGTAGCTGCACTATATGTTGTGGTGTGAGTTTTGTACATCAGTCCCTGGTGGCACACGCCCATGGTGTTGTGGTTTGCGCACGGTGATCGCGGACAGAGACGTGGTATTGTCTATATGACCCGTATTGGGTGTTAATTGTGATTATAGGTTGTTGGGGCCTGGTAGTCCATCAATGTTTTTGTTTTTTGTTACTGTATGTATACTTATGTGTTTTGTCTGTGTTTTTTTGTAGTAATCAATATGTGACGCTTTCAAACTATTGTATATAAATGGAAGCTTGTCTTGATAAAGATCCTAAACTGAGGATCGAGACGTCAACCAAAATAAGCCTGATATCGACTACAATAAAGTTATTGTGAAAAATTGAAGCTGCTGGAAATCGTGTGATTGGACGAGTGCACCTCCACATTGTTGGACTCTTTTCTATATATTGTGGGCTCACCTGTCGAGGGAGATTCCCACTAGGAGCACCCCACTGTTGTTAACACTTTTTGATGCGAGTGCAGGATTCTTTGCGTTTTATATATATATATATATATATATATATATATAGATATATATATAGATATAGATATAGATAAATATAGAAATAGATAAATATAAATATATATATATATATATATACACAGGTTGAGTATCCCATATCCAAATATTCCGAAATACGGAATATTCCGAAATACTGACTTTTTTGAGTGAGAGTGAGATAGTGAAACCTTTGTTTTTTGATGGCTCAATGTACACAAACTTTGTTTAATACACAAAGTTATTAATAATATTGTATTAAATGACCTTCATGCTGTGTGTATAAGGTGTATATGAAACATAAATGAATTGTGTGAATGTAGACACACTTTGTTTAATGCACAAAGTTATAAAAAATATTGGCTAAAATTACTTTCAGGCTGTGTGTATAAGGTGTATATGTAACATAAACGCATTCTGTGCTTAGATTTAGGTCCCATCACCATGATATCTCATTATGGTATCTAATTATTCCAAAATACGGAAAAATCCGATATCCAAAATACCTCTGGTCCCAAGCATTTTGGATAAGGGATACTCAACCTGTATTTTATATATTTTTTTATTAAAAAATATATCTATTTCTTTTATTATTTTATATATATTAGAGATGAGCGGGTTCGGTTTCTCTGAATCCGAACCCGCCAGAACTTCATGTTTTTTTTCACGGGTCCGAGCGACTCGGATCTTCCCGCCTTGCTCGGTTAACCCGAGCGCGCCCGAACGTCATCATGACGCTGTCGGATTCTCGCGAGGCTCGGATTCTATCGCGAGACTCGGATTCTATATAAGGAGCCGCGCGTCGCCGCCATTTTCACACGTGCATTGAGATTGATAGGGAGAGGACGTGGCTGGCGTCCTCTCCGTTTAGAATAGATTAGAGAGACACTTGATTTACTAATTTTGGGGAGCATTAGGAGTACTCAGTACAGTGCAGAGTTTTGCTGATAGTGACCACCAGTTTTATTTATAATCCGTTCTCTGCCTGAAAAAAGCGATACACAGCACACAGTGACTCAGTCACATACCATATCTGTGTGCACTGCTCAGGCTCAGGCCAGTGTGCTGCATCATCTATTATCTATATATAATATTATATATATCTGTCTGACTGCTCAGCTCACACAGCTTATAATTGTGGGGGAGACTGGGGAGCACTACTGCAGTGCCAGTTATAGGTTATAGCAGGAGCCAGGAGTACATAATATATTATATAGTGAGTGACCACCAGACACACAGTGCAGTTTATTTAATATATCCGTTCTCTGCCTGAAAAAAGCGATACACACAGTGACTCAGTCAGTCACATACCATATCTGTGTGCACTGCTCAGGCTCAGGCCAGTGTGCTGCATCATCTATATAATATATATTATATATCTGTCTGACTGCTCAGCTCACACAGCTTATAATTGTGGGGGAGACTGGGGAGCACTACTGCAGTGCCAGTTATAGGTTATAGCAGGAGCCAGGAGTACATAATATTATATTAAAACAGTGCACACTTTTGCTGCAGGAGTGCCACTGCCAGTGTGACTAGTGACCAGTGACCTGACCACCAGTATATATAATATTAGTAGTATACTATCTCTTTATCAACCAGTCTATATTAGCAGCAGACACAGTACAGTGCGGTAGTTCACGGCTGTGGCTACCTCTGTGTCGGCACTCGGCAGCCCGTCCATAATTGTATATGCCACCTAACCGTGTTTTTTTTTTCTTTCTTTATACATACATACTAGTTACGAGTATACTATCTCTTTATCAACCAGTCTATATATTAGCAGCAGACACAGTACAGTGCGGTAGTTCACGGCTGTGGCTACCTCTGTGTCGGCACTCGGCAGCCCGTCCATAATTGTATATACCACCTAACCGTGGTTTTTTTTTTTTCTTTATACATACATACTAGTTACGAGTATACTATCTCTTTATCAACCAGTCTATATATTAGCAGCAGACACAGTACAGTGCGGTAGTTCACGGCTGTGGCTACCTCTGTGTCGGCACTCGGCAGCCCGTCCATAATTGTATATACCACCTAACCGTGGTTTTTTTTTTTTTCTTTATACATACATACTAGTTACGAGTATACTATCTCTTTATCAACCAGTCTATATATTAGCAGCAGACACAGTACAGTGCGGTAGTTCACGGCTGTGGCTACCTCTGTGTCGGCACTCGGCAGCCCGTCCATAATTGTATATACCACCTAACCGTGGTTTTTTTTTCTTTCTTTATACATACATACTAGTTACGAGTATACTATCTCTTTATCAACCAGTCTATATATTAGCAGCAGACACAGTACAGTGCGGTAGTTCACGGCTGTGGCTACCTCTGTGTCGGCACTCGGCAGCCCGTCCATAATTGTATATACCACCTAACCGTGGTTTTTTTTTCTTTCTTTATACATACATACATACTAGTTACGAGTATACTATCTCTTTATCAACCAGTCTATATATTAGCAGCAGACACAGTACAGTGCGGTAGTTCACGGCTATGGCTACCTCTGTGTCGGCACTCGGCAGCCCGTCCATAATTGTATATACCACCTAACCGTGGTTTTTTTTTCTTTCTTTATACATACATACTAGTTACGAGTATACTATCTCTTTATCAACCAGTCTATATATTAGCAGCAGACACAGTACAGTGCGGTAGTTCACGGCTGTGGCTACCTCTGTGTCGGCACTCGGCAGCCCGTCCATAATTGTATATACCACCTAACCGTGGTTTTTTTTTCTTTCTTTATACATACATACTAGTTACGAGTATACTATCTCTTTATCAACCAGTCTATATATTAGCAGCAGACACAGTACAGTGCGGTAGTTCACGGCTGTGGCTACCTCTGTGTCGGCACTCGGCAGCCCGTCCATAATTGTATATACCACCTAACCGTGGTTTTTTTTTCTTTCTTTATACATACATACTAGTTACGAGTATACTATCTCTTTATCAACCAGTCTATATATTAGCAGCAGACACAGTACAGTGCGGTAGTTCACGGCTGTGGCTACCTCTGTGTCGGCACTCGGCAGCCCGTCCATAATTGTATATACCACCTAACCGTGGTTTTTTTTTCTTTCTTTATACATACATACTAGTTACGAGTATACTATCTCTTTATCAACCAGTCTATATATTAGCAGCAGACACAGTACAGTGCGGTAGTTCACGGCTGTGGCTACCTCTGTGTCGGCACTCGGCAGCCCGTCCATAATTGTATATACCACCTAACCGTGGTTTTTTTTTCTTTCTTTATACATACATACTAGTTACGAGTATACTATCTCTTTATCAACCAGTCTATATATTAGCAGCAGACACAGTACAGTGCGGTAGTTCACGGCTGTGGCTACCTCTGTGTCGGCACTCGGCAGCCCGTCCATAATTGTATATACCACCTAACCGTGGTTTTTTTTTCTTTCTTTATACATACATACTAGTTACGAGTATACTATCTCTTTATCAACCAGTCTATATATTAGCAGCAGACACAGTACAGTGCGGTAGTTCACGGCTGTGGCTACCTCTGTGTCGGCACTCGGCAGCCCGTCCATAATTGTATATACCACCTAACCGTGGTTTTTTTTTCTTTCTTTATACATACATACTAGTTACGAGTATACTATCTCTTTATCAACCAGTCTATATATTAGCAGCAGACACAGTACAGTGCGGTAGTTCACGGCTGTGGCTACCTCTGTGTCGGCACTCGGCAGCCCGTCCATAATTGTATATACCACCTAACCGTGGTTTTTTTTTCTTTCTTTATACATACATACTAGTTACGAGTATACTATCTCTTTATCAACCAGTCTATATATTAGCAGCAGACACAGTACAGTGCGGTAGTTCACGGCTGTGGCTACCTCTGTGTCGGCACTCGGCAGCCCGTCCATAATTGTATATACCACCTAACCGTGGTTTTTTTTTCTTTCTTTATACATACATACTAGTTACGAGTATACTATCTCTTTATCAACCAGTCTATATATTAGCAGCAGACACAGTACAGTGCGGTAGTTCACGGCTGTGGCTACCTCTGTGTCGGCACTCGGCAGCCCGTCCATAATTGTATATACCACCTAACCGTGGTTTTTTTTTCTTTCTTTATACATACATACTAGTTACGAGTATACTATCTCTTTATCAACCAGTCTATATATTAGCAGCAGACACAGTACAGTGCGGTAGTTCACGGCTGTGGCTACCTCTGTGTCGGCACTCGGCAGCCCGTCCATAATTGTATACTAGTATCCAATCCATCCATCTCCATTGTTTACCTGAGGTGCCTTTTAGTTGTGCCTATTAAAATATGGAGAACAAAAATGTTGAGGTTCCAAAATTAGGGAAAGATCAAGATCCACTTCCACCTCGTGCTGAAGCTGCTGCCACTAGTCATGGCCGAGACGATGAAATGCCAGCAACGTCGTCTGCCAAGGCCGATGCCCAATGGCATAGTACAGAGCATGTCAAAACCAAAACACCAAATATCAGTAAAAAAAGGACTCCAAAACCTAAAATAAAATTGTCGGAGGAGAAGCGTAAACTTGCCAATATGCCATTTACCACACGGAGTGGCAAGGAACGGCTGAGGCCCTGGCCTATGTTCATGGCTAGTGGTTCAGCTTCACATGAGGATGGAAGCACTCAGCCTCTCGCTAGAAAACTGAAAAGACTCAAGCTGGCAAAAGCACCGCAAAGAACTGTGCGTTCTTTGAAATCCCAAATCCCCAAGGAGAGTCCAATTGTGTCGGTTGCGATGCCTGACCTTCCCAACACTGGACGTGAAGAGCATGCGCCTTCCACCATTTGCACGCCCCCTGCAAGTGCTGGAAGGAGCACCCGCAGTCCAGTTCCTGATAGTCAGATTGAAGATGTCAGTGTTGAAGTACACCAGGATGAGGAGGATATGGGTGTTGCTGGCGCTGGGGAGGAAATTGACCAGGAGGATTCTGATGGTGAGGTGGTTTGTTTAAGTCAGGCACCCGGGGAGACACCTGTTGTCCGTGGGAGGAATATGGCCGTTGACATGCCAGGTGAAAATACCCAAAAAATCAGCTCTTCGGTGTGGAGGTATTTCACCAGAAATGCGGACAACAGGTGTCAAGCCGTGTGTTCCCTTTGTCAAGCTGTAATAAGTAGGGGTAAGGACGTTAACCACCTCGGAACATCCTCCCTTATACGTCACCTGCAGCGCATTCATAATAAGTCAGTGACAAGTTCAAAAACTTTGGGTGACAGCGGAAGCAGTCCACTGACCAGTAAATCCCTTCCTCTTGTAACCAAGCTCACGCAAACCACCCCACCAACTCCCTCAGTGTCAATTTCCTCCTTCCCCAGGAATGCCAATAGTCCTGCAGGCCATGTCACTGGCAATTCTGACGAGTCCTCTCCTGCCTGGGATTCCTCCGATGCATCCTTGCGTGTAACGCCTACTGCTGCTGGCGCTGCTGTTGTTGCCGCTGGGAGTCGATGGTCATCCCAGAGGGGAAGTCGTAAGCCCACTTGTACTACTTCCAGTAAGCAATTGACTGTTCAACAGTCCTTTGCGAGGAAGATGAAATATCACAGCAGTCATCCTACTGCAAAGCGGATAACTGAGTCCTTGACAACTATGTTGGTGTTAGACGTGCGTCCGGTATCCGCCGTTAGTTCACAGGGAACTAGACAATTTATTGAGGCAGTGTGCCCCCGTTACCAAATACCATCTAGGTTCCACTTCTCTAGGCAGGCGATACCGAGAATGTACACGGACGTCAGAAAAAGACTCACCAGTGTCCTAAAAAATGCAGTTGTACCCAATGTCCACTTAACCACGGACATGTGGACAAGTGGAGCAGGGCAGGGTCAGGACTATATGACTGTGACAGCCCACTGGGTAGATGTATGGACTCCCGCCGCAAGAACAGCAGCGGCGGCACCAGTAGCAGCATCTCGCAAACGCCAACTCTTTCCTAGGCAGGCTACGCTTTGTATCACCGCTTTCCAGAATACGCACACAGCTGAAAACCTCTTACGGCAACTGAGGAAGATCATCGCGGAATGGCTTACCCCAATTGGACTCTCCTGTGGATTTGTGGCATCGGACAACGCCAGCAATATTGTGTGTGCATTAAATATGGGCAAATTCCAGCACGTCCCATGTTTTGCACATACCTTGAATTTGGTGGTGCAGAATTTTTTAAAAAACGACAGGGGCGTGCAAGAGATGCTGTCGGTGGCCAGAAAAATTGCGGGACACTTTCGGCGTACAGGCACCACGTACAGAAGACTGGAGCACCACCAAAAACTACTGAACCTGCCCTGCCATCATCTGAAGCAAGAAGTGGTAACGAGGTGGAATTCAACCCTCTATATGCTTCAGAGGTTGGAGGAGCAGCAAAAGGCCATTCAAGCCTATACAATTGAGCACGATATAGTAGGTGGAATGCACCTGTCTCAAGTGCAGTGGAGAATGATTTCAACGTTGTGCAAGGTTCTGATGCCCTTTGAACTTGCCACACGTGAAGTCAGTTCAGACACTGCCAGCCTGAGTCAGGTCATTCCCCTCATCAGGCTTTTGCAGAAGAAGCTGGAGGCATTGAAGAAGGAGCTAAAAGGGAGCGATTCCGCTAGGCATGTGGGACTTGTGGATGCAGCCCTTAATTCGCTTAACAAGGATTCACGGGTGGTCAATCTGTTGAAATCAGAGCACTACATTTTGGCCACCGTGCTCGATCCTAGATTTAAAGCCTACCTTGGATCTCTCTTTCCGGCAGACACAGGTCTGCTGGGGTTGAAAGACCTGCTGGTGACAAAATTGTCAAGTCAAGCGGAACGCGACCTGTCAACATCTCCTCCTTCACATTCTCCCGCAACTGGGGGTGCGAGGAAAAGGCTCAGAATTCCGAGCCCACCCGCTGGCGGTGATGCAGGGCAGTCTGGAGCGACTGCTGATGCTGACATCTGGTCCGGACTGAAGGACCTGACAACGATTACGGACATGTCGTCTACTGTCACTGCATATGATTCTCTCAACATTGATAGAATGGTGGAGGATTATATGAGTGACCGCATCCAAGTAGGCACGTCACACAGTCCGTACTTATACTGGCAGGAAAAAGAGGCAATTTGGAGGCCCTTGCACAAACTGGCTTTATTCTACCTAAGTTGCCCTCCCACAAGTGTGTACTCCGAAAGAGTGTTTAGTGCCGCCGCTCACCTTGTCAGCAATCGGCGTACGAGGTTACATCCAGAAAATGTGGAGAAGATGATGTTCATTAAAATGAATTATAATCAATTCCTCCGCGGAGACATTGACCAGCAGCAATTGCCTCCACAAAGTACACAGGGAGCTGAGATGGTGGATTCCAGTGGGGACGAATTGATAATCTGTGAGGAGGGGGATGTACACGGTGATATATCGGAGGGTGAAGATGAGGTGGACATCTTGCCTCTGTAGAGCCAGTTTGTGCAAGGAGAGATTAATTGCTTCTTTTTTGGGGGGGGTCCAAACCAACCCGTCATATCAGTCACAGTCGTGTGGCAGACCCTGTCACTGAAATGATGGGTTGGTTAAAGTGTGCATGTCCTGTTTTGTTTATACAACATAAGGGTGGGTGGGAGGGCCCAAGGACAATTCCATCTTGCACCTCTTTTTTCTTTTCTTTTTCTTTGCATCATGTGCTGATTGGGGAGGGTTTTTTGGAAGGGACATCCTGCGTGACACTGCAGTGCCACTCCTAGATGGGCCCGGTGTTTGTGTCGGCCACTAGGGTCGCTAATCTTACTCACACAGTCAGCTACCTCATTGCGCCTCTTTTTTTCTTTGCGTCATGTGCTGTTTGGGGAGGGTTTTTTGGAAGGGACATCCTGCGTGACACTGCAGTGCCACTCCTAGATGGGCCCGGTGTTTGTGTCGGCCACTAGGGTCGCTAATCTTACTCACACAGCTACCTCATTGCGCCTCTTTTTTTCTTTGCGTCATGTGCTGTTTGGGGAGGGTTTTTTGGAAGGGACATCCTGCGTGACACTGCAGTGCCACTCCTAGATGGGCCCGGTGTTTGTGTCGGCCACTAGGGTCGCTAATCTTACTCACACAGCTACCTCATTGCGCCTCTTTTTTTCTTTGCGTCATGTGCTGTTTGGGGAGGGTTTTTTGGAAGGGACATCCTGCGTGACACTGCAGTGCCACTCCTAGATGGGCCCGGTGTTTGTGTCGGCCACTAGGGTCGCTTATCTTACTCACACAGCGACCTCGGTGCAAATTTTAGGACTAAAAATAATATTGTGAGGTGTGAGGTATTCAGAATAGACTGAAAATGAGTGTAAATTATGGTTTTTGAGGTTAATAATTAGAGATGAGCGCCTGAAATTTTTCGGGTTTTGTGTTTTGGTTTTGGGTTCGGTTCCGCGGCCGTGTTTTGGGTTCGAACGCGTTTTGGCAAAACCTCACCGAATTTTTTTTGTCGGATTCGGGTGTGTTTTGGATTCGGGTGTTTTTTTCCAAAAACACTAAAAAACAGCTTAAATCATAGAATTTGGGGGTCATTTTGATCCCAAAGTATTATTAACCTCAAAAACCATAATTTACACTCATTTTCAGTCTATTCTGAATACCTCACACCTCACAATATTATTTTTAGTCCTAAAATTTGCACCGAGGTCGCTGTGTGAGTAAGATAAGCGACCCTAGTGGCCGACACAAACACCGGGCCCATCTAGGAGTGGCACTGCAGTGTCACGCAGGATGTCCCTTCCAAAAAAAACCCTCCCCAATCAGCACATGATGCAAAGAAAAAGAAAAGAAAAAAGAGGTGCAAGATGGAATTGTCCTTGGGCCCTCCCACCCACCCTTATGTTGTATAAACAAAACAGGACATGCACACTTTAACCAACCCATCATTTCAGTGACAGGGTCTGCCACACGACTGTGACTGATATGACGGGTTGGTTTGGACCCCCCCCCAAAAAAGAAGCAATTAATCTCTCCTTGCACAAACTGGCTCTACAGAGGCAAGATGTCCACCTCATCTTCACCCTCCGATATATCACCGTGTACATCCCCCTCCTCACAGATTATCAATTCGTCCCCACTGGAATCCACCATCTCAGCTCCCTGTGTACTTTGTGGAGGCAATTGCTGCTGGTCAATGTCTCCGTGGAGGAATTGATTATAATTCATTTTAATGAACATCATCTTCTCCACATTTTCTGGATGTAACCTCGTACGCCGATTGCTGACAAGGTGAGCGGCGGCACTAAACACTCTTTCGGAGTACACACTTGTGGGAGGGCAACTTAGGTAGAATAAAGCCAGTTTGTGCAAGGGCCTCCAAATTGCCTCTTTTTCCTGCCAGTATAAGTACGGACTGTGTGACGTGCCTACTTGGATGCGGTCACTCATATAATCCTCCACCATTCTAACAATGTTGAGAGAATCATATGCAGTGACAGTAGACGACATGTCCGTAATCGTTGTCAGGTCCTTCAGTCCGGACCAGATGTCAGCATCAGCAGTCGCTCCAGACTGCCCTGCATCACCGCCAGCGGGTGGGCTCGGAATTCTGAGCCTTTTCCTCGCACCCCCAGTTGCGGGAGAATGTGAAGGAGGAGATGTTGACAGGTCGCGTTCCGCTTGACTTGACAATTTTGTCACCAGCAGGTCTTTCAACCCCAGCAGACCTGTGTCTGCCGGAAAGAGAGATCCAAGGTAGGCTTTAAATCTAGGATCGAGCACGGTGGCCAAAATGTAGTGCTCTGATTTCAACAGATTGACCACCCGTGAATCCTTGTTAAGCGAATTAAGGGCTGCATCCACAAGTCCCACATGCCTAGCGGAATCGCTCCCTTTTAGCTCCTTCTTCAATGCCTCCAGCTTCTTCTGCAAAAGCCTGATGAGGGGAATGACCTGACTCAGGCTGGCAGTGTCTGAACTGACTTCACGTGTGGCAAGTTCAAAGGGCATCAGAACCTTGCACAACGTTGAAATCATTCTCCACTGCACTTGAGACAGGTGCATTCCATCTCCTATATCGTGCTCAATTGTATAGGCTTGAATGGCCTTTTGCTGCTCCTCCAACCTCTGAAGCATATAGAGGGTTGAATTCCACCTCGTTACCACTTCTTGCTTCAGATGATGGCAGGGCAGGTTCAGTAGTTTTTGGTGGTGCTCCAGTCTTCTGTACGTGGTGCCTGTACGCCGAAAGTGTCCCGCAATTTTTCTGGCCACCGACAGCATCTCTTGCACGCCCCTGTCGTTTTTTAAAAAATTCTGCACCACCAAATTCAAGGTATGTGCAAAACATGGGACGTGCTGGAATTTGCCCATATTTAATGCACACACAATATTGCTGGCGTTGTCCGATGCCACAAATCCACAGGAGAGTCCAATTGGGGTAAGCCATTCCGCGATGATCTTCCTCAGTTGCCGTAAGAGGTTTTCAGCTGTGTGCGTATTCTGGAAAGCGGTGATACAAAGCGTAGCCTGCCTAGGAAAGAGTTGGCGTTTGCGAGATGCTGCTACTGGTGCCGCCGCTGCTGTTCTTGCGGCGGGAGTCCATACATCTACCCAGTGGGCTGTCACAGTCATATAGTCCTGACCCTGCCCTGCTCCACTTGTCCACATGTCCGTGGTTAAGTGGACATTGGGTACAACTGCATTTTTTAGGAGACTGGTGAGTCTTTTTCTGACGTCCGTGTACATTCTCGGTATCGCCTGCCTAGAGAAGTGGAACCTAGATGGTATTTGGTAACGGGGGCACACTGCCTCAATAAATTGTCTAGTTCCCTGTGAACTAACGGCGGATACCGGACGCACGTCTAACACCAACATAGTTGTCAAGGACTCAGTTATCCGCTTTGCAGTAGGATGACTGCTGTGATATTTCATCTTCCTCGCAAAGGACTGTTGAACAGTCAATTGCTTACTGGAAGTAGTACAAGTGGGCTTACGACTTCCCCTCTGGGATGACCATCGACTCCCAGCGGCAACAACAGCAGCGCCAGCAGCAGTAGGCGTTACACGCAAGGATGCATCGGAGGAATCCCAGGCAGGAGAGGACTCGTCAGACTTGCCAGTGACATGGCCTGCAGGACTATTGGCATTCCTGGGGAAGGAGGAAATTGACACTGAGGGAGTTGGTGGGGTGGTTTGCGTGAGCTTGGTTACAAGAGGAAGGGATTTACTGGTCAGTGGACTGCTTCCGCTGTCACCCAAAGTTTTTGAACTTGTCACTGACTTATTATGAATGCGCTGCAGGTGACGTATAAGGGAGGATGTTCCGAGGTGGTTAACGTCCTTACCCCTACTTATTACAGCTTGACAAAGGGAACACACGGCTTGACACCTGTTGTCCGCATTTCTGGTGAAATACCTCCACACCGAAGAGCTGATTTTTTTGGTATTTTCACCTGGCATGTCAACGGCCATATTCCTCCCACGGACAACAGGTGTCTCCCCGGGTGCCTGACTTAAACAAACCACCTCACCATCAGAATCCTCCTGGTCAATTTCCTCCCCAGCGCCAGCAACACCCATATCCTCCTCATCCTGGTGTACTTCAACACTGACATCTTCAATCTGACTATCAGGAACTGGACTGCGGGTGCTCCTTCCAGCACTTGCAGGGGGCGTGCAAATGGTGGAAGGCGCATGCTCTTCACGTCCAGTGTTGGGAAGGTCAGGCATCGCAACCGACACAATTGGACTCTCCTTGTGGATTTGGGATTTCAAAGAACGCACAGTTCTTTGCGGTGCTTTTGCCAGCTTGAGTCTTTTCAGTTTTCTAGCGAGAGGCTGAGTGCTTCCATCCTCATGTGAAGCTGAACCACTAGCCATGAACATAGGCCAGGGCCTCAGCCGTTCCTTGCCACTCCGTGTGGTAAATGGCATATTGGCAAGTTTACGCTTCTCCTCCGACAATTTTATTTTAGGTTTTGGAGTCCTTTTTTTACTGATATTTGGTGTTTTGGTTTTGACATGCTCTGTACTATGCCATTGGGCATCGGCCTTGGCAGACGACGTTGCTGGCATTTCATCGTCTCGGCCATGACTAGTGGCAGCAGCTTCAGCACGAGGTGGAAGTGGATCTTGATCTTTCCCTAATTTTGGAACCTCAACATTTTTGTTCTCCATATTTTAATAGGCACAACTAAAAGGCACCTCAGGTAAACAATGGAGATGGATGGATTGGATACTAGTATACAATTATGGACGGGCTGCCGAGTGCCGACACAGAGGTAGCCACAGCCGTGAACTACCGCACTGTACTGTGTCTGCTGCTAATATATAGACTGGTTGATAAAGAGATAGTATACTCGTAACTAGTATGTATGTATAAAGAAAGAAAAAAAAAACACGGTTAGGTGGTATATACAATTATGGACGGGCTGCCGAGTGCCGACACAGAGGTAGCCACAGCCGTGAACTACCGCACTGTACTGTGTCTGCTGCTAATATATAGACTGGTTGATAAAGAGATAGTATACTCGTAACTAGTATGTATGTATAAAGAAAGAAAAAAAAACCACGGTTAGGTGGTATATACAATTATGGACGGGCTGCCGAGTGCCGACACAGAGGTAGCCACAGCCGTGAACTACCGCACTGTACTGTGTCTGCTGCTAATATATAGACTGGTTGATAAAGAGATAGTATACTCGTAACTAGTATGTATGTATAAAGAAAGAAAAAAAACCACGGTTAGGTGGTATATACAATTATGGACGGGCTGCCGAGTGCCGACACAGAGGTAGCCACAGCCGTGAACTACCGCACTGTACTGTGTCTGCTGTTAATATATAGACTGGTTGATAAAGAGATAGTATACTCGTAACTAGTATGTATGTATAAAGAAAGAAAAAAAAAACCACGGTTAGGTGGTATATACAATTATGGACGGGCTGCCGAGTGCCGACACAGAGGTAGCCACAGCCGTGAACTACCGCACTGTACTGTGTCTGCTGCTAATATAGACTGGTTGATAAAGAGATAGTATACTCGTAACTAGTATGTATGTATAAAGAAAGAAAAAAAAACCACGGTTAGGTCACTGGTATATACAATTATGGACGGGCTGCCGAGTGCCGACACAGAGGTAGCCACAGCCGTGAACTACCGCACTGTACTGTGTCTGCTGCTAATATAGACTGGTTGATAAAGAGATAGTATACTACTAATATTATATACTGGTGGTCAGGTCACTGGTCACTAGTCACACTGGCAGTGGCACTCCTGCAGCAAAAGTGTGCACTGTTTAATTTTAATATAATATTATGTACTCCTGGCTCCTGCTATAACCTATAACTGGCACTGCAGTAGTGCTCCCCAGTCTCCCCCACAATTATAAGCTGTGTGAGCTGAGCAGTCAGACAGATATATAATATATATAGATGATGCAGCACACTGGCCTGAGCCTGAGCAGTGCACACAGATATGGTATGTGACTGAGTCACTGTGTGCTGTGTATCGCTTTTTTCAGGCAGAGAACGGATTATAAATAAAAGTGGTGGTCACTGGTCACTATCAGCAAAACTCTGCACTGTACACTACTGAGTACTCCTAATGCTCCCCAAAATTAGTAAATCAAGTGTCTAAACGGAGAGGACGCCAGCCACGTCCTCTCCCTATCAATCTCAATGCACGTGTGAAAATGGCGGCGACGCGCGGCACCTTATATAGAATCCGAGTCTCGCGATAGAATCCGAGCCTCGCGAGAATCCGACAGCGTCATGATGATGTTCGGGCGCGCTCGGGTTAACCGAGCAAGGCGGGAAGATCCGAGTCGCTCGGACCCGTGAAAAAAAACATGAAGTTCTGGCGGGTTCGGATTCAGAGAAACCGAACCCGCTCATCTCTATTAATAATACTTTGGGATCAAAATGACCCCCAAATTCTATGATTTAAGCTGTTTTTTAGTGTTTTTTGAAAAAAACACCCGAATCCAAAACACACCCGAATCCGACAAAAAAAATTCGGTGAGGTTTTGCCAAAACGCGTTCGAACCCAAAACACGGCCGCGGAACCGAACCCAAAACCAAAACACAAAACCCGAAAAATTTCAGGCGCTCATCTCTAATATATATATATATATATAGAGAGAGAGAGAGAGAAATATATAGAGTTAATATTGTAATTATGTGTTTTAATTTACTCTGTTATTTAGTATATATTATTTACACAGTTAAAATATTTCGATCCAGTAGTGAATGTGTCTTTAGAGTTTGGGGTTTAAAATTTTGTGTGTTTTTAAGTTGCGAATATTCGCGTGTGCAAACCTAAGGTACCAAATGTCAGAATGTCCAAAATATGTCACTGTTCTCAGATTAATAAAGTTGATCAATAAAGATGACACCTTCACATTTGGACCAATCAAATGCTAGCACACACTATAAATATATGCCCATTTAAGGAAAACGCCATTGGCACATTGCAAGCAGCCGCATTCTTCCACAGAGAGCTGCGGGTGCTCACTGCCATAATGGATCACTGCGTAGGCCACGCGGGGCCATACGTTCCTAACTCACAGAAGTGTGCGGCCTACGCGGAGGTCTGGCAGGTGTTGTGAGCGAGGGTCCGCACAAGGCGGACAATTGTCCAACTCGAGCGGCGGTGGTCTGACCTCCGCCGCCGCCAGCCTGATCTGCTGGCGCGTCTGCGCCAGCAAATCCACAATTGTAATTAAAACACATTTAAAGCTGTGTTTTTAATGTGTGAGATTAGTTGCATGTTTTTAGATTTTAAACAATGTCAAAGATTATATCTCTGTCTTGTACAATTTGTTTCTAGACTGTGTGTGTTTGGTGCTTGCAGTACACACTGCGGTCCAGATTTTTCAGGGGCTAATGTGTGGGGGTGTGGTCAGTCAGCACACAGGCTGTATGCTTGAAACATACATAACTTGGTATTTCCATACACATATAGAGTGCATGCAGTTTAATCCGCCCATAATACATTACTACACAGGAAGCCAGATCATGCCTATGTGACAATGGGGGTAATTCCAAGTTGATCGCAGCAGGAATTTTGTTAGCAGTTGGGCAAAACCATGTGCACTGCAGGGGAGGCAGATATAACATGTGCAGAAAGAGTTAGATTTGGGTGGTTTATTTTGTTCCTGTGCAGGGTAAATACTAGTGATGTGCACCGGAAATTTTTCGGGTTTTGTGTTTTGGTTTTGGATTCGGGTCCGCGGCCGTGTTTTGGATTCGGACGCGTTTTAGCAAAATCTCCCTGAATTTTTTTTGTCGGATTAGGGTGTGTTTTGGATTCGGGTGTTTTTTTACAAAAAGCCCGCAAAAACAGCTTAAATCATAGAATTTGGGGGTCATTTTGATCCCATAGTATTATTAACATCAATAACCATAATTTCCACTCATTTTCAGTCTATTCTGAACACCTCACACCTCACAATATTATTTTTAGTCCTAAAATTTGCACCGAGGTCGCTGGATGGCTAAGCTAAGCGACACAAGTGGCCGACACAAACACCTGGCCCATCTAGGAGTGGCACTACAGTGTCAGACAGGATGGCACTTCAAAAAAATAGTCCCCAAACAGCACACGACGCAAAGAAAAAAAGAGGCGCACCAAGGTCGCTGTGTGACAGAGCTTAGCGACACAAGTGGCCGACACAAACATCTGGCCCATCTAGGAGTGGCACTGCAGTGTCAGGCAGGATGGCACTTCAAAAAAATAATCCCCAAACAGCACACGACGCAAAGAAAAAAAGAGGCGCACCAAGGTCGCTGTGTGACTAAGCTAAGCGACACAAGTGGCCGACACAAACACCTGGCCCATCTAGGAGTGGCACTGCAGTGTCAGGCAGGATGGCACTTCAAAAAAATTGTCCCCAAACAGCACATGATGCAAAGAAAAAAAGAGGTGCACCAAGGTCGCTGGATGGCTAAGCTAAGCTACACAAGTGGCCGACACAAACACCTGGCCCATCTAGGAGTGGCACTGCAGTTTTCTAGCGAGAGGATGAGTGCTTCCATCCTCATGTGAATTTGAACCACTAGCCATGAACATAGGCTAGGGCCTCAGCCGTTCCTTGCCACTCCGTGCCGTAAATGGCATATTGGCAAGTTTACGCTTCTCATCAGACGCTTTCAATTTATATTTTTGGGTCATTTTACTGAACTTTTGTTTTTTGGATTTTACATGCTCTCTACTATGACATTGGGCATCGGCCTTGGCAGACAACGTTGATGGCATTTCATCATCTCGGCCATGACTAGTGGCAGCAGCTTCAGCACGAGGTGGAAGTGGATCTTGATCTTTCCCTATTTTAACCTCCACATTTTTGTTCTCCATTTTTTAATGTGTGGAATTATATGCCAGTATCAATAGCAATGGCCTACTACTTTATATACTGCGCACAACTGAAATGCACCACAGGTATGGATGGATAGTATACTTGACGACACAGAGGTAGGTAGAGCAGTGGCCTTCCGTACCGTACTGCTATATATACTGGTGGTCACTGTCAGCAAAACTCTGCACTGTACTCCTCCTATATAATACAGCTGCTCCCCAGTCCCCACAATTAAGCAGTGTGAGCACAGATATATGCTACACACTGAGCACAGATATGGAGTGTTTTTAAGGCAGACAACGTATACTGGTGGTCACTGGTCAGCAAAACTCTGCACTGTACTCCTCCTATATAATATACTGGTGGTCCCCAGTGCCCACAAAAAAGCAGTGTGAGCACAGATATATGCAGCACACTGAGCACAGATATTGAGGGTTTTTCAGGCAGACAACGTATACTGGTGGTCACTGTCAGCAAAACTCTGCACTGTACTCCTCCTATACAATACAGCTGCTCCCCAGTCCCCACAATTAAGCAGTGTGAGCACAGATATATGCAGCACACTGAGCACAGATATGGAGTGTTTTTCAGGCAGACAACGTATACTGGTGGTCACTGTCAGCAAAACTCTGCACTGTACTCCTCCTATATAATACAGCTGCTCTCCAGTCCCCACAATTAAGGAATAAGCACAAATATTTTTGCATCAAGATTAATAAACGGAGAGGACGCCAGCCACGTCCTCTCCCTAACATTTCCAATGTACGAGTGAAAATGGCGGCGACGCGCGGCTGCTTATATAGAATCCGAATCTCGCGAGAATCCGACAGCGGGATGATGACGTTCGGGCGCGCTCGGGTTAACCGAGCCATACGGGAGAATCCGAGTATGCCTCGGACCCATGTAAAATGGGTGAAGTTCGGGGGGGTTCGGTTTCCGAGGAACCGAACCTGCTAATCACTAGTAAATACTAGAGATGAGCGCCTGAAATTTTTCGGGTTTTGTGTTTTGGTTTTGGGTTCGGTTCCGCGGCCGTGTTTTGGGTTCGAACGCGTTTTGGCAAAACCTCACCGAATTATTTTTGTCGGATTCGGGTGTGTTTTGGATTCGGGTGTTTTTTTCCAAAAACACTAAAAAACAGCTTAAATCATAGAATTTGGGGGTCATTTTGATCCCAAAGTATTATTAACCTCAAAAACCATAATTTACACTCATTTTCAGTCTATTCTGAATACCTCACACCTCACAATATTATTTTTAGTCCTAAAATTTGCACCGAGGTCGCTGTGTGAGTAAGATAAGCGACCCTAGTGGCCGACACAAACACCGGGCCCATCTAGGAGTGGCACTGCAGTGTCACGCAGGATGTCCCTTCCAAAAAACCCTCCCCAAACAGCACATGACGCAAAGAAAAAAAGAGGCGCAATGAGGTAGCTGTGTGAGTAAGATTAGCGACCCTAGTGGCCGACACAAACACCGGGCCCATCTAGGAGTGGCACTGCAGTGTCACGCAGGATGGCCCTTCCAAAAAACCCTCCCCAAACAGCACATGACGCAAAGAAAAAAAGAGGCGCAATGAGGTAGCTGACTGTGTGAGTAAGATTAGCGACCCTAGTGGCCGACACAAACACCGGGCCCATCTAGGAGTGGCACTGCAGTGTCACGCAGGATGGCCCTTCCAAAAAAACCTCCCCAAACAGCACATGACGCAAAGAAAAAAAGAGGCGCAATGAGGTAGCTGACTGTGTGAGTAAGATTAGCGACCCTAGTGGCCGACACAAACACCGGGCCCATCTAGGAGTGGCACTGCAGTGTCACGCAGGATGTCCCTTCCAAAAAACCCTCCCCAAACAGCACATGACGCAAAGAAAAAAAGAGGCGCAATGAGGTAGCTGTGTGAGTAAGATTAGCGACCCTAGTGGCCGACACAAACACCGGGCCCATCTAGGAGTGGCACTGCAGTGTCACGCAGGATGTCCCTTCCAAAAAACCCTCCCCAAACAGCACATGATGCAAAGAAAAAAAGAGGCGCAATGAGGTAGCTGACTGTGTGAGTAAGATTAGCGACCCTAGTGGCCGACACAAACACCGGGCCCATTTAGGAGTGGCACTGCAGTGTCACGCAGGATGTCCCTTCCAAAAAACCCTCCCCAATCAGCACATGATGCAAAGAAAAAGAAAAGAAAAAAGAGGTGCAAGATGGAATTATCCTTGGGCCCTCCCACCCACCCTTATGTTGTATAAACAAAACAGGACATGCACACTTTAACCAACCCATCATTTCAGTGACAGGGTCTGCCACACGACTGTGACTGATATGACGGGTTGGTTTGGACCCCCCCCAAAAAAGAAGCAATTAATCTCTCCTTGCACAAACTGGCTCTACAGAGGCAAGATGTCCACCTCATCTTCACCCTCCGATATATCACCGTGTACATCCCCCTCCTCACAGATTATCAATTCGTCCCCACTGGAATCCACCATCTCAGCTCCCTGTGTACTTTGTGGAGGCAATTGCTGCTGGTCAATGTCTCCGCGGAGGAATTGATTATAATTCATTTTAATGAACATCATCTTCTCCACATTTTCTGGATGTAACCTCGTACGCCGATTGCTGACAAGGTGAGCGGCGGCACTAAACACTCTTTCGGAGTACACACTTGTGGGAGGGCAACTTAGGTAGAATAAAGCCAGTTTGTGCAAGGGCCTCCAAATTGCCTCTTTTTCCTGCCAGTATAAGTACGGACTGTGTGACGTGCCTACTTGGATGCGGTCACTCATATAATCCTCCACCATTCTATCAATGTTGAGAGAATCATATGCAGTGACAGTAGACGACATGTCCGTAATCGTTGTCAGGTCCTTCAGTCCGGACCAGATGTCAGCATCAGCAGTCGCTCCAGACTGCCCTGCATCACCGCCAGCGGGTGGGCTCGGAATTCTGAGCCTTTTCCTCGCACCCCCAGTTGCGGGAGAATGTGAAGGAGGAGATGTTGACAGGTCGCGTTCCGCTTGACTTGACAATTTTGTCACCAGCAGGTCTTTCAACCCCAGCAGACCTGTGTCTGCCGGAAAGAGAGATCCAAGGTAGGCTTTAAATCTAGGATCGAGCACGGTGGCCAAAATGTAGTGCTCTGATTTCAACAGATTGACCACCCGTGAATCCTTGTTAAGCGAATTAAGGGCTGCATCCACAAGTCCCACATGCCTAGCGGAATCGCTCCCTTTTAGCTCCTTCTTCAATGCCTCCAGCTTCTTCTGCAAAAGCCTGATGAGGGGAATGACCTGACTCAGGCTGGCAGTGTCTGAACTGACTTCACGTGTGGCAAGTTCAAAGGGCATCAGAACCTTGCACAACGTTGAAATCATTCTCCACTGCACTTGAGACAGGTGCATTCCATCTCCTATATCGTGCTCAATTGTATAGGCTTGAATGGCCTTTTGCTGCTCCTCCAACCTCTGAAGCATATAGAGGGTTGAATTCCACCTCGTTACCACTTCTTGCTTCAGATGATGGCAGGGCAGGTTCAGTAGTTTTTGTTGGTGCTCCAGTCTTCTGTACGTGGTGCCTGTACGCCGAAAGTGTCCCGCAATTTTTCTGGCCACCGACAGCATCTCTTGCACGCCCCTGTCGTTTTTTAAAAAATTCTGCACCACCAAATTCAAGGTATGTGCAAAACATGGGACGTGCTGGAATTTGCCCATATTTAATGCACACACAATATTGCTGGCGTTGTCCGATGCCACAAATCCACAGGAGAGTCCAATTGGGGTAAGCCATTCCGCGATGATCTTCCTCAGTTGCCGTAAGAGGTTTTCAGCTGTGTGCGTATTCTGGAAAGCGGTGATACAAAGCGTAGCCTGCCTAGGAAAGAGTTGGCGTTTGCGAGATGCTGCTACTGGTGCCGCCGCTGCTGTTCTTGCGGCGGGAGTCCATACATCTACCCAGTGGGCTGTCACAGTCATATAGTCCTGACCCTGCCCTGCTCCACTTGTCCACATGTCCGTGGTTAAGTGGACATTGGGTACAACTGCATTTTTTAGGAGACTGGTGAGTCTTTTTCTGACGTCCGTGTACATTCTCGGTATCGCCTGCCTAGAGAAGTGGAACCTAGATGGTATTTGGTAACGGGGGCACACTGCCTCAATAAATTGTCTAGTTCCCTGTGAACTAACGGCGGATACCGGACGCACGTCTAACACCAACATAGTTGTCAAGGACTCAGTTATCCACTTTGCAGTAGGATGACTGCTGTGATATTTCATCTTCCTCGCAAAGGACTGTTGAACAGTCAATTGCTTACTGGAAGTAGTACAAGTGGGCTTACGACTTCCCCTCTGGGATGACCATCGACTCCCAGCGGCAACAACAGCAGCGCCAGCAGCAGTAGGCGTTACACGCAAGGATGCATCGGAGGAATCCCAGGCAGGAGAGGACTCGTCAGACTTGCCAGTGACATGGCCTGCAGGACTATTGGCATTCCTGGGGAAGGAGGAAATTGACACTGAGGGAGTTGGTGGGGTGGTTTGCGTGAGCTTGGTTACAAGAGGAAGGGATTTACTGGTCAGTGGACTGCTTCCGCTGTCACCCAAAGTTTTTGAACTTGTCACTGACTTATTATGAATGCGCTGCAGGTGACGTATAAGGGAGGATGTTCCGAGGATGTTAACGTCCTTACCCCTACTTATTACAGCTTGACAAAGGGAACACACGGCTTGACACCTGTTGTCCGCATTTCTGGTGAAATACCTCCACACCGAAGAGCTGATTTTTTTGGTATTTTCACCTGGCATGTCAACGGCCATATTCCTCCCACGGACAACAGGTGTCTCCCCGGGTGCCTGACTTAAACAAACCACCTCACCATCAGAATCCTCCTGGTCAATTTCCTCCCCAGCGCCAGCAACACCCATATCCTCCTCATCCTGGTGTACTTCAACACTGACATCTTCAATCTGACTATCAGGAACTGGACTGCGGGTGCTCCTTCCAGCACTTGCAGGGGGCGTGCAAATGGTGGAAGGCGCATGCTCTTCACGTCCAGTGTTGGGAAGGTCAGGCATCGCAACCGACACAATTGGACTCTCCTTGTGGATTTGGGATTTCAAAGAACGCACAGTTCTTTGCGGTGCTTTTGCCAGCTTGAGTCTTTTCAGTTTTCTAGCGAGAGGCTGAGTGCTTCCATCCTCATGTGAAGCTGAACCACTAGCCATGAACATAGGCCAGGGCCTCAGCCGTTCCTTGCCACTCCGTGTGGTAAATGGCATATTGGCAAGTTTACGCTTCTCCTCCGACAATTTTATTTTAGGTTTTGGAGTCCTTTTTTTACTGATATTTGGTGTTTTGGTTTTGACATGCTCTGTACTATGCCATTGGGCATCGGCCTTGGCAGACGACGTTGCTGGCATTTCATCGTCTCGGCCATGACTAGTGGCAGCAGCTTCAGCACGAGGTGGAAGTGGATCTTGATCTTTCCCTAATTTTGGAACCTCAACATTTTTGTTCTCCATATTTTAATAGGCACAACTAAAAGGCACCTCAGGTAAACAATGGAGATGGATGGATTGGATACTAGTATACAATTATGGACGGGCTGCCGAGTGCCGACACAGAGGTAGCCACAGCCGTGAACTACCGCACTGTACTGTGTCTGCTGCTAATATATAGACTGGTTGATAAAGAGATAGTATACTCGTAACTAGTATGTATGTATAAAGAAAGAAAAAAAAACCACGGTTAGGTGGTATATACAATTATGGACGGGCTGCCGAGTGCCGACACAGAGGTAGCCACAGCCGTGAACTACCGCACTGTACTGTGTCTGCTGCTAATATATAGACTGGTTGATAAAGAGATAGTATACTCGTAACTAGTATGTATGTATAAAGAAAGAAAAAAAAACCACGGTTAGGTCACTGGTATATACAATTATGGACGGGCTGCGGAGTGCCGACACAGAGGTAGCCACAGCCGTGAACTACCGCACTGTACTGTGTCTGCTGCTAATATATAGACTGGTTGATAAAGAGATAGTATACTCGTAACTAGTATGTATGTATAAAGAAAGAAAAAAAAACCACGGTTAGGTCACTGGTATATACAATTATGGACGGGCTGCCGAGTGCCGACACAGAGGTAGCCACAGCCGTGAACTACCGCACTGTACTGTGTCTGCTGCTAATATATAGACTGGTTGATAAAGAGATAGTATACTCGTAACTAGTATGTATGTATAAAGAAAGAAAAAAAAACCACGGTTAGGTCACTGGTATATACAATTATGGACGGGCTGCGGAGTGCCGACACAGAGGTAGCCACAGCCGTGAACTACCGCACTGTACTGTGTCTGCTGCTAATATATAGACTGGTTGATAAAGAGATAGTATACTCGTAACTAGTATGTATGTATAAAGAAAGAAAAAAAAACCACGGTTAGGTGGTATATACAATTATGGACGGGCTGCCGAGTGCCGACACAGAGGTAGCCACAGCCGTGAACTACCGCACTGTACTGTGTCTGCTGCTAATATATAGACTGGTTGATAAAGAGATAGTATACTCGTAACTAGTATGTATGTATAAAGAAAGAAAAAAAAACCACGGTTAGGTCACTGGTATATACAATTATGGACGGGCTGCCGAGTGCCGACACAGAGGTAGCCACAGCCGTGAACTACCGCACTGTACACTGGTTGATAAAGAGATAGTAGTATACTCGTAACAACTAGTATGACGACGGTATAAAGAATGAAAAAAAAACCACGGTTAGGTGGTATATAATACAATTATGGTTGGACGGACTGCCTGCCGAGTGCCGACACAGAGGTAGCCACAGCCGTGAACTACCGCACTGTACACTGGTTGATAAAGAGATAGTAGTATACTCGTAACAACTAGTATGACGACGGTATAAAGAATGAAAAAAAAACCACGGTTAGGTGGTATATAATACAATTATGGTTGGACGGACTGCCTGCCGAGTGCCGACACAGAGGTAGCCACAGCCGTGAACTACCGCACTGTACACTGGTTGATAAAGAGATAGTAGTATACTCGTAACAACTAGTATGACGACGGTATAAAGAACGAAAAAAAAACCACGGTTAGGTGGTATATATTATAATACAATTATGGATGGACGGACTGCCTGCCGAGTTCCGACACAGAGGTAGCCACAGCCGTGAACTACCGCACTGTACACTGGTTGATAAAGAGATAGTAGTATACTCGTAACAACTAGTATGACGACGGTATAAAGAACGAAAAAAAAACCACGGTTAGGTGGTATATATTATAATACAATTATGGATGGACGGACTGCCTGCCGAGTTCCGACACAGAGGTAGCCACAGCCGTGAACTACCGCACTGTACACTGGTTGATAAAGAGATAGTAGTATACTCGTAACAACTAGTATGACTATGACGACGGTATAAAGAAAGAAAAAAAAAACCACGGTTAGGTGGTATATAATAAAATTATGGATGGACGGACTGCCTGCCGAGTGCCGACACAGAGGTAGCCACAGCCGTGAACTACCGCACTGTACACTGGTTGATAAAGAGATAGTAGTATACTCGTAACAACTAGTATGACGACGGTATAAAGAATGAAAAAAAAACCACGGTTAGGTGGTATATAATACAATTATGGTTGGACGGACTGCCTGCCGAGTGCCGACACAGAGGTAGCCACAGCCGTGAACTACCGCACTGTACACTGGTTGATAAAGAGATAGTAGTATACTCGTAACAACTAGTATGACGACGGTATAAAGAACGAAAAAAAAACCACGGTTAGGTGGTATATATTATAATACAATTATGGATGGACGGACTGCCTGCCGAGTTCCGACACAGAGGTAGCCACAGCCGTGAACTACCGCACTGTACACTGGTTGATAAAGAGATAGTAGTATACTCGTAACAACTAGTATGACGACGGTATAAAGAACGAAAAAAAAACCACGGTTAGGTGGTATATATTATAATACAATTATGGATGGACGGACTGCCTGCCGAGTTCCGACACAGAGGTAGCCACAGCCGTGAACTACCGCACTGTACACTGGTTGATAAAGAGATAGTAGTATACTCGTAACAACTAGTATGACTATGACGACGGTATAAAGAAAGAAAAAAAAAAACACGGTTAGGTGGTATATAATACAATTATGGATGGACGGACTGCCTGCCGAGTGCCGACACAGAGGTAGCCACAGCCGTGAACTACCGCACTGTACTGTGTCTGCTGCTAATATAGACTGGTTGATAAAGAGATAGTATACAATACTACTAATATACTGGTGGTCAGGCACTGGTCACCACTAGTCACACTGGCAGTGGCACTCCTGCAGCAAAAGTGTGCACTGTTTAATTTTAATATAATATTATTTATCATGTACTCCTGGCTCCTGCTATAACAACCTGCAGTGCTCCCGTGTCTCCCCCACAATTATAAGCTTTATATACAATACATTGATGTGCAGCACACTGGGCTGAGCAGTGCACACAGACTGAGTCACTGTGTGACTGTGTATCGTTTTTTTCAGGCAGAGAACGGATATATTAAATAAAACAAACAACTGCACTGTCTCTGGTGGTCACTGGTCACTGTGGTCGTCAGTCACTAAACTCTGTCTGCACTCTGCACTCTCTTCTAATCTACAGTATCACAGCAATCTCTCTCTCTCTCTCTCTTCTAAATCTAATCTAAATGGAGAGGACGCCAGCCACGTCCTCTCCCTATCAATCTCAATGCACGTGTGAAAATGGCGGCGACGCGCGGCTCCTTATATAGAATCCGAGTCTCGCGATAGAATCCGAGCCTCGCGAGAATCCGACAGCGTCATGATGACGTTCGGGCGCGCTCGGGTTAACCGAGCAAGGCGGGAAGATCCGAGTCGCTCGGACCCGTGAAAAAAAAAGTGAAGTTCGTGCGGGTTCGGATTCAAAGAAACCGAACCCGCTCATCTCTAGTAAATACTGGCTGCTTTATTTTTACACTGCAAATTAGACTGCAGATTAAACACACCACACCCAAATCTAACTCTCTCTGCACATGTTACATCTGCCCCCCTGCAGTGCACATGGTTTTGCCCAACTGCTAACAAAATTCCTGCTGCGATCAACTTGGAATTACCCCCAATATACTATTTAAGGAGGCCAGCGTAGTGTGTCCGAACATATGTGTGATGGAGAGTGAATGTGGACAACCAGGCTACAGAAAACTATAGTGACACCTAGTTGGTCAAGGCACAGTGTTTTGACTCTCGAATCCTGTGTAGTCCAGGGCTCAGAACCTAACAGTCTGTTTGGGTATTTTGATTTTGCATAAATACCTTCAATTTTTTTGGAGCCAAAAACGAACAAGATAATTTCTTTTTTTGCCAAAGTATTTTTAATAAATGTATGCTGAAAATGTAAACTTGAAATTTAAAAGAACATAACACATACATTTATACCTGTGTATGTACTAATTTTTTTTTTCCTATGTGTTTATAGGCCAAGCACAACGGCAACGGACATGGGAAGAAGAGGCTCCATCTGTGGCACCACAGCCCCAAACATCATCCTCTTCCCCCTCAACAACCCCCTCAACAACCCACCCCACAACCAAACTCATCCTCTTCCTCCTCCTCCTCTTCCTCCTCCTCAGCCTTCTTCCCCTCTCAACCCTCCTCCCCCTTTCTTTCGAACCTCCCTCTCAACCCCCATCCCCCTCTCTTTCAGAACCTCCCTCTCAACCCCCCTCCCTCTCTCTTTCACAACCTCCCTCTCAACCCCCATCCACCTCTCTTTCACAACCTCCCTCTCAACCCCCCTCCCCCTCTCTTTCACAACCTCCCACTCAACCCCCATCCCCCTCTCTTTCAGAACCTCCCTCTCAACTCTCCTCCCCCTCTCAATCTGACCCCCCTCACCCTCTCAACATGCCCCCCCCCTCACCCTCTCAATCTGCCCCCCTCACAACCCCCCTCCCCCATTCAGCCTCCTTCCCCCATCCAGCCTCCTTCCCCAATCCTGCCTCCTTCCCCCATCCTGCCGGCCACAACCAGACTGCCGCCTTCCCCCATCCTGCCGGCCTCAACCAGCCAGCCGCCTTCCCCCACTTCTGAATGGGCAGCAGAAACCCCAGAGGAGTTTGCTGATGCTGGTTCGGCGTCCGGAGATAGTAAGTTATTTTGAAGATTTAAATGTATGTGTTACCTAGTTTAATTTGGGAAACACCTACATGTAGTGTAGGACTGTGTCCAATTGGTTCCCCCATGGAAATGAGTTTACAGTAACTAATGTTTGGTTGTCCGGACGTAAGCTGGTCACTCTCTAGGTCGACGATGTTTAAGGCAACTATTATAGGTTGCCAGTCACTAGCTCGACAGGTTTGGAATGTCAACAGGCTTTCTAGGTCAACTTGGGCTGTGTCGACAGGGCTCCAGGTTGACATGAGTTCTAATGCATTTTGTAAAAATTACTAAATGTATCTTACTTAACGATCCACGGGGACTCCGATTGGAACGGTAACCTGTGCCTAGCAAAGCGGAAGTGGAGCGAGGCACCTTTTCCAAAGCATGGCGAGCTAAGTGAGGCATACTAGGGTCCATGGAACATTAATTGTGGTTCCCAGTACCTTGACGGAAAAAAACACACCAACATACAAGAATAATTTAAAAAAAAAGTTTTGACCGGTTGAACTAGCACATGTCGACCTATAAACCCAGTAGTCCTTCAAACCATGTAGAGCTAGTGACTGTAGACCTATAGTGGTCGACTGAAACATTGTCGACCCAGACACTGATAATCTAATGATCAACACCCGTTAGGGCTGTGGGTAGTCTGCCGAGGCAGTGTGGCCTGCAAGAACATAGGCTTGAATAACCATTACAATGTGTACTTTTGGAACCACTTATCCAAAAAATAAACAGATTTTTCTGCAGATTAATGCTTGTTAATGTAACAGATTCCAAACAGATTGATAACAGCAATGCACTGTACTCAAAACACTGTCCAGTATAAGGTTACATATGTATAATGCGACATGCCAGAGCACGGTGTGGAACCTGATCCTTAAAGGAGGAGCTGTTCAACACGGTAATGAGGCCCACTGTTGCTTTCCCCTGTACCCCTGTGTGGCAGTCCAAGTCTGGGTACATGTGCACTTAAAGTGTGACTATAATAGGTATGCGCAGCACATTTTATAAGGGGGTGCACAACTGGAGTGGCGTGCCTTGCACTGCCTACCGGACATGCCTAGCACCATATATTAGCAGTCAGAGAGAAAGAGGGAGAAAAAGAGAGAGGCGAGACAGAGGGTTAAGAGAGAGGGCCAGGGTAGAGAGAGAGGGCCAGGGTAGAGAGAGATGGGGTACAGGTGGCACTGTGTAGCTCGTTCTGTCCCTGTACCCCCTAGTACAAGCATCACTGTGTGTGTGTCCCTTCAGTACTAGAGGTACTGGGTACCTGAGGCAGCGGTAGGTCCCCCTTTCAGCACCGGCAGCAGGGTTCCTCTCTTCTGGTTTCTGTTGGATTGTGATGTCAGGCAACAGCATCAGAGAGAAGAAGAAAAGGTGAGAGGAGGGACTGGATCGCCTCCTCCCGCTAGTCTGCGTTGACAGTGCTGCTGTATGCCCCTTCAATGTACCACACTGCCGCAGGTCCCTGCTTAAAAAAATAATATATATGTATATATATATATATATAATTATTAGTGATGAGCGGGTTCGGTTCCTCGGAAACCGAACCCCCCGAACTTCACCCATTTTACACGGGTCCGAGGCATACTCGGATTCTCCCGTATGGCTCGG
This sequence comes from Pseudophryne corroboree, assembly GCF_028390025.1. NCBI lineage: Eukaryota > Metazoa > Chordata > Amphibia > Anura > Myobatrachidae > Pseudophryne > Pseudophryne corroboree. The sequence continues at coordinate 406,441,594 of NC_086451.1, forward strand.
TTAACCCGAGCGCGACCGAACGTCATCATCCCGCTGTCGGATTCTCGCGAGATTCGGATTCTATATAAGCAGCCGCGCGTCGCCGCCATTTTCACTCGTGCATTGGAAATGTTAGGGAGAGGACCTGGCTGGCGTCCTCTCTGTGTATTGTTGATGCAAATATTTGTGCTTGCTTATATCATTGTGGGGACTGGGGAGCAGCTTTATATTAATATAGGAGGAGTACAGTGCAGAGTTTTGCTGATCAGTGACCACCAGTTTTATCCGTTCTCTGCCTGAAAAAAACGCTCCTTATCTGTGCTCAGTGTGCTGCATACATCTGTGCTCACACTGCTTAATTGTGGGGACTGGGGACCAGCTGTATTATATAGGAGGAGTACAGTGCAGAGTTTTGCTGACAGTGACCACCAGTATACGTTGTCTGCCTGAAAGACACTCCATATCTGTGCTCAGTGTGCTGCATATATCTGTGCTCACACTGCTTTATTGTGGGGACTGGGGACCACCAGTATAATATTATATAGGAGGAGTACAGTGCAGAGTTTTGCTGACCAGTGACCACCAGTATACGTTGTCTGCCTGAAAAACACTCCATATCTGTGCTGCATTGTGTAGTATATAGTAGTACAGTGCATAATTTTGCTGACCACCAGTATATAATATATAGGAGTACGGTACAGAAGGCCACTGCTGTACCTACCTCTGTGTCGTCAAGTATACTATCCATCCATACCTGTGGTGCATTTCAGTTTTGCACAGTTTGCTGACCACCAGTATATAATATATAGCATTATGGTACAGTAGGCCACTGCTGTACCTACCTCGGTGTCGTCAAGTATACTATCCATCTAGATTCTATACCTGTGGTGCATTTCAGTTGTGCAGTTTGCTGACACAGTGACCACCAGTATATATAGCAGTACGGTACGGAAGGCCACTGCTGTACCTACCTCTATGTCATCAAGTATACTATCCATCTAGATTCTATACCTGTGGTGCATTTTAGTTATTCAGTTTGCTGACAGTGACCACCAGTGTATATATAGCAGTACGGTACGGTAGGCCATCTCTGTACCTACCTCTGTGTCGTCAAGTATACTATCCATCTAGATTCTATACCTGTGGTGCATTTCAGTTGTGCAGTTTGCTGACACAGTGACCACCAGTATATATAGCAGTACGGTACGGAAGGCCACTGCTGTACCTACCTCTGTGTCGTCAAGTATACTATCCATCTACATTCTATACCTGTGGTGCATTTCAGTTGTGCAGTTTGCTGACAGTGACCACCAGTATATATAGCAGTACGGTATGGAAGGCCACTGCTGTACCTACCTCTGTGTCGTCAAGTATACTATCCATCTACATTCTATACCTGTGGTGCATTTTAGTTTTGCAGTTTGCTGACCCAGTGACCACCAGTATATATAGCAGTACGGTACGGAAGGCCACTGCTGTACCTACCTCTGTGTCGTCAAGTATACTATCCATCTACATTCTATACCTGTGGTGCATTTCAGTTGTGTAGTTTGCTGACACAGTGACCACCAGTATATATAGCAGTACAGTACGGAAGGCCACTGCTGTACCTACCTCTGTGTCGTCGAGTATACTATTCATCTACATTCTATACCTGTGGTGCATTTTAGTTTTGCAGTTTGCTGACACAGTGACCACCAGTATATATAGCAGTACGGTACGGAAGGCCACTGCTGTACCTACCTCTGTGTCGTCAAGTATACTATCCATCTACATTCTATACCTGTGGTGCATTTTAGTTGTGCAGTTTGCTGACACAGTGACCACCAGTATATATAGCAGTACGGTACGGAAGGCCACTGCTGTACCTACCTCTGTGTCGTCAAGTATACTATCATCTACATTCTATACCTGTGGTGCATTTCAGTTGTGCAGTTTGCTGACAGTGACCACCAGTATATATAACAGTACGGTACGGAAGGCCACTGCTGTACCTACCTCTGTGTCGTCAAGTATACTATCCATCTACATTCTATACCTGTGGTGCATTTCAGTTGTGCAGTTTGCTGACAGTGACCACCAGTATATATAGCAGTATGGTACGGAAGGCCACTGCTGTACCTACCTCTGTGTCATCAAGTATACTATCCATCTACATTCTATACCTGTGGTGCATTTCAGTTGTGCAGTTTGCTGACACAGTGACCACCAGTATATATAGCAGTACAGTACGGAAGGCCACTGCTGTACCTACCTCTGTGTCGTCGAGTATACTATTCATCTACATTCTATACCTGTGGTGCATTTTAGTTTTGCAGTTTGCTGACACAGTGACCACCAGTATATATAGCAGTACGGTACGGAAGGCCACTGCTGTACCTACCTCTGTGTCGTCAAGTATACTATCCATCTACATTCTATACCTGTGGTGCATTTCAGTTGTGCAGTTTGCTGACACAGTGACCACCAGTATATATAGCAGTACGGTACGGAAGGCCACTGCTGTACCTACATCTGTGTCGTCAAGTATACTATCCATCTACATTCTATACCTGTGGTGCATTTTAGTTGTGCAGTTTGCTGACACAGTGACCACCAGTATATATAGCAGTACGGTACGGAAGGCCACTGCTGTACCTACCTCTGTGTCGTCAAGTATACTATCATCTACATTCTATACCTGTGGTGCATTTCAGTTGTGCAGTTTGCTGACAGTGACCACCAGTATATATAGCAGTACGGTACGGAAGGCCACTGCTGTACCTACCTCTGTGTCGTCAAGTATACTATCCATCTACATTCTATACCTGTGGTGCATTTCAGTTGTGCAGTTTGCTGACAGTGACCACCAGTATATATAGCAGTATGGTACGGAAGGCCACTGCTGTACCTACCTCTGTGTCGTCAAGTATACTATCCATCTACATTCTATACCTGTGGTGCATTTTAGTTTTGCAGTTTGCTGACAGTGACCACCAGTATATATAGCAGTACGGTACGGAAGGCCACTGCTGTACCTACCTCTGTGTCGTCAAGTATACTATCCATCTACATTCTATACCTGTGGTACATTTCAGTTGTGCAGTTTGCTGACAGTGACCACCAGTATATATAGCAGTACGGTACGGAAGGCCACTGCTGTACCTACCTCTGTGTCGTCAAGTATACTATCCATCTACATTCTATACCTGTGGTGCATTTTAGTTTTGCAGTTTGCTGACAGTGACCACCAGTATATATAGCAGTACGGTACGGAAGGCCACTGCTGTACCTACCTTTGTGTCGTCAAGTATACTATCCATCTACATTCTATACCTGTGGTGCATTTCAGTTGTGCGCAGTATATATAGTAGTAGGCCATTGCTATTGATACTGGCATATAATTCCACACATTATAAAATGGAGAACAAAAATGTGGAGGGTAAAATAGGGAAAGATCAAGATCCACTTCCACCTCGTGCTGAAGCTGCTGCCACTAGTCATGGCCGAGACGATAAAATGAAATCAACGTCGTCTGCCAAGGCCGATGACCAATGTCATAGTAGAGAGCATGTAAAATCCAAAAAACAAAAGTTCAGTCAAATGACCCAAAAATCAAAATTAAAAGGTCTGAGGAGAAGCGTAAACTTGCCAATATGCCATTTACAACACGGAGTGGCAAGGAACGGCTGAGGCCCTGGCCTATGTTCATGGCTAGTGGTTCAGATTCACATGAGGATGGAAGCACTCATCCTCTCGCTAGAAAAATGAAAAGACTTAAGCTGGCAAAAGCACAGCAAAGAACTGTGCGTTCTTCTAAATCACAAATCCCCAAGGAGAGTCCAATTGTGTCGGTTGCGATGCCTGACCTTCCCAACACTGGACGGAAGAGCTTGCGCCTTCCACCATTTGCACACCCCCTGCAAGTGCTGGAAGGAGCACCCGCAGTCCAGTTCCTGATAGTCAAATTGAAGATGTCAGTGTTGAAGTACACCAGGATGAGGATATGGGTGTTGCTGGCGCTGGGGAGGAAATTGACAAGGAGGATTCTGATGGTGAGGTGGTTTGTTTAAGTCAGGTACCCGGGGAGACACCTGTTGTCCATGGGACGAATATGGCCATTGACATGCCTGGTCAAAATACAAAAAAAATCAGCTCTTCGGTGTGGAATTATTTCAACACAAATGCGGACAACAGGTGTCAAGCCGTGTGTTGCCTTTGCCAAGCTGTAATAAGTAGGGGTAAGGACGTTAACCACCTAGGAACATCCTCCCTTATACGTCACCTGGACCGCATTCATCAGAAGTCAGTGACAAGTTCAAAAACTTTGGGTGACAGCGGAAGGAGTCCACTGACCACTAAATCCGTTCCTCTTGTAACCAAGCTCCTGCAAACCACACCACCAACTCTCTCAGTGTCAATTTCCTCCTTACACAGGAAAGCCAATAGTCCTGCAGGCCATGTCACTGGCAAGTCTGACGAGTCCTCTCCTGCCTGGGATTCCTCCGATGCATCCTTGAGTGTAACGCCTACTGCTGCTGGCGCTGCTGTTGTTGCTGCTCGGAGTCGATCATCATCCCAGAGGGGAAGTCGGAAGACCACATGTACTACTTCCATTAAGAAATTGACTGTCCAACAGTCCTTTGCGAGGAAGATGAAATATCACAGCAGTCATCCTCCTGCAAAGCGGAAAACTCAGGCCTTGGCAGCCTGGGCGGTGAGAAACGTGGTTCCGGTATCCACCGTTAATTCAGAGGCAACTAGAGACTTGATTGAGGTACTGTGTCCCCGGTACCAAATACCATCTAGGTTCCATTTCTCTAGGCAGGCGATACCGAAAATGTACACAGACCTCAGAAAAAGAGTCACCAGTGTCCTAAAAAATGCAGTTGTACCCAATGTCCACTTAACCACGGACATGTGGACAAGTGGAGCAGGGCAGACTCAGGATTATATGACTGTGACAGCGCACTGGGTAGATGTATTGCCTCCTGCAGCAAGAACAGCAGCGGCGGCACCAGTAGCAGCATCTCGCAAACTCCAACTCGTTCCTAGGCAGGCTACGCTTTGTATCACCACTTTCCAGAAGAGGCACACAGCTGACAACCACTTACGGCAACTGAGGAACATCATCGCAGAATGGCTTACCCCAATTGGACTCTCCTGGGGATTTGTGACATCGGACAACGCCACCAATATTGTGCGTGCATTACATATGGGCAAATTCCAGCACGTCCCATGTTTTGCACATACATTGAATTTGGTGGTGCAGAATTATTTAAAAAACGACAGGGGCGTGCAAGAGATGCTGTCGGTGGCCCAAAGAATTGCGGGCCACTTTCGGCATTCAGCCACCGCGTGCCGAAGACTGGAGCACCACCAAACATTCCTGAACCTGCCCTGCCATCATCTGAAGCAAGAGGTGGTAACAAGGCAGAATTCAACCCTCTATATGCTTCAGAGGATGGAGGAGCAGCAAAAGGCCATTCAAGCCTATACATCTGCCCACGATATAGGCAAAGGAGGGGGAATGCACCTGACTCAAGCGCAGTGGAGAATGATTTCAACGTTGTGCAAGGTTCTGCAACCCTTTGAACTTGCCACACGTGAAGTCAGTTCAGACACTGCCAGCCTGAGTCAGGTCATTCCCCTCATCAGGCTTTTGCAGAAGAAGCTGGAGACATTGAAGAAGGAGCTAAAACAGAGCGATTCCGCTAGGCATGTGGGACTTGTGGATGGAGCCCTTAATTCGCTTAACCAGGATTCATGGGTGGTCAATCTGTTGAAATCAGAGCACTACATTTTGGCCACCGTGCTCAATCCTAGATTTAAAACCTACGTTGTATCTCTCTTTCCGGCAGACACAAGTCTGCAGAGGTTCAAAGACCTGCTGGTGAGAAAATTGTCAAGTCAAGCGGAACGTGACCCGTCAACATCTCCTCCTTCACATTCTCCCGCAACTAGGGGTGCGAGGAAAAGGCAAAGAATTCCAAGCCCACCCGCTGGCGGTGATGCAGGGCAGTCTGGAGCGAGTGCTGACATCTGGTCCGGACTGAAGGACCTGCCAACGATTACTGACATGTCGTCTACTGTCACTGCATATGATTCTCTCACCATTGAAAGAATGGTGGAGGATTATATGAGTGACCGCATCCAAGTAGGCACGTCAGACAGTCCGTACGTATACTGGCAGGAAAAAGAGGCAATTTGGAGGCCATTGCACAAACTGGCTTTATTCTACCTAAGTTGCCCTCCCTCCAGTGTGTACTCCGAAAGAGTGTTTAGTGCAGCCGCTCACCTTGTCAGCAATCGGCGTACGAGGTTACTTCCAGAAAATGTGGAGAAGATGATGTTCATCAAAATGAATTATAATCAATTCTCCATGGAGACATTCACCAGCAGCAATTGCCTCCAGAAAGTACACAGGGATCTGAGATGGTGGATTCCAGTGGGGACGAATTAATAATCTGTGAGGAGGGGGATGTACACAGTGAAAGGGGTGAGGAATCGGAGGATGATGATGAGGTGGACATCTTGCCTCTGTAGAGCCAGTTTGTGCAAGGAGAGATTGATTGCTTCTTTTTTTGGTGGGGGCCCAAACCAACCAGTCATTTCAGTCACAGTCGTGTGGCAGACCCTGTCGCTGAAATGATGGGTTCGTTAAAGTGTGCATGTCCTGTTTATACAACATAAGGGTGGGTGGGAGGGCCCAAGGACAATTCCATCTTGCACCTCTTTTTTCTTTCATTTTTCTTTGCATCATGTGCTGTTTGGGGACAATTTTTTTGAAGTGCCATCCTGTCTGACACTGCAGTGCCACTACTAGATGGGCCAGGTGTTTGTGTCGGCCACTTGTGTCGCTTAGCTTAGCCATCCAGCGACCTCGGTGCAAATTTTAGGACTAAAAATAATATTGTGAGGTGTTCAGAATAGACTGGAAATGAGTGGAAATTATGGTTATTGAGGTTAATAATACTATGGGATCAAAATGACCCCCAAATTCTATGATTTAAGCTGTTTTTTAGGATTTTTTGAACAAAACACCCGAATCCAAAACACACCCGAATCCGACAAAAAATTTTCAGTGAGGTTTTGCCAAAACGCGTCCGAATCCAAAACACGGCCGCGGAACCGAATCCAAAACCAAAACACAAAACCCGAAAAATGTCCGGTGCACATCACTAATATATATATATATAAAAGTGGCACAAACCACATGGGGTCGGAAAGTGCCAGTCTGCCTCCTCCCGCTTCCTGGATTATACAGTGCCCCCAGTCACCCAACACACATATTGTCCCCTCTAGTCACCACTCTGCCCCCCCATACACACACACACACACACACACACACACACACATATACACACATACATACATACAGACATACATACATACATACATACATACATACATACATACATACATACATACAGTGGTTGAAGTGGAATTTTTGAAGTGGGGGTATGGAAAAGTGAAGGTGGAAATTCTCCAGAAAAGTGAAGTTCTCCTGGAAGTGCCGTTATTCCATAACGGTGTATACGGCCCACTCAGAGCACTATATATATATATATATATATATATATATATATATACTGTATATATATATATATATTAGAGATGAGCGCCTGAAATTTTTCGGGTTTTGTGTTTTGGTTTTGGGTTCGGTTCCGCGGCCGTGTTTTGGGTTCGAACGCGTTTTGGCAAAACCTCACCGAATTTTTTTTGTCGGATTCGAGTGTGTTTTGGATTCGGGTGTTTTTTTCAAAAAACACTAAAAAACAGCTTAAATCATAGAATTTGGGGGTCATTTTGATCCCAAAGTATTATTAACCTCAAAAACCATAATTTACACTCATTTTCAGTCTATTCTGAATACCTCACACCTCACAATATTATTTTTAGTCCTAAAATTTGCACCGAGGTCGCTGTGTGAGTAAGATAAGCGACCCTAGTGGCCGACACAAACACCGGGCCCATCTAGGAGTGGCACTGCAGTGTCACGCAGGATGTCCCTTCCAAAAAACCCTCCCCAAACAGCACATGACGCAAAGAAAAAAAGAGGCGCAATGAGGTAGCTGTGTGAGTAAGATTAGCGACCCTAGTGGCCGACACAAACACCGGGCCCATCTAGGAGTGGCACTGCAGTGTCACGCAGGATGGCCCTTCCAAAAAACCCTCCCCAAACAGCACATGACGCAAAGAAAAAAAGAGGCGCAATGAGGTAGCTGTGTGAGTAAGATTAGCGACCCTAGTGGCCGACACAAACACCGGGCCCATCTAGGAGTGGCACTGCAGTGTCACGCAGGATGTCCCTTCCAAAAAACCCTCCCCAAACAGCACATGACGCAAAGAAAAAAAGAGGCGCAATGAGGTAGCTGTGTGAGTAAGATTAGCGACCCTAGTGGCCGACACAAACACCGGGCCCATCTAGGAGTGGCACTGCAGTGTCACGCAGGATGTCCCTTCCAAAAAACCCTCCCCAAACAGCACATGACGCAAAGAAAAAAAGAGGCGCAATGAGGTAGCTGACTGTGTGAGTAAGATTAGCGACCCTAGTGGCCGACACAAACACCGGGCCCATTTAGGAGTGGCACTGCAGTGTCACGCAGGATGTCCCTTCCAAAAAACCCTCCCCAATCAGCACATGATGCAAAGAAAAAGAAAAGAAAAAAGAGGTGCAAGATGGAATTGTCCTTGGGCCCTCCCACCCACCCTTATGTTGTATAAACAAAACAGGACATGCACACTTTAACCAACCCATCATTTCAGTGACAGGGTCTGCCACACGACTGTGACTGATATGACGGGTTGGTTTGGACCCCCCCCAAAAAAAGAAGCAATTAATCTCTCCTTGTACAAACTGGCTCTACAGAGGCAAGATGTCCACCTCATCATCACCCTCCGATATATCACCGTGTACATCCCCCTCCTCACAGATTATCAATTCGTCCCCACTGGAATCCACCATCTCAGCTCCCTGTGTACTTTGTGGAGGCAATTGCTGCTGGTCAATGTCTCCGCGGAGGAATTGATTATAATTCATTTTAATGAACATCATCTTCTCCACATTTTCTGGATGTAACCTCGTACGCCGATTGCTGACAAGGTGAGCGGCGGCACTAAACACTCTTTCGGAGTACACACTTGTGGGAGGGCAACTTAGGTAGAATAAAGCCAGTTTGTGCAAGGGCCTCCAAATTGCCTCTTTTTCCTGCCAGTATAAGTACGGACTGTGTGACGTGCCTACTTGGATGCGGTCACTCATATAATCCTCCACCATTCTATCAATGTTGAGAGAATCATATGCAGTGACAGTAGACGACATGTCCGTAATCGTTGTCAGGTCCTTCAGTCCGGACCAGATGTCAGCATCAGCAGTCGCTCCAGACTGCCCTGCATCACCGCCAGCGGGTGGGCTCGGAATTCTGAGCCTTTTCCTCGCACCCCCAGTTGCGGGAGAATGTGAAGGAGGAGATGTTGACAGGTCGCGTTCCGCTTGACTTGACAATTTTGTCACCAGCAGGTCTTTCAACCCCAGCAGACTTGTGTCTGCCGGAAAGAGAGATCCAAGGTAGGCTTTAAATCTAGGATCGAGCACGGTGGCCAAAATGTAGTGCTCTGATTTCAACAGATTGACCACCCGTGAATCCTTGTTAAGCGAATTAAGGGCTCCATCCACAAGTCCCACATGCCTAGCGGAATCGCTCCGTGTTAGCTCCTCCTTCAATGTCTCCAGCTTCTTCTGCAAAAGCCTGATGAGGGGAATGACATGACTCAGGCTGGCAGTGTCTGAACTGACTTCACGTGTGGCAAGTTCAAAGGGCATCAGAACCTTGCACAACGTTGAAATCATTCTCCACTGCGCTTGAGACAGGTGCATTCCACCTACTATATCGTGCTCAATTGTATAGGCTTGAATGGCCTTTTGCTGCTCCTCCAACCTCTGAAGCATATAGAGGGTTGAATTCCACCTCGTTACCACTTCTTGCTTCAGATGATGGCAGGGCAGGTTCAGTAGTTTTTGGTGGTGCTCCAGTCTTCTGTACGTGGTGCCTGTACGCCGAAAGTGTCCCGCAATTCTTCTGGCCACCGACAGCATCTCTTGCACGCCCCTGTCGTTTTTTAAAAAATTCTGCACCACCAAATTCAAGGTATGTGCAAAACATGGGACGTGCTGGAATTTGCCCATATTTAATGCACACACAATATTGCTGGCGTTGTCCGATGCCACAAATCCACAGGAGAGTCCAATTGGGGTAAGCCATTCCGCGATGATCTTCCTCAGTTGCCGTAAGAGGTTTTCAGCTGTGTGCGTATTCTGGAAAGCGGTGATACAAAGCGTAGCCTGCCTAGGAAAGAGTTGGCGTTTGCAAGATGCTGCTACTGGTGCCGCCGCTGCTGTTCTTGCGGCGGGAGTCCATACATCTACCCAGTGGGCTGTCACAGTCATATAGTCCTGACCCTGCCCTGCTCCACTTGTCCACATGTCCGTGGTTAAGTGGACATTGGGTACAACTGCATTTTTTAGGACACTGGTGAGTCTTTTTCTGAGGTCCGTGTACATTCTCGGTATCGCCTGCCTAGAGAAGTGGAACCTAGATGGTATTTGGTAACGGGGGCACACTGCCTCAATAAATTGTCTAGTTCCCTGTGAACTAACGGCGGATACCGGACGCACGTCTAACACCAACATAGTTGTCAAGGCCTCAGTTATCCGCTTTGCAGCAGGATGACTGCTGTGATATTTCATCTTCCTCGCAAAGGACTGTTGAACAGTCAATTGCTTACTGGAAGTAGTACAAGTGGGCTTACGACTTCCCCTCTGGGATGACCATCGACTCCCAGCAGCAACAACAGCAGCGCCAGCAGCAGTAGGCGTTACACGCAAGGATGCATCGGAGGAATCCCAGGCAGGAGAGGAATCGTCAGAATTGCCAGTGACATGGCCTGCAGGACTATTGGCATTCCTGGGGAAGGAGGAAATTGACACTGAGGGAGTTGGTGGGGTGGTTTGCGTGAGCTTGGTTACAAGAGGAAGGGATTTACTGGTCAGTGGACTGCTTCCGCTGTCACCCAAAGTTTTTGAACTTGTCACTGACTTATTATGAATGCGCTGCAGGTGACGTATAAGGGAGGATGTTCCGAGGTGGTTAACGTCCTTACCCCTACTTATTACAGCTTGACAAAGGGAACACATGGCTTGACACCTGTTGTCTGCATTTCTGTTGAAATACCTCCACACCGAAGAGCTGATTTTTTTGGTATTTTCACCTGGCATGTCAACGGCCATATTCCTCCCACGGACAACAGGTGTCTCCCCGGGTGCCTGACTTAAACAAACCACCTCACCATCAGAATCCTCCTGGTCAATTTCCTCCCCAGCGCCAGCAACACCCATATCCTCCTCATCCTGGTGTACTTCAACACTGACATCTTCAATCTGACTATCAGGAACTGGACTGCGGGTGCTCCTTCCAGCACTTGCAGGGGGCGTGCAAATGGTGGAAGGCGCATGCTCTTCACGTCCAGTGTTGGGAAGGTCAGGCATCGCAACCGACACAATTGGACTCTCCTTGTGGATTTGGGATTTCGAAGAATGCACAGTTCTTTGCTGTGCTGCTTTTGCCAGCTTGAGTCTTTTCATTTTTCTAGCGAGAGGCTGAGTGCTTCCATCCCCATGTGAAGCTGAACCACTAGCCATGAACATAGGCCAGGGCCTCAGCCGTTCCTTGCCACTCCGTGTCGTAAATGGCATATTGGCAAGTTTACGCTTCTCCTCCGACAATTTTATTTTAGGTTTTGGAGTCCTTTTTTTTCTGATATTTGGTGTTTTGGATTTGACATGCTCTGTACTATGACATTGGGCATCGGCCTTGGCAGACGACGTTGCTGGCATTTCATCGTCTCGGCCATGACTAGTGGCAGCAGCTTCAGCACGAGGTGGAAGTGGATCTTGATCTTTCCCTAATTTTGGAACCTCAACATTTTTGTTCTCCATATTTTAATAGGCACAACTAAAAGGCATCTCAGGTAAACAATGGAGATGGATACTAGTATACAATTATGGACTGCCTGCCGAGTGCAGACACAGAGGTAGCCACAGCCGTGAACTACCGTACTGTACTGTGTCTGCTGCTAATATAGACTGGTTGATAAAGAGATGTCTATGTAACTATGTATGTATAAAGAAGAAAGAAAAAAAAACCACGGTTAGGTGGTATACAATTATGGACGGACTGCCTGCCGAGTGCAGACACAGAGGTAGCCACAGCCGTGAACTACCGTACTGTACTGTGTCTGCTGCTAATAATATAGACTGGTTGATAAAGAGATGTCGTAGTAGTATGTATGTATAAAGAAGAAAGAAAAAAAAACCACGGTTAGGTGGTATACAATTATGGACGGACTGCCTGCCGAGTGCAGACACAGAGGTAGCCACAGCCGTGAACTACCGTACTGTACTGTGTCTGCTGCTAATATAGACTGGTTGATAAAGAGATGTCTATGTAACTATGTATGTATAAAGAAGAAAGAAAAAAAAACCACGGTTAGGTGGTATACAATTATGGACGGACTGCCTGCCAAGTGCAGACACAGAGGTAGCCACAGCCGTGAACTACCGTACTGTACTGTGTCTGCTGCTAATATAGACTGGTTGATAAAGAGATGTCTATGTAACTATGTATGTATAAAGAAGAAAGAAAAAAAAACCACGGTTAGGTGGTATACAATTATGGACGGACTGCCTGCCGAGTGCAGACACAGAGGTAGCCACAGCCGTGAACTACCGTACTGTACTGTGTCTGCTGCTAATATAGACTGGTTGATAAAGAGATGTCTATGTAACTATGTATGTATAAAGAAGAAAGAAAAAAAAACCACGGTTAGGTGGTATACAATTATGGACGGACTGCCTGCCGAGTGCAGACACAGAGGTAGCCACAGCCGTGAACTACCGTACTGTACTGTGTCTGCTGCTAATATAGACTGGTTGATAAAGAGATGTCTATGTAACTATGTATGTATAAAGAAGAAAGAAAAAAAAACCACGGTTAGGTGGTATACAATTATGGACGGACTGCCTGCCGAGTGCAGACACAGAGGTAGCCACAGCCGTGAACTACCGTACTGTACTGTGTCTGCTGCTAATATAGATTGGTTGATAAAGAGATGTCGTAGTAGTATGTATGTATAAAGAAGAAAAAAAAACCACGGTTAGGTGGTATACAATTATGGACGGACTGCCTGCCGAGTGCAGACACAGAGGTAGCCACAGCCGCGAACTACCGTACTGTGTCTGCTGCGACTGGATGATAAATGATATAAAAAATATATATATATCACTACTGCAGCCGGACAGGTATATATTATATATTATATAATGACGGACCTGCTGGACACTGTCTGTCAGCAGAATAAGTTTTATTTTTATAGAATAAAAAAAACAACAACACACAAGTGAAGTCACACGACGAGTGTTTAACTTTTTCAGGCAATCACAATATAAGTATACTACTAACTATACTGGTGGTCAGTGTGGTCAGGTCACTGGTCAGTCACACTGGCAGTGGCACTCCTGCAGCAAAAGTGTGCACTGTTTAATTTTAATATAATATTATGTACTCCTGGCTCCTGCTATAACCTATAACTGGCACTGCAGTGCTCCCCAGTCTCCCCCACAATTATAAGCTGTGTGAGCTGAGCAGTCAGACAGATATATAATATATATAGATGATGCAGCACACTGGGCTGAGCCTGAGCAGTGCACACAGATATGGTATGTGACTGAGTCACTGTGTGTATCGCTTTTTTCAGGCAGAGAACGGATATATTAAATAAACTGCACTGTCTGGTGGTCACTCACTATATAATATTATGTACTCCTGGCTCCTGCTATAACCTATAACTGGCACTGCAGTGCTCCCCAGTCTCCCCCACAATTATAAGCTGTGTGAGCTGAGCAGTCAGACAGATATATAATATATATAGATGATGCAGCACACTGGGCTGAGCCTGAGCAGTGCACACAGATATGGTATGTGACTGAGTCACTGTGTGTATCGCTTTTTTCAGGCAGAGAACGGATATATTAAATAAACTGCACTGTCTGGTGGTCACTCACTAGTAAACTCTCTGCACTCTCTACACTTCTACAGTACTCCTCCTAGTCCTAAGCTCCAGTAAATCTCTCTCTCTTATAATCTAAATGGAGAGGACGCCAGCCACGTCCTCTCCCTATCAATCTCAATGCACGTGTGAAAATGGCGGCGACGCGCGGCTCCTTATATAGAATCCGAGTCTCGCGAGAATCCGACAGCGTCATGATGACGTTCGGGCGCGCTCGGGTTAACCGAGCAAGGCGGGAGGATCCGAGTCTGCTCGGACCCGTGAAAAAAACCATGAAGTTCGGGCGGGTTCGGATTCAGAGAAACCGAACCCGCTCATCTCTAATATATATATATATACTGCTCAAAAAAATAAAAAATAAAGGGAACACTTAAACAACACAATGTAACTCCAAGTCAATCACAATTACACTTCTGTGAAATCAAACTGTCCACTTAGGAAGCAACACAGATTGACAATCAATTTCACATGCTGTTGTGCAAATGGAATAGACAACAGGTGGGAATTATAGGCAATTAGCAAGACACCCCCAATAAAGGAGTTGTTCTGCAGGTGGTGACCACAGACCACTTCTCAGCTCCTATGATTTCTGGCTGATGTTTTGGTCAGTTTTGAAAGCTGGCAGTGCTTTCACTCTAGTGGTAGCATGAGACGGAGTCTACAACCTACACAAGTGGCTCAGGTAGTGCAGCTCATCCAGGATGGCACATCAATGCGAGCTGTGACAAGAAGGTTTGCTGTGTCTGTCAGCGTAGTGTCCAGAGCATGGAGGCGCTACCAGGAGACAGGTCAGTACATCAGGAGATGTGAAGGAGGCCGTAGGAGGGCAACAACCCAGCAGCAGGACCGCTACCTCCGCCTTTGTGCAAGGAGGAACAGGAGGAGCACTGCCAGAGCCCTGCAAAATGACCTCCAGCAAGCCACAAATGTGCATGTGTCTACTCAAACGATCAGAAACAGACTCCATGAGGGTGGTATGAGGGCCTGACGTCCACAGGTGGGGGTTGTGCTTACAGCTTAACACCGTGCAGGACGTTTGGCATTTGCCAGAGAACACCAAGATTGGCAAATTCGCCACTGGCACCCTGTGCTCTTCACAGATGAAAGCAGCTTCTCACTGAGCACATGTGATAGATGTGACAGAGTCTGGAGACGCCAAGGAGAACCTTCTACTGCCTGCAACATCCTCCAGCATGACCGGTTTGGCAGTGGGTCAGTAATGGTGTGGGGTGGCATTTCTTTGGGGGGCCACACAGCCCTCCATGTGCTCACCAGAGGTAGCCTGACTACCATTAGGTACCGAGATGAGATCCTCAGACCCCTTGTGAGACCATATGCTGGTGCGGTTGGCCCTGGGTTCCTCCAAATGCAAGACAATGCTAGACCTCATGTGGCTGGAGTGTGTCAGCAGTTCCTGCAAGACGAAGGCATTGATGCTATGGACTGGCCCGCCCATTCCCCAGACCTGAATCCAATTGAGCACTTCTGGGACATCATGTCTCGCTCCATCCACCGACGCCATGGACAGTCTGTGGTGCAACGTGGTGTTGGTGGATGGAGCGAGACATGATGTCCCAGATGTGCTCAATTGGATTCAGGTCTGGGGAACGGGCGTGCCAGTCCATAACATCAATGCCTTCGTCTTGCAGAAACTGCTGACACACTCCAGCCACATGAGTTCTAGCATTGTCTCGCATTAGGAGGAACCCAGGGCCAACCGCACCAGCATATGGTCCCACAAGGGGTCTGAGGATCTCATCTCGGTACCTAATGGCATTCAGGCTACCTCTGGCGAGCACATGGAGGGCTGTGCGGCCCCCCAAAGAAATGCCAACCCCACACAATTACTGACCCACTGCCAAACCGGTCATTCTGGAGGATGTTGCAGGCAGCAGAACGTTCTCCTTGGCGTCTCCAGACTCTGTCACGTCTGTCACATATGTTCAGTGAGAAGCTGCTTTCATCTGTGAAGAGCACAGGGTGCCAGTGGCGAATTTGCCAATCTTGGTGTTCTCTGGCAAATGCCAAACGTCCTGCACGGTGTTGGGCTGTAAGCACAACCCCCACCTGTGGACGTCGGGCCCTCATACCACCCTCATGGAGTCTGTTTCTGATCGTTTGAGTAGACACATGCACATTTGTGGCTTGCTGGAGGTCATTTTGCAGGGCTCTGCCAGTGCTCCTCCTGTTCCTCCTTGCACAAAGGCGGAGGTAGCGGTCCTGCTGCTGGGTTGTTGCCCTCCTACGGCCTCCTCCACATCTCCTGGCCTGTCTCCTGGTAGCACCTCCATGCTCTGGACACTACGCTGACAGACACAGCAAACCTTCTTGCCACAGCTCGCATTGATGTGCCATCCTGGATGAGCTGCACTACCTGAGCCACTTGCGTGGGTTGTAGACTCCGTCTCAGTCTATGGCAGGTGAGGCAGTGCCTCACCTAGCTAACTTTTCCATGTATCTCTGATCAAAACTCACTGAATTTCAAGGAGTTTATACTGCTGCACCTGTGTATAATGGCCAGATGTATGCTTTGGATCATATATTGCATGTAAATCTGGCTCTGGTGCTAAGCAGTGCCTCCTGAGCTATTTAGCTCACCGCACGTCCCTGATAGATAGATAGATAGATAGATAGATAGATAGATAGATAGATAGATAGATAGATAGATAGATCATAAAGTAACAACCCTTCGTTTATAAAAAAAAATTATCCCTCCACCGACTCTCACCCAGACTGGAGAGAGACTGAGCGTGGGTAGGACTTGGAGCCGGGAGGACAGCACAGGGCGCCGCGGGCAGGGAGGAAGGGAAGGAGGGGCTGGGCGCACGTCACATCGCGAGGTAGTCACTCTCTGTAAATGACTATGAGGCTACCGATGACCAGCGGCAGCGCAGCGGGACGGGATGTAACTGCCGGGCAGCGATGCACACAGGTGCTGTGTGCTGCTGTAGTAGCACTGCTACAACAGCAGCACACAGACAGCAATGATCGGATCGCAGGCGTGACGTGCAGGGGGTGCCAGACATTAGGGGGTGCCTGTGCGCACCAGGCACCCCCCATGCGCACGCCTATGGTGACTATCCAAATGTGATTTGTAAATACATTAGAACAAGACCTGTCTCACCTTATGTAGTAAGGCATGCGTTCAGTAAGTGTGGGCATGCTACTATATGTAGTCCATCAGAAGATGTAGAGACACAGTGTGCTGAGGCTGAGACAAAATGTGAAATCCGGGACACTCCAGATGTGAAAGAACTACACATCCCAGCATGGTCTGCAACAGTTTATACATGGCTTTTATTTTTAATTATTGCAGGCCATGCTTGTATGTGTTGCTCAGCAACAGCTGCAACTGTTTAAAAAATACATCCATGATGTAGTTAGTTACTTTGCCATTAAAGTGTTTTTTGTGCCTTGCATTGTGTAATGTGAGTAAGTACTTTTTTTTTTTTTTTGGACATTAATTTCAGATGATGCAGCTGGAGATCCACCAAATTTAATAAGACAAAGTCTGGACAGGATGGAGCAGCATATGAGGGCCATGTTGGCAGAAGTTTCTTATTTTAAAAAATTCTTGGAATCAAAACAATCAAAAAAATTAGTTTATTAATATAAAAAATATATATAAACTTTACAAATAAAGTTCTTATTTATCTTCACATTTCAGTGTGCGTTGTGTTTTTTATTGCAATAAAGCTACAGTGGATTTGACAAAAAAAAGAGTGTTGTATGACAGTTAGGAGCTGATTGTTTTGTTATGTCACTAAACAGGGGCGGATCCAGGACAAAATGAAGGGGGGGGCACCATGACAGGCGAAAAAGTGTGGGTATTATTTTTTCCGCACATAAAGTAAGAACGCCCCTGGGAAAGTGGTCCTGGCCTTGCAACAAGGGTATAACCTCTCAAGAAAGGTTGTGGCCTCAAAGGGAATGCAGTATCCATATAATGTGGAAGAGTGTGATGCCATGAAGTTGCAGAGGATGATAGGACAGAGAGAGTGATTGGGAGATAGTGACACAGGGGAGAGGCAGTGGATGATGGCAATAGTGGGAGATGGAAAGGCAGTGGGTGATAGTAAGAGGCAGTGGGTAAACCATGGAATTGGTGACAAGGAGAGGAAGTGTGTGATGCCAGGGGGAATTAGTGGGTGATGTAGAGGATGATGGTGAGAGGCAGTGGGTGACAGGGAAAGATAGTAGGAAATGGAGAAGCAGTAGGTGAGGGGAAGAGGCAGTGAGTGGCAGGAAAGGGGGATGGGGAAAGGAAGTAGGAGACAGAGAGAGGCAGAGGGTGACAGTGAGAGGCAATGGGTGAGGGTATGGAGTGACAGGGAGAGGCAGTGAGTGACAGGGAGATTGTGGGTGACTGGGTAGGTAGTGGGTGACAGAGAGGCAGAGGTGACATGGAAGCAGTGGGTAACAGGGAGACAGTGGATGACAGGCAGATAGCGGATGACTGGGGAAGAAGCAGGTGACGTGGGTGGCACAGTGAGGCAGGGGTGAAAGGGAAAGGAAGATAGTGAAAGGGAGGCAGAGGGTGACATGGCGGCTGAAGGTGACAGTGAGTGATGGTATAGGGTGACAGAGAAAGGCAGAGAGTGACAAGGAGATAGTTGGTGACAGGGAGAGGCAGGGGTGACAGGCAGATAGTGGATGACTGGGGAGCCAGCTGGTCACGTGGGTGGCAGAGGTGATAGTGAAAGAAAGAGGGTGACAGGGAGATAGTGGGTAACATGGAGTCAGTGGGTGATAGAGAAGCAAGGGTGACAGAGATTCAGAGGGTGACAGGGAGATAGTGGGTGACTGGGGAGGGACTGCGTGACATGGAGGGAGTGGATGACAGGGAGATAGTGGGTGACAAAGAGAGAAAGCGAGAGAGACTGAGGGTTACAGGGAGATAGTGGGTGACAGAGAGACTGAGGCTGATAGGGCGATAGTGGGTGACAGAGACTGAGGGTGACAGAGAGAGAAACTGATGGTGACAGGGAGATAGTGGGTGACAGAGAGAGACTGAGGGTGACAGAGAGAGATACTGATGGTGACAGGGAGATAGTGGGTGACAGAGAGAGACTGACGACAATTCCCGTGGCCTGAGTAGTAAGGATAGCGGTAGTTGAGACAGCCGGGGACGCCCGGCTCTCAGAACTATGCACAACATCAAGACACTGCTCACTGCAGGGGGAGTCTCTGACCTAATTAAGGTAGCCCATTCCGTGTGAGGGCTAAGTGGTGACCGAACACACAAGCGGAACAAGCAGCAATTCCAACTGGGGCTCCATACGGGCAGAGCGGCAACTCATTCATATATGTGATAATAGCGGGACTGCTAACTGGTGCTGTATATTTATAGCCCATATTCACTGATTTACAGCTCATCCCACCCAGCCGGAGAGCCGTTGTGATAAGATACAAAGTGTCTGGACATCCACACAGTTGTTACATTCGTGACTGACACTCTGCAATATAGTTACAATTTGGCAACAAGTTTGTGCTAAAACTATGTGCTAACATTTGTGCTAAAACTATGAATTGGATATATTGAAGTGATGAATATATTCAGATATAATCAATTCCTTTTATAATTTGTTGTAATGTATTTGTATGTGTTTTTTAAACTGTGATAAAGCATAAATTATTCTATTGAAAACCACTGACATTTCTACTTTTTAATACTATTATAATTCAATATTACACTGCATGATCTTTTTTTGGTGGTAATTTAGAGACTGAGGGTGACATGGAGTAAGTGGGTGACAGAGAGAGAGACTGAGGGTGACATGGAGTAAGTGGGTGACAGAGAGAGAGACTGAGGGTGACAGGGAGTAAGTGGGTGACAGAGGGAGAGACTGAGGGTGACAGGGAGTAAGTGGGTGACAGAGAGAGAGACTGAGGGTGACAGGGAATAAGTGGGTGACAGAGAGAGAGACTGAGTGTAACAGGGAGTAAGTGGGTGACAGAGAGACTGAGGGTGATAGGGAGAACGTGGGTGACAGAGAGAGAGACTGAGGGTGACAGGGAGTAAGTGGGTGACAGAGAGAGAGACTGAGGGTGACAGGGAGTAAGTGGGTGACAGAGAGACTGAGGGTGATAGGGAGAAAGTGGGTGACAGAGAGACTGAGGGTGACAGGGAGTAAGTGAGTGACAGAGAGACTGAGGGTGATAGGGAGAAAGTGGGTGACAGAGAGAGAGAGACTGAGGGTGACAGGGAGAACGTGGGTGACAGAGAGAGAGACTGAGGGTGACAGGGAGTAAATGGTGACAGAGAGAGACACTGAGGGTGACAGGGAGTAAGTGGGTGACAGAGAGAGAGAGAGACTGAGGGTGACAGGGAGTAAGTGGGTGACAGAGAGGGAGAGACTGAGTGTGACAGGGAGTAAGTGGTGACAGAGAGAGAGAGACTGAGGGTGACAGGGAGTAAGTGGGTGACAGAGAGAGACTGAGGGTGACAGGGAGTAAGTGGGTGACAGAGAGAGAGACTGAGGGTGACAGGGAGTAAGTGGGTGACAGAGAGAGAGACTGAGGGTGACAGGGAGAAAGTGGGTGACAGAGAGAGAGAGACTGAGTGTGACAGGGAGTAAGTGGGTGACAGAGAGACTGAGGGTGATAGGGAGAAAGCGGGTGACAAAGAGAGAGACTGAGGGTGACAGGGAGAAAGTCGGTGACAGAGAGACTGAGGGTGATAGGGAGAAAGTGGGTGACAGAGAGATTGAGGGTGACAGGGAGTAAGTGAGTGACAGAGAGACTGAGGTTGATAGGGAGTAAGTGGGTGACAGAGAGACTGAGGGTGACAGGGAGTAAGTGGGTGACAGAGAGAGAGAGACTGAGTGTGACAGGGAGTAAGTGGTGACAGAGAGAGAGAGACTGAGGGTGACAGGGAGTAAGTGGGTGACAGAGAGAGAGACTGAGGGTGACATGGAGTAAGTGGGTGACAGAGAGAGAGACTGAGGGTGACAGGGAATAAGTGGGTGACAGAGAGAGAGACTGAGTGTGACAGGGAGTAAGTGGGTGACAGAGAGACTGAGGGTGATAGGGAGAAAGTGGGTGACAAAGAGAGAGACTGAGGGTGACAGGGAGAAAGTTGGTGACAGAAAGAGAGACTGAGGGTAACAGGGAGTAAGTGGTGACAGAGAGAGAGAGACTGAGGGTGACAGGGAGAAAGTGGATGACGGAGAGAGAGACTGAGGGTGACAGGGAGTAAGTGGGGGACAGAGAGAGACTGAGGGTGACAGGGAGTAAGTGGGTGACAGAGAGAGAGACTGAGGGCGACAGGGCGTAAGTGGGTGACAGAGAGAGAGACTGAGGGTGACAGCGAGTAAGTGGATGACTGTGGAGTGGATGACAGAGGTGGCAGCAGCAGTCTCCTTACTTCCATCTCTGTACTGACCTTTCTGCTGTCTCTAAGTTCAACCCCACCCGCTCCATACCCAGCTCATCCAGCACTGCGACTCTGCTCCTCACAGCACCTCCTCCCCAGCCCTCAGCAGCAGCAGACCTCCGTTCTCATCCACTCTCCTCCTCAGCAGCCTCTTAACTTTCACCTCTTGGCCCTTCTCCCTGCACACAGAAGCACTGATACTCTCCAATTCCAGACTAATTAAAGCAGGGCCAGGGCGTCATCTTCTAATTCAGGTCAGTGCTCACCTCGTGGCCTGCTAAGTGCTCACCTCGTGGCCTGCTGGGTATACGGATCGCAGCACCGGCACTGTCGTGGTCATGGTGGTGGCTGACCTGGCTGGAAGTCCCTGCAGCAGCGCTGCGCTGTCCCTCAGCAGCACTTGGTCCACCTCCTCCGGGGCCCCATTTGATGACTGGGCTGAGCTGTCACTTGCAGAATGGCATCCGCGTTGTGGCTTCTGAGCTCCTCTGCACTGCACTGCACATCACGTGTGCACTGTGCAGGGAGCCAATCTAGATCAAGCCTAGCCCAGCAAGCAGAATGCTGGAGGCAGAGCTGCTGAAAACGGAGGGCTTTGTGGTCAGCGGTTGACCAAAAGTAACCTCACCGCTGACCACAAAGTTTCCACCATTGGTTACAATGGAGCGCATAGGCGCTACATTGCAAACACTGCCGTGTGCTGCCTGTCATACACTACAGGAGCACACAGCCAATCAGGAGGGTGCCACAACGTGGCGCTCCCTGATTGGCTGATGGAACCCTCTTAGACAGAAGTCAGGGGGGTTTCCTGGCATTCGGGGAAAGGGGTCCCATGTGAAAACATGGGGCCCCTTTCAGTGCGAGGTCGGGTGTCCGTTTTGTTATTTTGCAAAGTACCAGGATTACAAATAGAAAAGAAGAGGAGCCATCTACACTGGATTTTGTGAGTATAATTTTTTCAACAGGTACACCATGGATTCTACATGGAGAAGAGGACCGACCCTCGTGTGAACATAGGTAAGTATGTGTATATGGAGGTGTGGATGTATGTATTAAACTTTTACTTTCAAGGTGTGTGTCTTCTGTTTTTATTGGGGTATTTTTTAGTAGTAGTACTACAGGTACCAGCGGGCCCGGTTTTCCACCGCATGCTGGTACTTGTGGTTCTCCAAGTACCAGCTTGCGGGGAGGCTTGCTGGGACTTGTAGTACTGCTACTAAAAACAATATTCATTTTTTGACAAAAAGGCTATCAGTCCCCCATCCGCAGCCCTTGGATGGGGGGGACAGCCTCGGGCTTCACCCCTAGCCCTTGGGTGGCTGGAGGGGGGGACCCCTTGATTGAAGGGGTCCCCACTCCTCCAGGGTACCCCGGCCAGGGGTGACTAGTTGGGTATGTAATGCCAGGGCCGCAGGGACCTAGATAAAAGTGTCCCCCGGCTGTGGCATTATGTATCTGGCTAGTGGAGCCCGGTGCTGGTTTCAGAAATACGGGGGACCCCTACGCTTTTTGTCCCCCGTATTTTTGGAACCAGGACCAGGCGCAGAGCCCGGTGCTGGTTGTTTAAATATGGGGAACCCCTAACATTTTTTTCCCCATATTTTTTCAACCAGGGCCGGCTCAAAGAGCCCGAGGCTGGTTTTGCTTAGGAGGGGGGACCCCACGCATTTTTTTTTAAAAAAAATAACACTTTCCCACCCCTTCCCACTGAAAAACATGCACGGATCTCATGGATCCGTGCATGCCTATCCGAACACGGTAAAAAAAAGCAGGTCTGGTTTTTTTTTAGCACTTTTTCACGATTTGTATTTTAGCACGGCAGTGTTTGTGATTTGCACTTTTTAGTAAATGACCGATTTCTACCAAATTCCAGGCGTATTTGACTGATGGTGTATTGATTCGTAATTTTTTCCTAGGACTTCCAAAACAATACGAATGCCCTCATCACTGCCGTGATTTGAGTTTAGTAAATTCCCGAGATGACACTTTGAAGAAAAAACATCATCTCGGTCAAAATCGGGACCTTAGTATATATACCCCACAGTCTAAACATATCCCACAAAAAAAAAAAGGACAATTATGCAGACAAAGGGGGTCATTCCGAGTTGTTCGCTCATTGCCGATTTTCGCAACGGAGCAATTAAGGCAAAAATGCGCAAGCGTATGGTTCGCAGTGCGCATGCGGTTAGTATTTTACCACAAAACTTAGTAGATTTACTCGCGCCAGAACGAAGATTTTTCATCGTTGAAGTGATCGGAGTGTGATTGACAGGAAGTGGGTGTTTCTGGGCGGAAACTGGACGTTTTCTGGGAGTGTGCGGAAAAACGCAGGCATGCCAGGAAAAAACGCGGGAGTGTCTGGGGAAACGGGGGAGTGGCTGGCCGGACGCTGGGCGTGTGTGTGACGTCAAACCAGGAACGAAACGGCCTGAGCTGATCGCTATTTGTGAGTAGGTCTGGAGCTACTCAGAAACTGCTAAGTAATTTCTTTTCGCTATTCTGCAAATCTTTCGTTCGCAATTCTGCTAAGCTAAGAAACAGTCCCAGAGGGCGGCGGCTTAGCGTGTGCAATGCTGCTAAAAGCAGCTAGCGAGCGCCAACTCGGAATCAACCCCAAAGTGTTCTGCTCCAATTCTTTGAAGACTTAATTGGTCAATTACATTAGAAATCATTACACTAATTGGTATCTTAATTGAGGATGGCTTATGCTTAAGTGTATAGGGTTAGAACACAAAGGGGGAAAAAATGCATTGCTGTGCGAATGTTTGCAAAATTACACAGCTTGTCTACTTCTGCGAAGGCGTTGCACATATACGATGAGTTGTGATTTTTGCGATGCGCACTGTATTCATGCGAACCGATCGCATTCATGTGATGATATATTGGGGATAATTCCGAGTTGTTCGCTCGCTAGCTGCTTTTAGCAGCATTGCACACGCTAAGCCACCGCCCTCTGGGAGTGTATCTTAGCTTAGCAGAATTGCGAACGAAAGAGTAGCAGAATTGCGAATAGAAATTTCTTAGCAGTTTCTGAGTAGCTCGAGTCCTACTCACAAATATCGATCAGTTCAGTCAGTTTCGTTCCTGGTTTAACGTCACACACACGCCCAGCATTCGGACAGCCACTCCCCCATTTCTCCAGACACTCCCGCGTTTTTCCCTGACATGCCTGCGTTTTTCTGCACACTCCCAGAAAACGGTCAGTTTCCGCCCAGAAACACCCACTTCCTGTCAATCACACTACGATCAGCAGAACGATGAAAAAACTTTGTTACGCCGTGAGTAAAATACCAAACTTTTGTGCTAATTTACTTGGCGCAGGCGCCCTGCGTACATTGCTCATGCGCAGTTTGCGACTAATCGCTCCGTAGCGGGGAAAAATAACGAGCGAACAACTCGGAATGACCCCCATTGTGTACGCCTACTTTGTGCATTGATGCATACGTGTGCACAATAGTGCGTAGTGGGCGTTTGTTTGAATTCATGCGCATGATCGCATTTGTGTGTATGCCATTTGCGTACGTTAAAAATAGCGAACAACTCAGAATGACCCCCATGGTTTTGCCCAACTGCTAACAAATTTGCTGCTACGATTAGGTCTGATTTACCTCCTTTGTTTTTTGCTGCAAAGCAACACCATGTTGAGACGGTGATGTCTTCTACTCAGCACTGGAGAATTGCATTGTCTGAGTGAGAACCTGTGTTTAGTCCCTGTTAATTTAAGCTACTATGCAGCAGTGGGTGCGTATGCGCATTTTACTGTGACATGTTGCCGGTGAGGGGAAGCAAACACTCGCAAAGGGTTAACACTTGGAGCGCTGGATTTTTAAATCACTGTGCAACTAAAATCTGAATTGCTGTGAAAGGAGGCAATACAGAATTTTAGTTAATACACACTTTTAAAAAATAGGGATGGATGTAATGAAGTCCAAGGTCGGTGGACATGCAGGATTCCAGCTGAACTCGGATGTGTATTTTAAAGGGGCACAGTGGCGTAACTACTGCCCCCGCAGCCCTCGCGTGGCTTGGGGGCGAGGGGCTGCGGGGGCGCCACTGATTTACAGCAGACTGACATGCGGACGAGCGTCCGCATGTCAGTCTGCAGTCTCCTTCCCTCCGCCGCTTTTTGGAGGGACACAGAGGGCACAGCGCGCCTCCCTGTGTCCCTCCTGCTGCATCATCTCCGGCGGCCGCGGGTCTAATAGGGGAAAGTGCCGTCCGTGAGCTCTAATTGGCTCACGAACCGGCACTTCCCCCTATTAGACCCGCGGCTGCCGGAGATGATGCAGCAGGAGGGACACAGGAGAGGTGAGCTGTGCCCTCCGTGTCCCTCCAAAAAGCGGGGGGAGGGGGGAGGGGGGGATATCTGGCACTGGGGGAATATCTGGCACTGGGGCATATATGGCACTGGGGGGAATATCTGGCACTGGGGCATATATGGCACTGGGGGGGAATATCTGGCACTGGGGCATATATGGCACTGGGGGGAATATCTGGCACTGGGGCATATATGGCACTGGGGGGGAATATCTGGCACTGGGGGCATATATGGCACTGGTGGGGAATATCTGGCACTGGGGGCATATATGGCACTGGGGGCATATCTGGCACTGGGGGCATATGTGGCACTGGGGGGGAATATCTGGCACTGGGGGCATATGTGGCACT
Source organism: Pseudophryne corroboree (assembly GCF_028390025.1). Taxonomy (NCBI): domain Eukaryota; kingdom Metazoa; phylum Chordata; class Amphibia; order Anura; family Myobatrachidae; genus Pseudophryne; species Pseudophryne corroboree. The sequence goes on from NC_086451.1 coordinate 406,467,722, forward strand.
GGGGGGGTATATGTGTACCTGGCACATGGGGGGGGCTATATTTGGCACTGGGGCATGTGAGTACCTGGCACCGTGGGGGAATATCTGGCACTGGGGACATATGTGGCACTGGGAGCACAGCCCTAGCAACAAGGACTACCTCCTAGCAAAGAGCATGACACCCAGTGCATGAAACACCTGGCAACGAGCATGACACCCAGTGCATGAAACACCTGGCAACGAGCATGACACCCAGTGCATGAAACCCCTGGCAACGAGCATGACACCCTGAGCATGAAAACCCCTGGCACCGTGCATGGAACCAAGAGCATGAAACCCCTGGCAACGAGCATGACACCCAGTGCATGAAACCCCTGACAACGAGCAGGTAATTGAAAAGTAATTAGAAGCCTTACTGTAGGACTTAATGTGTAATGGGCATTACGGTGTGTGTCATAATGTGTCACAGGCATTACGGTGTATGGTATACTATATCGCGGGCATTGTGATATGTGGTATAATGTCTCAGGGTCATTGCAGTGTGTGGCATAATGTATCACGGACATTGCGGTGTGTGTCATAATGTGTCACAGACATTGTATGTGCTATAATGTATCAGGGGCATTGCAGTGTGTAGCATAATGTATAACGGGCATTGCGATTCCTGTCATAATGTGTCACAGGCATTACGGTGTGTGGCATAATGTGTCGGGGGCATTGCAGTGTGTGCATATTGTGTCATGTGCATTATTGTGTGCGGCATAATGTCTAAGGGCCATTGCAGTATGTGGCATAATGTATACTGGGCATTACTATAAGGAGGAAAAATGACAAATAATGTAAGGGGCATGAATCAGGATTATTTTTCTTTCCTGTGGTGGCCAACGTATGGGCGTGCAGGTTGCAAAACTGGGGTATAAGGTAGTCTTTTCCTGCAATGCCACGCCCCTTTATGCGAAAACACGCCCATTCCAACGAAACCACGCCCCTTTTTGGCGCGCGCCTTCTGCGCGCGCATATTTATCCCTTTCTTGCTCCCAATTATGGAGCATGAAGGGGGGGGGGGGCGCCGAAGAATTTTTTGGCTTGGGGGAGAAAAATTTCTAGTTACGCCACTGAAGGGGCATTCATGTACAAGGCAGGGTTTAGCCTTGTACATGATTGCCCCTTTAAAAAAAACATCTGAATTTGGCCGGCATCCCGCGCGGCCACCGGACTCGGACTTCATTACATTCCGGCCATAGACTTCTCAATATAAATTCTAGTGAAGGATTGTTTAATGCGCCTGAGCTCCTTACTATATGCAGCATATACTTAATGTAGCATGAGATAGAGGGTTGGTATTTTCTATGATTTCATGGTTCACCACAGGGATCAATGATCTCTATTCCACATGAGGTACAGAACAGTATTTCCTGCTGTCAGCAATCTGTTTATTCTGTGGTGACTGCTATGAGTCAATCATTTTCTGTTACATATGTTGTTGCTGTATTGTTTGTTTACCTCATACAACTGACCTGGGATGGCAACTGACCAAGAGGTGGATATTGTTTCCATTGGATACAGCTAATTATATATTTTGTCCACACCACATTCACAGCTTTTCAGAATTTATAAGACATTAATGTATACATTAAATACAGCTGTGAAAATTGCCTGCTGTATCAGATGTTTTCTTTTCTCCAAAGAATTTAAAAGACTCTTAAACATCCACTTAATATGGGATGCCATCAGGATCCCGACAGCGGAATCCCAGTCAGTCAGTCAGAATCTTGATGAATCCCAACAGTACTGTAAGTACAGGGGTTAGGGTTAAGATTAGGCACTATGGGGAAGGTTGCAGGGGTGGAGGGAGGTTAGGGTCAGGCTGTGGGCAGTGGCGGATCTACATTGAAACTAATGAAGCTTAAGCTTCAGAGCCCCTAAAGCTTCAGGGCCTCTAATCCCAGAGGGGCCCTGAAGTAACTTTATTTTTTAATGAGTGAATTTTTCAACAAAATCGATAACACCATGACAACCAGGCTTCTATAACAGCATAGCTGCTATTACAGCAGGAGATGCTGGGAGTTGTAGTCTAGCTCTGTGAATTGAATCAGAATCCAAATTCTCTTTATTGCCAAGTATATTTGCACATACAAGGAAATTAACTTGATTAGGTTGGTTCATAAACAAGATTTAGCCCCCCCAAAAAAATTTTTTTACATAAATATAAATACAATATAATAACTGCACTTGTGTAAGCAAGGGTGGAGGTGAGGTAGGGGGGAGTAAATTCCAGTCAATGAGTGGCTGGGGGCGTGTGGATGAGCCCCACTGTGATGGGGAAGAAACTTCGTGTGGCATGAGGTTTTGATCTTGATAGACAAAACCTTTTTCTAGATGGCAATCTCTGCAAGAGGGGGTGACTGCGGTGGGAAGGGTCGGCAATGATCTTCCCTGCCCTCTTCCTGGTTCTGGAGGGGTATAGGTCCAGGAGAGACAGTAGATTGCAGCTGATAACCTACTCAGCTGACTGTATGATCCGCTGCAGTCTTCCTTTGTCCTTGGCACTAGAAGCAGCATATCAAACAGTGATTGATGAGCTGAATATGGACTCATTGATGGCCGTGTAGAACGTTACCATCATTTTCTGTGGCAGGTTGAATTTCTTCAGCTGCCTCAGGCAGTACATCTTTCTGCTGCACCTTCTTAATGATGGTGGTGATGTTCTCCTCGCACCTAAGGTCCTTGGAGACTATAGTTCCAGAAATTTGAATGACTCCTCATCATGTGTGACTTCAAAGTTAACTATGCGAAGACAATCAGTGCTGGATTCCTCCTGAAATCTACTACCATCTCCACAGTTTTTTGAGCATTCAACTCCAGGTGGTTCTGGATACACCAAGAAGCCAAGTAAACAACTTCCCTTTTGTAGGCACACTCATCCCCACTGGAGATTAATCTAATTAGGGATGTGCAGTCTTCAAACTTCAAGAGTTTGAGTGATGGGTGGCTAGAGGCAGTACAGCTGTTGGCGTAGAGAGAGAAGAGCAGGGGCGAGAGCACACAGCCTTGTGGGGCTCCAGTGCTGATGGTCCAGGGTTCCGAGTGTAACTTACTGAGCCTCATGTCCTGCTTCCTGTCTATCAGGAAATCAGTGAGCAATCTGCAGATGGGCTCAGGCACACCCAGATTGGATAGTCTGTCTTGGAGAAGTACTGCTGCAATGGTGTTGAATGCAGAGCTGAAGTACACAAACAAGATCCTGGCATATGTATTGGGGGAGTCTGGATGCTGGCGGATGACTGCATCATCTACTGACCTGTTGTCTCTGAAGGCAAACTGCAGTGGGTCATAAAGGGAGTTAGTGGTTCCCTTGAGGTGGGTCAGGACATGGTGCTCAAAGTCTTCATTACAACAGAGGTCAGAGAAACTGGTATGTAGTCATTACTGCCTGTGATCTTTGGCTTTTTAGGAACTGGGATAATGGTAGATGTTTTGAAGCAGGCGGGTACCCTGCAATCAACCAATGAAATGTTGAAGAAGTCTGTGAACACTGGGCACAACTGGTCCACACAATGCTACAGAGTATAGAGGGAGACAGCATCATAGGTTAAATTTCCCTTGTTACAGTCGCCAAGGACAATAACCAGGGAATCCAGGTTCCCTTTCTCCATTCCTACTCCACTCCACAGTCTACAAATGGTGTGAAACGTGTATCTGTTTTAAACTACAATTCCTGACAGCCTACACAACTTCTCTTTGTGACATTCCCAGGAATGGCATAGCCTGAGAGGGCCCATCCTAGGTTGGAGGATGGGAGCAATGAAAGGTGATAAGTAGCCCAGAACAATGAGGAATTTAATCAAATCATTTTGCGCTAAGTTATGTGTTTATTGAAGAGGGGGCGAGAGAGTGCCTGTGAGATGATTCACCTCACCACCTGTTCTCCGCCATTTGGACCTCAAAGGCCTTGCAAAGGCAGCAAGGCCCTTTGGACCTTGTTGTATGACCTATTGTTGCTGGTTGCGAAGTGGTCCCTATAACAGTTCCAGCATCAGGACCCCAAAAATGTAGATCCACCACTGGCTGTGGTAGATGGGGACAGTTAGGGTTAGGCTGTGGGAGGGGACAGTTGAAGTTAGACTCTGGGAGGTGACGATTAGGTCGCATGGAGGGGTGGGTTAGGGGTAAGGTTTAAATACTGACTGCTGGGATTTCATATCCAACCCCTTAATACACAGAGCTTCAGTTGGAGTTATGACTCTGAGTAAATCAAAATATAGTGTTGAACTTCATAGGGAAGAGATGCAATTTTGCAATGTGCATATATATTTATTATTTATAGTTGGCAAGGGGAATGGTTTATCTTTCACTCTCCTAGTGCATAATTCCTGGTGTGACTGATACCTGACAGGCGGTGGGGCCAGATGCCTCCCCTCATGACATGATGCCATGAATTCCTAGTGTATGAGAAGGGGACAGAGCAAAAATGATGCAATTAGCATAAAACTGCATCATATTAGCTCCACTCCCTCCACATAGCCCCGCACTCCATAACATTATCCTCCCCATTCTCCCCATTTCACTAGGAAGTAGGGGGTAGATCATCCAGGCCAAGGATTCTACCTTAAAATTCCGGAGGAGTAAAAAGTATGGCATAAATTAATTGCATAGTGTTTGTGTTCTAATCAAAAGCAGGCTGTATTTCCCAGCAAGCAAAGCAAAAACGAGTTTTATGGTAAGAACTTACCTTTGTTAAAACTCTTTCTGCGAGGTACACTGGGCACCACAAGGATAGACATAGGAGGTGTAGAGTAGGATCTTGATCCGAGGCACCAACAGGCTGAAAAGCTTTGACTGTTCCCAGAATGCACAGCGCCGCCTCCTCTATAACCCCGTCTCCCTGCACAGGAGCTCTGTTTTTAGTTAACCAGTCAAATGCAGTAGCAGGAAAAGAGACGACAACAGTTAGTAGCCACATACACCACACTCTCACGACAGGAGAAGTGTCAGCGGCAAATGCCATACCAACCCAAAGAAGCTAAGTGCGTCAGGGTGGGCGCCTTGTGGAGCCCAGTGTACCTCGCAGAAAGAGTTTTAACAAAGGTAAGTTCTTACCATAAAACTCGTTTTCTGCTGTGGAGTACACTGGGCTCCACAAGGATAGACATAGGGGATGTCCTAAAGCAGTTCCTTATGGGAGGGGACGCACTGTAGCGGGCACAAGAACCCTGCGTCCAAAGGAAGAATCCTGGGATGCGGCAGTATCGAAGGCATAGAACCTTATGAACGTGTTCACAGATGACCACGTAGCCGCCTTGCACAATTGTTCAAGGGTCGCACCACGGCGGGCCGCCCAAGAAGGTCCCACAGACCAAGTAGCATGGGCCGTAATGTGAGCAGGAGCCGAGAGGCCAGCCCTCACATAAGCATGTGCAATCACCATTCTAATCCATCTGGCCAAAGTTTGCTTGTGAGCGGGCCAGCCCCGTTTGTGAAATGCAAACAGCACAAAGAGAGAATCAGATTTCCTAATAGAAGCAGTTCTCTTCACATAGATACGGAGAGCCCGTACCACATCCAAAGACCTCTCTTTGGGAGACAGATCAGGAGAAACAAGTGCCGGAACCACAATCTCCTGGTTAAGGTGGAACGAAGAAACCACCTTAGGTAAGTATCCGGGACGAGTCCTAAGACCCGCCCTGTCATGGTGAAATATCGGATATGGGGCACTACAGGAACTACAGGACAAGGCACCCAAATCCGACACTCTTCTAGCTGAGGCAATAGCCAGCAGAAACACCACCTTAAGGGAGAGCCACTTAAGATCAGCTGAACCAAGAGGTTCAAACGGAGACTCTTGTAAAGCCTCCAAAACCACCAACAAGTCCCAAGGAGCCACAGGCGGGACATTGGGAGGTTGGATACGCAACACACCCTGAGTAAAGGTATGCACATCAGGTAAGGTCGCAATTTTTCTCTGAAACCACACCGACAAGGCAGATATTTGAACCTTGAGGGAGGCCAGACGCAGGCCTAAGTCCAGGCCCTGCTGAAGAAAAGCCAACAACTTGGCTATACTAAACTTGGAAGCGTCATAATCGTTAGATGCGCACCAAACAAAGTAAGAATGCCAGACCCTATAGTAATTCCGAACCGAAGCCGGTTTACGGGCCCGCATCATAGTTTGAATGACCACCTCAGAAAACCCTGTAGCCCTTAAGACGGAAGCTTCAAGAGCCACGCCGTCAAAGACAGCCGGGCTAGGTCCTGGTAGACACAGGGGCCCTGAATGAGGAGGTCTGGGCGTTGTGGAAGTAGAATTGGACGCTCTGACGATAGGCCTTGCAGGTCTGAGAACCAGTGCCGTCTGGGCCACGCCGGAGCTATGAGAAGCAGATTTCCTTTTTCTTGCTTTAACTTTTGAATTACCCTGGGCAGGAGTGACACCGGAGGGAACACGTACGGCAGCCGAAACCTCCACGGCACCGCCAGCGCATCCACGAATGCTGCTTGAGGATCCCTTGTCCTTGCTCCGAAGACCGGAACCTTGTGATTGTGTTGAGACGCCATCAGATCTACGTTTGGAAGGCCCCACTTTTCCAGTAGGAGTTGAAACACTTCAGGATGGAGGCCCCACTCGCCGGCATGTACGTCCTGACGACTGAGAAAGTCCGCTTCCCAATTCAGGACTCCCGGAATGAATATTGCCGATATGGCCGGTAGATGGCGTTCTGCCCAATGTAGAATCCGTGAGACTTTCTTCATTGCCAAACGACTTCGAGTGCCGCCTTGATGATTTATGTAAGCAACTGTGGTGGCGTTGTCCGACTGTACTTGAACAGGATGGTTCTGAATTAAATACTAGGCCAGGTTCAATGCATTGAAGACCGCCCGCAATTCCAGAATGTTGATTGAGAGGAGGGACTCCTCCTTGGTCCACCGACCCTGAAGGGAGTGTTGCTCCAGCACCGCGCCCAAACCTCTTAGACTGGCATCCGTCGTCAACAGGACCCAGTTGGATATCTAGAAGGGACGGCCCCTGCACAATTGTTGATCCTGGAGCCACCTAATCAGCAACAGACGAACCTCCGGAGTCAATGAGATCATGTCAGACCTCATCCGGTGAGGCCGGTCATCCCACTTGGCTAGAATTAGCCTCTGGAGGGGGCGAGAATGGAATTGAGCATACTCCACCATGTCGAATGCTGAGACCATGAGGCCCAGCACCTGCATCGCCGAATGTATCGACACTTGCGGACGAGAAAGGAAGCAATGAATCCTGTCCTGAAGCTTCAGGACTTTCTCCTGAGACAAGTGTCCAATAGCGCTCCCAGGTGCACCATGCTCTGAGCAGGGACCAGGGAGGATTTCTTCCAGTTGATGAGCCACCCGTGGGCTTGTAGAAACCGGACCATCATATCCAGATGATGTAGGAGAAGTTCTGGGGAATTTGCCAGGATTAACAAGTCGTTCAGATACGGCAGTATCCTGACCCCTTGACGGCGGAGTACCACCGTCATCACCGCCATGACCTTGGTGAAGACTCGCGGAGCCGTAGTTAACCAAAAGGTAACGCCTGAAACTGGTAATGGAGGTTGCCAATCGCAAACCTCAGGTATTGCTGATGTGACGCTGCTATAGGAATATGCAGGTAAGCATCCTGTATATCCAGGGAGACCATGTAGTCCCCAGGTTCCAAGGCCAGAACTATAGAGCGAAGGGTTTCCATACGGAACTTGGAAGCCTTCACAAACCTGTTCAATGCCTTGAGGTTGAGAATGGGCTGGGAGGACCCATTCGGTTTTGGGACTAGAAACAGCGGAGAATAGTACCCCCGGCCCCTCTGTGCAAGAGGCACCTGTACTACGACTCCTGTATCCAGGAGGGTCTGCACCACCGAATGTAGAGTGTTTGCCTTTGTCTGGTCCAATGGGACGTCTGTCTGGCAAAATCAATGAGGGGGTCGGTTTTTGAAGGTTATGGCGTAACCTCGAGTGACGACTTCCCGTACGCAGGCATCTGAAGTGGTCTTCAACCATTCCTGGGTATACCCTAGAAGCTGTCCCCCCACCCTGGGATCCCCCAGGGGGAGGCCCGCCCCGTCATACGGCAGGCTTATCGGTCTTGGAAGCTGGCTGATGGGCCGCCCAGGCTCTTTTGGGCTTTGGCTTACCAGGTTTGGAAGAGCGGGTCTGCTTGTTGTACGCCTGACCTTTTGCTTTACCTGAAGGACGAAAGGGGCGAAAGGAAGTACCTTTAGCCTTCGACACAGAAGGAGTGGTATTTGGCAGACAGGCAGTTTTGGCAGTAGCCAAGTCAGCCATTATCTTATTTAAGTCCTCCCCAAACAGAATATCTCCCTTGAAAGGGAGTACCTCCAGGGTTTTTCTAGAGTCCAGATCCACAGACCAGGATCTCAGCCACGATATCCGGCGAGCCAGGACTGACGTAGTAGAAGCCTTGGCTGCTAGGATACCGGCATCAGAAGCTGCCTCTTTAAAATAGCGAGAAGCTGTGACAATATATGACAAGCATTGTCTAGCATGGTCAGAAGAGATTTTAGGTTCTAACTCCAAGGCCCATGCTTCAATAGCCTCTGCAGCCCATGTTGCTGCAATAGTGGGCTTTTGTGCAGCACCCGTGAGGGTGTAAATCGCTTTCAGACAACCCTCCACACGTTTATCCGTAGGCTCTTTTAGAGACGTTCGGTAGTGACAGGTAGAGCTGAGGAAACCACCATCCTAGCCACATGTGAGTCTACTGGAGGAGGCGTTTCCCAATTTTTAGACAGCTCTGGCGCGAGGGGATAGCGAGCCAGCATCTTCTTTTGAGGCACAAACTTCATACCCGGGTTTTCCCAGGGTTCCTGACGTATATACACTAGGTGGTCAGAGTGAGGTAAAACTTGTTTAACCACCTTCTGACGCTTGAACCTATCTGGTTTCTTAGGAGGGACGGATGGCTCGGGATCATCCGTAATCTTTAAATTCAACTTAATAGCCTCCAAAAAATCAGGAACATCCACATGTGAACTACCCTCCCCATCAGCAGTATCTGTGTCAGAATCTGTGGGGTCAGTGTAAGTGCCGTCTTCATCAGATGAGGTGTCAGTGACAGCAGTGGATTGTAAGGAGATAAGAGCTCGCTTAGAGGACCCCTTGGGCTTGGGCGAGCGATGGTCAGACTTTTTAGTAGTCAGGGACTGGTTCAACGTCTTCAATTGAGCAGATAAATCGTCCACCCACGGCGGGTTAGCTGCAGGGACCACATACGGTTGTACCGGCATAGGGGGTCCCTTAGGGGGTGTTAGTTTATTAACTAGCGTATGTAGAAGTGTGGAAAAAGCGGCCCACGGTGGGTCATTATGTACCTCCGTTGCCACAGTCCCACTGGGGGGCAAGGAGCCCCCAGAACCAGAGCCCACAGCTGCTATATTCTCCTCATAGGGATCTGTGGCTTCAGCAACACCAGCAGTGTGTTCAGCCCCAGAACCGTTACCCTCAGAAGCAGACATGATGTAACTTGCAGTATCAGGTAACACAGTACAATTGGCAGCAGCACAATACCTCGTACCCAAACCCCTGTGCAGTGTAGTCAGCACTAGCAGAGATAAAGGAGAGATATAGTGACTAAAATCACAGAGAAAAATACGTATTAAAGTATATCTTTGTGAAAATCCTATATAAATATAAAACCTGGCGCACCAAGCCCCCTCAGGTTATAGAATATAGGGATTGCAAGTTGAGTAGAGACACGAAATGGACAACACTCAGCGAGCTAATGCACACATAGATAGTCACAGTTTGTACAATGCAGAAGTTATTACTAACAATAATACTGCACTGGACTAGCTTATATATAGCTATGTAGTCAATAGATATAACACTGCACAGTAAGAACTGGATGTATATCACAGGGTAATTGTACTAGAAAACCCTGACTAAATGCACTCTTTCTTAACTAACACTGACTAAAAGGCAGGTAGAATACTTAAGTGTCATGTAAAGTCACAGCACTGGCAACCAGGCGGCTTTACACAGGAGGATTTGCCCAAGCAGTCCCAGGAACAGTGAAGCTGAGAGAAATGGCGCCCAGACACTGACAGGGGGTGAGGGAGAGACAGATCTGCAGCTCCAGGGCGGGAACATTTGCGGGAAATGGCGCCCTGGGGCTGGGGGAGGGGCTTCAGGTCTAAGCCTTATCCCCCTGCTGGCAAAACCACCGGGTACTGTGGGCTACTATTAAAATGGTTTAGAGAGAAAACCTGACCTGCGCCCATGCCCTGGTGATCTAGTGGGATCGCCTGTACTGCCACAGTGTCCACCGCCAACGCGCAAGCGGGACCCACTCACCACCTCCCGAAGCGCGGCCACGTGATCCCAGAGAGCCCCCATCGTGTGTGCCTGACCATGAAGAAAACCGGAGCCTCCTGCTGTAGTTACCCGGCAACCAGGGCTCGGGCGTGTACAGCGACGCTGGGGAGAGCTGGAGCTGCAGCAGTGAATGTCTCTGACATTTACACACCGCTGCTGCCCTTGTAGTCTTCACTTTTTCTTCAAAAAAGCTCTTCTTAGGGCTGCCTAGAGCAGCCCCTCTGTTATGTGCCTGCTATCTGCGGCACCAACTACAAAACTGAGCTCCTGTGCAGGGAGGCGGGGTTATAGAGGAGGCGGTGCTGTGCATTCTGGGAACAGTCAAAGCTTTTCAGCCTGTTGGTGCCTCGGATCAAGATCCTACTCTACACCCCCTATGTCTATCCTTGTGGAGCCCAGTGTACCTCGCAGCAGAAAAGTATATACTGTATACTCCATCCCCCCTAATTGTAACACTGTTTGGCCAGTTGCTAATTTGCATCATTTAGCTGGATTTGCTCCTAACTCTAAATGAACCCCATAGAGGTCCTCATTTTCTAACTCTGGCTGGAAGGTTGAACATGTTGGAGCAGTCAGGTATATTTAGAAACTCAGTCGAATGATACAAACATTAATGACCCTCTAAACAGGTCAGCTAACTGTAACAAGAGGTCAATGGTATTAAACAAATAGAAACACACACAATCTAGGGACATTTAACTTCATGCAGCAGTACACTATGTACTCTCAGATCATTGTCAGCACAATTCAAAACATTATTTAGAGATCAACGTCAGGTCACTCAGCCTACTGTATGATGGGGGTCATTCCGACCCGTTCGCACGCAGTGGTTCTTTGCTGTAGTGCAAACGGGTCAGGAATGTGCATGCAAGGCGTGCGCATCGCGCACGCGTGCCGTGGCCCAACCACTGAGGTCACCAGGCAACGACGCTGACAGAGAAGAAAGCGGTCGCAGCGGCGACCGCAAGAAGATGGACAGCAAGAGGGCGTTCCGGGGCATCAACTTACCGTTTGCTGCAGTTTTCGGGGAGTGGTAAGTAAAACGCAGACGTGTCCAGGCGAACGGAGGGCGGAGGTGTGACGTCAAAGCTGGCCCCATCATCGCTGGATCCGTCGCACAGGGTAAGTATGTCCAGGGCTGGTCTTGTTTTGAGTGAAACTTTTTTTTAGCATAGCAGGGCTGCACAAGCGAACGCAGCCCTGCTATGCTAAAATACACTTTCTCATAGGCGGAGATTAGTTGATCGCACCAGCAGCAAATAGTTGCTTGGTGCGATCAACTCGGAATGAGGGCCAATATCTCTTAGGGCTTCTGTTACAGGTAGATGCATTTTATCCTACAAATATGCTCTATCATACAAGTGCATGCTGACTGGTGAGTGGCTGGGCTGCTTCCAGAAGGCGGGAGGCAGGGACGTGGCAGGGACTTGCAGGGAGGGTAGGTTCCAGGGAGGGGTGGAGCCAAGCATTGGGTGGAGAATGAGGTGACCCAGTATATACCAGGTCCGTTAAACAAGTATGTAGATATATATGTTTGAAATTATACTGGAGGAATTAAATAAAACCCTGACAAGTGCCTCCACGAACAAGAACAGATAGCAACAGCAGCGTTGAGTTCTTGGAAAGATGCACAACTCATGATTTGTGGGTGTTTGATTGAAGAGGGGGCAGGTGGCTCCATTACATGAAAAAATTGGCCTATCAGATAGGTTTCTGGTGGGGACACAGCTTGTTATAAACTGGGAAAGCATGAAGTGGGCAGCCTGGGTAATGCAGCAGTATGAGCTAATAAGGGGCATACACGAGGGTACACAAGCAGTGCCGGATTTCCCACTAGGCACGTGAGGCACATGCAGAGGGGTGGCACCTCCTAGGGGCGGCACAGCAGGTACCCCCCCCCCCACATACACTGATGCTGTTGCTGCTGACCACCCACAGCCCCATAGCCGGCCTTAGGCATAGGCAAACTAGGCAATTGCCTAGGGCATCTGGTATGCCTAGGGGCACAAGCAGCTTCTGCTGATTAAAATGATATGCGGCATGCCTATATTCTGTGTGTAGCATTTCATATGCAGATACAGCCACAGTCGCACGCAATATAGAGGCATGTTGCATATCATTTTAATCAGCAGAAGCTGCTTGTGCATCCTAGCCACATAGCAATGCAAATAAAAGGCATTTTCATAAAAAATAGGCACCCAACGTTAGCAGAGCTGCAGTTGACTCACGCCAGGAACTATATGTGTCATTATTTGTATAAGGGCATTAATAATGTGTAACATATGTGTAAGAGGCACTATGTGTGTCATTATGTGTATAAGGGCACTAATAATGTGCGGCATATATGTGGCATACTGGAATGTTAGGAGACAACAGATTTTGGAAAGTTCCAAAAGCCTTTTGAATCTTATCAGTGAGTGGGGGAGATTTATGGCCCCAAAACCAGTTCTGGCAGACCTTGCCACATGTAGGGGGTTAGGACAGGAAGTGCAGGGGGATTTTAGCAAAATGAACAAAGCACAGGACAGTTCAGTGTGAGCTGAGGACTGAGGATGGAGGGCACAGGCTAAGTGTCCAGGAGAAACGCAGTCTGGGGACTGTGGAACAAACATGGTACTCCACAGTCCCTGTCATTATGGAGAGAAGAGCAGCGTGTGGGTGTTGCTATGAAGAGAGGGAAAGCCCACATCTGCAGTGTAACAGGAAAGCCAGCAGCTTCAGTGAGAAATGGAGAGTGCAGTGTGAGAACCACAGTATGCAGAGTACAGTGGAAGGAACCAGGAACAAAATGGATCCCCACCTTCAGGGGTACCCAAGAAGCAGGACGGGAGGTGTAAGTCTTCGGGAGAGGACCTAGGTGAGTGGTAGGAAACCACATTTGGCGGAAGGCCCCCAGTAACGTGTCCATGAGAGATCCTGTTTAGATAGAGCCCCAAGCGAATAGGGGAGAGCACACTGAAATGAATCTCAGTTTGCGGAAGCCGCACTACTGATTCCCAGAGACTGCGCTGGTATGTACTGTACTGTAATGCTGTCACATCACTGTAAATGCTGTTATTGCCACTGAAGCAAATGAAAGGAAATGTAACTTGATGTAACCCATATGAATATTGCGCTGGAGAGGAGAACAAGGAGTTAAATGTTATTGTCGTGATAACCCTGTCTGAACTGTGAATAAACTGCTTGCTTATGTGATGAGACGGCCTGGCGTGCAATGCTTTTTAAAATGACTGATGGACCTGCCGCTGCCCGGCTACCACATATGTGTAAGGTAAATTATGTGTATAAGAGCATTAATAAGGGGTGGCATAATGTGTAAGGTGCACTATATTTATAAGGACATTAATAATGTGTGTCATATGTGTAAAGGGCATTACTGTGTGATATTATGTGTATAAATGCATTACCAATGTGTGGCATTATGTGTATAAGGTGCTCTACTGTGTGGCGTAACGTATAGAAAGGGCACTACTGTGTCGTCTAATGTGAATAAAGAGCATAATTGTGTGGTGTAATGTGAATAAGGAGCAATATGGTGTGGTGTAATGAGAATAAAGAGCAATATGGTGTGGTGTAATGTGAATAAGGAGCAATTCAGTATGATGTTATGTGAATGAGGGGCACTACTGTGAGAAATAACGTATATAAGGTAAATTGGTACTACTGTGTGATGTAATGTGAATAAGGGACACTATAGTATGATAACTTGTGAATAAAGTTGCACTACTGTGAGGCATAATTTGAATTGGGGGTACTATTGTATGGCCATGCCCCTTGCCAGCAAAAACACATACCTTTTTGGGCTGTGCGCCGAATGTGCACACTGTTCTTATTTAAATTAGAGGGGGTAGGAAAACAAAAAAAGGACTGCTATGGGTGGGGGGTGATGGTGCTGGGAAAGGGGTGCAGGGTCAGAGGCGGAACTAGCGGTGGTACTAGGGGGCACCAACCAAAATCTTGCCTAGGGCATCATTTGGTTAGGGCTGGCTCTGCACAGCCCCCCACCTCCCATCTGCTGCATGCCAGTGCTGACCCACACACTAGGCTGCCAGCCCATCCCGCCTCCTGGCTTGTACAAGATGGCGGCCGCAGCACCCATGCGCAGCGGGGAAGCGGCTGCGGGTAATGGAGAGTCTGGGCAACAGGAACTGGGGAAGTATAGCAGAAAACAAAGATGTAGGGGGTAATTCCAAGTTGATCGCAGCAGGTATTTTGTTAGCAGTTGGGCAAAACCATGTGCACTGCAGGGGAGGCAGATTTAACATGTGCAGAGAGAGTTAGATTTGGGTGTGGTGTGTTCAATCTGCAATCTAATTTGCAGTGTAAAAATAAAGCAGCCATTATTAACCCTGCACGGAAATAAAATAACCCACCCAAATCTAACTCTCTCTGCAAATGTTATATCTGCCACACCTGCAGTGCACATGGTTTTGCCCAATTGCTAACTTTCTTGCTGCTGCGATCAACTCAGAATTACCCCCATTGTTTTGCCCAACTGCTAACAAAATTCCTACTGCGATCAACTTGGAATTACTCCCGTAGTCTTCTCCTTCTTGCGCTCAACCAAGGTGCAAGCAGGCGGCCAATCAAATGGAGAGAGCACCCACTCTCAGGGAAATGTAGTAAATATAAAACGATACAGCCTCTTGCGCATCCAGGTGTATTAGATCACTTTCACACACCAATCAGCATGAAATAAGGAACTTTTGGGCATAACAGTTCAGTCCCACATACACGTAAGTTTCTTTTCACTCCTTTTATAGTAAACTTCAAACGGAAATGGACTCTAAAGGACAGTCAACTTACATTGATATTCTGTCTTGAGTGCTCATAAAGGTTTCTTTCACTCTCTTCAAAAAGGGAATATCTCCACACCAGTAATTCCAAAAATAGATGGGTTTATTTAAAAAAAAAAACCTGGATTCAATCACTAGTATTCCAGGACATACAATACAATAAAAATTAAATAAAAATACAAATAAAAGTGCCAGCAAGTATATTCTTCAGTGCTCTAGCAACAAATGGGTTCCTAGCAGAGAGATGGATTTTGGTAACCCTCTGCAGCAGTTAGTGGGTGACTCTGCACTCTTGTGGGTGACCCCAATTAACTTTGCGAATAACCGCAGACCGCAAAGTTCCCATCATTGGTAATAATGGAGCTGCGCTACGCTACATTGTAACAAGTGCGCTCCTCCTGATTGACAGTGCAGGAGTGCTCAGCCATTCAGGAGAGTGCCATGACGTGGCACTCCCTGATTGGCTGGTGGGACCTTCACTTACTGAAGTCACGGGGGGTGCCACCAGTCGGGGAAAGGGGTTCCACGTATAAACATGGAACACCTTTAGTAGCGTGGAGCGGGTTTTTTTATTTTTATTTTAAACAAGTACGTGGATTACAAAGTTAAAGAAGAGGACAGTAGGACGCCGGATTGTTTGTAAGTATAATTTTTATTTACTGGTACCCCGTGGATTCTAAGTGGACAAGGGGACCGAGGTGCTCCGTGTCAACCTAGGTAAGTATGTGTGTGTGTAACTGTGCATGTATGTCAATTAAAGTTGTACTATCACTGTGTGTATGTTGTGTATTTTTTGGGGTATTTTTTTGTAATAGAACTACAGGTACCAGCGGGCCTGTTATTTTCCCGCATGCTGGTACTTGTGGTTCTCCAAGTACCAGCTTGCAGGGGAGGCTTGCTGGGACTTGTAGTTCTTCTACAAAAAAACAATATTCTTTAATTTTACACAATGGCTATCAGCCTCCCATCCACCGCCCACGGATGGGGGGACAGCCTCGGGCTTCACCCCTGGCCCTTGGGTGGCTGGAGTTGGTACCCCTTGATTTAAGGGGTCCCCACTCCTCCAGGGTACCCCGGCCAGGGATGACTATTTGGGGAGTAATGCCACGGCCGCAGGGACCAGTATAAAAGTGTCCCCCGGCTGTGGCATTATCTCTCTGCTAGTGGAGCCCGGTGCTGGTTTAAAAAATATGGAGGACCCCTACGTCTTTTGTCCCCCGTATTTTTTGAACCAGGACCGGATGCAGAGCCCGGTGCTGGTTGTTTAAATATGGGGGGACCCTATACATTTTTTCCCCTGAATTTTTTCAACCAGGACCGGCTCAAAGAGCCCGAGGCTGGTTATGCTTAGGAGGGGGGACCCCATGCAATTTTTTCTCAGATTTTAAACACTTTCCACACTTCATATAATGTACACAATGAAGCCCTGCACGGATCTCACTGATCCGGCCGGGATTCATTGTGTTAAGTCCGGCAGTGTTTTACTAATCACTCCCGTAAAACACTGCCCGACAATACGAATCACATCGACATCGGAAAATACAAAAAAAGACAACTCGGCAGCTTAGTAAATTACATGCACTTTATTCAAAAAGTTGAAAAAAAACACGACCGATACAATTCGAGATTAAACGCCCACCAAATCGACACAAATACGAATCTTAGTAAATATACCCCCAAGAGTGGGGTAAAATTAGCCTCAAACACGTGGCTGAGGTCTCTGGTAATGACTACTCCAAGGTATTTCAATTGGGAAACATACCAGGCAAAGGGAGAAGCAGTTTTAAGTCTTGCTAAAATTTGGGGTGGTACTGTAATATTTAGGGCAACTGATTTGGTATAATTAACTTTGAAGTTAGAAAGGTCACCAAATACTGTAGCTGAAACTCTTCCAGCAAGAAGAGAAGTGATCGGAAAAGTAATAGTGGCCAATAAATCTTATCGGCAAAGAGAGCTATTTTATATTCTTTATCTTGTAGGACATAGCCAGAAATATTAGGGAGTAATCTAATAAACAACGCCCAGGCCTCCATACAAAAAATAAAAATCAAGCGAAAGAGCCAGAGAGGGAGCCATTAACTCTAAGCTTGGCTGATGGGGAACAATTAAGGGAGAGGATATGTTGAAAGAAGACAGGATCCAGTCCCAAATGTCGCAAAACACCAGCCATAAAACCCCAGTTAATCCAATCAAATGCCTTCTCTGCATCAGTGAGCAATAAAATCACTGGTATCTTCTTTGTGGAGATATGGTTTATAAGGTCCAGGATCTTAGAAATATTGTTGCGAGCATAGATGCCCGGGACAAATCCAACCTGATCACTAAGTTCTGTATGATTGGCAGGATCTTTCATTCTTCTTGGCAAAAGTGTTGCAAAGAATTTGTTGTCAACAATAAGAAGGGAGAGGGGCTGGTAGCTGGGACATAGGGTGGAGTCCTTCCTTTCCTTAGGGATCGCTGTGATGTGGGTCTCTAGAGACTGTTTGGAGACAGTGAGGCCGATTCAGACCTGATCGCTGCTATGTGTTTTCGCACAGCGGGCGATCAGGTCTGACCTGCGCATGCGTATGCACAATGGGCCGCAGCGCCGGGGAGCACCGGGCAGCGACGGGACGGTGCGAAAAAAGTGATCGCACTGGCAATCGCAAGGATGACAGGAAGAGGCCGTTTGTGTGTGGCAACTGACCATTTAGAGGAGTTTCCGGAAAAACGCAGGAGGGACCAGGCGTTTGGAGGGAGTGTTTCTGACGTCAGCTCTAGCCCTGATCATCGCACTGGAAGAGTAAGTCCTGGGCTGTGCAGAGACTGTACAAACTTCTGTTTGTGCAGCTCTCCTGCACATGCGATTGCACCCCTGCACAGTAATTTCCCCCTCCCCCTGTAGGTGGCGACTACCTGATCGCAGGGATGCAAAAAATTGCACCCTAGGTCTGAATTAGGCCCAGTGTTAAAGGCCTCCAAAAGTAACGGAAGTAGTTAATCTTTAAATGTTTGTAGTAATTGATGGTAAAACCATCCGGGCCAGGGCTCTTACCAGAAGGGGTAGATTTGATAGCCTCCTCCAATTCAAGCATAGTAAATAGCCTCTCCAACTCTTCACAATCAAGCTTAGTGAGCCTTGGGACCTCACTCTAGCAAGGTAGTCACTAATAGCCGGTTGGTTTACCAAAGCATCAGGGTAGGCTGAAGAGAGAGGGAGAATATAAAGAGAAGAGTAGAAGGTACAAAATGTCTTCACAATTTTACTGGTGTCATGTATAGCCAGACCCCTCTCACCCTTAAAAGATGGTATAAAGGAGAGTGCTCTCTACGCACGGAGGACACGGGCTAACATTTTCCCAGGTTTATTACCCCATTTCTAATATCTGGTATGGCATTTCTTGAAAGAAAATGTAACTTTATCAAGGAGGTGCATATGTGCAGCAACTAATTTCGCACAGATATCAGAAGAAGGGGAAGTTTTATGGGAACACTCCAGATTCTGTATATTCTGCACCAAGTTCTCTATTTGGCCTACCCTTTGTTTGTTCAAACTTAACTGGATGCACTTTCCTCTAATGATGCATTTATGTTACATAGTTACATAGTTGGTGAGGTTGAAAAAAGACAAAATGTCCATTGAGTTCAACCTGTACTTTATCCTTTAGATGCAGTAACCTTGGCATTTTCTATCAGTTAGGAATTTATCTAAACCATTTTTAAACTTATTTAGTAAGTCCGCCATTACTACCTCCTCCGATAGAGAATTCCAAATCCTAACAGCTCATACTGTGAAGAATCCTTTCCTCCGTTGTGTATGAACCTCAGAGGGTGTCCTCGTGTCCTGTGTAGCATTTTTTTGATAAACAGATCATCTGATAAGTCCTTATATTGTCCCTTAATGTATTTATAAATATTAATAATGTCCACCCGCCGCCTCTTTTCCAATGTGAACATATCTAACCTTGTAAATCTTTCCTCATAATTTAGTGCCTCTAACCCCTTAACCAGTTTGGTGGCTTGCCTCTGAACCCTTTCAAGTTCCAAGATATCTTTTTTATTGTGCGGTGCCCAGAACTGTACACAATGGGCATAATTCTGAGTTGATCGCAGCAACAAATTTGTTAGCAGTTGGGCAAAACCATGTACACTGCAGGACGGGCAGATATAATATGTGCAGAGAGAGTTAGATTTGGGTGGGGTGTATTTAAACTGAAATCTAAATTGCAGTTTAAAAATAAAGCAGCCAGTAGATACCCTGCACAGAAACAAAATAACCCACCCAAATCTAACTCTCTCTGAAAATGTTATATCTGCCCCCCCCCCCCCCTGCAGTGCACATGGTTTTGCCCAATTGCTAACAAACTTGCTGCTGCGATCAACTCAGAATTAGGCCCAATATTCCAGGTGTGGCCGTATCAATGATTTATACAGTGACAGGATTACTCTCTCATTCCTAGTCTCCATGCCCCGTTTTATGCATGCTAACACCTTATTTGCTTTTGTTACTGCATTTTGACATTGCGTACTGCTACTAAGTCTATTATTGATGAGCACACCCAAATCCTTTTCAACTACCATGATCCCTACATTTTCCCCATTTAATGTATAGGCTGCCCGATTGTTCTTAGTCCCAAAGTGCATAACGTTACATTTTTCGATATTGAACCTCATTCTCCATTTGTCTGCCCAGACCTCCAGTCATTCCATAGAGACTCAATATCCTTGTCTGAATTAATTACTCGACACAGTTTAGTATTGTCTGCGAAAATTGACACTGTGCTTTCTAGGCCTACTCCCAGGTCATTAATGAATATGTTAAACAGCAATGGCTCGAGTACTGAACCCTGCGGTATTCCACTAAGCACTGAGGCCCATTCAGAGCACATCCCATTAATCACTACTCGCTGTTTTCTGTTGTACAGCCAATTACATACCCAAGTACAAATAGTCTTTCCCACCCCAAGCTCTCTCAATTTGAAAATTAATCTCTTATGTGGGACTTTGTCAAAGGCCTTAGCAAAGTCCAAAAAGACCACGTCCACTGCTTTACCCTGATTAATATTATCACTTAAGTTAGTTTGACATGACCTGTCCTTTACAAAACCATGTTGGTTCCTATTAATAACCTTGGAGGTATCTAAGTAGTCTAGTATACTATCCCTTAATATAACTTCCAGTATTTTCCCCACTATAGATGTCAAACTTACTTCATGTGTAAGTTTATCTCCTATTATTTTTGTGGATATTGTACCATAATCTGTGTGTATTCTTAAAATATTCCTAATAATCTTTATAACACCTTTGTAATTAAAGCGCTGTAGTGTTCTTGGAATTCAAATTAAAATTCTAGTTCTGATTTAGTGTTTCTTAAGACACATGTTACCGATTTTTCTAAGTATTGCAGTATGTTTACAGGTAAGAGAAAAAGCTTAACTTATGCTTCGGCACTAAGTTAACTTTTGCTGGTGGTGGTGACTGTGTGTTTGTAAACCTGTGTGTCCAAAGAGACCCCCATGTCAAAGACGGCGATTCTCAGATTGGCGTATCTAGAGAAGCAACTGGCAGGTCCATGGGTGTAATTCAGATCTGATCTCTAGGCAGTGATTTTTGCTGTCCTGCAATCAGATAGTCAATGCCTACAGGGGGAGTGTATTTTCGCTGTGCAAGTTTGCGAACGCATGTGTAGCGGAGCTGAACAATCTGATTTTGTGCAGTCTCTGCGCAGCCCAGGACGTACTCAGCCGATGCGATCACATCAGCCTGTTTGGGACCAGATTTGACGTCAGACACCCTCTCTGAAAACGCTTTGTTCCTGCCTGCGTTTTTCCAGACACTCCCTGAAAATGGTCAGTTGCCACCCAAAAAGTCCTCTTCCTGTCAATCTCCTTGCGAACAACAGTGAGAATGGTTCCTTTGCACAAATTCATTGCTGACTGGTGATCCACTTTGCAGCTGTCCGTTATGCCTGTGGATTGCGGTGCATACGCATGCACAGTTCGGATCTGATCGTCCGCTGTGCGAAAACGTTCAGCAGCAATCAGATCTGAATTAGCCCCTATGACAGGGTCATTCAGTAGAGATTCATTAAAATGCCAAGATCAACAGAAAGGGTCATTTATTCATAGGGATAAATCCAGCTGGACTGGGGCATGGTCTTAGCAAGTCATCAGATCAATAGATTCGTCTCGCACCAAGTGGAGATGTCTATGGCCTAACAATACATAATCTATCCCGAGATAGGACCGGTGTGGGTGTGAGAAATTAGTAAAATCCCTATCTGTGGGGTGAAGAAAACACCGGAAAGCTGGTGAGCGTGGAGCAGATGTCTTACCTTGTGAGTCGTGCATCCGGGGAAGACAGAAGAACTGGAGGACACATCTAGTTGGTGATCTAGGGCCCAGTTCAAGTAACCTCCAACCACTGATATCCCTTCCTGAAGAGAGACAATCTTATCTAATATCCATTAGAGGAAAGCTGGTTGACCCTGATTAGGGACATAGATATTAACAATGGTAAGGACCTGGGTAAACACAGTGTATTTAACAAGTAGGCATCTCTGCTTAGTTGCAATAATAAACTGTGAGGTAGAATCAGTTACTAAGAGGAGGGGTTGAGTCAGATTGTATGAAGTGGGTCTTTTGCAGTAGAATCAGGGGTTAAAGTGGGTGGTAACGGGTGGAACTGAGTTCCACCACTTGTGATGGTAGGTGGAACTAGTTCCATCTCCTCCATGGCCCTGCACAGTAATTCCAACAGAAAAGTCTGCCCGACCACCCATGCCAATAGATGATACAGGTGGCGCTAGTGTTACCGATGAGCTGCCGCCACCTCCCCCTTCCTCAGCTCCATGGTTCTCCTCCACATGAAGCCTGCCTCTCCTGGTACACGGATAGGAGGGGGATTCTGTTGTGTGACCACACCCCTTCCCTAAGAGACCAAAATCTCTTTATAAAGTATGGGAGGTAGGGCACAAATGTATAGTTTGCAGGGGGGGTGCCAAACACCGTAGCACTGTCCCTGGCTACAGCTAATGGGAGGAGAGGGGGCTAGGTTACAGCGGAAATTAGTTCCACCACCACTCCAAGACTACTTTAAGCCCTCAATAGAATGATATTAGCTCTTTTGGTAAGGAAGGAGCGTAGGGTCTTAACCTTCTTCTCAGGAACATTAAGCCCTCTGGAATTAACAGAGAGTATTCTTAGAGAGGCAGTCATAGGTAGGAAAGGAGGAGAGTAAAAGAGTTTTAAAGAGATGGGAGCTGAAGGAAGAAAAGAAAAAGGCAAAGGGTGGTGAAAAAAGATCAGAGAATAAAAAAAGAAGGCAAAAAAAGTCAAGGAAACAAATCAAGAAAAAAAATACAATTTGAAATGCATGAATGTATAGAAACATGTAAAAAAATACATCCGGATGAAGTTGGGACCACCTGGGTACCCATGTCACGAAAACTAATTTGCAGTAGGGGGCACTCTAAGGGGCAATGATTTTGTCATCCAAGACATTAGAATAATAACTAACAAAAATACAAAAACAGTGCAAACTGCTAAATCTCTAGCACTCAACGTAACTTTGGTAAATGGCACTCCTCCATGAGGGAGAGACTACCCTAATGGAATAACAGAGGAATACAAGGGCAAAGTGGAATTTAGCCGAGCCACATGCCTAGGTGAGAGGGAACTCATTGTAATGAGGCTAGGGAACAGGTAACTTGAGAACCAGGAAGAACTTCTGGCAATGGCCAATATGGGCAACACAGAACAACTTTAACAAATGCACCTGGTAATGGTCCCACACATGTACATAGTGAACCACAATGACAACAGCAAAAATACAATAATACAAAAAAATATAGTGGAGATATAAAACTAATGTATATGACAAAAGAGCTGTAGATCATGTGGGGCCAGCCCCGCGAGGGGAATTATCTCCTCTAGGCTTCTTCTTGGGATTTTGAACTTGTTCCCAGTGGGGTCTCCTCAGAAGACTAGCAGGTAATGTGTTAGAGAGAGAAAGGGCCTGCCAATCAGGAAGAGCTATGGCATCCAGTCCCAATGCTGATCAGAAATTAGGAAGATCCAAGGGAGCTTGGAGAGTGAAGGATTTGCTATCATAGGAAACCTGGACAGTGTTAGCGGTGGTGGGTGTAGTGGGACGCGCCGGCTTCCAGCCATTGCTAGGCAATGGGGCCGGCGCATCACTTCCGCCACTGAGCGTCCGTCTCCGGCTGGTTGCCTAGCAACCGGGGACGACAGGCGGCCGCCCTGCACTTCAGTCCTGGCTGTTACTAAGCAGCTGGGACGCCGCGCTCAGCGCGCCACGCTACAGCTGGGGCTATTAGGGTCCGGGGGGCTGGCCTGACTGGCTCTCCCATGATTGGTCAGCAGGACCTTTTTATGGGAGCCCGGACGGTGCAGCCTCGCCGGTGATAGCTTCCTGTGGAGCCTGTACCTGCCTCTGGAGTATTCCTGCTTACAGCCTGTACGTTCCAGCATCCTGGGTCCTGTTTTCATGAGTCTGGTTATGGGAATCCATTCCTGCCTTCCAGCCGAGTAATCCTGAATCTTGTACTTTGGGGTCCTGGTTGCTTCCTGCGTGCACCGTTCCCGGTGTCATGAGTAGCGGTTTTGCCGCACCTTACGGCTTAGGCCGTATTCTTATTCCTTTGTCATTGTGTTTTCTGCGGAGGTTCCGCAACTGTTGCCCTTGCCATACTACGACAGGTTCGTATTCGGCACTTGGGCAGCGTTACTTTGGTTTGCCGTTTTACTTGGCGGCCGGGCCACACATAAACTAGTTATTTATTTTCTGTAGTCTTCTCTTTCATTTGTCATGTCTGTCTTAGTTAGTTTCCCCCTTGTTCTCTCTGTCTCGGTTAACGCCTTGTCACCTATTAAGACCAGGGGGCATCGGTGTCCTGGCGGACCTAATTCGCCCGTTCAAACGCGACTGCCATGGGCACAAGAAACCATAGTCTTGCAAGCATTAATCGACCACTAGGGAAGGGCAACGGAGTCAGTGATTTTTGTTAGGGGTAGCTGCGTATCTCAGTTCTACCGCAGCTTCACGTTTCTGTACTCGGAACTCTCCTATTGCCACCCAATCTCTTGGGTTCCTAGTACGTTGAACATAACAGATAGCGGAATCCCCCATCTATATTTGATTTCCTTCTTGTGGAGCACTTTTGTAAGGGTCTTCAACAACCTTTGCTGCTGGAGCGTACGCCAGAAGAGGTCCTGGAAGATCTGTAGATGTGTACCACTAAATTCAGCATCCTCCAAGTTGCAGACCTTGTAGAGAATGTCTTCTTTTTGTGAGAAGAGGTGGATCCAGTAGATCACATCACGCAGTTGATCAGTCGTCGGACCTTTCGAATGGAGTTGAAATCAGTGGAATGATTCAGATCTAAGTCCAGGGGATGCATTCAGCATCCTGGTGGTCAGGATGTTGACAGTCCTGTGACCAACGTCGGAATCCCAACACCACTCAGGAGGCCGGCAACAGAACACCAACAGTCAACATCCCAAAGGTAAGGGGTTTTGGTTAGGGTTAGGGCCTGGGGATGGGGGGGTTATGGTTAGGCACTAAGGGGGGTGGTTAGCCCCAGCCGACACCCCCTGAGGGTTATTCCTAGCCGCCACCTCTGGAGGGTTAGCCCTAGCTGCCACCCTCGGAGGGTTAAGGTTTGGGTAGGGGAGGTTAAAAATACTTACCCTCTCCAATGTCGGGATCTTCAGTCTCGGGATGTCACGGTCGGTCATGTGACTGTCATACCGAACCCAAGTCCAGAATTTCCCTGAAAATCTTATTGATGACATCTATAAGGCCCGAAGAAGGAATATCTTCAGGGAGACCACAAATTTGACTATTGTTCCTATGACCTTTGTTGTACAAATCATCCAACCTATTTTGCATGGCCCTTATATCCAGAGTATGTTGAGTGATCGTCTCATGAAGGAGGGATAATTAGGTATGTACAGTGTCTCTGTCCTCTTCCAAAGTAACCACACGAGAATCCAGATGAGTGACATAGGCCTGCACCAGAGAAATCTGAGTTTGCAGGTATTCATGAAGTCGAGATTTGAGTGCCTCCATATCCTGTTTGGAGGGGAACGACTTGACATGAGACAGAATCTATGCAATTTTGCTCCTCAGTTGATACATATGATCATGAATGTCACCAAAAGAAGGCACAGCAGCCATGGTAGGAGAGGAGCTGGTGGTGGGTCTGAGTGGCTCCTCAGAGGAGTCCGTAGTGTGTAAAATAGACAGATTGGAGCGCAAGTTCTGTTGGGAAGATGTGATTTCTGGGGAGTCTTACTCTAAGATCCTTTCCATGTTTTGCCCATTAGAGAAGTAGAGTAGGAGAAGTTACATAGAAAGAGAGCACTGTGAACAAAATGGAAGACAAAGATCACATTCCCCCGTTATTGGTGCTGCATAGTGGACAGAAAACACCTACATGAGGCCCCGAATGTTATTCATTTGAGGTCACATTGATGGCCAACCAGGGATGAGGTTGCGGAATATGCATCTAAGTAGGCCAGTCCTCAGTAATGCTGTCACAAATCACAATTGAAAAAAGGTAGATTTAATAAAGCTGTAATTTTTGAAATTGGCCACTGGAGGGAGCTCCAACCCGAGATTAGGAACAGCACTGATAACCAAGTTCACAAATCTTCAGATTTATTAAATATAGCCACTACTATTGTAGAAGAGCAACAAGACTAGGGACACAGCAGAAGCCAGGTATCCCTGTCCCAGGCTGTCAAAACATGCAGGTCATTTGTAAGAGCTTTAATTATATCCATCAGCCACCATAGCTCAGAGGCTAGCAATAATAATAATAATAATTATTATTATTAATTATTAGAGATGAGCGCCTGAAATTTTTCGGGTTTTGTGTTTTGGTTTTGGGTTCGGTTCCGCGGCCGTGTTTTGGGTTCGACCGCGTTTTGGCAAAACCTCACCAAATTTTTTTTGTCGGATTCGGGTGTGTTTTGGATTCGGGTGTTTTTTTTAAAAAACACTAAAAAACAGCTTAAATCATAGAATTTGGGGGTCATTTTGATCCCATATTATTATTAACCTCAAAAACCATAATTTACACTCATTTTCAGTCTATTCTGAATACCTCACACCTCACAATATTATTTTTAGTCCTAAAATTTGCACCAAGGTCGCTGGATGACTAAGCTAAGCGACACTAGTGGCCGACACAAACACCTGGCCCATCTAGGAGTGGCACTGCAGTGTCACGCAGGATGTCCCTTCCAAAAAACCCTCCCCAATCAGCACATGACGCAAAGAAAAAAAGAGGCGCAATGAGGTAGCTGACTGTGTGAGTAAGATAAGCGACCCTAGTGGCCGACACTAACACCGGGCCCATTTAGGAGTGGCACTGCAGTGTCACGCAGGATGTCCCTTCCAAAAAACCCTCCCCAATCAGCACATGACGCAAAGAAAAAAAGAGGCGCAATGAGGTAGCTGACTGTGTGAGTAAGATTAGCGACCCTAGTGGCCGACACAAACACCGGGCCCATTTAGGAGTGGCACTGCAGTGTCACGCAGGATGTCCCTTCCAAAAAACCCTCCCCAATCAGCACATGACGCAAAGAAAAAAAGAGGCGCAATGAGGTAGCTGACTGTGTGAGTAAGATTAGCGACCCTAGTGGCCGACACAAACACCGGGCCCATTTAGGAGTGGCACTGCAGTGTCACGCAGGATGTCCCTTCCAAAAAACCCTCCCCAATCAGCACATGACGCAAAGAAAAAAAGAGGCGCAATGAGGTAGCTGACTGTGTGAGTAAGATTAGCGACCCTAGTGGCCGACACAAACACCGGGCCCATTTAGGAGTGGCACTGCAGTGTCACGCAGGATGTCCCTTCCAAAAAACCCTCCCCAATCAGCACATGACGCAAAGAAAAAAAGAGGCGCAATGAGGTAGCTGACTGTGTGAGTAAGATTAGCGACCCTAGTGGCCGACACAAACACCGGGCCCATTTAGGAGTGGCACTGCAGTGTCACGCAGGATGTCCCTTCCAAAAAACCCTCCCCAAACAGCACATGACGCAAAGAAAAATAAAAGAAAAAAGAGGTGCAAGATGGAATTGTCCTTGGGCCCTCCCACCCACCCTTATGTTGTATAAACAAAACAGGACATGCACACTTTAACCAACCCATCATTTCAGTGACAGGGTCTGCCACACGACTGTGACTGATATGACGGGTTGGTTTGGACCCCCCCCAAAAAAGAAGCAATTAATCTCTCCTTGCACAAACTGGCTCTACAGAGGCAAGATGTCCACCTCATCATCACCCTCCGATATATCACCGTGTACATCCCCCTCCTCACAGATTATCAATTCGTCCCCACTGGAATCCACCATCTCAGCTCCCTGTGTACTTTGTGGAGGCAATTGCTGCTGGTCAATGTCTCCGCGGAGGAATTGATTATAATTCATTTTAATGAACATCATCTTCTCCACATTTTCTGGATGTAACCTCGTACGCCGATTGCTGACAAGGTGAGCGGCGGCACTAAACACTCTTTCGGAGTACACACTTGTGGGAGGGCAACTTAGGTAGAATAAAGCCAGTTTGTGCAATGGCCTCCAAATTGCCTCTTTTTCCTGCCAGTATAAGTATGGACTGTGTGACGTGCCTACTTGGATGCGGTCACTCATATAATCCTCCACCATTCTTTCAATGGTGAGAGAATCATATGCAGTGACAGTAGACGACATGTCCGTAATCGTTGTCAGGTCCTTCAGTCCGGACCAGATGTCAGCATCAGCAGTCGCTCCAGACTGCCCTGCATCACCGCCAGCGGGTGGGCTCGGAATTCTGAGCCTTTTCCTCGCACCCCCAGTTGCGGGAGAATGTGAAGGAGGAGATGTTGACAGGTCGCGTTCCGCTTGACTTGACAATTTTCTCACCAGCAGGTCTTTCAACCCCAGCAGACTTGTGTCTGCCGGAAAGAGAGATCCAAGGTAGGCTTTAAATCTAGGATCGAGCACGGTGGCCAAAATGTAGTGCTCTGATTTCAACAGATTGACCACCCGTGAATCCTTGTTAAGCGAATTAAGGGCTCCATCCACAAGTCCCACATGCCTAGCGGAATCGCTCCGTGTTAGCTCCTCCTTCAATGTCTCCAGCTTCTTCTGCAAAAGCCTGATGAGGGGAATGACCTGACTCAGGCTGGCAGTGTCTGAACTGACTTCACGTGTGGCAAGTTCAAAGGGCATCAGAACCTTGCACAACGTTGAAATCATTCTCCACTGCGCTTGAGACAGGTGCATTCCACCTCCTATATCGTGCTCAATTGTATAGGCTTGAATGGCCTTTTGCTGCTCCTCCAACCTCTGAAGCATATAGAGGGTTGAATTCCACCTCGTTACCACTTCTTGCTTCAGATGATGGCAGGGCAGGTTCAGTAGTTTTTGGTGGTGCTCCAGTCTTCTGTACGTGGTGCCTGTACGCCGAAAGTGTCCCGCAATTTTTCTGGCCACCGACAGCATCTCTTGCACGCCCCTGTCGTTTTTTAAATAATTCTGCACCACCAAATTCAAGGTATGTGCAAAACATGGGACGTGCTGGAATTTGCCCATATTTAATGCACACACAATATTGCTGGCGTTGTCCGATGCCACAAATCCACAGGAGAGTCCAATTGGGGTAAGCCATTCCGCGATGATCTTCCTCAGTTGCCGTAAGAGGTTTTCAGCTGTGTGCGTATTCTGGAAAGCGGTGATACAAAGCGTAGCCTGCCTAGGAAAGAGTTGGCGTTTGCGAGATGCTGCTACTGGTGCCGCCGCTGCTGTTCTTGCGGCGGGAGTCCATACATCTACCCAGTGGGCTGTCACAGTCATATAGTCCTGACCCTGCCCTGCTCCACTTGTCCACATGTCCGTGGTTAAGTGGACATTGGGTACAACTGCATTTTTTAGGACACTGGTGAGTCTTTTTCTGAGGTCCGTGTACATTCTCGGTATCGCCTGCCTAGAGAAGTGGAACCTAGATGGTATTTGGTAACGGGGGCACACTGCCTCAATAAATTGTCTAGTTCCCTGTGAACTAACGGCGGATACCGGACGCACGTCTAACACCAACATAGTTGTCAAGGCCTCAGTTATCCGCTTTGCAGCAGGATGACTGCTGTGATATTTCATCTTCCTCGCAAAGGACTGTTGAACAGTCAATTGCTTACTGGAAGTAGTACAAGTGGGCTTACGACTTCCCCTCTGGGATGACCATCGACTCCCAGCAGCAACAACAGCAGCGCCAGCAGCAGTAGGCGTTACACGCAAGGATGCATCGGGGGAATCCCAGGCAGGAGAGGACTCGTCAGAATTGCCAGTGACATGGCCTGCTGGACTATTGACATTCCTGGGGAAGGAGGAAATTGACACTGAGGGAGTTGGTGGGGTGGTTTGCGTGAGCTTGGTTACAAGAGGAAGGGATTTACTGGTCAGTGGACTGCTTCCGCTGTCACCCAAAGTTTTTGAACTTGTCACTGACTTATTATGAATGCGCTGCAGGTGACGTATAAGGGAGGATGTTCCGAGGTGGTTAACGTCCTTACCCCTACTTATTACAGCTTGACAAAGGGAACACATGGCTTGACACCTGTTGTCCGCATTTCTGGTGAAATACCTCCACACCGAAGAGCTGATTTTTTTGGTATTTTCACCAGGCATGTCAACGGCCATATTCCTCCCACGGACAACAGGTGTCTCCCCGGGTGCCTGACTTAAACAAACCACCTCACCATCAGAATCCTCCTGGTCAATTTCCTCCCCAGCGCCAGCAACACCCATATCCTCCTCATCCTGGTGTACTTCAACACTGACATCTTCAATCTGACTATCAGGAACTGGACTGCGGGTGCTCCTTCCAGCACTTGCAGGGGGCGTGCAAATGGTGGAAGGCGCATGCTCTTCACGTCCAGTGTTGGGAAGGTCAGGCATCGCAACCGACACAATTGGACTCTCCTTGTGGATTTGGGATTTCGAAGAACGCACAGTTCTTTGCGGTGCTACTGCTTTTGCCAGCTTGAGTCTTTTCATTTTTCTAGCGAGAGGCTGAGTGCCTCCATCCTCATGTGAAGCTGAACCACTAGCCATGAACATAGGCCAGGGCCTCAGCCGTTCCTTGCCACTCCGTGTGGTAAATGGCATATTGGCAAGTTTACGCTTCTCCTCCGACAATTTTATTTTAGGTTTTGGAGTCCTTTTTTTACTGATATTTGGTGTTTTGGATTTGACATGCTCTGTACTATGACATTGGGCATCGGCCTTGGCAGACGACGTTGCTGGCATTTCATCGTTTCGGCCATGACTAGTGGCAGCAGCTTCAGCACGAGGTGGAAGTGGATCTTGATCTTTCCCTAATTTTGGAACCTCAACATTTTTGTTCTCCATATTTTAATAGGCACAACTAAAAGGCACCTCAGGTAAACAATGGAGATGGATGGATACTAGTATACAATTATGGACGGACTGCCGAGTGCCGACACAGAGGTAGCTACAGCCGTGAACTACCGTACTGTGTCTGCTGCTAATATAGACTGGTTGATAAAGAGATGTCGTAGTATGTATGTATGAAGAAGAAAGAAAAAAAACCACGGTTAGGTGGTATACAATTATGGACGGACTGCCGAGTGCCGACACAGAGGTAGCCACAGCCGTGAACTACCGTACTGTACTGTGTCTGCTGCTAATATAGACTGGTTGATAAAGAGATGTCGTAGTATGTATGTATGAAGAAGAAAGAAAAAAAAACCACGGGTAGGTGGTATACAATTATGGACGGACTGCCGAGTGCCGACACAGAGGTAGCCACAGCCGTGAACTACCGTACTGTACTGTGTCTGCTGCTAATATAGACTGGTTGATAAAGAGATGTAGTAGTATGTATGTATGAAGAAGAAAGAAAAAAAAAACACGGGTAGGTGGTATACAATTATGGACGGACTGCCGAGTGCCGACACAGAGGTAGCCACAGCCGTGAACTACCGTACTGTACTGTGTCTGCTGCTAATATAGACTGGTTGATAAAGAGATGTCGTAGTATGTATGTATGAAGAAGAAAGAAAAAAAAACCACGGTTAGGTGGTATACAATTATGGACGGACTGCCGAGTGCCGACACAGAGGTAGCCACAGCCGTGAACTACCGTACTGTACTGTGTCTGCTGCTAATATAGACTGGTTGATAAAGAGATGTCGTAGTATGTATGTATAAAGAAGAAAGAAAAAAAAACCACGGTTAGGTGGTATACAATTATGGACGGACTGCCGAGTGCCGACACAGAGGTAGCCACAGCCGTGAACTACCGTACTGTACTGTGTCTGCTGCTAATATAGACTGGTTGATAAAGAGATGTCGTAGTATGTATGTATGAAGAAGAAAGAAAAAAAAACCACGGTTAGGTGGTATACAATTATGGACCGACTGCCGAGTGCCGACACAGAGGTAGCCACAGCCGTGAACTACCGTACTGTACTGTGTCTGCTGCTAATATAGACTGGTTGATAAAGAGATGTCGTAGTATGTATGTATAAAGAAGAAAGAAAAAAAAACCACGGTTAGGTGGAATACAATTATGGACGGACTGCCGAGTGCCGACACAGAGGTAGCCACAGCCGTGAACTACCGTACTGTACTGTGTCTGCTGCTAATATAGACTGGTTGATAAAGAGATGTAGTAGTATGTATGTATAAAGAAGAAAGAAAAAAAAAACACGGGTAGGTGGTATACAATTATGGATGGACTGCCGAGTGCCGACACAGAGGTAGCTACAGCCGTGAACTACCGTACTGTGTCTGCTGCGACTGGATGATAAATAATGATATAAAAAATATATATATATCACTACTGCAGCCGGACAGGTATATATATTATATAATGACGGACCTGCTGGACACTGTCTGTCAGCAGAATGAGTTTTTTATAGAATAAAAAAAAAAACACCACACAAGTGAAGTCACACGACGAGTGTTTAACTTTTTCAGGCAATCACAATATAGTATACTACTAACTATACTGGTGGTCAGTGTGGTCAGGTCACTGGTCAGTCACACTGGCAGTGGCACTCCTGCAGCAAAAGTGTGCACTGTTTAATTTTAATATAATATGTACTCCTGGCTCCTGCTATAACCTATAACTGGCACTGCAGTGCTCCCCAGTCTCCCCCACAATTATAAGCTGTGTGAGCTGAGCACAGTCAGATATATAATATATACATAGATGATGCAGCACACTGGGCTGAGCAGTGCACACAGATATGGTATGTGACTGTCTTGTACTCCTGGCTCCTGCTATAACCTATAACTGGCACTGCAGTGCTCCCCAGTCTCCCCCACAATTATAAGCTGTGTGAGCTGAGCACAGTCAGATATATAATATATACATAGATGATGCAGGCATGCAGCACACTGGGCTGAGCAGTGCACACAGATATGGTATGTGACTGAGTCACTGTGTGTACCGTTTTTTTCAGGCAGAGAACGGATATATTAAATAAAACAACTGCACTGCTGGTGGTCACTGTGGTCAGTCACTAAACTCTGCACTCTCTTCTACAGTATCAGCCTCAGGTCAATCTCTCTCTCTCTCCTAATCTAAATGGAGAGGACGCCAGCCACGTCCTCTCCCTATCAATCTCAATGCACGTGTGAAAATGGCGGCGACGCGCGGCTCCTTATATAGAATCCGAGTCTCGCGAGAATCCGACAGCGTCATGATGACGTTCGGGCGCGCTCGGGTTAACCGAGCAAGGCGGGAAGATCCGAGTCGCTCGGACCCGTGAAAAAAAACATGAAGTTCGTGCGGGTTCGGATTCAGAGAAACCGAACCCGCTCATCTCTATTAATTATTATTATTATTATCCTTTATATATATGGCGCTAGAAGGGATCCTCAGCGCTCTATTACAGAGTACATAAACAAAATCATCAAAACAGGAAAATAGTGACATATAGTTGAAGACAATGTAGAGGGTAGAGGGTGACATATAGTTGAAGACAAGTACAGGGTATATAAACATAGCTACATCAGCAGACGACACTGACATAAGTATCAGGGGGGCAGAAAACTGCGGAATTTGGTGCTCGAAGATGGTTTAAGTAAGAGAAGGCTGTTTTTACCCAGTTTTGTTCTATTACTGTTGTTCTAATTGTAAAGTGCAATGGAATATTCTGCGCTATAAGAAACTGTTAATAAATAAATAAAATAAGGATAAGCACATGAGGGTTGAGGGGCCTGCTCGTGAGAGCTTACATTCTGTATCATGTGGATGCCAACAGTGCTTTAATAAGTACTTGCATCCAGAGCAGGGAACAGTAGCAGATCTTGCTACAGGCACGCAGGATTTTTGCCCGTAGCATAGCCTTCCGGAGGGCGCCGGTGCCGTCCGGAGGGTGCCGCCACCGTGGCAAGATCCGCTACTGGTGGTGCCCCCCGGTACTGTGCGGTGCTGTGCAGTGCGTGATGACGGTATCGTGCACTGCACGGCATTGTGGGACCGGCACATAAACGCTAGGGGTCATAATTGACCTCTAGTGTCTATGCTATGCTATGGGAGAGACGTCATGACGTCTCTCCAATAGATCTGAGGAGTGGCACCGGTGGCCGTATACGGAGGACAGCAGTCGTCGGGAAACAGGAGCGGGGATGGTGAGTATTTTTTTATTTTTTTTATTTTTTTGTGTGATCGGCGCTACTGGGGGCCCAGTATTGGGGGCACAGTACTGGGGGAACAACTGCTGAGGGCACAGCTACAGCGGGCATAACTGACCATGCCCCTTCTCTGAAGCCACACCCCTATTTTTTCACCCTGGGCGTCACAAGGCCTAGATCCAGCCCTGGCAGGGAGCCCTTTAAAAATGAAGCTGCTGTGGTACTTGTTATTTCAAGACACAGACAACAGGGGAGGAGAAGGAATCCCTATCTAGGAGAGCTAGCACCAGGGGATATCAGCAGATGAGCTTGAGAGAGGAGTCTTTATAAATACATACCTCCTCATTGATTAAGTGGGAGTCGGGAATTCTGCGTGGCGAAGCCATGCTTGAAAAGGGGGTGTGGTCTCATGGAAAGGGGGTGTGGCTTCACGTGAATGACGTGATCGCTGGCTTCACATGGATGACGATTTCGGCACTGAGGGGGTATGCCCAGTGCTCTGTGAGATACTGGCATGCCTCCAATCCTTCAGACTCCTGCAAATAGACGATGTGTGCATGCATTTATTCACTGCTGCTTCGCTATGCAGAGCAATGAGTGACAGGGAGACTCTCAACTGTCCACCCATGACGGTACACTGTGGCCAGCAGGTGGGACAGTGGCCAAAAAATGGGACTGTGCTGAGAAAATCGGGACAGTTGGGAGGTATGTAAATAGTAGAGATGTGTACCGGAAATGTTTTGTGTTTTGGTTTTGTATTCGGTTCCACGGCCGTGTTTTGGATTCGGACGCGTTTTGGCAAAACTTCCCTGAAATTTTTTTGTCGGATTCGGGTGTGTTTTGGATTCGGGTGTTTTTTTCCAAAAACCCCTCATAAACAGCTTAAATCATAGAATTTGGGGGTAATTTTGATCCTATAGTATTATTAACCTCAATAACCATAATTTCCACTCATTTCCAGTCTATTCTGAACACCTCACACCTCACAATATTATTTTTAGTCCTACAATTTGCATCAAGGTCGCTGGATGACTAAGTTAAGCGACCCAAGTGGCCGACACAAACACCTGGCCCATCTAGGAGTGGCACTGCAGTGTCAGACAGGATGGCACTTAAAAAAATTGGCCCCAAACATCACATGATGCAAAGATAAATAAATAAAAAAGAGGTGCAAGATGGAATTGCCCTTGGGCCCTCCCACCCACCCTTATGTTGTATAAACAGGACATGCACACTTTAACAAACCCATCATTTCAGCCACAGGGTCTGCCACACGACTGTGGCTGAAATGACTGGTTGGTTTGGGCCCCCACCAAAAAAAAAAGCAATCAATCGCTCCTTGCTCAAACTGGCAAGATGACCACCTCATCATCATCCTCCAATTTCTCACCCCTTTCACTGTGTACATCCCCCTCATCACAGAGTATTAATTCATCCCCACTGGAATCCACCATCTCAGGTCCCTGTGTACTTTCTGAAGGCAATTGATGGTGAATGTCTCCACGGAGGAATTGATTATAATTCATTTTGATGAACATCATCTTCTCCACATTTTGTGGAAGTAACCTCGTACGCCGATCGCTGACAAGGTGACCGGCTGCACTAAACACTCTTTTGGAGTACACACTGGTGGGGGGGCAACTTAGGTAAAATAAAGCCAGTTTGTGCAAGGGACTCCAAATTGCCTCTTTTTCCTGCCAGTATATGTACGGACTGTCTGATGTGCCTACTTGGATGCTGTCACTCATATAATCCTCCACCATTCTTTCAATGGTGACAGAATCATATGCAGTGACAGTAGACGACATGTCAGTAATCGTTGGCAGGTCCTTCAGTCCGGACCAGATGTCAGCACTCGCTCTAGGCTGCCCTGCATCACCGCCAGTGGGTGGGCTCGGAATTCTTAGCCTTTTCCTCGCAGCCACAGTTGCGGGAGAATGTGAAGGAGTCTCACCAGCAGGTCTTTGAACCTCTGCAGACTTGTGTCTGCCGGAAAGAGAGATACAACGTAGGCTTTAAACCTAGGATCGAGCACGGTGGCCAAAATGTAGTGCTCTGATTTCAACAGATTGACCACCCGTGAATCCTGGTTAAGCGAATTAAGGGCTCCATCCACAAGTCCCACATGCCTAGCGGAATCGCTTCATTTTAGCTCCTCCTTCAATCTCTCCAGCTGCTTCTGCAAAAGCCTGATGAGGGGAATGACCTGGCTCAGGCTGGCAGTGTCTGAACTGACTTCACGTGTGGCAAGTTCAAAGGGTTGCAGAACCTTGCACAATGTTGAAATCATTCTCCACTGCGCTTGAGTCAGGTGCATTCCCCCTCCTTTGCCTATATCGTGGGCAGATGTATAGGCTTGAATGGCCTTTTGCTGCTCCTCCATCTTCTGAAGTATATAGAGGGTTGAATTCCACCTCGTTACCACCTCTTGCTTCAGATGATGGCGGGGCAGGTTCAGGAGTGTTTACTCGTGCTCCAGTCTTCGGCATGCGGTGGCTGAATGCCAAAAGGGGCCCGCAATTCTTTGGGCCACCGACAGCATCTCTTGCATGCCCCTGTCATTTTTAAAAAAATTCTGCATCACCAAATTAATTGTATGTACAAAACATGGGACGTGCTGGAATTTGCCCACATGTAACGCACGCACAATATTGGTGGCGTTGTCTGATGTCACAAATCCCCAGAAGAGTCCAATTGGGGTAAGCCAATCTGCGATGACGTTCCTCAGTTTCCGTAAGAGGTTGTCAGCTTTGTGCCTCTTATGGAAAGCGGTGATACAAAGCGTAGCCTGCCTAGGAACGAGTTGGCGTTTGCGAGATGCTGCTACTGGTGCCACTTCTGCTGCTGTTGTAGCTGCGGGAGGCAATACATCTACCCAGCGGGCTGTCATAGTCATATAGTCCTGAGTCTGCCCTGCTCCACTTGTCCACATGTCCATGGTTAAGTGGACATTGGGTACAACTGCATTTTTTAGGACACTGGTGAGTCTTTTTCTGTTGTCTGTGTACATTCTCGGTATCGCCTGCCTAGAGAAGTGGAATCTAGATGGGATTTGGTACCGGGGACACACTACATCAAGAAATTCTCTAAGTCGTTGTGAATTAACGGTGGATACCGGACACACGTCTAACACCAACGCAGCTGCCAAGACCTGAGTTATCCGCTTTGCAGCAGGATGACTGCTGTGATATTTCATCTTCCTCGCAAAGGACTGCTGGACAGTCAATTGCTTACTGGAAGTAGTACAAGTGGTCTTCCGACTTCCCCTCCAGGATGACGATCGACTCCCAGCAGCAACAACAGCAGCGCCAGCAGCAGTAGGCGTTACACTCAAGGATCCATCGGAGGAATCCCAGTTAGGAGAGGACTCGTCAGACTTGCCAGTGACATGGCCTGCAGGAATATTGGCGTTCCTGTCTAAGGAGGAAATTGACACTGAGGTAGTTGGTGGTGTGGTTTGCAGGAGCTTGGGTATAAGAGGAAGGGATTTAGTTGTCAGTGGACTGGAACTTGTCAATGCATTCTGATGAATGCGCTCCAGGTGACGTATAAGGGAGGATGTTCCTAGGTGGTTAACGTCCTTACCCCTACTTATTACAGCTTGACAAAGGCAACACACGGCTTGACACCTGTTGTCCGCATTTCTGTTAAAATAATTCCACACCGAAGAGGTGATATTTTTTGTAATTTGACCAGGCATGTCAATGGCCATAATCATCCCCGAGACAACAGGTGTCTCCCCGGGTGCCTGACTTAAACAAACCACCTCACCATCTGAATCCTCCTTGTTAATCTCCTCCTCAGCGCCAGCAACACCCATATCCTCATCCTGGTGTACTTCAACAGTGACATCTTCAATTTGACTATCAGGAACTGGACTGTGGGTGCTCCTTCCAGCACTTCCAGGGGGCCTGCAAATGGTGGAAGGCGTCCAGTCTTCCCGTCCAGTGTTGGAAAGGTCAGGCATCGCAACCCACACAATTGTACTCTCCTTGGGGATTTGTGATTTAGAAGAACGCACAGTTCTTTGCTGTGCTTTTGCCATCTTAACTCTTTTCCGTTTTCTAGCGAGAGGATGAGTGCTTCCATCCTCATGTGAATCTGAACCACTAGCCATGAACATAGGCCAGGGCCTCAGCCGTTCCTTGCCACTCTGTGTCGTAAATGGCATATTGGCAAGTTTACGCTTCTCCTCAGATGCTTTTAATTTAGATTTTTGGGTCATTTTACTGAACTTTATTTTTTGGGATTTTACATGCTCTCTACTATGACATTGGGCATCGGCCTTGGCAGACGACGTTGATGGCATTGAATCGTCTCTGCCATGACTAGTGGCAGCAGCTTCAGCACTAGGTGGAAGTGGATCTTGATCTTTCCCTATTTCACCCTCCACATTTTTGTTCTACATTTTTTAATGTTTGGAATTATATGCCAGTAATATTATTATATCAATAGCAATGGCCTACTGTACTGTACAACTATATACTGTTGGTCACCAAAATGCTGCACTGTACTACTATATATACTGCTCACAAAAATGCAGCACAGATATGGAATGGATAATTGCAGTGACACCGAGCTGCAAGATTCAGCAATGGCCTACTGTACTGTACAACTATATACTGTTGGTCACCAAAATGCTGCACTGTACTACTATATATACTGCTCACAAAAAGGCAGCACAGATATGGAATGGATACTTGCAGTGACTAGAAGCTGCAAGATACAGCAATGGCCTACTGTACTGTACAACTATATACTGTTGGCAGAGGCGTAACTAGGGTTTTTGGAGCCCAGGGCAAGATCAATAATGGCGCCCCCCCCCCCCCCCCCCAAAAAAAAAATAATAATAATATTTTTTTCTTAATAAAAATAATAAATTAATAAAATGATAATAAATAAAAAAATACAAAAAGTAAAGTATGTGCAGACGCCACCGGTGTCACTGCATATAAAGATGTCAGGGTGTGTATGTATGTGTATGTAGGTGCAGTGGTTGAAGTAGAATTTTTGAAGGTGGAATGAAAGAGTGCAGATAGCTCCGGAAAAGGGGCGTGGTCACTCAAAAGGGGCGTGTCCTTCAGTGTAGTAGGACCCCTTATACTATCTAGTACTGGTGCCCCTTTCACATTATAGCACACGGTATGAGCCGAAATTCACATTATAGCACACAGTATGAGCCAAAATTCACATTGCCCCACACGGCATGAGCCGAAATTCACATTATAGCACACAGTGTGAGCCGAAATTCACATTACCCCACATGGTATGAGCCAAAATTCACATTATAGCACACGGTATGAGCCAAAATTCACATTACTCCACATGGTATGAGCCAAAATTCACATTTCCAAACATGGTATGAGCAGAAATTCACATTACAGCACACGGTATGAGCCGAAATTCACATTACAGCACACGGAATGAGCCAAAATTTACATTACCCCACATAGTATTAGCCGAAATTCACATTATAGCACACGGTATTAGCCAAAATTCACGTTACAGCACATGATATGAGCCAAAATTCCCATTATAGAGTTAGGGGATCCTACCCCCAGAATTAACATGGCCTGTGGGGCACTATGATGAGGGGAGCCCACCCCCTTAATAGACTAATTGCAGAGTTTAGCAGCGGAAGGGCTGCAGCGGTTTCTCACCCCAAGCTGCGGCGCTTCTGCCACCTCCGACACTCCACATCTTCGGCACCACCCGGGATGCAGAGCACCGCACCGGGTATGCACCCTTTTCAGTGTGGCCTGCTGCGCTCCGAAGGGGTTCTTGTTTCATGCTGCAGGATCCCGATGTGCGCCTTCCTCCCCGCTGTTACTGTCATGGTAAGCATTAGTATCGTTTACCGCAGAGGCCATTTTCTGAGGCATATGTGTTAAACCTCAGGAACTGAGATGCCCTTCTCACCATACAGCTGTGTGGCCGAGCCGGGCGGGGGGACAGCCAGCAGCAGCATGCCGGATATCAGCAGCAGAGGGTGCGGGCTGTACATACTTGAGGCAGCTGGATATTCAACAGTGCTGAAAGCCTCCGGAGCCCGCACCCCCGGAGCTGCAGTACACCGGCAGAGGACACCCATCACCCGAACCCTGCGTAGCCCAAAGCCGGAGATCGGCAGCATGTTGAACGCGGAAGCAGAAGCTGCTTATTGCCGGTCAGCATGCTGCTGATCTCCGGCTTTGGGCTCCGCATGTGCATTACAGCCCCCACCCTCGGCTGCTGATATCCGGCATGCTGCCCCTGCTGCTGGCTTTCCACCCGCCCGGCTCGCCCACCAAGCTGGATGGTGAGTGAGAAGGGCATCTCAGTGCCCGTGGTTTAATACATATCTCTCTTCGGTAAATGGCCATTAGTACATCCCACCCACATTGATTACACACACACAGACTGGCCACCCCCAAATCCTACACACACCCACTCAGACTACACACACACACATTCTCATACTTTCCTCTCCCACACACACACACTGGACTGCAAAAATTTACACACACTGACACTGTTTCACACACACACAATTAACACACACTCACACTGTCCCACACACACAATTAACACACACGCACACTGTCCCACACACCAGTGGCGTGCGGTGAGGTCAGTGGCGTGCGGTGAGGCACTACAGCCATAATGTCCGCCGAATCCTGTCGATGAACCCTACCGCCATCGAGCCAATGCCCGCCACTGCCTCTGAGCCGATGCCCGCTGCCACCACCAATGGCTTACAAACTCGCCCACCATCAACGGACCCAGCCCTCCGCCACTAATTTGCAACTCAGTCCAAAGTCGCCAATGCCCGCTGCATGCCTGCTCATCATACTTGTGATATATTGTACATTTTTATAGAAAAAAATAATAATCAGTGTTTGGGACTGGGAAGGGAGTGGGAGGAGGACATGAATGCAATTTTGTTGTCCAGGGTTTCCATTAACTTAATGGAGAAGGGTCTGAATAAGTTAAAAATGTAAAAAAAAACTGCGTGAGGTCCCCCTCCTAAGCATAACCAGCCTCGGGCTCTTTGAGCCGGTCCTGGTTGTTTAAATACTGGGAAAAAAATTGGACAGGGGTTCCCCGTATTTAGACAACCAGCATCGAGCTCTTAGTCCGGTCCTGGTTCCAAAAATACGGGGGACAAAAGATGTAGGGGTCCCCCCGTATTTTTAAAACCAGCACCGGGCTCCACTAGCCAGGGACATAATGCCACAGCCGGGGGACATATTTATGTAGGTCCCTGCGGCCGTGGCATTACTCCCCCAACTAGTCACCACTGGCTGGGGTTCCCTGGAGGAGTGGGGACCCCTTAAATCAAGGGGTCACTCCCCCTCCAGGCACCCAAGGGCCAGGGGTGAAGCCCGAGGCTGTCCCCCCCATCCGTGGGCTGTGGATGGGAGGCTGATAGCCATGTAAGTAAAAAAAGAATATTGTTTTTTGTTGTGGAACTACAAGGCCCAGAAAGCCTCCCCCGCTTGCTGGTA
Organism: Pseudophryne corroboree; assembly: GCF_028390025.1. Lineage (NCBI taxonomy): Eukaryota > Metazoa > Chordata > Amphibia > Anura > Myobatrachidae > Pseudophryne > Pseudophryne corroboree. The sequence continues at coordinate 406,509,000 of NC_086451.1, forward strand.
CTTGGAGAACCTCAAGTACCAACATGCAGGGAAATAACGGGCCCGCCGGTACCTGTAGTTCTACAACAGAAAAAATACCCAAATAAAAACACAACTCACACACTGTGACAGTAAAAATTTATTAAAGCACACTGACACACTCACACATACTTACCTATATCCCACGCCGGTCACGTCCACTTGTCCAGTAGAATCCAATAGGGGTAGCTGTAAAAATGAGAGACACATTACTTACCTACATCCCACGCCGGTCACGTCCACTTGTCCAGTAGAATCCAGTAGGGGAATCTGTAAAAATGAGAGACAGATTACTTACCTACATCCCACGCCGGTCACGTCCACTTGTCCAGTAGAATCCAGTAGGGGAATCTGTAAAAATGAGAGACAGATTACTTACCTACATCCCACGCCAGTCACGTCCACTTGTCCAGTAGAATCCAATAGGGGTACCTGTAAAAATGAGAGACAGATTACTTACCTACATCCCACGCCGGTCACGTCCACTTGTCCAGTAGAATCCAATAGCGTTACCTGTAAAAATGAGAGACAGATTACTTACCTACATCCCACGCCGGTCACGTCCACTTGTCCAGTAGAATCCAGTAGGGGAATCTGTAAAAATGAGAGACAGATTACTTACCTACATCCCACGCCGGTCACGTCCACTTGTCCAGTAGAATCCAATAGGGGTACCTGTAAAAATGAGAGACAGATTACTTACCTACATCCCACGCTGGTCACGTCCACTTGTCCAGTAGAATTCAATAGGGGTACCTGTAAAAATGAGAGACAGATTACTTACCTACATCCCACGCCGGTCACGTCCACTTGTCCAGTAGAATCCAATAGGGGTACCTGTAAAAATGAGAGACAGATTACTTACCTACATCCCACGCTGATCACGTCCACTTGTCCAGTAGAATCCAATAGGGGTACCTGTAAAAATGAGAGACAGATTACTTACCTACATGCCACGCCGGTCACGTCCACTTGTCCAGTAGAATCCAATAGGGGTACCTGTAAAAATGAGAGACAGATTACTTACCTACATCCCACGCCGATCACGTCCACTTGTCCAGTAGAATCCAATAGGGGTACCTGTAAAAATGAGAGACAGATTACTTACCTACATCCCACGCTGGTCACGTCCACTTGTCCAGTAGAATTCAATAGGGGTACCTGTAAAAATGAGAGACAGATTACTTACCTACATCCCACGCTGGTCACGTCCACTTGTCCAGTAGAATCCAGTAGGGGAATCTGTAAAAATGAGAGACAGATTACTTACCTACATCCCACGCCGGTCACGTCCACTTGTCCAGTAGAATCCAATAGGGGTACCTGTGAAAATGAGAGAGAGATTACTTACCTACATCCCACGCCGGTCACGTCCACTTGTCCAGTAGAATCCAATAGGGGTACCTGTAAAAATGAGAGACAGATTACTTACCTACATCCCACGCTGGTCACGTCCACTTGTCCAGTAGAATTCAATAGGGGTACCTGTAAAAATGAGAGACAGATTACTTACCTACATCCCACGCTGGTCACGTCCACTTGTCCAGTAGAATCCAGTAGGGGAATCTGTAAAAATGAGAGACAGATTACTTACCTACATCCCACGCCGGTCACGTCCACTTGTCCAGTAGAATCCAATAGGGGTACCTGTGAAAATGAGAGAGAGATTACTTACCTACATCCCACGCCGGTCACGTCCACTTGTCCAGTAGAATCCAATAGCGTTACCTGTAAAAATGAGAGACAGATTACTTACCTACATCCCACGCCGGTCACGTCCACTTGTCCAGTAGAATCCAATAGGGGTACCTGTAAAAATAAGAGACAGATTACTTACCTACATCCCACGCCGATCACGTCCACTTGTCCAGTAGAATTCAATAGGGGTACCTGTAAAAATTAAAATGATACTTACAAACTGTAATCCACAGGAGGAGAGAGAGAGAGAGAGAGAGAGGGGGGGGGGGGGAGAGACTAACCTGCTGCTGCTGCTGCTGCTGCTGGGGAGACCGGCACACACTGCAGGGCCACGACGGGAGGACGGAGCCGGCGGAGGAGGGGGAGAGCCGCACACCGCCGCTCCTGTCAGCGGCAGCGGAGGAGGATGGGGCGCACACTACAGACGCCAATAACCACCGGGACAATTAACACACACACACACACAATTAACACACGCACACTGTCCCACACACAATTAACACACACGCACGCACACTGTCCCACACACACAAATAACACACACGCACACTGTCCCACACACAATTAACAAACACGTACTGTCCCACACACACACAATTAACACACTCACACTGTCCCACACACACACACACACACTTAACACACGCACACTGTCCCACACACACACAATTAACACACACGCACACTGTCCCACACACACACAATTGATACACACGCACACTGTCCCACACACACACAATTGATACACACGCACACTGTCCCACACACACACAATTAACACACACGCACACTGTCCCACACACACACAATTAACACACACTCAAACTGTCCCACACACACACAATTAACACACTCACACTGTCCCACACACACACACAATTAACACACTCACACTGTCCCACACATACACAATTAACACACGCACACTGTCCCACACACACACAATTAACACGCACTCAAAACTGTCCCACACACACAATTAACACACTCACACTGTCACACACACAATTAACAAACACGCACTGTCCCACACACACCATAAACACACTCACACTGTCACACACACACACAATTAACACACACACACTGTCCCACACACACACAATTAACACACGCACACTGTCCCACACACACACACACAGTCACACACACACACACACACACACACAATTTACACACACTCAAACTGTCCCACACACACAATTAACACACTCACACTGTCCCACACACACACACAATGTCCCACACACAACACACACGCACACTGTCCGACACACACACACTTAACACACACACAAAATGTCCCGCACCCCCTTCCCGCTCACCTGCACTCACTGCTGTTCAGGACAGGGGCCGCACGCCCCCCCGAGGTCGCTCACGCGCATGCGCGCACCTCCGCGGTCGCGATCGCGATCGCGTACACACAGTCACTTTTGCAGGGGGGAGTAGGGGGAGGCTCCTGGCTGCCGCTGCCTGTCTATTGTGACAGGCACAGCAGCCGGGGAGACAGGGAAAGCGCCGCGGGTAGCGCCGGCGGAATCCCTGAAGCATGGGGCGAGTGGGCCGTGCAGGTGCCGGTGGCGCCCCCCTCTGTTGGGGCTGCCATGGCGCCCAGGGCACGTGCCCTGCTCGCCCCGTGCTAGATACGCCTCTGACTGTTGGTAACCAAAATGCAGCACACTGAGCACAGATATTTGCAGCACACTGAGCACAGATATGGAGCTTTTCAGGCAGAGAACGTAGATATTTGCAGCACACTGAGCACAGATATTTGCAGCACACTGAGCACAGATATTTGCAGCACACTGAGCACAGATATGGAGCTTTTCAGGCAGAGAACGTAGCCACGTCCTCTCCGTTCAATCTCCAATGCACAAGTGAAAATGGCGGCGACGCGCGGCTCTTTATATAGAATACGAATCTCGCGAGAATCCGACAGCGAGATGATGACGTTCGGCCGCGTTCGGGTTAACCGAGCCAGGCGGGAAGATCCGAGGCTGCCTCGGACCCGTGTAAAATAGGTGAAGTTCGGGGGGGTCGGATCTCGACGAACCGAACCCGCTCATCTCTAGTAAATAGTACCTGGAGCAGGGAGGTGTTGTGGAAAGAGGTCCATAGCTACCAAAATGACCCATTCCAGGAGGGACAAAATCCTCTGTTCCTGGACTTCCCTCTTAATTTATGATTGCCATCACCTGTTTTGAAACACCTTTCTTATCGATTCACTCGTTCAGCATAAGTAATGGCATTTAAACATGATTGTGATGGTACTGTGACTAGAGATGAGCGGGTTCGGTTCGTCGAGATCTCTACCCCCCCCGATCTTCACGTGGTTTAGACGGGTCCGATGCAGCCTCGGTTCTTCCCACCTTACACGGAATCCCCCGACTGGGGGAAATTGTCATCATCTCGCTGTCGGATTCTCGCGAGATTCGGATTCCATATAAAAAGCCGCGCGTCGCCGCCATTTTCACTCGTGCATTCTAGATTGAGTGGAGAGGACGTGGCTACGTTCTCTGCCTGAATAGCCCAATGTCAGCTAAAAATCAGCTCAATATCTGTGCTCAGTATCAGTGCTGCATTGTGGTGACCAGTATATAGTAGTACAGTACAGTAGTCCATTGCTGTATTTTGCTGCTCCGTGTCAGTTTTATTATCCTGAACAGTGCTCAATATCTGTGCTCATTATTATCATTGCTGCATTGCAGTGACGTGCAGTGGGGTGAGGCAGGAGAGGCAGAGCCTTTCCTGTTATACTTACGTTTGTGCCAGAGTTTTTATAGTATAAAGTATATGAAAAATACAAACAATATGTTAGAAATATCTTCATTGCATTATTCTAATATAACCAAAACTCTGGAGTAAAAAGTCTATGGCAGGTGAGGCAGTGCCTCACCATGCACCATTTGGCTCATATATTGCGTGTAATTCTGGCTCTGGTGCTAGACAGTGCCTCCTGAGCCACTTAGCTCACCGCACGTCCCTGCTGCATTGTGGTGACCAGTATATAGTAGTACAGTACAGTAGTCCAGTGCTGTTCTCGCTGCCCAGTGTCAGTTCTATTATCCTGAACAGTGCTCAATATCTGTGCTCATTATTATCATTGCTGCATTGTGGTGACCACTGACCAGTATATAGTAGTACAGTACAGTAGTCCAGTGCTGTTCTCGCTGCCCAGTGTCAGTTCTATTATCCTGAACAGTGCTCAATATCTGTGCTCATTATTATCATTGCTGCATTGTGGTGACCACTGACAAGTATATAGTGGTACAGTACAGTAGTCCAGTGCTGTTCTCGCTGCCCAGTGTCAGTTCTATTATCCTGAACAGTGCTCAATATCTGTGCTCATTATTATCATTGCTGCATTGTAGTGACCACTGACCAGTATATAGTAGTACAGTACAGTAGTCCAGTGCTGTTCTCGCTGCCCAGTGTCAGTTCTATTATCCTGAACAGTGCTCAATATCTGTGCTCATTATTATTGATTATTACCACCCGTGGACCGCAGTGTCCCGTGGTGGGGGGGTGGAGAAGGCAATTGGGAGGCTCTGTCACTCACTGCTCTGCTTAGAAACAGGCTAATGTGGATGTTGGGCAGCATCTCCAGTATCAGACTGCACCACGCCTGTTCCTCGTAGTTGAGGTTCTCTATGGACAATAGGTCCCACCACCTGTTCATGCCACTCTGTACTCCTCGGCCATTTTTTCCTTTTACTTTCCTTTTAATGTTAGAAAACTGCTTCTGACCATGGGAAAAAGAGCGCTTAAACTGTCCCACCACATTCACAGCCTGCACCACCATAGATTTATCACTTGCAGTGATGTTTTTGTGGTCTGGCTCCCAAGGTACACCTCATAATTTGGTACTATTGCTCCCATCAGTGCCATGTTCTCACCATATGGGAACATTATATTTCTCCCTGACTTGGTTTTGAATGACTGGGTTTCCTCCACTTCCACCTGATTCAACTCATGGGCATCCTCCCCAACATCTGTCACGCTATCCTCCATATGCTTCTCTTCTCCTGTCCCCCTCAATATTAATGTGAACCCCACAGAAGACAATCAAGACAAACACAGAAAAATAAATCCTATCACTACACTGCATAAAAGCATACCACAGGCACATACACACATACACAGCCAAAACCGAAATTCCAAGCAGTGTCGGGGATTCCGCGGTCTGAACGCCGGTATCCTGAATGGATCCTCCTTACTAGTGACAAAGCCAGTATCACCCACAGCTTGCTAGGTGGTACTGCCTGCAGAGTGCAAGTGATGCAGCTGCTAATCAATATTCTGTCTGGGAGGCGCTGGTACTGGTGCGGCATTCTACGTATGCGCAGAAGGAATCCTGGGTCATAAACCCGTAAATCCTTCTATTGGACAGCTCTTACCGGGATTGCTGGGCATTGCAATTTCAATAGCTTTTCTAGGTACATACAAGCATTATTAAGGCTGATATGTACCCGATAAGTGACAGCATGTACTGTATTGCTTCCACAATGTGATGCGTAGTACAATACATTCCACCCATAGAGAGAGCTGACTGTTAATAGTATGGGTTGGGTTCGGGTGACTGGTGTTTGGGATCCCGCCGGTCACTATAACGTCGCCGGGTACCCGAGGTTTAGATTGCTGGCTGGGGGGGCGAGCACAACGAAGCACCTTGTGGGCTTTCTGCGCTCGCTACGCAGCGGGCTCGGTGGTTCGCTGTGCTCGCCACAGGTTCTATTCCCGCTCTATGGGTGTCGTGGACACCCACAAATGGGAATAGTCCCTGTTAGTCGCCATGCCGACTGTCGGCCTTTCAATTGATCGGGATCCCGGCATCGGTATAGTTACTGGCTGTTGGTCTTTCAATTGCTTCATTACATGACTACATCCCGATATTATAACTTAAAGGTAGTTGGACTCATATTTATTGCTTCCCTTACAGAGTCAGTAACCCTTCTGTCCAAGATATCTACAGTAAGGCAATCTGAACACTTTGCCACCTGCAGAGATATACAGTACTTAGCATAGTGGATTCATTTTTTTATTAAACAAATAGTAACAAGAGTCCTAACCATTCTAGGTCTCTCTCACAGCCTCACTGAGACAGTCCATTTGAAGGAAAGTTCAAGTAAAGCATATCTTTTATTTGACCAAAGTGAAGCTGTTGCTGTAACTTATTTCTGTACTGGTTTGGGTATTGCAGGTCAATGCTAGTGAAAAACTAATATATATATATATATATATATATATAATATACAGGTTGAGTATCCCTTATCCAAAATGGACCAGAGGAATTTTGGATATCGGATTTTTTCGTATTTTGGAATAATTGCATACCATAATGAGATATCATGGTGATGGGACCTAAGTCTAAGCACAGAATGCATTTATGTTACATATAGTCATATACACCTTATACACACAGCCTGAAGGTCATTTTAGCCAATATTTGTTTATAACTTTGTGCATTAAACAAAGTGTGTGTACAGTCACACAATTCATTTATGTTTCATATACACCTTATGCACACAGCCTGAAGGTCATTTAATACAATATTTCTCTGACGTCCTAGTGGATGCTGGGAACTCCGTAAGGACCATGGGGAATAGCGGCTCCGCAGGAGACTGGGCACAAAAGTAAAGCTTTAGGACTACCTGGTGTGCACTGGCTCCTCCCCCTATGACCCTCCTCCAAGCCTCAGTTAGATTTTTGTGCCCGACCGAGAAGGGTGCACACTAGGGGCTCTCCTGAGCTCTTAGTGAAAGTTTAGTTTTAGGTTTTTTATTTTCAGTGAGACCTGCTGGCAACAGGCTCACTGCATCGAGGGACTAAGGGGAGAAGAAGCGAACTCACCTGCGTGCAGAGTGGATTGGGCTTCTTAGGCTACTGGACACCATTAGCTCCAGAGGGACCGAACACAGGCCCAGCCTCGGAGTCCGGTCCCAGAGCCGCGCCGCCGGCCCCCTTACAGAGCCAGAAGCAAGAAGAGGTCCGGAAAATCGGCGGCAGAAGACATCCTGTCTTCACCAAGGTAGCGCACAGCACTGCAGCTGTGCGCCATTGCTCCTCAGCACACTTCACACTCCGGTCACTGAGGGTGCAGGGCGCTAGGGGGGGGCGCCCTGAGCAGCAATAGAAACACCTTGGCTGGCGAAAATACATCACATATAGCCCCCAGGGCTATATGGATGAATTTTAACCCCTGCCAGATTCCACATAAAAGCGGGAGAAAAGGCCGCCGAGAAGGGGGCGGAGCCTATCTCCTCAGCACACAGGCGCCATTTTCCCTCACAGCTCCGCTGAAGGGACGTCTCCCTGACTCTCCCCTGCAGTCCTGCACTACAGAAACAGGGTAAAAAAGAGAGGGGGGCACTAATTGGCGTAATAATTACAAATAGCAGCTATAAGGGGGAAAAACACTTATTTAAGGTTATCCCTGTATATATATAGTGCTCTGGTGTGTGCTGGCATACTCTCCCTCTGTCTCCCCAAAGGGCTATTGGGTCCTGTCCTCTGTCAGAGCATTCCCTGTGTGTGCTGTGTGTCGGTACGTTGTGTCGACATGTATGAGGAGGAAAATGATGTGGAGGCGGGGCAATTGCCTATAATAGAGATGTCACCCCCTAGGGAGTCGACACCTGAGTGGATGATCTTATGGAAGGAATTACGTGACAGTGTCAGCTCTTTGCAAAAAACAGTTGACGACATAAGACAGCCGGCTACTCAGCTTGTGCCTGTCCAGGCGTCTCAAAAGCCATCAGGGGCTCTAAAACGCCCGTTACCTCAGATGGTAGATACAGACGTCGACACGGATACTGACTCCAGTGTCGACGGGGAAGAGACAAACGTGACTTCCAGTAGGGCCACATGATTACATGATTGAGGCAATGAGAAATGTTTTACATATTTCTGATAATACTAATACCACTAAAAAGGGTATTATGTTCGGTGAGAAAAAACTACCTGTAGTTTTCCTGAATCTGAGAAAATAAATGAGGTGTGTGATGAAGCGTGGGTTTCCCCCGATAAAAAACTGATAATTCCTAAAAAATTATTGGCATTATATCCTTTCCCGCCAGAGATTAGGGCGCGTTGAGAAACACCCCCTAGGGTGGATAAAGCACTCACACGCTTATCAAAACAGGTGGCTCTACCCTCTCCTGAGACGGCCGCCCTTAAGGATCCTGCTGATAGAAAGCAGGAAGGTATCCTAAAATGTATTTACACACATACTGGTGTTATACTGCGACCGGCAATCGCCTCAGCCTGGATGTGCAGTGCTGGTTTGGCTTGGTCGGATTCCCTGACTGAAAATATTGATACCCTAGACAGGGACAGTATATTACTGACTATAGAGCATTTAAAAGATGCATTTCTATATATGCGTGATGCACAGCGGGATATTTGCCGACTGGCATCAAGAGTAAGTGCGCTGTCCATTTCTGCCAGAAGAGGGTTATGGACGCGACAGTGGTCAGGTGATGCGGATTCCAAACGGCATATGGAAGTATTGCCTTATAAAGGGGAGGAGTTATTTGGGGTAGGTCTGTCAGATCTGGTGGCCACGGCAACAGCTGGGAAATCCACATTTTTACCCCAGGTCGCCTCTCAACATAAGAAGACGCTGTATTATCAGGCGCAGTCCTTTCGTCCCCATAAGGGCAAGCGAGCGAAAGGCTCCTCATTTCTGCCCCGGGGCAGAGGAAGGGGAAAAAGGCTGCAACAGACAGCCAATCCCCAAGAACAGAAGCCCTCTCCCGCTTCTGCCAAGTCCTCAGCATGACGCTGGGGCTTTACAAGCGGACTTAGGCACGGTGGGGGCACGTCTCAAGAATTTCAGCGCGCAGTGGGCTCACTCGCAGGTAGACCCCTGGGTCCTTCAGGTGGTATCTTAGGGGTACAAATTGGAATTCGAGACACCTCCCCCTCGCCGGTTCCTAAAGTCTGTTTTACCGACGTCTCCCTCCGACAGGGAGGCGGTATTGGAGGCCATTCACAAGCTGTATTCTCAGCAGGTGATAATCAAGGTACCCCTCCTGCAACAGGGCAAGGGGTATTATTCAACGCTGTTTGTGGTACCGAAGCCGGACGGCTCGGTGAGACCTATTTTAAATCTGAAATCTTTGAACACTTACATACAAAGGTTCAAGTTCAAGATGGAGTCACTCAGAGCAGTGATCGCGAACCTGGAAGAAGGGGACTATATGGTGTCTCTGGACATCAAGGATGCTTACCTCCATGTCCCAATTTACCCTTCTCACCAAGGGTACCTCAGGTTTGTGGTACAGAACTGTCACTATCAGTTTCAGACGCTGCCGTTTGGATTGTCCACGGCACCCCGGGTCTTTACCAAGGTAATGGCCGAAATGATGATACTTCTTCGAAGAGAAGGCGTCTTAATTATCCCTTACTTGGACGATCTCCTGATAAGGGCAAGATCCAAGGAACGGTTAGTAGTCGGAGTAGCACTATCTCAAGTAGTGTTACGACAGCACAGGTGGATTCTAAATATCCCAAAATCACAGCTGATTCCGACGACACGTCTGCTGTTCCTAGGGATGATTCTGGACACAGTCCAGAAAAAGGTGTTTCTTCCGGAAGAAAAAGCCAGGGAGTTATCCGAGTTAGTCAGAAACCTCCTGAAACCAGACCGGGTCTCAGTGCATCAATGCACAAGGGTCCTGGGAAAAATGGTGGCTTCCTACCAAGCGATTCCATTCGGCAGATTCCACGCAAGAACTTTTCAGTGGGATCTGCTGGACAAATGGTCCGGATCGCATCTTCACATGCATCAGCGGATAACCCTGTCCCCAAGGACAAGAGTGTCTCTCCTGTGGTGGTTGCAGAGTGCTCATCTTCTAGAGGGCCGCAGATTCGGCATTCAGGACTGGATCCTGGTGACCACGGATGCCAGCCTGAGAGGCTGGGGAGCAGTCACACAGGGAAGAAATTTCCAGGGCTTGTGGTCAAGCCTGGAAACGTCACTTCACATAAATATCCTGGAACTAAGGGCCATTTACAATGCTCTAAGCCAAGCAAGACCTCTGCTTCAGGGTCAGCCGGTGTTGATCCAGTCGGACAACATCACGGCAGTCGCCCACGTAAACAGACAGGGCGGCACGAGAAGCAGGAGGGCAATGGCAGAAGCTGCAAGGATTCTTCGCTGGGCGGAAAATCATGTGATAGCACTGTCAGCAGTGTTCATTCCGGGAGTGGACAACTGGGAAGCAGACTTCCTCAGCAGACACGACCTCCACCCGGGAGAGTGGGGACTTCATCCAGAAGTCTTCCACATGATTGTAAACCGTTGGGAAAAACCAAAGGTGGACATGATGGCGTCCCGTCTCAACAAAAAACTAGACGGGTATTGTGCCAGGTCAAGAGACCCTCAGGCAATAGCGGTGGACACTCTGGTAACACCGTGGGTGTACCAGTCAGTGTATGTGTTCCCTCCTCTGCCTCTCATACCCAAGGTACTGAGAATTATAAGACGGAGAGGAGTAAGAACTATACTCGTGGCTCCGGATTGGCCAAGAAGGACTTGGTACCCGGAACTTCAAGAGATGCTCACAGAGGACCCGTGGCCTCTACCTCTAAGAAGGGACCAGCTCCAGCAGGGACCCTGTCTGTTCCAAGACTTACCGCGGCTGCGTTTGACGGCATGGCGGTTGAACGCCGGATCCTGAAGGAAAAAGGCATTCCGGATGAAGTTATCCCTACCCTGATCAAGGCCAGGAAGGAAGTAACCGCACAACATTATCATCGTATTTGGCGTAAATATGTTGCGTGGTGCGAGGCCAGTAAGCCCCCTACAGAGGAATTTCAACTGGGTCGTTTCCTGCATTTCCTGCAAACAGGACTGTCTATGGGCCTAAAATTAGGGTCCATTAAGGTTCAAATTTCGGCCCTGTCGATTTTCTTCCAAAAAGAGCTGGCTTCAGTTCCTGAAGTTCGGACGTTTGTCAAAGGGGTACTGCATATACAGCCTCCTTTTGTGCCTCCGGTGGCACCTTGGGATCTCAATGTGGTTTTGGGGTTCCTAAAGTCACATTGGTTCGAACCCCTTATCACTGTGGACTTAAAATATCTCACATGGAAAGTGGTAATGCTGTTGGCCCTGGCTTCAGCCAGGCGCGTGTCAGAATTGGCGGCTTTGTCCTATAAAAGCCCTTACCTAATATTTCATACGGATAGGGCAGAATTGAGGACTCGTCCTCAATTTCTCCCTAAGGTGTTTTCAGCGTTTCACCTGAACCAGCCTATTGTGGTACCTGCGGCTACTGGGGACTTGGAGGACTCCAAGTTGCTGGACGTAGTCAGGGCCCTGAAAATATATGTTTCCAGGACGGCTGGAGTCAGAAAATCTGACTCGCTGTTTATCCTGTATGCACCCAACAAGCTGGGTGCTCCTGCTTCTAAGCAGACTATTGCTCGTTGGATTTGTAGTACAATTCAGCTTGCACATTCTGTGGCAGGCCTGCCACAGCCAAAATCTGTAAAAGCCCATTCCACAAGGAAGGTGGGCTCATCTTGGGCGGCTGCCCGAGGGGTCTCGGCTTTACAACTTTGCCGAGCAGCTACTTGGTCAGGGGCAAACACGTTTGCTAAATTCTACAAATTTGATACCCTGGCTGAGGAGGACCTGGAGTTCTCTCATTCGGTGCTGCAGAGTCATCCGCACTCTCCCGCCCGTTTGGGAGCTTTGGTATAATCCCCATGGTCCTTACGGAGTTCCCAGCATCCACTAGGACGTCAGAGAAAATAAGAATTTACTTACCGATAATTCTATTTCTCGTAGTCCGTAGTGGATGCTGGGCGCCCATCCCAAGTGCGGATTGTCTGCAATACTTGTACATAGTTATTGTTACAAAAATCGGGTTATTGTTGTTGTGAGCCATCTTTTCAGAGGCTCCTCTGTTATCATGCTGTTAACTGGGTTCAGATCACAGGTTGTACGGTGTGATTGGTGTGGCTGGTATGAGTCTTACCCGGGATTCAAGATCCTTCCTTATTGTGTACGCTCGTCCGGGCACAGTATCCTAACTGAGGCTTGGAGGAGGGTCATAGGGGGAGGAGCCAGTGCACACCAGGTAGTCCTAAAGCTTTACTTTTGTGCCCAGTCTCCTGCGGAGCCGCTATTCCCCATGGTCCTTACGGAGTTCCCAGCATCCACTACGGACTACGAGAAATAGAATTATCGGTAAGTAAATTCTTATTGTTTAATAACTTTGAGTATTAAACAAAGTTTGTGTACATTGAGCCATCAAAAAACAAAGGTTTCACTATCTCAGTCTCACTCAAAAAAGTCCGTATTTCGGAATATTCCGTATTTCAGAATATTTGGATATGGGATACTCAACCTGTATATATATACTAGGTGCTTCATCGCGCCCTACGGGCGCTCTTCACACCGTCGGAAGGGGCTACGCCCCTTTAACCCCTGCACGCCTTTCTGGGGTTCAATATATGGAGTATTCCCTGCATTCCTAGTTTTGTTAGTGTTTGAATATTGCACAATGAAAGGCCTTCCGATGGTGAAGGGGGCGTAGTCCCTTGCAACAGGAAGGGGTTTGGGGAGTGGGGACCGCGGATGGGGGAGGGGGTATGAAGGCGCTGTGGGTGGGGTAGGAGCAGGGGTGTCGCAGGTGGGGGATGGCAGCTGCAGGGCTGTTGCGGATGGAGGAGGGGTTCCGAAGGCGCTGCAGATGGGGAAGGGGTGGATGCGGGTGTGCAGTGGATGGGGGAGGTGTGCAGGGGGCGCGGTGGGTGGGGGAGGGGTGGATGCGGGGGTAACGTGGGTGGGGGAGTGGCGGGTGCGGTGCTGTTGCGAATGGTGTAGGCGATGCGGATTGGGAAGGGCCTGCTGCGTGGGTGGGGTAGGGGATCCAAAGGTGCAGCGGGCGGGGGAGAGCCAGATGCGGGGTGTGGCGGATGGGGGAGGGGGTCCGGAGGTGATGTAGGTGGTGGAGGGGCGGGTGGCATAGGGGTCTGGAGGCGCCGCGGGTGGGTACCGGGGGAGGGGCCAGGGGGGTGTTGTGTGTGGGGGAGGGGCAGATGCTGGGATGGATGGGGGAGGGGTTCCAGAGGTACTGCGGGTGGGAAAGGGTGTGGCGGGTGGGTAGGAGGTGTGGAGGCGTTGCGGGTGGGAGAGGGGGGGTGCAGTGAATGGGGTTAGGGGTCCGGAGGAGGGAGGGTCCGAGTGTGTTGAGGTGTGGGGTCCGTAGGCGCTGTGGGTGGGGGTGCCACGGGTGGTGGAGGGACAGGTGTGTGGATTTGCGGTGGATGGGGGAGGGGGTCTGGAGGTGCTGCAGGTGGTGGAGGGGTGTGTGCGCGGGTGGGATAGGGGGTGGGTGCGGGGGTGCAGCGGATGGTGGAGGTGGTCCGGGAGTGTGGGAGAGGTGAGGTGCTGTGGGTGGGGGAGAGGCGGGTGAGGGGCTGTTGCGGATGAGGGAGGGGTTCCAGAGGCGCTGCTGGTGGAGAAGGGTGCAGGTGTTGCGGGTGAGGTAGGGGGCCTGGAGGCGCTGCGGGTGGGGGAGGGAGGGAGGGGGGTGAGGGTGCGGTGGATCGGGAGAGGCTGTAGGTGGTGGAGGAGCAGGTGGTGTAGGGGGTCCGCAGGTGGAGTGGTTGGTGGTGGGGTGAGTGCTGCGGGTGGGGTAGTGGGACCGAAAGTGTTGCGGTTGCTGGAGGGGTGGGGGTGCAGGGGATGGGTCCGGGGGTGCAGCGGATGGGGGAGGGGCTGCTGCAGATGGGGGAGGGGTTTGGAAGACACTGCGGGTGGGGTAGGGGGTCCGAAGGCGCAGTGGGTGGGGGTGCCACGGGTGGTGGAGGGGCAGGTTCAGGGGGTTTGCGGGGGATGGGGAGGGGTCCAGGGGCGCTGCAGGTGGTGGAGGGGCAGATATCAGTGCACATAGTCTCTGTGGTAGTTAGTGAGGGTTGGTGATGGTGTAAGAGGGGTGAAGGCCAGTACACAGACAGGCAGTTAGAGAGCAGGATGAGGGAGACAGGGCATAGTGACGGGGAGTACTTAGCAGATATAGGGGTGGGCTACAGGTGTGATGTCACAGACTGTGTACCTTTGCTCTCATGTGTGAGGTATGTGAGGTATATGTGAGGTATATGTGAGGTATGTGTGAGGTAAGGATGTGCGGGTCGTGGTGGCCACTAACCTCCAGGCTGCTGCTGTGAGATGGTGACTGCAGAGGGAGGGAGCTCAGACCCAGCAGCAATGGGTCGTGGTCAGCATTCCTTCCTGGCCCCGTTCCGCCGCACACTGTCCGCCCCGTCTGACGGGCGTCATTCCTCCATCCTGCATGGCAGCGTCAGCTGCTGTGATCGCGGAGCATAGGTAAGCGTCCGGAGCCCTGTGGGCGGGCATGCATGGTGTTTCCCTGGAGAGGTGCGGCGCGCGTCCTTAGGCTGCAGACGGAGGGAGCTCCGGCCCAGCAGCAATGTTGATTAGTGCGTGTCCCGTCCTGGCGCTGTCCCGCTGCACATGCTCCGCACCGCTTGCCGCTGAGCATGGCAGCCCTTGTGTGTATGCTGCAGATGCTGATCTAGCGGTGCCTGAGCTAGCGCCCTCTCCCTGGGGTGTGGGTGTCAGGCGGCAGGTATGGTGTGTAGGTGGGAGAGGAGCTGCGGGCGGCGACTCGCTGCCTGCAAGTACCCTCCATATCAGCGCTGTTCCCCTCCCTGCAGATAGTGTCAGTGGCCGTGGTGTACTTTTGCTACTGGTGGCCAGGGCCGGTGCTAGGGTGTTCGGCGCCCCCCTGCAAACTATGAATTTTGCGGCCTCCCATATTCCTTTGTTGTGCATCGGGAAAAGTTGTGTGGTCTCACAACTAAGGGGCATGGCCACACAATAGTACCCCCATTTAAAATTACGCCACAATGTAGCACAATCTTATTCATCTTATACGTAATGCCCAGGGCCGGACTGGGACTAAAAATAGGCCCTGGCATTTTTGAAGCACACAGGCCCACCTCTGTGACTCCTCCCCTTACTATTCCTGACTCCTCTCACTTATTAGTCTATGTTCTTACAAATATAATTAATATTCTAACAACATACAGGCGTACATCATTCTCTATTAAAATATACACAACCAGTGGTTGAAGTGGAAATTTTTAAGTGGGGGTATGGAAATGTGAGGTTTGTAATTAAGCGCGCGCCTAAGGCGCGCGCGCTCCGGAAAAGGGGGTGTGGCCACTCAAAGGGGGCGTGGCCTTCAGTGTAGTTTACCACACCATACACCCCTTATACGCATTATGCACCACAATAGTAGGACCCCTTATACTATCTAGTACTGCTGCCCCTTTCACATTATACCACACAGTATGAGCCAAAATTCACATTACAGCACCCGGTATGAGCCGAAATTTACATTATATGCCCCCGATAGTGCAGTGCCAGGTATACAAATGCCCCCACAGTGCCAGGTATACAAATGCCCCCACAGTGCCAGGTATACAAATGCCCCCACAGTGCCAGGTATACAGATGCCCCCACAATGCCAGGTATACAAATGCTCCCACAGTGCCAGGTAAACAATTGCCCCCACAGTGACAGGTAAACAATTGCCCCCACAGTGCCAGATCCACAAATGCCCCCCACAGTGCCAGATCCACAAATGCCCCCCACAGTGCCAGGTATACAAATGCCCCCACAGTGCCAGGTATACAAATGCCCCCACAGTGCCAGATCCACAAATGCCCCCACAGTGCCAGGTATACAGATGCCCCCACAGTGCAAGGTATACAGATGCCCCCACAGTGCCATGTATACAGATGCCCCCACAGTGCCAGGTAAACAATTGCCCCCACAGTGCAAGGTATACAAATGCCCCACAGTGCCAGCCAATTGCCCCCACAGTGCCAGGTATACAATTGCCCCCACAGCAGCCAGTGCTGCAGCTGCTTACCGCTGCTGCTGCTGCTGCACTGCTGCTGCTGCTCCTCCTCCTCCGGGCTGTGAGGGACGGGGGTGAGAGTGCCGGGCGCCCGCCAGCACGGCTGTGTCTGGCGCGGCAGCGTATAGCGTTCAAACCAGCCGCCGGTTCGTGAGCCAATCAGAGCTCGCGGACCGGCGGCTTCTGATTGGCTGCCGGTCCGCGAGCTCTGATTGGCTCACGAACCGGCGGCTGCTTTGAAGTCCGATATACGCGCCGCGCTAGACACAGCCGTGCTGGCGGGCGCCAGGCACTCTCACCCCCGTCCCTCACAGCTCTCCAATCCTGACAGCTGAGACGCGCTGCCGCCGGACTGAGCGGCAGCGCGTCTCAGTGACCGCTGGACCGGCCCACGTGGCCATCGGCCCTTCTGGCATTTGCCAGAAGTGCCAGATGGCCAGTCCGGCCCTGGTAATGCCCCACCCGTAGTAGTAGCGTCCTTATACGTAATGCCCCACCCGTAGTAGTAGCGTCCATATACGTAATGCCCCCCCAATAGTAGTAGTGTCCTTATACATAATGCCCCCCCAGTAGTAGTAGCAGTTATATGTAATGCCCCCCAACAGTAATAGTAGCGTCCTTATACATAATGCCCCCCCAGTAGTAGTAGCATCCTTATACATAATGCCCCCCCAGTAGTAGTAGTAGCAGTTATATGTAATGCTCCCCAACAGTAATAGTAGCGTCCTTATACATAATGCCCCCCCAGTAGTAGTAGCATCCTTATACATAATGCCCCCCCAGTAGTAGTAGCGTCCTTATACATAATGCCCCCCCAATAGTAGTAGTGTCCTTATACATAATGCCCCCCCAGTAGTAGTAGCAGTTATATGTAATGCCCCACAACAGTAATAGTAGCATCCTTATACGTAATGCCCCACCCGTAGTAGTAGCGTCCTTATACGTAATGCCCCCCAGTAGTACTAGCAGTTATATGTAATGCCTCCCAACAGTAATAGTAGCGTCCTTATACGTAATGCCACCCCTGTAGTAGTAGCATCCTTATACATAATGTGCCCCCAGTAGTAGTACCGTCCTTATACATAATGCCCCCCCAGTAGTAGTAGCATCCTTACATGTAATGCCCTCCCAGTAGTAGCGTCCTTATATGTAATGCCCCCCAGTATTAGTAGCCTCCTTATATGTAATGCCCCCCTATAGTAGTAGCATCCTTATACGTAATGCCCCCCATAGTAGTAGCGTCCTTATACGTAATGCCCCCCCTATAGTAGTTGCGTCCTTATACGTAATGCCCCCCCTATAGTAGTAGCGTCCTTATACGTAATGCCCCCCCTATAGTAGTAGCGTCCTTATACGTAATGCCCCCCCTATAGTAGTAGCGTCCTTATACGTAATGCCCCCCCTATAGTAGTAGCATCCTTATACGTAATGCCCCCCCTATAGTAGTAGCGTCCTTATACGTAATGCCCCCCCTATATTAGTAGCGTCCTTGCATGTAATGGCCCCCCCAGCAGTGGCGTCCATAAAGTGCGCACACACAGACATACCTCACACACACACAATTCACACATATATACAAACACACCCACCCCACCATATATATACACACACACACACACACACACACACCACTATATACACACACACACACCCCACTATATACACCCCCCCACTATATACACACACACACACACCCCACTATATACACACACACACCCACTATATACACACACGCACACACACACACCCCACTATACACACACACACACACACACACACACACACACACACTATATACACACACGCACACACATTTCTCTCTCACCCTCCACTTACCAAGTCTGGCTGGCCGTCACTGCAATGCTGATTCCACCACTGTTCAGCTGTCTGGTCCCGTGTAGCCCCGCCCCTCTATTCCGTGTAGCTCCTCCCCTTCGTGCCGCTGTAGCTCCGCCCCCTTTTCGGGACCCGCACTGCACAGCACACAGCCCGCTGTCACAGGTGATTGGGGGGGAGGAGGACAGGCACAGCAGCCGGCAGCTAGTGGCCATCCTCACCTCCTATACTGTAAGGTAGGGTCTTGCACCTGACTGCTGCTGGCGCTGGGTATGGGGTAGCTCCCTGCAGCAGATGCAGTTGACTCCGCCCAGCTCTGTGACTTCGCCCAGCGTTACGGGCACAGAGTCACAGACTAAGGCAAATATATAGGAGATATATATATATATATATATAAATATATATATAGGAACTGTGCTAATAATGATATGATATTTAGAGATGAGCGGGTTCGGTTCCTCGGAATCCGAACCCCCCCGATCTTCAGCCTTTTTACACGGGTCCGAGGCAGACTCGGATCTTCCCGCCTTGCTCGGTTAACCCGAGCGCGCCCGAACGTCATCATCCCGCTGTCGGATTCTCGCGAGGCTCGAATTCTATCGCGAGACTCGGATTCTATATAAGGAGCCGCGCGTCGCCGCCATTTTCACACGTGCATTGAGATTGATAGGGAGAGGACGTGGCTGGGGTCCTCTCCGTTTATAGTTACTGTTAGTAGTTAGTTGATCTGATTGCTGCTTAGCTTATTGTGGGGAGGATTGGGGAGAGCTGTTAGGAGGAGTACAGTCAGTGCAGAGTTTTGCTAGTTTTTTTTAATCCGTTCTCTGCCTGAAAAAAACGCTCCATACCATATCTGTGCTCAGCCTCAGTGTGCTGCATGACATATCTATGTATATCTGACTGTGCTGAGTGCTCACTGCTCACACAGCTGAATTGTGGGGGAGACTGGGGTGCAGTTATAGCAGGAGTACAGTGCACACTTTTGCTGCCAGTGTGACTGACCAGTGACCACCAGTATATTGTCTGCCTGAAAAAGTTAAACACTCCTGTGGTGTTTTTTTTTTTATTCTATAAACGCAATCTGCTGACCGTGTCCAGCAGGTCCGTCATTCATTATATTATATAAATATTTACCTGCAGTAGTGTTATATTTTTTTTGTTCATCTCTATCATCTTTATCATCTCTATATTAGCAGACGCAGTACGGTAGTCCACGGCTGTGGCTACCTCTGTGTCGTCAGTGCTCGTCCATAATTGTATACCTACCTGTGGTGGGGTTTTTTTTTCTATCTTCTTCATACTAGTAGTTTAGGAGTCTGCTGACAGTGTCCAGCAGGTCCGTCATTATATTATATATACCTGCAGTAGTGATATATATATATTTTTTATATCATTATCATCTCTATACTAGCAGACGCAGTATGGTAGTCCACGGCTGTAGCTACCTCTGTGTCGTCAGTGCTCATCCATAATTGTATACCTACCTGTGGTGGGGGTTTTTTTTCTATCTTCTTCATACTAGTAGTTTAGGAGTCTGCTGACAGTGTCCAGCAGGTCCGTCATTATATTATATATACCTGCAGTAGTGATATATATATATTTTTTATATCATTATCATCTCTATACTAGCAGACGCAGTACGGTAGTCCACGGCTGTAGCTACCTCTGTGTCGTCAGTGCTCGTCCATAATTGTATACCTACCTGTGGTGGGGTTTTTTTTTCTATCTTCTTCATACTAGTAGTTTAGGAGTCTGCTGACAGTGTCCAGCAGGTCCGTCATTATATTATATATACCTGCAGTAGTGATATATATATATTTTTTATATCATTATCATCTCTATACTAGCAGACGCAGTACGGTAGTCCACGGCTGTAGCTACCTCTGTGTCGTCAGTGCTCGTCCATAATTGTATACCTACCTGTGGTGGGGTTTTTTTTTCTATCTTCTTCATACTAGTAGTTTAGGAGTCTGCTGACAGTGTCCAGCAGGTCCGTCATTATATTATATATACCTGCAGTAGTGATATATATATATTTTTTATATCATTATCATCTCTATACTAGCAGACGCAGTATGGTAGTCCACGGCTGTAGCTACCTCTGTGTCGTCAGTGCTCGTCCATAATTGTATACCTACCTGTGGTGGGGTTTTTTTTTCTATCTTCTTCACACTAGTAGTTTAGGAGTCTGCTGACAGTGTCCAGCAGGTCCGTCATTATATTATATATACCTGCAGTAGTGATATATATATATTTTTTATATCATTATCATCTCTATACTAGTAGACGCAGTACGGTAGTCCATGGCTGTAGCTACCTCTGTGTCGTCAGTGCTCGTCCATAATTGTATACCTACCTGTGGTGGGGTTTTTTTTTCTATCTTCTTCATACTAGTAGTTTAGGAGTCTGCTGACAGTGTCCAGCAGGTCCGTCATTATATTATATATACCTGCAGTAGTGATATATATAATTTTTTTATATCATTATCATCTCTATACTAGCAGACGCAGTACGGTAGTCCACGGCTGTAGCTACCTCTGTGTCGTCAGTCACTCGTCATCCATAAGTATACTAGTATCCATCCATCTCCATTGTTTACCTGAGGTGCCTTTTAGTTGTGCCTATTAAAATATGGAGAACAAAAATGTTGAGGTTCCAAAAATAGGGAAAGATCAAGATCCACTTCCACCTCGTGCTGAAGCTGCTGCCACTAGTCATGGCCGAGACGATGAAATTCCATCAACGTCGTCTGCCAAGGCCGATGCCCAATGTCATAGTACAGAGCATGTAAAATCCAAAACACAAAATATCAGTAAAAAAAGGACTCAAAAATCTAAAATAAAATCGTCGGAGGAGAAGCTTAAACTTGCCAATATGCCATTTACCACACGGAGTGGCAAGGAACGGCTGAGGCCCTGGCCTATGTTCATGGCTAGTGGTTCAGCTTCACATGAGGATGGAAGCACTCAGCCTCTCGCTAGAAAAATGAAAAGACTTAAGCTGGCAAAAGCACAGCAAAGAACTGTGCGTTCTTCGAAATCACAAATCCACAAGGAGAGTCCAATTGTGTCGGTTGCGATGCCTGACCTTCCCAACACTGGACGTGAAGAGCATGCGCCTTCCACCATTTGCACGCCCCCTGCAAGTGCTGGAAGGAGCACCCGCAGTCCAGTTCCTGATAGTCAGATTGAAGATGTCAGTGTTGAAGTACACCAGGATGAGGAGTAGAGATGAGCGGGTTCGGTTTCTCTGAATCCGAACCCGCCCGAACTTCATGATTTTTTTCACGGGTCCGAGCAGACTCGGATCCTCCCGCCTTGCTCGGTTAACCCGAGCGCGCCCGAACGTCATCATGACGCTGTCGGATTCTCGCGAGACTCGGATTCTATATAAGGAGCCGCGCGTCGCCGCCATTTTCACACGTGCATTGAGATTGATAGTGAGAGGACGTGGCTGGCGTCCTCTCCATTTAGATTATAAGAGAGAGAGATTTACTGGAGCTTAGGACTAGGAGGAGTACTGTAGAAGTGTAGAGAGTGCAGAGAGTTTACTAGTGAGTGACCACCAGACAGTGCAGTTTATTTAATAATATATCCGTTCTCTGCCTGAAAAAAGCGATACACACAGTGACTCAGTCACATACCATATCTGTGTGCACTGCTCAGGCTCAGCCCAGTGTGCTGCATCATCTATATATATTATATATCTGTCTGACTGCTCAGCTCACACAGCTTGTAATTGTGGGGGAGACTGGGGAGCACTGCAGTGCCAGTTATAGGTTATAGCAGGAGCCAGGAGTACATAATATTATATAGTGAGTGACCACCAGACAGTGCAGTTTATTTAATATATCCGTTCTCTGCCTGAAAAAAGCGATACACACAGTGACTCAGTCACATACCATATCTGTGTGCACTGCTCAGGCTCAGCCCAGTGTGCTGCATCATCTATATATATTATATATCTGTCTGACTGCTCCGCTCACACAGCTTATAATTGTGGGGGAGACTGGGGAGCACTGCAGTGCCAGTTATAGGTTATAGCAGGAGCCAGGAGTACATAATATTATATTAAAATTAAACAGTGCACACTTTTGCTGCAGGAGTGCCACTGCCAGTGTGACTGACCAGTGACCTGACCACACTGACCACCAGTATAGTTAGTAGTATACTTATATTGTGATTGCCTGAAAAAGTTAAACACTCGTCGTGTGACTTCACTTGTGTGTTGTTGTTTTTTTTATTCTATAAAAATAAAACTCATTCTGCTGACAGACAGTGTCCAGCAGGTCCGTCATTATATAATATATAATATATACCTGTCCGGCTGCAGTAGTGATATATATATATTTTTTATATCATTTATCATCCAGTCGCAGCAGACACAGTACGGTAGTTCACGGCTGTGGCTACCTCTGTGTCTGCACTCGGCAGGCAGTCCGTCCATAATTGTATACCACCTAACCGTGGTTTTTTTTTCTTCTTTATACATACATACTACTACGGCATCTCTTTATCAACCAGTCTATATTAGCAGCAGACACAGTACAGTACGGTAGTTCACGGCTGTGGCTACCTCTGTGTCTGCACTCGGCAGGCAGTCCGTCCATAATTGTATACCACCTAACCGTGTTTTTTTTTTCTTTCTTCTTTATACATACATAGTTACATAGACATCTCTTTATCAACCAGTCTATATTAGCAGCAGACACAGTACAGTACGGTAGTTCACGGCTGTGGCTACCTCTGTGTCTGCACTCGGCAGGCAGTCCGTCCATAATTGTATACCACCTAACCGTGGTTTTTTTTTCTTTCTTCTTTATACATACATAGTTACATAGACATCTCTTTATCAACCAGTCTATATTAGCAGCAGACACAGTACAGTACGGTAGTTCACGGCTGTGGCTACCTCTGTGTCTGCACTCGGCAGGCAGTCCGTCCATAATTGTATACCACCTAACCGTGGTTTTTTTTTCTTTCTTCTTTATACATACATAGTTACATAGACATCTCTTTATCAACCAGTCTATATTAGCAGCAGACACAGTACAGTACGGTAGTTCACGGCTGTGGCTACCTCTGTGTCTGCACTCGGCAGGCAGTCCGTCCATAATTGTATACCACCTAACCGTGGTTTTTTTTTCTTTCTTCTTTATACATACATAGTTACATAGACATCTCTTTATCAACCAGTCTATATTAGCAGCAGACACAGTACAGTACGGTAGTTCACGGCTGTGGCTACCTCTGTGTCTGCACTCGGCAGGCAGTCCGTCCATAATTGTATACCACCTAACCGTGGTTTTTTTTTCTTTCTTCTTTATACATACATACTACTACGACATCTCTTTATCAACCAGTCTATATTATTAGCAGCAGACACAGTACAGTACGGTAGTTCACGGCTGTGGCTACCTCTGTGTCTGCACTCGGCAGGCAGTCCGTCCATAATTGTATACCACCTAACCGTGGTTTTTTTTTCTTTCTTCTTTATACATACATAGTTACATAGACATCTCTTTATCAACCAGTCTATATTAGCAGCAGACACAGTACAGTACGGTAGTTCACGGCTGTGGCTACCTCTGTGTCTGCACTCGGCAGGCAGTCCATAATTGTATACTAGTATCCATCTCCATTGTTTACCTGAGGTGCCTTTTAGTTGTGCCTATTAAAATATGGAGAACAAAAATGTTGAGGTTCCAAAATTAGGGAAAGATCAAGATCCACTTCCACCTCGTGCTCAGAGCCGGCCATAGCTATAGGCAAACTAGGCAATTGCCTAGGGCATTTGATATGCCCAGGGGCATCAGCAGATTCTGCTGATTAAAATGATATGCGGCATGCCTATATTCTGTGTGTAGCATTTCCTATGCAGATACAGCCACAGTCTCACACAGTATATAGGCATGCTGTATATCATTTTAATCAGCAGAAGCTGCTTGTGCATCCTAGCCACATAACAATGCAAATAAGATGCATTTTCATTAAAAAATTTGCCCGACGTTAGCCAAGCAGAGGCAGAGGTCACAGTGTTAGTGGCAGTGAGTGCTGTGTGCATGTGAGTGGGTTGGTTGTGCAGTAGTGTTCGGAATATGTGTAAGGAGCATTATGTGTGTCATGTAAA
This sequence comes from Pseudophryne corroboree, assembly GCF_028390025.1. Lineage (NCBI taxonomy): Eukaryota > Metazoa > Chordata > Amphibia > Anura > Myobatrachidae > Pseudophryne > Pseudophryne corroboree. The sequence continues at coordinate 406,533,584 of NC_086451.1, forward strand.
AATGCATTAATAATGTGCAACATATGTATAAGGGGCACTATGTGTGTCATTATGTGTTTTAAGGGCATTAATAATGTGTGGCATACTGTATGTGTAACAGGGTACTACTGTATGTGTCATTATGTGTATAGGGGCACTAACAATGTGCAGCAAATGTGCAGGGGGCACTATGTGTGTCATTATGTGTATTAGGGCATTAATAATGTGCAGCATATGTGTAAGGGACATTATGTGTAAAAGGGCATTAATAAAGGTTGTCATAATGTGTAAGCAAATTATGTTTAGAAGGACATTAATAATGTGTCTCATATGTGTTAGGGGCATTACTGTGTGAAATTATGTGTTTAAGGTGCTCTTCTATGTGGTGTTGCGTATAGAAAGGGCACTACTGTGTCGTCTAATGTGAATAAAGAGCAATAGGGTGTAGTGTAATGTGAATAAGGAGCAATTCAGTGTGATGTAATGTGAATAAGGGGCTCTACTGTGAGGAGTAACGTTTATAAGGTAAAGTGATACTACTGTGAGATGTAATATGAATTATGGAAACTATCGCATGATCAAATGTGAATAAAGTGCAGTACTGTGTGGTGTATTTGGAATTGGGGTTACTATTGTGTGGCCATGCCCCTTGCCAGCAAAAACACACCCCTTTTTGGGCTGTGCGCCAAATGTGCGAACTGTTCCTATTTAAAATATAGGGGGTACAAACACCAAAATAAGGACTGCTATGGCTGAGGGGTGATGGTTCTGGGAAAGAAGTGCAAGGTCAGAGGCGGAACCAGCAGTGGTGCTAGGGGGCACTAGCCAAAATCTTGCCTAGGGCATCATATTGGTTAGGGCCGGCTCTGCTCGTGCTGAAGCTGCTGCCACTAGTCATGGCCGAGACGATGAAATGCCAGCAACGTCGTCTGCCAAGGCCGATGCCCAATGTCATAGTACAGAGCATGTCAAATCCAAAACACCAAATATCAGAAAAAAAAGGACTCCAAAACCTAAAATAAAATTGTCGGAGGAGAAGCGTAAACTTGCCAATATGCCATTTACGACACGGAGTGGCAAGGAACGGCTGAGGCCCTGGCCTATGTTCATGGCTAGTGGTTCAGCTTCACATGAGGATGGAAGCACTCAGCCTCTCGCTAGAAAAATGAAAAGACTCAAGCTGGCAAAAGCAGCACAGCAAAGAACTGTGCATTCTTCGAAATCCCAAATCCACAAGGAGAGTCCAATTGTGTCGGTTGCGATGCCTGACCTTCCCAACACTGGACGTGAAGAGCATGCGCCTTCCACCATTTGCACGCCCCCTGCAAGTGCTGGAAGGAGCACCCGCAGTCCAGTTCCTGATAGTCAGATTGAAGATGTCAGTGTTGAAGTACACCAGGATGAGGAGGATATGGGTGTTGCTGGCGCTGGGGAGGAAATTGACCAGGAGGATTCTGATGGTGAGGTGGTTTGTTTAAGTCAGGCACCCGGGGAGACACCTGTTGTCCGTGGGAGGAATATGGCCGTTGACATGCCAGGTGAAAATACCAAAAAAATCAGCTCTTCGGTGTGGAGGTATTTCACCAGAAATGCGGACAACAGGTGTCAAGCCGTGTGTTCCCTTTGTCAAGCTGTAATAAGTAGGGGTAAGGACGTTAACCACCTCGGAACATCCTCCCTTATACGTCACCTGCAGCGCATTCATAATAAGTCAGTGACAAGTTCAAAAACTTTGGGTGACAGCGGAAGCAGTCCACTGACCAGTAAATCCCTTCCTCTTGTAACCAAGCTCACGCAAACCACCCCACCAACTCCCTCAGTGTCAATTTCCTCCTTCCCCAGGAATGCCAATAGTCCTGCAGGCCATGTCACTGGCAATTCTGACGATTCCTCTCCTGCCTGGGATTCCTCCGATGCATCCTTGCGTGTAACGCCTACTGCTGCTGGCGCTGCTGTTGTTGCTGTTGGGAGTCGATGGTCATCCCAGAGGGGAAGTCGTAAGCCCACTTGTACTACTTCCAGTAAGCAATTGACTGTTCAACAGTCCTTTGCGAGGAAGATGAAATATCACAGCAGTCATCCTGCTGCAAAGCGGATAACTGAGGCCTTGACAACTATGTTGGTGTTAGACGTGCGTCCGGTATCCGCCGTTAGTTCACAGGGAACTAGACAATTTATTGAGGCAGTGTGCCCCCGTTACCAAATACCATCTAGGTTCCACTTCCCTAGGCAGGCGATACCGAGAATGTACACGGACGTCAGAAAAAGACTCACCAGTGTCCTAAAAAATGCAGTTGTACCCAATGTCCACTTAACCACGGACATGTGGACAAGTGGAGCAGGGCAGGGTCAGGACTATATGACTGTGACAGCCCACTGGGTAGATGTATGGACTCCCGCCGCAAGAACAGCAGCGGCGGCACCAGTAGCAGCATCTCGCAAACGCCAACTCTTTCCTAGGCAGGCTACGCTTTGTATCACCGCTTTCCAGAATACGCACACAGCTGAAAACCTCTTACGGCAACTGAGGAAGATCATCGCGGAATGGCTTACCCCAATTGGACTCTCCTGTGGATTTGTGGCATCGGACAACGCCAGCAATATTGTGTGTGCATTAAATATGGGCAAATTCCAGCACGTCCCATGTTTTGCACATACCATGAATTTGGTGGTGCAGAATTTTTTAAAAAACGACAGGGGCGTGCAAGAGATGCTGTCGGTGGCCAGAAGAATTGCGGGACACTTTCGGCGTACAGGCACCACGTACAGAAGACTGGAGCACCACCAAAAACTACTGAACCTGCCCTGCCATCATCTGAAGCAAGAAGTGGTAACGAGGTGGAATTCAACCCTCTATATGCTTCAGAGGTTGGAGGAGCAGCAAAAGGCCATTCAAGCCTATACAATTGAGCACGATATAGTAGGTGGAATGCACCTGTCTCAAGCGCAGTGGAGAATGATTTCAACGTTGTGCAAGGTTCTGATGCCCTTTGAACTTGCCACACGTGAAGTCAGTTCAGACACTGCCAGCCTGAGTCAGGTCATTCCCCTCATCAGGCTTTTGCAGAAGAAGCTGGAGACATTGAAGGAGGAGCTAACACGGAGCGATTCCGCTAGGCATGTGGGACTTGTGGATGGAGCCCTTAATTCGCTTAACAAGGATTCACGGGTGGTCAATCTGTTGAAATCAGAGCACTACATTTTGGCCACCGTGCTCGATCCTAGATTTAAAGCCTACCTTGGATCTCTCTTTCCGGCAGACACAAGTCTGCTGGGGTTGAAAGACCTGCTGGTGACAAAATTGTCAAGTCAAGCGGAACGCGACCTGTCAACATCTCCTCCTTCACATTCTCCCGCAACTGGGGGTGCGAGGAAAAGGCTCAGAATTCCGAGCCCACCCGCTGGCGGTGATGCAGGGCAGTCTGGAGCGACTGCTGATGCTGACATCCGGTCCGGACTGAAGGACCTGACAACGATTACGGACATGTCGTCTACTGTCGCTGCATATGATTCTCTCAACATTGATAGAATGGTGGAGGATTATATGAGTGACCGCATCCAAGTAGGCACGTCACACAGTCCGTACTTATACTGGCAGGAAAAAGAGGCAATTTGGAGGCCCTTGCACAAACTGGCTTTATTCTACCTAAGTTGCCCTCCCACAAGTGTGTACTCCGAAAGAGTGTTTAGTGCCGCCGCTCACCTTGTCAGCAATCGGCGTACGAGGTTACATCCAGAAAATGTGGAGAAGATGATGTTCATTAAAATGAATTATAATCAATTCCTCCGCGGAGACATTGACCAGCAGCAATTGCCTCCACAAAGTACACAGGGAGCTGAGATGGTGGATTCCAGTGGGGACGAATTGATAATCTGTGAGGAGGGGGATGTACACGGTGATATATCGGAGGGTGATGATGAGGTGGACATCTTGCCTCTGTAGAGCCAGTTTGTGCAAGGAGAGATTAATTGCTTCTTTTTTGGGGGGGGTCCAAACCAACCCGTCATATCAGTCACAGTCGTGTGGCAGACCCTGTCACTGAAATGATGGGTTGGTTAAAGTGTGCATGTCCTGTTTTGTTTATACAACATAAGGGTGGGTGGGAGGGCCCAAGGACAATTCCATCTTGCACCTCTTTTTTCTTTTCTTTTTCTTTGCATCATGTGCTGATTGGGGAGGGTTTTTTGGAAGGGACATCCTGCGTGACACTGCAGTGCCACTCCTAGATGGGCCCGGTGTTTGTGTCGGCCACTAGGGTCGCTAATCTTACTCACACAGCTACCTCATTGCGCCTCTTTTTTTCTTTGCGTCATGTGCTGTTTGGGGAGGGTTTTTTGGAAGGGACATCCTGCGTGACAATGCAGTGCCACTCCTAGATGGGCCCGGTGTTTGTGTCGGCCACTAGGGTCGCTAATCTTACTCACACAGCTACCTCATTGCGCCTCTTTTTTTCTTTGCGTCATGTGCTGTTTGGGGAGGGTTTTTTGGAAGGGCCATCCTGCGTGACACTGCAGTGCCACTCCTAGATGGGCCCGGTGTTTGTGTCGGGCACTAGGGTCGCTAATCTTACTCACACAGCTACCTCATTGCGCCTCTTTTTTTCTTTGCGTCATGTGCTGTTTGGGGAGGGTTTTTTGGAAGGGACATCCTGCGTGACACTGCAGTGCCACTCCTAGATGGGCCCGGTGTTTGTGTCGGCCACTAGGGTCGCTTATCTTACTCACACAGCGACCTCGGTGCAAATTTTAGGACTAAAAATAATATTGTGAGGTGTGAGGTATTCAGAATAGACTGAAAATGAGTGTAAATTATGGTTTTTGAGGTTAATAATACTTTGGGATCAAAATGACCCCCAAATTCTATGATTTAAGCTGTTTTTTAGTGTTTTTTGAAAAAAACACCCGAATCCAAAACACACCCGAATCCGACAAAAAAAATTCGGTGAGGTTTTGCCAAAACGCGTTCGAACCCAAAACACGGCCGCGGAACCGAACCCAAAACCAAAACACAAAACCCGAAAAATTTCAGGCGCTCATCTCTAATGGGGAGGATATGTGTGTTGCTGGCGCTGGGGAGGAAATTGACAAGGAGGATTCTGATGGTGAGGTGGTTTGTTTAAGTCAGGCACCCGGGGAGACACCTGTTGTCCGTGGGGGGAATATGGCCATTGACATGCCTGGTGAAAATACCAGAAAAATCAGCTCTTCGGTGTGGAAGTATTTCAACAGAAATGCGGACAACATTTGTCAAGCCGTGTGTTGCCTTTGTCAAACTGTAATAAGTAGGGGTAAGGACGTTAACCACCTCGGAACATCCTCCCTTATACGTCACCTGCAGCGCATTCATCATAAGTCAGTGACAAGTTCAAAAACTTTGGGCGACAGCGGAAGCAGTCCACTGACCAGTAAATCCCTTCCTCTTGTAACCAAGCTCACGCAAACCACCCCACCAACTCCCTCAGTGTCAATTTCCTCCTTCCCCAGGAATGCCAATAGTCCTGCAGGCCATGTCACTGGCAATTCTGACGAGTCCTCTCCTGACTGGGATTCCTCTGATGCATCCTTGCGTGTAACGCCTACTGCTGCTGGCGCTGCTGTTGTTGCTGCTGGGAGTCGATGGTCATCCCAGAGGGGAAGTCGTAAGACCACTTTTACTACTTCCACCAAGCAATTGACTGTCCAACAGTCCTTTGCGAGGAAGATGAAATATCACAGCAGTCATCCTGCTGCAAAGCGGATAACTGAGGCCTTGGCATCCTGGGCGGTGAGAAACGTGGTTCCGGTATCCATCATTACTGCAGAGCCAACTATAGACTTGTTTGAGGTACTGTGTCCCCGGTACAAAATACCATCTAGGTTCCATTTCTCTAGGCAGGCGATACCGAAAATGTACACAGACCTCAGAAAAAGACTCACCAGTGTCCTAAAAAATGCAGTTGTACCCAATGTCCACTTAACCACGGACATGTGGACAAGTGGAGCAGGGCAGACTCAGGACTATATGACTGTGACAGCCCACTGGGTAGATGTATTGACTCCCGCCGCAAGAACAGCAGCGGCGGCACCAGTAGCAGCATCTCGCAAACGCCAACTCTTTCCTAGGCAGGCTACGCTTTGTATCACCGCTTTCCAGAATACGCACACAGCTAAAAACCTCTTACGGCAACTGAGGAAGATCATCGCAGAATGGCTTACCCCAATTGGACTCTCCTGTGGATTTGTGGCATCGGACAACGCCAGCAATATTGTGTGTGCATTAAATATGGGCAAATTCCAGCACGTCCCATGTTTTGCACATACCTTGAATTTGGTGGTGCAGAATTATTTAAAAAACGAGAGGGGCGTGCAAGAGATGCTGTCGGTGGCCAGAAGAATTGCGGGACACTTTCGGCGTACAGGCACCACGTACAGAAGACTGGAGCAACACCAAAAACGCCTGAACCTGCCCTGCCATCATCTGAAGCAAGAAGTGGTAACGAGGTGGAATTCAACCCTCTATATGCTTCAGAGGTTGGAGGAGCAGCAAAAGGCCATTCAAGCCTATACAACTGAGCACGATATAGGAGGTGGAATGCACCTGTCTCAAGTGCAGTGGAGAATGATTTCAACGTTGTGCAAGGTTCTGCAACCTTTTGAACTTGCCACACGTGAAGTCAGTTCAGACACTGCCAGCCTGAGTCAGGTCATTCCCCTCATCAGGCTTTTGCAGAAGAAGCTGGAGACATTGAAGGAGGAGCTAACACTGAGCGATTCCGCTAGGCATGTGGGACTTGTGGATGGAGCCCTTAATTCGCTTAACAAGGATTCACGGGTGGTCAATCTGTTGAAATCAGAGCACTACATTTTGGCCACCGTGCTCGATCCTAGATTTATAACCTACGTTGTATCTCTCTTTCCGGCAGACACAAGTCTGCAGGGGTTCAAAGAACTGCTGGTGAGAAAATTGTCAAGTCAAGCGGAACGCGACCTGTCAACATCTCCTCCTTCACATTCTCCCGCAACTGGGGGTGCGAGGAAAAGGCTCAGAATTCCGAGCCCACCCGCTGGCGGTGATGCAGGGCAGTCTGGAGCGACTGCTGATGCTGACATCTGGTCCGGACTGAAGGACTTGACAACGATTACGGACATGTCGTCTACTGTCACTGCATATGATTCTCTCACCATTGAAAGAATGGTGGAGGATTATATGAGTGACCGCATCCAAGTAGGCACGTCAGACAGTCCGTACGTATACTGGCAGGAAAAAGAGGCAATTTGGAGGCCCTTGCACAAACTGGCTTTATTCTACCTAAGTTGCCCTCCCACAAGTGTGTACTCCGAAAGAGTGTTTAGTGCCGCCGTCACCTTGTCAGCAATCGGCGTACGAGGTTACTTCCAGAAAATGTGGAGAAGATGATGTTCATTAAAATGAATTATAATCAATTCCTCCATGGAGACATTCACCAGCAGCAATTGCCTCCACAAAGTACACAGGGAGCTGTGATGGTGGATTCCAGTGGGGACGAATTGATAATCTGTGAGGAGGGGGATGTACACGGTGATGAATCGGAGGATGATGATGAGGTGGACATCTTGCCTCTGTAGAGCCAGTTTGTGCAAGGAGAGATTAATTGCTTCTTTTTTGGTGGGGGTCCAAACCAACCCGTCATTTCAGTCACAGTCGTGTGGCAGACCCTGTCACTGAAATGATGGGTTGGTTAAAGTGTGCATGTCCTGTTTATACAACATAAGGGTGGGTGGGAGGGCCCAAGGACAATTCCATCTTGCACCTCTTTTTTCTTTCATTTTTCTTTGCGTCATGTGCTGTTTGGGAAGTGTTTTTTGGAAGGGCCATCCTGCGTGACACTGCAGTGCCACTCCTAGATGGGCCAGGTGTTTGTGTCGGCCACTAGGGTCGCTTAGCTTACTCACACAGCTACCTCATTGCGCCTCTTTTTTTCTTTGCGTCATGTGCTGTTTGGGGAGTGTTTTTTGGAAGGGCCATCCTGCGTGACACTGCAGTGCCACTCCTAGATGGGCCAGGTGTTTGTGTCGGCCACTTGGGTCGCTGAGCTTAGTCATCCAGCGACCTCGGTGCAAATTTTAGGACTAAAAATAATATTGTGAGGTGTTCAAAATAGACTGAAAATGAGTGGAAATTATGGTTATTGAGGTTAATAATACTTTGGGATCAAAATGACCCCCACATTCTATGATTTAAGCTGTTTTTTAGGGTTTTTTGAAAAAAACACCCGAATCCAAAACACACCCGAATCCGACAAAAAAAATTCGGTGAGGTTTTGCCAAAACGCGTTCGAACCCAAAACACGGCCACGGAACCGAACCCAAAACCAAAACACAAAACCCGAAAAATTTCCGGTGCACATCTTTAATGATATTATATATCTCTGGTATGGCAGGTGCTTGTGACAAGACATGCTAAAACCAAAAATGATATCTGTATATTAAATTTAATAACAATTTCTTTTTAACAATTCATCAACAATAAAAAGGTCACTGGACCTTTAAATGCTGTTATAAATATATACAAAATGCTGGATTGCATTAATCAATAAATATATATTGAAAATCAGAAGCTGTGTTGTGTATCACTGTTCATCAAAAAGTCCTTGTATTACAATTATGGAGATATCCAAATATCATATATGGAACCACAAGTCCCAGGATTGCTTACAAAACATGCACAGTCACAGACCTGTAAGGAAAAGCTGGGTACACACTACACAATGTGCGTACCCAGTGACATTGTGCGTGACTGGACCCGGCATACGCACTTGCCGATGCCGGCAGTGACTGAACGGTAGCATGGCATCGCTAGCAACATCCTCAGATTGTGCTGCATGCACAAACAATGGGGGAGGACCACAGGATCAAGCATCGCTAGCGATACAGTGGGTAGACGTTGGATGATGTGCCCGATATGTCGTCCAATCCGCAGGATCAGACGATATATTGGTGGTCATTCCGAGTTGTTCGCTCGGTAATTTTCTTCGCATCGCAGCGATTTTCCGCTAACTGCGCATGCGCAATGTTCGCACTGCGACTGCGCCAAGTAAATTTGCTATGCAGTTAGGTATTTTACTCACGGCATTACAAGGTTTTTTCTTCGTTCTGGTGATCGTAATGTGATTGACAGGAAGTGGGTGTTTCTGGGCGGAAACAGGCCGTTTTATGGGAGTGTTTGAAAAAACGCTACCATTTCTGGGAAAAACGCGGGAGTGGCTGGAGAAACGGAGGAGTGTCTGGGCGAACGCTGGGTGTGTTTGTGACGTCAAACCAGGAACGACAAGCACTGAACTGATCGCACTGGAAGAGTAAGTCTCGAGCTACTCAGAAACTGCACAGAGAAGTCTTTTCGCAATATTGCAAATCTTTCGTTCGCAATTTTGCTAAGCTAAGATACACTCCCAGTAGGCGGCGGCTTAGCGTGCGCAAAGCTGCTAAAAGCAGCTTGCGAGCGAACAACTCGGAAAGAGGGCCATTGTTCCCATATCTTTTAGTGTGTACCCAGCATAAGAGATGTTGGCCCTCATTCCGAGTTGTTCGCTTGCAAGCTGCTTTTAGCAGCATTGCACACGCTAAGCCGACGCCTACTGGGAGCGAATCTTAGCTTAGCAAAATTGCGAACGAAAGATTCTCAAAATTGCGAATAGAAATTTCTTAGCAGTTTCTGAGTAGCTCGGGACTTACTCCTACACTGCAATCAGTTCAGTCAGTTTCGTTCCTGGTTTGACGTCACAAACACTCCCAGCGTTCGCCCAGACACTCCCCTGTTTCTCCAGCCACTCCCGCGTTTTTCCCAGAAACGGTAGCGTTTTTTCACACACACCCATAAAACGGCAAGTTTCCGCCCAGAAACACCCACTTCCTGTCAATCACATTACGATCACCAGAACGAAGAAAAAACCTCGTAATGCCGTGAGTAAAATACCAAACTTCATAGCAAATTTACTTGGCGCAGTCGCAGTGCGAACATTGCGCATGCGCAGTTAGCGGAAAATCGCTGCGATGCGTAGAAAATTACCGAGCGAACAACTCGGAATGACCACCGTTATTCCATTACCAGAGAACTTAAACTGTAATATGATGTCTCTCATCCAGCAACTGCATAGATGTAGGTATTATACTCGTATGGTTCCAAATGGAGAAGGGATAATATAGCCAGTGTCTCCAACTCAGCCCGGTATATTGAGGTACATCATAACATAATAATTGTTGCCATGGTCATAAAAACATTTTTAAACACGTATTAACAAATAATTAATAGGAGAACATATTGACAGGATTGGAATGGAGTGAGTTAAACTTCGAAGGCTGGGGTCGGGACTGTTTGGAGCATCAGATGTTAGGGCTTCCTATCAGAGCGAAGTTTGTGGGTTGAGTCTTAATTTTGTAGATGTTTTAGGGTTGCGATAGCCTCTCTTTGCTTTGTCTTCCCACCCTTGCACCCTTGCTATTTGCAGCCAGGAAAGAACAGCAGGTTGTCACGCTCGGCTGGAGTTGAGGATCTGACGACTGACAATTAATTGAGGGAGCAGCTTTCAGTAAAGGAAGGAAACGAGGTGGCTGAATGTAGTTCTTACTCATGGATTGAAGACTTTGGCCCGAAGATGTAGAGGGGCAGGCAATGAGGACAATGAACGAGAACGATACACTGAAGAAAGATTAATTCAGCTTTGCTGAGAACAAAATCATACACAACGACTAGGAGATAAGTCTGAGTGAATTCTGAAAGATGAAATGTCCGTATCTTTTAAGCGATACTGAAGAATACTAAATGAAGTGACTTGTGATTTGTAAACGATGCTGAAGAACATTGAATGAAGAGATGACTTGTGATTTGTAAACAATGCCGAAGAACACTGAATGAAGAGACAACTTGAAGAAGAGAGAATAGCTGTGAGCACCATCAGCAAATGGAGACCCTCTACGAGATAGAGGACCTAGCGGTTAAACCGCAAGAGTAGGCAGACTGGGAGCAAAGGACTGCAATAACAGAACTGACCACTGGGCAACAGAACCAGGATACCAGGGCTTAACCTGGGAGCAGAGCTTGAGCACCTTACAGCAGCAAGTAACTTGAAGCACTGGCACCATGACTAAGCATCAACCCCTTTTTATAAGGTAAGACTGCACCGGATTGGCTGGATGCGAACCAGGATACCTATTGGCTTGGCTTGGTCTCCAACATGGCGGCCACCTGCATAGAGGACACATGTGGAACCAGCACACAGCCACTACCTCAGGCCTCAGCCTCCCAGATGCCACACTCCAACAACAGAACACGTGGAAACAGACACCTCCGGCTGCCATGCTCCGCTCCCCAGGACCCTGACCCCATCCTCCAGACACCCGGAAGCTGCACCGGAGGACCTCACTGCTGGAGCTCCTATCCGCCGCAGCCACAGCAGCAAGCTAACAGGAAGGCCGCAGGGACCAGAACATGCAGCCACTGTAACCCAGAACGCCAAACTGCAGGAGCAGCAACCCAGTACTAAAGTTGCAGCTGCTGTCAGTCATTATAGTACTTTGACATCCACTAAAGGTGTTCGGAAGAAACAAAGTTTAATAAAGGTCACCTGAAATCTAAACAATATTTTACAATGGTAAAGAAACATCAACTCTAATAATGCAGGGAAAATATATTGTCAAAAAACTTAAATCTGCCAACATGCCATGCACCACATGCAGTGACAAGGAAATGCTCAGGCCATGGTGTTTCTTTGTGAGTGGAGGTCCTGGTAGTGCTACCGATGTTTGATTATTGCGGATGCCAGGTCCAAACGCAGTCAGGCATCTTCTTCTGTAATCTCATATGATGATGATGATGATGATGATGATGATGATGATACTGTACAACACTTTCTTGCTCTGAGTCTAGTAGAGGTGTCACCTTTAAAACAGACAAATCAGTGACCCCCAAAAAAGAACACTTAGGCTGAAGGACTGTGTGTTCAGAAACTTCAGAAATTTCTGCAAATGGGGATGAGCAGTACAAGTAAAGATGTTGCCATAGAAATTGAGGATGCAAATGTGGAAGTGCAACAGGATGAGGGGGATATTTGTGTATCTGATGCTAATGAGCATGTTGATGATGTTGTTTGTGGCAAAGTAAGTCAGCCACTAGTGACATAAATTTTTGCCCATAATAAAAGAAGCCATTGTCATGCCAGGATAGAAGACCTAAAAAACCACTTCTTGTGTGTGGAATTATTTTCACCCAAATCCTCATAATATTTGTAAAGCTATCTGTAACATATGTGAGGTCAATGTAAGTAGAGGTAGAAACATTAACCATCTAGGAACCTCATCCCTATTATAAAATTTATAGCAAATGCAAAGCACTTGAGAAAATTGAAAAATCTGGAAAAATTATACCAAGCAGTCCAGCATCAGCTAACTTGCAGCTCTCAGCTAGATCCCAGCACATGCAGTTTCCACCACCAACAACTTCATCATCAATCTCCTCATTAATATGGGGAGTTAGTCATCCTACATCTAATTTGCAAAGGCTAACTGACTCCTCACCTATCCAGGATTCCTCAGAGAATCCTTGTATGCTGGGGCTGCTGCTGAGGGTGAATCTTTATCAACAATTGACTGTGAAACAGTACTTTACAAGAGGAAACAAGTATGAAAGTTGCCATCGAGTTGCACGGTGGATAACTAAAGCCATGACAGCTATGCTAGAATTTGATCTGCATCCAATATCCACCATTAATACATCTGGTTTTAAACAGTTAACTGAGGTCCTGTGTCTCCACTACCAAATTCCATTTCAATTCCATTTTACCAGATCAGCAATTCATTGCATGTAACAGGGGGTTTAAAAATGCCATTGTATCCACTATCCACTTAACCACAGATAGGTGGACAAGCGGTACTGGTCAAACTAGAGATTACATGATTGTGACAGTCCACTGGGTGGGTGTATTGCTTTCAGCAGTAGAAACTGTTTGTAACACAAAGTACCAGCTCATTCATGTACACGCTACTCTCTGTATCACTGGCTTCATTAAGAAGCATACTGGTGTCAACATGTTAGAAAAGGGATGTCATAGCAAAATGGGAGTGGTAGGACTCTCCTCAGGATTTGCCATTTCTAAAAATGCAACTAATATTGTGCAAAAAAACCTAAAATAATTATTTTTAAATGACAGGAGCATGCAGGAGATGCTGTCTGTGCCCAAAAAATTGCTAGACATTTTTGCCATTCAGCAATTGCTTGTAGAAGATTGCAATGGCTGCAAGAACAACTCAATTTGCCATACCACCAACTGAAGCAAGAGGTAGTAGCCAGGTGAAATTCCATCCTTTGTGTGCTTCAGCAAATGTAGGAACAGCAAAAAGCCACCCAAACCTATACAACCAGCCTGAAACATGGAGAGCAGGGGTAATGTACCTTAGTCCAGCGCAGTGGAGAATACTGTACTGTTCATTTCAGGCAAGCTATTGAAACCATTTGAATTTGTTACAAATTAAGTTAGTTCAGATACTGTCTGTCTGAGTCATATGGTTCCCTTAATTAAACTACTGGAAAAGCAGATAGAGAAACTGAAGAAGGACATGAAATTAAGCGATTCTGTTTGGAATTGTAGATCAAGTTCTTTATTCACTTCACTAGGACCAAAGGGTTATCAACATCTTCCAATTAGATCCATCCATGCTAGATCCTAGCTTTAAGGTGTACATGTCTTTCTTTCCAACTCACACAGATCTTAAGATATTCAAATAGCTCCTTGTGAGCAATTTGTCAGCTAAAGTGGCACATAACATAACGACATCTCTTGCTATAGTTTCACCTGCAACTCCTGCAGCCACGAAAAAACTGACCTTTTCCTAGAGACCTACTGGTGATTAGGATGAGTAAACTCAGTGCACCAGAGTAAAACACCACAATGACATCTGGTCAGGCTTAAAAAAAATTGTCCAAAGTTATTGACACCTCTACCATGATTCAATCTGATACAGTAACCATTAATAGAATGGTGGATGATTATTTTAATGAGAGTGTACAAATTAGCATGTCAGACAATCCCTTTAAATACTTGGAGAAAAAAGGCAAATTGGAGCCCCCTGTACAATGTAGCTATACTTTACTTAATCTGCCACCACCAGTGTGTATTTGGAAAGAGTATTTAGCACAGCCAAGAACTACAAAACTGTTGAAAAAGCTGATGTTCATAAAAATAAACTACAAATTCTACGAGGAAGACCTTTCCTACCAATTACATAAAAATACAGAGATTTCTGTAATGATGGTTTCCAGCGTGGTTGAGCTAATATTGTGTGATGATGATATAACACTGAATAAGCCAGGGAAAATGATGAGGACTATTACATCTTCCTACTGTAGAGAGGATTAACAACACTGTTAGCTGCCTTAAGCCCATTGGTAGATTGTTTCGTGGGGGCGGGCCCAAACAAACCAAGTACTTCAGCCACTAAAGTTGCTGAAGTGCTTGGTTTGTTTAACTGTGCGTGTCCTATTTAATATACAACTTAAGAGTGGGTGGGAGGGCCCAAGGATAACCCCATCTTGCACCACTTTTCTTTTAAATAAGGGCTGTATTTTTGGGGGGCACTGGTCATTTTTGCATAGAAATACATTTTTTATGGATATTGCTCTAATACATTACTAATTTGCAAGACATTTTAAACAGAAATAACTGCAGTGTGTGCTGTGCTGCTGCTCTATTGCTTAGTTTAGCCAGACAGCCTTTGGCCAATATTGATGAACAATATTTTCAGCTGGGAGGTGGTCATACTTAAATGACTGAAAATTAATGTTATTGAGGTTTATAATACTGTAGGAACAAAAGCATGCCCAAATTACATGATTTTAGTGGTTTTTAGCATTTAAACAAACACATGAGGGTGCTTTTGGCAAAACCAGAAAACAAAATTAAAACACTGAGGATGCTTTTGGCCTGCCATATCGGGGATTTATTTTCACCTGCCTGGAGGAAGGCAAAACAAAATCCGTGATAAGTGGCATTTTTTTCCTAGCCACGGTCGCGAAAATACTTGGATCCGGGAACTTATACCAGATCTCACAGATTCAGATAGGTTCTGAACTTATTGTTATAAATTTAAAAAAAAAAAAAGATTTTATTTAGTCTGCAAGATCCAGTGACAGTGTGTCATAATGCAAGTATTTCAAACACGTCACTTCAACTGGGGTCAAAGGTGAACATAAAAAAAATATGCACACCATGCCAATGATATGTTGAAATGCAATCTCCTGCAGCATGTGACGTAGTTATCTGTGTACAGGAGTAAACTCTGTATTATTTACACAGCTCTAATTTTAACCTTCTGTACCTATGTTTTTTGCTATTAGTGAAAATTATGTGATATCCAAAGATCGGAGAAGTGCTCACAGAACTATACAGTAGCATACCTCAAAGATAATGAGGACCTAATGTGTAGGTGGACAGAAATTGAGGAAAATTTCCTCTCTTGCTGTTATTTGTTTAAAAACTGAATATTTGAATCACATAATTCTGACATTAAAAGCCTTGCAAAATGTTCCAAATCATGACAGAATAAAAAAGGAAATATAAAGTTTCGATTAAAACCGCCAAGGCACCCTTGGGATGCAGTCACAAGGTCAACAATTCCAATATCAACATTTATGATTAAAATGTTGAAGGCAATGTGTCTACATTTTCAAAATGTCAACATTGGGTTTAGCCTGCAGCAAGAGGGCTAGGGTTAGGCACTAGTGGAAGGCTAGGGTTAGGCTGCAGAGAAAGAGAAGTTAAGGTTAGGCACTAGAGGGAGGGTTCGGGGTAGGGATTATGGTTAAGGGAGAAATACTCACCGGAACACCGGAAGATCTGACCTGGAAGTCACAATGGATCCACTACAGCAGCCAAGAGCTGTTAGGTAGCCGTTGGGCCACCATGGACAAAGTGTCTACATTCTCATTTGTCAACGTTTCATCAGTGTCTACATGATGAGTGATGACATGACCACTGTCAACATTTTATGGCCATGTTGACACAATGAATGTTGACATTATGATTGTTAACATATCATACCACACTCTCGAATAATTAATCTATCAAAGAAATCTAGTTCTGAGGTTTAATGTCCTGATGTGTAGTTGGCAGCAATTGGCAATTTACATTTGAAAAGATGCATACGAAAATAGTGGATCTGCACACGGATATTGAGTAACACAGATCCGTCCAACTCAGCATACAGTTTGTGCATAAGTGCCGAACTGGTGTATGCTTACTAAGGGGGGGGGGGTAAACAAATATTGCCAGATTTTTCGACCAGTCGAATAATCGGCAATTATCGGCCATTTTTAGGGCAAATTAGATTTGCCCTGTTCAATGCCCGGGCCAATTTTTCAGCTGGTCGAAAAATCCGGCACTGGATCGGCGAATTTGCAGGTGCTCAACGTGTTTTGGCAAATTTGCAGGCGTTTTCACCCATTTTTTGGGTCAACTTTCGCCCATGCCGATTCAACAAAACAAAACAGTGAATAAAAACCGTCTGCAATTGAATACCCATGGTCAAATTAGTGAGAAAAATGGCACATTATTGAATACCCCCTAAGACCGTGACTGTGCTGGTGATATGACAGATCATGATTACCTTGATTTTTTATTTTAGATTCACTTTTAAAAAAGCATTCTGCCCTTTCCCCAAAGAGTATTACCAGTGCCTAGGCCGGTAGCCACAGATCAGTGTAAAGTCTTTCAGCACTAGGCTATAACATGCTGGGCTGGTGACAGATAGCTGGGACACAGAACATGAGGTCCCCCTGTCCTAATGTAGACAATCTGTGATCTGTTCAGCATGGGGCTGAATTCCATAACTAAAACAGGATTCACAAAAACAGGCTTTGTGCTCATTAGCAGGTATATCTCTACATTTTCTAGAAGTCAGCAACAAGAATAATACAATTTTCAGTACTTTAGTAAAATTTATTTTTTTAAAAAGCTTTTCTTCCAATAAATTCAGTGCAATTACCTGCTGAAAATAAAGAAAATTTAATTTTTACATTATCACGGCAGTGTCAGACTGGGACATGAAGGGCTCACCCAGGGGGAAGGCAGTGGCAGGGGCCCATGCTCATAGGCTTGGCTAACCATTAGTAAGTGCATGATCTGGGCCCCTTCAGAGCCGGATTAAGGGGCGGGCTCTGGGGGTAAGTACCCATGGGCCCCACCCTGTGAGAGGGCCACCCACCACAGATCGGATCTCCATTACCGATCCTATCTGCGATGCTGCGCTCCCTGCTCACCTCACTGACAGCCATCAAGCAGCCGCCGCCAGCACTGCAGAATTTTACTGGGCAGCCGAGCCGAACGACGAATCCGCTGTCCAGTGATCAGTAAATCTGCAACCGGCAGCTCAGTGACTGGCTGGAGCGCAGGCTGCAGGGGGGAGAAGGAGGCGGGATCCCGGGCATTCACAGCCCCGGCGTGGGTGGAGGTTGTTGTACTCGGCGGAGGAAAGAGAGGAACGTGCTCTCCTCCTGTACTGACTGCATTACCTTCTGTTATGTTATTAAAATTAGAAATTCATGTTCTGGGCCTATATACACTGCTCAAAAAAAATAAAGGGAACACTAAAATAACACATCCTAGATCTGAATGAATGAAATATTCTTATTAAATACTTTGTTCTTTACATAGTTGAATGTGCTGACAACAAAATCACACAAAAATTATCAATGGAAATCAAATTTATTAACCCATGGAGGTCTGGATTTGGAGTCACCCTCAAAATTAAAGTGGAAAAACACACTACAGGCTGATCCAACTTTGATGTAATGTCCTTAAAACAAGTAAAAATGAGGCTCAGTAGTGTGTGTGGCCTCCACGTGCCTGTATGACCTCCCTACAACGCCTGGGCATGCTCCTGATGAGGTGGCGGATGGTCTCCTGAGGGATCTCCTCCCAGACCTGGACTAAAGAATCCGCCAACTCCTGGACAGTCTGTAGTGCAATGTGGCGTTGGTGGATGGAGCGAGACATGATGTCCCAGATGTGCTCAATTGGATTCAGGTCTGGGGAACGGGCGGGCCAGTCCATAGCATCAATGCCTTCGTCTTGCAGGAACTGCTGACACACTCCAGCCACATGAGGTCTAGCATTGTCTTGCATTAGGAGGAACCCAGGGCCAACCGCACCAGCATATGGTCTCACAAGGGGTCTGAGGATCTCATCTCGGTACCTAATGGCAGTCAGGCTACCTCTGGCGACCACATGGAGGGCTGTGCGGCCCCCCAAAGAAATGCCACCCCACACCATTACTGATCCACTGCCAAACCGGTCATGCTGGAGGATGTTGCAGGCAGCAGAACGTTCTCCTTGGCGTCTCAAGACTCTGTCACGTCTGTCACATGTGCTCAGTGAGAACCTGCTTTCATCTATGAAGAGCACAGGGCGCCAGTGGCGAATTTGCCAATCTTGGTGTTCTCTGGCAAATGCCAAACGTCCTGCATGGCGTTGGGCTGTAAGCCCAACCCCCCACCTGTGGACGTCGGGCCCACATACCACCCTCATGGAGTCTGTTTCTGATCGTTTGAGTAGACACATGCACATTTGTGGCTTGCTGGAGGTCATTTTGCAGGGCTCTGGCAGTGCTCCTCCTGTTCCTCCTTGCACAAAGGCGGAAGTAGCGGTCCTGCTGCTGGGTTGTTGCCCTCCTACGGCCTCCTCCACGTCTCCTGACGTACTGGCCTGTCTCCTGGTAGCGCCTTCATGCTCTGTACACTACGCTGACAGACACAGCAAACCTTCTTGCCACAGCTCGCTTTGATGTGCCATCCTGGATGAGCTGCACTACCTGAGCCACTTGTGTGGGTTGTAGGGAGGTCAAACAGGCACGTGGAGGCCACACACACTACTGAGCCTCATTTTGACTTGTTTTAAGGACATTACATCAAAGTTGGATCAGCCTGTAGTGTGTTTTTCCAATTTGATTTTGAGGGTGACTCCAAATCCAGACCTCCATGGGTTAATAAATTTGATTTCCATTGATAATTTTTGTGTGATTTTGTTGTCAGCACATTCAACTATGTAAAGAACAAAGTATTTAATAAGAATATTTCATTCATTCAGATCTAGGATGTGTTATTTTAGTGTTCCCTTTATTTTTTTGAGCAGTGTATATATATATATATATATATATATATATATATAAAAACATATGTATGTTTATATATGTGTGTGTGTGTGTGTGTGTGTGTGTGTGTGTGTGTGTGTGTGTGTGTGTGTGTGTGTGTGTGTGTGTGTGTTAATATATGTATATATGCACTGTATGTTTGTACAGTATATATGTGCATGTGCAGTATAATATAAGCAAGTATCAATTATGACTCAATTTAATTTTATGGCTTTAATAAAAACTAGTAAATTCACAAACTTTACTTATATTTTGGATTATAGGAATCCACAGTACGAACTCAGATTACAAATCATTCTGTCGGTGGAATTCAAATAAGACTACTATAGAAATATAAAAAACAATCTGTAATTTAAAAAGGAATGCTGCTATTATTTCAGTAAGTAAGCATTAATAATAACAAGAAACTATAATAGTACTTCCAACATTTAATGATGGTGTAACTAAGAAATCTTTTTGTTATCTGAACAGGCAAAATTGCTTACTACTACATTAGGTGCATAACCTGCACCAGTCAGCAATGAAAGGAAATCATTTATATTATTAAAAAATCTGAAAAAATAAAGAAAATTAGTAAGTATGTCTTTCTCAATACTTAGTTTTGGAGTCTTTCAGCTGACTGTCATTAATAAAGATATCAGAAATAAAGAGGTTTAGACCTGGTTTAAAAACAGGGATCAGCTGTTACATGTATTATTGGACTAAGTGAAATACCTATGTATAAACTCCCCCTACGGGTAATTGTCAATTCTGAAATATGTATTTCCATACCAGATACTGTCAAAATTGAATAGTTACATTTTAATTGTTTTTTAAATTATGTATCAGTCCTGCACACTAAAACACCATTTGTTCTCCTTTTTTCACATTCAAAGATACCCCTGAAGAAGTCGCCTAAGATGAAACGCGTTAAAAGGGTGAAAACTATATTTTATATCTGTAAAAGTGAATGGGCTATTAAAAGCCTGAAAGTTGTCATTGCTATTTTTGGTGAAAAACTGTTTTGTGAAAATGAAATCTCTAATATTTTAACAATTGTTTTTACTGTATTTTAATAAATGAATCTTTACATATGAATACATTGGGTGTGTGCATTAAGGTAATAACAGTCATTTCTCAGTTCATATTCTCCACTATTCTAAGTGGTTTTTAACCAATTGAGACATTTCTAATTAATTATAGCGCTCCTCAAATAAAACTATTATCTATATATATACATATACATATGTATGTTTATATTTGTACATATATATATGTGTGTGTGTGTGTGTGTGTGTTTGTGTGTTAATATATGTATATATGCACTGTATGTTTGTATATATATATGTGTGTGTGTGTGTGTGTGTGTGTGTGTGTGTGTGTGTGTGTGTGTGTGTGTGTATATATATATATATATATATATATATATCTCCTATATAATAGCCCTGTGACTCTGTGCCTGCCCCTCTAACGCTGGGCGGAGTCACAGCGGTGGGCAGAGTCACAGAGCCCACCCACATGTGCAGCAAGTCTCTGTGCAGAGTGTTAGGTCCTGCTGCCTGTCCGCCATCAGCAACTCAGACTCCCCGGCCGCGGCGCCAGGGGCACAACACTGCCGCCGACATACACACTTACGAGGGACGGGTGGTGCAGGAGAAGCCTTTCGTAGCCCTCCCTGACCCTCGTACACAGACCCGGCGCCTCCTCCACGCACGGCGACAGGGGGGTCAGAGGGGTCCCGGGGGTGAAGTATACAGTTTTACAATTGCCGTCCTCCGCCGTTTTACAATTGCCGCCCGCCGCCCCCCCCCCCCCCCCCACCCACTACGTTCGGCTCGGTCGTGCCGCTGCCCTTCCCACCAGAACTGCCGCAGATGCAGTGGCTCATGCAGCACTGAGCCAGCGCTGCGGTATGCACACCTCTGCCCCAGCCTCCCGCCAGTGCCAAACACAAGGAGAGTGTCAATGTCGTCAGAAGGGGGGACACCAAAGTGCCAGCTGTACTGCTGTGACAGGAGCCTCTGCAGCACTCACCTCCTGTTACAAAGAGCCGGCACACACTCTCTCCAGTCTCTGGGGGCAGCCAGCATCTTCAGGTAAGCTGGACAACCCCCGGAGCAAGAGAGAAAATACCTGCGAGGCCACGCCCCCTTTTGAATTTAGCCACGCCCATTTTCCGGTCGCCGCGCGGCACGAGGGGGGGGATGCATATATAAACGCATGTGTATGTATGTTGAGGAGGGGGGCTAGGGTGCTTTGGAGGGGAGGGCCCTAAGCTATCACTCTACAGTGCCCCAAGTATTCAGTCGCCGCCCGTTCGCATTCCACATTCCAACACTGCCTCCCTCCATCCCCAGAGGCTCTAACTCCACAACACAGGGCCGGCCCGACAGCCCACAGACGGGGGATGAAACGGACAGAGTGCGTGATACTGTGGAGGGAGTTATCTGTTGACGCTTCACCAATTTCACAGGTGAGAGTGCACCGCTGTGAGTGTCGGGGGCAAACTGGGAGCCAGGAGAGAGCTCTGCCACCCAGGTCTCACCCTTCTGGTTTCCACCCCCTCCACAACTTAACATGCTCTCTTCATCAGCTTCCTCTCTGGGGACTCCCCTCCCTACCACCCCGCGTCTCTGTGTCCCCTCCCTACCGCCCTGCGTCTCTGTATTTCCGCCCTGCGTCTCTGTATCCCCTCCCTACCGCCCCGCGTCTCTCTGTCCCCTCCCTACCGCCCTACGTCTCTGTATTCCCTCCCTACCGCCCTGCATCTCTCTATTCCCGCCTGCGTCTCTGTATCCCCTCCCTACGTCTCTGTATTCCCGCCTGCGTCTCTGTATCCCCTCCCTACCGCCCTGCGTCTCTGTATTCCCGCCCCGCGTCTCTGTATCCCCTCCCTACCGCCCCGCGTCTCTCTCCCCTCCCTACCACCCTGCGTCTCTGTATTCCCACCTGCGTCTCTGTATCCCCTCCCTACCGCCCTGCGTCTCTGTATTCCCGCCCTGCGTCTCTGTATCCCCTCCCTACCGCCCCGCGTCTCTCTGTACCCTCCCTACCACCCTGCATCTCTGTATTCCCGCCTGCATCTCTGTATCCCCTCCCTACTGCCCTGCATCTCTGAATCCCCTCCCTACCGCCCGCGTCTCTCTGTCCCCTCCCTACCGCCCTGCATCTCTGTATTCCCTCCCTACCGCCCTGCGTCTCTGTATTCCCGCCTGCGTCTCTGTATGCCCTCCCTACCGCCCTGCGTCTCTGTATTCCCGCCTGCGTCTCTGTATCCCCTCTCTACCGCCCTGCGTCTCTGTATTCCCGCCCCGCGTCTCTGTATCCCCTCCCTACCGCCCTGCGTCTCTGTATTCCCGCCTGCGTCTCTGTATCCCCTCCCTACCGCCCTGCGTCTCTGTATTCCCGCCCCACGTTTCTGTATTCCCTCCCTACCGCCCGCGTCTCTCTGTCCCCTCCCTACCGCCCTGCATCTCTGTATCCCCTCCCTACCGACCTGCGTCTCTGTATTCCTGCCTGCGTCTCTGTATCCCCTCCCTACCGCCCTGCATCTCTGTATTCCCTCCCTACCGCCCTGCGTCTCTGTATTCCCACCTGCGTCTCTGAATCCCCTCCCTACCGCCATGCGTCTCTGTATCCCCTCCCTACCGCCCTGCGTCTCTGTATCCCCTCCCTACTGCCTTGCATCTCTGTATTCCCTCCCTACCGCCCTGCATCTCTGTATCCCCTCCCTACCGCCCTGCGTCTCTGTATTCCCGCCCCGCGTCTCTGCATCCCCTCCCTACTGCCCTGCATCTCTGTATCCCCCTCCCTACCGCCCTGCATCTCTATATTCCCGCCTGCGTCTCTGTATCCCCTCCCTACCACCCTGCGTCTCTGTATTCCATCCCTAACGCCCTGCGTCTCTCTGTCCCCTCCCTACCGCCCTGCGTCTCTGTATTCCCGCCTGCGTCTCTGTATCCCCTCCCTACTGCCCTGCATCTCTGTATCCTCCCTACTGCCCGCGTCTCTCTGTCCCCTCCCTACCGCCCTGCGTCTCTGTATTCCCTCCCTACCGCCCTGCATCTCTGTATTCCCGCCTGCGTCTCTGTATCCCCTCCCTACCGCCCTGCGTCTTTGTATTCCCGCCCCGCGTCTCTGTATCCCCTCCCTACCGCCCGTGTCTCTCTGTCCCCTCCGTACCGCCCTGCGTCTCTGTATTCCCGCCTGCGTCTCTGTATCCCCTCCCTACCGCCCTGCGTCTCTGTATTCCCGCCCCGCGTCTCTGTATCCCCTCCCTACCGCCCCGCGTCTCTCTGTCCCCTCCCTGCCACCCCACGTCTCTGTATCCCCTCCCTACCGCCCTGCATCTCTGTATTACCGCCCTGCGTCTCTGTATCCCCTCCCTACCACCCAGCGTCTCTGTATCCCCTCCCTACCACCCTGCGTCTCTTTATCCCCTCCCTACCGCCCTGTGTCTCTGTATCCACTCCCTACCGCCCTGTGTCTCTGTATCCCCTCCCTGCCGCCCCACATCTCTGTATCCTCTCCCTACCACCCTGCGTCTCTGTATCCCCTCCCTACCGCCCTGTGTCTTTGTATCCACTCCCTACCGCCCTGTGTCTCTGTATCCACTCCCTACCGCCCTGTGTCTCTGTATCCCCTCCCTGCCGCCCCACATCTCTGTATCCTCTCCCTACCTCCCTGCATCTCTGTATCCCCTCCCTACCGCCCTGTGTCTTTGTATCCACTCCCTACCGCCCTGTGTCTCTGTATCCACTCCCTACCGCCCTGCGTCTCTGTATCCCCTCCCTACCGCCCTGCGTCTCTGTATTCCCGCCCTGCGTCTCTGTATCCCCTCCCTACCACCCTGCGTCTCTCTGTATCCCCTCCATAACGCCCTGCGTCTCTGTATTCCCGCCCTGCATCTCTGTATTCCCGCCCTGCGTCTCTGTATTCCCGCCCTGCGTCTCTGCATTACCGCCCTGCGTCTCTGTTTCCCCTCCCTACCGCCCAGCGTCTCTGTATCCCCTCCCTTCCACCCTGCGTCTCTGTATCCCCTCCCTACCGCCCTGCGTCTCTGTATCCCCTCCCTACTGCCCTGCATCTCTGTATCCGCTCCCTACCGCCCCGCGTCTCTCTGTCCCCTCCCTACCGCCCTGCGTCTCTCTAATCCCGCCTGCGTCTCTGTATCCCCTCCCTACGTCTCTGTATTCCCGCCTGCGTCTCTGTATCCCCTCCCTACCGCCCTGCGTCTCTGTTTTCCCGCCCCGCGTCTCTGTATCCCCTCCCTACCGCCCCGCGTCTCTCTCCCCTCCCTACCACCCTGCGTCTCTGTATTCCCGCCTGCGTCTCTGTATCCCCTCCCTACCGCCCTGCGTCTCTGTATTCCCGCCCTGCGTCTCTGTATCCCCTCCCTACCGCCCGCGTCTCTCTGTCCCCTCCCTACCACCATGCATCTCTGTATTCCCGCCTGCGTCTCTGTATCCCCTCCCTACTGCCCTGCATCTCTGAATCCCCTCCCTACCGCCCCATGTCTCTCTGTCCCCTCCCTACCGCCCTGCATCTCTGTATTCCCTCCCTACCGCCCTGCATCTCTGTATTCCCGCCTGCGTCTCTGTATGCCCTCCCTACCGCCCTGCGTCTCTGTATTCCCGCCTGCGTCTCTGTATCCCCTCTCTACCGCCCTGCGTCTCTGTATTCCCGCCCCGCGTCTCTGTATCCCCTCCCTACCGCCCTGCGTCTCTGTATTCCCGCCTGCGTCTCTGTATCCCCTCCCTACCGCCCTGCGTCTCTGTATTCCCGCCCCGCGTCTCTGTATTCCCTCCCTACCGCCCGCGTCTCTCTGTCCCCTCCCTACCGCCCTGCATCTCTGTATCCCCTCCCTACTGCCCTGCATCTCTGTATCCCCTCCCTACCACCCTGCGTCTCTGTATTCCTGCCTGCGTCTCTGTATCCCCTCCCGACCGCCCTGCGTCTCTGTATTCCCTCCCTACCGCCCTGCGTCTCTGTATTCCCACCTGCGTCTCTGAATCCCCTCCCTACCGCCCTGCGTCTCTGTATCCCCTCCCTACCGCCCTGCGTCTCTGTATCCCCTCCCTACTGCCCTGCATCTCTGTATTCCCTCCCTACCGCCCTGCGTCTCTGTATCCCCTCCCTACCGCCCTGCGTCTCTACATTCCTGCCCTGCGTCTCTGTATCCCCTCCCTACTGCCCTGCATCTCTGTATCCCCCTCCCTACCGCCCTGCATCTCTGTATTCCCGCCTGCGTCTCTGTATCCCCTCCCTACCGCCCTGCGTCTCTGTATTACCTACCTAACGCCCTGCGTCTCTGTCCCCTCCCTACCGCCCTGCGTCTCTGTATTCCCGCCTGCGTCTCTGTATCCCCTCCCTACTGCCCTGCATCTCTGTATCCCCTCCCTACCGCCCGCGTCTCTCTGTCCCCTCCCTACCGCCCTGCGTCTCTGTATTCCCTCCCTACCGCCCTGCGTCTCTGTATTCCCGCCTGCGTCTCTGTATCCCCTCCCTACCGCCCGTGTCTCTCTGTCCCCTCCCTACCGCCCTGCGTCTCTGTATTCCCGCCTGCGTCTCTGTATCCCCTCCCTACCGCCCTGCGTCTCTGTATTCCCGCCCCGCGTCTCTGTATCCCCTCCCTACCGCCCCGCGTCTCTCTGTCCCCTCCCTGCCGCCCCACGTCTCTGTATCCCCTCCCTACCGCCCTGCATCTCTGTATTACCGCCCTGCGTCTCTGTATCCCCTCCCTACCACCCTGCGTCTCTGTATCCCCTCCCTACCACCCTGCGTCTCTTTATCCCCTCCCTACCGCCCTGTGTCTCTGTATCCACTCCCTACCGCCCTGTGTCTCTTTATCCCCTCTCCCTGCCGCCCCACATCTCTGTATCCTCTCCCTACCACCCTGCGTCTCTGTATTACCTCCCTGCATCTCTGTATCCCCTCCCTACCGCCCTGTGTCTTTGTATCCACTTCCTACCGCCCTGTGTCTCTGTATCCACTCCCTACCGCCCTGCGTCTCTGTATCCCCTCCCTACCGCCCTGCGTCTCTGTATTCCCGCCCTGCGTCTCTGTATCCCCTCCCTACCACCCTGCGTCTCTCTGTATCCCCTCCATACCGCCCTGCGTCTCTGTATTCCCGCCCTGCTTCTCTGTATTCCCGCCCTGCGTCTCTGTATTCCCGCCCTGCGTCTCTGCATTACCGCCCTGCGTCTCTGTTTCCCCTCCCTACCGCCCAGCGTCTCTGTATCCCCTCCCTACCACCCTGCGTCTCTGTATCCCCTCCCTACCGCCCTGCATCTCTGTATCCCCTCCCTACTGCCCTGCATCTCTGTATCCCCTCCCTACCGCCCCGCGTCTCTCTGTCCCCTCCCTACCGCCCTGCGTCTCTCTATTCCCGCCTGCGTCTCTATATCCCCTCCCTACGTCTCTGTATTCCCGCCTGCGTCTCTGTATCCCCTCCCTACCGCCCTGCGTCTCTGTATTCCCGCCCCGCGTCTCTGTATCCCCTCCCTACCGCCCTGCGTCTCTGATTTCCCGCCCCGCGTCTCTGTATCCCCTCCCTACCGCCCCGCGTCTCTCTCCCCTCCCTACCACCCTGCGTCTCTGTATTCCCACCTGCGTCTCTGTATCCCCTCCCTACCGCCCTGCGTCTCTGTATTCCCGCCCTGCGTCTCTGTATACCCTCCCTACCGCCCCGCGTCTCTCTGTCCCCTCCCTACCACCCTACATCTCTGTATTCCCGCCTGCGTCTCTGTATCCCCTCCCTACTGCCCTGCATCTCTGAATCCCCTCCCTACCGCCCCGCGTCTCTCTGTCCCCTCCCTACCGCCCTGCATCTCTGTATTCCCTCCCTACCACCCTGCGTCTCTGTATTCCCGCCTGCGTCTCTGTATGCCCTCCCTACCGCCCTGCGTCTCTGTATTCCCGCCTGCGTCTCTGTATCCCCTCTCTACCGCCCTGCGTCTCTGTATTCCCGCCCCGCGTCTCTGTATCCCCTCCCTACCGCCCTGCGTCTCTGTATTCCCGCCTGCGTCTCTGTATCCCCTCCCTACCGCCCTGCGTCTCTGTATTCCCGCCCCGCGTCTCTGTATTCCCTCACTACCACCCGCGTCTCTCTGTCCCCTCCCTACCGCCATGCATCTCTGTATCCCCTCCCTACTGCCCTGCATCTCTGTATCCCCTCCATACCGCCCTGCGTCTCTGTATTCCTGCCCGCGTCTCTGTATCCCCTCCCTACCGCCCTGCGTCTCTGTATTCCCTCCCTACCGCCCTGCGTCTCTGTATTCCCACCTGCGTCTCTGAATCCCCTCCCTACCGCCCTGCGTCTCTGTATCCCCTCCCTACCGCCCTGCGTCTCTGTATCCCCTCCCTACTGCCCTGCATCTCTGTATTCCCTCCCTACCGCCCTGCGTCTCTGTATCCCCTCCCTACCGCCCTGCGTCTCTATATTCCCGCCCCGCGTCTCTGTATCCCCTCCCTACTGCCCTGCATCTCTGTATCCCCCTCCCTACCGCCCTGCATCTCTGTATTCCCGCCTGCGTCTCTGTATCCCCTCCCTACCGCCCTGCGTCTCTGTATTACCTACCTAACGCCCTGCGTCTCTCTGTCCCCTCCCTACCGCCCTGCGTCTCTGTATTCCCTCCCTACCGCCCTGCGTCTCTGTATTCCCGCCTGCGTCTCTGTATCCCCTCCCGACCGCCCTGCGTCTCTGTATCCCCTCCCTACCGCCCCGCGTATCTCTGTCCCCTCCCTGCCGCCCCACGTCTCTGTATCCCCTCCCTACCGCCCTGCATCTCTGTATTACCGCCCTGCGTCTCTGTATCCCCTCCCTACCACCCTGCGTCTCTGTATCCCCTCCCTACCACCCTGCGTCTCTTTATCCCCTCCCTACCGCCCTGTGTCTCTGTATCCACTCCCTACCGCCCCGTGTCTCTGTATCCCCTCCCTGCCGCCCCACATCTCTGTATCCTCTCCCTACCACCCTGCGTCTCTGTATTACCTCCCTGCATCTCTGTATCCCCTCCCTACCGCCCTGTGTCTTTGTATCCACTCCCTACCGCCCTGTGTCTCTGTATCCACTCCCTACCGCCCTGCGTCTCTGTATCCCCTCCCTACCGCCCTGCGTCTCTGTATTCCCGCCCTGCGTCTCTGTATCCCCTCCCTACCACCCTGCGTCTCTCTGTATCCCCTCCATACCGCCCTGCGTCTCTGTATTCCCGCCCTGCGTCTCTGTATTCCCGCCCTGCGTCTCTGTATTCCCGCCCTGCGTCTCTGCATTACCGCCCTGCGTCTCTGTTTCCCCTCCCTACCGCCCAGCGTCTCTGTATCCCCTCCCTACCACCCTGCGTCTCTGTATCCCCTCCCTACCGCCCTGCGTCTCTGTATCCCCTCCCTACTGCCCTGCATCTCTGTATCCCCTCCCTACCGCCCCGCGTCTCTCTGTCCCCTCCCTACCGCCCTGCATCTCTGTATTCCCTCCCTACCGCCCTGCGTCTCTCTATCCCCTCTATACCGCCCTGCGTCTCTGTATCTCCTCCCTACCGACCTGCGTCTCGGTATTCCCGCCCTGTGTCTCTGTATCCCCTCCCTACCAACCTGCGTCTCCGTATCCCCTCCCTACCGCCTCGCGTCTCTGTTTCCCCTCCCTACCGCCCCATATCACAGTATGCCCTCCCTTCCGCCCCGCGTCTCAGTATCCCCTTCCTACCTCCCAGCGTCTCTGTATCCCCTCCCTACCGCCCAGCGTCTCTGTATACCCTCCCTACCGCCCCGCCTCTCTCTGTCCCCTCCCTACCGCCCCACCTCTCTCTGTCCCCTCCCTACCGCCCCGCCTCTCTCTGTCCCCTCCCTACCGCCCAGCGTCTCTGTATCCCCTCCCTACCGCCCCTCTGTATCCCCTCCCTACCGCCCAGCGTCTCTGTATCCCCTCCCTACTGCCCCTCTGTATCCCCTCCCTACCACCCAGCGTCTCTGTATCCCCTCCCTACCGCCCCTCTGTATCCCCTCCCTAGCGCCAGCGTCTCTGTATCCCCTCCCTACCGCCCCACGTCTCTGTGTCCCCTCCTTACCCCCCTGTGCCCATACAGGGTCCATACCACCGGCTCCTGGATACCCCCCTGACAAACCCTCACCAGGAGGACAGGAGCCGAAACCCCCTGTGGTGCCCCCCGTAGTTACCGGCAGGCCCGGCGACAGGGGGGTCAGAGGGGACAACCCTCCCGGGCCCCGAGCTTCAGGGGGGCCCCATCACTTGCTTGGTCTGGTTGGTCTTCGCTTTGTTGCCTTCATTATGCTTGCGGCATGCCTCTCTGCCGCCCCGTCCCTGTCTGACGATCTGCTGCCGCTGAAGAGCCGGGCAGCAGAGCAGCAAACACAGGCTACACTGACTGTGTGAGTCAGGGCTCCTTATAGCAGCTGCCCGCAGCACTACCTCTGTCCAACCCTGCTCCCTACGTGCCCGGATGGCACCCTCACAGCCTGTCATACTGTATACTATGTCAAGGTACTGCCATATTATTCTATATAAATGTGTGTATGGTGAGTTCTAGGTGTGTATGTATATATATATATATATATATATATATATATATATGCAAAAAATGTCCCTGGCACTCCGGACTTCCGTTCACCTTGTTTCGATGCCCTCCCCTCAGATCTGCATCTGTGTATATGGTCCTTGTATGCCGCCCATACAAGGACCATATATATATATATATATATATGTGTGTGTGTGTATATATATATATGTATAAATTATAATATATATACTGTATATTTTATATATATATATATATATATATATATATATACAGTATATGTGTGTGTGTGTGTGTGTGTGTGTGTGTGTGTGTGTGTGTGTGTGTGTGTGTGTATATATATATATATATATATATATATATAATTTTTTTACAGCGACTTTGTGCTTTATAAGGGGGGGGGTCTAGGCAGGGTGGGGGGCCCCGGAGAAATTGGTGTACCGGGCCCCAAGATTTCTCTTGCCGGCCCTGGTTACCGGTATATCGGTGATGCTCCGCTCTGCCGCCTCATCCTTATCCCTCACACACCAAGCGCAGGGCGCAAGCCCAGCACCGAGCACATGACCGTGCTGCATAGCCATTGGCCCTGGGAGCAGCACCAGGCTCCGCACCCTCCTCCTACTGCCCCCGAGGGAGACGCGCACATAGCAGAGGGAACTGGTGCACCTGAGCCCTGCGGCCGCGTGGAGGGCTCGCGTGCGCAACATGTCCGCATCACTACACCTCAAGGATGGTATGGTGTAGAGAGAGGATACAGCTGACCCTGTTCCGCATTGTAGCAGCACTCCCCTCTGTGTCTAATGACACCATTTACCTCTACATGCGGGTATTTCTATATCACATACATCCTTATCCATGTCCTATATATTGTTACACGTACAATCACATAGTTATAGGTCCCGCACCCCCCCCCCCACCTGCATCCACTCCCCCCCCCTCCACCCACAGCATCTACAGACTCCCTGCCTCATCATCGTGCCCTGCAGCCACTCTTCACACCATCGCAAGGGACTACTCCCGTCTCACCATCGGACGCCCTTTCGTCGTGCAATATTTAACCACTAACAAACCTAGGAAGGCAGGTAATACTCCATATAATACAAATATTCAACCCCAGCAAAGCGGCCTGGGGTTAAGGGGCATAGCCCATTTCGACGGTGTGAAGAGCGCCCGTAGGGCGCGATGAAGCACCTAGTATATATATATAGTGTATGTGTGTGTGTGTATATATATATATATATATATATATATATGTTTGTTCTATGTATGCCCACTGGCATCGCACAGGGAGGTGTTTTTCCACTATGTGCCAAAGAATGAAGTGATTTTGAAATGAACAAACTGAGTGATCATTACATTGCCAAGATTAATTGCATAAGAGTAATTTCATTGCTAAACGAGCTATCCAGGACTTTTGTTTGTGTTATACATCAATGCTGGCAAGAATGGTATTATCTGGTATGGTAGAAAAAGTGGATAAAGTACGTAAAAGTCACAAAGTGTCTTTAAGGTGGGTAAATGTTTCCATAATACAGGGCTGTAGGTATGTGTCAATGAAAACTGCCGCCGGCTCACACAGAGAGCCCCTGGCTGATATGATGGGTCTGCCAGGGGGTCTCTGTGTGTACTTATGTATCTTATGACTCACGTAAAACACTGGAGTCCTGGGAGTCGTTCTCATCAATAGTGTCTTAAGGCCCGTACACACTGGTCGATATATCGGCCGTTCTCTTGAACGGCCGATACATCGCGGGACCGTCGGCCAGTGTGTACGGGCGATACGTCTGTGAACTCCGTCGTTCACAGACGTATCGCGTCGGCTGCGCAGCACAGCCGACGGCCAATATATCTAACGATATATTGGCGCGTCGCTGACCGCTCATACACATGCTGCGGCGGCCGGCGATGATTGACAGGTGAACTGGGCGGGCGTGTGTACACGCCCGCCCAGTTCATGACGTCAGTCCCCCGACGGATCGGGCAGTGTGTATGCACAGCACACTGCCCGATCCGTACATAGATATATCTGCAGATCAATTGATCTGCAGATATATCTACTAGTGTGTACCCACCTTTAGTTTCTGTATAAATCCAGCCTTGTTGTTCAGCTGATTCCAACAATGTCCACCGTTCTTGTTTAAACTAGAGATGTGCACAGGAAATTTTTTCGGGTTTTGTGTTTTGATTTTGGATTCGGTTCCGCGGCCGTGTTTTGGATTTGGACGCGTTTTGGCAAAACCTCCCCTAAAAATTTTTGTTGGATTCGGGTGTTTTTTTTTTTCAAAAACCCCTCAAAAACAGCTTAAATCATAGAATTTGGGGGTAATTTTGATCCTATAGTATTATTAACCTCACAATATTATTTTTAGTCCTAAAACAGGACATGCACACAAACCCAACAAACCCATCATTTCAGCCACAGGGTCTGCCACACGACTGTGGCTGAAATGACTGGTTGGTTTGGGCCCCCACCAAAAAAAGAAGCAATCAATCTCTCCTTGCTCAAACTGGCTCTACAGAGGCAAGATGTCGACCTCATCATCATCCTCCGATTCCTCACTCCTTTCACTGTGTACATCCCCCTCCTCACAGAGTATTAATTCATCCCCACTGGAATCCACCATCACAGGTCCCTGTGTACTTTCTGGAGGCAATTGCTGGTGAATGTCTCCGCGGAGGAATTGATTATAATTCATTTTGATGAACATCATCTTCTCCACATTTTGTGGAAGTAACCTCGTACGCCGATCGCTGACAAGGTGACCGGCTGCACTAAACACTCTTTCGGAGTACACACTGGAGGGGGGGCAACTTAGGTAAAATAAAGCCAGTTTGTGCAAGGGCCTCCAAACTGCCTTTTTTTCCTGCCAGTATACGTACGGACTGTCTGACATGCCTACTTGGATGCGGTCACTCATATAATCCTCCACCATTCTTTCAATGGTGAGAGAATCATATGCAGTGACAGTAGACGACATGTCAGTAATCGTTGGCAGGTCCTTCAGGCCGAACCAGATGTCAGCACTCGCTCCTGACTGCCCTGCATCACCGCTAGCGGGTGGGCTCGGAATTCTTAGCCTTTTCCTCGCAGCCCCAGTTGCGGGAGAATGTGAAGGAGGAGCTGTTGACGGGTCACGTTCCGCTTGACTTGACAATTTTCTCACCAGAAGGTCTTTGAACTTCTGCAGACTTGTGTCTGCCGGAAAGAGAGATACAACGTAGGCTTTAAACCTAGGATCGAGCACGGTTGCCAAAATGTAGTAATCTGATTTCAACAGATTGACCACCCGTGAATCCTGGTTAAGGGAATTAAGGGCTCCATCCACAAGTCCCACATGCCTAGCAGAATCGCTCCGTTTTAGCTCCTCCTTCAATCTCGTAAGCTGCTTCTGCAAAAGCCTGATGAGGGGAATGACCTGACTCAGGCTGGCAGTGTCTGAACTGACTTCGCGTGTGGCAAGTTCAGAGGGTTGCAGAACCTTGCACAACGTTGAAATCATTCTCCACTGCACTTGAGTCAGGTGCATTCCCCCTCCTTTGCCTATATTGTAGGCAGATGTATAGGCTTGAATGGCCTTTTGCTGCTCCTCCATCCTCTGAAGCATAAAGAGGGTTGAATTCCACCTCGTTACCACCTCTTGCTTCAGCTGACGGAGGGGCAGGTTCAGGAGTGTTTGCTGGTGCTCCAGTCTTCGGCATGCGGTGGCTGAATGCCGAAAGGGGCCCGCAATTCTTCGGGCCACCGACAGCATCTCTTGCACGCCGCTGTCATTTTTAAAAAAATTCTGCATCACCAAATTAATTGTATGTGCAAAACATGGGACGTGCTGGAATTTGCCCACATGTAACGCACGCACAATATTGGTGGCGTGGTCTGATGTCACAAATCCCCTGGAGAGTCCAACTGGGGTAAGCCAATCTGTGATGATGTTCCTCAGTTTCCGTAAAAGGTTGTCAGCTGTGTGCATCTTATGGAAAGCGGTGATACAAAGCGTAGCCTGCCTAGGAACGAGCTGGCGTTTGCGAGATGCTGCTACTGGTGCCGCTGCTGCTGTTGTTGCTGCGGGAGGCAATACATGTACCCAGTGGGCTGTCACATTCATATAGTCCTGAGTCTGCCCTGCTCCACTTGTCCGCATGTCCGTGGTTAAGTGGACATTGGGTACAACTGCATTTTTTAGGACACTGGTGACTCTTTTTCTGACGTCTGTGTACATTCTCGGTATCGCCTGCCTAGAGAAGTGGAACCTAGATGGGATTTGGTACCGTGGACACACTACCTCAAGAAATTCTCTAAGTCCCTGTGAATTAACGGTAGATACCGGACACACGTCTAACACCAACACAGCTGCCAAGGCCTGAGTTATCCGCTTTGCAACAGGATGACTGCTGTGATATTTCATCTTCCTCGCAAAGGACTGTTGGACAGTCAATTGCTTACTGGAAGTAGTACAAGTGGTCTTCCGACTTCCCCTCTGTGATGACGATCGACACCCAGCAGCAACAACAGCAGCGCCAGCAGCAGTAGGCGTTACACTCAAGGATCCATCGGAGGAATGCCAGTCAGGAGAGGACTTGTCAGACTTGCCAGTGACATGGCCTGCAGGACTATTGGCGTTCCTGTCTAAGGAGGAAATTGACACTGAGGGAGTTGGTGGTGTGGTTTGCAGGAGCTTGGGTACAAGAGGAAGGAATTTAGTTGTGAACGGACTGCTTCCGCTGTCACCCAAAGTTTTTGAACTTGTCAATGACTTCTGATGAATGCGCTTCAGGTGACGTATAAGGGAGGATGTTCCTAGGTGCTTAACGTCCTAACCCCTACTTATTACTGCTTGACAAAGGCAACACACGGCTTGACACCTGTTGTCCGCATTTCTGTTAAAATACTTCCACACCGAAGAGGTGATTTTTTTTTTTGTAATTTGACCAGGCATGTCAATGGCCATAATCATCCCACGGACAACAGGTGTCTCCCCGGGTGCCTGACTTAAACAAACCACCTCACCATCAGAATCCTTTTTGTCAAATTCCTCCTCAGCGCCAGCAACACCCATATCCTCATCCTGGTGTACTTCAACAGTGACATCTTCAATTTGACTATCTGGAACTGGACTGTGAGTGCTCCTTCCAGCACTTGCAGGGGGCGTGCAAATGGTGGAAGGAGCCACCTCTTCCCGTCCAGTGTTGGGAAGGTCAGGCATCGCAACCGCCGACAAAATTGGACTCTCCTTGGGGATTTGTGATTTAGAAGAACGCACAGTTCTTTGCTGTGCTTTTGCCATCTTAACTCATTTCAGTTTTCTACTGGGAGGATGAGTGCTTCCATCCTCATGTGAAGCTGAACCACTAGCCATGAACATAGGCCAGGGCCTCAGCCGTTCCTTGCCACTCCGTGTCGTAAATGGCATATTGGCAAGTTTACGCTTCTCCTCAGACGCTTTTAATTTAGATTTTTTAGTCATTTTACTGAACTTTTGTTTTTTGGATTTTACATGCTCTCTACTATGACATTGGGTATCGGCCTTGGCAGACGACGTTGATGGCATTTCATTGTCTCTGCCATGACTAGTGGCAGCAGCTTCAGTACTAGGTGGAAGTGGATCTTGATCTTTCCCTATTTCACCCTCCACATTTTTGTTCTCCATTTTTTAATGTGTGGAATTATATGCCAGTAATATTATTATATCAATAGCAATGGCCTACTGTACTGTACAACTATATACTGTTGGTCACCAAAATGCTGCACTGTACTACTATATATATTGCTCACAACAATGCAGCACAGACATGGATACTTGAAGTGACACGGAGCTGCAAGATACAGCAATGGACTTCTGTACCGTACAACTATATACTGTTGGTCACCAAAATGCTGCACTGTACTACTATAATATATATATATATATATATATATATATATATATAGTATATACTGGTCACACAATAATGCAGCAGATATTGAGTACTGATGATCAGGATACTGTCTAGAACTGAGTCTGACACGGAGCTGCAAGATACAGCAATGGCCTACTGTACTGTACTACTATAATTATATACTGGTGGTCCCCACAATGCAGCACACTGAGCACAGATATTTGCAGCACACTGAGCACAGATATGGAGCTTTTCAGGCAGAAAACGTAGATATTTGCAGCACACTGAGCACAGATATGGAGCTTTTCAGGCAGAGAACATAGATATTTGCAGCACACTGAGCACAGATATTTGCAGCACACTGAGCACAGATATTTGCAGCACACTGAGCA
Organism: Pseudophryne corroboree; assembly: GCF_028390025.1. Classification (NCBI taxonomy): domain Eukaryota; kingdom Metazoa; phylum Chordata; class Amphibia; order Anura; family Myobatrachidae; genus Pseudophryne; species Pseudophryne corroboree. The sequence continues at coordinate 406,569,489 of NC_086451.1, forward strand.
CAGATATGGAGCTTTTCAGAGAGAGAACGTAGCCACGTCCTCTCCGTTCAATCCCCAATGCACGAGTGAAAATGGCGGCAACGCACGGCTTTTTATATGGAATACGAATCTCGCGAAAATCCGACAGCGGGATGATGACGTTCGGCCTCGTTCGGGTTAACCGAGCAAGGCGGGAAGATCCAAGGCTGCCTCGGACCCGTGTAAAATAGGTGAAGTTCGGGGTGTTCGGATCTCAACGAACCGAACCCACTCATCTCTAGTTTAAACACCTCGGTGTGGTCTTTCTCCAACTGTCTGTATGTGGTAGAATCTGATAGCAGTCGGGTGCACTCTGCTTTGTACATCTCGAGATCCATAACCACTATAGCTCCCCCTTTATCTGCCCCTTTGATGATGATGTCATGCCGTGCTTTCAGAGATCTTAAGGCAGTGTTTTCTTCATGTGTGAGGTTAAATCTAACCTGGGGGTTAATTTCTTCTGCTGATTGTTCCAGCATCCTGGAGAAAATTTTTATGGCTGGATTAAATGACTGTGGGTCAAAGGTCGATGGGGCTCCCAGTTTACGCAATTTGGGGGGTATTGTAGAATCGGTCTCTCGAGTTAATTTATGTTTGCTGAAGTGTTCCTTCAGTCTTAACTTTCTCTGAAATTTGTAATTCTCAACCCTCCACTGGAACGATTTAGGAGCATTTGTGGGGATAAAGCTTAACCCCTTACTCAATACCTGCATCTCAGCTTCATCTAGGTTTTTTTTGAGAGATTGAAGACTAAAATCGCTTCCCCCTTGGGGTCTGCTTCCTTTTCTCCCTCTGCAACTGTAGCCCCCCCCCCCCCCCATCCCGTCGGGTGCGTTTATGCGCATCTCTGGCCGCGTCCTGCGGGTGTCTACGCCTAAAGGGACCGCACGAGAATTTGTCACTGTTCCCTCGATGGTGGAACCATCTGTGTCGCTGGCTGATGTACTGGAGTTACCGGATTGTCTCTGCCACGGACGCCTTTTCCGGGATTTTCGTAGTTGTATACCTCCAGGATTTCTATAGCCTGTGTGCAGCCAGTTGTATACCCTGTGCCGTGCATAATCTTGTTGTACCTTGGCCAGCTTTTCTTTTTTATATCGTATCAAATCTTTGCGGTAATCCTCAATTTTCGTTTTTAGTTTATTGACCCAGTCAGTGGCAGTGGCAGCTATTAAAGTGCTCATGTGCTCTGTTTCAAAGGTGGAAATTTTTTCTTTCATCAATATAAGCTCTCTAGTGGATTCCTCAATGACTAAAAGCATCAAGGCCATTGAGCACTTGTTTAAAATGGCTATCCACTTGGTGCAAAATGCTGTATTGTATCTCCTTATGGTGGGGGTATTGTGCACTCTAAAGCCCCTGGGGATTTGCTTATTGCGAAAATAGTCTCAGTGGCGCACGCAGGGGGGGGGGGGCGTTCTGAGTACCTAGAAACACCCCCGAGGGACCAAACATTTATTTTCCAGCTGTGGTCCAGATGGCCAGCAATTGTAGCCCCGCCCCCTTGCGGCTATATGCCGCGATTCGCGGGTCTGTCGGGAAGGGGCAGGGCCAATATGACAGGATTCTCATGTATTTGAGTCATATTGGGTCCCCCCCCCCTCAACGCCAACTCGTGAATCGCGACATTTAGCTGCGAGGGGGCGGGGCTAAGTTGCCGGACCAATTATGCCATGGGGGCTTATTGTTGAAACGTGAACCATTCCAGCCCTGCATTAATAACAACTGCAGCATCCTATTCCTTCAGGACAGGCAGTTTCCAAATGTAAGTGTACAGTATGTGGTCTGTAATTGTGTATAAGTATATGTGTGTGTATATGTATGTGTTCCATGTGTGTACTTATATGTACATGTTCTGTGTATGATGTATATCTATCTATGTATGTATTGATGTGTTCTATGAGTGTGTGTACTGTATATATGTATGTTTGTGTGTTCTATGTGTGCATTTGTGTGTATGTGTTCTATGTAATATATGTATTCTATATATCTACATGTGTGTGTGTGCACACGAACACACTTGTGCACACACAGAAGTAACACCACCACCCCCCCCCCCTTCCCCATTAATCCTGCGTTTACCCCTGAGGGGGGTATCCTGTGCGCAGGATCTAGAGCGATAAGATATACATAATGAATGTATCTGCAGTTGATATATGGGGACAAGCATAGGTAAACGCAGGGGGGATTTCCAGTTGCCCGATGTTCGGCACAGTGGGAAATCCCGGACTGCATTTAGAAACCCTCCTCTAGAAATCCTGCGTTTGCCCCTGAGTCTGAGAGAGTCGTCCCATGATATAAAAAGTCTATCTCACGCTTTTTCAATTTAAAAAGTACTTTAAATATATCCTCACTGGAGCCATTGATAGCCGTATCAAACGCAGATTCAGTATATAAGATGTTAGATGCTTCTATATCAGAAAAACTAAAACAGTCCTGTGTATCACATTGCAACATCTGTCCCAGCACTTCAGGTAATTCCTCATTGGCCCCTGCCATCATAATCAAATGTGACCACTACACACCCCTCCGTGTGTTGAGGGCTACAGATGTAGAAGCATAGGCACACACAAATGCAAGTGTGCCAAATATATAGTGCAACGTCCCGCTCCAAAAGTGTTGTGTGCTATATCATAAAGTGCTGGTGAACAATGCAAATTTTGCAAATCAGAAAAAAAGTGATAATAAATACGTGCTTTAAAATCAGCTGGAGGGTTCTGAAGTATGTTAAACCGCTTCCTTGGTGCCTTGCTGGGTCCCAGTGTCTCTGCAGCGAACACTCTGGTTCCAATATACCAAACACCAAACTCCACAAGCCGGCACTCCACGGAAAGCCTTCAAATAACCTGCCAGGGTGCACTCAAGGGACCTGTCAACCCCCTATAATACACGCCATAGAATAGTGGCACTCCCGGACTTCAAAAATAGTGAAAAAACGTGGTGATTTAATTCAACGTTTCGGGGTACTGCCCCCCCCCCCCCCCGTCAGCAGGACACACACATCAACCAGTGTAATACAAACAGTGCTTAAAGACACAAACTGACAGGTCTCCAGATTATGGTGCATCTTCCCAGTGTGTGTCCCCGGCGTCCGCAATTCACTTCCGGTCCCAGGCGTGATGTCACACCGGAAGTGACATCCGCCGGGTCACAACATCAGCGCTGCTCAGGTTACCATAGTGGGCAGCATGGAATGCCGCATCGCTGTGTGACCTGAAAATACATACAAAGCTTCCCAAAAAGATCAAAATACATAATATTATACAGCCTTATTTGATAATAAACATAAAAAAATGTGCAATGAAGAAACAGAATAATACACACCAGTGTGTTAAAACTGAATAAGAGGCTCACTGTCGCCATCTAGTGACTAATAAAAAAGTAAAAAACATGTTGCCACTCTATAAAATGGTATCATAAACTACACAATTCATATGAGTGATATATCATACCTGAATCTCAACTTTAAAGTGACATATTGAACAACCTTATAAATATCAAAAAAGTATAAGATGTGACTAAAACATCACTCGTGTACACACCTGCTATGTGTCAATAGCCCTCAATGAAATGATGAATCTATCGCTAATAATAAAAATTGCTCTAAAGACTTGACTATACAAACAGTCCCCTTGAAAGGATCCCACTGAAGGGTTCCCTTCAAAAGAACATAACTCAACATTAGGATTTATTATAATGGTTTGTGGCTCACACTAAAGGATGGTAATTTGTCACTGAGCCTCAAATCCGTGCCCTAATGTACTCATTAACTATATAATCCGGCTCTGGGCTCCTTTATAAATAGATATAGTAAATATGCCTAGTGCATGCATGATAATGTACCAGATTAATAACACTCTAGAAAATACACCATAGTCATGTGCAGTATAATATAACATACAGTATGTAATATAACATATAATTCAAGTGCACAATCTGGACTGGAACCTTATCCCTAGAGGAAGGGGTGGCCCTCCGGGGTTTACTCTGTGGGCCAGTTCAGCGGTAAAAAATATTTTAAGTATACAAAATATTTTCATTATAGATGTGAATACCATTTTATCAATAAAATCTTTAAGATATTTTACAATTTTTGTAGAGAGATTATGAATCTGCTCATTAATGTATACTGAAAACAGTGTCTAATTTACACAGTATTTCTGTATCTTTGAGGATGCCGTCCTAACACAAAAAAGTCCTGGATAGCTCGTTTAGCAATGAAATTACTATTATGCAATTAATCTTGGCAATGTAATGATCACTCAGTTTGTCCATTTCAAAATCACTTCATTCTTTGGCACATAGTGGAAATACACCTCCCTGTGTGATGCCAGTGGGCAACACAACCTACAGGTCACACATTTGGGATCACCTGAGGTGGGTGGCTTACAATGTGCATAAAAGGGAAATCCTTGTGTACAGCAGCATTACAGGTCTCAGGTCTCCAAACTTAGAGAGAACATGTTGCTGCCTACTGCTGTCATTATTCTTGTCCTGCTTGCTCTGGTCTGCACAGCATGGCTGAAAAAGGCCACCAAGGTGCAATCCCTTCTGCCGCCTGGTCCTCCCCCACTTCCACTCATAGGTAACATTCACCATATGACTCCTGGAAAGTTCCTGGTCTCACTCCAAAAGGTAAGAAAGTGATTTGGGTTAAACCAATGCTAGTAATTCAAGATGCTATGTGAAATTAAATCTAGGCAAACATGGGTATTTGTACAAAGGCTTTAATTCTATTCAGGGCTGGCAACAGACATTTTGGGGCCGGTACAGTGATATCTCTGGGGCCCCCTCAGAGCAACAAAATTTGCTGCGCTACTGTATATAATAAACTGTTATTAAATAAATATATATTTATTTATTTAACTACAGAATACAAATATATAAATATGCATATCTCTCCTTCCTCCCCCACACACACCATGGTCTGTCTTTCCCCAATAACTCCATGATGACTCCCTGCTCACATCCCTGCCGGACACTAAGTGGCATATACTTGGGGCCCCTCTGATCCTTGGGGCCCGGTACAGGTGTCCCCTTTGACCCCCCCTGTCGCCGGCCCTGATTCTATTACAGTGTTTTCTATCTGTGTAACAATTATTAAAACTATTTTATATACAGTACAGCATACTTGCCTACTCTCCCGGAATGGCCGGGGAGGCTCCCGAAAATCGGGTTACCCTCCCGGCCCCCCGGAAGAGCAGGCAAGTCTCCCGATTCGCGGGGTCCCCCTGCCCGTCCGCCCACTTAGTGTGTAAAGTGGCCGGTCCGGGCAGTTGATGACGCGATTCTTGCTGAATCGCGTCATCATAGCCACGCCCCCTGCAGTGTAATGCCGGTGATCGCGGCATTACAGAGTGGGGGCGTGGCTTAAATGATGTGTCATCATGACTCCGCCCACGCTCCGCCTCCGGCCCACCCCCTCATCCACATCACAGCCTCCCCTGCCCGCCCTCTGAGCCGACCTGGCTGCTCTCTCCCGCAGAGAGCAGCCAGAATGTAGGTAAGCATGCAGTACAGAAAATGAAAACCTTTTATAAAATATGATATGATCATTTTTGCTTCATGTGGGATTTATAGATATAGATTATAAGACACTGTCTGTAATGGAAAATAATTTAAAAGTAGTAATTTATATTAGAGATGAGCGGGTTCGGATTTACTCGGTTTTACTAGGATTTACTCAGAACTCAAAAACGGCATCTTATTGGTTATCAGCTGTCACGATCCAGGTAATTCCTTATCAGTATTTACCTTCCAAATGCCTCCTGACACTGTCCCAGCGTTCCAATCCTGGATTCCATCTGCACTGTCTGTGTGCAGCACGCTGCATCTCATTGTCTCAAATCTCTTTACTGTGATTCTGGCAGCATCAGGGTTAAGTTTCACATGCAAGTTACAAACAATCTTTCCCTCCAAAAGCTAACATGGGCGCAGCCATGTTTTCCTAGTCACATGTTACCTTTCAGCCTATCAGCTGCACTCTGGTCTCAGCCTAATTATCCAGCAGCTGTACTCTAGACTCTGCTTAATCAGCCAGCCAATCCCTGCTTCCCAGCAGGTATAAATATCCTGTTCCTGGGGTGGAAAGATGTCAGTGCATCAATTGTCTTCAGTGATTCCAGTGTGCAGTTCTCCCATGGACTTTCTCTGCAGTACAGCCTGACTCTGCAGTGTCTCATCATTGCACCCTGTGACTGGCAGTTACCCGACACCGGCTTCCAGCTTCCAGCGGTGCTCTGCCCTGCCAGTAACCATCGGTGTTCCGCCATCGATCTCCAGTAACCATCGGTTTTCCGCCATCGATCTCCATTAACCATCGGTGTTCCGCCATTGATCTCCAGTCACCATCGGTGTTCCGCCATCGATCCCAAGTCACCATCGGTGTTCCGTCATCGATCCCAAGTCACCATCGGTGTTCCGTCATCGATCCCAAGTCACCATCGGTGCTCCGTCATCGATCCCAAGTCACCATCGGTGCTCTGTCATCGATCTCTAGCATCACCAGTGTTTCTGCATCTGATCTTCCATTACACTGGTATCTGACACCATTTCACAGCTCACCACCTGTGTCGGTTCTATCCGGCATTTCCCGGCAGTTCAGTCATCAGCTTCTGTTTTCCATCAGCTACCCAGTGCATCGATGTTGGTAAGGACATATCATCTCCAAGTCCTTCAAGACTGTGCTTAATAATACCACACCTAGAGACTACCTATATGCACTCCTGGGAACTGTGACTTATATGCTGTTCTTAATATTGTTAACTGCCGACATACGCTTGTGAGCTGAGTTTCAATAAAACCTTTGAACTTTCCTTTGTTGTCGTGGTCACGCCTTCGGGCATCTGTGGTAAAGGTTCCCTGCATGTCTAAGAACCCTGTACTGCCTCCCAGGTTCACATATACCTCAGCCCCTACAATTGAGGCTTCCCCTGGTCAGCACCAGCCCTCAGTTGTGACAGTAAGCACTGACCTAATGGATCTGGCCGGAGACCAGGTCCAAGCGACCAGGCCGATGCAAGAACTTGCAGCCTGCCTTGAACGTCAGGAGACTGCACAGGGCCATGTGATCCACTGTCTCCAGGACCTCTCCTCTCGGCTGGATGGAATCCAAATGACCCTTTGTGGTTCAGGGGCGTCCAGTGTGCCGACTGCAGTACCTTTGGTGGTATCCCCACCCACCATTCCCGTTTCTGCTCCGTGTCTCCATTTACCGACACCTGCCAAGTTTGATGGTTCCCCAAAAGCCTGTCGGGGTTTCCTAAATCAGTGTGAGATATATTTCGAGTTACAGCCTGGCAGTTTCCCATCTGACCGCACCAAGGTTGCTTACATCATCTCCCTCCTCAGTGGCTCCCCCCTAGATTGGGCATCACCTCTATGGGAGAAGTCTGATGCCCTGCTCTCTTCATACACATATTTCGTGGCAACCTTCAGGCGCATTTTTGATGAACCAGGTCGTGTGACCTCAGCCTCCTCTGATATCCTCCGGCTACGTCAGGGGACACGAACAGTCGGTCAATATCTCGTACAGTTCCAGATCCTAGCGTCTTAACTTTTCTGGAATGATGACGCTCTTTACTCAGCCCAAGAAGGGGCGTCTGTGTCTACAGCCCAAGGAGGGATATCCAATGTTCAAGCTCTAGTAGGGGCATATGAGTCTTCTCAAAAAGGAGTTTCTGATCTGTCAACCCCAGGAAGGGTGCTGGAGAAAACAACCCTGAGAGAGGTGTCCGATTCGTCAACCCCAAGAGGGGTCACCAAAGTTTCAGCCCCAAGGGAAGTATCCAGAGCCAAGTTCCCAGATGGAAATTTTTGTGCTACAGATGCAGTTATGAACTCCTGTTTGCCGTCTTCAGAGAGCACCGCCCTGTTGGCATCCAGCATGATCCAGGATGGTCTAACTGAACACTCGGATACCACTCATTACGGTTCTAACCGGATTCTGACTCCTTCAGTTCCAGCTGATTCAACTGTCTCCAGACTCAATCCGGTTCCATCCGTCTGTCTGAAGATTCCTTCGGTTCCAGCCGATTCCAATATCTCTAGACCCAATCCGGTTCCATCCGTAGGTCCAAAGACTCCTTCAGTTCCAGCTGATTCATTTGTCTCCAGACTCAATCCGGTTCCATCCGTCTGTTTTAAGATTCCTTCGGTTCCAGCCGATTCCGATATCTCTGGACCCAATCCGGTTCCATCCATAGGTCCAAAGACTCCTCCAGTTCCAGCCAATACAACTGTCAATCCGAAGACTCCTCCGGTCCCAGCCGGTTCAAGCTTTTCCGGACCCAATCCGGTCACATCCATCTGTCCGGATCAGCCTCCTTCGGTTCTAGCCGATTCCAGCACCTTCGGATCTAATCCTGTCCTATCTGTCGGTCTAAAGTCTCTGCCGGTCTCAGTCGGTTCAAGTTTGTCTGGCTCAATCTGGTCTTGTCCATAGGTCCGGTACAGTCTCCTCCAGTTCCAGCCAGTTCAAGTTCATCAGGATTCAATCTAGATCCTTCCGTTTGTTCAGGTAAAGAACTTATAAGAAGTGTCCTGGGGCCACTCCTAAAGGAGGGGGTGCTGTCACGATCCAGGTAATTCCTTATCATTATTTACCTTCCAAATGCCTCCTGACACAGTCCCAGAGTTCCAATCCTGGATTTCATCTGCACTGTCTGTGTGCAGCACGCTGCATCTCGTTGTCTCAAATCTCTTTACTGTGATTCTGGCAGCATCAGGGTTAAGTTTCACATGCAAGTTACAAATAATCTTTCCCTCCAAAAGCTAACATGGGCGCAGCCATGTTTTCCTAGTCACATGTTACCTTTCAGCCTATCAGCTGCACTCTGGTCTCAGCCTAATTATCCAGCAGCTGTACTCTAGACTCTGCTTAATCAGCCAGCCAATCCCTGCTTCCCAGCAGGTATAAATATCCTGTTCCTGGGGTGGAAAGATGTCAGTGCTTCAAGTGTCTTCAGTGATTCCAGTGTGCAGTTCTCCCATGGACTTTCTCTGCAGTACAGCCTGACTCTGCAATGTCTCATCATTGCACCCTGTGACTGGCAGTTTCCCGACACCGGCTTCCAGCGGTGCTCTGCCCTGCCAGTAACCATCGGTGTTCCGCCATCGATCTCCAGTAACCATCGGTGTTCCGCCATCGAGCTCCAGTAACCATCGGTGTTCCGCCATCGAGCTCCAGTAACCATCGGTGTTCCGCCATAGATCTCCAGTAACCATCGGTGTTCCGCAATCGATCTCCAGTAACCATCGGTGTTTCTACATCGATCCCGAGTCACCATCGGTGTTCCGCCATCGATCCCCAGTCACCATCGGTGTTCTGCCATCGATCCCCAGTCACCATCGGTGTTCCGTCATCGATCCCCAGTCACCATCGGTGTTCCGTCATCGATCCCAAGTCACCATCGGTGTTCCGTCATCGATCCCAAGTCACCATTGGTGTTCCGTCATCGATCCCTAGTCACCATCAGTGCTCTGTCATCGATCTCTAGCATCACCAGTGTTTCTGCATCTGATCTTCCATTACACTGGTATCTGACACCATTTCCAGCTCACCACCTGTGTCGGTTCTATCCGGCATTTCCCGGCAGTTCAGTCATCAGCTTCTGTTTCCTATCAGCTACCCAGTGCATCGGTGTTGGTAAGGAGTGGACATATCATCTCCAAGTCCTTCAAGACTGTGCTTAATTATACCACACCTAGAGACTACCTACAGTATATGCACTCCTGTTAACTGTGACTTATATGCTGTTCTTAATATTGCTAACTGCCGACATACGCTTGTGAGCTGAGTTTCAATAAAACCTTTGAGCTTTCCTTTGTTGTTGTGGTCACGCCTTCGGGCATCTGTGGTAAAGGTTCCCTGCATGTCTAAGAACCCTGTACTGCCTCCCAGGTTCACATATACCTCAGCTCCTACAATTGAGGCTTCCCCTGGTCAGCACCAGCCCTCAGTTGTGACATCAGCTCACATGTGTTTTGGAAAGCCAATAAGACAAATCCGGATACTGCCTTTCTGTCACTGTATAATGTACCTATACCTGTGTTTTCTATACTGTAAAAAACCTAATAAATATATATAAAAAAAAAAAGACAAATCTGGATAAATCCAAACTTGCGCTATTTTGGCGAAGAGAACTGAGTAAATCCGCACAGGCTCATCTCTAACTTATACATATATGTATAAGGGTATCCAGTCTCTAGGTCGTCCACACTTAGGTCGACCATGTCTAGGTTGACCACTATTGGCTGACAGTAAGTAGGTCGACATGGTTTCTAGGTTGATATGGTCTCTAAGTCGACATGTTCTAGGTCAACATGACAGAAGGTCGACATGAGTTTTAAAAAAAAAATGTTTTTTTAACTTTTTCATGCTTTACGATCTACTTGGACTACAATTGGGAATGGTAAGCCATGCGAGGGGACATGGTGCACTATTTGGGGTTCCCGGTCACTGTGAAGATAACGACACAAAAAACACCTCATGTCGACCTCCTGTCTTGTCGACCTTGTACATGTCGACCTAGAAACCATGTCGACCTACTTACTGTCAACCAACAGTGGTCGACCTAGACACTGTCGACCTAAGTGTGGTCGGCCCTATGATCCACACCCATGTATAAGATAGCTTGGTCCCTATAAAACACATTTTCTGGGTAATGTACCTTAATAAATATGTGTTCAATATCTACAATATTTGCTGTAATCTAACCCTGTAACCTGTTTCAACATAAGCATTATTTATGTACATTTCAATAAAAGAAATATGAGTATTAAGTGTATTCGTAGAAGTCTAACACTACCACCTGTGATATATACTGTAGATATACTGTAATAGCATTAAATCATTGAAATGGTGATAAAAGATACATCAATATAGTGACAGGTTTTTTGTTTTTAAAAAATCATGGTATCATAAAGTTAAACAAGAACAAACTACTTCTATAATTTTTTCTTAGGTTTTTTTACATTTCAGTAGAATGTTTATGATTAACATTTCTAGTACATGTCAACCAGTTTCTATATTTTGTAAAAAAAAAAAAAAAAAAAACTAAAACAAATGCTGTTATGATATTGGTGTAAAATGATAAAATAAATAGTTTCAACCAGATTCCTTTACATATATAGTTTATTCACTGATTTCAAAAATAAATAAATAAACTTGTACCCAGATGAACTTTTCTGACTGTCATGGTTGGACTCTGAGAGCACTGAGAGCTGGCAGCTTATACCGCTTTCAGATCGCAATACCAAGTCGCACCCGGGGACGGAGGCGGCATCGGGGGTTGGTGCGGAGGTGGCGCTGGGAGATGAGATCATCTCCACGCCACCTCTGCCTATACTGTTAACGGATCCCAGGTCACATCGACTCGGCAACCCGTTCACACTGCACCTGACCCGGAGATAACCCGGGAATAACCCTTCTTTATTCCTTAGTTGAAATACCAGGTCAGGCAGCACAGGAATTTTGTACTGACCCCTTTCACACTGCACAGCAACCCGGGTCACCCCAGCAATATACCGGGTCGATACAGAGTTATATGTGCGGTGTGAAAGGGGTAGTAATGATCCCACTGAGCATGCTCCTGCCATAGGATGGGGGGGGGGGGGGGGGGGGTATGTATCAAACCTTCTAAAGAGGAGAAGTTTCCCTTAGTAACCAGTCAGCTTCTACCTATCATTTATAGAATGTACTTTAAGCTGATTGGTTGTTATGGGCATCTTTTTCATTGGTCCTCTTTAGAAGGTTTGACATATCTCTCCCCATTGCAGTAACACTCTCATTAATAGCATACTTGCCTACCTTGTATGTCTCCGCTCCGGAAGAAGCCTTGAGAAGAGACGCAGCAGGATACTTCGGCCGGACTGTGTTGTCATTGGTCCTGACCACAAGATGGGGAAATGCCTGCAATTCACGGGTCCCTGGGTAGGGGGTGGGGCTAAATGTCGTGATTTACATTTTTGTCCCCTCCCACTTTACACAACTGCCAATATTTTATAGCTTTTAACCACATCCTGCCTGCTTCATGAGCGCGCATAATCCGTGTTGCTGTGCGGTCTGAAAGGGGCCAGTCGAGCGAACTGGTATTTAAACTCGGGTAGCGAGCAGGGTTGAATGCGTGTTCAACCCGGCTCGCTGTGCTGTGCGAGCGGGAAAGCCGGGTCGATGCAATGCGTTTCCCGATCACACTATAGGGACAGGTGGCCATTTTCTGAGTGATTTGTGTCCACAGCGCAAAGCTGCCACCGCGGGACTCCGGTGGGGTAAGTATAGTATATAGATGCAGTGTGATGCACTGCACCCATTATAAAAATGCCTATGGCTGCTGGGATATTTCCCCCCTTCCCCGCACCACCTAATGCACTTATCGCAGCAGACACCTCCTGGAAACTTACAAGTACTGAGGTAAGTAAACTTACCAGGACAGGCCTGCTGTTCCTGCTGCACGGTCATCAATCCCTGGTGTGTGCACTGATTCTCTTTTTCCTTCCTCTACAGACAGCAAGGCCAGCTGTGTAAAGCTACAAAAATGTGATAAACTGCGATAGAACTGCAATATAATTGCATAAAAATATATGAAAGACATTGCAAAAGCAATAATTTATCGAGGTTTATTTTAGATTGATACATACTGTATGATGAAAAATATCAAATTCATTGACGCGATAATATGCATAAAATGTACAATATTTACAGGTCTGCTTTTGTGAATAATGATACATCTCCCCCCAGGAGTACTACAAACCACAGAGGTTTTAAGTCTTCATTGAAAAACAAGCAAGTTTAATATCTAAAACATGAACTTACCCTCATTCCTGGTTATCTGTGCAGTTTCAGGAAAAATATGGACCAGTGTTCACTATATATATTGGATCAAAGCCAATAGTGGTGCTTTGTGGATATGATTTACTGAAAGAGACCCTGATAGACCAGAGAGATATATTCAGTGGGAGAGGGAATATGCCGGTGGCTGAATATGTGCTGAAAGGATACGGTGAGTGCATTGTGATGTCAATATATATACAGGTTGAGTATCCCATATCCAAATATTCCGAAATACGGAATATTCTGAAATACAGAATTGTTTGAGTGAGACTGAGATAGTGAAACCTTTGTTTTCTGATGGCTCAATGTACACAAACTTTGTTTAATACACAGTTATTAAAAACATTGTATTAAATGACCTTCAGGCTGTGTGTATAAGGTGTATATGAAACATAAATGCATTCTGTGCCTAGACTTGGGTCCCATCGCCATGATCTCATTATGGTATGCAATTATTGCAAAATACGGAAAAATCCGATATCCAAAATACTTCTGGTCCCAAGCATTTTGGATAAGGGATACTTAACCTGTATATTATATATATATATATATATATATATATATATATAAAATATTTTCTCTATAAATATAGGTCCGGTATTTACTAGAGATGTGTAGCGGGCACTTTTCGTGTTTTGTGTTTTGGTTTTGGGACTGGATAGGTTTTGCCAAAATCACCCTTGCGGGTTTTGGTTTTGGATCTGAATAGCTAAAATCACAGAATTTGGGGGTAATTTTGATCCTAAGGTATTATTAACCTCAATAACATTCATTTCCAGTCTATTCTGAACACCTCACAATATTGTTTTAAGGCCTAAAAGTTGCACCAAGGTAGCGGTATGACTAAGCTAAGTGACACAAGTGTGCGGCGCAAACACCTGGCCCATCTAGGAGTGGCATTGCAGTGTCAGAGAGGATGGCACTTTAAAAAACTAGTCCCCAAACAGCACATCATGCAAAGTAAAAGAGGTGCAATGAGGTAGCTGTATAACTAAGCAAAGCGACACAAGTGTGCGGCACAAACACCTGGCCCATCTAGGAGTGGCACTGCAGTGGCAGACAGGATGGCACTTAAAAAAACTAGGCCCTAAACAGCACATCATGCAAAGAAGTAAAAGAGGTGTAATGAGGTAGCTGTATGACAAAGCTAAGCGACACAAGTGTGCGGCACAAACACCTGGCACTGCAGTCCCACTGCACCAATGGTGGATACCAGACGCACATCTAACACCAACATAGCTTTCAAGGCCTCAGTTATCTGCTTTGCAACAGGATGACTGCTGTTATATTTCATCTTCCTCGCAAAGGACTGTTGGACAGTCATTTGCTTAGAAGAAGTAGTACAAGTGGTCCTCCGACTTCCTCTCTGGGATTACTATCGACTCCCAGCAGCAACAACAGCAGTAGTAGCAAGTGTTTATTGATCTTTCCTTATTTTATCCTCCAAATTTTTTGTTCTCCATTATTTTACTGAAGTTATATAACAAAATGCAGCACAGGAGAGCGTACCTCTACACCACACAGGGCAAACCCTGTAAAAAAAATTTGGATTAAACATTAATAACCCCTTTATTTGGAGTAAATATTATACAGCACAGACTTATACAGCAGCACTGGACATATGGCAGCAGAGGACACCGTCACTGTGACTGAACTAATGCAGCAAAAGACACCACCACTGACCTTATATGGCAGCACCACTGGACAGGAATTATACGGCAGTACCACTGGACTGGACTTATATGGCAGTATCACTGGACTTATACGGCACTACCACTGGACATATACGTCAGTATCACTGGATTTATACGGCAGTACCACTGACATATACGGCAGTATCACCGGAATTATATGGCAGTACCACTGTTCTTATACGCAGTGCTACTGGACTGGATTTATACTGTAGTACCACTGGATTTATACGTCAGTACCACTGGACATATACGGCAGTATCACTGGAATTATATGGCAGTACCACTGGACATATACAGCAGTACCACTGGACTGGATTTATACAGCAGTACCACTGGACATATACGGTAGTATCACTGGATTTATACGGCAGTACCACTGGACATATACAGCAGTACCACTGGACTGGATTTATACGGCAGTATTACTGGACATACACGGCAGTATCACTGGACTTATATGGCAGTACCATTGGTTTTTTACAGCAGCACAGGGACACCACCACTGGACTGATGCAGGACAACACAGCACCACTGCAACGGACTGGACTTATACAGCAGCACTGGACATATGGCAGCAGAGGACACCGTCACTGTGACTGAACTGATGCAGCAAAAGACACCACCACTGGACTGATGCAGCACAACACAGCACCACTGGACTGGACTTAAACAGCAGCACTGGACATATGGCAGCAGAGGACACCACCACTGTGACTGGACTGATGCAGCAAAAGACACTACCACTGTACTGATGCAGGACAACACAGCATCACTGCACTGGACTTATACAGCTACACTGGACATATGGCAGCAGAGGACACCACCACTGTGACTGGACTGATGCAGCATAATACACTACACTGGACTGAGCAGCACAAGACAGCACTGGAATCGCCACCCCACTTTACCGCACAGACACTGAGGATGGAGGCACGTCCTCTCGCTACACTCTCCATTTCCAGAGTGAAAATGGCGGTGACACGCGGCTCCTTATATGCAGTGTCGGACTGGGGCATGAAGGACCCACCGGGGGAATGCAGGGATAGGGGCCCATACTTAAGGGTGTGGCCAGCCTACAAAGGGGGTGTGGCCAACCTCCACAGAGGTTTGAAATACACAATAGTCTAGTGCAGTGTAATGCAACATATCTACCATGTATAATATAAGTGCACAGTCTGGAACCTGATCCCTAGAGGAAGGAGTGGGTACTCAGGCAGTGAGGCCTACTGGTGGTTTCCCTGGTACCCCTGTGGGCCAGTCCGACCCTGCTTATATGGAATCCAAAACCTGTGAGAATCCGATAGCGGGATGATGACATTTTGCCTCGTTCTGGTTTCCAAGTCTGGCGGTAAGTCCCGAGCCGGACTCGGATCCGGGGACGGGACGTGAGGTTTGGTAGGGTTCGGTTCTCTGAGAACCAAACCCGCTCATCTCTAGTATTTACATGTCTGCTCTACACTGCATTTATTATGCAGCATATGGCAGTGGTTCTCAAGCTGTGTGCCGTGGCACCCTGGGGTGCCGCGGAACCCCTGCAGGGGTGCCTCAGGTTAGTGGTCCAGGACCAATTCAAAATATTTATGGTCAATGTAATAGGCAAAACCAGTGCTGGTGGCTGCCACTTATAAAATATGTGGAAAAACAGAAGCAAATTGTGTCTCTTACCACACAGTTAACCTAAGGATGACATATAAACTTAATTTACTTAATTTAATATTTATTCTAAATTTCTCAATACTAACTTTTGTCCTAGTGGCCCCGTGAAAACAATTCTGATACTCTAGGGCGCAGTGATTCAAAAAAGTTTGAGAACCACTGGCATATCGTATGAATGTGCAGTACTGGATAGTATACAGTATCAAAGAGTCACACTTAACTTGATGAACATTCCCTCCCCCAGGTATCCTTGTCAGCAATGGGGAATGCTGGAAGCAAATGCGCCGTTTTGCACTTACCACCCTAAGGAATTTTGGCATGGGGAAGAGAAGCATAGAAGAGAGAATCCAGGAGGAGGCAATGTGTCTTGTAGAGGAATGTGGCAAAACTGAAGGTACAGAAAGACTTTATGGCTCATACTTCCCTTCTGTCTATGTCACCCTGCAGTAGGAGGGGCAGACCCCATATCTCGTAGCTCTCTTCTGTCTGTGTCACCCTGCAGTGGGAAGGGCAGGCCCCAGGTCTCATAGCTCCCTTCTGTGTGTGTTACCCTGCAGTATGAGGGGCAGGCCTTATGTCTCATAGCTCCCTCCTGTCTGTGTCACCCTGCAGTGGGAGGGGCAGACATCATGGGGTCTATTCATGAAGCAGCGAAAAGTGTGGAGAAGTGAGCAAGTGGAGAATTTGGCCATGGCAACCAATCAGTATTGAAGTAACATTTATAATTTGCATACTATACAATTGTACAGAGCAGCTGATTGGTTGCAATGGGCAACTTCTCCACAGGCTCACTTCTCCACACTTTTCAGTGCTTCATGAATAGACCTCCATGTCTTGTAGCTCTTTTCAGTCTGTGTTAACCTGCAGTGGGAGGGAAGGACACCATGTCTCATAGCTCCCTTCTGTCTGTGTCACCCTGCAGTAGGAGGGGCAGACCCCATGTCTCATAGCTCCCTTCTGTCTGTGTCATCCTGCATTAAGAGGGACAGACCTCGTGTCATAGCTCCCTTCTGTCTGTTTCACTATAGGGTATAATCAATTGCTGTCAGATTCATTCCGACATGCATTTGTCGGAATGGATCCAACAAGCCCTATTCAATGAGCGGACAAATCCGACTGTCTGATTTGAGCCAAATTCGACTGTCAGATTTGACCATTCCCGGTGTCCCGTCCGGGCTGCTGCTGTCAGCAGTCAGCCCTCCCCGTGTGTGAGATCACAGGGAGGGGTTGGAGGGAGCCTCAGATCCCCGCATAGCCACACAGCCTAGTGCCGACTGGGGAGTGCTGCCAGGAGAGAAAGGAGCCCGGCTGGGGGGACGGCCGTCAGGTACTTGCCTATGTGCCCTGTGCCCCTATTGCCCACCGCCCCGCTCACCGTCTCATTTCCTCAATCCAAATTTTTTTAAAGTCGGATTGAGATTGTCGGAAACGGGGCCAAAACCTATTTGATTTCGCCCTGTTTCCGACAGAAGCACGTGGACTGGCAGCTATTACGCCGATCCATGTGCTTTCCATCAAGTCAGAATTCCCAACTTGTCGGAAAAATTAGGGGTCTATTGAATAGGTCGGAACCCCTTCCGACCTAAAATTGTCAAAAACTACAGTCTTTCCAACAAGACGGCAGTTTCGACTTCAATTGAATATACCCCATGTCTCCTTGCTGTTACTGGTGTCACTGATATTGCTATTTGGTGTCTGTCTAGGGAAGCCGTTTGACCCCACGTTCCTCTTTAGCTGTGCTGTATCCAACATTATCTGCTCTATCGTGTTTGGGAAGCATTTTGAGTACAAGGATGAGCAGTTTTTGACTCTGCTGAGAAATATCTACAGGACCCTACGCTTCATGAACTCTACATGGGGTTTAGTGAGTATCAACATATCAGAATACTAAGTAGCGTAACTAACAAGGGTGCAGGGGTGCAGCTGCTATGGGGCCCGAACTGCTTCCAGGACCCACCAAAGAAAAAAAGAAGAAAGAAGCATTTTCTTGGACGCACTCTACCACTAATTATTTGTTTAAAATATCTATTCTTTATTGGATATACGTTAAAATTCTTAAGGAATTGGTGAAATACTAAAATATAGTGTGAATAAGAAAAACAAAATGTGATAATAAAAAACTACTTGTTTCCGAATGGTGATCCCTCAAAGTATTATTTCAATAAAGGCTATATTGCCTATAACATAGTATCCGTGTCTTTTATTGGTGTTGTCCTATAAACAGCTTTTTAGTAAATATAACAGGCTACCAGTATTGTTGCTTGTCCTTTAGCAACAGTTTAAAGTATGCTCTCATACAATGTAGCTACTATTGCTGTTCTTGTAAATTGTAGCTTATAAACATTGCTGACTCTCATACAATGTAGCTACTAGTGCTGTTTCTTATAAACTGTAGCTTACAAGCATTGCTGGCTCTATTATAAGGATGTATCTCTGTTAATCTTTCATGCAGGGGAGATATTTCCTCCACTAATTACCCTTAATAACCACAATTACTTGCAATTATATTCTTATATGCTGCAGTTATTAATTAGCTAGATTTTGTTGTATATTGTCCAGTTGTCTGTGATTAACACGTCATCCTTTCTATATTAATCAAGGGATATCTTTCCCAACTTGTCTAGTGTATTGTCTTATAAGCTATTTAATAAATCAATTAGCCTGTATATATCAACCATTACACTTCCATCCCATCTGAGTGATTGTATGTGTTTTTAGCAACCGTGCATAACACTGTTATTTCATTGTAATCTCTCTGTGTCAGTAGTATTTTCTATTCGTTTATTATTCTAATAGTACTGATTAATACTGGAGAGTAATTGGATTAAATGTATTATGATCACAGCACTGTATGACCTTGTAGGCTGTGATCATATGAGATGCAGGTATGCACTGGAAACCGGCCGCCCGTCTTAATGCCGCTGGCCGCACTGAGCTCAGCGTGTATGCGGGCTGACGCCGGGACTCCCTGCTCTCTCTCTCCGTCTGACGGCTTCACTCACGAAGCCACTGCCGGCAGCGGAGATCGTGAGAGGGGGCAATCACGGTCTGTTGCTTATCTCAGAGGAGGACAACACATTTGTATTTACATTTACACTTATAGACACATTATTAGCATTTGTTTAACTTTGAGTTCTAACACCACCCGGAAGCAGCCCACGGCCGTTCCACCTTAGGCTTCCTCAGGGCGCCCTGAGGAAGCCTAAGGTGGAACGGCCGTGGGCTGCTTCCGGGTGGTGTTAGAACTCAAAGTTAAACAAATGCTAATAATGTGTCTATAAGTGTAAATGTAAATACAAATGTGTTGTCCTCCTCTGAGATAAGCAACAGACCGTGATTGCCCCCTCTCACGATCTCCGCTGCCGGCAGCGGCTTCGTGAGTGAAGCCGTCAGGCGGAGAGAGAGAGCAGGGAGTCCCGGCGTCAGCCCGCATACACGCTGAGCTCAGTGCGGCCAGCGGCATTAAGACGGGCGGCCGGTTTCCAGTGCATACCTGCATCTCATATGATCACAGCCTACAAGGTCATACAGTGCTGTGATCATAATACATTTAATCCAATTACTCTCCAGTATTAATCAGTACTATTAGAATAATAAACGAATAGAAAATACTACTGACACAGAGAGATTACAATGAAATAACAGTGTTATGCACGGTTGCTAAAAACACATACAATCACTCAGATGGGATGGAAGTGTAATGGTTGATATATACAGGCTAATTGATTTATTAAATAGCTTATAAGACAATACACTAGACAAGTTAGGAAAGATATCCCTTGATTAATATAGAAAGGATGACGTGTTAATCACAGACAACTGGACAATATACAACAAAATCTAGCTAATTAATAACTGCAGCATATAAGAATATAATTGCAAGTAATTGTGGTTATTAAGGGTAATTAGTGGAGGAAATATCTCCCCTGCATGAAAGATTAACAGAGATACATCCTTATAATAGAGCCAGCAATGCTTGTAAGCTACAGTTTATAAGAAACAGCACTAGTAGCTACATTGTATGAGAGTCAGCAATGTTTATAAGCTACAATTTACAAGAACAGCAATAGTAGCTACATTGTATGAGAGCATACTTTAAACTGTTGCTAAAGGACAAGCAACAATACTGGTAGCCTGTTATATTTACTAAAAAGCTGTTTATAGGACAACACCAATAAAAGACACGGATACTATGTTATAGGCAATATAGCCTTTATTGAAATAATACTTTGAGGGATCACCATTCGGAAACGAGTAGTTTTTTATTATCACATTTTGTTTTTCTTATTCACACTATATTTTAATATTTCACCAATTCCTTAAGAATTTTAACGTATATCCAATAAAGAATAGATATTTTAAACAAATAATTAGTGGTAGAGTGCGTCCAAGAAAATGCTTCTTTCTTCTTTTTTTCTTTGGTAGCTTCATATGAGTCTAGGACTCAAAAGCATTTGGAGGGCACCTGCGAACAGGGTCATATAGGGTCGAGAGAAACCCCAAGTATTTTTAGTAACGCAGAGAGTACCATAATACAACTGAACTGTATACACAAAAAATTATAGTTAAAGAACTGGTGCGGGATTACACAAACTACATGTACATTGCTTCCAGGACCCGCTTTTCCCCCTCTACCCATTCATGGGTTGCTTTCATGGCCCGTAGCTCTCCTTCACCCCTGCTAAGAACGGCCTCCGCTGATATCATAATCCCCCATTCCCCCAATGCTGCAGTCTCACAGAGGATGCAGCAGAGGATGTGAGGTGGGTCTACCTGGCTGGCTCTGAGTGCCGCGATTTGTGGGTATTTAGAGGCGGGGCTTAATGGTGGAAAGTGCAGAGACCTCTGCTGGAGTCAGGTAGTGCTCGTTCCCCCTCCCTCTCTCTCTCTTTCTCTCTCTGCACCCCCCTCCCTCTCTCTCTCTCTGCCCCCCCTCTCTCTCTCTCTGATACTCTCTCTCCGTTGCTTCTGTCTCTTGCTCTCTCCCTGACAGTCTCTCTCCCAGACACTCTCTCCCTCTCTCTCTCCCTGACACTGTCTCTCTCTCTCTATCTGACATTGTTTCTCTCACCATCCCTTTCTCTCCCTGACACTGTCTTTCTCCCTCCCTGACACTGTTTCTCTCCTTGTCTCCCTGACACTGTCTCTATCTCTCCCCCTGACTGTCTCCCTGACACACTCTCTCTCCCTTAGACATTCTCTCTCCCTGACTGTCTTCCTGATACACTCTCTCCCTGAAACTCTATCTCTTTCGAACTGATGCCCTCTTTCTCACTCTCTGTCTCTCCCTATTTCTCTCCCTGACACTCTCTTACTCTCTCTCTATCTCTCTCCCTCCCTGACACTCTCTATCTCTCTTATTCCCTCTCTCCCCTCCCTCTCTTGTTCCTCCCCTTCTGTCCCCTCCCTCTCTCCCTGACTCCCTCTCTCTTGCTCCTCTTTCTCTTTCTCTCATTCTCTCTTTTTCCATGAAACCCTCTCTCTCTCTCTCTCTCTCTCTCTCTCCCTGACACCCTCTCTTCTTGCTCCTCTCTTGTCTCTCTCCCCCTTACACCCTTTTTGTTTGTAACTGTCTCTATCCTGCTCCCCTAAGTGGCATTGCAGTGACAACACCAGACAACATTAAGATTGCTGTGACCGCCACACAATATTGACAGCATTTTGGCATTTTAGTGACTTTCCTACATAACTAATTACCCTGGGCAGCACGGAAGGAAGGGGATGAGAGAGCAGAGATACAGCAGCAAAGTGCGGGGAGAGTGGCAGCTGCAGCTGGTAAGCCCTGCAGCCACCTTCATGTAGATGAAGGATGTCTCGTTCAAAAACATCCTTCACTTTTGTTGTAGGCCCCCACCAGGAGCCGGCAACCTGGGGCAGCTGCCTAAAGCTGCCTGATGGTAGCAACGGCCCTGCACACAGGAGGACACACCATAGTCTTTCTTTCTTTCTTTCTTTCTTTCTTTCTTTCTTTCTTTCTTTCTTTCTTTCTTTCTTTCTTTCTTTCTCTCTCACACTCACTCTATAGATGAACAGAGTCACACCCCGAAACGTTGATGTATTTTGGACATGATTTAATAGTTATTTACATTCAGTTTCTGAGTACCGCTTTTAGGGCCTAATTCAAGGGTGATTGCAAAACAACATTTTCCTCTAATCAGCAAAACCATGGCCCTCATTCCGAGTTGTTCGCTCGCTGCTATTTTTAGCAGAATTGCTAATAGGCTAAAATCCGGCAGTTCTGCGCATGCGTATGCACAGCAGGGCGCACGCGCTAAGTATTTTTACACAAAACTATGCTATTTTACTCACGGGCGAACAAAGCTTTTCAATCGCTCTGCTGATCGTAGTGTGATTGACAGGAAGTGGGTGTTTCTGTGCGGAAACTGGCCGTTTTCAGGGAGTGTGCTAAAAAATGCAGGCGTGCCAGGTAAAACGTAGGAGTGGCTGGAGAAACGGAGGAGTGGCTGGCCGGATGCTGGGCGTGTTTGTGACATCAAACCAGGAACTAAACGGACTGAGGTGATCGCAATCTAGGGGGTATATTTACTAAGCTCCCGACTATTTTTTGATTTGGACCGATTTGGTGTTTTTTCTTCAAAGTGTCATCTCGGGAATTTACTAAACTGAAATCACGGCAGTGATGAGGGCATTCGTATTTTTTTTTAAGTCAAAGAAAAAAAATATGAATGAATACACCATCGGTCAAATACGCCTATTTGATACAACTCGGTAATTTACTAAAAATTCTATTTCACAAACACTGCCGGCAATAGCCAAACACTGCCGTGAAAAAATACCATTCGTAAAAAAAAAGCAGTTTTAAAATAGACCTGCTTTTTTTTACTGTGTTCTGATAGGCATGCACGGATCCGTGAGATCCGTGCATGTTTATCAGTGGGAAGGGGTGGGAAAGTGTTAAAACATTTTTTTTAAAATGCGTGGGGTCCCCCCTCTTAAGCATAACCAGCCTCGGACTCTTTGAGCCGGTCCTGGTTATAAAAATATGGGGGAAAAATTGACAGGGGCTCCCCCATATTTGAACAACGAGCACCGGGCTCGGCGCCTGGTCCTGGTACAAAAAATATGGGGGACAAAAAGCGTAGGGGTCCCCCGTATTTTTTGAACCAGCACCGGGCTCCACTAGTCAGAGAGATAATGCCACAGCCGGGGGACACATTTATATAGGTCCCTGCGGCCCTGGCATTAAATCACTAACTAGTCACCCCTGGCTGGGGTACCCTGAAGGAGTGGGGATCCCTTAAATCAAGGGGCCCCCCCCTCCAGCCACCCAAGGGCCAGGGGTGAAGCCCGAGGCTGTCCCCCCCATCCAAGGGCGGCGGATGGGGGGCTGATAGCCAAGTGAAAAAAGAAGAATATTGTTTTTTGTAGCAAAATTACAAGTCCTAGCAAGCCTCCCCCGCAAGCTGGTACTTGGAGAACAACAAGTACCAGCATGCGGGGGGGAAACGGGCCCGCTGGTACCTGAAGTACTACTACAAAAAAATACCCAACAAAACACAGAACACACACACCATGACAGTAAAACTTTATTACATACATGCACACCTACATACATACATACATACATACTTACCTATGTTCACACGAGGGTCGGTCCACTTCTCCATGTAGAATCCACGGGGTACCTGTGAAAAAAATTATACTCACATAATCCAGTGTAGCTTGTGTCCTCTTTGCAATCCACGTACTTGGCAAAAAAACAAACCGGAAACCCGAACCACGCACTGAAAGGGGTCCCATGTTTACACATGGGACCCCTTTCCCCGACTGCCGGGACCCCCCCTGACTCCTGTCAAAGAGGGTACCTTCAGCCAATCAGGGAGCTCCACGTCGTGGCACTCTCCTGATTGGCTGTGCGCTCCTGAGCTGTCAGTCAGGCTGCGCACGGCAGAGATACAATGTAGCGCATAGGCGCTCCCTTGTATCCAATGGTGGGAACTTTGCGATCAGCGGTTGAGGTTACTCGCGGTCAACCGCTGACCGCAAAGTTCCTTAGGAGTAGGTCTGGAGGCCTAGTAAATATGCCCCCTAGGAGTAGGTCTGGAGCTACTCAGAAATTGCAAGGAAATACTTAATAGCAGAATTGCTAATCTTTCGTTAGCAATTCTGCTATGCTAAGATACACTCCCAGAGGGCGGCGGCTTTGCATTTGCATTTCTGCTAAAAGTAGCTAGCGAGCAAACAACTCGGAATGAGGGCCCATGTGCACTGTAGGTGAGGCGGATAATATGATTTTAATTACCTACCGGTAAATCCTTTTCTTGTAGTCCGTAGAGGATGCTGGGGTCCACTTTAGTACAATGGGGTATAGACGGGTCCCTTGGAAGCCATGGGCACTTTAAGAGTTTAATAGTGTGGGCTGGCTCCTCCCTCTATGCCCCTCCTACCAGACTCAGTATAGAAACTGTGCCCGAGGAGATGGACAACTTCGAGAGAAGGAATTTACACAGATAGTGGTGAGATTCAAACCAGCTCACACATACAAGCCAAACCAAGCTAACCAGCTTGAAACATAAGCAACGGCAGAACAACATTACTTAACCAAGTAACAACACAGTTCTAAACCAAGAACGAAGTAGTACTGAAGTAACCACTGCAGGATAAAGAAGCGCTGGGCGGGCGCCCAGCATCCTCTATGGACTACGAGAAAAGGATTTACCAGCTGGTAATTAAAATCCTATTTTCTCTTACGTCCTAGAGAATGCTGGGGTCCGCATTAGTACCATGAGGATGTACTAAAGCTCCCAGAATGGGAGGGAGAGCGCGCAGGCTCCTGCAGAACTGATTGACCAAACTTTAGGTCCCCAGAGGCCAAAGTATTGAACTTGTAGAACATAGCAAACGTGTTCGACCCAGACCAAGTAGCTGCTCGGCGAAGCTGTAAAGTCGAGGCACCCCGGGCAGCCGCCCAGGAAGAACCCACTTTCCGAGTAGAGTGAGCCTTAACAGATTTTGGACACGGCAATCTTGCCGTAGAATACTCGTCTGCTTAGAAGAAGGACACCCAACCTTGTTGAGATCATAAAGAACAAACAGAGAGTTCGACTTTCAGTGACAAGCAGTCCTCTTCACATAGATCTTCAAAGCCCTCACAACATCCAAGGACTTAGAGGGAAGTGAGGAATCAGTAGCCAATGGCACCACAATAGGTTGGTTGATATGAAATGCTGACACAACCTATGGAAGGAACTGCTGTTGCTTCCTGAGCTCAGCTCTATTTTCATGGAAAATTAAGTAGGGGCTTTTACAGGACAAAGCCCCCAATTCCAACACACGTCTAGCAGATGCTAACGCCAACAGTGTGACAGCCTTCCAAGTAAGAAACTTGACCTCAACCTCCTGTAAAGGCTCGAACTAATCCGATTGAAGGAATTGCAACACCACGGTAAGTTCCCAGGGTGCTGTAGGAAGCACAACGGGAGGCTGGATGTGCAGAACCCCTTTCGAGAAAGTCTGAACCTCAGGGAGGGCAGCCAATTGTTTCTGGAAGAAAAATGGATAAGACCGAAATTGGGACCTTTATGGATCCCAAACGTAGGCCCACATCCACACCTGCTTGCAGGAAGAGTACAAACCGTCCAAGTTGAAACTCCACCGTAGGAAATTTCTTAGGTTCACACCAAGACACATACTTTTTCCAAATCCAATGTAAATGCTTAGACATTACTCCTCTCCTAGCCTGTATGACCGTAGTCAGAATGCCCTTCCGAGCTAAGATCTGGCGTTCAACCTCCGTGCCGACAAACGTAGCCATGGTAAGTCTTGATAAGTGAACGGCCCCGTTGCAGAAGGTCCTCACGAAGAGGAAGAGGCCTCGGATCTTCCAGCAGGAACTCCAGAAGATTCGTGTACCAAGCTCTTCTTGGCCAGTCAGGAGCAATGAGGATCGCCTGAACTCCTGTCTTTTTGATGAGTTTGAGAATCCTTGGGAAGAGCGGAAGTGGAGGGAACACATACACTGACTTGAACACCCACGGAGTGACCAGGGCATCCACCGCCACTGCCTGTGGATCCCTATACCTAGAACAGTACCTCCGAAGCTTCTTGTTGAGGCATGAGGCCATCATGTCTATTTGAGGTACGCCCCAAAGACTTGTCACCTCTGCGAACACCTCTAGGTGGAGGCCCCACGCTCCAAGATGGAGATCGTGTCTGTTGAGGAAGTCCGCTTCCCAGTTGTCTACTCCCGGAAAAAAGATTGCTCACCGCGTGCTTTTCCACCGA
Source organism: Pseudophryne corroboree (assembly GCF_028390025.1). Lineage (NCBI taxonomy): Eukaryota > Metazoa > Chordata > Amphibia > Anura > Myobatrachidae > Pseudophryne > Pseudophryne corroboree. The sequence goes on from NC_086451.1 coordinate 406,595,934, forward strand.
GAGGAAGATTCCTGTTACCTCTGACATTGCAGCTCGGCTCTTCGTTCTGCCCTGTCGGTTTATGTAGGCCACCGTCATTACCTTGTCCGACTGCACCTGAATGGCCTGATCTTGCAGAAGATGTGCTGCTTGTAGAAGACCATTGTACATGGCTCTTAGTACCAGAATATTTTTTGGAAAGATGGATTCCAGACTTGACCACCTTTCTTGGAAGCTTTCCCCTTGGGTGACAGCACCCCAACCTCTGAGACTTGCATCCGTGGTTAGAAGGATCCAGTTCTGAATCCATAACCTGCAGCCCTCGAGAAGGTGAGGCATTTGCAGCAACCATAGGAGTGAAATCCTGGCTATCGGCAACAAACGTATTCTCTGGTGCATGTACAGGTGAGATCCCGACCACTTGTCCAGGAGATTAAGTTGGAAGGACCGTGCATGAAATCTTCCATACTGCAGAGCCTCATAGGAGGCAACCATCTTCCCCAGAAGGCGAATGCACTGTTGAACCGATACCCCAGCTGTCCTCAGGACATCCCGGACCATTGTTTGTATCACCAATGCTTTCTCCACAGGTAGAAATACCCTCTGCACTACTGTGGCGAGTATCATCCCTAGGAAAGAAAATTTCCTTGTCGGCTCCAAATGTGATTTTGGAAGATTCGGATCCATCCATGATCCCTGAGCAGTCGAGTCGTGAGAGCAATGGACTGTAACAAACTCTCCCTGGACGATGCATTTATCAGCAGATCGTCCAGATATGGAATTATGTTCACTCTCCGCTTGCGGAGTACCATCATCTCTGCCATCACCCTGGTGAACACCCTCTGTGCCGCGTAGAGGCCGAATGGCAGTGACTGGAAGTGATAGTGACAGTCCAACAGCGCAAATCTGAAATAAGCCTGATGTGGTGGCCAAATCGGAATGTGGAGGTACGTATCTCTGATATATAGGGATACCAGGACTTCCCCCTCCTCCAGATCTGAGATCACCGCTCTCAGAGACTCCATTTTGAACTTGAATTCCCTCAAATAAGGGTTTAACGACTTCAGGTTCAAAATCGGTCTGACCGAACCATCCGGTTTCGGTACCACAAATAGTTTTGAATAGTAACCCTTGCTTTCCAGATGAGGTGGAACTAGAACAATGACATTTGCCTTTTCCAATTTTTGAATGGCTTCCTGTAGGATAGCCCTTTCTGTCAGCAAAGCTGGTAAGCCTGATTTGAAGAATCTGTGAGGTGGGAGCTCTTGAAACTCCAGCCTGTACCCCTGGGACACAATGGCCCTCATTCCGAGTTGTTCGCTCGCTAGCTGCTTTTAGCAGCTTTGAACACTTTAAGCCGCCGCCTACTAGGAGTGAATCTTAGCTTTGCAGAATAGCGAACGAAAGATTCGCAAAATAGCGAATAGAATTGCGATCAGAAATTTCTTTGCAGTTTCCGAGTAGCTCGATACTTACTCTGCCACTGCGATCAGTTCAGTCAGTTTCGTTCCTGGTTTGACGTCACAAACACACCCAGCGTTCGTCCAGACACTCCCCCGTTTCTCAAGCCACTCCCGCGTTTTTCCCAGAAATGGCAGCGTTTTTCCGCACACTCCCATAAAACGGCCAGTTTCCGCCCAGAAACACCCACTTCCTGTCAATCACACTCCAATCACCAGAACGAAGAAATTTCTTCGTTAAGCCGTGAGTAAAATACCAAACTTCTTAGCAAATTTACTTGGCGCAGGCGCGGTGCGAACATTGCGCATGCGCAGTTTGCGAAAAATCGCTGCAATGCGAAGAAAAATAAAGAGCGAACAACTCGGAATGAGGGCCAATATCCTGTAATCAGTGATCCAGGCCAGAAGACACCCAGACATGACTGAAATGTCTGAATCTCGGGGGTCATTCCGAGTTGTTCGCTTGTTATATTTTTCTCGCAACGGAGCGATTAGTCGCTAATGCGCATGCGCAATGTCCGCACTGCGACTGCGCCAAGTAAATTTGCTATGCAGTTAGGTATTTTACTCACGGCATTACAAGGTTTTTTCTTCGTTCTGGTGATCGTAATGTGATTGACAGGAAGTGGGTGTTTCTGGGCGGAAACTGGCCGTTTTATGGGTGTGTGTGAAAAAACGCTACCGTTTCTGGGAAAAACGCGGGAGTGGCTGGAGAAACGGAGGAGTGTCTGGGCGAACGCTGGGTGTGTTTGTGACGTCAAACCAGGAACGAAACTGACTGAACTGATCGCAGATGCCGAGTAAGTCTGGAGCTACTCAGAAACTGCTAAGAAGTGTCTATTCGCAATTCTGCTAATCGTTCGTTCGCAATTTTGATAAGCTAAGATTCACTCCCAGTAGGCGGCGGCTTAGCGTGTGCAAAGCTGCTAAAAGCAGCTTGCGAGCGAACAACTCGGAATGACCCCCCTCATTCCTACCCGCCTGCTGTAAAGGCTAGGAGGTCCAACATGCTGAGGATTTTGAGGAAACAGAGCCAGGCTTCTGTTCCTGGAATCCTGCAGGTGCATGTTTTCTAGATTTTCCCCGACCACGGCCAATATTTACTAAAAATCCGAATTTGTCCGATTTGTGTTTTTTTTTCTAAGTCCCAACACGGGAATTCACTAAGCACAAATCTCGGCAGTGTTTGGGCTATTCGTAATGGTTTGATTGGCAAAGTTCAGAAATACGAATGAATAGACCATCGGTCAAACACAGCTGTTATTTCACACAACACGGGTATTCACTATTCATTCGTATTTGGGTGTTAGTCTCTGAGTGCTCAAGTGCGGGTGTATTTTTTTGCGACTCGTTAAAAAAAGCAGCAAAAAAATAGACCTGCTTTTTCCAGTCGAGTTTGGATAACCATGCACGGATCAGTGAGATCTGTGCATGGTTATCTATGGGAAAGGGTCTGTTTACTGTAAAAACTGGGGGGGGGGAATTTGTGTGGGGTCAACCGCTGATCGCAAAGTTCCCACCATTGGATACAATGGAGCGCCTATGCGCTACATTGTATCTTCAGTGCGCAGCCTCAATCACACTACAGGAGCGCACAGCCAATCAGGAGAGTGCCACGACGTGGCGCTCCCTGATTGGCTGAAGGGACCCTCTTTGACAAGAGTCAGGGGGGGTCCCAGCAGTCGGGGAAAGGGGTCCCATGTGTAAACATGGGACCCCTTTCAGTGCGTGGTTCGGCTTTTTGGGTTTGTTTTTTTGCCAAGTACGTGGATTACAAAGAGGACAGAAGCTACCCTGGATTATGTGAGTATACATTGTTTCTCAGGTACCCCGTGGAGTCTACATGAATAAGTGGACCGAGCCTCGTGTGAACATAGGTAAGTATGTATGTGTGTAGGTGTGCATGTATGTAATAAAGTTTTACTGTCACGGTGTGTGTGTCCTGTTTTTTGTTGGGTATTTTTTTGTATTAGTACTACAGGTACCAGCGAACCCGTTCCCCCCCCCCACATGCTGGTACTTGTGGTTCTCCAAGTACCAGCTTGCGGGGGAGGCTTGCTGGGACTTGTAGTACTGCTACAAAAACAATATTCTATTTTTTTCACAAGGCTATCAGCCCCCCATCCGCCGCCCTTGGATGGGGGGGACAGCCTCGGGCTTCACCCCTGGCCCTTGGGTGGCTGGTGGGGGGGAACCCTTGATTTAAGGGGTTCCCACTCTTCCAGGGTATCCCGGCCAGGGGTGACTAGTTAGTGATTTAATGCCAGGGCCGCAGGGACCAAGATAAAAGTGTCCCCCGGCTGTGGCATTATCTCTCTGACTAGTGGAGCCCGGTGCTGGTTCCAAAAATACGGGGGACCCCTACGCTTTTTGTCCCCCGTATTTTTGGCACCAGGACCAGGCGCAGAGCCCGGTGCTGGTTGATCAAATATGGGGGAACCCCTGTCATTTTTTCCCCCATATTTTTTCAACCAGGATCGGCTCAAAGAGCCAGAGGCTGGTTATGCTTAGGAGGGGGTACCCCACGCAATTTTTTTCAGATTTTAAAACAATTTAAACACCTTTTTAAGGTACACAATGAAGCCCTGCACGGATCTCACAGATCCGTCCAGGATTCCTTGTGTTTTGTCAGTCAGTGTTTTACTCATCACTCCCGTAAAACACTGCCTGACATTACGAATCATATCAACATCGGAAAATACGAATTTGGAAAAGTCGGCAGCTTAGTGAATGACCGTATCAGGATTCAAAAAGTTGCAGTAAAATGCACCCGATACCATTCGAGATCAAACACTCTTAAAAACGGCAAAAACACGAATCTTTGTAAATATACCCCCACGTGTTAAGAAAGTGTGTGTGTGTGTGGGGGGGGGGGGGGGGGGCTTGGACTTCTTAACCTTTGCAGTCCGAAAGGACTGCATTGTAAACGTAGAAAATAATTTCTTCAGTGTCTGAGTGGGAAGAAAGGTTGACTTACCCATGGATGCCGTGGAGATCCACGCATCCAATGCTTCCCCAAATAGAGCCTGACCTGTGAAGGGTAGGTTGTCCACACTACTCTTGGATTTCGCGTCTGCAGACCATTGGCGCAGCCAGAGTCCCCTGCATGCCAAGACAGCCATGGAAGATGTCCTTGCATCCAAATGACCCAGGTCCTTCATGGCCTCCACCATGAAACCAGCAGAATCCTGTGTGTGACGTAAAAACATTTCAATGTCACTTCTATCCAGAGAATCTAATTCCTCTAGTAATGTGCCAGACCACTTTACTATGGCTTTAGAAATCCATGCACAGGCAATGGTGGGCCTTAACGCCACGCTTGAAGCAGTGTATATGGATTTGAGCGTAGTCTCAATCTTGCATTCTGCAGGTTCTTTCAAAGCGGTAGACCTAGGGACAGATAAAACCACCTTTTTAGACAGCCTAGATACAGAAGCGTCTACCATAAGGGGTTTTCCCACTTTTCCCTATCCTCCCCAGGAAAAGGAAAAGCAACAAGAACCCCATTTGGGATCTGCAATTTTTTTCTCCGGGTTTTCCCAGGATTTTTTAAATAATGCATTTAATTCCTTAGACGCAGGGAGGTCAGGGATGCATTCTTATTGTCTGTAAAGAACGCCTCTTTGACCTGCTCAGGTGCTTTGTCAGTGATGTGTAACACATCCCTAATGGCCTCAATCATGAGCTGCACCCCCTCTGCAGGGGAGGCAGATATAACATATGTAAAAATAAAGCAGCCAGTATTTACCCTGCTCAGAAACAAAATAACCAGTGATGTGCACCGGAAATTTTTCGGGTTTTGTGTTTTGGTTTTGGATTCGGTTCCACGGCCGTGTTTTGGATTCGGACGCGTTTTGGCAAAACCTCCCTGAAAATTTTTTGTCGGATTCGGGTGTGTTCTGGATTCAGGTGTTTTTTTACAAAAAACCCTCAAAAACAGCTTAAATCATAGAATTTGGGGGTCATTTTGATCCCATAGTATTATTAACCTCAATAACCATAATCTACACTCATTTACAGTCTATTCTGAACACCTCACAATATTATTTTTAGTCCTAAAATTTGCACCGAGGTCGCTGGATGGCTAAGCTAAGCGACACAAGTGGCCGAAACAAACACCTGGCCCATCTAGGAGTGGCACTGCAGTGTCAGACAGGATGGCACTTCAAAAAAATTGTCCCCAAACAGCACATGACGCAAAGAAAAAAAGAGGCGCACCAAGGTCGCTGTGTGACTAAGCTAAGCGACACAAGTGGCCGACACAAACACCTGACCCATCTAGGAGTGGAACTGCAGTTTTCTAGCGAGAGGATGAGTGCTTCCATCCTCATGTGAATCTGAACCACTAGCCATGGACATAGGCCAGGGTCTCAGCCGTTCCTTGCCACTCCGTGCCGTAAATGGCATATTGGCAAGTTTACGCTTCTCATCAGGCTCTTTCAATTTTGATTTTTGGGTAATTTTACTGAACTTTTGTTTTTTGGATTTTACATGCTCTCTACTATGACATTGGGCATCGGCCTTGGCAGACGACGTTGATGGCATTTCATCGTCTCGGCCATGACTAGTGGCAGCAGCTTCAGCACGAGGTGGAAGTGGATCTTGATCTTTCCCTATTTTAACCTCCACATTTTTGTTCTCCATTTTTTAATGTGTGGAATTATATGCCAGTATCAATAGCAATGGCCTACTACTATATATACTGCGCACAACTGAAATGCACCACAGGTATGGATGGATAGTATACTTGACGACAGAGGTAGGTAGAGCAGTGGCCTTCCGTACCGTACTGCTATATATACTGGTGGTCACTGTCAGCAAACTGCAAAACTAAAATGCACCACAGGTATAGAATCTAGATGGATAGTAAACTTGACGACACAGAGGTAGGTAGAGCAGTGGCCTTCCGTACCGTACTGCTATATATACTGGTGGTCACTGTCAGCAAACTGCAAAACTAAAATGCACCACAGGTATAGAATCTAGATGGATAGTATACTTGACGACACAGAGGTAGGTAGAGCAGTGGCCTTCCGTACCGTACTGCTATATATACTGGTGGTCACTGTCAGCAAAACTCTGCACTGTACTCCTCCTATATAATACTGCTTGTCCCCAGTCCCCACAATAAAGCAGTGTGAGCACAGATATATGCAGCACACTGAGCACAGATATGGAGCGTTTTTCAGGCAGACAACGTATAATACTGGTGGTCACTGGTCAGCAAAACTCTGCACTGTACTCCTCCTATATAATACTGCTGCTCCCCAGTCCCCACAATTAAGCAATAAGCACAAATATTTGCATCAACATTAATAAACGGAGAGGACGCCAGCCACGTCCTCTCCCTAACATTTCCAATGCACGAGTGAAAATGGCGGCGACGCGCGGCTGCTTATATAGAATCCGAATCTCGCGAGAATCCGACAGCGGGATGATGACGTTCGGGCGCGCTCGGGTTAACCGAGCCATACGGAAGAATCCGAGTATGCCTCGGACCCGTGTAAAATGGGTGAAGTTCGGGGGGGGGTACGGTTTCCGAGGAACCGAACCCGCTCATTACTAAAAATAACCCACTCAAATCTAACTCTCTCTGCACATGTTATATCTGCCTCCCCTGCAGTGCACATGGTTTTGCCTAACTGCTAACGATAGATAGATAGATAGATAGATAGATAGATAGATAGATAGATAGATAGATAGATAGATAGATAGATAGATAGATAATACAGGGAATGGCGGCACTCAAGGTCAGATCCAAAAAGAACGGGTCACCACAACCTCTTGTAATTCAGCGTTTACATTATTATACAAATTTTCATCAGGAATGTTGAATTACAATAGGCCGTGGTGATCTGTTCTTTTTGGATGTGACTGTGAGTGCCGTCATTCCCAATATTATTATACTTAATGTGGAGGGCACCTGGGATGCTGTATACACATATATAGATGCACACACAGGGGGTGGTCACAGTGTATAAACATATATATATATATTCGCCCCACAGCAGATGGCAACATGCCTCACTCTCCCCTTGCAGTATTCAGCATCCATCCGACCCGCGCATGGAGATAGGAGCTCTGGGCAGGTACTCAGAAAGGAGCCTCGCCCAACCCCCGATCATCCGCTGCTGCTGCCTCCCACACCCGGCCACCACTACAAAGCCCTCAGCGAACCAAACCTGGGCACAGTTCATTCTTGTCAGCTCATCCACAATGACAGTGCACTGTGCAGGAGAGGAGATCGAGCGGCGTGAGGTGCCAGCTCAAATAAATGTAACCTCCATTAAATAGCCCTGTCATCAGGGCCCCTGGGACTCACCGGGCCCTAAGCATCTGCTTGGGTTGCTTTGTGGTAAATCTGCTACTGCATAGTACATCTCCCCCAAAGCCTGTAAAGTGGCAATTAGGAGCTGATTGGTTGATACTTTATCTCTCTCCACTTTATTTCCAACGTTTGATACATCTCCCGCAATATCATATGGATGCGTGCCAATTTTGGGTAAAATGTATCAAACCTTCTAAACTGAAGAAGTGGCTGAAAGAGAAGGTGCCCATGACACCAATCAGCTTATATATAACATTTTATAGAATGTATATTGTAGCTAGCACTGTCCTGGCAGGGTAAATATAGTACCAGTATTACAGAGACTTGGCTAGATGAAAATGCAGCACCAATCTTGGAAGCTGCAGTTCCAACAAACTACTCTGTCATTCACAACCCCAGACTGGACCACAGGGGACGGGGTGGCCATCTGCTATAAAAAAGCACTTAAACTTAGGGGCTGCTCAGTGGAAATTACTCATTTGAGTATATCGCTGCCCAGAATTCTACATAATTAGGTTTCAGAGTTCTTCTTATTTACTGCCTCCTTGGAGATGGGAAGATATTTCTACAAGAGTTTGCAGGTTACTGGACTAGTTCTGGAGCATCAAAGATGGCTGATCCTTGGGGATTTCAATGCATGGGTTGACGATGACCTCACTCAACTTGGCCAAGATCTCCTGTGCACAAAATTCTTTGCAGATAAAATATCCACCATCCGGGCTGGAATCTGCACAGTGACACCAAAGGAGATCCTGCCAATGTAAGCCACCTGTCTTCATGGAACAACTTTGACCAAGTGGAAGTAAAAGACATTGATGAAATTACCCGAATGTTGTGTCCCACTACGTGTGATCTGGACCCTGCCTCAACCAAGCTTTTATTAGGGTGTATGGAAATAACTGGCCCTGTATTTGCAAAAATAGTTCAATGCTCTTTGCAGACAAGCATTTTTCCTTAACCACTAAAGGGAGCAACTGTCAGACAACTTCTTAAAAAATCTAATTTAGACCCCGACTGCATGTCCAACTACAGGCCAGTATCAAACCTTCCTTTTCTAGGAAAGGTTATTGAGAAAGTGATTGCTACTCAACTAGAAACCCGCCTGTCAACCCATGACATTTATTAATCCATTCCAGTCAGTATTCAGGAGAAGACATAGTACCAAAACAGCCCAGGTATGGGTTGGGTATGTGTGACCACCGCTGGGAATGCCAGTGGGAAGGGGGGGTGCAAAAAAGCCCCTTGTGGGCTCTCTGTCAATAGTTCCTGTTAGACTGTCAGGTTTTAGAGAGGGCAAGATGTAGCCATCGGTAAATGTGACCACTGGTCACATAACTACACCCCCCTGGTATGCGTGCTTAATGATCTTCTTATGGCAAGAGACAGAGGTGACGGTACACTCTTAATCCTTCTGGATCTCTTTGCAGCATTTGACACCATGGACCATGGGATTCTAATTGAGCGCCTGAAGAATTTCTGTGGACTGGATGACACAGTCCTTTGCTGGTTCAAATAATTTCTTGCTGGCAGAGTTTCGTCTGGAGTATACTCTTCATCACCCGTGCCATTGACTTGCGGTGTCCCACAGGGTTCTATACTATCTCCCATGCTTTTGGCAGTATACATTGTACCACTGGGTGAAATAATCAGACGTCATGGCCTGGTCTACCACTCCTATGCAGGTACTGATAACCCAATAACAACTCTATATGGTTGTCTATCTGAGCTCCACGAGTGGATGAGTGCCAGTTGGCTGCAACTGAACCCTGATAAAACAGAAATCCTGATGGTAGGTCACAGAATGAGACTTCAGCATAGCCAACTGACAGGACTTACGGTTGGGAGTTCAGAACTATAAAACACTGAACATGTGCGGAATCTTGGTTTGGTCCTGGATAGTAGTCTGACACTTAAACATCAGGTATTAGCCACAATCAAATCCTCATTCTTTCATCTGATGAACATAGCCAAAATCAAGCACTTAATTCCCTCAGAAGAGCTGTCTAAAGTCATACATGCATTTGTATCATAACACCTAGACTACTGCAATGCCCAAAAGCAGCAAAAGAATTACGCTGCTTGCAGATGGTACAAAATGCAGCTGCCAGGCTATTAACTAACCAGCCCTGTTCCAGCCACAAAACACCCATCCTCTACTCCCTTCACTGGCTGCCTGTAAAATGGCGAATCATTTTCAAGATTGCCTTACTCACTTTCAAAGCCCTGCATGACCAGGGACCAAGGCACTTGAAGAAGCTTCTGATTCCTCAATGTCCCACTTGATTATTATGATCTGTAGATGTAGGACTACTAACAGTACAGTAGAATCTCCATGAATTCATCTGCTTTCAGCTTTGTGGCTCCAACTCTATGGAACTCTCTTCGCTGCACAGTTCAAGAAGCCTCCACTCTAGAATCCATTAAAAATAGACTCAAAATTTACCTATTTGCTCACGCATTTCACTAATATCTACTGTTAAGCTTATTTTGGATTGTGAGCTGTAATAGGTAAATTAAAAGCACTTTGAGTCCTATTAGGAGAAAAGTGCTATATAAATATTATTATTATTATTATTATTATTATTATTATTATTATTATTACATATTGTAGTAAGAATGCCGCTAAACATTGTGAAAAGGACCAAAAATGTTCTCAACAATCCATAAATGGAGCCCTAATCTGCTATACTGACTTGATTTTGTAGATTTTCTACTACTTCCATGGGCTGCTGATCAATGTTCCTGGGCCCCACCAGCAAGGTGTGCAATGTCTGACAGCTCTTAAAACATTTGTCAAGGAGAGGGTGAAAAGCAGCTTGAAGACCCTGGATGCCCTCTCTCCCCGGCACTTTATTGACTGTTTTCTGATTAAGATGCAGCAGGCAAGTAACAAAATGTCCTTATGTTAAATATTTTTTTTGTTTGCTGTCTTGGGGGCATATTTACAAAAGGTCGATTTCCATCGATTTTATAATTTTTAACTAGAAATGTGCCCTGGACCATTTTTGCTTGATTTGGAGTTGGCTCTGATTTGAATATGGATTTGGATTTGCAAAACTGCCGTGACTGGTTTTGAATTTGAATTTGCATTTATTTTTTTAAATTGACAAAAAAGCTAAAATCACATCATTTGGGCCTTTTTTGTTCTTAGAGTATTATTAACCTCAATAACATTTATTTCCAGTCATTTCCAGTCAACTTTGACCATCTCACAGATCACAATTGTTTTCACCAATATTGGCCAAATGCTGCAGTGATCTGGCTGGTTACTAAGTGATAGAGCAGCCGCACATATACATGGCAGTTTATAGCACATCTACTGTATGAAACATTGCCATTAGGGTAAAGCGCATCAAACAGTACAAACAATAGATCTATATATATGTATTTTTTTCTGCTTTTCAACATGCAGCTTAGTTCAAACTGCATGGAGTCACAGGGCTTATAGATGCACGTGAACAAAGTGCACTAAGGTAAAGCGCATCAAACAGTATAAACAATAGAACAATGTATTTTATTTTATTTTTCTGTTTTTGAACTTGCAGCTCAGTTCAAACTGTATGGAGTCACAGGGCTTTGTACAAAGTGCACTAGAGTAAAGCACACCAAGCAGTACAAACAATAGAACTATATATATTTTTTTTCTTTCTGTGTTTTTGAACTTGCAAATTGGTTCAAATTGCATCACAGGGTTTATAGATGCATGTTAAGTCCATGACTTCTCCAGCGGCACCCCCGCTCTGTGCCTGAATCACATCACCATACTTTTGTATGGTGATTGCAATTCATGAAGCAATGGAAAGCTCAGCTTTCCATTTCTCCATGCAGTTCAGGTTCGCCATCTCAGAATGGTGTAGCCTGTACTGCGGTGTGTTAACTGCAGGGAAGCTCAATGCTTCCCTGCTCTCTACCCGGCACCCAATGTTGGCTCCGCCCCCCTTACCTCCAAGCAGCCTGCCGGGAGTTCAATGGGCAGCACATGCACAGAGGGACCCACTGGCATACTCCAGACAAAAGGGGACCACTGGAGGAGTCAGCGTTGCTGGAGACCCAGATACTCCATCATAACGTCGAACTGATGCGATGTATAGTGATAAGTAACAATTTGCTTCTTTTTTCTTTATGAATTATGACCAGAAGCTGGTCAGACATTGAAGGATAATTGTTTAGATCAGCCAATAAAACAACCAATCTGAATAATTATCATTCAGTGCATGGACATAAACAATAATCATTTGCAGCCTGAAAACATCTGAAAGATGGTCTGAATCATTTGGTTTGATTATCAAACCTTTCTATTCCTTCCAGTGGTGCAAGTAAAATAAATGTCTTATAGGTACTGTGTGCATGTGTGCCAAAAAAAATGGGTGTGGTCAAATGCCACATGGGGCGTGGCCAATTAAAATGGGGGTGTGATACACATATGGGGGGCCAGATACACATATGACCCCAATAGTACCAGATACATGTTGCCCCACAGTGCCAGATATACATTGCCCCACAGGGCCAGATACACAAATGCCCCCACAGTGCCAGATACACAATGCCCCCACAGTGCCAGATACACAATGCCCCCACAGTGCCAGATACACAATGCCCCCACAGTGCCAGATGCACAATGCCCCAACAGTGCCAGATACACAATGCCCCACTATGTCAGATACACATTGCCCCACTGTGCCAGATACACATTGCCCCACTGTGCCAGATACACATTACCTCACTGTGTCAGATACACATTACCCCACTGTGCCAGATACACATTACCCCACTGTGCCAGATACACATTGCCCCACTGTGCCAGATACACATTACCCCACTGTGCCAGATACACATTGCTCCACAGTGCCAGATATACATTGCCCCAAAGTGCCAGATATACATTGCCCCACTGTGCCAGATATACAATGCCCCACTGTGCCAGATATACGTTGCCCCACAATGCCAGATATACATTGCCCCACTGTGCCAGATATACATTGACCCACTGTGCCAGATATACATTGACCCACTGTGGCCCCCCACCCGCTGCTCACCGCTGCCTGTTCTGTTGCTATGTGAGGGGAGGAGAGCTCAGCGCCTCTCCTGCCCTTCAATGCACGTGAAGTCCAGTGAGGTCTCCGGCGGCAGGTATCTCAAATGAGGCGCCGGCTCATTAGCCAATCAGAGCTCGCAGACCGACAGCCAATCAGGAGCCGCGGCTGCTGGCCTGCGAGCTCTGATTGGCTAGCACCCCACCGCTGCCACTGGAGAGTGAGACCCGGCATCACAGAGAATTGAGGGGCAGGAGAGGCGCTGCGCTCTCCTCCCCTCACACAGCAGCCAGCGGGATGCAGGTATGGTGGATGGCCCGATGGTACGGCGTACCGGCTGAGAATTTCTTACTGGTACGCCGTACCGCCTCGTACCGCCATACTTGCAGTGCTGGTTCCATCTGAGTAACATTCAGCCCATTCCACACTGAAGTGTATGGAGTTGTTCCGATTATCAGGACACCGATCTTCCTCCAATCTGTCTTTTGGGTCCCCTGCACTAAGGGGTACATTTACTAAAGCTTCTAAAACAGAAAAGTGATGGTGTTGCCCATAGCAACAAATCAGATGCTGTCTATAATTTTCTAAAAGGCAATAGAGAAATGGTAGACAGCATCTGATTGATTGGTTGGTATGGGCAACATCACCAATTCTCTGTTTTAGAAGCTTTAGTAAATGTCTCCTAATGGTGTATTCTATGACTAGCACTAGCACCAGTGGCTTGGTGACTAATATTATGTGTCTTCTTTATTCAGGAAAAGGAGAATCCAGACACAGAGTTCCACATGGAGAATCTTGTGTCATCTACATTAAACTTGTTCACTGCTGGGACAGAGACTGTCAGCACCACTCTCCGATATGGCTGCCTTGTTCTACTTAAATATCCAGATATCCAAGGTAATGATAGTGCCGTAACTAGACATTGTAGTGCTGTGTGCAAGGAACAGCATTGGCGCCCCTCTCCAAATACAAAACAGGGGCAGCATGTGACAAAAATATAGGGGTGTGGCTTCATGAGGAAGGGGCGTGGCCACAAAATAGTGCCAATTCATATTACGCTGTACAGTAGTAGTAGTTCAGTAGCACCACTAACACACATTACACCAGGTAAAACCCCTTTTACACATTAAACCAGGTAGAGATCCTGTCACACATTACGCAAGGTAGAACCCCATTTTCTCTGACGTCCTAGTGGATGCTGGGTACTCCGTAAGGACCATAGGGTATAGACGGGCTCCGCAGGAGACTGGGCACTCTTAAAAGAAAGATTAGGTACTATATCTGGTGTTCACTGGCTCCTCCCTCTATTACCCTCCTCCAGACCTCAGTTAGTATCTGTGCCCGGCCAGAGCTGGATGCACCCTAGGGGCTCTCCTGAGCTTCCTAGAAAAGAAAGTATTTGTTAGTTTTTTTTATTTTCAGTGAGATCTGCTGGCAACAGACTCACTGCTACGTGGGACTGAGGGGAGAGAAGCGAACTTACCTGCTTGCAGCTAGCTTGGGCTTCTAAGGCTACTGTACACCATTAGCTCCAGAGGGATCAAACACAGGCCCAGTCCTCGGTCGTCCGGTCCCAGAGCCGCGCCGCCGTCCCCCTTGCAGAGCCAGAAGAACGAAGAGAAGTTGAAAATCGGCGGCTGAAGAATCCGGTCTTCATTAAGGTAGCGCACAGCACTGCAGCTGTGCGCCATTGCTCCCTTAGCACACCACACACTCCGGTCACTGATGGGTGCAGGGCGCTGGGGGGGGCGCCCTGGGCAGCAATTAGATTACCTTATTTGGCGAAAAGCACATAATACAGTTTGATAAACTGTATATGTGCATTAACCCCCGCCATTAAAGTGCATAAAAGGACAGAAGCCCGCCGCTGAGGGGGCCGGGCCTTCTTCCTCAGCACACCGGCGCCATTTTCTCTTCACAGCTCAGCTGGAAGGAAGCTCCCCAGGCTCTCCCCTGCAGTATCCTGGTACACAAAGGGTAAAAAAGAGAGGGGGGGGCACATAAATTTAGGCGCAAAACTGTGTATATAAGCTGCTATAGGGGAAAAATCACTCAGTATAGTGTACATCCCTGTATTATATAGCGCTGTGTGCTGGCATACTCTCTCTCTGTCTCTCCAAAGGGCCTGGTGGGGGAACTGTCTTCAAATAGAGCATCCCCTGTGTGTGTGGTGTGTCGGTACGCGTGTGTCGACATGTCTGAGGTAAAAGGCTCCTCTAAGGAGGTGATAGAGCGGATAAGTGTGTGGGAGGGTGTCTCCGTCAACAACGCCGACACCTGTTTGGATATGTGTAAGTGCTGAGGTAAAATTATTGCACAAAAGGTTAGGGAACAGAAAGGAAATCTACCCTGGTCTGTCCCTATGTCACAGAGTCCTTCAGAGTCTCTCTATGCTCACTATCCGAAATAACAAAGTATCGACACGGAGTTTAACTCCACTGTCGACTACGATAATGCAAAGTTACAGCCAAGAGGGCTAAAAGATATTCAATATATGATTATTGGAATAAAAGATGATTTGCATATCACTGATGACTCATCTGTCCCTGACACGAGAGTACACATGTTAAGGGGAAGAATGCTGAGGTAAATTTCCCTCCTCTCAGGAGGAAAAAGAGCGAGAATCTCCAGACAAGAGACGGCAGCTTCCCACAAGAGAATTCTCAGGCTGTATCCTTTCCCCACTAGGGCCAGGCATAGCCAGATTAAGGGGGGGATGCAGGGCATACTGTACCCCGGGCCCCCCTTTGTCAGAGGGCCCCCCGGCCAGATCACACTAACATCACTAGCTTTCCCTCTTAAGCAGTAGCAGAATCAGCAGCCAGAATGAGAGCAGGACAGTATGCAGTGCAGGCAGAGACACAGAAATATCATGTTTCAGGAGCTACCGATGGCGCTTTCTGACCAGAGGAGAGATAGGAGGGTGGAGAGAGCTGTAAGTGACACAGGGAGCCCAGCTTCTCCTCCTCCCCGCCTGGGCGTCTGAGTCCTGTGTAAACTGTTATGCTACTAAACCACTTGGATCTAGAGATAGAGACACACACAGGGAGTCCTCCTGAGTCCTGTCTCAGTGTGTAAGTAGTACAAAGGCTGCTGCTATTCTTCCATAATAAATAATTTTTCTGTGTTTATTTTAAGGTTAAGTTGTCTATGTTCCACTACAAGAAAAGTTTATAAAATAGTTGTCTTTCAGTTAGGCGGAGCTATAAACAGTACCTAGACATTATTACACTATTAGTTAAAACTAATATACACCATTGGTTTAAATTTAATATACACAATCTATACCTATCACCATGACCCATTCCAGGAGGGACAAAATGCTCTCTACCTGGACTTCCTTCTTAATTTATGATTGCAATCACCTGTGTTGAAACACCTTTATTATCAATTAAATAGTTCAATACAGGTGACGCCACTCATATATTAAGTGGTAAGTCCAGGTAGAGAGCATTGTGTCCCCCCTGGAATGGGACATGTTGGGAAGTATGCACAATCTAATATACATCCCTCACCTTCCACCGGGGCCCCCCTGTTTTAAGTGCCCCGGGCACCCCCAAGGCTTAATCCGGCCCTGGGGCCAGGATGTGTTGAGAATCTTCCCCTTGGGTGTCATGTTTGCACTAGCTATTCTCAGGGATCCTGCAGATAGTGTGCACATTCTAGTATACTACCCAGACCGGCGATTGTGTCGGCATGGGTTTATAGCGCTGTGGCAGCGTGGACAGGTACCTTATCAGCAGAGATTGAGACCCTAGTATGCATATAAATATTTTAAGATGCTGTCTTAAGTGATAGATATATAATTATAAAGCATGCCCAAAGGGACATGAGTATACTGGGTCCTAGAGACAAAAGCTATGTCGATTTCTGCTTGACATGTCCTGTAGAATATACATTGGACAGATGATGCCGACTTAAGAGGCATATGGAAGGCTGAGGATTGTGTGGAGAAAGGTTCTCGGGCCTGGTCTCCACAGCTATAGCAGGTAATTCTGATATTTTGCCTTATATTCCTGCACAGCCTAGGAAAGCACGACATTATTAAATGCAGCTTTTCGAATAAAGAAACAAGAAAGTCTGAGGTGTGTCCTTTCTTGTCAGAGCCGGGGGCAGAAGAAAGAAGCTGTACAACACAGCTAGTCCCCAGGAACAGAAGTCCTCCCCGGCCTCTACAAAAATCCACCGCATGTCGCTGGGGCTCCACAGGCGGAGCTAGGCCCGGTGGGGACACGCCTTCGTAAGTTCAGCCACAAGTGGGTTCACTCCCTGTTAGATCCCTGGGCAATAGAAATTGTATCGCAGGGATACAGGCTGGACTGTGAGAAGATGCCCCCTCACCGAGGACCCGGCGGGCTTCCCCCCAAGAGAGGGAGCCAGTGTTAACTGCAATTCGTAAATTGTATCTTCAACAGGTGGTGGTCAAGGGTCCCCTCCTTCAACAAGAGGGTGTTATTATTCGACCATGTTATAATCCCAAAACCAGACGGTTCGGTTAGACCCATATTGAATAAAAATCCCTGAACATATACCTGAAAAGGTTCAGGTTCAAGATGGAATCGCTAAGAGCGGTCATTGCAAGCCTGAAATGAATCAGGACATAAGGGATGCATACCTTCGTGTCCCCATTTATCCACCTCATCAGGCTTACCTCAGAATTGCGGTACGGGATTGTCATTACCAATTTTACCAAGGTAATGGCGGATATGATGGTGCTCCTGCGGAAGCAAGGTGTCACTATTATCACATACTTGGATGATCTCCTCATAAAAGCGAGATCAAGAGAGCAGTTGCTGGACAGCGTATCACCTTCTCTGGAAGTGAAACGGCAACACGACTGGATTCTATATATTTTCCGAAGTCGCAGTTGGTTCCTACAGCTCATCTGCCTCGCCTAGGCATGATCCTAGACACAGACCAGAAGAGGGTTTATCTCCCGATAGAGAGAGCTCAGGAGCTCATGACACTGGTCAGGAATCTATTGAAAACCAAAACAGGTGTCAATGCATCACTGCACTCGAGTCCTGGGAAGGATGATGGCATCATACGAGGCCATCCCCTTCGGCTGGTTCCATGCAAGGACAATGGAACTTACTGGACAAGTGGTCCGGATCACATCTTCAGATGCATCGGTTAATCACCCTATCCCCCAGGGCCAGGGTGTCTCTCCTGTGGTGGCTGCGGAGTGCTCACCTTCTCGAGGGCCGCAGATTCGGCATTCAGGACTGGGTCCTGGTGACCACGGATGCAAGCCTCCAAGGGTGGGGGGCAGTTACACAGGGAAGAAAATTCCAAGGTTTGTGGTCAAGCCAACAGACTTGCCTTCACATCAATATCCTGGAACTAAGGGCCATATACAACGCCCTACGTCAAGCGGAGTTCCTGCTTCGCGACCAACCGGTTCTGATCCAGTCAGACTGCAGGGGCTCATGTAAACCGCCAGGGCGGCACAAGGAGCAGGGTGGCGAGGGTAGAAGCCACCAGAATTCTTCGCTGGGCGGAGAATCAAGTAAGCGCACTGTCAGCAGTGTTCATTCCGGGAGTGGACACGACCTCCACCCGGGAAAGTGGTGACTTCATCAGGAAGTCTTCACGCAGTTTTGCAAATTGATGGAAACTGCCTTAGGTGGACTACATGGCGTCCCACCTCAATAAAAAGATAAAAAAGGTTTTACGCTGGGTCAAGGGACTCTCAGGCGATAGCTGTGGTCGCACTAGTAACACCGTGGGTGTTCCAGTCGGTCTATATATCCCCTCCTCTTCCTCTCAGACCCAAGGGCTGAGAATTGTAATAAACGGAGGAGTGTGAACAATATTCTTTGCTCCGGATTGGCCAAGAAGGGCTCGGTACCCGGAACTGCAAGAAATGCTCTCAGAGTACCCATGGCCTCTGCCTCTCAGTCAGGACATGTTGCAACAGGGACCCTGTCTGATCCAAGACTTACCGCGGCTGTGTTGGACAGCATGGTGGTTGAACGCCGGATCCTAGCGGAAAAGGGCATTCCGGATGCAGTTATTCCTACGCTGATAAAGGCTAGGAAAGACGTGACAGCAAGACTTTTTCACTGTATATGGCGAAAATAGGTTGCTTGGTATGTGGCCGGGAAGGCCCTACAGAGGAATTCCAGGGGGGGTCGATTCCTGCACTTCCTACAGTCAGGAGTGACTATGGGCCTAAAATTAGGATCCATAAAGGCCAAGATTTCGGCCCTATCCCTTTTTCTCTCAAAAAGAACTGGCTTCACTGCCTGAAGTTCGGACGTTGTTACAGGGGTGCTTCATATTCATCCCCTTTTGTGCCTCCAGTGGCACCTTGGGATCTTAACGTGTGTTGGATTCCTAAAATCCCACTGGTTTGAGCCACTTAAGACCGTGGAGCTAAAATATCTCACGTGGAAAGTGGTCATGCTTTTGGCCTTAGCTTGGACTAGGCGTGTGTCAGAATTGGCGGCTTTGTCATGTAAAAGCCCATATCTGATCTTCCATATGGAAAGGGCAGAATGGAGGACTCGTCCCCAATTTCTCCCTAAGGTGGTATCATCGTTTCATTTGAACCAACCTATTGTGGTGCCTGCGGCTACTAGGGACTTGGAGGATTCCAAGTTGCTGGACGTAGTCCGGGCCCTGAAACTTTATGTTTCCAGGACGGCTAGAGTCAGGGAAACTGACTCGCTATTTATCCTGCATGCACCCAACAAGCTGGGTGCTCCTGCTTCAAAGCAGACTATTGCTCGCTGGATCTGTAGCACGATTCAGCTTGCACATTCTGCGGCTGGACTGCCGCATCCTAAATCAGTAAAAGCCCATTCCACGAGGAAGGTGGGCTCTTCTTGGGCGGCTGCCCGAGGGGTCTCGGCTTTACAACTTTGCCGAGCTGCTACTTGGTCGGGTTCAAACACTTTTGCAAAATTCTACAAGTTTGATACCCTGGCTGAGGAGGACCTTGAGTTTGCTCATTCGGTGCTGCAGTCATCCGCACTCTCCCGCCCGTTTGGGAGCTTTGGTATAATCCCCATGGTCCTTACGGAGTACCCAGCATCCACTAGGACGTCAGAGAAAATAAGAATTTACTCACCGGTAATTCTATTTCTCGTAGTCCGTAGTGGATGCTGGGAGCCCGTCCCAAGTGCGGACTCTCTGCAATACATGTATATAGTTATTGCTTAACTAAAGGGTTATTGTATGAGCCATCTGTTGAGAGAGGCTCAGGTATTGTTCATACTGTTAACTGGGTATAGTTATCACGAGTTGTACGGTGTGATTGGTGTGGCTGGTATGAGTCTTACCCTGGATTCCAAATCCTTTCCTAGTAATGTCAGCTCTTCCGGGCACAGTTTCCCTAACTGAGGTCTGGAGGAGGGGCATTGAGGGAGGAGCCAGTGCACACCAGATATAGTACCTAATCTTTCTTTTAAGAGTGCCCAGTCTCCTGCAGAGCCCGTCTATACCCCATGGTCCTTACGGAGTACCCAGCATCCACTACGGACTACGAGAAATAGAATTACCGGTGAGTAAATTCTTATTTTACACATTACTCCAGGTAGAGTCCCCTATTACACAGTACAGCAGGTAGAGTCCCCTTTTACACAGTACAGCAGGTAGAGTCCCCTTTTACACATTACATCAGGTAGCGTCCCCATTTACATATTAGGCAGGTAGAGTACCCTTTTACACATTACGGCAAGTAGAGTCCCCCTTTTACACGTTACGGCAGGCAGAGACCCCTTTTTACACATTACTGCTGGCAGAGTCCCCCTTTTACACATTATGGCAGCAGAGTCTCCCTTTTTACACATTAGGCAGGCAAAGTTCAAGAAAGAGAGAGATTGCCCCACCAATCACTGGACTTACTAAATTGTATTTATACTAGAGATGTTCACTGGAAATTTTTTTGGTTTTGTGTTTTGGTTTTGGATTCGGTTCCGTGGCCGTGTTTTGGATTCAGACGCGTTTTGCCAAAACCTCCCTGAAAATTTTTTGTCGGATTCGGGTGTGTTTTGGATTCGGGTGTTTTTTTTACAAAAACAGCTTAAATCATAGAATTTGGGGGTCTTTTTGATCCCATAGTATTATTAACCTCAATAACCATAATTTACACTTATTTTTAGTCTATTCTGAACACTGAACACCTCACAATATTATTTTTAGTCCTAAAATTTGCACCAAGGTCGCTGGATGGCTAAGCTAAGCGACACAAGTGGCCGACACAAACACCTGGCCCATCTAGGAGTGGCACTGCAGTGTCAGGCAGGATGGCACTTAAAAAAAATAGTCCCCAAACAGCACATGATGCAAAGAAAAAAAGAGGCGCACCAAGGTCGCTGTGTGACTAAGCTAAGCGACACAAGTGGCCGACACAAACACCTGGCCCATCTAGAAGTGGCACTGCAGTGTCAGACAGGATGGCACTTCAAAAAAATTGACCCCAAACAGCACATGATGCAAAGAAAAAAAGAGGCGCACCAAGGTCGCTGTGTGACTAAGCTAAGCGACACAAGTGGCCGACACAAACACCTGGCCCATCTAGGAGTGGCACTGCAGTGTCAGACAGGATGGCACTTCAAAAAAATTGTCCCCAAACAGCACATGATGCAAAGAAAAAAAGAGGTGCACCAAAGTCGCTGTGTGACTAAGCTAAGCGACCCAAGTGGCCGACACAAACACCTGGACCATCTAGGAGTGGCACTGCAGTGTCAGACAGGATGGCAGATTTAAAAAATAGTCCCCAAACAGCACATGATGCAAAGAAAAAAAGAGGTGCAATGAGGTAGCTGTGTGACTAAGCTAAGCGACCCAAGTGGCCGACACAAACACCTGGCCCATCTAGGAGTGGCACTGCAGTTTTCTAGCGAGAGGATGAGTGCTTCCATCCTCATGTGAATCTGAACCACTAGCCATGAGCATAGGCCAAGGCCTCAGCCGTTCCTTGCCACTCCGTGTCGTAAATGGCATATTGGCAAGTTTACGCTTCTCATCAGACGCTTTTAATTTTGATTTTTGGGTCATTTAACTGAACTTTTGTTTTTTGGATTTTACATGCTCTCTACTATGACATTGGGCATCGGCCTTGGCAGACGACGTTGATGGCATTTCATCGTCTCGGCCATGACTAGTGGCAGCAGCTTCAGCACGAGGTGGAAGTAGATCTTGATCTTTCCCTATTTTAACCTCCACATTTTTGTTCTCCATTTTTTAATGTGTGGAATTATATGCCAGTATCAATAGCAATGGCCTACTACTATATATACTGCGCACAACTAAAATGCACCACAGGTATGGATGGATAGTATACTTGACGACACAGAGGTAGGTAGAGCAGTGGCCTTCCATACTGTGCTGCTATATATACTGGTGGTCAATGTCAGCAAACTGCAAAACTAAAATGCACCACAGTTATAGAATCTAGATGGATAGTATACTTGATGACACAGAGGTAGGTAGAGCAGTGGCCTTCCGTACCGTACTGCTATATATACTGGTGGTCACTGTCAGCAAACTGCAAAACGAAAATGCACCACAGGTATAGAATCTAGATGGATAGTATACTTGACGACACAGAGGTAGGTAAAGCAGTGGCCTTCCGTACCGTACTGCTATATATACTGGTGGTCACTGTCAGCAAACTGCAAAACTAAAATGCACCACAGGTATAGAATCTAGATGGATAGTATACTTGACGACACAGAGGTAGGTAGAGCAGTAGCCTTCCGTACCGTACTGCTATATATACTGGTGGTCACTGTCAGCAAAACGCTGCACTGTACTCCTCCTATATAATACTGCTGGTCCCCAGTCCCCACAATAAAGCAGTGTGAGCACAGATATATGCAGCTCACTGAGCACAGATATGGAGCGTTTTTCAGGCAGACAACGTATAATACTGGTGGTCACTGGTCAGCAAAACTCTGCACTGTACTCCTCCTATATAATACTGCTGGTCCCCAGTTCCCACAATAAAGCAGTGTGAGCACAGATATATGCAGCACACTGAGCACAGATATGGAGCGTTTTTCAGGCAGACAACGTATAATACTGGTGGTCACTGGTCAGCAAAACTCTGCACTGTACTCCTCCTATATAATACTGCTGGTCCCCAGTCCCCACAATAAAGCAGTGTGAGCACAGATATATGCAGCACACTGAGCACAGATATGGAGCGTTTTTCAGGCAGAGAACGGATAAAACTGGTGGTCACTGATCAGCAAAACTCTGCACTGTACTCCTCCTATATAATACAGCTGCTCCCCAGTCCCCACAATTAAGCAATAAGCACAAATATTTGCATCAACATTAATAAACGGAGAGGATGCCAGCCACATCCTCTCCCTAACATTTCCAATGCACGAGTGAAAATGGCGGCGACGCGCGGCTCCTTATATAGAATCTGAATCTCGCGAAAATCCGACAGCGGGATGATGACGTTCGGGCGCGCTCGGGTTAACCGAGCCATACGGGAGAATCCGAGTATGCCTCGGACCCGTGTAAAATGGGTGAAGTTCGGGGGGGTTCAGTTTCCGAGGAACCGAACCCGCTTATCACTAATTTATACACAATAAAAAATCTTATTTTACATACCACACACCACCCTCAAGTGAGGGCAGGTGAGAGAAAGGTTCCCTGAACACCTTTATGCCGTTTTGAGAGTGTACCAGAGATAGCGGCCATGCCGTTGTGCTGTCAGGTGATGCGCCCTAAGTGCATTTGTGCTGTGGGCAAGGCACCATTGGCACACACCTAGTTACAGCCCTGATGACAATAATACTGGATTGGGTATAATATGGATTAATTTGAAAGAAATAATCTATGTCCAAGGCCATCTTTTCAGCATTGTAGGATTTGGGCAAAGCAATGCACTGGGGCCCCTACACACCCATTCGCAGGAACCAATTAAAAACAAAAACCTCCTAACATGCCAAACCTGCAGTCAGGGCCAGTTTAACAATGGGGCAGATGGAGCTCCCGCTCCAGGCCTCCACATAAAAATAGGCCCATCACCATGGTAGCATGATGATTAATAGCCACCAGCTGGCCACATGGAAGCCATAATTCATAACTATTACGATTGCATTTCTATTTTCCTCACAAATTCAAGCAATCTTTTATTTATATATTTACATATATAGGGAGACATTGGCGCTGATAGTGTAGGGGGTGTACATGCTTACATGGCTCTTACCACATCCACACAGCACTGATCACACCTCCCCATTTCCCACAATAGGCCCTTGAATATTTTCAGCTCCAGGCCCAAGTGGCCCTTAATCCGGCCCAGCCTGCAATTCCGCACCTTCTCTACAAAAAGCTTCCATACAGTGAATGCAGTGGCATCATGAGGGGGGTGCGGGCCGCACCCGGGTGTCACCCCGGAGTGGGGGACACCAAAATTCCGGCTATTCTGCAGTGACAGGAGCCGGGTGCTGCAGTGTGACTTTCTCCTGCAGCACCCTGCTCCTGTCATTTAAGAGGAGTCGACGGTGCAGGCAGACCAGTCTCCGGGGGCAGCCCAGCATCTCCGGGGATGCTGGGTTGCCCCCAAAGTGATGTCATTGGGATCCCTGCAAGGCCACACCCCCTTTAAATAAAGCTATGCCCCTTTTAGGACATGCAGGTGTCACCATGTCCTTTGACGCCTGAGAGTGAATAGCAATAATAAGATTTGAAACCTAACGGTAAATCTTTTTCTCCTAGTCCGTAGAGGATGCTGGGGACTCCGTAAGGACCATAGGGTATAGACGAGCTCCGCAGGAGACATGGGCACTCTAAAGACTTTAGATGGGTGTGCACTGGCTCCTCCCTCTATGCCCCTCCTCCAGACCTCAGTTAGAGAACTGTGCCCAGAGGAGACGGACAGTACGAGGAAAGGATTTTTGTTAATCTAAGGGCAAGATTCATACCAGCCCACACCATCCACACCGTACAACATGGAATATACGAACCAGTTAACAGTATGAAACAAAACAGCATCAGCCAGAGACTGATCTCAACTGTAACATAACCCTTATGTAAGCAATAACTATATACAAGCCTTGCAGAATTTAGTCCACACTGGGACGGGTGCCCAGCATCCTCTACGGACTAGGAGAAAAAGATTTACTGGTAGGTTTAAAATCTTATTTTCTCTTACGTCCTAGAGGATGCTGGGGACTTCGTAAGGACCATGGGGATTATACCAAAGCTCCAGACTGGGCGGGAGAGTGCGGAAGACTCTGCAGTACCGATTGAGCAAACATGAGGTCCTCCTCAGCCAAGGTATCAAACTTGTAGAATTTAGCAAAAGTGTTTGAACCCGACCAAGTAGCCGCTCGGCAAAGTTGCAATGCCGAGACACCTCGGGCAGCCAACCAAGAAGATACTAAAAAGGATTTGGATCTCCTATCCACTGCGCTCCCCAAATATATAGATACGTGAAGAAGGGAATAAACCTCTACTTATCTTAGGAGGTCGGTATTATTTTCACTAGAGATGAGCGGGTTCGGTTCCTCGGAATCCGAACCCGCCCGAACTTCAGGTTTTTTTACACGGGGCCGAGCGACTCGGATCTTCCCGCCTTGCTCGGTTAACCCGAGCGCGCCCGAACGTCATCATCCCGCTGTCGGATTCTCGCGAGGCTCGGATTCTATCGCGAGACTCGGATTCTATATAAGGAGCCGCGCGTCGCCGCCATTTTCACACGTGCATTGAGATTGATAGGGAGAGGACGTGGCTGGCGTCCTCTCCGTTTAGAGAGACTAGTACTAGAGAGAGACACAAATTTTGGGGAGCATATAGGAGGAGTACTACTTGCTGCTGATAGTGTGACCAGTGACCAGTGCCACCAGTTTAATTAATCCGTTCTCTGCCTGAAAAAAAACGATACACAGTGTGACACAGTCACACATACCATATCTGTGCTCAGCCCAGTGTGCTGCATCATATACTGTATATCATTATCTGACTGTGCTGAGTGCTCACTGCTCACACAGCTTAATTGTGGGGGAGACTGGGGAGCAGTTATAGCAGGAGTACATATTTTAAGTACAGTGCACACTTTTGCTGCCAGAGTGCCACTGCCAGTGTGACTGACCAGTGACCACTGACCACCAGTATTGTGATTGTCTGCTGACCACCAGTATATTGTGATTGTCTGCCTGAAAAAGTTAAACACTCGTCGTGTGGTGTTTTTATAAACGCATTCTGCAGACAGTGTCCAGCAGGTCCGTCATTACATAATATATACCTGTCCGGCTGCAGTACTAGTGTGATATATATATATATATATTTTAATTTTATCTCATTATCATCCAGTCTATATTAGCAGCAGACACAGTACGGTAGTCCACGGCTGTAGCTACCTCTGTGTCGGCAGTCGCTCGTCCATCCATAATTGTATACCACCTACCCGTGGTTTATTTTTTTTTTCTATCTTCTTGATACTAGTAGCTTACTTTAGGAGTCTGCAGTGCTGAGTCTGACAGACAGTGTCCAGCAGGTCCGTCATTACATAATATATACCTGTCCGGCTGCAGTACTAGTGTGATATATATATATATTTTAATTTTATCTCATTATCATCCAGTCTATATTAGCAGCAGACACAGTACGGTAGTCCACGGCTGTAGCTACCTCTGTGTCGGCAGTCGCTCGTCCATCCATAATTGTATACCACCTACCAGTGTTTCTTTTTTTTTTCTATCTTCTTGATACTAGTAGCTTACTTTAGGAGTCTGCAGTGCTGACAGACAGTGTCCAGCAGGTCCGTCATTACATAATATATACCTGTCCGGCTGCAGTACTAGTGTGATATATATATATATATATATTTTAATTTTATCTCATTATCATCCAGTCTATATTAGCAGCAGACACAGTACGGTAGTCCACGGCTGTAGCTACCTCTGTGTCGGCAGTCGCTCGTCCATCCATAATTGTATACCACCTACCCGTGGTTTATTTTTTTTTTCTATCTTCTTGATACTAGTAGCTTACTTTAGGAGTCTGCAGTGCTGAGTCTGACAGACAGTGTCCAGCAGGTCCGTCATTACATAATATATACCTGTCCGGCTACAGTACTAGTGTGATATATATATATATATTTTAATTTTATCTCATTATCATCCAGTCTATATTAGCAGCAGACACAGTACGGTAGTACACGGCTGTAGCTACCTCTGTGTCGGCAGTCGCTCGTCCATCCATAAGTATACTAGTATCCATCCATCTCCATTGTTTACCTGAGGTGCCTTTTAGTTGTGCCTATTAAAATATGGAGAACAAAAATGTTGAGGTTCCAAAATTAGGGAAAGATCAAGATCGACTTCCACCTCGTGCTGAAGCTGCTGCCACTAGTCATGGCCGAGACGATGAAATGCCAGCAACGTCATCTGCCAAGGCCGATGACCAATGTCATAGTAGAGAGCATGTAAAATCCAAAACACCAAATATCAGTAAAAAAAGGACTCCAAAATCTAAAATAAAATTGTCGGAGGAGAAGCGTAAACTTGCCAATATGCCATTTACCACACGGAGTGGCAAGGAACGGCTGAGGCCCTGGCCTATGTTCATGGCTAGTGGTTCAGCTTCACATGAGGATGGAAGCACTCAGCCTCTCGCTAGAAAAATGAAAAGACTCAAGCTGGCAAAAGCACCGCAAAGAACTGTGCGTTCTTCGAAATCCCAAATCCACAAGGAGAGTCCAATTGTGTCGGTTGCGATGCCTGACCTTCCCAACACTGGACGTGAAGAGCATGCGCCTTCCACCATTTGCACGCCCCCTGCAAGTGCTGGAAGGAGCACCCGCAGTCCAGTTCCTGATAGTCAAATTGAAGATGTCAGTGTTGAAGTACACCAGGATGAGGAGGATATGGGTGTTGCTGGCGCTGGGGAGGAAATTGACAAGGAGGATTCTGATGGTGAGGTGGTTTGTTTAAGTCAGGCCCCCGGGGAGACACCTGTTGTCCGTGGGAGGAATATGGCCGTTGACATGCCTGGTGAAAATACCAAAAAAATCAGCTCTTCGGTGTGGAAGTATTTCAACAGAAATGCGGACAACATTTGTCAAGCCGTGTGTTGCCTTTGTCAAGCTGTAATAAGTAGGGGTAAGGACGTTAACCACCTCGGAACATCCTCCCTTATACGTCACCTGCAGCGCATTCATAATAAGTCAGTGACAAGTTCAAAAACTTTGGGCGACAGCGGAAGCAGTCCACTGACCAGTAAATCCCTTCCTCTTGTAACCAAGCTCACGCAAACCACCCCACCAACTCCCTCAGTGTCAATTTCCTCCTTCCCCAGGAATGCCAATAGTCCTGCAGGCCATGTCACTGGCAATTCTGACGAGTCCTCTCCTGCCTGGGATTCCTCCGATGCATCCTTGCGTGTAACGCCTACTGCTGCTGGCGCTGCTGTTGTTGCTGCTGGGAGTCGATGGTCATCCCAGAGGGGAAGTCGTAAGCCCACTTTTACTACTTCCACCAAGCAATTGACTGTCCAACAGTCCTTTGCGAGGAAGATGAAATATCACAGCAGTCATCCTGTTGCAAAGCGGATAACTGAGGCCTTGACAACTATGTTGGTGTTAGACGTGCGTCCGGTATCCGCCGTTAGTTCACAGGGAACTAGACAATTTCTTGAGGTAGTGTGCCCCCGTTACCAAATACCATCTAGGTTCCACTTCTCTAGGCAGGCGATACCGAGAATGTACACGGACGTCAGAAAAAGACTCACCAGTGTCCTAAAAAATGCAGCTGTACCCAATGTCCACTTAACCACGGACATGTGGACAAGTGGAGCAGGGCAGGGTCAGGACTATATGACTGTGACAGCCCACTGGGTAGATGTATGGACTCCCGCCGCAAGAACAGCAGCGGCGGCACCAGTAGCAGCATCTCGCAAACGCCAACTCTTTCCTAGGCAGGCTACGCTTTGTATCACCGGTTTCCAGAATACGCACACAGCTGAAAACCTCTTACGGCAACTGAGGAAGATCATCGCGGAATGGCTTACCCCAATTGGACTCTCCTGTGGATTTGTGGCATCGGACAACGCCAGCAATATTGTGTGTGCATTAAATATGGGCAAATTCCAGCACGTCCCATGTTTTGCACATACCTTGAATTTGGTGGTGCAGAATTTTTTAAAAAACGACAGGGGCGTGCAAGAGATGCTGTCGGTGGCCAGAAGAATTGCGGGACACTTTCGGCGTACAGGCACCACGTACAGAAGACTGGAGCACCACCAAAAACGCCTGAACCTGCCCTGCCATCATCTGAAGCAAGAAGTGGTAACGAGGTGGAATTCAACCCTATATATGCTTCAGAGGTTGGAGGAGCAGCAAAAGGCCATTCAAGCCTATACAATTGAGCACGATATAGGAGGTGGAATGTACCTGTCTCAAGCGCAGTGGAGAATGATTTCAACGTTGTGCAAGGTTCTGCAACCTTTTGAACTTGCCACACGTGAAGTCAGTTCAGACACTGCCAGCCTGAGTCAGGTCATTCCCCTCATCAGGCTTTTGCAGAAGAAGCTGGAGGCATTGAAGGAGGAGCTAAAAGGGAGCGATTCCGCTAGGCATGTCGGACTTGTGGATGGAGCCCTTAATTCGCTTAACAAGGATTCACGGGTGGTCAATCTGTTGAAATCAGAGCACTACATTTTGGCCACCGTGCTCGATCCTAGATTTAAAACCTACCTTGGATCTCTCTTTCCGGCACACACAAGTCTGCTGGGGTTCAAAGACCTGCTGGTGACAAAATTGTCAAGTCAAGCGGAACGCGACCTGTCAACATCTCCTCCTTCACATTCTCCCGCAACTGGGGGTGCGAGGAAAAGGCTCAGAATTCCGAGCCCACCCGCTGGCGGTGATGCAGGGCAGTCTGGAGCGACTGCTGATGCTGACATCTGGTTCGGACTGAAGGACCTGACAACGATTACGGACATGTCGTCTACTGTCACTGCATATGATTCTCTCCCCATTGAAAGAATGGTGGAGGATTATATGAGTGACCGCATCCAAGTAGGCACGTCAGACAGTCCGTACTTATACTGGCAGGAAAAAGAGGCAATTTGGAGGCCCTTGCACAAACTGGCTTTATTCTACCTAAGTTGCCCTCCCACAAGTGTGTACTCCGAAAGAGTGTTTAGTGCCGCCGCTCACCTTGTCAGCAATCGGCGTACGAGGTTACTTCCAGAAAATGTGGAGAAGATGATGTTCATTAAAATGAATTATAATCAATTCCTCCGTGGAGACATTGACTAGCAGCAATTGCCTCCACAAAGTACACAGGGAGCTGAGATGGTGGATTCCAGTGGGGACGAATTGATAATCTGTGAGGAGCGGGATGTACACGGTGATATATCGGAGGATGATGATGAGGTGGACATCTTGCCTCTGTAGAGCCAGTTTTGTGCAAGGAGAGATTAATTGCTTCTTTTTCGGTGGGGGTCCAAACCAACCCATCATTTCAGTCACAGTCGTGTGGCAGACCCTGTCACTGAAATGATGGGTTGGTTAAAGTGTGCATGTCCTGTTTATACAACATAAGGGTGAGTGGGAGGGCCCAAGGACAATTCCATCTTGCACCTCTTTTTTCTTTCATTTTTCTTTGCGTCATGTGCTGTTTGGGGAGTGTTTTTTGGAAGGGCCATCCTGCGTGACACTGCAGTGCCACTCCTAGATGGGCCAGGTGTTTGTGTCGGCCACTAGGGTCGCTTAGCTTACTCACACAGCTACCTCATTGCGCCTCTTTTTTTCTTCTTTGCGTCATGTGCTGTTTGGGGAGTGTTTTTTGGAAGGGCCATCCTGCGTGACACTGCAGTGCCACTCCTAGATGGGCCAGGTGTTTGTGTCGGCCACTAGGGTCGCTTAGTTTACTCACACAGCTACCTCATTGCGCCTCTTTTTTTCTTCTTTGCGTCATGTGCTGTTTGGGGAGTGTTTTTTGGAAGGGCCATCCTGCGTGACACTGCAGTGCCACTCCTAAATGGGCCAGGTGTTTGTGTCGGCCACTAGGGTCGCTTAGCTTACTCACACAGCTACCTCATTGCGCCTCTTTTTTTCTTCTTTGCGTCATGTGCTGTTTGGGGAGTGTTTTTTGGAAGGGCCATCCTGCGTGACACTGCAGTGCCACTCCTAGATGGGCCAGGTGTTTGTGTCGGCCACTAGGGTCGCTTAGCTTACTCACACAGCTACCTCATTGCGCCTCTTTTTTTCTTCTTTGCGTCATGTGCTGTTTGGGGAGTGTTTTTTGGAAGGGCCATCCTGCGTGACACTGCAGTGCCACTCCTAGATGGGCCAGGTGTTTGTGTCGGCCACTAGGGTCGCTTAGCTTACTCACACAGCTACCTCATTGCGCCTCTTTTTTTCTTCTTTGCGTCATGTGCTATTTGGGGAGTGTTTTTTCGAAGGGCCATCCTGCGTGACACTGCAGTGCCACTCCTAGATGGGCCAGGTGTTTGTGTCGGCCACTAGGGTCGCTTAGTTTACTTACACAGCTACCTCATTGCGCCTCTTTTTTTCTTCTTTGCGTCATGTGCTGTTTGGGGAGTGTTTTTTGGAAGGGCCATCCTGCGTGACACTGCAGTGCCACTCCTAGATGGGCCAGGTGTTTGTGTCGGCCACTAGGGTCGCTTAGCTTACTCACACAGCTACCTCATTGCGCCTCTTTTTTTCTTCTTTGCGTCATGTGCTGTTTGGGGAGTGTTTTTTGGAAGGGCCATCCTGCGTGACACTGCAGTGCCACTCCTAGATGGGCCAGGTGTTTGTGTCGGCCACTAGGGTCGCTTAGCTTACTCACACAGCTACCTCATTGCGCCTCTTTTTTTCTTCTTTGCGTCATGTGCTGTTTGGGGAGTGTTTTTTGGAAGGGCCATCCTGCGTGACACTGCAGTGCCACTCCTAGATGGGCCAGGTGTTTGTGTCGGCCACTAGGGTCGCTTAGCTTACTCACACAGCTACCTCATTGCGCCTCTTTTTTTCTTCTTTGCGTCATGTGCTATTTGGGGAGTGTTTTTTGGAAGGGCCATCCTGCGTGACACTGCAGTGCCACTCCTAGATGGGCCAGGTGTTTGTGTCGGCCACTAGGGTCGCTTAGTTTACTCACACAGCTACCTCATTGCGCCTCTTTTTTTCTTCTTTGCGTCATGTGCTGTTTGGGGAGTGTTTTTTGGAAGGGCCATCCTGCGTGACACTGCAGTGCCACTCCTAAATGGGCCAGGTGTTTGTGTCGGCCACTAGGGTCGCTTAGCTTACTCACACAGCTACCTCATTGCGCCTCTTTTTTTCTTCTTTGCGTCATGTGCTGTTTGGGGAGTGTT
Source organism: Pseudophryne corroboree (assembly GCF_028390025.1). Lineage (NCBI taxonomy): Eukaryota > Metazoa > Chordata > Amphibia > Anura > Myobatrachidae > Pseudophryne > Pseudophryne corroboree. The sequence goes on from NC_086451.1 coordinate 406,628,024, forward strand.
TTTTGGAAGGGCCATCCTGCGTGACACTGCAGTGCCACTCCTAGATGGGCCAGGTGTTTGTGTCGGCCACTAGGGTCGCTTAGCTTACTCACACAGCTACCTCATTGCGCCTCTTTTTTTCTTCTTTGCGTCATGTGCTGTTTGGGGAGTGTTTTTTGGAAGGGCCATCCTGCGTGACACTGCAGTGCCACTCCTAGATGGGCCAGGTGTTTGTGTCGGCCACTAGGGTCGCTTAGCTTACTCACACAGCTACCTCATTGCGCCTCTTTTTTTCTTCTTTGCGTCATGTGCTATTTGGGGAGTGTTTTTTCGAAGGGCCATCCTGCGTGACACTGCAGTGCCACTCCTAGATGGGCCAGGTGTTTGTGTCGGCCACTAGGGTCGCTTAGTTTACTTACACAGCTACCTCATTGCGCCTCTTTTTTTCTTCTTTGCGTCATGTGCTGTTTGGGGAGTGTTTTTTGGAAGGGCCATCCTGCGTGACACTGCAGTGCCACTCCTAGATGGGCCAGGTGTTTGTGTCGGCCACTAGGGTCGCTTAGCTTACTCACACAGCTACCTCATTGCGCCTCTTTTTTTCTTCTTTGCGTCATGTGCTGTTTGGGGAGTGTTTTTTGGAAGGGCCATCCTGCGTGACACTGCAGTGCCACTCCTAGATGGGCCAGGTGTTTGTGTCGGCCACTAGGGTCGCTTAGCTTACTCACACAGCTACCTCATTGCGCCTCTTTTTTTCTTCTTTGCGTCATGTGCTGTTTGGGGAGTGTTTTTTGGAAGGGCCATCCTGCGTGACACTGCAGTGCCACTCCTAGATGGGCCAGGTGTTTGTGTCGGCCACTAGGGTCGCTTAGCTTACTCACACAGCTACCTCATTGCGCCTCTTTTTTTCTTCTTTGCGTCATGTGCTGTTTGGGGAGTGTTTTTTGGAAGGGCCATCCTGCGTGACACTGCAGTGACACTCCTAGATGGGCCAGGTGTTTGTGTCGGCCACTAGGGTCGCTTAGCTTACTCACACAGCTACCTCATTGCGCCTCTTTTTTTCTTCTTTGCGTCATGTGCTGTTTGGGGAGTGTTTTTTGGAAGGGCCATCCTGCGTGACACTGCAGTGCCACTCCTAGATGGGCCAGGTGTTTGTGTCGGCCACTAGGGTCGTTTAGCTTACTCACACAGCTACCTCATTGCGCCTCTTTTTTTCTTCTTTGCGTCATGTGCTGTTTGGGGAGTGTTTTTTGGAAGGGCCATCCTGCGTGACACTGCAGTGCCACTCCTAGATGGGCCAGGTGTTTGTGTCGGCCACTAGGGTCGCTTAGCTTAGTCATCCAGCGACCTCGGTGCAAATTTTAGGACTAAAAATAATATTGTGAGATGTGAGGTGTTCAGAATAGACTGAAAATGAGTGGAAATTATGGTTTTTGAGGTTAATAATACTTTGGGATCAAAATGACCCCCAAATTCTATGATTTAAGCTGTTTTTTAGGGTTTTTTGAAAAAAACACCCGAATCCAAAACACACCCGAATCCGACAAAAAAAATTCGGTGAGGTTTTGCCAAAACGCGGTCGAACCCAAAACATGGCCGCGGAACCGAACCCAAAACCAAAACACAAAACCCGAAAAATTTCAAGTGCACATCTCTAATTTTCACACGTCCCACCTTCTTCTCGTTAGGTTTTATTATGAGTATAATAGATGGTGTTATTCCAAAAGGTCCAACAACTCATGTAAGAGAAAATAAAACACAATCTAGTGTATTACCGTCATACAGATCCCTTCATTGAATAAAAATACAACATGGGTCTATGGATTCAGATCAATAATAAGTGTGATCCACACATATGTATAAAATACAATTTTTTAATACTAAAAAAGTTCCAATTATAAAGTATGCTTCAGTCACATTGATATATGACACAAGTCCACTGTTACATCCAGTAATATGTGAGGGTGGCTTCCTACCAGATTTTGGAATTTAGAAGTGCTTATAAAAAAGCTGTGCAGATGTCTCAGCAGCCCCAGGGAAAACCAGCTTCAATGGTCAGCACCCCGTCCTCTCCTCGTGTGGTATGTCCGTCACAGATCCTCACCGTCACCAACGCGTTTCGATCAAATTCGCTGATCTTTATCTAGGCATAGTACTGATGACCTCCTCTTCCAGCTCTTTATACCCTTGTGAATTAATGTTCCTAATTGCTGGGAGGAGCCACTCTCACTCACAATTAATGGCATTTTTACATTTATTAAATCATCCCAGACTAATCTAACATAAAGGAACTACTCTACAAGATGGTATAATATCCATATATTTCATGTTAAAAGATACAAACACAATCGTAAATGAATTAAAAACATAAAACATAAAATTTCGCTAACCGGAAGTGTCCTGTGTAAACAGGATCAACTTCCGTCTATACTGTTATGAGGTTTCCACACAGCGGAAAGAAGGAATCCTATCCCTCTATCTCAGCGTCACATCCTGTCACGTGATCGCTCCGTCACGTGACCGCTGCGGTCCGCATCAGTGTATCTCATGTTCGTTCCGAAAATATGTCCGGTCACGTGATACTCCACGGCCGGAAGTCCCTCAGCGGCCATTTTTAAAACTCCAAAGAGGGGATTTGACAGCACATCTCCTCATTACTACAGTGTTATAGGTATAGAAGGGCGGAAGTATATATACCGCCATATTGCTTCCTGGAAAAAAGAGTTTACCTTTATTATCATAACAGGAAAAATTATCTTATAAAAAAACCTTATAGAAGACTACAATACACACAATCCATATTCTTCCAGTTACTATAAGAAAATGGGCTATAAAAAAATCACTGGTAGTCAAACATATCTAATTTATTCAGCATCACACCTAGCCAAGAAACCATTTTACCTCAAAGTCCTTATTCAGGCGACCCGGGATTAGAGTTTTTAGTGAATGAATATATTGCATTTCAGTTTTTGCTAGTGTTGCAGCTATATTATTACATCTCCAATTCCCCTTTATCTGTTTTAATGCTCCAAATACTTTTAACTGTTTGATGTCCTGACCGTGGATTTGTTTGAAATGGGATGAGAGTGCATGTGTCTCAACACCATTTCTTATATTACGGAGATGCTCTGTGAGTCTTGTTTTAAAGTTCCTACTAGTCCTACCAATGTAGAATAAGTCACAACTACATCCCAAATAATAGATCACATTTCTTGAGGTGCACGTTATGAACTCATTAATTTTATTATTTTGTCCATTTATTTCGATTTCCGTGCACTTTGCTGCACCTCTGACCTCTTTGCACATACAGCAGGCACCACACCTAAAAAAAACCTTTGACAAAGTGCGAATATTTGCTTTCGGCGGTGACATAGCACTCCTGACCAATTTATCTTTAATGTTCTTAGCTTTCCGATAAATGAATTTGGGTCTATCTGGCAACAATTTTTCCAATAAAGGGTCACTCTTCAAGATCGTCCAATGGTTCCTGAAAATCTTCTCTATTTGTTTGTGTTGGGTGTTATAACCCGTAATAAAAGCTAAGGAATGATTCTTCTTTCCATCCGATACAGGTATCTTTTTTGATGGAAGTAATAAATCCTTTCTGTCTATAATTTCACACTTAGTGACAGCCTTCTCAATGCTTATATTACTATAACCACTATTCCTGAATTTTTTAATCATTATGTCGGCTTGTTCCCTGTAAACCTCATTATCTGTACAGTTCCTCTTTAGTCTCTGTAACTGACTATTAGGTATGGACTCAAGCCAATTGGCATGGTGGCAGCTAGTAGTGTGAATATATGTTCCTGAATCAGTCGACTTTATGTAATTACGAGTTTTTAATTGTCCATTTTCCACATAAATATTTAAATCAAGGAAATTTACACTGGTATTACTGACTTCAAACGTCAGTGAAATATTGTAGTCATTCTCATTTAGCTGATCGCAGAAGGTAGTCAAAGTTTCTCTATCACCCCTCCAAATAAAAATGATATCGTCTATGTATCTAGACCAGGATACCAGGCTCGCTCCAAACTGATGGTTTTGCCATACATGTTGGGCCTCCCACATGCCCATAAACATGTTGGCATAGCTTGGGGAGAACCTGGTACCCATGGCCGTCCCCACCTTTTGCAGGTAGAAACTATCCTTAAAGTGGAAATAATTATTTTGCAAAATGAAGTCAACACCTTTTACCAAAAAGTCACATAATTCTGACTCATAGTTACTATCTGATAAATATGTAACCACTGCCTCTATTCCTAAATCGTGATTAATGATCGTATACAGCGAAGTAACATCTGATGCAACTATATAGCAATTCTCGTCCCATTGTATACTTTTAATGACATTTAATGCATCTCTGTTGTCCTTTAAATGCAAACGATTTTTTTGTACTAGAGGCTGGAGGTGGAAGTCTATGTACTCCGACATATTAGCAGTCACCGAATTAATTCCCGACACTATGGGTCTGCCGGGCGGGTTCTGCAGGTCCTTATGGACTTTCAGCAAAATATAAATAACGGGGATACTTGGATCTGTAGGTATCAATAATTGACCTTCTGCCTCACTGATGGTACCGTTATCTACATAAGTTTTAACTAATGTCGTAAAGCCGGTCACGATCCTTTTAGTTGGATCCCCTCTCAATTTTTTATAGGTATATCCATCACTCAATTGTCTTATCACCTCGTTCTCATATTTGTCTATATCCATTATTACGACTCCTCCACCCTTATCCGTTGGTTTTATTATGATGTCTTTATTCGATTTTAATTCTTTTAAAGCCTCATTCTCTTTTCTTGTTAAATTATAGTAAATTTTCGGTGGTGTGAGTGCTTCAATATCCTTGTTCACTAGTGAGAAAAAGGTTTCTACATAGTTTCCCCTCATATAGGTCGGGTTGAAGATGGACTTAGGTCTAAATACTTTTTTGGGTGGGTAATCTTCCATTAATTCCTCCTCTGGTTGCTGTTTACCAGCAAAGAACCTCTTCAAGGATAGTTTTCTTACATATTTTTGCAGGTCCACATAGACCTCAAATTTATTAAGCTTAGCTACCGGGGCGAATTTCAACCCTTTTTCAAGTAATGAAATCTCCGACTCCCCAAATATATGTTTGCTCAAATTAAAAATCTTTTCCTTATTTTCCACTTTTGAGGTCTCAGTCTCTTGTGGTTCCATAACCCCTGTCCTACAGCCCTTCCTTTTCTCTCTTCTATTTTTCCTATTCTTGATGTTCCTTCTTATCTTTCTTCCTTTCTTTCCCCCCCTTTTTTCTCTCTGTTTCCTACCTATTATGTGTATTTTCGTTTCCTCATCCCATCCTCTAAAAAAAGATCGTCATTTTGGAATCGACTAAAACAATTCCGACGGTATGGGGAATTATTCAATTCTTTTCTTTCCCTTCTCTGGTAAGTGGGTAAATCTTCTCTTCTCCAATTATTGGACCTATATCTACTATGGTCTCTTATCGTGGGGTAGTGATCTTGTCGATCTCGTGGTGCGTCACTATAGACATTCCTAGAGGGAATCCTCCCCCTACCCCTCCTCCATCCTTGTTGTGTTTCCTCTCTGTTATGGAATTTCCTCCTATCTCCAGATTGGGCAGTATGGTAATCCTTCTGCTCTCTCCTGTAATCATTTCCCCCTCTAATTGGGGGGGGGGGGGGCAGGTTTGATTGGTTCCTTAGGGGCATCCTCCATCCCTTTCTTATCCCTATTAAATTTCCTGGATTTTTTTGTCATTAGTTCTTTTTCATTCCTCTGTAATCTAGATGTAATATTCCTTTCAAACTCTCTATATTCAGGCTGTTTAGAGAAGGGTGCAATTAATGTTCTTAATAAATCAATTTCCTCTTCCACAGCCCTCAGATCTCCTTTCCTTTCCTGTATTATTAATTCCATTAATCGGAATGAACAATCGTCAATTATTTTCTCCCATTCTCTCTTAAATTCCTCAGTGGAGTCAGAGAAACTGGAGGTTTGTTTATTTTTAAACCTCTCGGAATCAATTTATTAGACAAATACTTTTCCAGGGAGGTCACCTCCAACCACAATCTCCCTTCTTTCAACAATAATTTTTCCATTTTTTTCATACTACTCTCAAGATCATCATCTTCTATGGAGACAATATCCTCATCTCCCTCAAACAAATTAGTGCACATATTAAGTCTATTCTCTCTTACTGAGAACATGACTATAAGCGGCAAAATCTACTGGTGTTAGAGGTAAAGAACAGATAAAAGGAAAAAGAAACACCTGTATAAAAAAGCGCTTTAGAGCAGCAGGGGAATGGTAATCCAAAAAGGGGCGTTACCCTCACCCCAATAAAGTTAACCAGATACTAAAAAGGATTTGGATCTCCTATCCACTGCGCTCCCCAAATATATAGATACGTGAAGAAGGGAATAAACCTCTACTTATCTTAGGAGGTCGGTATTATTTTCACACGTCCCACCTTCTTCTCGTTAGGTTTTATTATGAGTATTAATAGATGGTGTTATTCCAAAAGGTCCAACAACTCATGTAAGAGAAAATAAAACACAATCTAGTGTATTACCGTCATACAGATCCCTTCATTGAATAAAAATACAACATGGGTCTATGGATTCAGATCAATAATAAGTGTGATCCACACATATGTATAAAATACAATTTTTTAATACTAAAAAAGTTCCAATTATAAAGTATGCTTCAGTCACATTGATATATGACACATGTCCACTGTTACATCCAGTAATATGTGAGGGTGGCTTCCTACCAGATTTTGGAATTTAGAAGTGCTTATAAAAAAGCTGTGCAGATGTCTCAGCAGCCCCAGGGAAAACCAGCTTCAATGGTCAGCACCCCGTCCTCTCCTCGTCTGGTATGTCCGTCACAGATCCTCACCGTCAGCCAACGCGTTTCGATCAAATTTGCTGATCTTTATCAAGGCATAGTACTGATGACCTCCTCTTCCAGCTCTTTATACCCTTGTGAATTAATGTTCCTAATTGCTGGGAGAAGCCACTCTCACTCACAATTAATGGCATTTTTACATTTATTAAATCATCCCAGACTAATCTAACATAAAGGAACTACTCTACAAGATGGTATAATATCCATATATTTCATGTTAAAAGATACTAACACAATCGTAAATGAATTAAAAACATAAAACATAAAATTTCGCTAACCGGAAGTGTCCTGTGTAAACAGGATCAACTTCCGTCTATACTGTTATGAGGGTTCCACACAGCGGAAAGAAGGAATCCTATCCCTCTATCTCAGCGTCACATCCTGTCACGTGATCGCTCCGTCACGTGACCGCTACGGTCCGCATCAGTGTATCTCATGTTCGTTCCGAAAATATGTCCGGTCACGAGATACTCCACGGCCGGAAGTCCCTCAGCGGCCATTTTTAAAACTCCAAAGAGGGGATTTGACAGCACATCTCCTCATTACTACAGTGTTATAGGTATAGAAGGGCGGAAGTATATATACCGCCATATTGCTTCCTGGAAAAAAGAGATTCCCTTTATTATCATAACAGGAAAAATGATCTTATAAAAAAACCCTATAGAAGACTACAATACACACAATCCATATTCTTCAGTTACTATAAAAAAATGGGCTATAAAAAAATCACTGGTAGTCAAACATATCTAATTTATTCAGCATCACACCTAGCCAAGAAACCATTTTACCTCAAAGTCCTTATTCAGGCCACCCGGGATTAGAGTTTTTAGTGAATGAATATATTGCATTTCAGTTTTTGCTAGTGTTGCAGCTATATTATTACATCCCCGGAATGTCTATAGTGACGCACCACGAGATCGACAAGATCACTACCCCACGATAAGAGACCATAGTAGATATAGGTCCAATAATTGGAGAAGAGAAGGTTTACCCACTTACCAGAGAAGGGAAAGAAACGAATTGAATAATTCCCCATACCGTCGGAATCGTTTTAGTCGATTCCAAAATGACGATCTTTTTTTAGAGGATGGGATGAGGAAACGAAAATACACATAATAGGTAGGAAACAGAGAGAAAAAAGGGGGGGAAAGAAAGGAAGAAAGATAAGAAGGAACATCAAGAATAGGAAAAATAGAAGAGAGAAAAGGAAGGGCTGTAGGACAGGGGTTATGGAACCACAAGAGACTGAGACCTCAAAAGTGGAAAATAAGGTAAAGATTTTTAATTTGAGCAAACATATATTAGGGGAGTCGGAGATTTCATTACTTGAAAAAGGGTTGAAATTCGCCCCGGTAGCTAAGCTTAATAAATTTGAGGTCTATGTGGACCTGCAAAAATATGTAAGAAAACTATCCTTGAAGATTGCTGGTAAACAGAAACCAGAGGAGGAATTAATGGAAGATTACCCACCCAAAAAAGTATTTAGACCTAAGTCCATCTTCAACCCGACCTATATGAGGGGAAACTATGTAGAAACCTTTTTCTCACTAGTGAACAAGGATATTGAAGCACTCACACCGCCGAAAATTCACTATAATTTAACAAGAAAAGAGAATGAGGCTTAAAAAGAATTAAAATCGAATAAAGACATCATAATAAAACCAACGGATAAGGGTGGAGGAGTCGTAATAATGGATATAGACAAATATGAGAACGAGGTGATAAGACAATTGAGTGATGGATATACCTATAAAAAATTGAGAGGGGATCCAACTAAAAGGATCGTGACCGGCTTTACGACATTAGTTAAAACTTATGTAGATAACGGTACCATCAGTGAGGCAGAAGGTCAATTTTTGATACCTACAGATCCAAGTATCCCCGTTATTTATATTTTGCTGAAAATCCATAAGGACCTGCAGAACCCGCCCGGCAGACCCATAGTGTCGGGAATTAATTTGGTGACTGCTAATATGTCGGAGTTCATAGACTTCCACCTCCAGCCTCTAGTACAAAAAAATCGTTCGCATTTAAAGGACAACAGAGATGCATTAAATGTCATTAAAAGTATACAATGGGACGAGAATTGCTATATAGTTGCATCAGATGTTACTTCGCTGTATACGATCATTAATCACGATTTAGGAATAGAGGCAGTGGTTACATATTTATCAGATAGTAACTATGAGTCAGAATTATGTGACTTTTTGGTAAAAGGTGTTGACTTCATTTTGCGAAATAATTATTTCCACTTTAAGGATAGTTTCTACCTGCAAAAGGTGGGGACGGCCATGGGTACCAGGTTCGCCCCAAGCTATGCCAACATGTTTATGGGCATGTGGGAGGCCCAACATGTATGGCAAAACCATCAGTTTTGGGCGAGCCTGGTATCCTGGTCTAGATACATAGACGATATCATTTTTATTTGGAGGGGTGATAGAGAAACTTTGACTACCTTCTGCGATCAGCTAAATGAGAATGACTACAATATTTCACTGACGTTTGAAGTCAGTAATACCAGTGTAAATTTCCTTGATTTAAATATTTATGTGGAAAATGGACAATTAAAAACTCGTAATTACATAAAGTCGACTGATTCAGGAACATATATTCACACTACTAGCTGCCACCATGCCAATTGGCTTGAGTCCATACCTAATAGTCAGTTACAGAGACTAAAGAGGAACTGTACAGATAATGAGGTTTACAGGGAATAAGCCGACATAATGATTAAAAAATTCAGGAATAGTGGTTATAGTAATATAAGCATTGAGAAGGCTGTCACTAAGTGTGAAACTATAGACAGAAAGGATTTATTACTTCCATCAAAAAAGATACCTGTATCAGATGGAAAGAAGAATCATTCCTTAGCTTTTATTACGGGTTATAACACCCAACACAAACAAATCGAGAAGATTTTCAGGAACCATTGGACGATCTTGAAGGGTGACCCTTTATTGGAAAAATTGTTGCCAGATAGACCCAAATTCATTTATCGGAAAGCTAAGAACATTACAGATAAATTGGTCAGGAGTGCTATGTCACCGCCGAACGCAAATATTCGCACTTTGTCAAAGGTTTTTTTTAGGTGTGGTGCCTGCTGTATGTGCAAAGAGGTCAGAGGTGCAGCAAAGTGCACGGAAATCGAAATAAATGGACAAAATAATAAAATTAATGAGTTCATAACATGCACCTCAAGAAATGTGATCTATTATTTGGGATGTAGTTGTGACTTATTCTACATTGGTAGGACTAGTAGGAACTTAAAAACAAGACTCACAGAGCATCTCCGTAATATAAGAAATGGTGTTGAGACACATGCACTCTCATCCCATTTCAAACAAATCCACGGTCAGGACATCAAACAGTTAAAAGTATTTGGAGCATTAAAACAGATAAAGGGGAATTGGAGATGTAATAATATAGCTGCAACACTAGCAAAAACTGAAATGCAATATACTGTATTCATTCACTAAAAACTCTAATCCCGGGTGGCCTGAATAAGGACTTTGAGGTAAAATGGTTTCTTGGCTAGGTGTGATGCTGAATAAATTAGATATGTTTGACTACCAGTGATTTTTTTATAGCCCATTTTCTTATAGTAACTGGAAGAATATGGATTGTGTGTATTGTAGTCTTCTATAAGGTTTTTTTATAAGATCATTTTTCCTGTTATGATAATAAAGGAAATCTCTTTTTTCCAGGAAGCAATATGGCGGTATATATACTTCCGCCCTTCTATACCTATAACACTGTAGTAATGAGGAGATGTGCTGTCAAATCCCCTCTTTGGAGTTTTAAAAATGGCCGCTGAGGGACTTCCAGCCGTGGAGTATCACGTGACCGGACATATTTTCGGAACGAACATGAGATACACTGATGCAGACCGCAGCGGTCACGTGACGGAGCGATCATGTGACAGGATGTGACGCTGAGATAGAGGGATAGGATTCCTTCTTTCCGCTGTGTGGAACCCTCATAACAGTATAGACGGAAGTTGATCCTATTTACACAGGACACTTCCGGTTAGCGAAATTTTATGTTTTATGTTTTTAATTCATTTACGATTGTGTTAGTATCTTTTAACATGAAATATATGGATATTATACCATCTTGTAGAGTGCTTCCTTTATGTTAGATTAGTCTGGGATGATTTAATAAATGTAAAAATGCCATTAATTGTGAGTGAGAGTGGCTCCTCCCAGCAATTAGGAACATTAATTCACAAGGGTATAAAGAGCTGGAAGAGGAGGTCATCAGTACTATGCCTTGATAAAGATCAGCAAATTTGATCGAAACGCGTTGGCTGACGGTGAGGATCTGTGACGGACATACCAGACGAGGAGAGGACGGGGTGCTGACCATTGAAGCTGGTTTTCCCTGGGGCTGCTGAGACATCTGCACAGCTTTTTTATAAGCACTTCTAAATTCCAAAATCTGGTAGGAAGCCACCCTCACATATTACTGGATGTAACAGTGGACATGTGTCATATATCAATGTGACTGAAGCATACTTTATAATTGGAACTTTTTTAGTATTAAAAAATTGTATTTTATACATATGTGTGGATCACACTTATTATTGATCTGAATCCATAGACCCATGTTGTATTTTTATTCAATGAAGGGATCTGTATGACGGTAATACACTAGATTGTGTTTTATTTTCTCTTACATGAGTTGTTGGACCTTTTGGAATAACACCATCTATTAATACTCATAATAAAACCTAACGAGAAGAAGGTGGGACGTGTGAAAATAATACCGACCTCCTAAGATAAGTAGAGGTTTATTCCCTTCTTCACGTATCTATATATTTGGGGAGCGCAGTAGATAGGAGATCCAAATCCTTTTTAGTATCTGGTTAACTTTATTGGGGTGAGGGTAACGCCCCTTTTTGGATTACCATTCCCCTGCTGCTCTAAAGCGCTTTTTTATACAGGTGTTTCTTTTTCCTTTTAGCCACCCAAGAAGAGCCCACCTTCCTAGTGGAATGGGCCTTTACCGAATTTGGTACCGGCAATCCAGCCGTATAATGAGCCTGCTGGATCGTTTTACAGATCCAGCGAGCAATAGTCTGCTTAGAAGCAGGAGCGCCAACTTTATTGGCCGCATACAGGACAAACAGTGCCTCTGTTTTCCGAACTCGAGCCGTCCTGGCTACATAAATTTTTAAGGCCCTGACTACATCTGATATTGTGGTGTTTTCTTTTGCTGTGGGGGAACATAAGGTAAAAAAGTAGATTTACCCGCGGTAGCTGTGGAAACCAGGTCCGCGAGACCCTCCCCAAATAAAACCTCACCCTTGTAAGGCAAAACTTCCATATGTCTCTTTGAGTCGACATCACCCATCCATTGGCGGGTCCACTGGGCTCGCCTAGCAGAAATTGCCATGGCGTTGGCTCTTGAACCTAACAGCCCAACGTCTCTCGCAGCGTCTCTCATATATAAGGCTGCGTCTTTAATGTGACCCAAGGTCAATAAAATGCTATCCCTATCTAGGGTATCAATGTCAGATGACAAGTTATCTGCCCATGCTGCTACTGCGCTACATACCCAAGCCGACGCTATTGCCGGTCTGAGCAAGGCACCCCTATGTGCATAAATTGATTTTAAGATAGTTTCCTGTCTGCGATCAGCAGGATCCTTAAGGGCTGCCGTGTCTGGAGACGGTAGCACCATCTTTTTGGACAAGCGCGTCAAAGCCTTGTCCACCCTGGGCGAGGATTCCCACCGTAACCTGTCCTGTGCGGGGAAAGGATACGCCATAAGAATTCTCTCGGGAATCTGCAATTTCTTGTCTGGAGTTTCCCAAGCCTTTTCAAATAACGCGTTCAGCTCATGAGATGGGGGAAAGGTTACCTCAGGCTTCTTTTCCTTAAACATGCATACCCTCGTGTCAGGGACAGAGGGGTCATCTGTGATATGCAAAACATCTTTTATTGCAATAATCATATAATGAATACTTTTGGCCACCCTTGGGTGTAACCTCGCATCATCGTAGTCGACACTGGAGTCAGAACCCGTGTCGGTATCAGTATCTGCTACTTGGGACAGGGGACGTTTCTGAGACCCTGGAGGGCCCTGTGATACAGCCAAAGCCATGGATTGACTCCCTGTTTTTTATCTGGACTCTGCTTTGTCCATTCTCTTATGTAATAAAGACACATTTGCATTTAAAACATTCCACATATCCAACCAATCACGGAGACACCACAATCATCTGCTTTACCTCTTCCTTAGATGAGCCTTCCGCTTCAGACATGTCGACACACACGTACCGACACCCCCACACACTCAGGGATAGATATATATATATGAAGACAGTCCCCCAATAAGGCCCTGTGGAGAGACAGAGAGAGAGAGTATGCCAGCACACACTCAGCGCCACTGGACACTGGAATAAAATCCCAGTCAGTACAGCGCTTTTATATAAATATACTCACTGCCCCAAATAAATGTGCCCCCCCCCCTCTTTTTTGCCCTCTGTACATGTGTTCAGCAGGGGAGAGTCCGGGGAGCCAGCTTCTCTGCAGCGTGCTGTGGAGAAAAAGGCGCTGGTTAGTGCTGAGGGACCAAGCTCCGCCCCCTCAACGGCGGGCTTCGGTCCCGCTCAGATTCTTATACTGGCAGGGATTTTTGCAATATACAGCCTCCGCAGTATATATCTATGCCAGTGTCCCTAGAGGTTTCATAATTGCTGCCCAGGGCACCCCCCCCCCCTGCGCCCTGCACCCATACAGTGCCACCAGTGTGTGTGTAAATGCGGGAGCTCATTGAAGATCTGAAGTCTTCTGCCGCCTTTGAAGTCTTCTTTCTTCTCATACTCACCCGGCTTCTATCTTCCGGCTCTGTGAGGAGGACGGCGGCGCGGCTCCGGAACGAACGGCGAGGGTGAGACCTGCGTTCCGACCCTCTGGAGCTAATGGTGTCCAGTAGCCTAAGAAGCAGAGCCTATCATTTAAGTAGGTCTGCTTCTCTCTCCTCAGTCCCACGATGCAGGGAGCCTGTTGCCAGCAGTGCTCCCTGAAAATAAAAAACCTAACAAAAGTCTTTTACAGAGAAACTCAGTAGAGCTCCCCTGTAGTGCACCCAATCTCCTCTGGGCACAGGATCTAACTGAGGTCTGGAGGAGGGGCATAGAGGGAGGAGCCAGTGCACACCCATACTAAAGTCTTTAGAGTGCCCATGTCTCCTGCGGAGCCCGTCTATACCCCATGGTCCTTACGGAGTCCCCAGCATCCTCTAGGACGTAAGAGAAATAATACTTTTGTCAAACACAGTTACCTTCTGCCTCTGTCTTATCTCCTATTTCCCCCAATAACATGCAAATAGGGTAACTTTCAGTTTCTTCATTGTTTAGGGAAGATCCAGAAGGAGATAGACCAGGTAATAGGTGATAAGTGTCCATCAGCAGAAGACCGATTCAAGATGCCTTATACTGAAGCTGTAATCCATGAGATCCAGAGATTCAGTGATATTGTCCCCACTGGGCTGCCCCACCGCACAACAGAGGAGACCTCGGTCCGAGGCTACGTTATACCCAAGGTAAATACGCTGTACTAATGTATCTGGCAAGGATATAATCCATACTTGCCTATTCTCCACTAAGGAGACTCCCAAACATCTCCTGGCTCTCTCCACTTGGTGACTCAGTAGGCCGTCACACTCCACCATGCTGCCCTTTTGGTTCCTCCCCAATTGGCGACCTGGCAATTGCCAACCTGGCTGCCCCCTCCCAGAGGAGAAAGTCGGCAACTATGATATAATCTTTTGTACTATGTATTTATCACACTGCGCTGATATTATGATATAGAATAGTAATGCACTTAGGAAACGGGTACCTCATGCCTCAGTGATATTTCTAGATTTATTCTTATGAATATTGTCCATTCAGTGCAGGTAACGGGTAGACTTTATAACATGAAATTACAATTAGAGAGAAATGTTAGAATGAGTTTTAGTAAAATTTGAGTAAGATTAATATTTATCTCTCATATAAGCAGATGTTATAATATCCTTTCCTTCCCATTACACATCAGGACATGGAGGTGCTCTCCTTGCTGACGACTGTACTGAAGGATCCTAAATACTTTCCCCAGCCGGAGATGTTCTCCCCAGAACGGTTCTTGGATGATCAGGGGGTGCTAAAGAAGGGACTGGCTGTGCTGCCTTTCTCTGCAGGTGCGGTGTCGTGTGTGTGTGTGTGTGTGTGTGTGTGTGTGTGTGTGTGTGTGTGTGTGTGTGTGTGTGTGTGTGTGTGTGTGTTATGTGTATCAGGCACTTAATCAGACTTTGGACTAATTGTCCAACATTACCCTCAAGTCTATTTACTAAGCCTTGGAGAGAGATAAAGTGGACAGAGCTAAAGGCCCCCCTTTATCAAACCTTGGAGAGTGATAAATAGAATGGTGATCAAGTGCCAACCAATCAGCTCCTAATTGCCATGTTACAGGCTGTGTTTGAAAAATAACAGTTAGAAGCTGATTGGCTGGTACTTTATTTATCACTCTTCAAGGCTTGATAAATCTGGGTCAGAGTACCAACCTATCAGCTCCTGTCATTTTTTAAACACAGCCAGTAACATGGCAGCTAGGAGCTGATTGGCTGGCACTTTATCTCTGTCCTCTTTATCTCTATCCAGGGCTTAGTAAATAGACCCCCCACTGTCACCAACAATACTGTACATAGAAATTACATTATATATGCAGTTTTCCATCTTGTGCTGGTCAATGGCGTCACTCTTCTCTGAAGGAGTGCCACCCCTATTGGAACAGAGACGCAGGACACACAATTAGGAATGGTGTTTATGGGGGTGGATAGGAAGAATTTTAGGGAAAGGGAGAAAACTGGGAAACAGAGTATTCTAATTGGGAAACTGAGAGTATTCCAATAAACAACATTTATTATAAATAAATGTATTTCAGAGAGCGAGCTTTGGGGGTTACTCAGACCTGATCACTGTTGTGCAAACTCACAAGCCGGCCGATTACCGATCGACTGTGCATGCGTACGGATCATAGTACGCATCCGCTAAGCCAATCACTGAAAAAAACAGCAACTTTTTTGATCGCTAGGCGTATGCGAGTTGATTTGACAGGAAGCCAGCGTTTGGGGGTGGTAACTGGCCGTTTTCTGGGAGTGTCAGGGAAAACGAAGGCGTTCCCAAGCGTTTTCAGGGAGGGTGTGTGACATCAGCTCCGGCCCCGATCAGCCTGATTCTATCGCACTGTAGGAGTAAGTCCTGGGCTACGCGCAGACTGCACAGACTGGAAAAATCATTAGATGATGAGTGAGTTGCGAACAGATTTACAGCTGACCGGCAATTGCTGAGATTTCCATAAGCCATACACAGACTTGCACGGGGCAGGTATTCACTCTGTCTGGGCAGCGGCTATCTGATCGCAAACCTCTGCAACTTCGCAGAGGAGCGATTAGGTCTGAATAACCCTCTCTGTTCACTTCAAATAAATATTTACTCAATAAATATATTTCTGTATAATAAATTAAGTAAAACCCATTGCAATAAATAGAATTAGTAGCAATCAGTATATATATATATATATATATATATATATCAGTAGCAAAATATACCTTTTTCTTGCGCTGTAAAGTTGCTGCCCTTTAACACAACCCTTCTGTTAGCAAGGATCAAAATGTAATAACACTTCCAAAATGAATCAAAGGGCGCAATACAATCACTATCTAAATATACCAGCAATATAATTGACCAAATAAATCAATTTATTAAAAGCAAGACATCAGTAGAAAATTCAACAATAAAAGAGATAACCCTTTCAAATACATATTGTGTCAATGAATTTTATGAAGGGTACATTATTTTCTCTCACTCTTCAACACTGACACGTTTCGTACTATACGGACTTCTTCAGAGGGAAGGTCTGTATAGCTGGTAAAAATAAATACATACATGCAATACAATCAATGAATGAATAATAAAAAATACATAAAATATCAATCTAACAATTGTTTAAAACAATCAAATTCAAGGAGATGAGGACATACAAACAAATAATTAAATGCATCTAAATGGATCTTACAAATCTTAATTCAATAGGCCATCAAGTGACTAATGTAATAGATAGTAGATTTCTAAACTTTACATACCTATATCATCAATCCACATGACAAACAAAAGAATATTCAAATTTGTGGAACAGTTCTACAATTCAGCTTTGACGGATGATTCTACAAAATTAATATCATATTATCAATTTACATTCCATAAAGATAGAAGAAGCTCTAGTATGTGCAAATTTGATCACTTACTTATGAACTAAAGTGACCTCTTTTCATCGTATATGAAGGTTCAATCGATTGAGAGTAATAAATCCTACATAAGGGATGTGCTATCATTAGTTAAATAATAATTTAATAATAATTTAATTCTTATTTAAAAATATATATATATACATACCCACTCTGGGTGAGCAGCTAAATATAAAGCTTTATCACCATGTAAACTAAATCTATAAAATAAATAAATGAATAATATTAGGATCTAATGCTATTTAAACATCAATTGTTTAGTGGTTTAAGGTATCCATTAAGTACTTACAAGCTCCTGTGTGCTCCTATGTGCTTCTCTCCCAAAGTGTAAGTGAATGAATGAGTGTGCTAATGGGCTATATATACCCAATTCACCTCCTACCTCACTTCCTGGATCTCATATCCAATCAAAAGTAAGCAAATAATTATATCTATCCTACTCTATTAAATAACTAAACTATAAGGAATTAGTAATAAAGGAAAACCTAAGTGAGCCTTAGTGAGTAATAAATCATTATTTAAGAAGTAATGCGTGGTTAGAAACCAACTATAAATAGATAACTATAAAAGTTTCAGTTTTTGCCGGAAGTGACATCACTTCCGTATTGCGTTCCACATAAACTAACATTTGGAACGCAGGAAGCGTACAGGTCACCGCTGTCCATCCCTATACCCAAAGAACACTTACATCACTTCCGCTTTGGTGGTAATAGCCCGAATGGTGGTGCGTTCCACTGTAAGCAGGGTGGAATGCTTGCTAGACGCGGGCGGGGTGCTGGAGGATTCCGCTGCGCGCGGCCCTCAGCGGCAATGGACACGTTGCTAGTGCTGTCCATCCCTTGGGGTATAGGGATGGACTGCGGTGATCTGTACACTTCTTGCGTCCATAATGTACCCTTCATAAAATTCATTGACACGATGTGTATTTGAAAGGGTTATCTCTTTTATTGTTGAATTTTCCACTGATGTCTTGCTTCTAATAAATTTATTTGGTCAATTATATTGCTGGTATATTTAGATAGTGATTGTATTGCGCCCTTTGATTCATTTTGGAAGTGTTATACCTGTATTATATTATATATATATATATATATATATATATATACACCCACACACCACACCACACACACACACACACAAAATGTACTGTAGATAGATAGATTAAAATATATATCAGGGCTTTTGAAGGAGATTTCACAAAAATCAATGAATAGGGCCTTATTACTTAATAAATGATGGAAGCACGTGCATGCTAACCCTGTTAGTGCCACAATATAATTGCTGCTTCCATCAATAATTAATGAATATGACACTAATTCAAAAATACATATTTTATTGTGGTATTTAGTCAATTATTTTACTTGTGATTCTGTGACAAGACCTGGAAAACCTGAACTGTTTGGGGTCCTGAGAACCGAGTTTGAGAATCTATGTTCTAGTAACATCCAGGCCAGCTCTAATGAAAGGGTCACATAAATAATACTGGACCATACTCTGCAACAGTGATGCATTAAAACAGTAGAGTAAAATTTGGCCTTGCCAAGAGTCTTAACGCTATTTTTTTTCTTTTTTGTTTCATTTGCGCTTACTGTATGGATGCCATCCTTTTTAGGGAGGCGTCAGTGTCCAGGAGAAGGTCTGGCCCGCATGGAGCTGTTTCTCTTTCTCACGATTCTCCTTCAGAAGTTCACTCTGACCACACCGGTGTCTCCCAAGGATTTGGACTTAACCCCGGAAACAAGCAGCGCTGGCCACTTTCCCCGATCCTACAAGATGTCTGCCATACCGCGTCATTAGCACTCTGCCACCTCCACACTTCAGCATTTATTTTAATTTATAACAATAGTTTTATAGCTTTTATACTTTAGTTTCCATTACCTTTATATGACTTGACTGAAAACAATAAAATATTAATTCTATTTCTTACAGATGTATGTGTTGTCGTTTTTATAGGGAAATATTAATTAGAGAGCGAGTGGGTTATTACTCTGAGAAGTTATGGCACCATGCCGACTAGAAAGTAACGCTTCATGCTATCTTACAATACAGCATGTAAACTTATAAAGCCGGGTTACTTACTAACATTGCTCACATGCACACATCTGCACTCTGGGGGTCATTCCGAGTTGATCACTCGCTAGCAGTTTTTTGCAGCCGTGCAAACGCTATGCCGCCGTCCACTGGGAGTGTATTTTAGCTTAGCAGAAGTGCGAACAAAAGGATCGCAGAGCGGCTACAAAGTTTTTTTTGTACAGTTTTAGAGTAGCTTAATACCTACTCAGTGCTTGTGATCACTTCAGACTGTTCAGTTCCTGTTTTGACATCACAAACACGCCCTGCGTTCACCCAGCCACGCCTGCGTTTTTCCTGGCACGACTGCATTTTTTATACACTCCCTGAAAACGGTCAGTTGCCACCCAGAAACGCCCACTTCATGCCAATCACTCTGCGGCAACCAGTGCGACTGAAATGCTTTGCTAAACCCTGTGTGAAACTACATCGTTCATTGTAATAGTACGTCGCGCGTGCGCATTGCGCCGCATATGCATGCGCAGAAGTGCCGGGTTTTTTTTGCCTTATCACTGCACAGCGAACGAATGCAGCTAGCGAACAACTCGGAATGACCCCCCAAAACCATAGCATCGAATCAGCAATATGCTTTATCTGTCTACCACAAGACATACAATGAAAGCTAACATCTAATTGGTTTATCTGGTTTTAGTGTGTATTTGGCATTTTGAGCAATATCTCTAAACATCCCTAAAGGTATTTTGCAAAAGTGAAGGGATCAGAAAGTGAAAATGAAGCACACATTGTGGTAAACACAGGGGTGTGTCTAGGAGTCTGAGCGCCCCAGGCAAAGTAAAGGACTGGCGCCCCACACCCGCTCATATTTGAAATATCGAACGTGCATGCAACAAAAAAGGGGGGTGGCCACTCAATAGTACCCAAATACAAATTACACCACATAGTAGCATCCCTCACTAACATTACACAGCACAGCAATGTCCGTTATTCACATTATGTTACACAGTAGTACCCCCTATACACATTATGCCACACAGTAGTGCCTATGGGGGAAATTTACTAAGCAGTGATAAGAGCGGGAAAGTGAGCAAGTGGAGAAATTGCCCATGGCAACCAATCAGCACTGAAGTAACATCTATTATTTGCATACTATAAAATGATACAGAGCTGCTGATTAGTTGATGGTGCAACTTCTCCACTGGCTTACTTCTCCACTCTTATCACTGTTTAGTAAATGTCCCCCTATATACTGAATCTGCAAAAAATGCTAACCCAGTATATCACATCGGGCTATACAAAATTGATAAAGCTGATTGTATACCTTAGAACACAAGCTATTTACTAATATCGTGAAGCCGTAATGGCCGCTGTCCCTCGTGCACGTGCTACGCACTTCGTACGCTATTTGCGTACAAAGACCTTGCACGTGGTACGCAAGTTACGTACACACGCTGCGCTGTGAGTACGGAATACACACAGCGAGCGTACACACAGATAATAACCTTTTAAACCTTACACAGAGTATGCTTATACTGTAATTCTTAGTGTTGAGATACTGCAATGATATAATACTGTTTAACCTTGGTCTGTATGCTAGCTGTTTGAGCGATTGAGATGCTCAGCAACCCTTAATAACAAATGGTGAAACACACTCCTTGCTAAGGTTCCAACACCTTTACTAACAATATTTAGCTAAGTAAAAAGGGAAAAAAACAGTTAACAGTTCATACACTACAGGCTAACATTAATATCTAACAGAATAACTAAACAGAAATATACACAATAGCGAACGATCGCAAACACAAATACATAGACTAAGAATGAATGGCTAACATTAAAACGGGTAACAAAGTGGCCACAGAGAAACATACCATACGGGGAACACTCGCTAGCGCAACCGGATCCAGTCCTCCAATTATCAGAGATAAATGTTGATGAGAAAGAGTACTGGCCGGTCTGGGGACAGTGACCCTTATATACACAACATACAGTGTACTACAAAGGGCCCTACAATCTTATTGTTCATTGGACACAGGAATGTCTCTCCGCATTATAACAAAAGGTCATAGGTTAGTTTGAACAGGTGGGCTGTGACTATATCAAACTGCTCAGGTGGGAGGGAATCTCAGAATTCCCGCCGCATGGATAATGAACCGCAAATATAGTAAATGTCCAGAAACTACTAATAGACATAACTATACGCAGGAGCGATTAATCTTTACCTAACCAGCACCGGATTGTTCCTAATAAAATGTTCTTTAGTTAGGTACCAAACACCACTGCTCAAACCCTGTCTGACCATTCGTATCATGCAAAGAGGAATTTCTCTGTCCAGCGACCAGTTACATTAAACAAACTTACAGTTATTATTAAGGGGAACATTATCTATAAAACATACTATTTGGTTTTATTATTTAACGATTGAGTTGCCCGCTAGACGCACACAAACTCTACCGTAAATGCACATACCACGCGCTCGAGCGCATGGCCGAGGAGGCGCCATCACGCAGCTGCGAGTATCCGCACGCACGGGAGAGAATGTGCACGTGCAGCGGGCAAGCGCATGAGGTGAATATATGGCAACATGTAGCATGATATTTTTCCGACTTTGACAAAATATATCTATTCCAATAAGAAGAAGTGCACTCACCAGGGACTTTTCAGCAGGCTTAATTTACTCACATCACCAGTGTAGACAAAAACTAGAGATGTGCGGAGGGCACTTTTCGTGTTTTGTGTGTTGGTTTTGGTTTTAATTCCACTTTTGTGCTTTGGTTTTGGCTTGGTTTTGCCAAAACCACCCTTCCGTGTTTTGGTTTTGGTTTTGGTTTTCGATGATTTTTTTAAAAACATAAAAAACAAAAAAACACAACATTTTGGGGTAATTTTGATCCTACGGTATTATTAACCTCAATAACATTCATTTCCACTCATTTCCAGTCCATTCTCAACACCTCACACCTCACAATATTGTTTTTAGGCCTAAAAGTTGCACCGAGGTGGCTGTATGACTAAGCTAAGCGACACAAGTGTGCGGCACAAACACCTGGCCCATTTAGGAGTGGCACTGCAGTTGCAGACAAGATGGCACTATTCAAAAACTAGTACCCAAACAGCACATGATGCAAAGAAGAAAAAGAGGTGCAATTAGGTAGCTGGATGGCCAAGCTAAGTGATACAAGTGTGCGGCACAAACACCTGGCCCATCTAGGAGTGGCACTGCAGTTACAGACAGAATGGCACAAAAAAAAAAAATAGTCCCCTAACAGCACATGATGCAAAGAAGAAAAAGAGGTGCAATGAGGTAGCTGGATGGCCAAGCTAAGCGACACAAGTGTGCGGCACAAACACCTGGCCCATCTAGGAGTGGCAATGCAGTTACAGACAGGATGGCACAAAAAAAAAACTAGTCCCCAAACAGCAAATGATGCAAAGAAGAAAAAGAGGTGCAAGATGGAATTGTCCTTGGGCCCTCCCACCCACCCTTATGTTGTATAAACAGGACATGCACACTTTAGCAAACCAATAATTTCAGCGACAGGGTCTGCCATATGACTGTGGCTGAAATGACTGGTTTGTTTGGGCCCCCAGCAAAAAAGAAGCACTCAATCTCTCCTTGCACAAACTGGCTCTACAGAGGCAAGATGTCCACCTCATCCTCCGATTCCTCACCCCTTTCACTGTGTACATCCTCCACACAGAGTATTAATTTGTCCCCACTGGGATCCACCATCACAGGTCCATGTGTACTTTCTGGAGACAATTGCTGGTAAAGGTCTTCCCGGAGGAATTTATAATTCATTTTGATGAACATCATCTTCTCCACATTTAGTGGAAGTAACCTCCTACGCCGATCGCTGACAAGGTTACCGGCTGCACTAAACACTCTTTCAGAGTACACACTGGAGGGGGGGCAACTTAGGTAAAATAAAGTCAGTTTCTGCAAGGGCCTCCAAATTGCCTCTTTTTCCTGCCAGTATACATACGGACTGTCTGACATGCATACTTGGATGCTGTCACTCATATAATCCTCCACCATTCTTTCAATGGTGACAGAATCATATGCAGTGACAGTAGACATATCAGTAATCATTGGCAGGTCCTTCAGTCCGGACCAGATGTCAGCTTTCGCTCCTGACTGCCCTACATCACCGCCAGCGGGTGGGCTGGGAAATCTTATCCATTTCCTTGCAGCCCAGTGGCGAGAGAAATTGAAGGACGAGCTGTTGACGGGTCACGTTCCGCTTGAGTTGACAATTTACTCACCAGCAGGTCTTTGCACCTCTGCAGACTTGTGTCTGCCAGAAAGAGAGATACAACGTAGGCTTTAAACCTAGGATTGAGCACGGTGGCCAAAATGTAGTGCTCTGATTTCAACAGATTGACCACCCTTGAATCCTGGCAAAGCGAATGAAGGGCTCCATCCACAAGTCCCACATACTTTGCGGAATCACTCCGTCTTAGCTCCTCCTTCAATTTATCCAGCTGCTTCTGCAAAAGCCTGATGAGGGGAATGACCTTACTCAAGCTGGCAGTGTCTGAACTGACTTCACGTGTGGCAAGTTCGAAGGGTTGGAGAACCTTGCACAAGACGGAATCATTCAGCACTGCGCTTAAGTCAGATGCATTACCCCTCCTTTGCCTATATCGTAGGTGGATGTATATGCTTGAATGGCCTTTTGCTGCTCCTCCATCCTCTGAAGCATATAGAGGGTTGAATTCCACCTCACTGCCACCTCTTGCTTCAGTTGATGACAGGGCAGGTTCAGGAGTGTTTGCTGGCGATCCAGTCTTTGGCACGCGGTAGCTGAATGCCGAAAGTGGCCCGCAATTTTTCGGGCCACCAACAGCATCTCCTGCACACCCCTGTCATTTTTCAAAAAATTCTGCACAACCAAATTAATTGTATGTGCAAAACATGGGACGTGCTGGAATTTGCCCAGATGTAAAGCACGCACAATATTGGTGGCGTTGTCCGATATCACAAATCTCCTGGAGAGTCCAATTGGGGTAAGCCATTCTGCAGTGATGTTCCTCAGTTTCCGTAAGAGGTTGTCAGCTGTGTGCCTCTTACGGAAAGCGGTGATCCATAGCGTAGCCTGCCTAGGAACGAATTGGCGTTTGTGAGATGCTGATACTGGTGCTGCCGCTGATGTTGTTACTGCGGGATGTCATACATCTTCCCAGTGGGCTGTTACAGTCATATAGTCCTTAGTCTGCTCTGTTCCACTTGTCCACATGTCTGTGGTTAAGTGGACACTGGATACGACCGCATTTTGTAAGACACTGGTGACTCTTTTTCTGACGTCTGTGTACATTCTCGGGATCGCCTGCCTAGAGAAGTGGAACCTAGATGGGATTTGATAACGGGGACACAGTACCTCAAACAAATCTCTAAGTCCCACTGAACTAATGGCGGATACCGGACTCATGTTCAACACCAACATAGCTGTCAAGGCCTCAGTTATCCACTTTGCAAAAGGATGACTGCTGTCATATTTCATCTTCCTCACAAAGGACTGTTGGACAGTCAATTGCTTACTGAAAGTAGTACAAGTGGTCTTCCAACTTCCCCTCTGGGATGACGATCGACTCCCAGCAGCAACAACAGCAGTGGTAGCAACAGCAGGTGTACCAGTCAATGATCCTACGGAGGAATCCTGGTTAGGAGAAGACTCCTCAGTCTTGACAGTGACATGGCCTGCAGGACTACTGACGTACCTGACTGAGGAGGAAATTGACGTTGAGGGAGTTGGTGGTGTGGCTTGCAGGAGCTTGGGTACAGGAGGAAGAAGGGATTTAGGTGTCAGTGGACTGCTTACGCTCTTACCCAAAGTTTCACAACTTGACACTGACTTCTGATGCATGCGCATGTATAAGGGAGGATGTTCCTAGGTGGTTAACATCCTTACCCCTACTTATTACAGATTGACAAAGGCAACAGATGGCTTGACACCTGTTGTCCAGATTTGTGGAGAAATAATTCCACACCAAAGAAGTGGCTTTTTTGGTAGTTTGCTCAGGCATCACAATGGGCTTCTTCGTCCCAAGGACAACAGGTGTCTCCCCCGGTGCCTGACTTAAACAAACCACATCACCATCAGAATCCTCATCGTCAACTTCCTCCTCAGCTCCAGCAACACCAATATCCTTATCCTGGTGTACTTCAACAGTGACATCTTCAATTTGAATATCTGGAACTGGACTGTGGGTGCTCCTTCTAGCACATGCAGTGGGCGTGCAAATGGTGGAAGGAGCAACCTCTTCCCGTCCAGTGTTGGGAAGGTCAAGCATCACAAAAGCCGACACACTTGGACTCTCCTTGGGGATTTGTGATACCATCTCAGAACGCACAGTTCTTTTCTGTGCTCTTTCCAGCTTAACTCTTTTAATTTTTCTAGCAGGAGGATGAGGGCTTCCATCGTTATGTAAAGCTGAACCACTAGTCATGAACATAGGCCAGGGCCTCAGCCGTTCCTTGCCACTCCGTGTCGTAAATGGCATATTGGCAAGTTTACGTTTCTCCTCAGACGATTTAAATTTATTTTTTTGGTTCTTTTTACTGAACTTTGGCTTTTTGGATTTTACATGCCCTCTACTATCACATTGGGCATCGGCCTTGGCAGACGACGTTGATGGCATTTCATCGTCTATGTCATGGCTAGTGGCAGCAGCTTTAGCACTAGGAGGAAGTGGTTCTTATTGATCTTTCCCTATTTTCTCCTCAAAATTTTTGTTCTCCATTATTTTTTAGGAGTTCTATAAGACAATATGCGGCACAGGAATGGCTGGAATGACTGATGGACAGGACACTACCACTGGTCTGATGCAGCACAACACACCAACACTGTAAGGGACTTGTTGTTGTTATTATTATTATTATTATACGGCAGTAGTGTACATATAGCAGCAACGTATACCACTGTGACTTCCTCGTCACTGGAATGACTGATGGACAGGACACTACCACTGGTCTGATGCAGCACAACACAACAACACTGTAAGGGACTTGTGGTTGTTGTTATAATTATTATACTGCAGCAGTGGACATATAGCAGCAGCGTATATCGTCACTGGAATGACTGATGGACAGGACACTACCACTGGTCTGATGCAGCACAACACAGGAACACTGTAAGGGACTTGTTGTTGTTGTTGTTGTTGTTGTTGTTGTTGTTGTTATTATTATACAGCAGTAGTGTAAATATAGCAGCAACGTATACCACTGTGTCTGCCTCGTCACTGGAATGACTGATGGACAGGACACTACCACTGGTCTGATGCAGCACAACACAACAACACTGTAAGGGACTAGTGGTTGTTGTGATAATTATTATACGGCAGCAGTGGACATAAAGCAGCAGCATATAGCGTCACTGGAATGACTGATGGACAGGACACTACCACTGGTCTGATGCAGCACAACACACTAACACTGTAAGGGACTTGTGGTTGTTGTTGTTATTATTATTATAATACTGTAGCAGTGGACATATAGCAGCAGCGTATATCGTCATTAGAATGACTAATGGACACTACCACTGGTCTGATGAAGCACAACACAACACCACTTTATACAGCTACACTGGATATATGGCAACAGAGGACACCAACACTGTTAATGGCTGGACTGATGCAGCACAATACACTGACTATACTGGACTGGACAG
The DNA here is from genome assembly GCF_028390025.1 of Pseudophryne corroboree. NCBI lineage: Eukaryota > Metazoa > Chordata > Amphibia > Anura > Myobatrachidae > Pseudophryne > Pseudophryne corroboree. Next base: position 406,654,891 of record NC_086451.1, read on the forward strand.
CACAACACAGCACCACTTTATACAGCTACACTGGATATATGGCAGCAGAGGACACCAACACTGTGACTGGCTGGACTAATGCTGCACAATACACTGACTACACTGGACTGGACAGCACAACACAGCACCACTTTACACAACTACACTGGATATATGGCAGCAGAGGACATCAACACTGTGACTGGCTGGACTGATGCTGCACAATAAACTGACTACACTGGACTGGACAACACAACACAGCACCACTTTATACAGCTACGCTGGATATATGGCAGCAGAGAACACCAACACTGTGACTGGCTGGACTGATGCAGCACAATATACTGACTATACTGGACTGGACAGCACAACACAGCACCACTTTATACAGCTACATTGGATATATGGCAGCAGAGGACACCAACACTGTGACTGGCTGGACTGATGCAGCACAATACACTGACTACACTGGACTGGACTGAGCAGCACAAGACTCGCCACCCCACTTTCCCGCCCCCACACAGACACTGAACACTGTGGACACGTCCTCTCAATACAGTCTCCGAGACTGAAGTGAAAATGGCCGCGATGCGCGGTTCCTTATATGGAATCCAAATCCTGCGAGAATCCAACAGCGGGATGATGAAGTTTTGCCGAGTTCGGGTTTCCGAGTCAGGCGGGAAAACCCGAGCCTGGCTCGGAACCAAACTCGGAAGGCAAAGTCCGGTAGGGTTCGGTTCTCTGAGAACCGAACCCGCTCATCTCTAACAAAAACATAACGTAACCTTTCTCAAGACATCCCACCAGTAGAAGAGACAGAGACATGTCTCTTTCTCTTCTACTGGTGGGATGTCTTGAGAAAGGTTACGTTATGGAACCAAAACGTTGAAATGGTGATGTGAGTAAATTATATAATATACACACACTCATGTATATATACATATATAATATACATATGCATATACACACACTCACAATATTCCCCAGCACTCCAGGATCCCCTCAGGGTAACATGTTCCAGGGCTCTCCTATGGGGTATGTCCCCACCAAAAATGCAGGCAGGAAAGAACACTCGGAGACTCCAAAATTGTAAAATATCCCATGCATGACATTGGTGATGCGGCCACCGATTGTCCTGGTAACCAAGACACCTGGTGCGGCTACCATCCCACGCTGGAATTACACATAGCGACTGTTTGCAGAACCCGTATATCCCGTCATAGATCCACTGCGAGCAGAAGCACTCAAATACATGTTAGTGTTTTAGTGAACACCAGCCTTTCTTTTCACACCCTACCCCCCCTCCCGCCCCTATAAAAAAAGGTGGGTGGAGTTATAGCTGGTGTTGGGCATCAGTGCATAAACCAATTTTATTTTATTTTAAATATAAAGTTTGGGCTGTGGGGTTGGGCATTATTTTAACATGTTAAGCTGTATCCACAGAAAAACACATTAATGATAAAGTCCTGCAGTGACATCAGCCAGGAATTGTGTCCCAACTCCTTGCATGGGTATATTGTAACTAGAGATGAGCAGGTTCGGTTCTCAGAGAACCGAACCCTACCGAACTTCACGTCTCGAGCCTGGATCCGAGTCCGGCTCGGATTTTCCCGCATGACTCGGAAACCCGAAAGCGGCAAAACGTCATCATCCCGCTGTCGGATTCTCGCGGGATTTGGATTCCATATAAGGAGCCGCTCGTCGCGGCCATTTTCACTCCAGTCTCGGAGAGTGTATTGAGAGGACATATCCTCAGTGTTCATTGTCTGTGTGGGGGCAGGAAAGTGGGGTGACGAGTCTTGAACTGTGTTGTGCTGCTCAGTCCAGTCCAGTGTAGTCAGTGTATTGTGCTGCATCAGTCCAGCCAGTCACAGTGTTGGTGTCCTCTCCTGCCAGTGTAGCTATATAAAGTGTTGCTGTGTTGTGCTGTCAAGTCCAGTGTAGTCAGTGTCTTGTGCAACATCAGTCCAGTGACCAGTCACAGTGGTGGTGTCCTCTGCTGCCATATATCCAGTGTTACTGCCGTATAATTCCCGTGATACTGGCGTATAATTCCCATGATATTGGCGTATAATTCCCGTGATACTGGCGTATAATTCTTGTGACATTGCCGTATAATTCCCGTGATACTTACATATTATTCCCCGTGATATTGCCGTATATTTCCTGTGATATTGCCATATAATTCTCTGAATACTGGCGTATAATTCCCGTGATACTGGCGTATAATTCCTGTGATATTGCCGTATAATTCCTGTGATATTGCCATATAATTCTCGGAATACTGTCGTATAATTCCCGTGATACTGGCGTATAATTCCTGTGATATTGCCGTATAATTCCTGTGATATTGCCATATAATTCTCTGAATACTGTCGTATAATTCCCGTGATACTGTCGTATAATTCCTGTGATATTGCCGTATAATTCCTGTGATATTGCCATATAATTCTCTGAATACTGGCGTATTATTCCCGTGATACTGGCGTATAATTCCTGTGATATTGCCGTATAATTCCTGTGATATTGCCATATAATTCTCGGAATACTGTCGTATAATTCCCGTGATACTGGCGTATAATTCCTGTGATATTGCCGTATAATTCCTGTGATATTGCCATATAATTCTCGGAATACTGTCGTATAATTCCCGTGATACTGGCGTATAATTCCTGTGATATTGCCGTATAATTCCTGTGATATTGCCATATAATTCTCGGAATACTGTCGTATAATTCCCGTGATACTGGCGTATAATTCCAGTTAGTATCCACAGGAAAACACATTAATGATAAAGTCCTGCAGTGACACCAGTCAGGAATTGTGTCCCAACTCCTGGCATGGGTACCAGTCTCCCATGTACTTGTCACGTGTCCTCTCAGTGCTTCCCACTGTGACGTCACCACCAATCATCTGCTCTCCTGGTCTGTGGCGTTAGGGTCACTCACTAAACTAATTCCCCTGAGTTGCAGGTGCCCGCTGATACTTCCACTCCTAGGACTCCCCCCTCTCACCCCTTCCCTGCTTCTAGCCAGACATAGCAAGGTGATCGTGATTCTGCAGCCGAGCATGAAGAGGAAGCGCAGCAGCATTTCAAGTTTGCCACTGTGCATGAGCCAATCACAACTCACAGATTGGCGGCCACCCCTGATTGGCTGCCAGTCTGCGAGCTCCGATTAGCTCTAGGACAGCGGCAAATTTGAAATGCCACAGAGCTGCCTCAGTCAGTGGCAGTGCCTCTGTACCCATGGCTGGCTGGTGATCCAAGATGTCCTTTCGGGCCCCCCTGTCTCTCCGGGAACGGGACGTCAGTACCCACAAATCCCCCTTGATGGCGGCCCTGGCAGCCACTGTAATTGGCAACGGGGTCCGCGGTGCACACTACAATCAATAAACTACATAAACTACACCTCCCAGCAGCCCTTGCTGCAGTGAGCTCCTGGCAGCAAGGGTTGCTGGGAGCTGTAGTTTATGTAGTTTCTTGATTGCAGTGCGCAGCGCGCAGTACGCACCGCGGACCCCGGTGCCAGTTACAGTGGCTGCCACTGCTGTCTGCTATGGTCGTTAGTGCAGGTGACAAACTACCGGGGGGACGACCTTGGGGGGCGGAGACGGGAGTAGACAGCTGCTGCGGCTGCTGACATTAATATTAAATCTATGTACTGGCTGCGGGTGGCACCGCTGGGCGGCGCCCCTCCTCGTCTGGCGCCCCTGGCGAGTGCCATCCTGGCCAATAGGTAGATACGCACCTGGGTAAGCGTGATATAAATTGTAAAAAAAAAAGTGCTGTTATCTCTTTGTATTAGCACCAGAAATTATGCTAAACATGAGGTTACTGTGGTGGTGTTATTTTTTAATTTAATATAGAGACCATTAGTTACAATTTTAAGGTCTATTTATTTACTGTCACTTCCAGGGTGTCTTCCAGTGATGTCTACAATGATGGTGATTTACTGGATATCTGATGTCTATAGAAGGCCTGAAACTCCCCTTTTCATACTTGTAACTGACACATGCTGTATATGCTTCCTGTAGTGCAACATCTTCTTTTGTCTATGCTTGTTCTAGGTATATTTGTGCACCGAGCTAGATTAAGACTCCATTAGGCCAAATCGGTTGTTTTACCACTAGGGGGGGGGGGGGGGCACAATATGGAGCAATTCAATTGTAGCTTCGTTTAGATGCCCAGTAGCCGTGGGGAGGACATTTCTTCTCACAGCCTCCTGAGTTGTAAGTCGTCCGAATGGGAGTTTGGCTGCCCAAAACAGGACTTTAGATGGGTTTAGCTGTTTAACACAGCTAACCCCTGTCTGTTTGGGCACTACATGTATGATATTAAGAGGAGAATATTAAGGTCATAAAATGTGATCCCTTTTTTTATGTATCAATAAAGGTTGTGTTTTAATCCTATTATCCAGGGTTGGCTTGTTTAAACCACCAGGGTTTAAAGCAAATGTTAAAAAAAAAACATTGCTTTTTTATAAACTCCTGAACGGCTGAGGGCCGTCCAGTTAAACTCATCCAGTGATATATAATTATACTTAACAACTAAAATAAAGACTTGAATTTAGCAGAAAAACTTTAATTTATTTATAAGTAGTAACCTAATATATCTAATAAAGCAGAATATAGAAATGGTTGCAAGAAAGAACGGCAGTAACAGCCCACACCAATGCTCTGTACAAACCCTGCCAAATAACAACAATAAAACACCAAACAAAGGTATCCATTCAACCTTCACTTGGAGGAGGAGGATGGGAAAAAACAGGTGAACTCAGCTGGAGGTGAAACTTAAAAACCTGCTGTGGAACTTATAATTGAAAAGCCAATTAGCCGAATTAAAATTGAGTAGACCAGATTCAGTCCATCAGTACAGGTAAAAAATTGTTAAAGATCTCAAGACCCCCACTGCCAGCAGTGGCGAGTTACTAATCCCCGAGTAGGGAGGACAGGGGGAGACTAACAAGACATGAACACCACTGACAAAAACAGACCAAACCAAGTAATCAATCATTAACCAGAAAAACAAAAACAGCACAACTACTGAGGGAGTGGCCGAATGTAACTCTTATAACTGGCCGACTGCCATTGGCCCAAAGCCTTAATTTTGTCCACAGAGCGGCTCGCAAACACAGCAGAGGTGGCAGCCCCAATCCTAAACGAGTGCGTGCCGAAGTCCCCAGTAGAAAAACCCAAACCAGCAAGACAGCGCCGAAGCATCCAGCCAAACTGATATTTAGTCAGCAGCAAACCATCTGCATATAGAAGCCATGACCCCCCGGAGAAAGGCCGTACTTCCACATACATATTGACCAAAGCCACCGGACATACCCGTTCGAACCCTGAGGGCACCATCGTGACCCAACGACCTTGACCCAATTGGTCCATTTTGGACCTGCTCAGTTTGCATAGCAAGGACCTCTCTCCCGTGACAACATCCGCACGCAATATTGTTGCATTCGTCCGTTTGGACGAAACCACCAATTCCGACACCCAAAACGCTCCATGATATGCCATGATATGCCAGTCTCAAAACTGGACACTGCCACATCTGCAACCGCTCCCAAAATTGAAGATAGCAGGGAGCTATCAATGGGACGCCTTTTATGAGTAACAGGCGAATGCCGTGCCCAGCCCCGCATTGCCTTAGTTAACAGGAAACTCTTAGTGTAGTCCGGAACACCTCTCAATTTGGAGAAATCCCCGCAAGGTAATGAGAAACTGCTGCTCTCGACCGACCCTCCACAAAGAGTTTCCAAACAAACGACAGCAAAAGCAACAACCGGTCTCATCTCGAGGCCCTTGGTCACGGGAAAAATCTTCCCACTCCGTCCAGGCCCATTGGTACATCTGCAAAGTGGCAGGGGCAAGCAAATTTGCAGCTAATCCTTGTAATTCGTCTCGATAACCTGCCAAACAAAAGAGGAGCAGGGCAAACCAACCGAATCAGCTTCCGGAGCCAGCCTACGAAACCTATCCCATTGACCCCTAGATAAGGTGTCGGCAATTGTATTATCGACACCGGGTACATGCCGAACTTGAAACAACACATTGTGCTGCATGCAAATCAGCACCACTCGTGCAAGTACTCACAGCACTGGCAATGCCTTAGCTCGCTGATTATTAATGGCATGCACCACGCCCAGGTTGTCACACCTGAACATGATGCTGCGATCGCTAAGCTGCTCGCCGCAACCTTCCAAAGCCACTAAGATAGGAAACAACTCGAGCAGCAAGAGGTCCTTCATGAGACCCCTCTGCTGCCAACTTGCAGGCCAAGGCACGACACACTAGGAATCGTTCAAGTAACATCCAAAACCCGAATATCCCGCGGCTTAGGTGAAAAGCTGCACTTCGTAGTTGTCGACGGATGGGGCCAACCAAATCCTAACACCATTAAAATCAACTAAAAATAAATCCCAAACAGACAGGTCTCTCTGAATCTCTGAATAAAGGTAGACAAAATGATGCGGCTTCGCAACCCCGGCCGTGGCCCGCTCGAGCTTGCGGCAAAACACCCTCCCCATGGGAATAATGCAACAGCCAAAGTTCAACGGGCCTAACAGAGATTGGGCCTGCCGAAGCGTCACTTTCAACCTACTGGAGCTCAGAGCAATCGCATCGCAAAGCTTCATCACCTTGTCCCGTGGCAAATGACAAGCTCCTGCAACAGTATCGATTTCGATACCCAAAAAAGACGTATGTGGCCCTTTGGTCTTGTCCTCCGCAACCGGTACCCCGAAATGCCAGAAGAGAGCGCGCAAGAAAAACAACAGTCTGCTGCAACGCATAGAACCCGCAGGACCCACACAAAGAAAATCATCGAGATAGTGAACTATCCCTTGACCCCCGCAGGAAAACTCCACACACAAGTGAGGAAAGTGCTGAAACACTCAAAAAACGCGCAGTAAACGGAGCATCCCATTGGCAAGCATTTGTCGACAAAATGATCCCTGCCCACTCGGAAACCAAGGTACCGAAATGAATCCGGGTGTAAATGGAGCAAGCGGAAAGCAGACTCCACATCTATTTTAGCCATGAGGGCCCGGAGCCATGCGCCCGCGCCAAGCAAAATGCCTCATCAAATGACTGATACCCCACCGAACAATGCTTGGGAGGTATCGCATCATTAACAAAGGACCCAAATGGATAAGACAGGTGCATAATCAGCCGAAACTTGCCAGGAGTTTTCTTGGGAACAACCTCTATGGGAGAGACAATCAAGTTCTCCAAAGGAGTTTGTGAAAAGGGGCCCTGCCATCCTCCCTAGCCTAACCGCCAGCTCAACTTTTTCCCAAAGAACTTCAGGAAAAATTCGAGCTGACCGCACATTTTTGGGGCAACTAAGAACTACCTCCCTTTCAACTGTCAGACGAAAACCAAAACGAAAACCAGAAAACAAGAAGTCAGCATCAACCCTGTTCGGATACCACCCTAACCATTTGGCCATGGCTGCCAAACAGATCAGTGTGGGAGCCCTATTTAAGGACAATGCTACTTGTCTGCTTGGATGTTGTGCCACTCCTGGGCTTGGAACCCTGCTTATCCGATCGGAAGCAATTGGAAGCAGGATGTTACCCCCGTTACAGTGCAAGCAGAGGAGTCGAAAACGACACCGCTTCCCCAGGGGGCAAGAGGAGTTGTTAAAGGCATAACACTTGCCTTTTGAGGGGGCCGAAAAACTTGATTGTGCTGCTCCACCCACGCGCCGCGTCAGAAGATTATCAGTTAACAAGCGCAATGCGCCCGAGGATGCCATTTGCACCTCAGATGCTGCCACCTCCTTACTTCCCTGCACCAACCTCGTAATATCCAACCAGACTTCCACATCCTTGCAGCCAAAGTCCATCACCTCCAAGCAATCCTGCTTACGTCTATATTCCTCATCATCAGAGCAGCAACTGGGGGGGCTAGGGGGGCACGCGACCTGGGCTCAGAAAAGGAGAGGGCGCCGGCGCCAGGTAGTAAGCGGGAACTTCAACTAGCAGTGCAGGATGGCGCAGGGTTGAAGAGGCGCCGTCCCGCTCCTCTGCGCCAGGACGCTTCCGTAGAGATGCTTCCCGCTTCACACAGGCGCCGCTTCACACACATAATGTGCCAGCGCTGTGTGTGTGTTACAGCGCGCTTCAGAAATGGAGAGGAGGGGGCCCTGACTGATATAGAAGATCAGCACTAGAAGTGTGTAAAGGTAGGGAGAGGCAGCTGTATATGTACAATATGTGTGTGTGCAGACAGTGTACTTTAACCTAGTGTGTGTGAGCAGTGCAGTGTAACCCTGAGTGTGTGTGTGTGTGTGTGTGTGTGTGTGTGTGTGTGTGTGTGTGTGTGTGTGTGTGTGTGTGTGTGTGTGTGTGTTGGAGCAGTGCAGTGTAACCCTGTGTGTGTATGTTGTTAAATGACTGCCTTGCCCCGGGTGACAGAAACCATAGTTTCGGCCCTGTCATCATAGACCCTCCATTCAGTATCTTTGTACTTGCGCTGCATCTCATGCACTAAATGAATATATCACATAATATTCAAATATTCATCCCACCCAATCCTCCAAATAGCAAGCCGCAAACACACAAAAACCTGCTAGCCAATTATCATACAACCAGAAGGCTTCAACCCCAAAACCACCCATCGCCTTAGCCGCGCGGAAATCCTTCTTCGCCTCGTCGGTGAGGGTGAATATGTCTACATACTTCCCCCTGCGTATCCGCTTCCGATATCTATCACAAAGCCCCCACAGCACCTTCGTGTAGTCGCAATGTACCACGCCTGGCAAGTTGCGCCGCTTCCTAGCCCAATGCGCACTAGAGGACAAACATTGCCGCTTGCCATACTCCTCTGAGCTTCACGCCATGCATAGCGGGCCGCCCACTTTTTGGCCCTAGTCACGCTACTGCCGGACGCCAATGACAAAGACGACGATGCAGTCAACGAAGATCTACTGGAAAAACGACCGGATGTTGATGACAACCCGACTAGTAACAGATGCTGCACTGCACTCACCATCCGACCCGGGGGGATCACCCTGTGTTGACCCAGACACTGACGTTAGAAGCACATCTTCCTCGGCATCCGCGCTGGCATCGCTCGAACCACCTGCAACAGAGGAGAGAAACACCGGAGCCGAAGCACCGCTCGCAGACAACAAGGGGTTAGACAAAGCCGCAGGACCCTCAGCAGCCGAGGGCACCTCAGGACCAAGCTTCGCCACAGCCGCACTGATGTCTCAGCAGGCCCTAAGTAACTGAGCCACAGCCTCTTCAGAAGCACCGGTCCTAGAGGCTGAGCTACTGGAGCTGACCGAAGCAGATCGCCCATCCGGAGCCCGGGCTGCCACTATTGGCGACAGAGCGGAGGCCATCGTCACCATGGCCGACACCAACACAGAGGGTTCTCTAGAGAAAGACAACAAAGTCCAAAGGACAATGCACAGGCATTTATTCAACAATTATCGATATATTGAAGGGAAACCAACCAATGAAAGAATTATTTGGCCTTAAAGAAAGGGCCCAAAAATAGTAATAGGTTGGAGGTGCGCCACTAAGCTGAGGTTGCAGTATATATTTCTAAAGGTGATTAATGTAGACCACTAGTGGGTACTACATTAAACAAAGGAGCTTAATGTGTGGCGCACTCTTTTGTAATATTTGTTAATTCTAAAATATTACTTTTATTTCATCTCTTAAAATAAATCTCTATGTCCAGGCATATGGGTATATGTAATAGCCTGAGAGTGGAACTACAGATAATTGCCCCTAATTTCCAATATTCAAATATTGGTTAAATTCCAAGATTAATAGGGGCGGAATATTAACAATAGTATAATCAAACTTAAGTGATATCAGAATCAGAATCAGCTTTATTGGCCAGGTGTACTCACGTACACTAGGAATTCTTTGTGGTACAATGCATCGCCAAGCAGCAACATGGAGGAAAAAAATGTAGCATACATTACAAACATTACACATATGAGTTCATACTGCACATATGCAACTGTACAGTAGACATATTATACATTTAAGACTAAAAACTAAGGCTGCTTGGCAGAGCAGCACCGAGGCAGCCATCCGCGGCGCCAACTAGAACTCACATAATGCACATAATACAGAAGATTTAAGCATTACATCAAAAGATAAACCACACAGACAAAGACACAGAAAGAATAATGCATGATTGGTGTAGGCATTTTGAGTAATAACCTCCAGGGGTTGTGTATTCCACCATAATTAATTATGCTAATGGCTATAAATTTTGCTTATTAGCGTGACTTATTCAGTCTCAGATCCTAGACATGAATCTGACATAGAACTATTCTCTAGAAAAAATATATGTGACTATTTACCTATGAAACCTTATGATGTCGTGAAGCTACAATAGTAAAGAGAGGATTTAATTGAATGATTACCTTAATGACATCCCCGTGCAGATCGTTAAGGCTGCCCTCAGCTTTATAAATGCAAAAAACATGAGAAGAAATCCAAAATTGTGATATGTAACATGCGTACACTCTGTCTACCAGTCTATTTGCCCAGACTGTAGTGGTCGTACATATGTAATTTTATGCAATTTGTATCCACAGTTGCAGCCCAAAAAAAAGAGAGGATAATGAGAACAGATAATTAATATACTGTCTCATATGTCCAACTCATAGGTAAAAATATTCATTGATTCCCTCCATAATATTACGTTTTTTAATCACGCATGGGGAATTATACATCGCTTTCAGGAGGCGTGTGTTCCAATGGTGTTCAAATCTAACAAGCCAATGAATGTCTCCTCAATTGTAGAAATTTTTTATATTTATATATATATATATATATATCCCTTCAGGTTTAAATAGTAGCAATCACCACATATTATAGGTAACCCTCGTTAGAGGAAATAGCAACATTTTCCATCTCTAATTAATAGAATAGTTTCAGTGACATAAATATTAAACCGTCTCTATTATTGAGACTATGTAATAGTCCTTATAGAGCACCCCTTTTAAGGTATATACCCTGTCAGATCTTATATACTCTTTACTTTATCCATTTAAACTATAAAGAGTCTTGTGTTTATCTCAAAGACAAATATGATGTATAGAAACATTTAATGTTAATTGTAGCTGGTATAGCTGTATATTGCTACTATCAAATCCTTATAAGCAAAATGTTACTTTATAGAAAAATATTATATCTAAGAGATACAAGGTCCCAGGTGTATATTGACGGTTTCCCTTTCTGCTGTTGTTCGATGTGCCGTGGTTATACCTTGGCAGTGAATGGAAACAATGAGAGTAGGGGAAAGCCGTCCACCTGGAGACAGAAAGGACAGAGCAGTGCGAGCCGCTTCTGCTGTCCACGCTTCACATCACTCCTCCCCTGTTGTGTATCTGTAGTTCCACTCTCAGGCTATTACATATACCCATATGCCTGGACATAGAGATTTGTTTTAAGAGATGAAATAAAAGTAATATTTTAGAATTAACAAATATTACAAAAGAGTGCGCCACACATTAAGCTCCTTTGTTTAATGTAGTACCCACTAGTGGTCTACATTAATCACCAACACAGAGGGGTCCACACCAGGGACTGACGTAACCACCGCGGCTCCTGGCGCAACCACCCCAGAGTCGGCAGTAACGTCAGCCCTGCAGCTCCCATGCTTGCTTCGCCCACCTACCAGCCCAGCAACTGCCCGACTGTCAGCAATCCTGTGCCTAGCACTCCCCCTCACAACTAAGGAAACAGCCGGCTCAGTCTCCCCAGCCCCAGCAGCCTGGCCAAAGGAACTAGTAGGCTTTCTCCCTGCTAAGCTCCAGCTGCGCTTCCCATGTGACTGCCCACTGATAAACTGGTGGCCAACAGGACACCCCGCACCTGTCCCCGCCACCGAAGCTGGCGCGCTGCCACCCGCAACAACGACAGCAGCACCCGCCTCCCGGCTGTCACTAGTAGCATTTTCCAGATGGCCGGGGACAGCACCCTGCATTGGCTAAGGAGAGAGAGGGGGCGTTATGCTAGCTTGAGAAATCCGGGCATAAAAAATTTGTGTTTTTATTCAAAATGCTTAATGCCAGCGGCATGCACAGTGCTAATGCTTAATGCCTCCCTTTATTCTTTAGTGTGTGTGTGTGTGTGTGTGTGTGTGTGTGTGTGTGTGTGTGTGTGCGCGCGCGCGTTTCTCTGAAAAGTGCTTTTGTATTTTCAATTTTCTATCATTATTCAGATTTCTTTATTTATGATAAGTAGGACTAATGCTTAACATTAACTTGTTGTACTTACTTTTAATTTCATCTATCTCTGAGTGTACTTTGTATGTGTTAATATGTTTAGCCTATCTATGTATATTCAGATGTAATAGGAATAATAAGCTGCAAAAAAAATAGTTTTATTGAAAAATAATATTATTATTATTATTATTATTATTATTCTTTATTTATATGGCGCCACATGGGATCCGAAGTGCCCAATTACAGAGTACACAAATAAGCGAAACATGAAGACAGTGACTTACAGTTCAATACAATATAGGACAAGTACAGGGAATATAAACATAGCTGCGTCAGCAGACAACACTGTAATAAGTATCAGGGTGGCAGAAAACCGAAGGATTTGGTGCCATCAAAGGGAGTATTGAAAAGAAGATAGGCCAAGTAAGAGACGTAAAGGGCGGCACATGAGAAAAGGGGGCCGTGCTCGCTTATTAATGGTGGTTTCTAATACATGATTCATTTTTTTTCACTAAAACATTAATGTAATGAAAACACAACTCGTTTAAACCAAAAACTGCGGGGTTTTTTTTATTTATTTTTTAAACTGTTTCTTTTTCCAACCCTTCTATTAAGTTAAAACTATTTTTCTTTAAGTCTGCCACCAAAAAGAGGGTTCTTTGTTTTTCTCCAGCTCAATTACAGGAACCCCTATGTTGTACAGTTCATGTGTAACCCGGGGAGTACCACCAACATATACTGTATAACATAAAATTGTGATTAACCCCTTAACCCATTAACTGGCATGGTCAGATCACATGCGACCACGACGCCTCACTGTGTCCCCCAGTTTTTGACCCGGAGATCCGTTCTGCAAATGTGCATAATATAATATTGAAATATTAAAAAAAATACTTTTTAAACTATATTAAATTTCAAAAATAAAAAAAATTATATGAACGGTTTTAAAGGGAAAAATTGTCAGCTAAGTGGTTAATAGCGTCTTAACTCTAAAATGAATTAATTGTTGGTTTAATACATATTGCTATATGATTTCATTTAAATTTATTTTTTTGACTGGTGCGGGATCTTTTTTCTTTTTCTGGGGTCTATTTATGAAGCAGTGAAAAGTGTGGAGAAGTGAGCCAGTGGAGAAGTTGCCCTGGCAACCAATCAGCATTGAAGTAACATTTATCATTTGCATACTATGTAATTTCACAAAGCAGCTGATTGGTTGCCATGGGCAACTTCTCCACAGGCTCACTTCTCCACTCTTTTCACTGCTTCATGAAAAGACCCTTATGTGTTTTGTTTTGAGTCAGGCGTAACTTGAGACGAGCAAATAAGAATAAGTAAGACTGCAATTTTTGCTTTAGGATTTTTTGCCAATGTTGAGGAGCAAAATACTTCTAACTGTAATTCAGGCCTCTGGTGTGTTACCCGGCTTTTCTGGTATACTGTAATTTCTGATAAACAATTGAGTAATTTGGACTTTGATGAGACTTTACATAGAATCAGCAGATTTTCTTTGATAAGAAGTTAATCATTTCAGCAATCCATGCAATATTTTTTTCTGCTTTTGCATTATACATGGACATGACCGGCTGGTAAAATCATAACTTTTGTATAAGATCTCCCCACTCCCTGGAAAGTAGACCAATCTCCTAGATTGGAGGACAGTATATCTGCTCAGATGTGATGCCTCTGATTACACTGATGTGTGCATCATGCCTGTATTTGTTCCAGTAGATGACCTAGGGCGTACTGAAACATGAGTAGATGAAACAATTGATAGGGAAAATGAACCCGTATAAGCGCTGATTAAAGATAGTGTAAGTATAATAGACAAAATAAAAAGATTATATGATATACATTCCTTATACAGTATATTGTAGAAGTACAGTATGTCCCTTTCTCTTGTATTCCTCCTTTGTTTGTGAATATCTCAATAGTAGGTTCCCAATTCCAAAGGAAATATGGAAGAAAAAAAAACAATTAAACCAAACAATGTGTAGTATTGTCAGCTAATGTTTTCCATCAAGCACACAGGATCCCACAATGAATCAGGAGGCAGTATAGGTCAAGCAGAATGACAGCGTACCCTGACTCACAATAGAGCCCAAAATGAGGTGTATGTAAAGGTTTCTTTTATTTTCTTAAATTCCTGTGTGGCCTCCACCAGAATAAGTTAGAAAAGATGCGTACCCCACTCACTTATAGTATAAATGGATGAAAGCACGTAAAGGTATCTTTATCTATGGCAAGGTTCAAGAGTAATATACATACCACTCACGAGTATGTGAGTGTGAATCCTATCTGGATATGGTAGTGTGAATCCTATCTGGGTTTCTTTTTGGTTCACCACAACCTCAGGCAATCATTCTCAGAGACTTGGGTGGGTGTGCGTCCACATAAATCCAATCAAAAAGAAGGCAACTATATAAGCCAGTCCATATATTAAAAATGTAATAGGGTGCAAGAAGCATTAGGTGTGGGACATTGTGCGAGAATGCCCATTTTTAAAACGGCTTTCCTTTACAAGGCATCATGCCACAGCGTTAGTATTTGGTTCGACTGACTGAGATCCATATTGACAGCGCTTATATTATTAACATGGTGGGTGGCACAGCATTTACTGAGCTTTTATGAACACAAACAAGTTGTACAAAAGAAAAAATAAACTATGTTTGTTCACAAATGACAACTTCACACTGTGGACTCACAGTACTTATATTTATTAACGCAGTGGAACAGCACCTACTGAGCTTTACTGAACACACACAAGTTGTAAAAAATAAAAAATACTTTTTTCAGCTTTTTCACAAATTACTTCACCAAAAACTTTTGCGGGCCCCAGCATGCACTGTGCCCCAATAAAGGGTTAATGCTGCCCTGCAACAAATTCCACTAGTGTATACCAAGGGTTTAGGCTGCCCCTGTATTTTATATTTATCCAGGGTGGTCCATAAGTGGGAAAACACCCTTACAAAAAGGAAATGAGTAAGGAAATTTTAATGTTACTACCTACAAAAGAAAAATCAGTTATAACTCGGGAATTAATAAAAATACATTAATATGAAGAGCACCATTGTTTTTTTAATGAAATGCTGCATCTGTTTGATATGTCACATGACTACCTTCCCAATTAGAAAACTTGGAGTTGCATCCAAGATGGTCAACTTCAAGATGTCTACCATACTGGTGACATACCCTATTTTTTTTACCCCACTCCTATATGTGTAGACACTGGATTAACATTTCCTTACTCATTTCCTTTTTATAAGGGTGTTTCCACACTTATGGACCAGTGTGTGTGTGTGTGTGTGTGTGTGTGTGTGTGTGTGTGTGTGTGTGTGTGTGTGTATAGGAAGGAAGCAAGGCAGTAGAGCACTTAGTGTTTAACTTATCATCAGTACTTTTGACAGACATCGAGACCAAAGTATTATCCAAAGGTTTGCCATTTGTGCCTTCTGTGAGAATGGACCCATTCCAATGGAAATTAGATACGCATCGATTGAACCGTTCTCTACGACTTAAAGATATTTTTTTCCATGTACAAATTAAAAGGAGTACTGTAATTGATGATATACCTCAACAGTTAAAGAAAATATTACCGAGATCAAAATTTGATCCCTCAACCCAAAATTCATCTATTAAAACCTTCACAAAAATATTTGAAAATGAAGGTTTCAAGGTGGCCAAGCAAAAAGCATTTCATGACAATATGTCACAGGATGAACGTAAGGCAATGGATATATTAGCCAAACATACTGACATCATTATACAGCCTGCGGACAAAGGTGGGGCCATGGTGGTTCAACATTTTTTGGACTATAAGAGGGAGTGTGACCGCCAGTAACAGGACGATACCACCTATGAACGTCTTCCATCTGACCCAACAAATAAATATAAGACCAAGCTGGACAGCATATTGAATCATGCCAAATTTAATTCTATTATTTCTGTGGAATTATGCGGAGCATTAACAGTTGAGCATCCAATTACACCATTATTCTATGTTGTTCCTAAAATACATAAAGGGCTTCAAGACCCCCCGGGACAACCCATAGTATCATCATGTGGGTCGTTATATCAACCAGTGTCTATCTATGTTGACTCAATGTTAAATCCCTGTATATAAAAAATTCCGTCATATCTTAAGGATACAAATATGTTGTTGACTACATTGCAGGATCTACAACTGGTCCCCAATAATACATTATTGTGCAGTGCAGACGTGAACACCTGCATACCGCATGTGCCAGGTGTGCAGGCGGTCAGAGAACTGATTACTGATAATCCAGCATACAAGGGACCAGATGTGGATTTTGTATTAAAACTTTTGATGTTGATCTTTACTAGAAATTACTTTTTGCATAATGGCCAGTACTTTGTGCAGAGCTCAGGGTGTGCGATGGGGTCCTCAGTGGTCCCATCGTACGCAAACGCATTTATATATGCGCTAGAAAAGTGGTTGTTTTACAATGATGGCATACTGAACCCCAACATTCTAACATACCGCCGGTGTATAGATGACTTATTGATAATTTGGGGAGGAACAGAGTTGGAATTAGTCGCTTAACTTGATTCACAAAATGCTTCTGCAAGTCAGGCTAAATTGACTTTTAATATTAGTGCAGAGTGTATACAATACTTGGATGTCAACATCCAATTGACGAACAATCAGTTACAGACTAGCATATACAGAAAAAGCACAGATAGAAATAATCTACTATGTAATGAAAGCTTTCATCCTTTACCATTGCGTAAAAGCCTACCTTACTCCCAATTAGAGTAAAACGTATAACCTCTGATCCTACGCAAGTAGAGCCAGCATTGGATCATATGAAACAAAGATTTGTTGAAAGTGGTTATGACAGGAAGGAATTAGCTATACAGAAACATAAAGTGATGGGTACTGTATGTCTAGAGATACACTTCAAACTCCAAGAGTTAAGCAACAGTTGCCTAACACCACTATTCCATGGGTGAACAGGTACACTACTAATAGTGATAAATTAATAAAAACAACTAAACAGTGGTGGCCAATGGTCAACACAAATAAGGATCTTCCTTCATTGAAAGATACACGTCTTATGCCAATTTACATGCAAAATAAAAACTTGAAAGATAAAGTGATCAAGCTAGACATCACAGGCATGGATAATGGGGGTCATTCCGAGTTGATCGCTAGCTGCCGTTGTTCGCAGTGCAGCAATCAGGCTAAAAATCGGCATTTCTGCGCATGCGTATGGCCCGCAGTGCGCACACGCAACGTGCTTTCACAAAAAACTATGCAGTTTCACACAAGGCCGAGCGACTCTTTTCAGTCGCTCCGCTGATCGGTGAGTGATTGACATGTTTCTGGGAGGTAACTGACCATTTTCCGGGAGTGTGCTAAAAAACGCAGGCGTGTCAGATGAAAACGCAGGCGTGCCTGGGGAAACAGGGGAGTGGCTGGCCGAGCGCAGGGCATGTATGTGACGTCAAAACAGGAACTAAATAGTCTGAAGTGATCGCAAGGTAGGAGTAGGTCTGCAGCTACTCAGAAATTGCATGTAAATATTTTGGAGCAGTTCTGCGAACCTTTCGGTCGCACTTTTGCTAAGCTAAGATACACTCCCAGAGGGCGGCGGCTTAGTGTTTGCATTGTTGCTATTTTCTCTTGCAGTTCTTTGTTGTATTTTAAAAAAAAGGTACCATGTGAGCATTTCAAAATTGTATTGTGATAAAATATCCTTTTAAGAATTTCTATCTAGTTGTATGACATAATACATGGATTAATTGCACTTGATATATTAGTTAATGCGGGCTTGTGCTCGTTATTTAATTTGTAGTGGCTGTTGACACATTTCATCTATTATCGTCATTTGCTGTATAAGACTAATTGTGATCTTTGGTTTTAAACTGGGTTCGCTATTATGTGTTCGTTTATAGCAACTTTGTAACTAAGGGCTCGTCCTGTGTAGCGGGGCCAGGTGACGTCAGGGCACTGCGACGTCGGACCTAGACGCGTATACCTGGTGCCGCCGGGCGCCACCGGGCATGTGAGTGCACTTGTGTTTTAATTGTGTGTTGTTGGAGGTGTATTTATATGTGTTTTGTATTTTATTGTTTGTGAGTCCTGCCCTGACAACGGGTGTATGCCCGAAACGTTGGAAAATAAAAGCATCTTTCAAACTACGTGAACAGTCTGCTGAGTGCCGCCAAGTCTCTGGTAAGCTGTGTGGAGCATGCAAGCTCACAGAAGGCACCAACTGTTGGGTAACTATGTATATGTGTATATATATATATATATATATATATATATATATATATAAAAAACCTAATTTGGCTTACATTTGGTCAAAAATACAAAAGAACACAAAAACAAACTTGTGTTGACGCGGCGTCACTTCCGGCTGAATACTCCCGGGAGTGACAGAAACGGCGGGAATGGCGCCACACAGGTGAGTACGCTTATGCACATTAGGGGCCTATGTAAGGAGCGTTTGCACTGGTATCGGTAGTCCTGGATGAAGGTGCTCATGGGGCACCGAAACGGCCGTTGACACTATGCTGATACTTACTGGAGCCCATTGGACCTTGCTTGTAGCTGACCATTTTGGCAGGCTTGTATAACCTCATTATTGCACAAAAAGAAACAGAGAAGGATTGGACTTGAAGTGGCGCACTTAAACATTAAATTGATACATAAAATATAACTTTTATTAGAGTATATTTGTTAAAAAGACCTGTAGCTGTGAAATATTAAAACCAAAAACATATAAATTGACAAAACAAAGTGTGATGTGTGAATAAAAACACACACTGTGCTAACTGTGTAGTGCTACACATATATAATATATTATAGGTACTATGACCCTTGAATCAAATTATATGTGTTGTTAGGCTGTTTTTCTTTCTTTGTTAGGCTGAGTGCCCAATGGCGCTTTGAAGTCACTGATCAGTTGTACTAGATAGGCTTACTGAGGGTACTGTAAAGTGCAATATTCCAATAGAAAGCTCCCCTTCAGTTTGGGCGCTGTGACCCCTCACTTATGTGCAATCATATGCTTGTACAGCTATGAGTCAGTGTTTCTCCTCACTAGTGATCTCAATGTAATTGTCTGTTCTTAATCAATTTACAGCAGATAATAACTGAAGTCAGTGTCACTTTAAGTGAATGATAATTGGTGTTCACTTATATGCATATTACATTGAGATCACTAGTGAGGAGAAACACGGATTCATAGCTGTATAAGCATATGAATGCATATAAGTGAGGGGTCATAGCGCCCAAACAGATTATTCACTTAAAGTGATACTGACTTCAGATATTACCTGCTGTAAACTGATTGAGAACAGCTAATTACATTGAGATCACTAGTGAGGATAAACACTGACTCATAGCTGTACAAGCATATGATTGCACATAAGTGAGGGGTCACAGCGCCCAAACTGAGGGGGAGCTTTCTATTGGAATATTGCACTTTACAGTACCCTCAGTAAGCCTATCTAGTACAACTGATCAGTGACTTCAAAGCGCCATTGGGTACTCAGCCTAACAACACATATAATTTGATTCAAGGGTCATAGTACCTATAATATATTATATATGTGTAGCACTACACAGTTAGCACAGTGTGTCTTTTATTCACACATATCACACTTTGATTTGTCAATATATATGTTTTTGGTTTTAATATTTCACAGCTACAGGTCTTTTTAACAAATATACTCTAATAAAAGTTATATTTTATGTATCAATTTAATGTTTAAGTGCGCCACTTCAAGTCCAATCCTTCTCTGTTTCTTTTTGTGCATAACTATATATTGGCAACAATATATTCAGTGGCAGCACCCCCTATATAATTCAAATATCTGATATAAAATATAACTAGTGGTTTCTTTTGTTCTAATTTGGAACTTTTCTATAATATGTTAGTGCAGTAGTATCCCTTTCCCTGCTAACGTACTAACCTCATTATTGTCCTGGCTTTGGATTCATGCACTTTATGTGATGTTTTGTGGATTTTTTGCTCTGCTGCTGCCTTTTATAAAAATTCCTTTTTTTGCATTACTTCTGGATGTGCGGGCTCTTTGTTTTGAACTGCATCTACCTCAATATGTGCTGGCACTCTGTTTTCTTCTGATTGATGTGCGACAAGTCTTTTCAAATTGCAACATTATTATACTGGTCTGCACCTCAGTATGTTTTCTGTGGTCTTTTCAGCAAGAGACCATAGGATATCTTTTTGAACTATCCTTTTTCAAGAAAATACTTTTTTGATGTTTTTATGGAATGAACACCATTGATATGGACACAACTATGACACACTCTGATGACCTGACGGATATTAAAAGATTTGAGGATAAAGATATCACGAGAATCTTGTTTGCGGATACCAAGTCATTGGCTTTTGATGTAGACAGCCCCTCAGAGGTGTTTTCAGATTTATTGAAATTAAAGAAACGGAGAGTGGAGTTACAGCTACATGGATTGACACTTTCCCAGTACTTTAAAGAGAAAATTATTCCTAGGGGCTTTAGAATTAGGAATCAACCTACTTTAGGTAGATCTAATGCTGGTTTCTGCAAACAATGGTGTCAAATCCTCAATGATTGTTCATTACAATTCTTGTGATTGAACAAGTCAACAGAGATTTGGAAATACTTAATAAGGAGATATTGAGTTGTGAGACAATTGGTTTGGATGTTTTGAAAACTGATAAACCTATTGACTGGTTGTCCAGGTTGGAGAGTTCTATAAATTCCTTTCATAGTGAATTGTCAGCTTTTAAAAAGAATAAATACAAGAAAGTGAAGGAAGATTATAAAGAGGCTCATGTATATATTAGGTGGGAAACTCAGGCCCAATTGGAGGGGTGGTTTCCATAAGGGAAGATATTGTGCAGACAAATCATTTTCAGACATTGAGACCCACACATCTGCTAGTGACTCAGATCACTCACAAACACAGAATTATTTTTTAAGGGCGTCGGTAACAAGAAGCAGGCACAAAGGTACAGTGGAAAGACACAGTGTAGGAGGTGCAACAGGAGAAAGCACGTCAGGACAGAAAACAAACAAAAACAAATAGAAGTAGTTGTATTTTATCTGTCAGACTACCTACCTACTCCAGCCGAAATGACTGTTCTATCTAAGGGCCTCTCGTTTGTTAAAACTTACAAACAGAGTGCTTTTGATTTCGAGGTAGAGCTATATAGATTTCACCGATCCTTGCGTATTGAAATATTAAACAGGTTGGTCTATCTGAGAATATCTTTAAACCCAAAAGCACTTTCGATCCCCTCAGCAACAATCCCACCATTGAGATCTTCTTTAACCTGGTTAAATGTGACACATTACCCTTCATGGAACAACAAAAAAATATCTTATACCAACTTGACTAGGAAGGAGAATTTAGCCCTGTCTTCATTGAAAGATAACATCAATGTGGTTATACATCCCTCAGATAAGGGAGGGGGTATTGTGATGCTTAACAAGGACAACTATGTGCCGGAAGTAAAAAGGGAGCTTATGGATGCACAGTGTTATCGTGTCTTGAAATACGACCCCACTTATATCTATAAAAATGACATTGATTCTGTCATTAATATGGGTCTTTTGAATCAATGGATAGATGAAACAACAGCACGGTTTTTTATACAACCGCATCCACGTGTGCCTTTATTTTACGTTTTGCCAGAAGTGCATAAGACATTGGTGCACCTTCCCAGGAGACCTATTATTTCATCTTGTGGTTCATTGTGTCAACCGTTGTCACAATTCATTGATTTTTAGCTACAACCGGTAGTGCAAAATACTAAATATTACCTTAAGGACACCACTGATTTCATCAACAAAATTGAGTCACTGGGTCCGCTACCTGATGATTGTCTTTTGGTGACATTGGATATCACGAGCCTCTACACCAATATTGCCCATGATGATGGTATTGATGTGGTGAGGAGTTTGATTACCACCAGCTCACACTACAAGGGTCCACAGGTCAATTTTTTGCTGTTATTAATTGAAATTGTATTGCGTAAAAGTTATTTTCTTTTTGAAAATTCTTTATTCTTACAGCTATGTGGTATGGCGATGGGGTCTAACATGGCCCCATCATATGCCAATTTATATATGCATCTTTATGAAGAACAACATATTATGACTAATTTTGTTTTTTCAAAGTATATTCATTTTTATGTTCGTTATATTGACAACATATTTTTGGTGTGTGGACTGGTGGTGCAGAACTCCTTACCCAATTTGTAGATTCTTTGAATCGTTTGGAAACCAGCATTAGATTTACTATTGGTTATACTGCGGTCACTGCTAACTACCTTGATGTGTGTATTACAAAGGTGGGTAATAGAATATCCACCAAGATTTAGCGTAAGGCCACAGATAAAAACACAGTTTTGTTGGCAAACAGTTTCCACCCTATGCCACTGAAACGTGGATTGCTTTTTTTACAATTACTACGAGTGGTGCGCATTACATCAGAACCCACGGAACTACCTGAGGCTCTTAACGAGATGGGCAATAGGTTTATTAACAGAGGTTATGATGTAAAAGAAATAGCAGAAGCTATCGAAAGATGCATGTCGATTAAACATGAGGATACCTTGGTGTCTACAGAGAAGCCCCAGAAAATGGAGTGGATAATTTTTTCATACACATATTCCATTGCCTCGAAACACATTAGAGATACCATCTTACGTCATTGGTATATACTACAAGCTGATACAGTAATTGGCAAATTGTGTCAATAGAAGCCGTTATTTTGCTACAAGAGAAGTAGTAACATCAAAAATGTCATTGCCAAGTCTGACATAGGACCAATTAAGTCCAAGACATGGTTACAACCTAAACCAGGTGTTTTCAGATGCCACAGATGTGTCACCTGTTAATTCTTACACCTAGGGACTTCCTTTATTGAACCTAAAACATGCATAGTGTACAACATACGCCATCATTTGGACTCTGATAGCAAATATGTTGTGTACATCATAATGTGCCCTTGCAATCTCATTTATGTGGGTAAGACTATTCGCAGTTTGAAAGAACGAATAGCAATGTATTGTACATCCATTAAAAAGGCTTATATTGCTATAGACTCTAATACTCCACCTGTGGCCAGGCACTTTGTGTCTTGTAAACACACGCTCAGTGACTTTTTCTGTATGCCTATTGATCAAGTTGCACCTTTAAGACGTGGCAGTGACCGCAATAAGCTATTATTACAAAAGGAGTGTTATTGGATTAACAAACTCAATACAGTAACACCTGGTGGGCTAAATGAAGCCCAATGTCTGAGTTGCTTTTTGTGACTTTTTCTGATTAGGATATTTTTTGACATATGCTGTAGTATTGTGTATAATATTATTATTATTATTATTATTATTATTATTATGGTGTTCATATGTGTTTGTCTGTTTAGTGTTATTTGTCTTTATAGCTCCATACATAAAACCCCCAGTGTGTAATGTACAGTGGTGACTAGTTTGCATCAATTCATTTGTTTACTTAACGTTTAATGTGGAAATATTATTACTAAGGTCCGTTTTGCTTATACCACACCTGTTGCCTAGGTAACGTGGCACCACTCCCGACTGTTTACACTCGCAAGCGGAGGACGGACTAGGTTTGATGGTGGAACAGTTCCCATGGTGACAAGACGTCACTTCCGGATTTGTTTGTGTAACTGTTCCCATGGTGACGCGGCATCACTTCTGGCTGAAGACTCCCGGACATGGCGGGAATGGCGCCACACAGGTGAGTACGCTTATGCACATTAGGGGCCCCTTGGGGGTCATTCTGACCTGATCAATCGCTGCAGTTTGCTGCAGCGCATCGATCGGGTCAGAACTGCACATGCGCCGGAGCCGCATGCGCCAACGCATAGCAGTCGTCGGTGCTTAGCGATCGCCTCTGAGACAGAGGTGGTCGAAGGGCAGGAGGGGACGGAACGGCGGCGTTAAGCAGCCATTTAGAAGGCATGACCAATGCTGGCATGACCAGACCGTTGATGGGGCCGGCCGCGGCAGCTGCATGACGTCTCACGCAGCCGCTTTGGCCAGCGGCAGCGACAAACAACTCTCGGCCAGCTGCAGGAGCTGCCCTGGCCGGGAGTTATCCTTAAATACAAAAAGCGCTTTTGTATTTGTGCAGGGGGGGGCGTCCCCCCGCATGTCAGGGAAGATGATCGTAGCTGTGCTAAATTTAGCACAGCTACGATCAACTCAGAATGACCCCCTATGTAAGGAGCGTTTGCACTGGTATTGGTAGTCCTGGATGAAGGTGCTAATGGGGCACCAAAACGGCTGTTGACACTATGCTGATACTTACCGGAGCCCATTGGACCTTGCTTGTAGCTGACCATTTTGGCAGGCTTGTATAACTTCATTATTGTCCTGGCTCCAGATTCATGCACTTTATGTGATGTTTTGTGAATTTTTTGCTCTGCTGCTATCTTTTATAAAAATCCCTTTTTTTGCATTACTTCTGGATGTGTGGGCTCTTTGTTTTGAAATATATATATATATATATATATATATATATATATACACACACAGATATATAAAACCTAATTTGGCATACATTTGGTTAGGATGACGCACGTGGACGCGGCCACTATCCCTGCATCCCCCGTACTGAGACACGGAGACACAGCATGGAGAAAGTACTCCCTTGATATATTAAAACGGAGACTCTCCTTAAAAGGCGCTCTGCTCCTGCACTTTCCATATCAGGGCACGGAGACACTGAGCGGCTGCTTCCCCGGCATGTTAGGACGGACAAATCGTCCTTGAGATAAGTAACACCTTACTTTTTATAGGGGATTTTTATTACCAATATAGGCACCTGTTATTTCTCCAGCCTTACATGTCTCCTTATGAAATATAAGGTGAGGTGGCTCAGTGGCATGGCGTACAACCTGTCCCCTTCCCCTTTCCTTCATTTGCATAAATTATGCTGGTATAACATAGATCATCATGTATGTGTGTATATGTAACAATTGGAATCCATGAATTTAAACAGTAGAATTGACACAGATGAACATGTGCACACATATGAATAATTTCATTTTTATCTTTCCTGCCTTTATCTTTCTTGCAAAAAATCATGCTGAAACAGTAAAAATGCATATGTGCATGTGTATATATATGAATTATAACCCATGAATTTTTCGTTATAAAAAAATCATGTTGAAGCAGTATAAATAAATATGTATATATATGAATTGATACCTAAGAAATTTTTCATTTGGACATTGGTAATAGTCCAGATAGATATGTGCATATATATACAAATTGATTAATCTAAACATTTGGGTCAAAATTTATTATTCACTACAGGTGTAATTATACCTTCACTAACCAGGAACATATCACGTGACCAATATAGGCATGCAATTCTGCAACTACTTTGGTCTTACATGGATAGTTCAGATGAACATGTGTACTGTATATGTATATGTATATATATATATATATATATATATATATATATAATTTGGTACCCGTGAATTTAAATATTTGGGTCCAAATTGATTATTCAATACAGGTGTAATTACAACTTCTGTATGAGATTTGAATTTAATATATACACTTGACTAAAGATTGAATATTAGTTGGGAGTATATCACACGGCCAATATAGGCATATAACTTTCCAAATACTCTGTTTCTATCCATCTATGCCAGTAAATTATTTGGTTATTTATATATGCAAGTTTGTCTATTAATTTTCAATATGGTGCTGGGGAAATATCATGCGCCTCTATCTGATTGTACCCATGACCCAAATACCTATTTAATTATTCACATGATTTACAATCTATTTATGGACTATACGCATGAATGTGGAAAGTACTGTATATGGTGTGGAACAGAATAATTAGGACCCACGTGTGGATATGAATCAGCGCTTTTAATACACTTTACACAGAGCCACTTTATAAATGTTACCTTATGTTTACTTAATGCACCTTTAATGTTAAGCCAGGTGGCTTCCACAAGCACTAGATGCACTTTCTATCCCCAGAGAGGGTTGTCAAAGTCAGAAAAATATCATGCTACACGTTGCCATATATTCACCTCATGCGCGTGCCTGCTGCACGTGCACATTCTCTCCCGTGCGTGCGGATATACGCAGCCGCGTGATGGCGCCTCGGCCATGCGCTCGAGCGCGTGGTATGTGCATTTACGGTAATTTGTGTGCGTCTAGCGGGCGACTCAATCGTTTAATAATAAAACCAAATAGTATGTTTTATAGATAATGTTCCCCTTAGTGATAACTGTAAGTTTGTTTAAAGTGAATTGGTCCCTGGACAAAGGAATTCCTCTTTAAGTGGTACAAAGGGTCTGATTAAGGTTGAACAGTGGTGTCTGGTACCTAACCGAAGAGTATTTTAATAGCAATAATCCGGGGTTGGTTAGGTAAAGATTAATCGCTCCTGCATATAGTTATGGCCATTAGTAGTTTCTGGACATTTTCTATATTTGCAGTTCATTGTCCATGTGTTGGAAATCCTGAGTTTCCCTCCCACCTGAGCAATTTGATATAGTCACAGCCCACCTGTTCAAACTAACCTATGACCTTTTGTTATGATGTGAGGAGACATTCCTGTGTCCAATGAACAATGAGATTATAGGTCCCTTTGTAGTATACTGTATGCAGTGTATATAAGATCAGCCAGCCTGGACAGCTCACTCTCTCACACTCCACAAACGGTTTTCATCTTGACTAACTTGGAGCTGGTACCAGAAGCTGAGCAGCGATCATTCCCAGTGTGTGTAAGTAATTCTCTGTAACCATTCTAAATCTTTGTTTGTATTGGCCATATTCTCTCTCTCTGTTATAGTATAAGATTGTGACGTTATTGTACATTTCTGTCTAGATATTCTGTTAGAATTATATGTTAGTATGTAGAGTATAAGCTGTAACTGTGTACCCCTTTTGATATATCTAAAAGCTCGTTAGTAAAGGTGTTGGAACCTCAGCAGGGTGTCTGTGTCTCTCTAGCTAGTACAAAGGGTTTCTGAGTTTCTAAATCGCTCTAACAGCATTTACATTAACAAGGTTAAGCAGCGTTATATCGCTGCAGTATTTCAGTAGTAAGGTTTACAATACAAACTCAATCATAGTGTGTTGCATTAAGGTTTACAATGTAAGCATATTCTGTGTTTAAAGTTTATAAAGGTTACGGTCTGTGTGTATGCTCGCTGTGGGTATTCCGTACACCCAGCACAGCGTGTGTACTTAATTTGCGTACCACGTGCGAGGTCTTCATACGCAAATAGCGTACGGAGTGCGTAGCATGTGCACGTGGTTTAGCAGCCATTACGGCTACACGGTATTACTATATAGCTAATGTTAAAAGGTAGATACTTGACTCTATCAATTGCGGGCTCATCCGTCCTCCACATATCCGCACTAACGAAAACAGACGTTATCTGTCAGCAAGGGCGGGAAGGCAGTAGTGCTGGCTAGATAAGCGTCTGTTTCGCTATGTTGTAGGAGTGCTGGTGGAATCCGGAACCAGAGGTAGGAACATTAAGCTATTGTCTTTGTAAATCTGGTTTTTATTTCTATTTGGTGCCAACTGCACACGCAGATTGGATGGTTTGTCTGTTTAAATAGGTTTAAAAATTATTTTTAATCGCTCTGCATAGCGTGATAGTTTTTACCCAGGCTTAAAAATAACTAAAAGGAGCTGGCATGATGATTTTCTTTATGACAAAAGGAACCGCATGGTCTGTCCACCATTTTGTGTAACCCTCATGGAGGTGGAAGGGGGAGGAGCAGCGGCCATTTTGGGAAGGTAAAAAAAAACCCCCTAAGCGGCGGATTTTCCAGTTGACTCAGGAAATAATCAGCCATCCATTGTCAAAAAGAAATCATCATTTAATGAGTTTTTTTAATGCATTTATTTAATCTATATCATAGTCAATCATAAGTGGTTCAGATAGAGTTTAATAAAAGTTAATAATAAATTAAATATTTGATTTAAGAAATATACAAATAAAACAAAGTAGTTTTTTTTTTTTTTTTGTTTTGTCACTGTCTCCATTCAAGAGCCTAGTTAACTCTGCTTGGTGTAGGATAACCATTGAAGTGCAAATTAACCTTTGGGGGTTTTTTTTCTCTCCCAGCAGTGAAAGAAATCGCCTTTACAGAGTTAGTTAAAAAAAAAAGCACATTCATATGCAAATTAGAAGTACTGAATAAGGTCTCACATAAGTAATAGTGATTAGTACATATATGTAATATCTATATGCGTGTGCTTACATCAATGTATGTTATTAGATTAATTTAGAATTGCATGTTCATTTGTGTAAGTTTCACATCTCACTTTCCTGTTTGCCATTTCATAATTGATAACGTGCTAAGAAAGATTTGTTGCTATTGATAGTTAAAAAGTAAAAATAATACGTAAGGAAGTAATTTGTAAAACACGCACACGGCTTGCCTAAAATACAAGGAAGTTCTGTGTGGTGTTCAGTAGATGATTACAGTTAAAGGTCATTTACATTGATAAACGTGTTAGTTGTGTTACTGTGGACATACCTGGCTTACGTACACGTGTCTCTAACAAGGGACAGAACGAGTGTACGCGACGCAAGGGCCGACGCACGGAGCGTATATTATGCAACGGAGAGTCTGGGTACGCCCACATGATACAAATCACACGATAGTATTGTTTTAAATAGGCGAAAAGGAGGCAACGCGATAAATAGCGCAAGTCAATTTCAGTGTACAAAATTTTAAGCTAAAAGATCCTTCTCTAGTTGTAACTCCTCGGGATTAGCCTGCGATACTGAATGAAAGGTATTTCTGCGCAGAAACGAAAGTAAAGAGTACATGAGGTGAAAGAGTGTGTATACATATATATAAGTTTCTAATTTTTGGGGTTGAACCAAGGAAATCATCAAGTTCTCGTGAAGGTACATACGTGTAAGTGACTGCATGGTGGCTTGGGAGGCATCCCTTGTTAAACATTAAAAAAAAAAGAGCATTAGAGTATAGCGGACCAGGAGGTCTACTGTAGCACAGACCAGGAGGTCCAGACAGACCAGGAGGTCCAGGTACAGCAGACTAAGAAGTCCGCTATAGATAAAAAGTAAAGGAGCACAACACCAGAAAGGGTTGGTGCGGTACCCATCTAGGCCATTAAGCTCAGGCTGAAGGAATTCGCAGCCACAATTTTCGATTCCACTGGTCGCTCCGCACATAAGATTAGTTGCTTATGTGCAGAACGATTGTACCGCACGTAATTGTGTGCATTAGTTAGTAACTTGATCCAGTACCATTTGCGTACGCTAGAGGGGTCATAAACGCTATTTGTACATTCTAACGTGATTTGTGTAATTTTTTTTATTTTAAGGGAAGTTCGCTAGTCACTTGGGAACTATCCAACAACCAATAGTTACTGGAAAGGGTTAAGTGCTCTTCGGATCGCACCCACATGTTCCAGTAAATAGAGGTTCAGGTCGCAGGGGCCCTAGGTCGAGTACGCCAGCGCTAGTGCAGTGTGTGGGCGTATTGGTCGACGTGGTCGAGTAAGTGGAGTACTCGGTAAACTGCCACCGCCGGCCTACCCCGGACATCTTGGTTTTTGTAAGGGTTCGCTGAAGACCCTGATTTGAAGGTCAGAGGTAGTGAAAGCAACACCTGCAAAGATGGGGGCCAGTTGTTCAGGTAGGGGGCGATCAACCTCGGTTCGGGTTGGTTTAGTAAACCGGCCAATAGGGTCGGCAAGGTCTATAACAGACCAGGAGGTCCGGATGGATCACACACAAAGGTATTGTGCAATGAATGGGAAAGAATGACTGTGCATGATGGGGAAAAGTTCCCACTGGTAGGCAGTTTTAGTCCCGAGGTGTTACAGAATCTAAGAGGAAGGATATGTCTCATTAAATCTGCAAAGAGACGGATCAAATATTATGATTGTTTACAATTATGGCAACAGGAAGGTGAAATACAAGGAGGATTAGCTTATACAGCTGACTCTCACTTTGGTAAGAAAAATATGGCAGCAAGAGAGAGGGTGGTTACAGAGAATGGCACACTGGTGTTTGATAAACATGCACTTAGCAACTGTATTATAGATGATAAGAACAATTGTAATAAATGTAACAAGAATAATTGTAATACTGTTAAATGTACAACTATTAACCCATGCAAGTTGCACCCCATGTTAAACTTCCCTCAGGATTACCAGCAAGAAAGTGAACCTAGCACGATGTCGACATCTTTTCCAGCAGCCATCACACAAGACGTCCAGGTGGACACGACCAATTCGGTAAAGGCAATAATCAAACCCCCTAACGGAGGGTCAGGTGAGGTCGTGTCAACAGGTAAGTACGGTATTGTATGTTACTCACAGACAAATGCATCTTACACCGAAGAGTTAACACAAAATAGCATAATGGAACAAAATCCTGTCAGGGTGAACACAATCCCCAATGAAAGGACTAATAGTCACAAGGTCGCTCACATCAGAGACATTGCTATGCAATGTCCCTGGTCCAGGATGGAATTGATGACAATTATGTCTGAATTCCCTGATCCCAGGAGAAATCTAGCCGCATGTCAGAAGTACATTAGAGAGTTAGGTAATTCTGCAGAACCCACCAACAAAGGTTGGCGGGCAGTGCTGAGGGCATGTCTGCCCTCCAATGTTGACTCTGCGAAATTTATTACTGATTGTGAATTAGACACCGAAGTACCTTGTACGGAGGAACACAATCAGGAGAATATCAAGCAGATCAATCAACAGTTAGGAGTATATTTCCCATCCGATGTGGAATGGGAAGAAATCTTCTCCATAAGACAAAGAGAGGGGGAAATCACTTCTAATTACTTTCATCGGGCACTGCAGGAAATGGCTAGATACACTGGTATAGAAGATATTAAAACAAATGTACACTACAGGAAAGTAGCAGTTTGTGTGTTAATAAATGGTTTAAAGGAAGTATTAAGAACGAGTATACAAGCCTCTCTACCTAACTGGAGAGATATCTCAGTGGTCGATTTGAAAGAGTCCGCTATTAATCATGACCGGAACATTAAAAGCAAGCCACAAACCCCTGTGAATAGGTCAAAAGTAAGAAGGTGTTACAACTGCTTAAGGGAAGGTCATGTTGCACGAGATTGTAGGTCTAAAAACACACACAAGATATATACACCCCCTAGACAACGACATGACCATAATAGTCAAAGAACCAGGGAAACACAGGAAGAGCGGTTGATGGTGATGAGCATCCAAGCATTAGAGGAGGCATCAAATCAACCAAAACCCCAGGCCATTGGCACATGGAGGAAACCAAGGATTTGTTATCTTTGTAAAAGAGAAGGGCATTATGCCAGTAACTGCAACAGCCCACATAAAGTCAGACCCCCTAGACAAGAACACGAGCAGAGTTACGACACTCGGAAGTATAATCGGGTATCACACATGTCAAATTTTGGTCCACACATATAATTTATGATTAGGAAAGTTGATCATTAACCTTGATAAAGCCTGAGGTAACAGTTAATAAATTGGGAGGTCATTCCTTGAAGACACAGGAATGACCGGGTAAGAATTGTAATGTATCTGTAAAATGTTTCTTTTTCCCCATCTCTGACGTTCACCGCAACAGCTCCAACATCACCTGACTACCTGACCTTTTCAGAAGTCTACCAAACCCCAATATGACCTACCAGCATCGATGTATCCTGGCTAGATACAAAGGGTGGAGTATGGAAATACTGGTGGGAGAGACTATGCAAAGATACCATTGGACATGTAGATGTGACAGCCTGATGGTGAACGGAAGATCTGACAATGTTTTGTTGTTTATTGTTGGTTTATGTAACATATATATATATATGAATTGTTCTCTCTCTCTTTTGTTTTTTTTCTTCTTTCTCATGTTCTCATACTTTACAGATGGTATGTCACACATCAGTTAGACAAATGGTAATGCAAGATTTTTGCTCCTTACAGAGAGATCGCTGATTTGGAAGGAATATTGTATCACCGGAGTGTTCGTTTGGAAGACTGAGAGACAGCACCTTTGAGATGACAACAGAACAAGAAGAACAACAAGACTAGAGAACTAATTATCGTAACAAGTTTCTCTCCCCCTCAAACTATTTTTTTTTGTACCCCCATTACAAATTTCTCTTTCTCCTCCTGTAAGATGGACTCGCCCCAAGAGACTGCAGTCCGTGTTTTCCTGTTGACCATGATGTTGACCAGAGCAGTCTGTTTCAGTGAGAGTACCAGTGAGGTCGAGAAAGGATCCAGAATGGGTTTCTGATGACTGAGACGGAGGCGTAAATTTCCAATAGAAACACAATCACAGAGCAAAGGCGAGTACCAGAAAACGATCTAGCAGCCATGTTATTTGTAGACATTGTGAAGGATTGTTAGCTGAAGAGAATTGCATCTGTAGGCATTGTAATAACTTAGTTGAGCACAGGTGTATCAAGAAATGTCAGTCCAGTTTTAATGTCCACATGGACCGGCATCCATTGAGTGACTATCACTCCTTAGTGGGTAAAGTGTTAAATCAGACAGACTGTTGGGTATGCTCTCAAGTACCTCAAGGTCATAGCAAATCAGGACTAGTACCATTCCCATTAACGATAGGGGAGGTACTTGAGTTAAGTGGTGGGAGGCCGGTGGACAAGAGGTTTAATATCTCTAGTCCTCCTAGTTTGAAGCTCCACCAATATCATGTGGATAGGTCTTTAGTATGCTTTAACATTTCCAATCCCCGAAAGCCGGGAAATTGGGAAGTGTCATGGAATAACAAAACCATGACCTTTTCATACAGAGCCGATAGAATGCCTACAGATACAGAGCTCATACGCCACAGTGGAAAATATTTCCGATATAGGTACACCTTAGGAAGTAGGATCATGCGAGTTGGAGAAGTATCACCAGGATACTGTGCACAGATCGTACAAACTGATACGTGTACTAAACAGATGGGAGAATTAGGGTTAGGAGAGTTCACATGGAAAATTTGTAATATGGTTATGTCACACTCCGTCCCATATGTTCTTCCCGATGATGCATATTTCATATGCGGGAGGAAGGCGTATAAGTGGCTTGCCCCAAACTCAGAAGGGTTGTGTTATATTGGAAAAGTACTGCCTGAGGTAATGACTGTATCCCACACTAAAATGAAAGATATTCACCGCAGTGCCCAAGCTCCTTATACTCACACTCATTACGAGCACATCGTTAAACGGCACCTGATAGAAAGAACAGAGCATCCGGCCTCTGACCTGATCCATGAATCCACCGGGATTCAATTCCTAATCGCGTTAGATATCACTCGCACCGCCAGAGGAGTGATAAATTACAAATATATATCTGCGCTTGCAAATTTATTAGACAATATCACCGAAATGTATGACGACACATTCAGGTACACTGGGAAAGAGTTACAAGCCTACAAAACAGAACTGGTTCAGCATAGGATGATTCTCAATTACCTCACAGCTGTGACAGGCGGGTATTGTGTTACCCTGGCAACTCAATATGGAATCAAGTGCTGCACGTATATTACAAGCAGCACGGAGGACCCAGCCGAGGTCATAGACCAAAAGATGGATGACATCTTACAATTAAAGTGGGAGTTTCGAAGGAAACACAATCTCACACTCGCTGCTGTGGGTAATGAGCTGACCAGTTGGGTGTCATGGTTGAACCCACGAAATTGGTTCTCAGGCTTAGGAGAATGGGCCCAAGGTATTATCATGGATGTAGGGAAATTTCTTTTGTGTATTCTGGGTGTCATCATATTGGTCGGTCTGATATTTAGATGCGTTCGGGTTTTAACGAAGTGTAAACGTAGTGCCCGAGTGATGAGTCTAAGGAGCGAGGACACTGTACTAACAACAACAAATTTGATGTATGACCCAACGATAGAGACAATGTTGTGATGAAAATGTGATTCCACGGTCCGTTTCTTTCACCCGTTTCTCCTTTGTTTTTCTCCAAGGTACAAAGACTCGCTTGGAAGAAGGATTTGAAGACCACATTTATACAAAGATTTTTTTATGGACTATGTTGCCGGCCCCCAATATCCCTAGTGACTTTAATGAAAACGCTAGCCCAGAACTTTAGTGATTTAAAATTTTATGGACATTGAAACGGCTTTGCTCGCATTATAGCAAAAGCCCAAAGAGACTACAGTCAACATGTACATCGAGACAAGACGCAAGACAAGACCTCAATCAACAAATGTATATTAAACTCACATAGTTTATGACTGCATTTACCATAATTGCTTCTTATCTTCATTTCTACAACCTTCAGGTAATGACACACATAGTCGATAGGGAATATAGGCACAGATATCAGCACTCGCATATTCCCCCCCTCCATGTATCATCAACTAAAATGTGCTCCCCCATTTTGTTACAACAAAAAGCCGAAAAGAGCTCGGTAAAGTATGACAGCCCATCCACAGGCCCGTAATACGGGATAAGAAGGAATTAAAATGTATACTTCGCAATACCTCGAAGCTTGATTTAAAACACGTACGGCACGATGATCCATGACCCCTCAAACATGGACTCATACACACATGCTTCTACTATCTCACTAGGTCATACCTTTTTTTCCCACCTTCTTCTCTTCTCCCTTACCCAATCATAGAAATGTATTACATATGACATATATTTTTTTCTTTTTGAACTGTTTTAGGAAGTGGCAGTTATTGATGACTGCCAAAGGGTGGACTGTCAAAGTCAGAAAAATATCATGCTACACGTTGCCATATATTCACCTCATGCGCGTGCCTGCTGCACGTGCACATTCTCTCCCATGCGTGCGGATATACGCAGCCGCGTGATGGCGCCTCGGCCATGCGCTCGAGCGCGTGGTATGTTCATTTACGGTAGTTTGTGTGCGTCTAGCGGGCGACTCAGTCGTTTAATAATAAAACCAAATAGTATGTTTTATAGATAATGTTCCCCTTAGTGATAACTGTAAGTTTGTTTAAAGTGAATTGGTCCCTGGACAAAGGAATTCCTCTTTACGTGGTACAAAGGGTCTGATTAAGGTTGAACAGTGGTGTCTGGTACCTAACCGAAGAGTATTTTAATAGCAATAATCCGGTGTTGGTTAGGTAAAGATTAATCGCTCCTGCATATAGTTATGGCCATTAGTAGTTTCTGGACATTTTCTATATTTGCAGTTCATTGTCCATGTGTTGGAAATCCTGAGTTTCCCTCCCACCTGAGCAATTTGATATAGTCACAGCCCACCTGTTCAAACTAACCTATGACCTTTTGTTATGATGTGAGGAGACATTCCTGTGTCCAATGAACAATGAGATTATAGGTCCCTTTGTAGTATACTGTATGCAGTGTATATAAGATCAGCCAGCCTGGACAGCTCACTCTCTCACACTCCACAAACGATTTTCATCTTGACTAACTTGGAGCTGGTACCAGAAGCTGAGCAGCGATCATTCCCAGTGTATGTAAGTAATTGATAAAGCGAAATATTTATCGTATATAAAACACTTTAAGAGGTCTAAGAACACTGTATGCTATCTACGTAAGAAGTACCGTAAGGGTACGCCAGTTGCGTAACGATCGCTCAACCGTAGTCGAGACGCTCAAGCGTCACGTTCGCTTACGGCCCAGAGATCACAGGCAGGCACGCTATTGGCTGCCGACTAACGTAATGATTCGCTATAGCGTAGCGGACGCTTGGGACCACGAGGAGATCTCCAGCGGTGCAGACGCTTACGACGTTAAACCTTTATATCTATACCATTAACAACGAAATATACAGTAAACCTTAGTGTGGTGATAGAGTGTAAATGCAACCTGGTGTAACCTGATTAACTACAAAGCTGCTTGGGCGTCACCGACGCTCAGGGAATACTTAACACTATAAGAAATACACAGATACCTGGGCTTAGGGTCCAAAACCTATTATATGTATTATGACTATTATACTTGCAAAAGAATCACAGTACAAAGCATACACTACAATATAACATAGACTAACTAACCAGATAATTACACAGGAAATACCATACAATACAATACAATACAATCAAGGGAAAATAAGGGAAAAAGAGAGGAGAGAGAGATGGCTCATAATAACATCAAGACAATATGACTGCGGAGAAAACTTACGCACAAGGGGAAACGATCGCATGCGCCTCGATATCCAGCTCCCGATTATCAGCAATGAGAACCGTTGAAGAGAGTGAACTGGATACGGTCGGCCTGCCTATTTATGCCCCACACACAATACAATTCACTGGTCCCTACAATCTCATTGTTCATTGGACACAGGAATTCGGCTTCGCATTATAACAAAAGGTCATAGGTTGATTCATACAGGTGGGCTGTGACTATTTCCAACTGCTCAGGTGGGAGGGAAACTGGGTTTCCCGCCGCATGGGTAATAAAGTGCAAATAAAGTAAATGTTCATAAACTTCTTATGTCCATAACTATTCGCACGAGCGATTGATCTGCTTCAAACCAACACCGGAATATTTCTAATTAAATATTCTTCCGATGGATACTAAACACCACTGTATTACTCCTGTCTGACCCTTCGTATCAAACAAAGAGGGATTTCTCTGTTCATGAACATTCTATATTAACCAAACTTTCAGAATCTATCAAAGGGACCATGATCTACAAAATACATTATTAGTGAAAATATGTAATGATTGAGTCGCACGCTACGATCGCATAAACTCTACCGTAAATACGCATACCATGCGCCTGCGGGTGCCCGCGACTGTGAGTATGCGTACGTACGGGAGAGCGTACGCATGCGCAGCACGGACCTGTGTGAGGTGCAAATATGGTAGTGTGCATAGATACATTTTTCTGACTTTGACAGTCCACCCTTTGGCAGTCAACAATAACTGCCACTTCATGAAAACATTTCAAAAGGATAAAAATATATGTTAGGGGTTAATACATTTACATGGTTGGGTAAGGGAGGAGAGGAGATGGTAGGAAAAGGGTATGACCTAGTGAGATAGCAGAAGCATGTGTGTATGAGTCCATGTTTGGGGGGGTCATGTATCATCGTGCCGTACGTGTTGTAAATCAAGCTTCGAGGTATTGCGAAGTATACATTTGAATTCCTTCTTATCCCGTGGTACGGGTCTGTGGATGGGCTGTCAACCTTTACCGAGCTCTTTTCGGTTTTGGTTGTAACAAAATGGGGAAGCACATTTTAGTTGATGATACATGAATGGGGGAGATATGTGATTGCTGATATCTGTGCCTGTATTCCCTATCGACTATGTGTGTCATTACCTGTGGGTTGTAGAAATGAAGAAAAGACATAATTACGGTAAATGCGGTGGTATTCTATGTCAGGTAAATGTACAGTCGTCGATTGAGGTTTTGTTCGGTATCAGTTGAAAGTCGTCTTCTTTGCGCTGTTTTGCCCATTAGGTGCGAGCAAAAAGCTTTGTCAATGCCAATAGATTTACAAAAATGTTGGGCTAGCGTGAGTTTAAGAATTCTAGGGAAACTGGGGATCCATGGCAAAGTTCATCAAATGTCCGTATCTAAAGTGGTCAAAACTTCTTCTTTGGTCAATCCGTTGTCTGTATAGTGTCTTATCAACTTCCTCGTCCAAGGGGGTCTTTTTATCTTGGAGAAAAACAGAAAAACAGGTGAAAGAAACGGACCGTAGAAATCGCATTTTCATCACATCATTGTTTCTACATTTGGGTCATAAATCAAGTCCAGGTTAATTACAGTTTCCTCACTCCTTAAACTCATTACCCTAGTACGATGATTGCACTTCATTAAAGCCTGACCGCATCTAAATATCAATCCAATCGATATGACAACACCTAAGATACATAGGAGAAACTTCCCAACATCCATTATGACTCCTTGAGCCCAGTCTCCTAAACCAGAAAACCAATTTCGCGGGTTCAACCATGACACCCAACCAGTCAGCTCATTACCTACAGCAGCAAGAGTGAGATTGTGTCTCCTGCGAAATTCCCACTTCAATTGGAGAATATCGTCCATCTTTTGGTCTATGACCTCGACCGGATCTTCGGTGCTATTCGTAATATATGTGCAACATTTCACGCCGTATTGTGTTGCCAGTGTGACACAATATCCGCCTGTCACTGCTGTGAGGTAATTGAGAACCATTCTATGCTGTACCAGTTCTGTTTTGTAAGCCTGAAGTTCTCTTCCAGTATACCTAAACGTGTCATCATACATTTCAGTGATATTGTCTAACAAATTTGCGAGCGCCGATATGTATTTATAATTCAGCACTCCTCTAGCGGTGCGGGTGAAATCTAACGCGATTAAGAATTGAATCCCGGTGGATTCACTTATCAGATCAGAGGCCGGATGCTCTGTCTTCTCTATCAGGTGCCTCTTAACAACGTGCTCGTAATGGGTGTGAGTATAAGGAGCTTGGGCACCACGGTGTATGTCTTTAATTTTGTCATGTGATACAGTCATTACTTCAGGCAGTACTTTTCCAATATAACACAATCCTTCAGAGTTTGGGGCAAGCCACTTGTACGCCTTTCTCCCGCATATGAAATATGCATCATCGGGGAGAACATATGGGACGGAGTAGGACATAACCATATTACACACCTTCCATGTGAAATCTCCTAACCCTAATTCTTTCATCTGCTTAGTACACGTATCAGGTTGTATGATATGTGCACAGTATCCTGGTGATACCTCTCCAACTTTAGTAATCCTATTTCCTAAGGTATACCTATACCGGAAAGATTTTCCTCTACTGGCTATGTGGCGTACAAGCTCTGTATCTGTAGGCATTCTATCTGCTCTATGCGAAAAGGTCATGGTGTGGTTACTCCATGGCACTTCCCAATTTCCCGGTTTTCGGGGATTGGAGATGTTGAAACATAATAGGGACCTATCCACATGGTATTGGTGGAGCTTCAAACTAGGAGGGCTGGAGATATTAAACCTCCGGTCCACCGGTCTCCCACCATTTAACTCAAGTACCTCCTCTATCGTTAAAGGAAATGGTACTAGCCCTGATTTGCTATGACCCTGAGGTACTTGAGAGCATACCCAACAATCTGTTTTGTTTAACACATTACCCACTAAGGAGTGATAGTCACTCAATGGATGCCGATCCATATGGATATTAAAACTGGATTGGCATTTCTTAATGCACCCATCCTCAATGACATTGTTACAGAGCCTACAGATACAGTTTTCTTCAGCTAACAATCCTTCACAATTCCTTCTATGGTCAATGCTATCGGATCGTTTTCTGATACTCGCCTTTGCTTGTTGATTATGTTGTTCTCGGAAAACTACGCCTCCATCTTTATCATCAGAACCCATTCCAGAACCTCTCTCGACCTCCATGGTACTCTCGCCGGAACAGACTGCTCTGGTCAACATCATGGTCAACAGGAAAATCCGGATCACAGTCTCTTGGGGCAAGTCCATCTTACAGGAGGAGAAAAGAAGAAATTTGTAATGGGGGTACAGAAAATCAGTTTGAGGGGGAGAGAAACTTGTTACGATAATTAGTTCTCTCGTCTTGTTGTTCTTCTTGTTCTGCTGTCTTCTCAAAGGTGCTGTCTCTCAGTCTTCCAAACGAACATTCTGGTGATGCAATATTCCCTCCAAACCAGCGATCTTTCTGTAAGGAGCAAAAATCTTGCATTACCATTTGTCTAACTGATGGGTGACATACCATCTTTAAAACATGAAAGCATGAGTGAGAAGAGAGAGAAAACAACAACAGCAAAAAAAAACAAAGAGAGAGAACAATTTATGTGCATGTGTATATTACTTAAATCAACAATAGCCATCAATAGGAAAAGAAAAAAAAAACATTTTTCAAACATTTCAAAACACTGTCAGATCATCAGGCTGTCATATCTACATGTCCAATGGTTTCCTTGCGCAGTCCCTCCCCCCAGCACTTCCATATTCCATTGTCTGTATCTGGCCAGAATACATTGGTGCGGATAGGTCATGCTGGGGTTTGGTAGACTTCTGCAAAGACCAAGTATGTATGCAATGTTTGAATCCTACCAATAATCGTCAGAGATGGGGAGAGAGAAAACGAAACATTTCACAGATACATTTACAACGTTTCACCCGGTCATTCCTGTGTTTTCAGGGAATGACCTCCCAATTTATTAACTATAACCTCAGGCTTACCATCAGTCCTAATGATCACCTTTCCTGACTGCACATTATGGGTGTGGGCCAAAATTTTTCCTATATGATCCCTGATTATAATTTTGTGTGTTATAACTTTGCTCATTTCTTGGTCTAGGGGGTCTGACTTTATGTGGGTTATTACAGTTGCTGGCATAATGCCCTTCTCTTCTATAATTATAACAAATCCTTGGTTTCCTCCAAGTGTCAATGACCTGAGGTCTTGGTTGATTTGATGCCTCCTCAAACGCTCGGATGCTCATCGCCATCAACCGTTCTCCCTGCGCTTCCCTGGTTCTTTGGATATTGCGGTCATGCTCGATAGCGGACTCTCTTAATGCAGCCACCGAGATGCCTCTCCAGTGAGGTATGGAGGTTTGTACCCTGATTTTTTAGTGTGTCTTTTAAGCTGTCCATTAATACAGACACAGCTACCTCTCTGTGGTGTACGTTAGTGTCAATGTCATCTATACCCGTGTACCTAGCCATATCCTGCAGAGCCCGGTGAAAATACTCTGATGCGGATTCACCTTCTTTTTGTTTTATTGTTAAGATTTTATTCCATTTTACTACTGTGGGAAAATATTCTTTCAACTGTAGATTGATTCTTTTTACATTATCTTGGTTATACTCGTTTGTTAGTGGCACTTCCTCATCTAGCTTACAATCAGCGATAAATTTCAATGAATCAACATCGGGGGGTAAACATGCCCTCAAAACTGTCCTCCAATCTTTGTTATTTGGCTCTGCAGTATGTCCTAGCACTCTAATGTATCTTTGACAAGCAACTAAGTCTTTCCTGGGATCAGGAAATTCAGACAGAATTGTTCTTAATTCTGTTCGGGAAAAGGGGCAGTACATGGCGATGTTCCTGACGGGGGTGACTCCTGAAGAGTCAGTTTTCCCATTTGGTACTGCAATTACCCTGACAGGATTAAGTCCAGTAACGTCATTCTGAATTGATTCTACAATATGAGGTACATTTGTTTGTGCGTAATGTATAATACCATACGTACCTGTGGACACGACCTCACCTGACCCTCCATTAGGGGGTTTGATTACAGTCTTTACCGATTGGGTCGCGTCCACCTGGATGTCTTGTGTGATGGCTTCTGGAAGAGGTGCCGACATCGTTCTGGGCTCACTTTCTTGTTGGTGTTCCTGAGGAAAGTTTGACATGGGGTGCGACTTGCATGGGTTAATAGTTGTACATTCAACAGTATTACAATTATCTTTGTTACATTTATTACACTTATTCTTATCATCTATACTACAGTTGCTAAGAGCGTTTTTATTGTTCACCCTTGTGCTTTTCTCCGCAACCATAATCCCCTCCATTGCCATGTCTCTCCTCTCAAGATGAAAGTTAGGTAAGTAAGTTACATTTCTCTGCATGTCACTTTCCTGTAGCCATATCTGCAAACAATCATCATTTTTAACTCGTTGTTTCCAGGATTTTATGAGACCGATCCTCCGCCTTAAATTATGCAACACCTCTAAGTCAAAACTACCTATCCCGGGAAATGGTGCCTTATCCCCCGCAGTCATTCGTGTCCATTCATCACAAAAGGTCTCAGTGTGGGGACCATACCTCCTCCACATTACTAACCGAGCAGACCCTCGGGGTCTGCAAGCCTCTGGAGTCTGAATCCTGACCTCCGACCGTCTCTGTATTGTGCACTTGGCTGCCATTGTGGACCTTTCTAACACAGAAAAAACTTCCTAAAATGCACCAAACACAGAACTTCGTTGGAAATCCTTAAAGCTCTTCCACTGAACTTCTTCTGCTCCGGGTATCTCCGGTCCGCCTTCTAGCAGACACGTGTAGCCGTTGCAGGCCCTATCTTTAGAGATTTTCCTGAGAAAATTCCCTTCCTTTTTCTTTACACGAATCACGCTTGCATGTGCTCCCTACAACACGTATGAGGGCAAGATTTACGCATGGATATACGACCTCATATCACGTTGCGTTATTGGTCACACATACAACCGTGCGGTCCAATCGTACCACTTATAGACACTAAGTGCGCACTAAGAATTTTCCTAAAATTCTGTTTTTTACTTGTTGCCCATAAATGGTAGGATCATTGGCCAGAGCGTAATACAACGAAAACTTTATCACACTCTGTTGCACGTTTTCACTTCAGGCCGTGCTCATAGATCACACAGATCACAAAGTCCACAAAGCGGGATTCAATACCGTTTTATCACATAGATCACAAAGTCCACAAAGCGGGATTCAATACACTCATACCGTTTTCAACCCACTATCATTCTTATAGTTTTCTGATCAGAAAAAAATCATTTCCCGTAGTCTGATAGCTCTCCCCAGAGGTGTTGCAGTAAAGTAAGGTATTTAAACTAAGTTTTGGAAAGCTGAAATCAATTTGTGCTATTTATCGCTTTGCGTTATTTACCGCGTTGCGCTACTTATCGCCTGTTGTTTGAGTTACGTGGGCGTACCCAGACGCTCCGTTGCGTAATATACGCTGCGTGCGTCGGCCTTTGGATTGCGTACGCAAGTCTTTGTTAGAGACACGTGTACGCAAAGCAAAGATCCACCGTAACACAATTTATACTTTTATCAATGTAGATGATCCTTGATCATCTACCACACACCACACTGACTTCGCCTTATCTCCCAGGCAAAAACTGTGTGTTTGTCTACACTTTAACTATATTACCTTTACTCAAACTATTGAAATAGCGGCAAATCTCTCTCAGCACGTTTATCAACTATAAACTGGCAAACAGGAGAGTGACATACGAAAATACACAAATGAAAAGGAAATGCAGATATATATGTGTGCGTGCAAGACAGAAAAATAAACAGTTTTAAAAGACACTAGCGTTTTGCTCTTACCTCCGGTTCCCGGATTCCTTCAGCACCCTTTACCTAAGCGAAGCAGACGCTTATCCCGTCAGCACTACGAGGGATACAACCTCCCGCCCTTTGCTGATGGATAATGTCTGCTGATATTACCTAGTGCAGATATGTGAAGGACTGGACGGCCCCCAATTGATAAAGCTAAATATTTATCGTATATAAAACACTTTAAGTGGTCTAAGAACACTGTACGCTATCTACGTAAGAAGTACCGTAAGGGTACGCCAGTTGCGTAACGATCGCTCAACCGTAGTCGAGACGCTCAAGCGTCACGTTCGCTTACGGCCCAGAGATCACAGGCAGGCACGCTATTGGCTGCCGACTAACGTAATGATTCGCTATAGCGTAGCGGACGCTTGGGACCACGAGGAGATCTCCAGCGGTGCAGACGCTTACGACGTTAAACCTTTATATCTATACCATTAACAACGAAATATACAGTAAACC
Source organism: Pseudophryne corroboree (assembly GCF_028390025.1). NCBI lineage: Eukaryota > Metazoa > Chordata > Amphibia > Anura > Myobatrachidae > Pseudophryne > Pseudophryne corroboree. Next base: position 406,698,567 of record NC_086451.1, read on the forward strand.
TTAGTGTGGTGATAGAGTGTAAATGCAACCTGGTGTAACCTGATTAACTACAAAGCTGCTTGGGCGTCACCGACGCTCAGGGAATACTTAACACTATAAGAAATACACAGATACCTGGGCTTAGGGTCCAAAACCTATTATATGTATTATGACTATTATACTTGCAAAAGAATCACAGTACAAAGCATACACTACAATATAACATAGACTAACTAACCAGATAATTACACAGGAAATACCATACAATACAATACAATACAATCAAGGGAAAATAAGGGAAAAAGAGAGGAGAGAGAGATGGCTCATAATAACATCAAGACAATATGACTGCGGAGAAAACTTACGCACAAGGGGAAACGATCGCATGCGCCTCGATATCCAGCTCCCGATTATCAGCAATGAGAACCGTTGAAGAGAGTGAACTGGATACGGTCGGCCTGCCTATTTATGCCCCACACACAATACAATTCACTGGTCCCTACAATCTCATTGTTCATTGGACACAGGAATTCGGCTTCGCATTATAACAAAAGGTCATAGGTTGATTCATACAGGTGGGCTGTGACTATTTCCAACTGCTCAGGTGGGAGGGAAACTGGGTTTCCCGCCGCATGGGTAATAAAGTGCAAATAAAGTAAATGTTCATAAACTTCTTATGTCCATAACTATTCGCACGAGCGATTGATCTGCTTCGAACCAACACCGGAATATTTCTAATTAAATATTCTTCCGATGGATACTAAACACCACTGTATTACTCCTGTCTGACCCTTCGTATCAAACAAAGAGGGATTTCTCTGTTCATGAACATTCTATATTAACCAAACTTTCAGAATCTATCAAAGGGACCATGATCTACAAAATACATTATTAGTGAAAATATGTAATGATTGAGTCGCACGCTACGATCGCATAAACTCTACCGTAAATACGCATACCATGCGCCTGCGGGTGCCCGCGACTGTGAGTATGCGTACGTACGGGAGAGCGTACGCATGCGCAGCACGGACCTGTGTGAGGTGCAAATATGGTAGTGTGCATAGAGATATTTTTCTGACTTTGACATAATTCTCTGTAACCATTCTAAATCTTTGTTTGTATTGGCCATATTCTCTCTCTCTGTTATAGTATAAGATTGTGACGTTATTGTATATTTCTGTCTAGATATTCTGTTAGAATTATATGTTAGTATGTAGAGTATAAACTGTAACTGTGTACCCCTTTTGATATATCTAAAAGCTCGTTAGTAAAGGTGTTGGAACCTCAGCAGGGTGTCTGTGTCTCTCTAGCTAGTACAAAGGGTTTCTGAGTTTCTAAATCGCTCTAACAGCATTTACATTAACAAGGTTAAGCAGCGTTATATCGCTGCAGTATTTCAGTAGTAAGGTTTACAATACAAACTCAATCATAGTGTGTTGCATTAAGGTTTACAATGTAAGCATATTCTGTGTTTAAAGTTTATAAAGGTTACGGTCTGTGTGTATGCTCGCTGTGGGTATTCCGTACACCCAGCACAGCGTGTGTACTTAATTTGCGTACCACGTGCGAGGTCTTCATACGCAAATAGCGTACGGAGTGCGTAGCATGTGCACGTGGTTTAGCAGCCATTACGGCTACACGGTATTAGTATATAGCTAATGTAAAAAGGTAGATACTTGACTCTATCAGGGTCAAACTCTAATTAAGCTTTTTTTGATTAATTATAATATAGAATAAGGCATAATGTCTTGGAAATTTCTGTCACAGAGTGCTGATTATTGGTCCCATTGATGATCCTCTGTTTTGTTTACAGCATCACCGTGGTTACCAGCCAGGGACCCATTTTGTCACTTCCGCAGGAAGTGACATACCCGGAAGTGAGGGAGACGGAGCCAGGGATGCTGGGACTGCGGTGATGTGCAGTGGGAAGTCTCCTTGGGTGAGTCTGTCTGTATATTTCCCTTTCTGCACTGTTTGTTCATCCTGATGAAGGGGATTAGTTCCGTGAAACGTTGATGTGATGTGATGATTTGAATACACACCTGTTTGCTTTTCAACAAATCTCTGAGTGCCGCCTCATTTTTGATCTACCCACGGGATTTCATATATAATTATATCTACAGGGATGCTAATTATATTCTAACAAGGTGGTTAGATGAGTATCAGAAGTTTTTATCTGATTGAATGTAGGACTCAATTAAATAAATAATTACCAATACCTATATGGTTCATAATTCACGCATAGATGATGTATAGGAATGTTGTGTGAATTACATATTACATCTGAATATAGGTACAATTGCTATTAGCAGCATATAATGTAGTCTCCTATCTTGGTTCTCATTACCTCTTGTTTCTGTACCCTCTCATCGGTACCTGGTTATCTAAATACCAACTGTAGAAGCATGTCTGATTCCATGGATAAGCATTTTTTTGGTCCTCTCATCAGCAATTCAATGTCCTTTGATATGATTGCGGACAGTAGAAACCATTGATGTTATTTCCATGTGAAGCTTCCTTCTAGCAATACCAGCCAAAAGGGTACGTCGCATGCACAATTCTAAATAATTTTACACCCTCAGATTGAGAATTCCTCTTTTCTCTCTATTTTGCATATAAGAAATTTCAGCAAGTTTTAACATGTTTTGATATAATTGTCTAATATATTATTTTTCGGTGGGCACCATCTCAAACAAAGAATATTTTTTTTCTGTCAGGGACCTCTCATCTGTACTCTCATTGACCTGTGTTGACCTACGGTCACACGACAGGTCAAAAGCAGATACATATCTTGGGATCTATGCGTGTGCCAATACGGTTCTCTCATTGAAAATTCAATGCCATTTAGCAGATTTTCAAAAGCAGAAACCAGTCACATGATATATATCCCTCTTCCTTCTGACTTATCTTTAATCACCACATATGTGTAAAATTAAAGGTAGATGTATGTACATCAGGACTTTGTAATTTTGCTCAGTGAACAGGTGCTAAAGAGCTAGTAATGGAACCAATGTGTCCAATAACAAATGTTTCTAATGTGTGAGACTGGTAAACAATTGTATCTAAAGTCCCAGTCAGTCATGCTTTGATAAATTGTTACTATTTTTCAGAGGGTTCACTACGGCTGGCCGGCGGTCGGGCTCCCGGCGACCAGCATCCCGGCGCCGGGAGCCCGACCGCCGGCTTACCAACAGCTTGGCGAGCGCAAATGAGCCCCTTGCGGGCTCGCTGCGCTCGCCACGCTACGGGCACGGTGGCGCGCTACGCGCGCCACACTATTTTATTCTCCCTCTATGGGGGTCGTGGACCCCCACGAGGGAAAATAAGTGTCGGTATGCCGGCTGTCGGGCTCCCGGCGCCGGTATACTGAGCGCCGGGAGCCCGACCGCCGGCAAACAGAAGACAACCCTTTTTCAGACACATAAGAACATATCTTAGTGAAAATATCTTTGCATGAGCCTTAATATTAGAGAACTCTAGTTGTTCCAATAAATGTCCAAAATATTATACAGCTACCTTTATAAGACACAATAGGAAATGATTTAATAACAGTGTTCCATTTCTATAAAATATTACTCTACAGGAGAGAGTCCAATATACTCGGTTTCATCTGTGTGTTTTATCATTGTATGTTTTACGTTGTTATGTCTGTGTAAGTCACTTAATTGATATAATTATTAAAAGTTAAGTTTTAATTATTCCGAGGAGTGCCCCAACAAAATAGAGTTGTCCTTCTCTTCTTCCTTGCATGAAACAAAACTTCCCAGTCAATGTCGTTTAGTGCCTGTCTCAGCATAGGGTCAACCTATTGACTGTTGACCTAATTATGGTTGATCTAATGAACCACACACAGAATCTGATTGGTTGCTAAGGGTTAAAACTACACTTAAAAGGTTAGATAACCGTCCCCCAAAAGGCCCAAAATGGGGGTACATCTGAAATCCTGCACCCGTGTGACAGATTCCCTGTAACTACAACAATAAGAAGAAATAGTTTTTAATTTATTGTGACTGATTCAAGGTTAGGTTCTTAGTATTTTGTGGAGTTCAGTGCCGCCCTCAGAAGACTATTACACCAGCACACACATATTCAGTATAAAATTCAGTTTATTAAGCAAGCTGTAAAATTGATGCTACAAGTTTCAAGAGGATTATTTTATTCCCATGTTATAGGAGGCTTCATGCTCAAAATTCACAATCTAACATATATTAATACTATAAATAAGGAGTTTATAAACATAGGGTATTAACTTTGCTCCACAATGGTTAAATAATCACAAAAAGACCAACATGTGTCACCACACTTTCATAAAACACAAGTGAGATAATACACAATGGAGATCTACAGATGGGTCCATGTTTATCTTGACCTTTAATAGGATTAACAGAAACTGGGCAGTCGGACTTAATCCCCTGCTGTAATGACTTAATCCCCTGCTGTATTGTTCTCTGTATTGTATTGCCTCTGAGAACAATAGATGAAGGGTTTATGTTAATAAACCATGTTGTGCCTAGGTGCAGCAAACTAGCCAAGATGACCATGGACCCATCTGTAGGACTTTACATAGATGGCGAGCAGTGTTATATACAGTAATAGGTTGTAATGATTGTTGAGCATTTCCAGTGGTAAGAAGTATCTGTTAGTGTCCAATGCCCCTTGACAAAGAAGGGTACGTGAAGCTCATGAGTAATGTTTCGTGGGATTGAATTAACGGGAGGTCACAGCAGTCTCACTTTAGGATAGTTATACACAGCAAACGATGTTTAGAAGGCAAATCCACCAAAATCTAAGCCATTAAAATCCTGGTCCATGCCTTCAAAATCCACGTCATACTGGCAGCCCTCTACATCGGCTGAGGGGTGGTAACCTAGCTCTCGAAAATCCGGGGGGGCAGTGTCAACTGAGCGAGCACCATGGCTGGAGGTGACCATGTAACCCAGGGTTGGACCTGCAGCGGCTCCCCCCATGAGCACACATGCTGTCTTCACCCCCCAGTGCAGCTGGGAACCATGGCGGAGGCAACGAGGTGGACACTTTTCCTTACAGTGAGCTGCTCTGCCTATAGGAAACAGAATTAATTAATGAGGGCTGTGATGCAGAGAGGAGACTCCCAGCTGAGGAGGTATCACCCACCTTCCTTCACATGAGTCTTGTCCTTGGTTTGACTGGATACATCACTCCAGCAGCACCTTCGGATGGGGGACAGCGTGTGAACCCTACAGCTGGTTGGCGAAAGTGGGGGCTGTGATAGGCTCTGAAGGTGATGAAAAGAGGACTGTGTTATAGACGGAGAGGTTGATACCAGCAATGACACAGGTGTCTATTCATGTAGCAGTGAAAAGTGCGGAGAAGTGAGCCAGTGGAGAAGTTGTCCATGGCAACCAATCAGCATTTATGTAACATTTATAATTTGCATACTATACAATTGTACGGAGCAGTTGAATGGTTGCCATGGGCAACTTCTCCACGAGCTGACTTCTCCACTCTTATCACTGCTTCATGAATATACCCCACAGTCTACAAAGACTCTAACAATAGCAATGCAATTTGCACCCCATGCTGACCTTGTAATTACTTAAATCCATCTGATCACTGCTTTGCCTGTTTTGTCCTTCCCTACATGCAATGGGGCTGGTGCAAGGTTGGTAGTAAAATGGGCGTTAATGACTATAAATAAAAACATACAATGTGCTAATGGATCATTTCCACACATACTGTACACCTCTGGAGATGTGACCGCCTTTGTATCAGAAGCATAAGCGACTGGTTTATAACAAGCCATCAGTGTGCATTTACACCAGTCCCCTAGCCGTGGGTGCAAAAGCTATGCCTACTATCAGGCTTATATGCACATAAATGCTGCTCTGCATGAGCCACGTTTAACGAATTTTGCCTATGTAAGACCCCCCCCACACACACACACGCACACACGTGCACACACACACACACACACCATACCATGTTTCTTCTTATCTGTTGTAAAGTCGGATACGTACAAAGTGCATGTGAGTCTGCTTAGGTGTATAGGCATGCAATTGAATTCTGAACACTCTAAGATATGAGCATTCTGCATCAGCCCCACTATGTTTTGGGTGTGGTATGGTATGTTGACATTCATAATGGCATGAGAATATCAACATGATCATAATGTTGACCACCATATCTACATCCATCATGTAGACACTGATGAAATGTTGACAAGTTAGAATGATAACAAATCATCCTTGAAGTCCCAGCCAAGGGCTTAGCTACCATAGGTATAGGAAGTGCAGCTGCTATGGGTCCCAGAGCTGAGCGGGCCCCACCTTCCCTGTCACGTTTACATGTGTTATATACAAGGGCGTAGCTACTATAGGTGCAGGGAGTGCAGCTACTACGGGTCCCAGAGCTGAGCAGGGCCCACCTTCCCTGTCACAGTTACATGTGTTATATACAAGAGCATAGCTACTATAGGTGCAGGGAGTGCAGCTGCTATGGGGCCTGGAGCTGAGCGGGGCTCAGCTTCACTGTCACAGTTACATGTGTTATATACAATGGCATCGCTAATCTCTTATGGGGCCTGGAGCTGAGAAGGGCCCACCCTCCCTGTCACAGTTACATGTGTTAAATCCAATGGTGTAGCTACCATAGGTGCATGGAGTGCAGCTGCTACAGGGCCTGGAGTTGAAAGGGGCTCACCTTTCCTGTCACAGTTACATGTGTTATATACAATGGCATAGCTACTATAGGTGCAGGGAGTGCAGCTCTTATGGGGCCTGGAGCCGAGAACGGCCCACCTTCCCTGTTACAGTTACATGTGTTATATACAATGGTGTAGCTACCATAGGTACAGGAAGTGCAGCTGCTATGAGGCCTGGAGCTGAGAGGGGTCCACCTTTTCTGTCATAGTTACATGTGTTATATACAATGGTGTAGCTACAATAGGTGCATGTAGTGCAGCTGCTATGGGGCCTGGAGCTGAGAGGGGTCCACCTTTTCTGTCACAGTTACATGTGTTATATACAATGGTGTAGCTACAATAGGTGCAGGTAGTGCAGCTGCTATGGGGCCTGGAGCTGAGAGGAGTCTACCTTTCCTGTCACAGTTACATGTGTTATATATATTTTTTACCTTGAGGCCTACAATAGTTATTGTAATGTAGCATAAAATGAACTGGATAGCATTATAATGTTGCATGTGTCATTCACTTTCAATGCAGACCTGTGATCCTCCCGCATACCAATAAGTATTTTCTTCCTTAACCCTTATCCTTACCCTTAACTCTCTCTCTATTGCAGTCATTTTCAACCTTTTTCAACACACGAAACACACAAAACACCTAACAAGACTTGCACACCATCAATACCCCAAAGGGAAAAAAGACACACATTGATCCCCACGGGACAAAATTATAAATTAATTAATGGTGGTGTATGTGCACCTGACTGCTGTTTCAGGCTGCACACTTGACAACTGACCCACCGGATAAAAACTCTGTAATGTACCATTTTCTGGAGCTTGGTGCATATGCAAAAAGCAGCTAAACCTCCAAAAATGAACATTTTCGGAGATTTGACAGCAAAATGCCCTTTGATGCATCCCACCCATAGCATAACAAATATTCCAAGTGTCTTCTACATGTGTTTTAACTGACCTCTTTAACTTTCCGTAGAATATTTATCCATTTGCTGCAATAAAGTAGAAACACATAAAAAACAAATAACATGTCACGTGTCATAACATATAGAGCATATACTATAAACACATGAACTCAGGATTTGGGCCCAAAATAGGAGACATACTAAAGTAATCCTGACATTTAGCCAGATTACCAAACTTTAATATCCATTTTCAAATGGACGCAAGGACATTTATTTTCTTGGTGAAGCAAGATCACATAAAGGTTTCAAAGTACGGCCAGCTTATGTCCACGCACAAGCCATGCAATGTTTATCTAGGTAAATCGACTGTGCCCCAAAATAATTCAGATTTCAATTTACAGTAATTTTGTGCCAGTATTGGCCGATGTACTAATACATTCAGCTAAATTGTATGTATGATCATTTTACGGCACAAAATAACAACCAAACCAAGCAAGGTAATTGAATTCAGTGATTCCTTTACATTAAGGAGTTCTTCCCTAACATTTTCCACAGTAGTTAAACATGTTGGATAAAGTATTGCTGTTATTCCCAGGACATACCTTAAATTTTTAATATAACAACAAAGCCTGTAATATAAATTAATTAAATTTACTTTTCAAGGGGGTCCAGTGTTAAGCCTACCAGCTCTGTATGTGTAATTATGTACACATTAAGGGCCACAACTGAAAGCAACAATCCTTTTTATAAAAGTGAACCCTGAGAGGACTATGCCCTGACAAAGCCCATGCAAGGGTGAAATGCGTAGGTTGAACATACAGGTAGCACACTGGATGAACCCATGTTTTATTTTTTGTCTGACGGAAAACAACATAAGCCATGTACAAAGTTCTGGGTTCTGGATGAAGAAGGATATGTGACAGATACCTGCACTCCTGCGAATCTGGGGCCAACAGCATCAGTGTCCTCCCATCACTCAGAGAGAGTCCAAGACAACTGTTCCTCTGGATCCCAACAGGCAGCTTGGGCATGTCCCCCAACTCAGTGCCCTCCAGTATTGCTTGGCACCGAGTGAGTAGAGGGATCTCTAGGTCTGCAGAAGAGTCTGGGTCACGGGACAGGAGAAGGTTACCTTCCTGAGTGAGCTGTAGGTATCGTTCCTTCCATTGCTTGAAAAGGAACCCACCTGAGGAACGAGAGGGAGAGACCAGAAGCAGTGTATGTACAATGTGGCATCTTGTTTTGTAAACCCTATTGTTTCACTTGTTCTTTAGTCTTTTTCTTCACTACCCCACCACCTAACACATTGGTATAGAGGTCTGTCATTAATTAATGACAGATTTTACCTTCCACTCTTTATGGTGCACAGCTACATAACCCAGATCAACTCTAATTAGTATTCTTCCTGCTACTATTGCTTTGGGATAGTGCTCAACTTGAGCAGTATCTCACAGGAAACCCCTACAATCATAAGACAATAAATTAGTCTCATATCTGGTTCTAACCTAACACTGAATACCCCATAATGCAGTAACTCTAGCTATATTGGGAGATTTAACATAAAAGGACTCCCCATGCTTATAATAATGCAATGGAACCTGTTTGGATCATCTTTGGACTTGTTAAAAAATGCTGTTTGAAGTTGCTCTGTTTGAAGATGGTAACCTCTATTGGCCTATATGTCTGCACTAACCTCTATTGGCCTACATCACTGCACTAACCTCTATTGGCCTACGTGTCTGCACTAACCTCTATTTGCCCATACCTCCCAACTGTTCCAATTTTAGCAGGACAGTCCCGCTATACGGACACTGTTCCGCTGTCCCACCCACAGGCTACAGTGTTCCACGGGCAGGGGGGCAAGTTGGGAAGAGCCTGTGATCACCGCTGCTCTGTTATACAAAGCAGCCAGTGATCACTGAATAGATGCCGTTTGCGTGAACACGGCATCTAACAGTGCAGGGAGTGAGCCAGAGGCTGCCCAGCTGCTCAAGGAGCACTGAACATGCCCGCAAAGTGACGATAATGGGGGTCGGGAAGTGAGACCCCACCCCTTTATTTGAGGCCTGCCCCTTTTAGCCAAGGCCGCCCCTTTTTCGGACGCGGACGTGCCTCTGGCACGCCAGGTCCTGAATTTTCACCTGTTGAAGTTGGGAGGTATGATTTGCTTATGTGTCTACACTAACCTCTATTGGCCTATGTGTCTGCACTAACCTCTATTGGCCTATGTGTCCGTACTAACCTCTATTGGCCTATGTGTCTGCACTAACCTCTCTATTGGCCTATATGTCTGCACTAACCTCTTTTGGCTTATGTGTCTGCACTAACCTCTATTGGCCTATATGTCTGCACTAACCTGTATTGGCCTATGTGGCTGCACTAACCTCTATTGGCCTATGTGTCCGTACTAACCTCTATTGGCCTATGTGTCTGCACTAGCCTCTCTCTTGGCCTATATGTCTGCACTAACCTCTATTGGCTTATGTGTCTGCACTAACCTCTATTGGCCTATATGTCTGCACTAACCTGTATTGGCCTATGTGGCTGCACTAACCTCTGTTGGCCTATGTGTCTGCACTAACCTCTATTTGTCAATGTTTCTGCACTAACCTCTATTGGCTTATCTGTTGCACTAACCTCTATTTGCCCATAGCCCCCAAATGTTACAATTCCAGAGAGACAGTCCCACTATTCGGCCACTGTCCCGCTTTGTTGCTCACGGGCTACAGTGTCCCATGGACGGGGGTGGGGGTAAGTTGGTAGAGCCTGTGATCACCACTGCTCTTCCTGTGCAAAGCAGCTGGTGATCAATGAATAAATGTCGTGTGCATGTGCACAGCATCTAGTAGTGCAGGGAGTGAGCCGGGGGCTGCCCAGGGAGCGATGGGCACGCCCCCAAAGTGATGATAATGGGGGGTCGTGAAGTGAGACCCCACCCATTTTATTTGAGGTCCGCCCCTTTTAGCCATGGCCCCACCCCTTTTTGGGCCACGGACACGTCTCCGTCACGCCAGGTCCCAAATCTTCACCTGTTGAAGTTGTGAGGTATGATTTGCCTATGTGTCTGCACTAACCTCTATTGACCTATGTGTCTGCACTAACCTCTATTGGCCTATGTGTCTGCATTAACCTCTATTGGCCTATGTGTCTTCACTAACCTCTATTGGCCTATGTGTCTTCACTAACCTCTATTGGCCTATGTGTCTTCACTAACCTCTATTGGCATGTGTCTGCACTAAACTCTACTGGCCTACAGTATGTGTCTGCACTAACCTCTACTGACCTATGTGTCTGCACTAACCTCTATTGGCCTATGTGTCTGCACTAACCTCTAGTGGCCTATGTGTCTGAACAAACCTTTATTGGTCTATGTGTCTGCACTAACCTCTACTGGCCTATCTGTCTGCACTAACCTCTACTGGCCTATGTGTCTGAACTAACCTCTATTGACCTACTGTATGTGTCTTCACTAACCTCTACTGGCCTATGTGTCTGCACTAACCTCTATTGACCTATGTGTCTTCACTAACCAATATTGGCCTATGTGTCTGAACTAACCTCTATTGGCCTACTGTATGTGTCTGCACTAACCTCTACTGGCCTATGTGTCTGCATTAACCTCTACTGACCTATGTGTCTGCACTAACCTCTGTTGGCCTATGTGTCTGCACTAACCTCTCTTGGCCTATGTGTCTTCACTAACCTCTATTGCACTAAACTCTACTGGCCTACAGTATGTGTCTGCACTAACCTCTGTTGGCCTATGTGTCTGCACTAACCTCTCTTGCCCTATGTGTCTTCACTAACCTCTCTTGCCCTATGTGTCTTCACTAACCTCTATTGACCTATGTGTCTGTACTCTACTGGCCTATATGTCTTCACTAACCAATATTGGCCTATGTGTCTGAACTAACCTCTATTGGCCTACAGTATGTGTCTGCACTGACCTCTACTGGCCTATGGGGGTCATTCTGACCCGATCGCATGCTGGAGTTTATCGCAGCGGCGCGATCGGGTCAGAACTGCGCATGCGCCGGTGCATGCCCGACGGTTTAAGGCCGTCGTTGCGCTACGATTAGTCGCTGGGCGGGGGGGCGGAACGGCGGCGTTTGTCCTCTTTTTCGTGGGCGCGGTCCGCCCAAAGCAGGAGTGGCCGGACCGTGCGGGATGCAGCGGCTGCGTGACGTCACATGCAGCCGCTGCGGGCCGGGGAACTACGAGTAGCTCCCAGCCAGCACGCTAAAGCTGCGCTGGCCGGGAGCTACTCCTCAAGTGCAGAAGCATCGCCGCTGTGCGATGCTTTTGCACTTCTGCGGGGGGGGGGGCGGCACTGACATGTGGGGCGGGATAGCCCTGTGCTGCCCCCCCCCTCCCCCGCATGTCTATGGACATGATCGTAGCCCTGCAAAATTTTGCAGGGCTACAATCAACTCGGAATGACCCCCTATGTGTCTGCAATAACCTCTACTGGCCCATGTGTCTGCACTAACCTCTATTGACCTATGTGTCTGCATTAAACTCTACTGGCCTATGTGTCTGCACTAACCTCTATTGGCCTATGTGTCTGCACTAACCTCTATTGGCCTATGTGTCTGCACTAACCTCTATTGGCCTATGTGTCTGCACTAACCTCTATTGGCCTATGTGTCTGCACTAACCTCTATTGGCCTATGTGTCTGCACTAACCTCTATTGGCCTATGTGTCTGCACTAACCTTTATTGGCCTATGTGTCTGCACTAACCTCTATTGGCCTATGTGTCTGCACTAACCTCTATTGGCCTATGTGTCTGCACTAACCTTTATTGGCCTATGTGTCTGCACTAACCTTTATTGGCCTATGTGTTTGCACTAACCTTTATTGGCCTATGTGTCTGCACTAACCTCTATTGGCCTATGTGTCTGCACTAACCTCTATTGGCCTATGTGTCTGCACTAACCTTTATTGGCCTATGTGTCTGCACTAACCTTTATTGGCCTATGTGTCTGCACTAACCTTTATTGGCCTATGTGTCTGCACTAACCTTTATTGGCCTATGTGTTTGCACTAACCTTTATTGGCCTATGTGTCTGCACTAACCTGTATTGGCCTATGTGTCTGCACTAACCTCTATTTGCCTACTGTATGTGTCTGCACTAACCTCTACTGGCCTATGTGTCTGCACTAACCTCTATTTGCCTATGTGTTTGCAATAACAAGCCACAGAAAATATCTGGTTAATTAGCCCAAACTCTGAACAGCTGGATTATCATCTAATTTGGGAATTTACATGTCTGGTCAAATTTGGACCTTAGGCCAGAGGTTCCCAACCACAGTCCTCAAGGCATCCTAACAGTCCAGGTTTTCAGTGGATCCATGCTTGGCCACAGGTGACTTCATTAGTACCTCAGTGAATTTGATTTAACTATCTGCACTGAGCCATGGATGTTATGAAACGAGTACCTGGAACTCGGGAGTATGGGTGGCAACTGGGGAGTTCCTGGTACTGATGTGTGAGTTGCAGCTGGGAAAGGGTGACGGCTGCAACACCAACTCTACCCATAACTCTGTTATTTCTCCCAGTAGTCGGTTGGCGCCTGCAGAGCTAGACTTCTCCTTTATCAGCCGCATTTGAATGGGCAAATTAGGTCCACCCAGACTCCGTGTCCCCAGGTCTTACGAGGTAACAAGGCACCAATCGAGACAGAGAGAAAATAAGGGGAAAGACTAGCTAAGACTAACGAGACTAAAAATGAGAGGACGTACTGAGAAAACAGCAAACAATTATGTGCAGCACCGCCGCCAGAATACAATCACGAAACTAAGGCAAGCAACCGACACACAGATTATGACACTGTCGCTACATAAGAAGAACAACCAAAGTTTTGCGGCCTAACTGCAACATGCGACCCCGTCGCGGAAACAAGCAGAAAGTAAAGATGTGACCTCTGTCACAAGGTGCGGCTGGGCCGCAGACTCACGGAACCACGAGGGACAAATACAGGGACCACCGGGATTCTGAAGAGTTCCAAATTCAGGCCAATTCCGCAGGCAGCAGATCTGAGAGAAGCTGGACATGATCCAAAGTGATGCAGGGAACTGGAACACCAGGAGTTACAGGCAGGAACCAGGAACTACCAGAGGAACTACCTGACTGACCTGCTGGAAGCTATCACCGGTGGGGCTGCATGATCCTGGCTCCCATAAAATGGCCCAGGGGACCAATCACGGAAAGCCAGACCGCCCCAACCCACTGGTCCCTAATTGCACCAGCTGCTAGCTAGCGCGTGGATCCGAGCATCCCGGCTGCTTAGTAACAGCCAGAACTGAGAACGGCCACCCAGCATCTCTGGTTGCCCGGCACCCGGCCGGGCCAGGGCGCTCGGAAGTGACGCGCCGGCCTCATTGCCTAGCAACGTCCGGGAGCCGGCGCGCCCCACCGCCGCAGCAGCTAACAATTGACATACTTAAAACCTGGACCATTAGGGTACATTGAGGACCGAGTTTGGGAACCTCTGATCAAGACTTTAATACTCATTCCAAATACTACTGTAGATCCATATCACATAGAGAATACATAACACAGGGGAGATGCTAAGGTTTTCCCAACACCAAGATATGACACAAAGTGTCACAGTGAGTGTGAACTGACCAATAAACACAGCATGTGAAAAAATTCTACACATATAGTAACGTATGTCACCAAAGTTTATAAAAATACAGTTTTCCTGCCAGTCTATTAGTACTTGTGTAGTAAATTAAAATAGGCTCATTTTTAGAAGCTTTTGTAAATTCAAAAACTGTAATAAATGTCATTATTAGTGAAAGAGAAAAGAGCGGAGGAAGTACTTGGCCACTGAAATGAGCAGGATTTAAGGTTTATAAAACCAAAGCAAAGCAATTATAACACTAAAAAGTGCCAATAAATGATAATACTATATTAAAGAGTAAGCTAAAATCTAGGGCAATGGATTACAGTAGGGGGCGATTTATCACAATCTGCATTTTTAATACCAATGTGATCAATACACAATGTGAAAATTAATATTTTCATATAGATATACTAAAAGCCTCTTTCCAGGAGACAGGCTCTGATAAGAGCCCATCCTGGTAAAGAAATGGAAGCAATGTGATGGCATAAAGCCAAGGCCAACAGAAAGGGATCCAGAGGCTTTTTAAAAATAGTAGCCCATAGAATACTATAGGATAATGCCACCATGGTACATTCTACAGCACAGCAGGCACCATAGAAACCTATGAGGGCTGCATTTACGGATAAAAGGGGAGGGACAATGGCATATATTGGATATATCTGCTGTGATCCTCCATAGTAGATCTGTGGGATGTGAGGGGAGTGGGGGGCGATGGGGGAGATGAATTCCACCACCTCTCCAGGACCACTTTAAGCCCTGGTGGTGTGTGCTGCATTTCCATTGTGGATGGGAAGGGCAAGGTTTCAGGGAGGTCTAGCACAGAAAGAACAATGAGAAACTAAAATGTGCAGAATGAGTGGGGTCCGAGGAGGGAGTTGGAGATTGGTGTAATGGTCCTAAAGGATTAGGCACAGGGTTGGACTGGCCCACAGGGGTTCAGGGGAAACCACCGGTGGGCCCCATTGCCTGGCCCCCATACCTTCTCCTCTAGGGATCAGGTTCCAGACTATGTTCTTGAATTATACATTATACATATGTTACCTAATATTGCACAGGACTATGGTTTATTGTCTACAGTGCATTGCTGTTATTAATCTGCTACATTATCCTGTATGCACTAACAGTATTTATTAAATATATTTATCAAAGGGCCCAGCCCATGTATTCTCTAATGGTTAGGGAAAACAAACGTGGTGGCTGGCCACACCCCCTCTGGAAACTGGCCACACCTCTAAATATGGGACCCTTCATGCCCCAGTTCGACACCAGGCATGGTACCAAAATGTCTATTTGTTGGCTCATACATGTCTTACAGTGACTTTATGTGAATGTCTAGTATACTGTAATTCATACATTTCTGCCCAGGAAAAATCTTGTTAATTAAATCTTACACATCCTAATCCTCAGGGGCAACAAGCTTGTGTATCTGTCTGTAAATATTTCTTTCTACATCAGCCAGTTTATTTGTCTGTCAGTCACTGCGTCTTTTTCTCATTTTAAATCCGAGCCTTCATACGTGTTCTGTGGATTACACAATATTTCCAGAGCTCAGGAGCAGTTTCTATGGATTAAAACACAATTATATCTGTAGCAGTGACACTAATCTTCCACAGGACACACAATCTACCCAGGCACTGAATAGAAGCCAGGGGTGATACAAGATTACATGTCATGTACCATAACAGAGGCTACACCATGTGTATCTGGAACAAAACATGGGCCTAATTCAGAGCTGATCGCAGCAGCAAATTTGTTCTCTAATGGGCAAACCCATAGGGGTCATTCCGAGTTGTTCGCTCGTTGCCGATTTTCGCTATGCTGCGATTTGCTGCTAAATGCGCATGCGCATGGTACGCAGCGCGCATGCGCTTAGTTATTTTACTAAAAACTTAGCAGTTTTGCTGTGGCTTCAGCGACGCTTTTCAGTCGCACTGCTGATCGGTGAATGATTGACAGGAAAGGGACGTTTCTGGGAGGTAACTGAGCGTTTTCCGGGAGTGTGCTAGAAAACGCAGGCATGTCAGGGAAAAACGTGGGAGTGTCTGGAGAAACGGGGGAGTGGCTGGCCGAACGCAGGGCGTGTTTGTGACGTCAAACCAGGAACTAAACAGACTGAGGTGATCGCAATCTGTGAGTAGGTCCAGAGCTACTCAGAAACTGCAAAGAATTATTTAGTAGCAATTTTGCAAATCTTTCGTTCGCAATTCTGCTAAGCTAAGATACACTCCCAGAGGGCGGCGGCCTAGCGTGTGCAATGCTGCTACAAGCAGCTAGCGAGCGAACAACTCGGAATGAGGGCCCATGTGCACTGCAGGGGTGGGGGGGGCAGATATAACATGTGTGTAGAGAGAGTTAGATTTGGGAAGATTATATTGTTTCTGGCCCTCATTCCGAGTTATTCGCTCGCTAGCTGCTTATAGCAGCATTGCACACGCTAGGCCGCCGCCCTCTGGGAGTGTATCTTAGCTTAGCAGAATTGCGAATAAATAATTCTTAGCAGTTTCTGAGTAGCTGGAGACTTACTCCTACACTGCGATCAGCTCAACCCGTTTCGTTCCTGGTTTGACGTCACAAACACGCCCTGCGTTCGGCCAGCCACTCCCCCGTTTCTCCAGACACTCCCGCGTTTTATCCTGGCACGCCTGCGTTTTTCCGCACACTCCCAGAAAACGGTCAGTTTCCACCCAGAAACACCCACTTCCTGTCAATCACACTCCGATCACTTCAACGATGAAAATTCTTCATTCGGACGTGAGTAAATCTACTAAGTTTTGTGCTAAAACACTTAGCGCATGCGTGCTGCGTACCATGCGCATGCGCATTTTTAGCCTTAATCGCTCCGTTGCGAAAATCGTCAACGAGCGAACAACTCGGAATGACCCCCTCTGTGCAGAGTAAATACTTGCTGCTTTATATTTGCACTGCAATTTTAATTTCAGTTTCACCACACCCCACCCAAATCTAACTCTCTCTGCACTTGTTATATCTGCACCCCTTGCCCCCACCCCACCCCCATCCCCCCCTGCAGTGCACATGGGCCCTCATTCCGAGTTGATCGGTCGCAAGGCGAATTTAGCAGAGTTACACACGCTAAGCCGCCGCCTACTGGGAGTGAATCTTAGCTTCTTAAAATTGCGACCGATGTATTCGCAATATTGCGATTACTAACTACTTAGCAGTTTCAGAGTAGCTTCAGACTTACTCTGCCTGTGCGATCAGTTCAGTGCTTGTCGTTCCTGTTTGACGTCACAAACACACCCAGCGTTCGCCCAGGCACTCCCACCGTTTCTCCGGCCACTCCTGCGTTTTTTCCGGAAACGGTAGCGTTTTCAGCCACACGCCCCTGAAACGCCGTGTTTCCGCCCAGTAACACCCATTTCCTGTCAATCACATTACGATCGCCGGAGCGATGAAAAAGCCGTGAGTAAAATTACTTTCTACATAGCAAAGTTACTTGGCGCAGTCGCAGTGCGAACATTGCGCATGCGTACTAAGCGGATTTTCATTGCGATGCGATGAAAAATACCGAGCGAACAACTCGGAATGAGGGCCATGGTTTTGCCCATTAGCTAACAAATTTGCTGCTGCTTCGATCAGGTCTGAAATAGGCCCATTGTGAGGGGTGTTCCTCCTCCACAAAGACTAAATTCTTCACCAGTGAAATATTGGCTGAAATGATGTCTCATCCTTTACGTTTAATGATACACTGTAACTACATATTGCACTTCATTGGGAAGAGCAATTGCAGGCACAAGATCTGGTCAGGATCCTGGTTTGTCGGGATCCCAGCACTCGAAATACAATGAAATAGAGACGGTTCCCATGCCATTGGCGTTTCTATAATGGGTGCAGTGTGTGCAGTGCACACGGGCCCCTAAGTCCAGGCAGGGCCCATACCACACACAGTGCACCCATTTCTCCTATACTTACCTTTCTGGAGTCCATCGGTGACTGTGTGTGGGCCCCATCCTCTCCCGTAGCCGTCGCGCCACTGCTAGCGCTCTGAGCACTGTAGACTCTGGCACAGTGCCAGAGTCTACAGCGCATGCGCAGGACTCCAACAAAATGGCGCGGCGGCCAGTTTTCGGAGTCCTGCGCATGCGCTGTAGACTCTGGCACTGTGCCAGAGTCTACAGTGCTCAGAGCGCTAGCAGTGGCGCAACGGCTACTGGAGAGGATGGGGCCCACACACGGAGTCTGCACACGGGTCCCCTCCTCTCTAGAGACGCCCCTGTCCCATGCCTATAACATGCAATAACATGAATGTTGTGCTGTGCTTGTGCCTTACTGAAGTCCAGCCAAATGCTCATCAGTGTAGAGGTGAAAGATCTATAGGAGGAAACTAGTGTGTCCCCATCCCAGGGATAACTGCCCTTCATTTATAACATGGGCCCTCATTCCGAGTTGTTCGCTCGTAAGCTGCTTTTAGCAGCATTGCACACGCTAAGCCGCCGCCTACTGGGAGTGATTCTTAGCTTAGCAAAATTGCGAACGAAAGATTCTCAAAATTGCGAATAGAAATTTCTAAGCAGTTTCTGAGTAGCTCGAGACTTACTCTGCCAGTGCGATCAGTTCAGTCAGTTTCGTTCCTGGTTTGACGTCACAAACACACCCAGCGTTCGCCCAGACACTCCTCCGTTTCTCCAGCCACTCTCGCGTTTTTCCCAGAAACGGCAGCGTTTTTTCACACACTCCCATAAAACGGCCAGTTTCCGCCCAGAAACACCCACTTCCTGTCAATCACACAACGTTCACCAGAACGAAGAAAAAACCTTGTAATGCCGTGAGTAAAATACCAAACTTATTAGCAAATTTACTTGGCGCAGTCGCAGTGCGAACATTGCGCATGTGCAGTTTGCGGAAAATCGCTGCGATGCGATGAAAAAGAACGAGCGAACAACTCGGAATGAGGGCCATGGTTTTGTATGCCAGGGCAATCCCTCTATTCTCATGACTCATTGCAGCTCCAAAAACAGTATTATAGATCCTATATAAACAAATGTCATAAATGAGAATTTGTCGCTTTGTATGTAATACATGTTCAGTGCATAGTACATATATATTTATACACACATACAGGGTGATCCACTTACTTAATACCAGCCTGACTCAAGCGGGGCTTTGGGGAAAATATAGGGGACCATTAATACGGTAAGAATAGAAAGCCAAAGTGGGGTATCCAATTAACCCCCGATGCCAGCGTCCTTATCCCCCAATGCCGGCACTTATCAGGTATTATGCTTTGCATGCAATAATTCCCAAATAGCAGCTGCGGTAGCCGCGATAACACGTGTTATCATGCAATCGCGGGTTCATTTTGACCAGTGACAACGGCATCTAATTGGATACTGTGTAATAAGGACCATTGGGTCATACATCGCGATATCAGGCTATTTTTATTGTCCGAAAATGGATCAGGGCTAGTAGGATACCCCCTGTAGTATGTTGGAAGTGGTCTTCATGTGTATGTATACATTTTCGTACTTAAGTATCTTGTTGAAGCAAAGTGTACGCAAAACAGTCAGGTCAGTTGCTTCCGTAGCACTTTGAATCTCATACAGTTTGTCCAAAGTGGTGGAAGGGAGGGGAGGGGGATTGAACTTTTCACATGGATAAAGGGGAAAGTGGGGACCACAAATTTTTGCTGACCCTCAATGAAAGCTTAAATTAACGTGAGCAGGCGAATTACGAGATGTATGACAGGTTACTTTATCATGCGAGAAGTAGACGTTCTCCTGCACATTATCAATTAGCTGTGCATATAATCTAAAAAAAAAATCTGAGATACACCTGTGTGTTTATAATCATGTCAAACCTGATTTTCTTGGTAGTGGTTTCTCATATAGCTGATGAGAGATTTCTGTGCATCAGTACTGAAAATTTTGCAAACTTACATGGCCAGTCAAATGATACCAGGCTTTTGGGACTCTGTGGCCACGTACTTTTGGTCTGCGCATGCACACTGGCAATAGTGCACGTGCACGAACCCACACCTTGCGGCCTCAAGATGATTGACAGCGGCGGCCATTCGGGGGGGGGGGGGGCGGTGACATGGCATTGCGGGGGGCTGGCGGTCCAAATGGGGGCATGTCGGGAGCATTTTCGGGGCTGCTGCGTAACGTCACACACATGCTGGGTGGCCTTGTCCTGTGCGTTCATCTCTGAATGAGGTCCTTTGTCACTCAGGAAGTAAAGCAATGGATCTAATTCACCATCAGCGATCTTGTTGAAAAGCCAATGACAGTAAGTCACACATTTCACCGTTCAGTAAATCACAATTTCAGTCTATCTCTCTCTCTCTCTCTCTATTTTTTGTTTTGTTTTGCTCAGTTGATCAGTAGATAACCTAAAACAGTATCAAACTATGGGGAAGATGTATTAAATTGGAGAAGGCATAAGGAAGGGATAAACCAGTGATAAATGCAAGGTGATAAACACACCAGCCAATCAGCTCCAATATGTAAATTAACAGTTAGGAGCTGATTGGCTGGTGCATTATCACCTTGCACTTAACACTGCTTTATCACTGGTTTATCACTTCCTTATGCCTTCTCCAGGTTAATACATCTGCCCCCCTGTGTGTAAGTAGAATCTTTGTCTGCCTGCATTCTGTACTGTACTCACCCCCTGGGTGTTTCTAATTAAATTATAATTTGTGAGCTAAAGAATCTGAATGAAAGCCACCTGTGAGGCAGTATAGTGCAGAATGCATGCAGAACACTGAGTCTGTACAAAGTCAGAGCTGTAACTTGGATTCTACAGCCGATGTGCCTGCATAGAGCGCAAATTCCCTGTGGGCGGAGAACCAGACCCCCCTCACCCTCCCCCCAACCCAACCCCCACTAATCTGTATGCACCATTGACATTGAGTCTACTGCCTGCTACAATGTATAATATACATTAAAGTGGGCAGTCCCGCTGCTGCCTGGCCTGTGTGGTCTGCCCCCTTCTTGTCTCCCGCAGTGTCTGCAGGGACAGGGACAGATGTCATGATAACTTACCATAGTGCCCTGCACCTAGGAGCCGTTCTGTCTGCATTGTGCTGCAGAAGAAGCGGCACTGGCTTCCCTAGGCTCCCATAGTGGTGCACTAAGGAGATCTGTTATACAGGAAAGCCCTACTGTGTGACATAATGTGTAAGAGGGGGATTTCTATTGTGTGGCGTAATGTGTAAGGGGGGATTTCTACTGTGTGGCGTAATGTGTAAGGGGGGATTTCTACTGTGTGGCATAATGTGTAAGGGGGGATTTCTACTGTGTGGCGTAATGTGTAAGAGGGGGATTTCTACTGTGTGGCATAATGTGTAAGGTAAGGCTTTCTACTGTGTGGCATCATGTGTAAGGTGGGATTTCTACTGTGTGGCATAATCTGTAAGGTAAGGATTTTTACTGTGTGGCGTAATGTGTATAAGGGACACTACTATGTAGTGCAATGTGAATAAGGGGCACTACTGTGTGGCAAAATGTGAATTGGGGTTATTATAGGGTGGCCACACACCCTCCTCTGTTTACATTATGAGGGGGAGGGTGACGCAATGCCCTCTTGGGCTCAGGGCACCAAAATGTCTAGGTACGGCTCTTCGTAAAGGACATACTTTATTCCTTTGCATTCATCCAAGTGCATGGGCGTAAGAAAACAGGATACATTTTTAAAAAATAAAGATATGTGCATTCAATATTTTGGGTCTAATCTTGGGGATCCGGTCCCTAGGTCAATTGTAACTAGGTCGCCACTATCTAGGTCGACCACTATTGGTCGACAGTAACTAGGTTGACAGGGTTTCTAGGTTGACAGGGTCTCTAGGTTGACATGTTCTAGGTCGACAGGTCAAAAGGTCGACATGAGATTTTCACGATTCACTGTTGAACCTTTTCATACTTATCGATCCACATGGACTACAGTTGGGAACAGTAATCTGTGCCGAGCGCAGCGGCAGCGGAGCCTCCGAAGCACCTTGCCCAAAGCATGGCGAGCAAAGCGAGCCATGCGAAGGGACACAGTGCACTAATTGGGTTTCCCAGTCACACTACGAAGAAAATAACACAAAAAAATAAAAAACTCATGTTGACCTTTTGACCTGTCGACCTAAATACCCTGTAAACCTAGAGACCCTATTTACCTAGTTACTGCTGACCAATAGTGGTTGACCTAGACACTGTCGACCTAGTTACTATCTACCTTCCATGTAAGCTCTCACGAGCAGGGCCCTCTTCCCTCATGTGCTTACCCTTTTCTTACTTTAATAATCTTCAGATGCACCAAATCCAGCAGTCTTCTGCCACCTGATACTTATTCCAGTGTCATCTGCTGATGTAGCTATGTGTATTTACCCTGTACTTGTCCTATATTGTCGTCAAATGTAAGTTGCTGTTTTCCTGTTTGATTATTTGTTTATGTACTCTGTAATTGGGCGCTGCGGAACCCTTGTGGCGCCATATAAATAAAGGATAATAATAATAATACTACACCCCTAATCTTGTACTGTATGATTGGCAATATGTGACCACCATCAGTAAAAACGTATATATATCCTCATGGCCTCGCTTTACTCGTCACGCTTTGGGCACGGTTAGTTTTCCCAATTGTAGTCCACGTGATAGTAAACCAAGCAAATGTTGGGAAAACATGTCATTAAGCACCCAAAACATGTCGACCATTTGTGTGTCGACCATTGTCATATTGTAATGTGATCAGTTGAATTACCCGCCGTGTGGTTTAAATAATGGATTGTATGTAGTATGTGTATTAAAACTTTTTTAAATTCATATTGAATCAGGCAGCGCATAATTCTTTTCTGTATTTCTTTATGGTGTTTGGAAGAGGATCAGTGACCTCTGGTAATAACATTGCAGGAGTGGGTTTTGTCAACGCCTGGGGATTTTTATATTTTGCATTGTCATATGGACCTTTTGTACCTGTCCACCTTAAGCACTGTCGGCCTTTCATCTGCCGACCTGTTGTACCTGTCGGCACCCTAACCCTTTACGCAGCTAAACCTGATTACTATGAACGCAATAGGCGCAATAACGGGGATCACTTTATAAAAGGAGATTGGGCGTGATATATCATTTGAATACCACCCTGTCTATCTATCATCCGGATACCGTCAACTGAATCTCCTATCCAGAGAGGAGAAACATTAAGGGGGTCATTCCGAGTTGTTCGCTCGCTAGCAGTTTTTAGCAGCCGTGCAAACGCTATGCCGCCGCCCACTGGGAGTGTATTTTAGCTTAGCAGAAGTGCAAACGAAAGGAACGCAGAGCGGCTACAAAATAATTTTGTGCAGTTTCAGAGTAGCTCCAGACCTACTCAGCGCTTGCGATCACTTCAGACTGTTCAGTTCCTGTTTTGACGTCACAAACACGCCCTGCGTTCGCCCGGTCACACCTGCTTTATTCCTGGCACGCCTGCGTTTTTTCGAACACTCCCTGAAAACTGTCAGTTGACACCCAGAAATGCCTCCTTCCTGTCAATCACTCTGCGGTCAGCAGTGTGACTGAAAAGCATTGCTAGACCTTGTGTGAAACTACATCGTTCGTTGTAATAGTACGACGCGCGTGCGCATTGCGCCGCATACGCATGCGCAGAAGGGCCAATTTTTTTTGCCTGATTGCTGTGCAGCGAACGAAAGCAGCTAGCGATCAACTCGGAATGACCACCTAAGTCAGCAAGTATACTTCAGTGTGTTGCCCTGTCCTTATCCTTTGTCCTACCAAGTCTATGGTGTGATATTAATGTTTGGTACTTATGCTGTGTACTTATGCTTTTGGTGTCCCCAGGGCTTAAAGTGGTCCTGGAGAGGTGGGGGAACTCACCTCCGCTATGATCCCCTCCTGCTTAGTGCGCGCCGAAGGCGCGCGCGCCGCAGAAAGGGGTGTGGCCTCAATAGGAAGGGGCGTGGCCACACAAAAGTACCCCAATTCAAAATAATGTCTCACAGTAGCACAATTTTATTCACATTGCCCGTCCCACATACTAGTGCCCTTTACACACACAATGCCCACAATATCAGAGCTACTTACACACAACCGCTGGCAAGTATCCCCCCAGACAGAACATTCCCTTCCCTTTTTAGAAACAGGGGCCTCATGCGATAAGTGTAGCAATAATGTGTCTAATAATTAGATATATTTTGCATAAGTGCATATCCTATATGTTTTAGGACACTGCAGCTTCCATGGGCCTGGGTGCAATGAGGTGGGAGGTGGCAGCTGGCTCTCTCTGATGCCACTGAAGTGCTTACTCAGATAGGGAGGCTTGAGAGCAGGCCAACCAGCTCTCTCCCTTCTACGCACCCTTTACCCACTTCTGCCAGACCCTGTAGCTCCATCTCTTTCCCGAAGGTGGAAAAGGATTTCTCCCCTCCTGGAGTCACCTTGGGAGTTTTGAACAACTAAGTGTCCAAACAGCCAGTCACTAGTGTCACTGTAGCGGACTTTGGTTGTCAAGAGGAGAAATGTGGAAGTCAGCCATGCAGGGTGACCGTGAGAGGCTCCCACTGAATGCAGCATCCACCCATGCGCTGTCAACCTGCACCCACCAGATAACACAGATATCTGCCCCAATCCCACACGACTGTGCAGTGTCTATGAACAGCCGAGCAGAGCTCTAGTCATTGCTGCGGGCATACAGAGCCCGGAGTCACTTGGCAACCTATTGGCAAAATGAAGGGACCTGAATGAGGAAATTGACAGTAGCGGGGAGGTTGTGTGCTTGTCACATGGTAACAGACAAAGATGCGGGGTACCTGAAGGCTGGAACACCTGAAGGCTGCTGCGTTAATCCGCCGTCTGGCTGTTGGGTCACTAGCCGCAATTTGCTCGCAGCTGGCGCCACAAAAATGCTGCCGCTGTCTCTCCATTGCCGGTCCATGAGCTGCCCGGCGTCAAATCCTCGCCCCTCTCATTGCTGCTCCTCAGTCCAGCAGCACTCTCCTCAGTGTGGCTGTGTGCTTCAGTGGCTGTGGGCTGGAGCATCAGGTCCCCGGCTGCGGTGTAAAGCTAGCAGCGGCCACCAGACAGTCCTGGCTCACGGACCGGCTGCTATTGCAAAGAAGCGAGGCCGCACTTTGAATCTGGCGCCAATTGTACGCCATTCACTGCTCCCGGACCGCCAGCTAATGAGAAGCTGCCACATAGCAGCTTCTCATTGGCTGGCGGTCCGCGAGCCGTGATTGGTTCACGGCAGATTTTAAAAAAGCCGCCCCTTTTTTTGATTGGTGCTGCTGCCGGTCTGCGAGCCGGGATTGGCTGGCGGCCGCTGCCACCTTTGCAATGCAGCAGGGACCTGATGCTGAGGCCAGGCGGAGGCGGAACTAGTTCGGCCTGCAATTAGAGGTGACGGAACGCAGTTCCGTCCCGTTCCGCCCCACTTTAACCACTGGGTGTCCCATTGTGTACTGTGTACTGTGTACATACATACATACATACATACATACATACATACATACTGTGTACATACATACATACTGTGTACTGTATGACATGTTCTGGTACACTGTTTCTGTTTTCTATCTATAGCTTGTGTGGCGCCTTATAAATAAAAGCTAATTTTAATATTAAATTCACATACTGTTTATGCAGAGTTGCATGCACTAGATTTCTGTAGTTGCAGACTACTAGTCGACTATATATTTCTTCTCTCCTGGAGATCCCAGGGAGGAAATGTATTTTATCACTTTTTGGGCAAGTGCGGATTACGTCATTAGACCCTGTCCCCAGCAGGTACGTGCGGTGAGCTAAATGGCTGAGGAGGAACTGGCTAGCACCAGAGCCAGATTTAAACGCAATATATGAACCAAAGCGTACATCTGGGCATTATACACAGGTGCAGCAGTATACAGTAAATTCCTGGAAATTTGCTGAGCTTTGATTAGAGATGTGCGGAAAAGGTAAGCTGCCGTAGACTTTTTACTCCAGAATTTTGGCTTTAAAAATGATTAGAATAATAAAAAGAAGATATTTCAAACAAATTCTTTGTATTTTTTATATACTTTATAAAGTCAAAACTCTGGCACAAATGTTAGCATGACAGGAAAGGCTCTGCCTCACCTACCTCACCCCACCGCACGTCACTGGTCGCCAGCACGTCAAGAATGCTGCGAATCACGGGTGTGTTGGTAAGTAATTTGTGTCTTTTTAGGACCTCCCCCTTCGGCAGAGCCGATATCTCCCCATCCTGCCCCCTTCTCTAGGATACAGAAGATCCACTCACTCCATCTAAAAAAATCATTAGTACCTTCTTGGGGGATGCGCTAAATTTACCTACAATCAAAATCCCGACGATCAAAATACCGACAACCATTGACCGACAAGGTCAAAATTCTGACATGGTCAAAATACCAACATTTAAATTACGACAAGGTCAAAATACCGACATTTAAATTACGACAAGGTCAAAATACTGACATTTAAAAATGTCAACAGGTCAAAATGTCGACATGAGTTTTTTATTGAAACTAACTTGTTAATACTTTACCATCCCAGTGGACCTGGATGGGGAATATAATAGTGTGCTGAACGCAGCGAGGCACCGTGCCCGAAGCCATGCTGGGGGGGGACGCGGTACACTTGTATGGTGTCCATGTCGACCTATGTCGATATGCACCCAAAAAAACAATAAAAAACTTGTGTCTTTTTTTTTTACCTGTCGACATTTTAAATGTCGGTATTTTGACCTTGTCAGTTTTTGATTGTCTGTCAATTGTTGTCGGTATTTTGATTGTAGGTATTTCATACTAAACTTCTTCTGGGAAAGTAGGTGAGTGTGTGGTACGTTTGGTTATATAATCATCATACATATCAGTGTGCACCTGCACCTGCCCCGTCCTTGTGCAAGTGATACGCCGGAAAACAGGTGCAATTACTGTACACAGACACACAACTCTGCATGACCTAACAGTTCCATCATCACACTGCCTCTAAATTTACCCTACATGCAATCTCCCCTGTTACAGCTCACATATGCCCCTTCAGACTCAAGACAACTGCCGACTGAAATGCATAGTACACTAGATTCTGGTTTGGAGCATTCGCAATGCAAAAAACATATGCGCTCACCCAGGGCCGGCTCCAGGCCTATAGCACCCCGAGGAAGAAAAATTATTTCAAGGTGCCCCCCCCCCCCCCCCCATGCGTGCGCTCCTGGAAAGTGGGCGTGGCCTCGCAACTTCATATTATCAAACTATAAATAAATATATTTTCACACTCCCTCTACGCACACAATTAGCAGCCTTACACATAAAAGCTACAGTAGTGTTCTTACACATAATGTCTCCAGTATAGTGACAGATACACATAATTACCCCAGTAGTGCAGTGCCAGATAGACATGGCATGCCCCCCAGCAGTGCCAGATAGACATGATATGCCCCCCAGTAGTGCCAGATAGACATATACCCCCAGCAGTGCCAGATACACATGATATGCCCCCCAGCAGTGCCAGCTACACATGATATGCCCCCCAGCAGTGCCAGCTATACATGATATGCCCAGCAGCAGTGCCAGTTACACATGATATGCCCCCAAGAAGTGCCAGATAGACATGATATGCCCCGCAGCAGTGCCAGATAGACATGATATGCCCCGCAGCAGTGCCAGATAGACATGATATGACCCCAGCAGTGCCAGATACACATATGCCCTGCTGCAGTGCCAGATACACATGATATGACCCCCAGCAGTGTCAGATACACATGTCCCCACAGTGCCAGATACATATATGCCTCCATAACGCCAGATACATATATGCCCCACAATGCCAGATACACATATGCCCCAGTGCCAGATACGTATATGTAGTGTACCCACAGTGCCAGATACACATGTCTCCATAGTGCCAGATATGCCCCCACAGTGCCAGATATTCCCCCCACAGTGCCAGATACACATGTCCCCACAGTGCCAGATATGCCCCCAATGCTAGATATGCCCCCAGTGCCAGATACACATGTACCCACAGTGCCAGATACACATGTCCCCACAGTGCCAGATACACATGTCCCCACAGTGCCAGATATGCCCCCAGTGCCAGATACACATGTCCCCACAGTGCCAGATATGCCTCCTATGCCAGATACACTTATCCCCACAGTGCCAGATATGCCCCCAGAGTGCCAGATATGCCCCCAATGCCAGATACACATGTCCCCAGAGTGCCAGATATGCCCCCAGTGCCAGATACACTTATCCCCACAGTGCCAGTTATGCCCCCAGAGTGCCAGATATGCCCCCAGTGCCAGATACACATATGCCAGATATGCCACACAGTGCCAGATATGCCCCCAGTGCCAGATACACATGTCCCCAAAGTGCCAGATATGCCCCCAATGCAGATACACGTCCCCAGAATGCCAGATAAGCCCCCAACGCAGATACACATGTCCCCAAAGTGCCAGATATGCCCCCAATGCCAGATACACATGTCCCTACAGTGCCAGATATGCCCCCCGAGCATACTTACCTACTCTCCCGGAAGCTGCGGGAGGCTCCCGTTTTTTGGGGTAGCCCCCCGCACCCCCGGAAGAGTGGGCAGGTCTCCCGCATCCTGCTCGCACCCTAGTGATGCGAGCAGGATGGAGAGATAACCTCCCGCATTCGCGGGTCTGTCGGGTGGAGAAGGGGTTAAAATGACGCAAATCGTGTCATTTTAGCCACGCCCCCTTCCCGCGGACCCGCGAATCGCGGCATTTCCCTATGCGGGGGGCGGGACTTAGTGATGTCACATTCTGGCCCCGCCCCCCGAAGACACCTGCAGCGTCTCCTCTCCGGGCTTCTCCCGGAGAGGAGACTTACAATGTAGGTAAGTATGCCCCAGAGTGCCAGATACACATGTTCCCACAGTGCCAGATATGTACCCAATGCCAGATACACATGTCCCCAGAGTGCCAGATATGCCTCCTATGCCATATAGACATGCCACCACAGTGACAGATATGCCCCAGAGTGCCAGATATGCCCCCAGTGCCAGATACACTTATCCCCACAGTGCCAGATATGCCCCCAGAGTGCCAGATATGCCCCCAGTGCCAGATACACATATGCCAGATATGCCCCACAGTGCCAGATATGCCCCCAGTGCCAGATACACATGTCCCCAAAGTGCCAGATATGCCCCCAATGCAGATACACATGTCCCGAGAGTGCCAGATATGCTCCCAGTGTCAGATAGACATGCCCCCAGAATGCCAGATACACCCCCAATGCAGAAAACACATGTCCCCAGAGTGCCAGATATGCCCCCAGTGCCAGATAGACATGCCAACAGAGTGCCAGATATGCCCCCAATGCCAGATACACATGTCCCCAGAGTGCCAGGTACTGTATGCCCCCAATGCAGATACACATGTCCCCAGAGTGCCAGATATGCCCCCAATGCAGATACACATGTCCCCAGAGTGCCAGATAAACATGCCCCCAGAGTGCCAGATACGCCATTGCCAGATACACATGTCCCCCGAGTGCCAGATATGCCCCCAATGCCAGATACACATGTCCCCAAACAGTGCCCCCCCCCCCCCCCCCCCCTCCAAAGTGCTGCTCACCACGCTGCTGCTGCTGCTGTTTTCTTGGACGGGGAGGAGAGCGCAGCGTGCGCCTCTCCTTCCCCTCAGACTCCAGCGGTGGTGGTCAAATTAGGCGCCGGTCCGCGAGCCAATCAAAGCTTGCAGACCGGCAGCCAATCTGGAGCCTTAGCTGCCGGTCCGTGAGCTCTGATTGGCTTCCATGGACGCTTGTGGGCGGTGGGACGGATGCTGCGGCTGCTCAGTGCAGGGACTTGGCTCCAGGGCAGGCTCCAATATGGTGACGCGAGCTAGCTGCGCGCATTAAGTGTGGCACCCTGTTCGGCCACTCTATTGGAATGTGCCTGAAGCCGGCCCTGCGTTCACCTCTGCCACAGTTCCCTACGTGCTGCATAAAAGCTCCACAATACATCTGTACTCTTTAACTTCATTTTCATTTATTCACTCACTCAGTTAGCCAGATCTTCTCTCTGAAGTAATCAACAATATTTTTCTACTACTGTCGTTAAGTACCAAATGAATTAATCATTTTGCAGGTCAGTTGCAACAAATGCTTTATTTATTTATTACCAGTTATTTATATAGCGCACACATATTCCGCAGCGCTTTACAGAGAATATTTGGCCATTCACATCGGTCCCTGCCTCAGTGGAGCTTACAATCTATGGGGGTAATTCCGAGTTGATCGCAGCAGCAACTTTGTTAGCAGTTGGGCAAAACCATGGGGGTCATTCCGAGTTGTTCGCTCGTTGCCGATTTTCGTAACGGAGCGATTAAGGCGAAAATGCGCATACGCATGGTACGCAGTGCACATGCGCTAAGTATTTTAGCACAAAACTTAGTAGATTTACTCACGTCCGAACAAATAATTTCCATTGTTGAAGTGATCGGAGTGTGATTGACAGGAAGTGGGTGTTTCTGGGCGGAAACTGACCGTTTTCTGGGAGTGTGCGGAAAAACGCAGGCGTGCCAGGATAAAACGCAGGAGTGTCTGGAGAAACGGGGTAGTGGCTGACCGAACGCAGGGCGTGTTTGTGACGTCAAACCAGGAACGAAACGGGATGAGCTGATCGCAGTGTAGGAGTAAGTCTCGAGCTACTCAGAAACTGCTAAGAAATTTCTATTTGCAATTCTGCTAATCTTTCGTTCGCAATTCTGCTAAGTGAAGATACACTCCCAGAGGGCGGCGGCCTAGCGTGTGCAATGCTGCTAAAAGCAGCTAGCGAGCGAACAACTCGGAATGACCCCCATGTGCAGTGCAGGAGGAGCAGATAATACATGTGCAGAGAGAGTTAGGGCCCTCATTCCGAGTTGTTCGCTCGCAAGCTGCTTTTAGCAGCATTGCACACGCTAAGCCGCCGCCTACTGGGAGTGAATCTTAGCTTATCAAAATTGCGAACGAAAGATTCGCAATATTGCGAAAATACTTCTCTGTGCAGTTTCTGAGTAGCTCGAGACTTACTCTTCCAGTGCGATCAGTTCAGTGCTTGTCGTTCCTGGTTGGACGTCACAAACACACCAAGCGTTCGCCCAGACACTCCTCCGATTCTCTGGCCACTCCTGCCTTTTTCCCAGAAACGGTAGCGTTTTTTCACACACTCCCATAAAACGGCCAGTTTCCGCCCAGAAACACCCACTTCCTGTCAATCACATTACGATCACCAGAACGAAGAAAAAACCTCGTAATGCCGTGAGTAAAATACCTAACTGCATAGCAAATTTACTTGGCGCAGTCGCACTGCGGACATTGCGCATGCGCATTAGCGACTAATCGCTCCGTTGCGAAAAAAAAATAACGAGCAATAAACTCGGAATGACCACCTAGATTTGGGTTGGGTGTGTTCAATCTGCAATCTAAATTGCTTTGTAAAAATAAAGCAGCCAGTTTTTACCCTGCACAGAAACAAAATAACCCACCCAAATCTAACTCTCTCTGCACGTTATATCTGCCTCCCCTGCAGTACACATGGGCCCTCATTCCGAGTTGTTTGCTCGCTAGCTGCTTTTAGCAGCATTGCAAACACTAGGCGGCTGCCATTTGGGAGTGTATCTTAGCATAGCAGAATTGCGAACGAAATATTAGCAGAATTGCGAATAGAAATTTCTTAGCAGTTTCTAAGTAGCTCCAGACCTACTCCTACACTGCGATCAGTTCAGTGAGTTTCGTTCCTGGTTTGACGTCATTAAAACACACCCAGCGTTCGGCCAGACACTCCCCCGTTTCTCCAGCCACTCCCGCGTTTTTCCCTGAAACGCCTGCGTTTTTCCGCACAATCCCAGAAAACGGCCAGTTTCCGCCCAGAAACACCCACTTCCTGTCAATCACACTCCGATCAGCAGAACGATGAAAAAACTTTGTTACGCCGTGACTAAAATACCAAACTTTTGAGCTAATTTACTTGGTGCAGACGCACTGCGTACATTGTGCATGCGCAGTTTGCGACTAATAGCTCCGTAGCTGAAAAAAATAACGAGCGAACAACTCGGAATGACCTCCATGGTTTTGCCCAACTGCTAACAAAGTTCCTGCTGCGATCAACTCGGAATTAGCCCCAATATTCCCTACCACATGTACACATTCATACTAGGGTTAATTTTTGTTGGGATCCAATTTACCTACTAGTATATTTTTGGATTGTGGGAGGAATCCGGAGTACCCGGAGGAAACCCACGTAAGTAAGGGGAGAATATACAACCTCTGCACAGGTAGAGCCAGAGGCGGAACTACCGCCAGTGCAACCAGTGTGTTGCACTGGGGCCCTCCACTGTCTAGGGGCCCAAAGCATGTAATGAGTCAAACTGACTCATTACATGCCGCTGTGTGCTGCGGGCAACCGCTGCCTGCAGCACACAGCCGCCCGGAGAGGAGAGGAGCGCAACGGCACGGGGGGGGGGGAGGTGGAGGAGGGAGCCGCAGCAGCGCTATGTTATTGGTTGAGGCGCTGCTGCTGCTGTCCCTCTGCTTCACTATAGGCTGTCTTCCACCGCTGTGAAGCGCATCCCAGCATTCAGTCTGCCGTTATGTGTAAAAAGTGTACGCTGTCTGCCGCTATGTGTAACAAGGGCACGCTGTCCGCCGTTATGTGTAAAAAGGGGGACGCTGTCTGCCGTTATGTGTAAAAAGGGGGACGCTGTCTGCCGTTATGTGTAAAAAGGGGACGCTGTCTGCCGTTACGTGTACAAAGTGCACGCTGTCTGCCGTTATGTGTAAAAAGTGCACGCTGCCTGCCGCTATGTGTAACAAGGGCACGCTGTCTGCCGCTATGTGTAAAAAGGGGGACGCTGTCTGCTGTTATGTGTAAAAAGGGGGACACTGTCTGCCGTTATGTGTAAAAAGGGCACGCTGTCTGCCGTAATGTGTAAAAAGGGGACGCTGTCTGCCGTAATGTGTAAAAAGGGGAATCTGTCTGCCGTAAGGTGTAAAAGGGTCTCTACCTGGTGTAGTGTTGCTACTGTGCGGCGTAATTTGAATAATGGAGACTACTGTACACTGTTTTATGAATTGGTATTATTTTGTGGCCACACCCCTTCCCCATGAAGCCACGCCCCTATGTATCTTTGCGCGCGCCTACGGCGTGCACTGCCTCTGTTTTGCATGCAGGGGTGGGGCTCCGATGCCGTTTCTTGCACACAGTGCTAAAATGTCCAGTTACGGCACTGTTGCTAGGTATCCATTTCTCTGGCCCTGAGCAGGTCCCCCTCACCAGAGCCTCTCCAGGGGTGAGGGGGTGGACTTGGATGGGATGAGGGGGGGGGGGGCAAGGCGTTTTGTCGCACCTGGGCCCACCGCTCGCTAGTTCCGCCACTGGGTAGAGCCATGGTAGGAATTGAAACCATGACCTCAGTGCTGTGAGGCAGTAATGCTAACCATTACACCATCCGTACTGCCCTACTTTAAGATAAATTTATTAGTGAAGAAATGAAGTAACGATCAAGCCTCTTGGATGTCATCCAGTTTAATCAAGCTTAGGATATTGGAAAGATTTATACTAGAGTATTCTGGATTCACTTTCGTGGCTTTTGCAGTTTTTTGCTGCCAAAACTGATTTTTGCAGGTATGCTTGCTCCTGCGATTCGTCTATTCAATTACAAAATTGTGAAAACGGGATTACCGTGAAAATTGTTGCCGGCAGTGAAAACTGAAAAATGGTTCAATCTGCTTGTACCCCCCAATAAAGTTAAACTAACATTGGATAATAGTCTAAAAGTTTATTATTGGTTATAATAAAAATATTTATAAGCATTTTTTTTTTATGTAAAAAAATGACAGAAAGCTGTTTTTTTTCCAGCAAAATAAGAGCTGACATTTAATTTGGGGTTCATAAAAATGGATATAAGTGTATATTTGGGTCATTTTAGGGGACAATATACCTGTCCCATACGTGTCATTATTGGCCAGTTAAAAATAATGTAATACTCCTAAGTGCCTAATTAGTAATTTGGGTGGGTGTTCCAGGGGTTCAGAACCAAATCCCAACATTTTTCTCTTAAAATAGGGGTTTTCCCCAAGTTTATCAATTGCTCAGAGGTTGTGAATTGAAATTTGCGGTAAAATTACAGCTAATCCGTTTTAGCAGACTATTGAATGTATTTTTTCACGAATGTACCGCTATTCGCGGTATATTCTCTTCACGGCTAATTGAATTTGGCCCTTAATGTGTACTAAATCACTGAGATATTTTTGTAGTTTATTGAGGCTCATCTGTGGTTATAGGGGGCTATTCAATTAGGTCCTTTTTTCACGTAGGAGAAAAAAACTTGACTTTTTGCTATTTTTGTGGCGAATGGGGATTCGCCCTACTCAATAGCAGGGCCGTTTTTTTTGCCTAGGCGAAAAATTCAGCAGGAGCGAAAAACATGCAGATTGTTTTCTCACCTGTGCCGGCGAAAATGCAGGCCATTTTTGCTGATTTTGAGGCATTTTTCACCAATGCCATTTCACTAAAAAATTGAAAAGGCATTAGTGAAAATTTCCCTAAAAACACGGGTGAAAACGGGCCACAATTGAATAAGCAAGTGGGAGAATTCAATAGCTCCGAGATTACCGGAACTAATTGAATACCTCCCATAGTCTTATTTAATGTAGGGTATAGTGGGGCAGATGTATTAAGCCTGGAGAAGTGGTAAAGCAGTGATGAAGCAGTGCTAAGTACAAGGGGATAAAGCACCAATCAGCTCCAATAAGTAGATTGACAGTTAGGAGCTGATTGGCTGGTGCATTATCACTTTCCACTTATCACTTCTCCAGGCTTAAGACATCTGCCCCAATAACTTCACACAAAGCACATAAACAATTTATATTACTGTATAAAAATAAAAACAAGGTTAAATATACAAAAAGGCCACATTTTCTGTTTCTTTTCTAGATTCACAAAGAAGACATGATCTAATATTTTTCCGTCATTAGTGCAAAACCAGAATTCCACTGAGCTGTAGTTAAACAAGTGAATGAAGTAGTAGTTAAAACACATGTCTCTTTAATTGTCAGAGTGAAAGAACTGTACACTTTTTCCATTAAACAATTGTTAGTGTTGTGTAGTTTTATTCTGTAACTAATACAATAAAATTCACAAATATAGCTACATTACACACACACTTTGGATTGTACTGTATATGAAAACCAGGCTCGGGTAACTATGAAAAAAAGCAAAAAAATATTGGCACCCACAGAAACCTTTTTACAGTAAATGTTTGCCTTCATTGTAAACTGTATTAGATAATAAAGAAATGGAATGGTTTCTATGGGTTGCAAAACCTCTTTGCAGTAACTGGTGCACAAGCTTTTCAGAAATGCAGAATATGCATTTACACTGAACAATGGGCCTGATTCATGTTTGTACACAATAGGCGATGTTCCAGCAATGGAGCAATTATCAGCAGGCTGCGCATGTGCTGCGATCGCAATGCGCACGCGCCAGGGTGCCGCTGTGATCTTGCTCGTAATGAGGATTTCATGGAGAAGTTATTGGCAGGAAGTGACCGTTTGGAGGTGTAAACGGGGGGAAGTCGTTGGAAAAATGCAGGTGTGTCATGGCCAGGCTTGGACTGGTCCACAGGGGTACAGGGGAAACCACCGGTGGGCCCCTCTGCCTGGGGCCCCACCTCTTGATCTAAGGATCAGGTTCCAGTCTGTGCACTTGAATTATACATTATACATATGGTACTGTACTATGGTGTATTTTCTACAGTGCATTGGTGTTATCAATCTGTTATTAATCTGGTACATTATCATGCATGCAGCAGCTGAATTTACTGTGCATATTTATGAAGGTTCCGGTATGAATGGTCGGCCATGTTATGGTCGACAGGCATTAGGTCAACCACTATTGGCAACATTGACATGGTCGACAAGGACACATGGTCGACACATGAAAATGGTCGACACATGAAAGGTCGACATATGAAAAGGTCGACATGAGTTTTTTTACTTTTTTTGGTGTCGTTTTTTGCGTAAAGTGACTGGGAACCCCAATTAGTGCACCGCGTCCCCTCGCATGGCTCGCTTCGCTCACCATGCTTCGGGCATGGTGCCTTCGCTCCGCTACCGCTTCGCTCAGCACACTTTACCGTTCCAATCGTAGTCCATGTGGATCGTAAAGTATGGAAAAGTTCCCCAAAAGAAAAAAAAGTTAAAAAACTCATGTCGACCTTTTCATGTGTCGACCTTTCATGTGTTGACCATGTGTCCATGTCGACCATGTCAATGTCGACCAATAGTGGTCGACCTAATGACTGTCGACCATAACATGGTCGACCATGTGAACGGATACCATTTATGAAGGGGCCAAGACATTGCACTCTCTAATGGTTAGTAAAACCAATGATGTGACAGGCCACCCCCCCCCCCCCCCCCCTGCAGAATGTCCACATCCCTAACACAGGCCCCTACCACTGCATTCCCCCGGTGGGCCCTGCATGCCCCAGTCCGACACTGGTCATGGCTGTTTTCGGGGAGTGTATCACTATCTGCTGTTGGCTGCAGGCTCGTATGTGCAAAAACATTTCTCCTGTGCCGCTACTGCTGTGTCCACTCTGTGTAGCCATAGGTCTGCCCTTAACCTCAATGTTCCTTGTTTTTGCATATAGGTTGCGAATATGTACACAGTTGCAAATGAGTTTACAATGACTCCGGTGGGCATCTCATTTTTGGGAAGTCTACCTTGCTAATATTAGCAGCTCCATAGCCTAGAACAGTGGTTCTCAAACGCGGACCCCACACGGTTCAGGTTTTCCATGTCACCCAGCAGCTGCACTGTGTGTCACCAACTGTCACATTTTAAAAATCTACAGGTGACCTGCAAAACATGAACCGTGTGGGGTCCTGAGGACCGAGTGGCCTAGAAAATCGCAATTGCAATTGCGTACAAACATGAATTAGGCCCAATACGTCTACATTTCATGAAAAACATCATGCTTAAAAAAGAAAGGTTCAAACAGATTTAGAATTTACACAGAAGCATCCTAACAACACAATAACACATAGCTGCCAACTCTGTAAGTCTGCTCTCCAGGAGAAGCCTGGAGAGGAGCTGCTGATTTCCATTTCAGTGGGCAGGGTCGAGCTGTCAGTCACTAGGCCCCACCTCCAAAATGCAGTGATTCATTGGTTAACTTATGCAAATTTGTGTCATTTAACCC
The DNA here is from genome assembly GCF_028390025.1 of Pseudophryne corroboree. Lineage (NCBI taxonomy): Eukaryota > Metazoa > Chordata > Amphibia > Anura > Myobatrachidae > Pseudophryne > Pseudophryne corroboree. The sequence goes on from NC_086451.1 coordinate 406,735,914, forward strand.
CACCCTCTATACAATGCCACAATTCCCTGTAAAATCTCATCATCCTGCCCACTTCACTGGGAAACGGGGGGTATGCGTGAGATCTGGCCACTCTTCTGTGGGTGTGGGGGACTGCCCAAAAATCGTCGTGAGAGTAGGCAACTATGCAATAACATCACAGAAGCATTTACGGACGGTGATATAAGATTGGTTCAGGTGGTGCACACAAAAGGAAAAAAATGCACTCTAACAACACCAGTTTCCCAGCAAGTGCAAGGTGCAAATTCTTTTTTTTTTTTTAGGTGGGGGAGGGGGGGGGAGTGGTGATAAATAAAAATCTGTATATTTTTTATTGTATGCCGCTGTGACCCAGAGGATGCCATGTAATAAGTATTGTCTAGAAAATCTCATGTTGTAACTAACGATATTGTAGACTACATTAAAATACATTTATCGTACACTTCTGTACAACTGAGGAATAAATGCATAAATATATGTGATATATCTGTATTATCATATCATCATTATTATTATTTCTTTTTTGCAGGTGACACAAGTACTGCAAAATGAATAGTGCTGCATAATGTGTGACTAGTGTTTCCCAGCGTGACATACGGTCACAGCACCCAGATGTTTCGTTATGTAATACCTGCGCTAGAGATGTATTTGTCCCTAGAAGCTATATCATGCCAGGAAATTCTACCCAGGTGTGCCTGATGTAGCCCACACCCCATCACGATGCTGCCTAGCCCCATCCACCTCCCCACTCACCATATTTCTTCAGGTAACCTTGGTGTATGAGGGACGAATCCATATTTGATCAGCTCTTCCATCAGTCAGAGAAACAGATGGGAGAGGGGGGGGGGGGGGGGGCAGCGCAGGGATGTAGCAATGTGCCTGATCTCTTAATCCCACTCGCATCCTATCACAAAATAAACACAGCACCCTCCTCACTGTCACAGTGACTCTTATGTACACTGTATGCAGTGCTGTAGTCACCACCAAATATGGCACTTTCACTGGTAGTAATTTTCATCACCCTTCAAACATATTGACCTGAACATATCACTGTCAGTAATGCTCAGGGCTCTGGACTCATTAAATATGTAACTGTTGTTAGGGGATGTAGTCAGAATACCGACGTTGGGATCACGACCGCCAGAATGCCGGCAGCGCCGCCACAGCTATTCCCACTCCTGGGTGTCCACAAGTCAGGGTGGTTTCTAGGCAGTCACAACCCCCCCCCCCCCCCTGTATGCACCACTACAGAGGGAGGGGTGTAGTATGGTATGCTGGCGGCCAGGCTCCCGGCGACCAGCATACCAGCGCCGGGAGCCCGACCGCTGGCATACCGACAGCGTGGTGAGTGCAAATGAGCCCTTTGCGGGCTCGCTGCAGGCACGGTGGCGTGCTAAGCGCACCACACTATTTATTCTCCCTCCAGGGGGGTCTTGGACCCCCAAGAGGGAGAAAAAGTGTTGGTATGCCGGCTATCGGGATTCCGGCGCCGGTATACTGTGCGCCGGGATCCCGACAGCCGGCAAACTGAAGACCACCCCAGAGGGAGCTGTCTGTCCCAAGGGCTGTGATGTTAGGGAAGTACTGTAGTTAGTGTGTTACTAGCAGGAGTATGACAGTCTTTCCAAAAATCGTTTGAAATCGATGTTGGGTTTCATGGGCTAAAACACACATTTACAAACAGGTGATATTTTTCTATTAATTTTTACATTTTAATAAATGTGTGTTTTGGCGCTGTAAGTACAGCACTGATTTTGAACGAGTTTAAATTGATCAAAATCGACCTTTAGTAGATTTCCCCCTAGTAGTATAAAATTAGACAAATGCTTAAAATGTATTTAGTTGTAAGGATTACTGGGTATCCAGTCTATGGGGTATATTTACTAAAATTCGTAATTTTCAGAATGAGGTTAAAGTACAAACATGAATGACATCGAATGTGTAAAATTGCAACTTTTTGAATTTATTACGCCTCATTTACTAAGCTGCCGTATTTTACATTTTCGTGTTTACCGATGTCGATGTCATTCGTATTTTTTGGCAGTGTTTTACGGGAGTGAATAGTAAAACACTGCCGACATTACAACAATGAAACTCGGCCGGATCTGTGAGATCCGTGCAGGGCTTCATTGTGCACCTTTCGTAAAAAAAATAACATTGTTACAAATCTAAAAAAAAAAAATGCGTGGGGTCCCCCCCCTAAGCAAAACCAGCCTCGGGCTCTTTGAGCCGGTCCTGGTTGACAAAATATGGGGGGAAAAATGACAGGGGTTCCCCCATATTTCATAAACCACCACCGGGCTCTGCGCCTGGTCCTGGTTCTAAAAATATGGGGGACAAAAAGCGTAGGGGTCCCCCGTATTTTTGAAACCAGCACCAGGCTCCACTAGCCAGGTACATAATGCCACAGCCGGGGGACACTTTTATAGTGGTCCCGGCGGCCCTGGCATTACATACCCAACTAGTCACCCCTGGCCGGGGTACCCTGGAGGAGTGGGAACACCTTAAATCAAGGGGTCCCGCCCCTCCAGCCACCCAAGGGCCAGGGGTGAAGCCCGAGGCTGCCTCCCCCATCCAAGGGCGGCGGATGGGCGGCTGATAGCCTTTTGAAAAAAATGTGAATATTGTTTTTAGTAGCAGTACTACAAATCCCAGCAAGCCTACCCCGCAAGCTGGTACTTGGAAAACCACAAGTACCAGCATGCGCTGGTACCTGTAGTACTACTACTAAAAAAATACCCCAAAAAAAACAGGACACACACACCGTGACAGTATAAGTTTATTACATACATGCACACCTCCAAACATACATACTTACCTATGTTCACACGAGGCTCGGTCCTCTTCTCCATGTAGAATCCTAGGGGTACCTGTTGAAAAAATTATACTCACATAATCCAGGGTATCTTGCATTCTTTGTGTAATCCACGTACTTGGCAAAACAAAAAAAACGGAAACCCGACCACGCACTGAAAGGGGCCCCATGTTTACACATGGGAACCCTTTCCCCGACATCCAGGACCCCCCCTGACTCCTGTCAAAGAGGGTCCCTTCAGCCAATCAGGGAGCGCCACGTCGTGGCACTCTCCTGATTGGCTGTGTGCTCCTGTAGTGTCTGTCAGGCAGCACACGGCAGAGATACAATGTAGCGCCTATGCGCTCCATTGTATCCAATGGTGGGAACTTTGCGGTCAGCGGTGAGGTTACTTTCGGTCAACCGCTGACCGCAAAGTTCCCACCATTGGATACAATGGAGCGCATAGGCGCTACATTGTATCTCTGCCGTGTGCTGCCTGACAGACACTACAGGAGCACACAGCCAATCAGGAGAGTGCCACGATGTGGCGCTCCCTGATTGGCTGAAGGGACCCTCTTTGACAGGAGTCAGGGGGGTCCTGGCAGTCGGGGAAAGGGGTCCCATGTGTAAACATAGGGCCCCTTAAGTGCGTGGTCGGGTTTCCGTTTTTTTGTTTTGCCAAGTACGTGGATTATACAAAGAATACAAGATACCCTGGATTATGTGAGTATAATTTTTTCAACAGGTAGCCCTAGGATTCTACATGGAGAAGAGGACCGAGCCTCGTGTGAACATAGGTAAGTATTTATGTTTGAAGGTGTGCATGTATGTAATAAACTTATACTGTCACGGTGTGTGTGTCCTGTTTTTTGGGGGGTATTTTTTTAGTAGTAGTACTACAGGTACCAGCGGGCCCGGTTTTCCACCGCATGCTGGTACTTGTGGTTCTCCAAGTACCAGCTTGCGGGGGAGGCTTGCTGGGATTTGTAGTACTGCTACTAAAAACAATATTCACATTTTTTTCAAAAGGCTATCAGCCCCCCATCCGCCGCCCTTGGATGGGGGGGACAGCCTCGGGCTTCACCCCTGGCCCTTGGGTGGCTGGAGGGGGGGACCCCTTGATTTAAGGGGTTCCCACTCCTCCAGGGTACCCCGGCCAGGGGTGACTAGTTGGGTATGTAATGCCAGGGCCGCCGGGACCAGTATAAAAGTGTCCCCCGGCTGTGGCATTATGTACCTGGCTAGTGGAGCCCGATGCTGGTTTCAAAAATACGGGGGACCCCTACGCTTTTTGTCCCCCGTATTTTTGGAACCAGGACCAGGCACAGAGCCCGGTGCTGGTTTATGAAATATGGGGGAACCCCTGTCATTTTTCCCCCCATATTTTGTCAACCAGGACCGGCTCAAAGAGCCCGAGGCTGCTTTTGCTTAGGGGGGGGGGGACCCCACGCATTTTTTTAAAAAAAATTAACACTTTCCCACACCTTCCCACTGATAAACATGCACGGATCTCACGGATCCGTGCATGCCTATCAGAACACGGTAAAAAAAAGCAGGTCTATTTTAAAACTGCTTTTTTTTACGATTTGTATTTATTCACGGCAGTGTTTGGGTATTGCCGGCAGTGTTTGTGAAATACAAATTTTTGTAAATGACCGAGTTCTATCAAATAACAGGCGTATTTGACCGATGGTGTATTCATTCGTATGGACTTCAAAAAAAATACGAATGCCCTCATCACTGCCGAGATTTGTGCTTAGTAAATTCCCGAGATGACACTTTGAAGAAAAAACACAAAATCGGTCAAAATCGTGACCTTAGTAAATTTACCCCTATATATGTATACTAAAAAGGTCCATAGGTAGACCATGAATGGTAGGCATGCATTAGGCTGACAAGGTCAAAAGGTCGGCAGGGTCAAAAGGTCGACATGTCAATGGTTGACACACATATGGTCGACGCTCTTTTTTTTTCAACTTTTTCATACTTTACCATCCATGTGAACTACGATTGGGAATAGTAACCTGCCCAAAATATGGCGAGCAAAGCGAGGCGTGCGAGGGGACGCAATACAGTAATGGGGTTTGTTTGTGGCAGAAAAGTGACAAAACACCCCAAAATAAAATTTGTGTCTACTTTTTTTGTGTCAACCAATTCCATGTCGACATTTTAACCCTGTCGAACTTTTGACCCTGTCGACTTAATGCATGTCTACCGTTCGTGGTAGACCTATTGACTGTAGACCTTTTCAGTGTAGATCTAATAAACCACACCCAGATTACTGAATCTGTTCTAATTGAGTGTCAAAAGTTTCTGCATCAGTTTTAACTTTTAGGTAAGAATGCATTGTTGGAGTCAGATATTATATTAGGAAGTTGTATGTGATAGCGATGTATTTTAAATATGTGAAGCTTTGACTCTTATATGTCTCCTAATGGGCTTCTGTAACTTTCCCTGCTAAAAACATTCAAATAGAAGCATTTATATTTATAAAATTCCCTAGTTCTTTCTAACAGCACCAAGATTAAATCAATAGTGTCCACATTTAATGTATATATGTTTTCCCCAACAGCTAATTCATATATTACACCAGGAACCTTTAAACTCACTTCAATGACTCCTCTTTTAATTATTAGATTCTAGAGCATATTTTTAAGACCACCAACCCCAAATTACATTACACTATCCCTACAAAACAACCTAATTTCCCCCTCCCCTTCCACCCCACCCTATGACATTACCTTCACGCCCCACATACACACACCAGGATATTTTGCAATGTCTATCTATAGTGTGCAATTTATACTTTTTTTCATATCTAGTTCACTTTGTGGCCACTAGATGGTGAACATAGATAAGCTGAAAAACTCAAGATTTTGGAAAGTTCAAGAGGTAATGAAGTGACTTTAATACATCTAGTTGGGTGTGGTTCATCAAATCGACAGTGTCTAGGTCGACAATGTTTAGGTCGACCACTATAGGTCGACAGTCACTAGGTCGACATGGATGGAAGGTCGACAGTGTTTCTAGGTCGACATGTGCTAGGTCAACAGGTCTAAAGGTCGACATGAGGAATTTTTTTTTTGTGTCGTTTTCTTCGTAGAGTGACCGGGATCCCAAATTAGTGCACCGCGTCCCCTCGCATGGCTTGCTTCGCTCGCCATGCTTCGGGCATGGTGCCTTCGCTTCGCTCGGCACACTTTACCGTTCCAATCGTAGTCCACGTGGATCGTTAAGTATGAAAAAATTCAAAAAAAAGAAAAAAATGTGAAAAACTCATGTCGACCTTTAGACCTGTCAACCTAGCACATGTCGACCTAGAAACCTAGTCTACCTTCCATCCATGTCGACCTAGTGACTGTCGACCTAAACATTGTCGACCTAGACACTGTCGATCTTCAGATCCCATCTAGTTATCTGATTTGTGTATTACAAGGAGGACAGCCAGAAAGAGCCCACTGCTTACGAATGTGTGGGTTTCAGTGTATGCCTAGAATTGTGCATGGGATGAAGAGAGAATGTTAAAAGTCTGTCTTTTTCTATCTTATACCTATTTTCCACCAAAAAAACATGGTTCCAATCCAGGTCAGACCCGGAAACATACTTTTTGGTTATTTCTGGGTCGGCGCCTTTTACACTGCACACGGGTGCAGTCACTCTCTTTTGCCGGCGCTTGACGATAGCATCATCGCCAAGGGCCGGGAAATCCAGATCTTCCTGGGATTGGGTAAAAACTGCAACGGTCTGGACCCCGGAATGCTGGGCCAGCACCCTGGAGTGCAGGGATGGGTGGGAGGGTGTTGTTGTTGGGAGCTGTTTCCACTGAGCCACGTTCTGGATTATCATGCCAACAACCTGTGTTTCACAGCAGTGGAAAAGGGGTATTAGTTAGAACCACACCCTTGATTTATTTCCTAAAATACTGTTCCATTTAACCTTATTTATTTATAGGTGTATCTGCAAGGTTAATAAAAACCAAAAACATTTCAATGATCATATAGGCCAATGTATGGTTTCTACCAATTATGAGGGTATATAAAAATCATCACCTGTCCATCACCCATCTCAATCTCCATCCACAAATTCCATTATTACTGGTCTTTCCATAATAGGACTTTCCTCCCTATAATCATTCCCACAAACTTACCGATCCGCCACTGAGCTGCCCGACGCGGATACGGCCGACCCGGCGGCGGGGGGAGGTTTCTTCACTCCCCCTGTCACCCGGCTCCATAGCACTGCATGCAAATATGGACAATCTCGTCCATATTGGCCTGCATGCAAAAGCGATGGGGCACCAACGATTAATGAGTGCGGGGCCGCGCATCGTTAATCGTTGGTGCCTACACACTGCACGATATGAACGAGTTCTCGTTCATTAATGAGAACGCGAACGTTCATATCGTGCAGTAAGATCTGCCAGTGTGTAGGGCCCTTAAGTCTTCATATCCTGATGCTGTTGAAGTGTTAGTCATAACGTATTTGTTGCAAAAACATTATTGTGTAGAATTATATGTAAAAAAGTAAAATATGGTATACACTTGTAGAGATACATGAAATTATTTTAAAGGTTTATGCTAAATATAAATAGAAACAATGAGCAGCCTGTTTATAACTGAAAAAAGAACCTTTAAAAAGCAATTAAATTGCTAGCTCCTTCACGGCATTTATAAAGATGAAGATTGTATAGATTAAGTGATGACGAACGGACTCCTTGGTCAGGGATTTAACTCATTACCTCAGGGCTGTTAGGCAGCAATGCTAACCAATACACCAACCATGCTCTGATACTGTCTGCTGTAATCGGGAAGCAGTTACTATACCGCCAGTCGGGATCCCGGCAGTCGCTATACCAACGCCCGCATATCGACAGGGGGGTGAAATGCCGCCGACGGAATACCGGCGAGACAGGCTATTCTCCCTCATGGTCTCAGCTTACATTGAACGTTCAAAACCCCTGAACCATTCCATAAATGACTCTTAAGCTGGGCACACCCTGAGCGATATGTCATCTGATCCGGTGAATCGGACTGACATATCGCTCATATCTGGCAGTGTGTATACCCAATACGCTAGTGACGTTGCCAGGTTTAATGTGCTGCACATCAAACGTGACAATATCGCCAGCGACGCCGACACCATGTATGCTAATGAAGGATGGAACAGTGGGCCCAATTCAGAGCTGATCGCTGCTGTGCGTTTTCGCACAGCGGGCAATAAGCGGTTTAACTGTGCATGTGCATGGACCGCAATGTGCACGCGCTTCACCAAACAACAACAGGCTGGTGCGCAAATTCTAATCACACAGCCATTCGCATGCTGACTGACAGGAGGAGGCCGTTTGTGGGAGTGTCAGGGAAAATGCAGGCGTGCCCAAGCATTTTTTGAGGGAGGGTGTGTGACGTCAGCTCTGGCCCCGATCAGACCGCGCTGTAGGAGTAAGTCTTGGGCTGCGCACAGACTGCAAACACTGGTAAAAACCAGCCACTGCTGAGGGAGGTGCGAACGGATTTGCAGCTGTCCACTGACTGAGAGATTTTTTTAGCTGCTCGGCGTACACGCGGTCACACATTTGCACGGCGAATATACACTCCTCTTGGGCGGCGACTATCTGATCGCAGGACAACAATTTTAGCAGCCTAGCGATCAGGTCCGAATCTCCCCCTGTGATTATTCTGTCCTTCATTAACATTGCTCAGTGTGTACCCAGGTTCCGCTATGTCTGCCTGTTGGGCCGACATATCACCTGGGTACACATCTCTCAGTGTGTACCCAGCTTCACAGTATAAGTTATATACAGTAATCACCATGAGCATTTATTAGGTACTCACTGTCACTGGCTATCTCACATGATAGGGCGGTCTTCAGTATGCGGACTGACGGGATCCCGGCGCACAGTATACCGTCGCCGGAATCCCGACAGCCGGAATACCGACACTTATTCTCCCTCGTGGGGGTCCACGACCCCGCTGGAGGGAGAATAAAATAGCGTGGCGCGCGTAGCGCGTCACCACGCCCGCAGCGTGGCGAGCGCAGCGAGCCCACAAGGGGCTCATTTGCACTCGCCACACTATCGGTAAGCCGCCGGTCGGGCTCCCGGCGCCGGTATGCTGGTCGCCGGGAGCCCGACCGCCGGCATACCATACTGAACCCCACATGATATTATTAATTGCTATGTATAATGGTACATTGCTTGGTCTGTATATAATTGCTGCATGTCCCACGATGGCTTATGCAGTGTTGGAGGAATGAGGGGACAATTAGCATAAGGCTGTCAGTATATCCACTGTGTAGTTCTCTCTCAGAGGCATATAATGGGCCTCAAGGGGTCGACAATACATTGTTTACTGCTGGCTCAGCTCATTTCCCTGGAACATGTGCAAAGGTCTTGCCAAGGGAACTTATCCCTGGCACCAGGTCCAGATTATACCCTATGGGGCCCTATTAATGCAGCTGCAGTACTGAACCAAGGGGGTCATACCGAGTTGTTCGCTCGGTAAAAATCTTCGCATCGCAGCGATTTTCCGCTTAATGCGCATGCGCAATGTTCGCACTGCGACTGCGCCAAGTAAATTTGCTATGCAGTTAGGAATTTTACTCACGGCTTTTTCATCGTTCTGGCGATCGTAATGTGATTGACAGGAAATGGGTGTTACTGGGCGGAAACAGCCCGTTTTATGGGCGTGTGGGAAAAAACGCTACCGTTTCCGGAAAAAACGCAGGAGTGGCCGGAGAAACGGAGGAGTGTCTGGGCGAACGCTGGGTGTGTTTGTGACGTCAAACCAGGAACGACAAGCACTGAACTGATCGCAGATGCCGAGTAAGTCTGAAGCTACTCAGAAACTGCTACGAGGTGTGTAATCGCAATATTGCGAATACATCGTTCGCAATTTTAAGATGCTAAGATTCACTCCCAGTAGGCGGCGGCTTAGCGTGTGCAAAGCTGCTAAAATTCACTTGCGAGCGAACAACTCGGAATGAGGGCCCAAGTTCAGTACATATGACCCGTAGTGCTTGGGACTATGGGGATTCTGATCAAGCTTAAGTATTAAATTGGAGTACCATACTTTTACCATTGCAAATTGCAAGATACCCTTGTCCACATTACACTGCTTAGCGTACAGTGATGCCACACAACTCAGCTACATATGCACCCAGTGTGTGTTCGTTGCTGGAACTAAATGTAGATATTTGCCCATTTGCAGAGTTGTACACATCTATGCGGCTGTACCGCCTCTACCCATACCCTTAATTTCATATATATGTATGTATATATACTGTATGTATGTATGTATGTCGGGGATGGGCCCAGAGATATCAGTGTACCGTGCCCCACTATTTCTGTTGCCGGCCCTGCGCACGGATTTAGCCAAAGTGCAAAGTTACTTGTTATTTTTGTTTTTTTTTGCTTTGCTGACGTGATCTCAGAGTCAGCCCCGTCATACTTAGGCTGAATGTACAGTATTTAGTTACAGGCTTTGGCACTCTGGCTACAACATGTTACTGGTGTCTCCGTGCAGACAATTTAAATCATGGCCCCCTGGGAATTGTCAGGCATTATAGGAACTGGGTGTAACTGTTGTTTTACAATCTTTCTGCAGTGACGTTCCCAGACTGGATTGCTGACCCACCCGAATGACATAAGAGAGACCCTTGCAGAGAGTTAACTTTGTCCCAGCCCAACCATTATACAGCTGTCTTCTAGAGCTAAGGTCAGCACACTGTGTGAAGTTGGAACCTGCAATAGTGCCCCCTGAGTCCGTTTATAGGAGGAGAACCCACAGCAAAGGTTAATATGTCCTCTGTTGATTACGGAACTGCCATAAACTGTCATCTTTGGAGTTAGCCTATTTTTCACTAGAAAAGCATTGTGCGCTATCTATGTAACAACCAGCCATCCAGGTCATCTGCATCTACGCCCTGCACACACTGCGCCACGTAGAACCTAAGAAAATGTCTTCAAGAGAGCCTTATGGTGCCCATACACTAGACGGGATTCATATGATATCCTGGCAGACAGGTTGCCCAGCTGTCACGGCATCACGTCCGCGGGAATCTCGGCAGTAAAGCAGCGAGTAACCTCACAGGCTCGATGTGCTCACCACAGGTTCTATTCCCACTCAGTTGGTGGTGTGGGTCCACCAACTGAGTGGGAATGCCGGGCTGATGTCAACATTCCGACTGTCGGTTTATCGGCGGGTTTCAGGATTCCAGAGTTGGTCTCCTGAGTGGGAGCGGCGCCGGCGGGTGCCCATCGCACATCGCAGTGCGATTTATCTCATGTGGTCTTAATGAAATATTAAGTGCAGCACATAATATCTTGAGACGCGATATTCGACCGGCGTACCCGCGCATCGCGTCTCAAGGTACCTAAAATGTGCATACAATCCTTCGATTTCTCTCACAGATGTGGTCGAAATCGAAGGATAGCACCGATTATCTCATAAGTGTATGGGCACCATAACTCTCTCTGCACATGCTATATCTGCCACACCTGCAGTGCACATGGTTTTCCTATCTGCTAAAAAAAATTGCTGATATGAACAGGTCGGAATTAGGCCCAAAGAACCAATCAATCAGCTTCTATAGTTTATTTAGCACAGAAATAACATTTGGGTAACTTCTCTACTTTATCTATCTCTAAAGCTTGATACGTCTACCCCATAGGGCGGTATCCTATTAGCTGTAGTAAATATACAAAGTCTAGGATTAAAGCTATAATTATATTACCTACCAAAATGGGAATCAATGAACCAAAAGCGCCTAAACATTCCAAGTGTTTACTTTGGTCTCCTGACGCCATTTACTTTCTCTCTCTCTCCTTCTTCCCTTGTGTTTTTTTTCTCTTCCCTTCTCCTCCCTATTTTCAGTAATTGTTGCCCCTTTTTCTTTTCTCTACACACTGTATCTATACCATACGCATTGTTACACTTGTTAGAATACAACAACAATGCTTGTCTAGTACTTTAGTTGAATGTTTAAGGACTGAGGGAAGAAAAACTGGAATTACCACAAAATCAGACACCTGGCGGCCCTAGCCCACAGCTACAGATTGAGACCGCAGAGAAATAGTAACTTCCTTATTTCTTCTTCTTTTTTTTTTTTTTTTTTAAAGTACTTGTTAGGTGAACGGAATCTTTTGTATGACAGGGAAAAGGTTTCTACCACATGGTCTATACAGTATTTCTTACACCATCATTCTGCCTAAAAACATTCCAATAATATCCCAGCTCTGCCTTGTCTCTCCCCCCTGACTGCTGCGCACCTCGTGACTGAGGCCTAATTTGGGAGGACATGTATTAGATATTTCTTTGGTTTGAAGTGCCAAAACACTTGGCTGTTTACCCTGGTTACTGACTCCCAGCGGAAGAGCATGACGTATAATGGTAGGAATCTGTTCCTGCGAGCTGTATGCATAACATAAGGTGTGATAGGAGATTGTACTGTACCTGGGCTACATCTATACATGTCATAGTGCGGCGGACCTAAATAAATGTGTGCTTACTGTAGTGCTGAGTAGTAGTGTCTACGGCCTGAGTCTGAGTTGTATGCAATGCTGATATTAATGGAGCTGAGCGATTATCGGTAAATTGCGCATGCATTACTGTCGCACTGCGCATGCACCAAGGGACCTTAGCAATGTTGCTCGCAGTGAGGATTTATTGGCAAGGACGATGGACAGTCGGGAACAGTTTGGAGGATGTAACAGCGAATGACGGGTGTAGTATGGTATGCCGGCAGCCGTGCTCCCGGCGACCAGCATACCGGCGCCGGGAGCCCGACCGCCGGCATACCGACAGCGTGGCGAGCACAAATGAGCCCCTTGCAGGCTCGCTGCGGGCACGGTGGCATGCTACGTGCACCACGCTATTTATTTTCCCTCCAGGGGGGTCGTGGACCCCCACGAGGGAGAATACCTGTCGGTATGCCGGCTGTCGGGATTCCGGCGCCGGTATACTGTGCGCCGGGATCCCGACAGTCTGCAACCTGAAGACCACCCGCGAATGACGGGTAAAATGCATGCGTGTCGGGGGAGTATCTCAGGGATCATGGCGCCAGCGTCTCATTTCCCGCAGTCACTCAGGTGGTCGGTGATTGAAGCATCTGTGACCGACACTGCATTCTTGTACACAGCTTCTGAGATTTGCACGACCACCGGTGGGCATGTCAGAACACCTCGATGCGGCGGCAGCATTAGCTTATAGTCACCAATTAGCTGCGTGCAGAATCACAGCTGCGAATGCATTACTGTGTACATCTGTAAATCGGGCCATATATTGGATCGGAGCTGTATGTTTATGTATAATGGCCATTGGCGTTTCTATAATGGGTGCAATGTGTGCAGTGCACACGGGCCCCTGGGTCTGGGGGGTCCCACACGGCACACATTGCACCCATATTTTAATACTTACCTACGGGCACTGCAGCAAAAATCACCTCCAAAACGGCTGCCACGCATGCGCAGTAGTGAATTTGGTCTCCGGAACATGATAGACGCCATGTTTCCGGAGACCCGTGCATGCACAATAAACTCCGGCACAATGCTAGAGACTACTGCGCTGTGCAGAGGAGGGGCCCACCCGTAGTCTGCACAGGGACCCTCTCCTCTGTTAAAACACCCCTGTAGGGTGTGTACCAAACTTCTGCAATGCATGATATACATGACTTGTAGTAGTGTCTATACTGAGCAATGTGTACTGTATATCACTGCTTACCAACATTCTGGACCTCTGGCCCCACCTATTTTACCAGGGAAGTGAGGGAGGTGGGGGGATGCTCACTTACACTCCCTAGTTACTCCCACAACTTGTTATTCTTCCAGACATTCCGATAGAGAATAGGCACGTAAGCTCACTGGTAGGCAGAATGGCAAATTTGGATCTTAGAATAGCAACTGGTATGCCCAGATGGCTACCTCACCCTCTCCAATAAAGTGCTTTGAGTTCCTTTGGAAGACAAACACTAAATAAAAATAAATAACAATTATTATTATTATTATTATTATTATGTGTAAATGTTATAGAATATGTGTCTGTATGAGACCTATACTGCTGTGCACTATGGTCTATAATAGGCCGATGCTGTGATTATACATATAAGGTGCAGTAATGTCTATGCGGGTTGGGTATGTGTGACCGGCGCTCTCCTCACAATACCGACATCGCAGATGGGGGATGAGCACAACGAAGCCCCTCGCTGCGCCCAGAGCCGGCCTTAGGCATAGGCAAACTAGGCAAATGCCTAGGGCATTTGGTATGCATAGGGGCACCAGCAGCTTCTGCTGATTAAAATGATATGCGGCATGCCTATATTCTGTGTGTGACTGCGGCTGTATCTGCATAATCACTGTAATGTAGCATTTCGTATGCAGATACAGCCGCAGTCGCACACAGAATATAGGCATGCTGCATATTATTTTAATCAGCAGAAGCTGCTTGTGCGTCCTAGCCACATAGTAATGCAAATAAGATGCATTCTCATAAACAAAAGGTGCCCGACGTTAGCAGAGCTGCCAGCTGACTCATGCCAGGCATCTCCTGCAGAACAAGCGGCGGTGCTAGGGGGCACCAGCCAAAATCTTGCCTAGGCATCATATTGGTTAGGGCCGGCTCTGGCTGCACCTGCCACAGGTTCTATTCCCACTCTATGGGTGTTGTGGACACCCACGAGTGGGAATAGTCCCTGTTGGTCAGGATGCCGACCATCAGGATAGTGAGGGATCGGGATGTACTGTAGGTGCCAGTATTGTGACCGTCTCCTGACTGCCGGTCACATAACTACATCCCGACCAGGCAGAATATATTTATTATTATTTATTTATTACCAGTTATTTATATAGCGCACACATATTCCGCAGCACTTTACAGAGAATATTTGCCCATTCACATCAACCCCTGCCCCAGTGGGGCTTACAATCTATATTCCCCACCACTTGTACACACAAACACATTCACGCTAGGGTTAATTTTTGTAGGGATCCAATTAACCTGCCAGTTTATTTTTGTATTGTGGGAGGAAACTGAAGTACCCAGAGGGAACACATGCAACAATGGGGAGAATATACAAACTCCACACAGTTAGGGCCATGGTGGGAATTGAACCCATGACCTTAGAGCTGTGAAGCAGTAATGCTAACCATTGCATCATCCGTGCTGCCCATATACATGTCTTGTAGCAGTGTCTGTACTAAGGGGGTAATTCAGACCTGATCGCTGGGCAGCGTTTTTTGCAGCGATCGGATAGTCGCCGCCTATGGGGGTAGTGTATTTTGACTGTGCAAGTGTGCGATCGCATGTATGGCAGAGCTGTATAAACAGATCTTGTGCAGTGTCTGAGTAGCCCAGGACTTACTCTGTCGCTGCGATCACATCAGGCTGTCCAGGACCGGAAATGACGTCAGGAACCCTCCCTGCAAACGCATGGACACGCCTGCGTTTTTACAAACAGTTCCTGAAAACAGTCACTTGCCACCCACAAACGCCTTCTTCCGGATCCATTGCACAAATCCATCGCTGAGCGGCGATCTGCATTGTACCCGAATGATGCGCCTGCGCATTGTGGTGCATACGCATGCACAGTTTGTGTCTGATTGGCCGTGTGTGAAAACGCAGCCTAGCGATCAGGTCTGAATTACCCACTATCCATACAAGCTTGGGCATAGGCCTTAAAGGGATCTTTGCCATTAGAGCAATGCCCTTATGAGGCCTACTGAGAGTTTGTTCCATTTTTCTAATCCAATTTAAAAAAAAAAGACACAGGACCATCATTCCTGCAAACTGTAGCTGCACAGGTAAGTGTTTCATTAAAGTTAATGTTAAGAAATAACAAGTTAGTTAAGGCCCATATAGACGGGCCGATGCAGGAGAAGTGTGTGCTGAGTGAACCGCTCAGCACACATCTCTCCCACCGCTCAGCACAGCGTGATCTGTGCTGAGCGTGCGGGGGGAGATGGGGGGGCGCTCACTTCACCCAGCGGGTGAAGTGAGCGACCCGCTAGATTGGCCTGCATGCAGGCCAATCTAGCAGCAGCGATAGCGATGTGCGGGGCCGCGCATCGCTATCGCTGTAGGGGGTACACACGGAGCGATGATGCTCAAATTCTAAGCAATCTAGTCAGATTGCTTAGAATATCGCTCCGTGAGTACCCCCCTTTAGTTTGATTCTAGCAGGCTTCATTGTCAAGCTCTTTTTCATCCTGAGCCTGTTTTTTTTGTTTTCAGGGAGATCTTTTTCTTGGCTCAAGCTGTGCCTTCTTCTTCTTCTTTTAAGGCTGATGTTAATTAAGAAGAGTTAGTATTTTTTGATGATGCTCAAGGAGGTAATTATGGTGCTAATGAATGCGAATTGAATTAGTTGATTATGTGGATGTAAATAAATAAAGGGGATGATTTTTAATGATTGTAAAGGGGTCATTATTGTTGTATGGGTTGTTACGATGATTATGGCGTTAATGGTTTTTGAGGAGGGTACGGTACCGGTGGCCACAAAAATACTCTATTACAGAGGTTCTCAAACGCGGTCCTCAAGGCACCCCAACAGTCCAGGTTTTAGGTATATCCATGGCTCAGCACAGTTGGTTAAATCAAATTCACTGAGGTGCTAATTAAGGGGGACATTTACTAAGCAGTGATAAGAGCGGAGAAGTGAGCCAGTGGAGAAGTTGCCCCATCAACCAATCAGCAGCTCTGTATAATGTTATAGTATGCAAATTATAGATGTTACTTCAGTGTTGATTGGTTGCCATGGGCACTTCTCCCTCTCCGCTCTTATCACTGCTTAGTAAATGTCCCCCTAAGTCACCTGTGTCCGAACATAGATATACCTAAAACCAGGACCATTGGGGTGCCTTGAGGACTGCGTTTGAGAACCTCTGCTCTATTACGATGGTCACTAGGATGATAACTGTACTTTGTGGCAATCAATGGGATCCTCTCTGTTTTTATGGCAGTCATTTGTATGCTGTCTGTATTTTATGGCAGTCTGTAACTAGTATGTTTCTGTATTGTATGGCTGTTACTAGGGTTGCTGTCTAAATTATATACATCACTGGTTTGCTCTCTGTATAGAATGGTGGTCACTGGGATGCTCTCTGTATTGTATGTCACTAGGTTTCTCTAGGTGTTGAGCGCAATTAGGCAGAGGCAAAGTGATTTATTTATATCTTTTACATTGCTAATGAAAATTTATATTATTAACCCCATCTGCGTTTGTGTTGGACTCATCTGCTGATATTTGGTCCCACTTACATGAGGCCACTTTCATTATTTTTTCTAGGGTCACTTTATGTTCCCATACACACAGTACAGGTCATAGTTGCAGATTATCTGGCTGCCAGGAGGAGGCATCCAGGTTGGCACGGGTGGTGGGTGGGTGGATGCAGGCGAGGGAGAGTGATGAAGCATAAGTAGGCAGCGGGGGCCCAACCCCGCTATACAATACCAAGATTAAAAACTTTCTAAAGCAGTGGGCATGGCTACGATGGCACAATTCAGGCCGCCTGGTGGACCTGCTGCAGGGCTGGGTGAATGTGACTACTCTTCTGGGAGGCCAGGAGCAGCATCCCAGATTCGGGAGCCTCCCACAAATTCAGGGAGAGTAGTAAAGTATGCTCTACACAGTTCTAGTACTGTATACACTTGTTCTGGTATACTAATGAGTAACGGGACCTACACTGCATGTGTGTAAATAAAAAGTTGGTAGGCATATATATCTGTGTATACTAAACCCATGCTCACTGCTTTCCATGCATTGTGTACTTCCCCGCTATATCAGTCTGTCTCTCCCTGCCTGGCCCCCTGCTCCTTTATCTCAGCCTCTTGTTCTCATACTATCCCTTCATACTGTGGAATTTCTAGGTCAGAGATCTGTGCTTTTGCTGTTTTTCTGGGTTCTCATACTATCTGTTGTTCTGCTGGCTTATTCCCTATGCTTCGCGCTGTATGCGATCTGCCCTGCTCTTTGTGTCTGTACGCTCTCATCCATCTCTTTCATTTTTAGGAAACTTTATCTGTGGCCCCAGAGCCGGCCTTAGCTATAGGCAGGCTAGGCATTTGCCTAGGGCATTCAAGCATGTCTAGGGGCATCCAAGCATGTCCCAGCAGCATCTCATGCTGAGAGGGACAGTCCGCAAACTAACTGTTACTTTCCAAATGTATTCAATCAGTACTTGTATACACTGCTGTTTACATTTGTCAAAAAAAATGCACACTGTGCCTTAAACTTCCTCTGACATGCTTGAATGCCCCTGACTTGTGAGACCTCAGACAGACAGCAGAAGCCCAGTAAATGCAATTCCTGGACCTGTGACATTTTTACTGACTATATAAGGTTATTACTGGATGGCTTCTTATGATAACACGTGTATTTTGGAAGACTGCTTCACAGAAACCTGACATCACCTATACTGCTTGTGCACATGGGGGAGGGGGACCCTGCCATCCTGTGTGTCCCCCTTATCCCTGTGCAAACTTCAGGTGTCTGCAGGGACATAACATGGGCAGTGTTCTCCCCACACTTTATTTCCTAGTCAGTCCATACCGTAAAATTCCCCTGCCATCTAGCACTGTAACGTGGTCAGTAAGTTGCGTTGTGCTATTTCTATATGAAACATCAGTGCAGCGTGACTTTTGGACACATCAGACTGGAGGGCAGAGCATTTAGCTCCCACAGTATAAAGTAAAGTGCATGCAGTTAACGGGAGTAACAGACACCAGCAAACACACTGAATAGTGAAGAGAATGGACAGTTTCTACATGTTTGATACTGATCTTTTTGTATAACCAGCAAGTGTGGCAGTATCTGTGGCAGTATATGTGTATTATGGGCATTACTAATATGGGGCATATGTGTAAGGTGCATTACTGTGTGGCATTATGTGTATTATGGGCATTACTAATGTGGGGCATATGTGTAAGGTTCCTTTACTGTGTGGAATGATATGTATTACGGTCATTACTGTGTGGCATTGTGCAGAGTTGAACTGGCCCACAGGGTAACCCCCCGGTGGGCCCCACTACCTGAGCGTTGCAGGTACAGATGCAGAACTAGCGGCGGAGCTAGGGGGCACCAGACAAAATTTTGCCTAGGGCATCAAATTGGCTAGGGCCGGCTCTGTGTGGCCCTCTCTACATTGTATCATTATTTCAGCTGCATTTCATTCCTTCACTGCCCTCCTCACAATAGCCAACTGTGCTGGATTTCTTGTTTTCATGGCTTATCCCCCTGCATGAAGATCTCCTGCTCCTCAGTTCTACAGTACCACTTACATTGTTCTGTGTTCAACTCTCAGGGGTAAATTTACTAAGATGGGAGTTCTATTTCAGATGGGATGTTGCCCATAACAACCAATCAGATTATACATCTCATTTATCTAGCACGTTCGAGAAGATAATACCTGGAATCTGATCAGTTGCTATGGGCAACGTCCCATTTTAAATAGAACCCCCATTCTTAGTAAATTTACCCCTCAGTAACTGTTCTAATCCTACATCTTTATGTTTCCAACTGCCATTTTCCAAGGTCCTATGTTTTGAAGATTTATCCATGATATTTGCTTATATTTTAATTAAACTTCAGGAGAAAGTTCTTTCGTCATGTGTGCGTACTAGGTCTAATGGTTGGAGCAAAAGCTGTCATCAGCCGCTAGGGTGTATAATAAAAGAATGCATCTTTCATCCATTTATCATATATTGGATTTGCAATGCAATCTGGGTGAAATATTAGCGCCCAAGTTTGCATTGTAGAATGCTATCACATCAGGGGAATGTATTACCCTGCACCCGCAGGGACAGGGACTCCGAAAGGGACTCAGGAGTAGATTTATCTTCATTCTTTATGGGGTAATGCGCTATCTGCACACGTTATGTGCCGCAGATAGCGCTTCCCTTGATGTATGATGCTGTAGAAGGACTATTGTAAGCTGGGGCGGTATCCTTTCGCAGTCTTTTTGGCGCCTCTATCTGTTAGATAGAGCCCCGATGAGCTACCTTACTTCTAAACATTCGAGGTGCCTGAACGTCAGTCTCTTCTAGCTTCACTCTCTTCGCCGCCTGGACCCGGCGCTGTGGCTGTCTTAGCAGTACCTCTTTTTTTTGTTTATTATTTCAAATAACTTTATAGAGTCATTTACTTAGAAAATCCCAAACTCCGCCATTACAGTTTGGGAAACTCTGAAACCAGGGCCGGATTAAGGCTGATGGAAGCCCAGGGCAACAGAGGTTGTAGGGGCCCCCACTATTGCTGGCAAAGCACCCCTCCCTGCAACAAACACACACACACCTGGATGTCCGGAGCGGAGCATCAGCAGGGACCATGGGCCGGAACACACAGACACTGACTCGCAAGATTTCCCTACATGATCTCGCTAGGCTGCCTGTGCAGGAGCTCCTTGACAGTCGCTGTTAATGAACAGCTGAGCTACCGGAAGGAGACTCCACCTAGTGAAAAACGCACTATGTGGGGGCCTCTAGTGTATGGGGCCCCTGGGACTGCGCCTATGTCGCTCCTCTCTTAATCCGGCCCTGTATGAAACTAACTGTGTTTAGGCTTACCATACTGTTCCTTTAAAACAGGACGCTCATGCATTGCACAGGTTCTGTGGTTGATTAAAACAAGGTGAAATATATGTTATGGTGAGAACTTACCGTTGATAACGGTATTTCTCCTAAGTCCACAGGATCCACAGGATAACATTGGGATATGATGAAGCGACAGCGGATTTGCACCAATCGGTCAAAGCCTTTCGGCCTCCCAGCATGCACCAGGCCCGTCCATATATTCCCGCCTCCTGGCTCAGGCAAATCAGTTGTATTCCAAAGCTCAAGGCAAGAGCGTCATAGATAGCCCTAATCAGGCGAGGAGAACACCCGAGACGGGCTAGTACAAAAAAACCTTTGAGGAGGGTGCTTCTTAAAGACAAAAGCATAACCTAGAGATACCGCTTTCTGCACCCAGGTATCTGTTGTAGACTGCTGCCAGATCTGCGCAAACTGAAGAAGTTGGCCCCCCACCCTGGGGTTCCCCAGGTGGAGGCCCGTACCATCAGGCTGATGGTTTATTATATGTTTTACCGCCCAGTCCTCTGGTAGCCCAATGCTTTTCAGTCTTACCAGACTTGTTGTATTGGGACTGCCTGCCATCATTTTTTCCTTTAGCTTTTCCTTGAGATCGAAAGGGCCGAAAAGCCGGAACTTTATGTTAGAAATTGTATGTGGAAGGAAACTTTATCTTCTTGGAGTCTGCTTCTGACTCCAAAATATCCGTCAATTCTTTACCAAAAAGAATATCTCCAGAAAAAGGCAAAGATTTCAAAATCTTCTTTGATTCTGAATCAGCTTTCCACGTACGTAGCCAAACTGCTTTGCAAGCAGCGATTGTTGAAGCTGATGCCCTGGAGGCAATAGTACCCATATCCAATGCTGCTTCTTCCAAGAACATTGCGGCCTGTTTTATATGTGCTATATGGGATATTTGTTCTCTAGATGCTATTGAAAAATCCCCCTCCAATGCATCAGCCCAGGCAGCCACTGCCTTTGCAATCCAAGCTGAAGCCATGGATGGCCTTATAACTACCCCAGACAGGTAAAAAAAAAAAATTTTAAAAACCATCCACTCTCCTATCCGTGACATCATTTAATGATATTGATGGCAAAGGTAATGTAGATTCACACTAATCTAATCACATGCGTAGCTACCTAAGGAGCCACCTCCCTTTTTAAAGAATCCCCAGCTGGAAGAGGATCATTGGAATTCCAATTCTTAGGAATTCTAAACTTATTATTGGGCGTAGCCCAATGCTCTTCCATGATTTCCATCAGCTGATCTGACCCTGGAAACTCAGTCTTAACTGTTTTGGGACATTTAAACACAGGTGCCTTGGATTTTAACACAGGCTTTGCTGAATCCTCTAAGGAAAGAATGGCTTTCGTTGCATTGATTAACTCAGCTATACCCACTGAGCTGCGACCTTCCTCCCCCTCTTCATATGCCGAGGCAGAGTTTATTGAGCTTTCATCCTCCGATGAATCTTCATCTGAAACATGTGTAGCCTGTGAGGATGAAGATTTACCGGACAGACTTACCACTCAGCTCGCGTGCCCGCTCTGTCAATTCGTCTGATCCGCAGCAGGATGAACCGACAGAGCGGGCACGCGAGCTGAGTGGTAAGTCTGTGCGGAGCCGCCAAGAGATCCCGCAGCCCTCCCGCACCTGTACCCATTATCATTACGGCCGCAACGAAAGTGCACTAGTACCTGCTTTCACTTGCAGAGGTACGGGACGCCGTCCTCTACTCTAAAGAGAGACATTTAAAGAACTTTCATAGTTCGGTCAGGACTAGGATTACCTTTATACCCATGAGCATCATAGACTCAAAAGAAAGCCTTCACTAGTCATTTTGTTTTAAATTTCCATTTTCGGTTCCATCATTCTGTGTGCCACTTCATTCATGTTATGTACCACAAGGAACCTACCATAAACATTAGTGGTACAAGGATAGCGCATTTGTAGGGAATTACTTGAAGTGCTCACCCTTGGAGTTAATTATTTATTACTGCTAGTATTCTAGTTTATATTTATTTTATTTTATTTTATTTTCCTTTTTCCCTTCACTGCATATTTGTGTGTTAATGCAATCATTATATTTTTAGGTCAATCTGAATCGCATTAAAACATATCATTGTGACCAATCATCACCCAGTGTACTTAATGAGACACCATTTATTACTTCATCTGCATAATCATTCAGAACTGTAGGGGATGAGTGCAGTTAGGTTATTAACCATTCGTTTCAATATAGTAAAGTCAGCAATCACACTAGCAGTTAGTCACGTTATACATTAGTATAATAAGCAATATGAGCACATCATCAACTACAACTACATTTCAAGTATGTAGTAGAACATATTACTGAATCATGTTTAAACAGATCTACCGTATTCAGACGCATAGCGAAAGAAACAACAGTAATAGTATACAGACTCATATGCACTAGGCACTTATCTAACTATTCGTACTCAAAAAGGTAGATAGAGACTTAGTGCTGTATTACCCGTACTCAGCAGAGTGGGATACAGGGAGACTCACCTCGCTTCCAGGACCGATCAATACATTAGCGAACGCTGAGTGGATCCAGACGCTACTAGTGTACACTGCTGCTCCATGAACCTATAGTGAACACAGACGCTCAGTATACACAGACACACCTGTCACACAACCGCCTATGCTACGACTGGGTCCCCTTCATGTACAGCGTCTTAGACGGAAGTGTGAAACAGTTCATGGCGGGAGACTCGGAGGCAACTGGTCATGAACTGGGGGGAGGGGCGACAAGGAGAGCGTCTGACTCCCCACTGCTCACATTAACCCTAGGGATCGCGGCCTCATACTATTCCTGGAGCATCTGATCCCTAAGGCCTAGCGCTGGTGGCAGCCGCGTCAGTGACTGTTTAGTAGTCTCCTCCCAAAACAGTGCGGCTGTGTCCGTATTCCCCTTCTAAGCGGAACCAATTCCTTATCTTCGCTCCGGCCACAGCCTGGTAACGTCTGCTGGACCTGCTAGTATATCTGACACAGATGCCCGCCGAAACAGCACTGTACTCGTGGGTAAGCGCTGTCGCGACCCAGCGGAGAGTTGTTGGAGCAACTCTTTCTAAGGTACGTATAAGACGCTTTTTAAAAAGATCACTCAAGAAAAAATAGTAAGACTATAAAAATAAAATAAGAAAGGTTAAGGCTTTTAAAAACCAGCAGCCCTCTGACCATAGTCCGGCTCCTACCACACCAAGCAAAAACTGATTTGCCTGAGCCAGGAGGCAGGGATATATGGACTGGCCTGTTGCATGCTGGGAGGCCGAAAAGCTTTGACCAATTGGTGAAAATCTGCTGTCGCTTCATCATATCCCAATGTTATCCTGTGGATAACCTGTGGACCCTGCCGGAGACATGCAGGCTTGAAGTCAGCCAGCCACAGAACCTGTGTAATTCATGAGTGTCCCGGATTAAAGGGATAGTATAGTAAGCCTAACTGTGCTCCCATATGTGACATATTCACGAAAATAATTTTTCACATACCTCTGTTGAGATTATAATCATTATAATGCCATAACAAATGGAGGGTGAGGATTAATTTCAGGTTGTTTAGTAAGCATTTTTATTCCATACCATTTTCCCCTTGTTCTCAAGGGCGTAGCTAGTAGCTACCATAGGTGCAGGCAGTGCAGCTGCTATGGGGTCCAGAGCTGAGAGGGGCCCACCTTCCCTGTCACAGTTACATGTGTTATACACATTTTTCGCCATTGAGTGGTATGTAGGGGTCCTTTAAAACTTTTTTCTTGGGGCCTGCAATATATCTAGGTATGCCCCTGGACCTGCTCATTGTAGTGTGGTATAAAATGAACTGGAGGGCATTTTTATGTTATATAAGATGAACCGGGGCACTGTAATGAGGCGCAATAAGAACGGTGAGCACTATATATCATAATGTGAATTGGGGATACTGTGCGGCATAATGTGTACTGGCAGCTCTGACATGTGACATAGGGTGAACTTAAGCCATACTTGCCTACCTGACCCTAGATTCATAAAAGAAACTAGGGCACTACTATGGGGCTTAACATTAAATAAGGCTCTACTATGGTTCAGAAAATGAACTAGGGCACTATTATAGGGCATAAAATTAACAACTGCTGCAGAGAAGAGTCTCTCTAGAAGCACTGGGACGGGGGCCCCTTCAAAATGTTGCTATGGGGCCCACAAAGTTCTGGCTACGCCCCTGTTCTAATTCTGGTCAGGAAATTATATATATTCAGTACAGTATGAGGTTATTAGACAATATTATTTGCACAGAATTAGCCGAAGCACATAACAAGACAGTATTATCATGACTATGAATGTCTGATATCAACAAGGGACTGAACAGCAGGTATGTAGCTGTCCTGATATCTGACCTGTGTGTCTCATCCTGTAACGGATGTTTGTCTTTGAATGCCACAGCTAATTCATCCCACCAGTGAAAATAAGATTTAGTGCAACTTAGTGGGTGCAACAGCTGCCTTCAATGGAACAAATCTATTATTTAGTGAGAGGCAGGGTGGTCCTGATTCTGCTAGCAGTAGATAATGAATGAGCCTTTATAATGTACAATAGGATCTCTCATTGGACCCTGGTTACCCTATCTCTCTCTGCCCTCCCAAAATTGTGCTTTCTTGGTGTCATATATTAATCTCTAATATCTACATTCTCCTTTCAGCTACCAAAGGCGTCTGATTTGATGCTATAATGGCATTCACCTGTTAGTGTTGTGTTGTAGCTTTGTATATAAAAGTAACCAGCAAAAGGTTCTGAACGTCTGTCTTTGGCCAGGATGGGGGAAGATAATGTACAGTAGATTATATTTATAATAGGATGTTCCTCTCTAGCTGCACACACATGCTGTGATCTGGCAGCTAACGCTCGGCAATTGGCTGATATACACAGTGCTCCAAAACTGACCACAGATGCCAGATAATGATCCTATTAAAATCAATAAGGTCATTTTTGGGCATGGTATACGTATATCCAGGCTCGGAATATGATCTTGCTGCTGAAACCACAGAAACTACAGTACTTTATAATTAGGCTTACCATACTATCCCTCTAAACCAGGACAATCATGAATTACACAGGTTTTGTGGCTGATTAATTTAAAACCAGGTGAAATGCAGGCTTGAAGTCAGACGGCTACAGATCCTATGTAATTAATGATTGTCCCAGTTTAAAGCAATAGTACGGCAATCCTATGTAAAATACGGTGTGTCACTAATATGATTTGTATTGTAGGTCATAAGGAGAGGGGGCACAGTAAATTACTGTATATCAGATAAAAATAGCCCACTTCTGCACTTTAGCTCTCTCCAAAGCCTGATACTTAGGGAGCACAGTAAATTATATTAGATAAATATACCCAACTTCTGCACTTAATCTCTCTCCAAAGCCTGATAAATCTCCACCATATATGTGAAGAATGACAATATGAGGGCTGTCAAGATGCACAGTTTGCCAACTATAATGATTGTGGTAAAACAGTTCCACTTTAAGAGGATTAGCCCCTCTCCCCCGCTTCCCCTCCCTCTATCCTCGATAAATATAATTTTGCCCTTGTTAAGGGCCCTACACACTGGCCGATTGGCCGCCGAGGTGCCCGACGGCCGATACGGCCGACGGGAGGCCCGGCGGCAGGGGGAGGGGTGACGGGGGGAGTGAAGTTTCTACACTCCCCGTCACCCGGCCCTATAGCGCTGCATGCTGATTAGAGATGACCAGGTTCGGTTCGTTGAGATCCGAACCCCCCCGAACTTCACCTATTTTACACGGTTCCGAGGCAGCCTCGGATCTACCCGCCTTGCTCGGTTAACCCGAGCGCGCCCGAACGTCATCATCCCGCTGTCGTATTCTCGAGAGATTCGTATTGAATATAAAGAGCCGCACGTCGCCGCCATTTTCACTCGTGCATTGGAGATGATAGCGAGAGGACGTGGCTGCGTTCTCTCAGTTTCTGTGTTCAGTGTGCTGCAAATATCTGTGCTCAGTGTGCTGCAAATATCTGTGCTCAGTGTGCTGCAAATATCTGTGCTTAGTGTGCTGCAAATATCTACGTTCTCTGCCTGAAAATTAGAGATGAGCGCCTGAAATTTTTCGGGTTTTGTGTTTTGGTTTTGGGTTCGGTTCCGCGGCCGTGTTTTGGGTTCGAACGCGTTTTGGCAAAACCTCACCGAATTTTTTTTGTCGGATTCGGGTGTGTTTTGGATTCGGGTGTTTTTTTTCAAAAAAACACTAAAAAACAGCTTAAATCATAGAATTTGGGGGTCATTTTGATACCAAAGTATTATTAACCTCAAAAACCATAATTTACACTCATTTTCAGTCTATTCTGAATACCTCACACCTCACAATATTATTTTTAGTCCTAAAATTTGCACCGAGGTCGCTGTGTGAGTAAGATAAGCGACCCTAGTGGCCGACACAAACACCGGGCCCATCTAGGAGTGGCACTGCAGTGTCACGCAGGATGTCCCTTCCAAAAAACCCTCCCCAAACAGCACATGACGCAAAGAAAAAAAGAGGCGCAATGAGGTAGCTGTGTGAGTAAGATTAGCGACCCTAGTGGCCGACACAAACACCGGGCCCATCTAGGAGTGGCACTGCAGTGTCACGCAGGATGTCCCTTCCAAAAAACCCTCTCCAAACAGCACATGACGCAAAGAAAAAAAGAGGCGCAATGAGGTAGCTGTGTGAGTAAGATTAGCGACCCTAGTGGCCGACACAAACACCGGGCCCATCTAGGAGTGGCACTGCAGTGTCACGCAGGATGGCCCTTCCAAAAAACCCTCCCCAAACAGCACATGACGCAAAGAAAAAAAGAGGCGCAATGAGGTAGCTGTGTGAGTAAGATTAGCGACCCTAGTGGCCGACACAAACACCGGGCCCATCTAGGAGTGGCACTGCAGTGTCACGCAGGATGTCCCTTCCAAAAAACCCTCCCCAAACAGCACATGACGCAAAGAAAAAAAGAGGCGCAATGAGGTAGCTGTGTGAGTAAGATTAGCGACCCTAGTGGCCGACACAAACACCGGGCCCATCTAGGAGTGGCACTGCAGTGTCACGCAGGATGTCCCTTCCAAAAAACCCTCCCCAAACAGCACATGACGCAAAGAAAAAAAGAGGCGCAATGAGGTAGCTGTGTGAGTAAGATTAGCGACCCTAGTGGCCGACACAAACACCGGGCCCATCTAGGAGTGGCACTGCAGTGTCACGCAGGATGGCCCTTCCAAAAAACCCTCCCCAAACAGCACATGACGCAAAGAAAAAAAGAGGCGCAATGAGGTAGCTGTGTGAGTAAGATTAGCGACCCTAGTGGCCGACACAAACACCGGGCCCATCTAGGAGTGGCACTGCAGTGTCACGCAGGATGTCCCTTCCAAAAAACCCTCCCCAATCAGCACATGATGCAAAGAAAAAGAAAAGAAAAAAGAGGTGCAAGATGGAATTGTCCTTGGGCCCTCCCACCCACCCTTATGTTGTATAAACAAAACAGGACATGCACACTTTAACCAACCCATCATTTCAGTGACAGGGTCTGCCACACGACTGTGACTGATATGACGGGTTGGTTTGGACCCCCCCCAAAAAAGAAGCAATTAATCTCTCCTTGCACAAACTGGCTCTACAGAGGCAAGATGTCCACCTCATCTTCACCCTCCGATATATCACCGTGTACATCCCCCTCCTCACAGATTATCAATTCGTCCCCACTGGAATCCACCATCTCAGCTCCCTGTGTACTTTGTGGAGGCAATTGCTGCTGGTCAATGTCTCCGCGGAGGAATTGATTATAATTCATTTTAATGAACATCATCTTCTCCACATTTTCTGGATGTAACCTCGTACGCCGATTGCTGACAAGGTGAGCGGCGGCACTAAACACTCTTTCGGAGTACACACTTGTGGGAGGGCAACTTAGGTAGAATAAAGCCAGTTTGTGCAAGGGCCTCCAAATTGCCTCTTTTTCCTGCCAGTATAAGTACGGACTGTGTGACGTGCCTACTTGGATGCGGTCACTCATATAATCCTCCACCATTCTATCAATGTTGAGAGAATCATATGCAGTGACAGTAGACGACATGTCCGTAATCGTTGTCAGGTCCTTCAGTCCGGACCAGATGTCAGCATCAGCAGTCGCTCCAGACTGCCCTGCATCACCGCCAGCGGGTGGGCTCGGAATTCTGAGCCTTTTCCTCGCACCCCCAGTTGCGGGAGAATGTGAAGGAGGAGATGTTGACAGGTCGCGTTCCGCTTGACTTGACAATTTTGTCACCAGCAGGTCTTTCAACCCCAGCAGACCTGTGTCTGCCGGAAAGAGAGATCCAAGGTAGGCTTTAAATCTAGGATCGAGCACGGTGGCCAAAATGTAGTGCTCTGATTTCAACAGATTGACCACCCGTGAATCCTTGTTAAGCGAATTAAGGGCTGCATCCACAAGTCCCACATGCCTAGCGGAATCGCTCCCTTTTAGCTCCTTCTTCAATGCCTCCAGCTTCTTCTGCAAAAGCCTGATGAGGGGAATGACCTGACTCAGGCTGGCAGTGTCTGAACTGACTTCACGTGTGGCAAGTTCAAAGGGCATCAGAACCTTGCACAACGTTGAAATCATTCTCCACTGCACTTGAGACAGGTGCATTCCACCTACTATATCGTGCTCAATTGTATAGGCTTGAATGGCCTTTTGCTGCTCCTCCAACCTCTGAAGCATATAGAGGGTTGAATTCCACCTCGTTACCACTTCTTGCTTCAGATGATGGCAGGGCAGGTTCAGTAGTTTTTGGTGGTGCTCCAGTTTTCTGTACGTGGTGCCTGTACGCCGAAAGTGTCCCGCAATTCTTCTGGCCACCGACAGCATCTCTTGCACGCCCCTGTCGTTTTTTAAAAAATTCTGCACCACCAAATTCAAGGTATGTGCAAAACATGGGACGTGCTGGAATTGGCCCAGATTTAATGCACACACAATATTGCTGGCGTTGTCCGATGCCACAAATCCACAGGAGAGTCCAATTGGGGTAAGCCATTCCGCGATGATCTTCCTCAGTTGCCGTAAGAGGTTTTCAGCTGTGTGCGTATTCTGGAAAGCGGTGATACAAAGCGTAGCCTGCCTAGGAAAGAGTTGGCGTTTGCGAGATGCTGCTACTGGTGCCGCCGCTGCTGTTCTTGCGGCGGGAGTCCATACATCTACCCAGTGGGCTGTCACAGTCATATAGTCCTGACCCTGCCCTGCTCCACTTGTCCACATGTCCGTGGTTAAGTGGACATTGGGTACAGCTGCATTTTTTAGGACACTGGTGACTCTTTTTCTGAGGTCTGTGTACATTTTCGGTATCGCCTGCCTAGAGAAATGGAACCTAGATGGTATTTGGTACCGGGGACACAGTACCTCCAACAAGTCTCTAGTTGGCTCTGCAGTAATGATGGATACCGGAACCACGTTTCTCACCACCCAGGATGCCAAGGCCTCAGTTATCCGCTTTGCAGTAGGATGACTGCTGTGATATTTCATCTTCCTCGCAAAGGACTGTTGAACAGTCAATTGCTTACTGGAAGTAGTACAAGTGGGCTTACGACTTCCCCTCTGGGATGACCATCGACTCCCAGCGGCAACAACAGCAGCGCCAGCAGCAGTAGGCGTTACACGCAAGGATGCATCGGAGGAATCCCAGGCAGGAGAGGACTCGTCAGAATTGCCAGTGACATGGCCTGCAGGACTATTGGCATTCCTGGGGAAGGAGGAAATTGACACTGAGGGAGTTGGTGGGGTGGTTTGCGTGAGCTTGGTTACAAGAGGAAGGGATTTACTGGTCAGTGGACTGCTTCCGCTGTCACCCAAAGTTTTTGAACTTGTCACTGACTTATTATGAATGCGCTGCAGGTGACGTATAAGGGAGGATGTTCCGAGGTGGTTAACGTCCTTACCCCTACTTATTACAGCTTGACAAAGGGAACACACGGCTTGACACCTGTTGTCCGCATTTCTGGTGAAATACCTCCACACCGAAGAGCTGATTTTTTTGGTATTTTCACCTGGCATGTCAACGGCCATATTCCTCCCACGGACAACAGGTGTCTCCCCGGGTGCCTGACTTAAACAAACCACCTCACCATCAGAATCCTCCTGGTCAATTTCCTCCCCAGCGCCAGCAACACCCATATCCTCCTCATCCTGGTGTACTTCAACACTGACATCTTCAATCTGACTATCAGGAACTGGACTGCGGGTGCTCCTTCCAGCACTTGCAGGGGGCGTGCAAATGGTGGAAGGCGCATGCTCTTCACGTCCAGTGTTGGGAAGGTCAGGCATCGCAACCGACACAATTGGACTCTCCTTGTGGATTTGGGATTTCAAAGAACGCACAGTTCTTTGCGGTGCTTTGCCTTTTGCCAGCTTGAGTCTTTTCAGTTTTCTAGCGAGAGGCTGAGTGCTTCCATCCTCATGTGAAGCTGAACCACTAGCCATGAACATAGGCCAGGGCCTCAGCCGTTCCTTGCCACTCCGTGTGGTAAATGGCATATTGGCAAGTTTACGCTTCTCCTCCGACAATTTTATTTTAGGTTTTGGAGTCCTTTTTTTACTGATATTTGGTGTTTTGGTTTTGACATGCTCTGTACTATGCCATTGGGCATCGGCCTTGGCAGACGACGTTGCTGGCATTTCATCGTCTCGGCCATGACTAGTGGCAGCAGCTTCAGCACGAGGTGGAAGTGGATCTTGATCTTTCCCTAATTTTGGAACCTCAACATTTTTGTTCTCCATATTTTAATAGGCACAACTAAAAGGCACCTCAGGTAAACAATGGAGATGGATGGATTGGATACTAGTATACAATTATGGACGGGCTGCCGAGTGCCGACACAGAGGTAGCCACAGCCGTGAACTACCGCACTGTACTGTGTCTGCTGCTAATATAGACTGGTTGATAAAGAGATAGTATACTCGTAACTAGTATGTATGTATAAAGAAAGAAAAAAAAACCACGGTTAGGTGGTATATACAATTATGGACGGGCTGCCGAGTGCCGACACAGAGGTAGCCACAGCCGTGAACTACCGCACTGTACTGTGTCTGCTGCTAATATAGACTGGTTGATAAAGAGATAGTATACTCGTAACTAGTATGTATGTATAAAGAAAGAAAAAAAAACCACGGTTAGGTGGTATATACAATTATGGACGGGCTGCCGAGTGCCGACACAGAGGTAGCCACAGCCGTGAACTACCGCACTGTACTGTGTCTGCTGCTAATATAGACTGGTTGATAAAGAGATAGTATACTCGTAACTAGTATGTATGTATAAAGAAAGGAAAAAAAACCACGGTTAGGTGGTATATACAATTATGGACGGGCTGCCGAGTGCCGACACAGAGGTAGCCACAGCCGTGAACTACCGCACTGTACTGTGTCTGCTGCTAATATATAGACTGGTTGATAAAGAGATAGTATACTCGTAACTAGTATGTATGTATAAAGAAAGAAAAAAAAAACACGGTTAGGTGGTATATACAATTATGGACGGGCTGCCGAGTGCCGACACAGAGGTAGCCACAGCCGTGAACTACCGCACTGTACTGTGTCTGCTGCTAATATATAGACTGGTTGATAAAGAGATAGTATACTCGTAACTAGTATGTATGTATAAAGAAAGAAAAAAAAACCACGGTTAGGTGGTATATACAATTATGGACGGGCTGCCGAGTGCCGACACAGAGGTAGCCACAGCCGTGAACTACCGCACTGTACTGTGTCTGCTGCTAATATATAGACTGGTTGATAAAGAGATAGTATACTCGTAACTAGTATGTATGTATAAAGAAAGAAAAAAAAACCACGGTTAGGTGGTATATACAATTATGGACGGGCTGCCGAGTGCCGACACAGAGGTAGCCACAGCCGTGAACTACCGCACTGTACTGTGTCTGCTGCTAATATATAGACTGGTTGATAAAGAGATAGTATACTCGTAACTAGTATGTATGTATAAAGAAAGAAAAAAAAACCACTGTTAGGTGGTATATACAATTATGGACGGGCTGCCGAGTGCCGACACAGAGGTAGCCACAGCCGTGAACTACCGCACTGTACTGTGTCTGCTGCTAATATATAGACTGGTTGATAAAGAGATAGTATACTCGTAACTAGTATGTATGTATAAAGAAAGAAAAAAAAACCACGGTTAGGTGGTATATACAATTATGGACGGGCTGCCGAGTGCCGACACAGAGGTAGCCACAGCCGTGAACTACCGCACTGTACTGTGTCTGCTGCTAATATAGACTGGTTGATAAAGAGATAGTATACTCGTAACTAGTATGTATGTATAAAGAATGAAAAAAAAACCACGGTTAGGTGGTATATACAATTATGGACGGGCTGCCGAGTGCCGACACAGAGGTAGCCACAGCCGTGAACTACCGCACTGTACTGTGTCTGCTGCTAATATAGACTGGTTGATAAAGAGATAGTATACTCGTAACTAGTATGTATGTATAAAGAAAGAAAAAAAAACCACGGTTAGGTGGTATATACAATTATGGACGGGCTGCCGAGTGCCGACACAGAGGTAGCCACAGCCGTGAACTACCGCACTGTACTGTGTCTGCTGCTAATATAGACTGGTTGATAAAGAGATAGTATACTACTAATATTATATACTGGTGGTCAGGTCACTGGTCACTAGTCACACTGGCAGTGGCACTCCTGCAGCAAAAGTGTGCACTGTTTAATTTTAATATAATATTATGTACTCCTGGCTCCTGCTATAACCTATAACTGGCACTGCAGTAGTGCTCCCCAGTCTCCCCCACAATTATAAGCTGTGTGAGCTGAGCAGTCAGACAGATATATAATATATATATAGATGATGCAGCACACTGGCCTGAGCCTGAGCAGTGCACACAGATATGGTATGTGACTGACTGAGTCACTGTGTGTATCGCTTTTTTCAGGCAGAGAACGGATATATTAAATAAACTGCACTGTGTGTCTGGTGGTCACTCACTATATAATATATTATGTACTCCTGGCTCCTGCTATAACCTATAACTGGCACTGCAGTAGTGCTCCCCAGTCTCCCCCACAATTATAAGCTGTGTGAGCTGAGCAGTCAGACAGATATATAATATTATATATAGATAGATAATAGATGATGCAGCACACTGGCCTGAGCCTGAGCAGTGCACACAGATATGGTATGTGACTGAGTCACTGTGTGCTGTGTATCGCTTTTTTCAGGCAGAGAACGGATTATAAATAAAAGTGGTG
The DNA here is from genome assembly GCF_028390025.1 of Pseudophryne corroboree. Taxonomy (NCBI): domain Eukaryota; kingdom Metazoa; phylum Chordata; class Amphibia; order Anura; family Myobatrachidae; genus Pseudophryne; species Pseudophryne corroboree. The sequence goes on from NC_086451.1 coordinate 406,769,546, forward strand.
GTCACTGGTCACTATCAGCAAAACTCTGCACTGTACACTACTGAGTACTCCTAATGCTCCCCAAAATTAGTAAATCAAGTGTCTCTCTAATCTATTCTAATTCTAAACGGAGAGGACGCCAGCCACGTCCTCTCCCTATCAATCTCAATGCACGTGTGAAAATGGCGGCGACGCGCGGCTCCTTATATAGAATCCGAGTCTCGCGAGAATCCGACAGCGTCATGATGACGTTCGGGCGCGCTCGGGTTAACCGAGCAAGGCGGGAAGATCCGAGTCGCTCGGACCCGTGAAAAAAAACATGAAGTTCTGGCGAGTTCGGATTCAGAGAAACCGAACCCGCTCATCTCTACTGAAAATGCTCCATATCTGTGCTGCATTGTAGTATATAGTAGGAGGACAGTGCAGAATTTTGCTGACCACCAGTATATATATATAGCAGTACAGTACATTAGTCCATTGCTCTACCTCTGTGTCGTCAAGGATACTATCCATCCATATCTGTGCTGCATTGTAGTTGTGCGCAGTATATAGTAGGAGGACAATGCAGAATTTTGCTGACCACCAGTATATATATAGCAGTACGGTACAGTAGTCCATTGCTCTACCTCTGTGTCGTCAAGTATACTATCCATCCATATCTGTGCTGCATTGTAGTTATGCGCAGTATATAGTAGGAGGACAGTGCAGAATTTTGCTGTCCACCAGTATATATATATAGCAGTACGGTACAGTAGTCCATTGCTCTACCTCTGTGTCGTCAAGTATACTACCCATCCATATCTGTGCTGCATTGTAGTTGTGCGCAGTATATAGTAGGAGGACAGTGCAGAATTTTGCTGACCACTAGTATATATATATATATATATATATATATATATATTTATCTCTGCATCATGTGCTGTTTGGGGACTATTTTTTAAGTGCCATCCTGTCTGACACTGCAGTGCCACTCCTAGATGGGCCAGGTGTTTGTGTCGGCCACTTGGGTCACTTAGCTTAGCCATCCAGCGACCTTGGTGCACCTCTTTTTTTCTTTGCATCATGTGCTGTTTGGGGACTATTTTTTTAAGTGCCATCCTGTCTGACACTGCAGTGCCACTCCTAGATGGGCCAGGTGTTTGTGTCGGCCACTTGGGTCACTTAGCTTAGCCATCCAGCGACCTTGGTGCACCTCTTTTTTTTTTTTGCATCATGTGCTGTTTGGGGACTATTTTTTTAAGTGCCATCCTGTCTGACACTGCAGTGCCACTCCTAGATGGGCCAGGTGTTTGTGCCGCCCACTTGGGTTGCTTAGATTAGTCATCCAGCGACCTCGGTGCAAATTTTAGGACTAAAAATTATATTGTGAGGTGTTCAGAATAGACTGGAAATGAGTGGAAATTATGGTTATTGAGGTTAATAATACTATGGGATCAAAATGACCCCCAAATTCTATGATTTAAGCTGTTTTTGAGGTTTTTTTTTTTTAAATACCCTCGAATCCAAAACACACCCGAATCCGACAAAAAAATTTCAGGGAGGTTTTGCCAAAACGCGTCGGAATCCAATACACGGCCGCGGAACCGAATCCAAAACCAAAACACAAAACCCGAAAAATGTCCGGTGCACATCACTAATGCTGATATGGCCGCGCTTCGTTCATTGTTGGTGCATACACATTGAAAGATATGAACGAGATCGTTTATATCTTTCAGTGTAATTGGCCAGTGTGTAGGGCCCATAACTCTATGAGATATGTGACACTGAATCCAACTAGATTCTTCAGTTTCCACACATGCCAGCCACTGAACCACGGGCAGCTGCAAGCAGCATTAAAGGGAAGAGTTTGGGGAAGGCAAGGGGGCTGCCCCTGGGTATGTGGCACAACCCCAAACGCGACGTGGCCATTCCACAGTTTAATGTGACCACTCCCAACTCCTCATACACACACGCTTTCTGGAAGACAGAGGAGTCTTCACATCTCTGGGAGGGAAGACCAATCTATTCACTTCACAGCTCCACATCTTAATCAACACTTTTGTCTGCTTAAAATTGGTAGTGGCATAAAGACCAGTGAGGCAGGTGAGGCAGAGCCTTTCCTGTTATACTAACATTTGCGTCAGAGTTTTCACTATATAAAGTATATGAAAAATACAAAGAATATGATAGAAATATCTTCTTTGTATTATTCCAATCATTTTTATAGTCAAAACTCTGGAGTAAAAAGTCTAACTGGCGAGGCAGTGCCTCCCTTGTCTATCTTTTCTGTGAATCTCTGATCGAAACTCACCAAATTTCTAGGAGTTTATACTGCTGTACCTGTGTATAGTGCCCACATGAACCATTGGGCTCATATATTGTGTGTAAGTCTGGCTCTGGTAGTAGCCAGTGCCTCCTCAACCATTTACCTCACCGCACGTCCCTGATAAAGAAAGAGCTGTAACTAGAAATTTGACACCTCCTTGCCCTCATGTTCAATCAAATAAATCTGAAATACTAATTTCCCTGTGTTCCTTTTCAGCTTTGCATCATGTGTGGCTGCCTCACGGTCCTAGTTACATTCCTGCATAAAGTGTACTCTGTAGGGGGGGAATTAGGAGATTTTCTGGCACAACCCGGATGAAAGAGATATGCTGCGCGTTTCATCCATGTACAGGAAGCAGACTCACCAGGGATGAATTACCAACCAGTGCAAACAGTCTACACTTCCATTATTCTGCACCTTTTAAAACAGCACGACACCACTGATCCAGCATAAGTGGAACTACAGTAACCTGCATTTTTCAAATCAGGTTATTTGTCTGTTACATCTGTGATCGCCTCTCACTGACACCCAAATTTTATTACTGTAGCTTGCAATTTGATGGTCATTATGTTAATAATGATTTGTCCCATTAAGTGTCTGCGAGGCCTAACTTCTTTCCTATGATCTCATGGTGAAAAAACAAAAAGTTGGCCAAATCATCTGCCTACTTGGGTAACGTGCTATTTTGCTGAACTTCTTTCATAGCTGTCAGTGAAAGCATTACATGCCTATATACAAGGATCGCCTCATGCAATTACTATGTGGGCGTGGTCTGTCTAATGTCTATAAAAGTAATCATGAATTTTGGAAACATTAGAAAAATACAAGACATTTATATAACAGTTGTTACAAACAAAAGTTTAACATGCAAAATAATTAATCCATGCTAGAATTGTGCATGTTTTGGGGGCTATATATATATATTAAAGCAGACAACAAATATACCCTTCCTGCGCTAAAGTTCAGCAGCACTACTGAAAGATCCCCTGTCGGTAGGTTCTTAGAAATAGAAACAAAAACAACAAGTACAGAGTGCGCTTAATAATTACACTGGTTAAAAATTGATCAACTCCAGATTCGAGGGCGGGACTTCTCTTGAGTTCTTTTTCCCTTAGGGAATTCCTAATTGAGGCCTATAGAGAAACCCTCTCACCAAAGAAATCACCCGACAAAAAATTCACAGTTTAGTTACAGGAATTCTTTATAAAAAATAAACTTTAATCCATAGTCATAAAATTGACATGATATAAAACATCATAAGACAACAATTATTTGGACACACACCAAGATGCTTTAGATGTTACCAGGTAATCCTCCTCACCTTAACGGTGTGAGCTCTTGGAGGAATACTCAAAGCAAAGGGATAGTATACAATAATTGATAAATCCTACGCGTTTCATCCACTCGGACTTCGTCAGGGGTAAAATATGTCTGGGTGAAAAAAATGGAAAAGAATGGTTTAGGGAATGGAAAGGTGTATGGATAAATTCCATTAAAGGGAGGTATGATATAGTATTAGTACCTACCTAAAATAGTAATGTGTTAAAATCCACAAGGAATAATTTGTACTGTAAACTTGGTCTACTGGAATCCAGTATGTCACATAAGGGATTGGATCTAATTAAGTAGATACTTTATTAGACACTTCATTTATAATGAACCAAAATCTAAGAAATTGAAAAAAATGAATGGTACTAACCCAAAAATATAAGATGTAATAAGTTCCACTAGGAATATTATGTAGACGTAATCTGATGGAATTCAATGTATATCACAGAAATTTTTGAATCTGGTAGAAATATAGTAAACACTTTATTTATATGGGGCCAAATATATATAGATATATATGTATATATACACAATAACTAATACTGACCCGAAAAGTGGATATAATTCACATTTGAGACAATAGGGCCATTAGCTGATTGCAACCCTGGGACATAAAATGGACAATGCGCCACCTGTAATGGGAGGAAGTGCCTCTTAATTATAGGGCATATACACATGAAAAAGACAAAAAGAATTGAATTTGATTATACCATTTAAAGGAATGGAAGATCCATAATGGCTGGCAGCAACCAGAACCAAAGGATTAAAAACCAAAAAAATAGAGTCTGGAACCTCTTCCTGACTGTAACGAAGGGGCAATTGCATAAGATTTACCAAAAAAATATTATAATGCGTACGGTTTATCAGTATATTGTACAAATGATACAAATTTAGACAAAATGTGTACATACCACGGCTTGATAAGCTGAATTGTATACAGGACCAGTGGTATAGAATAACAATCCAGTGATTAGCACCTTAAATAATAAAAATTAACCTTAGCAATTACGTCTTATTTCAAATAGACATCAAACCACAAAAATCGGACAATATTCCTTCTATGATTTCGTAATCCTGTCATAAATTTATCAAAATTCATTCACAGCTCATAGAGCTACATAATGGTAGTAATATTAATTACAACAAAAATGGATAACAATATTTCTTTTAGCAGTGAATAATTTGTTCACAGTTCATGGAATTACATATTTCATTAGTACAGAGCAACTTAAGTTTTCTATCAGTGGTTATTCATGATAAAAAATAACCATAAGTGAGATTGAACTAAATGCAATCAAACAATGCAATAAGCAGACTTACTTGGATATAGTTATAATTCGGCACACCAACTGAGTATGTGTTTGCAGCATCCAGGAAGGGAGATATATATATATATATATATATATATATATATATATATATATTGGTGGTAATGGGACCCTGAAAAGTATCATGACCTACTGATGCATATTGATTTTCTGGAGATATGAAGCAAAAACCTTTGCCAGCGCAGTAGCTCTGATAGGAGCCTGTCCCAGCGAAGAGGCTGGCAGCAAAGTGATAATGATAGCAATACCTTTACTGCTGGCCAGGACACAGTGCATGCACATAAGAAAAATGTAATCACTGGGAGGAGGGGGATCATGAAGATCTGTCTCTGGTGATGTTCTCCCCATAGGGACAGAAGGGCTTTCTTCATCTCAAGATGGCATTAGCAAATGGGCAGACACATATCTAGGAGGGTGAGGGGGTGTGGACCACACCCGGGTGTCACCCTTCCAGGAGGTGACACCAAAATGTTGGTGGTGGGTGGGAGTTATTAACCACATCTGGTGTCACAATCCACTGCAAACGAGACCAAGGTTTAAAAACAGGGGCGCTTTAAGAGAGGAGGAGGCTTGTGTGCTGCTGCCTCCTCCATACGGGCCTTCTCCTCTCTGCCGGCAGTGCTGGAGAGTCTGAGCACTATAGGGCCCAGACACTACTACGCATGCAACAACAAGAGAGGCTGCGCTGTGTGTCAGTAGTTAAGTACAAAAAGAGCAAACGTGTACTATAAAGGTATTAAATTTATTAAAAATGACATGTGGTTAATAAAACAAACTTAAAATAAAAGCACACCTGTATCTGTCTCAAAGGTATATGGAGTAGTGATAACTGGTATATGGTATATGGCAATAAAGGTCCAATATAAAGTTCAGAAAAAAGAAACTCAATGCGGTGCAGTCCCAGAGAAATGGTTACCTCGTATATGTCACCCGGCAGATGGTGATGTGTGTGTATAGTACCTCTCCGATTGGGCTGGTATAAATTTCGGCCGAGCGTCCCCGGCCAAAACAATCCTGCTTTGCCCAAATTGTTGCACAGCGGAGGGACGATATCTAGTAGACAGCCTGTCAGTAGTCACTCGTCGCGGTGAGGAGATGGTATAAGCTTGCGGCTGGATGGAAGCAAAGTCCGGTAATGCTCACCAGTTGCAGTGGTGAGATGGACGGCAGCCTGTACGGTGACGAGCCGGTAATAGGCTGAAATTGGAAACCAAGGAGGGTTTGCACGGCAGTGTAACACCTTGGACCAGGTGTGCTAGTTTGGAGGCGGAGTCCTGACGCGTTTCGTCACGATCACGTGACTTTTTCAAAGGTATGATCCTGCCTCCACATTTACCAGTATTTAAAGCCTGAGCTACTGATGACATGCAGATGTCAGTGATTAACAATTAAGGCAACTGCCCTATGAAACACATTACATACACGTTCGCTCTCAAAATAACACAGTTTAAAAAACACATTGTTATAGAAAACAATCGAAGCATATGGCAGAATTGACCCGTGAACAGAAACAATATAAATCCACAGATTAAACCTCTGCATAGGGATTGCAATGTTGTGCAGAAGGTTTTCTAATGGACAATTACTACAATGAGAAGCAGGAGCTAATTAGCCGTCACCTGTGATGACATTTAAACATAGTTTACTTATTTGATGTTGACAATCTACTATAGTTCTGAGCAGAGGACATATATTATCTAATAGAATAGGATAGAATAAAATAAAGCAGACGATGAAACATAGTTTCAAAAATAATAATAATAAATCAAGAGTAAAAATAAAAAAAATAAAAAAAATAAAGAATAAATGAATAAATGATTAAACTGTATCTATCTGACCATCATGGATTCGAACTGGGGTCTGTGGAGGGATGCTATTCAGTGATCTAACTCAGTGTGCCACTGGCCCTGCTGTGTGTGGAAGAGATTCAGACCTGTATTTGTAAGCTGACAGACACTCGGAAGTACATGTAGAACTTGATATTTAATATTATCTCCATAGCTAAAATAAAATAAATATAGGAAAAAAGAAGAAAGAGAGACACAAAAAGTGGTCAAAGTAAAACAAACGTCAGGATGAAGGTCATGAGTAACCTATATTCTTGTTAGCTCATAACGTCATGAGTCCTTATGTCGCTCGTGTATAAACGTGAGGAATAAAATAAATTTATTCTCTATTGACTGCGCACTGGTGACTGCCATGAGTTCGTATCCCACGTCCAACTGAGGCACCAAATAGTGTCTCAACCCGACGTGCCACTGACCTCACTACAACACACCATAGCTGCAAGAAGACTATTCATTATGGGTAATCTTAAAATTTCACAAAAAAAAAAAAAAACTTAGAGAAAATATCAAAATATAGTACCCATCTATGACCTTCATTAATAGAGATTGTGTAAAGGGTTTAAAGCAGAAAGAAACTGGGTACCCGAAACATCTATAGCATGATTTTTTTGATTAATAAATATTGACTTTTCTCATCCTAGGTCGAATTCAATGCATTCATTAAGGCCCTCCGGCATTAGGGTCCTCAACTTGTGGATCCAGTAGTTCTCCCTCAGGCATAACTTTCTATATCTATCTCCTTCGCGTGCTGTCGGTGGTATTGTCTCAATACCAATTAATTTTATATCTTCTGGATTTTTTTGGTGTTTGTCTGAAAAATGTCTAGAGACGCTATGGAACACAAAACCTTTTTGAATATTGCGTCTGTGTTCAAGAAACCTAGTTCTTAATTTTCGTGTCGTCCTACCCACATAGATAAGACCACAATTGCAGCTCAATAGATATATCACAAAAGAACTGTTACAATTGATATGTGAGCATGCGCAGATCATCGGGAAAATGGTGCAACGGCCAATGATTTCTCTACTGCGCATGCACAGAACTCCGTGAAAATGGCCGCTGCTCTGTTTTCACGGTAATTCCACAGCACTGCTGACATCCATCGGCGGAGGACTTCGGAGGGGTAAGTATTAAAAAAATGCTAAGCTTGGTATAGTAAGTTGGTCCAAACTGAAGTCCTCATTGAAAATAATGGGGACTTTGTCTACAGTCTTAGTTAGCCTAACCATGGCAGTGCTGTAGACAGAAATTTGAGAGCCCCATAGCAACATTTTGAAAGGGCCCCTGTCCAAATGTTTCTATAGAGACACCTCTCCTCAGTAGGTGCTAAGTTTATGCCCCATAGTAGTTCCCTAGCTCGATTTCTGAACTGTAGTAATGCTTTAGTTAATGTTGTGTCCCATAGTGGTATCCTACTTTATTTTATGAACTCTAGCACTCCCTCCAACTGTACCATTTTAGCCAATACACTACCGTTTATTCATGGTCTGTACCGGGTCATGGGTGAGGCGTCCAGACTTCTTAGCAGCGCTGTGTGGACATGGACTCCCGCTGCGCTACTCAGTGACAGCAGCTCCGCATAGTCCTTCCGTGGCTGTCTGCTGTGTGTGCGCTGTGTGGCACTGATGTAATGACGCCATCACGCTAGTGCCAGTGCAGAGGATCTAGCGCTGGCTGATTACTGTTTTCCTGTGAGTATGTACAATTTTAACTTAAGTTGATTTCTACATATTACTGGGGGCTGGAGGTCAGCTGGCACTGACAGGGTACTGTTGCTATGCAGCAGTAAACTAGTCTGGCCTCCAGCCCCAGGTGATATATAGAGATCAACTTCAAATTGTACACACTAACAGAATAACAGTAAATAGCTAGCGCCAACTGCCTGCAGCCCCAATATACAGTCCCCCATGACCACGCCCCCTTTATCTGTGGCCGCGACCCTTGTATTGTTTTTTGAATGTGAAATGTTGGAGGGTATGCCATAGTAGTGTCCAAGTTCATGTGATGTCACATCATAGGACTGCCAGAACACATGGGGCCTGATTCAGGTGTGGGGGGATATGTAATAGGTCGAGTTTGCAGGAGATGCTGGATGCCGGCCAATCTCTGACGTTTTGTAAAGCAGCAGTCATTTAAAAGGCATGGTTTTGCCTTGAAAATTATTGCCGCTTTAAAAAAAACTCCAAGATTGGGTGGTATCCCGCACCAACGGCAAACTCGGACCCCATTACATATGTACCATGGTTGGAGTTGCTATTGCTGCTGCTTACATGGAAGCAGCAGCAGTGCACAGATATAAGTGGACGCCGTCTGTATGCATTAGTGATTCAGTGCTGTGTCCGAGGACACAGTATTGGATCACCCATGACACCATTGGCTGGCAGAGTGACCCATAGGGTCACGCAAGTCAACCACCGCAGATCCAACAAAGAGGCCAGGAAATCACCATCTTACAACAGTGATCCTTGCCTCATCACCCCCCAAAATGGGAAATGCCCGCTGTTGCTGCCTCCTTCCTGCCCCCAAATGGCTGAAGTCAATCACTGGCAGTCTGCAGCCATAGCGCGACCGACGCCGCAGACCCGTACTGCATATGCGCAGTACGGGTACTTCGCAAGCGCAAAGTACCAAACATCAGTAGTTTGTGGTATAAGCCGCAGATCCAGCGGGACCTGAATCAGGGCCATTATGCAACACAGTACCCATCATTCACATACAGTTTTTCCCAAGTCATATTATTCACAATACAGGGCCGCCAGTTTATATTATGCCACACTATGGTGCCTCATACTATGTAACATTATAATGTCCTTTCGTTAATTTTATACTACACTACAATGAGCAGATCCAGGGGGCGTAACTAGCTATATCACAGGCCCCAAGGCAAAGTTTGTAAGTTTGTCCCAAAATGGCCACCGCCTCTCCAGCATCCTTAGTAACTGTCTCCTCTGAGGCTGCGACCATTTTGGGAGGGACATCTCTCCTGCAGTGTTGCTCCTCAGGCCACTTTAAATACCTGTGCCGGATCTTTAGCTATTCGCTGCAGAACAGGTCTTAATGCTCCTGGCTGCAGGCTGCATATACTGTATTTAATATAAATGAACAAATACAGTACACTAGTCCCAGAACTTTGCGCAGGTAGACGATGAAAGCAAATATCTGAATGGTTTCAGTGATCTCAGCGCAAAGCTGCACTCTTCGTAAACTTCAATACGGTACAGCTCATTATCATGCAGGTTTTTTGTTTTTTTTAAATTAACCAGCTGAAAACTTTTTAATATAACCGCTCAGCAATATCATAAGTTTTAAAAGCACAACAAAAGGCAGTATATATTTTAAAGCAAAACAACATTTGCATAGGATGTGGTAAAATTTTTGCTAGAATGGACACTTTTCTGAAATGAAGAAATGGACAGTACATCCAGGAAGGCTGAGTCAAAACACATGCGTGTGAACCACAGCTGGCTCACCCCTCAGATTTCACCCCCAATTCAGTCTTGGCCTTTGTCTTATGTGTTTCCTTTGACCCCTTCCCATATATTACCTGCTTGTCACAGAAACAGGTTCAGCACAAATTTCACAGCTCCTTGTCTGAACATTTCCAGAGACGATTAACCTTAAAACTACATGTGGTAGTGCAGTAATTTCCGTAAATAAAATGACTTGGATATTTGCATCTAAAGCTGGGTACACACTGGCAGATATATCTGCAGTTCAATCGATCTGCAGATATATCTGCAGATGGTGGTTGTTCATACACACAGAAAGATGCACCAATATATCTTAAAGATATATCTGCTGTTAAATCTATCTGCAGCTATATATGCAAATGGGGATTGTTCATACACACTGAAAGATGCACTAATATATCTGCAGATATATTGGTTATCTGCTGTGTTGCACAGCAGATGCAATATATCTGTGAAAGATGACAAATTGCTTGTACACACCTGCAGATCAGTAAAAGATATATTGGACAACCAACTGATTGGCCAATATATCTGCCAGTGTGTACCCAGCATAACTCTCTGCTAATTGTTTTGAAGTATTTACCTTACCACGTATATTAAGAGGTACAAGAAGTGATAAGTATCTGTGTGTTTTCATAAACAAGTAAATATTACTGAGCAACAATGTAAATATGCTCAGGCAGAACAGTACATGTCCATTTTAGCACCTCGCTCATCTGAGGGGTGCAGCACAGGCGTGACTGAGTCACACTGTCGGAGAAGGCAAGGTTCTCCCAGGGGCCTAGCCAGAACTTTGTGGGCCCCATAGCAAAATTTTGAAGGGGCCCCTGTCCCAATGTTTCTAGAAAGACAACTTTCTGCAGAAGTTGTTACTGTTATGCCTCATAACAGTGCTCTAGTTCATATTATGTCACATTGCAGGGCTGCCAGTATAAACTACAGTATGTAACACAGCTTTCCCAGCTCACATTATGGCAGATAGTGTACCCATTTCATACTGTATTATGCCACATTACAGTGTCTCTAGTCCATATTATGTAACATTATAATGCCCTCCAGTTCATCTTATACCACATTACAATGAGTAGAAGCATATTGTACCTATAAATATTGCAGTCACCATGGCCAGTAGCGGATCTTGCCACGGGCAAGCAGGACTTTTGCCCGGGGCACCGCCTTCCGGAGGGCGCCGCACCATGGCAAGATCCGCCACTGTGCCCCCCGCTGTGCCCGCCGCTGGTCCCCCGCTTTGAAGGGAACCAGACGCTACGCGTCTAGTTTCCCTTCATGGAGAGGACCTTTGCTGTGCTATGCGGTGCGCGATGACGTCATCGCGCACTGCACAGTATAAAAATGAGAAAAACTAGCGGGTCTGAAGCGTGCCGAGAAGGGGGCGTGGCTTAGCCCTCACAACTCTATAAAGTGCCATTTTCTCCTCACAGAGACGCTGGCCCCGCCAAAACACTGTTGAACAGTTAACAGTGTAAAATTGGGGGGGGGGGGCACAGTTGTTTAGTGCAATATAGGTCAACAATGAAGCACTATATATATATATATATATATATAATGAGCGTGTGGTAAATGAGTTGGTAAAAGTTTCTGTGCTTTCCCTGTCAGATACTGGAATCTACCCATTATAGCAATGTCGGTGGGTGTTTAGTACACGTGTGTCGACATGTGTGAGTGCTCTGCCACAAACAGCTATGGGAATCCCTCTGTCGGCATTGCCGACTCCTGATGGTACTTGATTCATGAGATTAAGTGTCAGCATGTCAGTAGTCTTAAGCTTTTCCAAAGAAAACACTGTATGGGAGACACAGACGTATGTGGGTGACCCTGTCGGCACCGACTATTATGACTGGGTGTAAAATAATGTAAAAAACCTATACCTGTATATATATGTGTATGGTACGGTTGCATTGAGCTGTAGCTTGAGCACAGACGTGGTAGTATTTGTGGGGGCGTGATATTAAAATTATGTATATATTTCCCTCAGACCCCTCGGGGTCGCAAAAATTTTATTTTGCCCAGTTACTACTCCCTGTTGTTGACACGAATACTATGTCTTATGTCGGCCATAATGTTTCCTGATTAGAGCCACAACATTGGCATTCAGTACATGTTCATACACATTCAGAACAAATTAAAGTCACTAGGGACCATGCTGTTCCTGACAAAAGATATATATATATGAGATGTATATATAGATATAGGTGTGTATATGTGTATTTAAATGTGTATATTCATATTACAAATTATTATGAATGCTGAAGTAAAGTGATTCCTTCTCATGTGCTGGTCGCTCTGTTGATGAAGCTCTAGGTCAGCCGTGACAAGATGGTCTCGAATCCTCACGAGGAGTCCGAGTGTTTATTCTTTTCCCGCCGTGGATAGAATAAAGTGAAAGTCAACCCCTGGTCTGCACGGGGCCCTGTCACAATGGATCGTATACAGGAAGCTAAGTGATATTTTAATTATATGCTTTGATGATATTTGAATTACATACGCATGGGGGAGTGCTGGTATTCAGAAATGGTCGGTTACTTTGTCATCCGATATAATTACCCTGGGAGAGATGGGATATTCCTTCAGTTGGGTCTTATCTAGAACATTGCAGCATGCTGCCGTGCGACTACAAGAGGTATGGGACTCTTGGGTTCGCGGGCCAAATCCATGGCCGTCTCGACTAGGAGGGCGTTGTGGATTCACCAAGGGAATGCTGAGGCTGACTCCGAGAAATACTGGAAGATCTTTCCTATGAAGGTGTAACCTAGTTTGGGGAAGGCTTTGTTAAGTTGATCTCAGCAGATACCACTGGTAAGTCTACCTTCTTGAGCTATGTTCCCTTACAACGGTTGGTGACGCATTTTTTGTAGGATGCAGTCATTTTGACCGGTTGGATACCGTTTTTTCCCCTTCTTTGCAGGAACGGGAAGGTGAAAAGATACGAGGTCTGCAGCCTTTTCAAGTTCACAGAAGCAGATATCATCCTCTGTTTCTACCACATCCACCGCGTGTCGCTGGGTCTATCTTGCTCGAGGCCACACAGGTGGGAACTCGTCTAATACTCTTCAGTCAGTCCTGGAATGGACTTGGACCAGTGAGTTAAGAATAGAGTCCAAAAGGGGTCATACTTGAGTTTCCAGATGATTCCCCTCACTGATTTTCAAATAGACCTTACCGATTCTCCTCTGGACGGGGAGGTAGTATGCGATGCCATACAAGAGTTGGGTCAGGATCAGGACATTGTCCTGCTGTCCCTGTCAAAAAAAAAAAAAAAAAGCTGTTATTCAAGCTTTTTCGTGCTTCTGAGCTTGGACAGCTCGGTCAGAACAATCCCAAAAAAGATTTCTACTTAAGAAGTTGAACTACAAGATGGAATCTCTCAGGGCAGGGATCTCCAACCTGTAAAGAAGAAAGAGGGTTTAAATGCGGTTTCATCCACATTAACCTTACCTGGGTTTGCTATTCAGGATTGTCATTGCCATTTCACGGAGTGATGGCAGTATGATGGTTTTCCTTCAATAGTAAGAGCCTTTATTATTTTGTACTGGAACGCTCTCCTGAATACGGCAAGGTCAAGAAACCAGTGGTACAAATCGTTGTTTCTCAACACAGTGATTCGCTGTTGATCCCAACGACGCAGGTGTCGGGGTTGGGAATAAGATTAGATACTGAACTGTTGAGAGTTTGTTTTTTCCTGTGGTAAGAGATCTGAGGATCCAGAGTCGGATCAGATTTGCAACAGTGTAAACCCATCAATACGTTCCGTTATTGTAGAAGATGGTTGCGGCCTTCGAGGCCATTCGGTGAGCAGGTCAAATGCCAGAGTGGTTTTTGCGGGTACCAGTTGGACATGTGGTCCGGGTCTCACCTGCACATCCACTGGAAAATAATCCTATTTTCTAGGACCAGGATATCTCTCCTGTGGTGGCTTCACAGTTCTCACTGAGGGACGAAGGTTCGGGATCCAGGATTAGATCCTGGTGTCTATGGATTCAAGTCTCCAAGGCTGGGGAGCAGTCTTTCCAGGGGAAAAGGTCAAGCCTGAAAGCTTGTCTGCAATAAGCATTCTTGAATTAAGAGCTATTTACAACGGAACATCTTCTTCGCGATCTGCCCGTCTTAATTCTGTCAGACGACTTAACAGCAGTGGCGTAAGTAAGCCGCTGGGGTGTAACGAAGAGCAAAGCGGCAATGGCAAAAGCCGCAAAAGTTTTTCGCTGGGCGGAAAGGCATGTAAACGCTCTATTAGCGGTCTTCGTTCCGGGTGTAGACAACGGCGAAAAAGACTTCCTCAGCAGACACGATCTCCATCCAGGAGAGTGGGGTCTTCATCAAGAAGTTTTCACAGAAGTGACAAGTCTTTGGGGAATTCCTAAATTAGACATGATGGCGTCTCGCCTCAACAAGAAACTTCAGGGATATTGTTCCAGGTCAAGATACACTCAAGCAATAGCAGTGGACGCCCTTGTGACACCGTGGGTGTTTCAGTCGGTCTATGTGTTCCCTCCACTTTCTCTCTTTCCGAAGGTGGTAAACATAAGAAGAACAAAGGTTCAGGCGATCCTCATGGTTCCGGTCTAGACAAGGAGGGGTTGGTATCCAGATCTTCAAGACTTACTCATAGAAGGTCCCTGGCCTCTTCCTCTACGAGAGTACCTGTTACAGCAAGGACCAGGTGTGTATCAAGAATTACCGTGGCTGCGTTAGACGGCATGGCGGTTGAACATCATATCCTAGCCCAAAAGGGTATTTCCGGTGAAGTCCTTCACACATTGCTTCAGGCTAGGAAAGGAGTAACGGCGAAGCTTTACCGACATTTTTGGAGGAAGTATATGTCTTGGTGTGAATCCAAGAAAGCTCCTAGAATTTCAGATGGGTCGTTTCTCCATTTTTTGCAAGCAGGTGTGGATGCAGAACTAAAGTTAGGCTCCATTAAAGTGCAGATTTCGGCCTTATCAATTTTCTTTCAAAAAGAATTGGCCACCCTTCCAGAAGTTCAGATTTTCGTGAAAGGAGTGCTGCACATCCAACCTCCATTTGTGCCCCCAGTGGCGCCATGGGACCTTAACGTGGTGTTGCAGTTTCTTATGTCACACTGCTTGGAACCTTTATGAAAGGTTGAGTTAAAATTTCTCACTTGGAAAGTGGTCATGCTATTGGCCTTGGCATCCGCAAGGCGGGTGTCGGAATTAGCGGCTTTGTTTCACAAGAGCCCCTATTTGATCTTCCATGTAGATAGAGCAGAATTGAGAACTCGGCAACAATTTCTGCCAAAAGTGGTTTCTGCTTTTCACATGAACCAACCTATTGTGGTGCCTGTGGCTACTGAAGCCTTGGCTGATTCGAAGTCTCTCGATGTAGTCAGAGCTTTGAATATTTATTAGAGATGTGCACTTGAAATTTTTCGGGTTTTGTGTTTTGGTTTTGGGTTCGGTTCCGCGGCCGTGTTTTGGGTTCGACCGCGTTTTGGCAAAACCTCACCGAATTTTTTTTGTCGGATTCGGGTGTGTTTTGGATTCGGGTGTTTTTTTCAAAAAACACTAAAAAACAGCTTGAATCATAGAATTTGGGGGTCATTTTGATCCCAAAGTATTATTAACCTCAAAAACCATAATTTCCACTCATTTTCAGTCTATTTTGAACACCTCACACCTCACAATATTATTTTTAGTCCTAAAATTTGCACCGAGGTCGCTGGATGACTAAGCTAAGCGACCCTAGTGGCCGACACAAACACCTGGCCCATCTAGGAGTGGCACTGCAGTGTCACGCAGGATGGCCCTTCCAAAAACACTCCCCAAACAGCACATGACGCAAAGAAAAAAAGAGGCGCAATGAGGTAGCTGTGTGAGTAAGATAAGCGACCCTAGTGGCCGACACAAACACCTGGCCCATCTAGGAGTGGCACTGCAGTGTCACGCAGGATGGCCCTTCCAAAAAACACTCCCCAAACAGCACATGACGCAAAGAAAAAAAGAGGCGCAATGAGGTAGCTGTGTTAGTAAGATAAGCGACCCTAGTGGCCGACACAAACACCTGGCCCATCTAGGAGTGGCACTGCAGTGTCACGCAGGATGGCCCTTCCAAAAAACACTCCCCAAACAGCACATGACGCAAAGAAAAAAAGAGGCGCAATGAGGTAGCTGTGTGAGTAAGATAAGCGACCCTAGTGGCCGACACAAACACCTGGCCCATCTAGGAGTGGCACTGCAGTGTCACGCAGGATGGCCCTTCCAAAAAACACTTTTCATTTTTCTAGCGAGAGGCTGAGTGCTTCCATCCTCATGTGAAGCTGAACCACTAGCCATGAACATAGGCCAGGGCCTCAGCCGTTCCTTGCCACTCCGTGTGGTAAATTGCATATTGGCAAGTTTACGCTTCTCCTCCGACAATTTTATTTTAGATTTTTGAGTCCTTTTTTTACTGATATTTGGTGTTTTGGATTTTACATGCTCTGTACTATGACATTGGGCATTGGCCTTGGCAGACGACGTTGCTGGCATTTCATCGTCTCGGCCATGACTAGTGGCAGCAGCTTCAGCACGAGGTGGAAGTCGATCTTGATCTTTCCCTATTTTTGGAACCTCAACATTTTTGTTCTCCATATTTTAATAGGCACAACTAAAAGGCACCTCAGGTAAACAATGGAGATGGATGGATACTAGTATACTTATGGATGGACGAGCGACTGCCGACACAGAGGTAGCTACAGCCATGGACTACCGTACTGTGTCTGCTGCTAATATAGACTGGATGATAATGAGATAAAATTAAAATATATATATATATATCACACTAGTACTGCAGCCGGACAGGTATATATTATGTAATGACGGACCTGCTGGACACTGTCTGTCAGCACTGCAGACTCCTAAAGTAAGCTACTAGTATCAAGAAGATAGAAAAAAAAAAAAAACCACGGGTAGGTGGTATACAATTATGGATGGACGAGCGACTGCCGACACAGAGGTAGCTACAGCCGTGGACTACCGTACTGTGTCTGCTGCTAATATAGACTGGATGATAATGAGATAAAATTAAAATATATATATATATCACACTAGTACTGCAGCCAGACAGGTATATATTATGTAATGACGGACCTGCTGGACACTGTCTGTCAGACTCAGCACTGCAGACTCCTAAAGTAAGCTACTAGTATCAAGAAGATAGAAAAAAAAAAAAACCACGGGAAGGTGGTATACAATTATGGATGGACGAGCGACTGCCGACACAGAGGTAGCTACAGCCGTGGACTACCGTACTGTGTCTGCTGCTAATATAGACTGGATGATAATGAGATAAAATTAAAATATATATATATATATCACACTAGTACTGCAGCCGGACAGGTATATATTATGTAATGACGGACCTGCTGGACACTGTCTGTCAGACTCAGCACTGCAGACTCCTAAAGTAAGCTACTAGTATCAAGAAGATAGAAAAAAAAAAACCACGGGTAGGTGGTATACAATTATGGATGGACGAGCGACTGCCGAGTCCGACACAGAGGTAGCTACAGCCGTGGACTACCGTACTGTGTCTGCTGCTAATATAGACTGGATGATAATGAGATAAAATTAAAATATATATATATATATATCACACTAGTACTGCAGCCGGACAGGTATATATTATGTAATGACGGACCTGCTGGACACTGTCTGCAGAATGCGTTTATAAAAACACCACACGACGAGTGTTTAACTTTTTCAGGCAGACAATCACACTATACTGGTGGTCAGCAGACAATCACAATACTGGTGGTCAGTGGTCACTGGTCAGTCACACTGGCAGTGGCACTCTGGCAGCAAAAGTGTGTACTGTACTTAAAATATGTACTCCTGCTATAACTGCTCCCCAGTCTCCCCCACAATTAAGCTGTGTGAGCAGTGAGCACTCAGCAGTCAGATAATGATATACAGTATATGATGCAGCACACTGGGCTGAGCACAGATATGGTATGTGTGACTGTGTCACACTGTGTATCGTTTTTTTTCAGGCAGAGAACGGATTAATTAAACTGGTGGCACTGGTCACTGGTCACACTATCAGCAGCAAGTAGTACTCCTCCTATATGCTCCCCAAAATTTGTGTCTCTCTCTAGTACTCTAGTCACTCTAAACGGAGAGGACACCAGCCACGTCCTCTCCCTATCAATCTCAATGCACGTGTGAAAATGGCGGCGACGCGCGGCTCCTTATATAGAATCCGAGGCTCGCGATAGAATCCGAGCCTCGCGAGAATCCGACAGCGGGATGATGACGTTCGGGCGCGCTCGGGTTAACCGAGCAAGGCGGGAAGATCCGAGTCGCTCGGCCCCGTGTAAAAAAACCTGAAGTTCGGGCGGGTTCGGATTCCGAGGAACCGAACCCGCTCATCTCTAATATTTATGTCGCCAGAATGGCTCAGATTGGGAAAACAGAGGCTCTGTTTATCCTGTATGCTCCCAACAAAATTGGGGTTCCTGCTTCTAAGCAGACTGTTGCACGCTGGATCTGTGATACCATTCGGCATGCTCATTCTACGGCTGGATTGCCGTTACCGAAGTCGGTGAAGGCCCATTCTACCAGGAAGGTGGGCTCTTCTTGGGCGGATGCCCGTGGAGTCTCGGCGGTTCAATTTTGCCAAGCAGCTACTTGATCGGGTTCAAACACTTTTGCTAAGTTCTACAAGTTTGATACTCTGGCTGATGAGGACCTCATGTTTGCTCAAGCGGTGCTGCAGAGTCGTCCGCACTCTCCCGCCCGGTCTGGAGCTTTGGTATAAACCCCATGGTCCTTTTGGAGTCCCCAGCATCCTCTAGGACGTAGGAGAAAATAGGATTTTAATACCTACCAGTAAATCCTTTTCTCTTAGTCCGTAGAGGATGCTGAGCGCCTGTCCCAGTGCGTACTGTATCTGCAGCTATTGGTTGTGGTTACACTCATGTGGTGTTTCTTTCAGTCAAGTCTGTTGCTGACGTTATTCATGCCATGGCATGCGGTATGCTATTATTGGTCGGGTTTACACACGGGTTGTGTTACATTTTTGGTTAGCATATTGCTGTATATTTTTCATGCCGTTGGCTGGTGTTCTATTGAATGCCACGTTCTGCTGCATGTTCGAGGTGTGAGCTGGTATGACACTCACCGTGTTTAAACAATAAATTCTTTCCTCGAAATGTCCGTCTCCCTGGGCACAGTTCTCTAACTGGAGTCTGGAGGAGGGGCATAGAGGGAGGAGCAGGTTCACACCCATTCAAAGTCTTATAGTGTGCCCATGTCTCCTGCGGATCCCGTCTATACCCCATGGTCCTTTTGGAGTCCCCAGCATCCTCTACGGACTAAGAGAAAAGGATTTACCGGTAGGTATTAAAATCCTATTTTTTAACTGCACTTTCTCCACTTTAATGACTGACAGTATAACATGTTCTTTAGCCAAGGCGCAGACTGTTTAGAGTAGCCAGGTTGCTGCCATTACTTGGAACAGCCACCCGGAGGATGCAGTCATTGCCCAGGAGTCAATACCCATGGCATGGCTAGCATGTAAGGGGGATGACCTTCTTTTTGTATGTACGCCAAGCCTCCAGCATGACAAAAATGAGGGGTGTGCCAGTGACGTGCGGTGAGGTCACTGGTTGGGGAGGCACTGGCAGCTAACAAGCCCTCCCCCCCCCCCCCCCCCCCCCCCCTCCCAAAAAAAAAAAGTGTGGTCCCCCAACACATCAGTAAAACCAGCCCTAGGCAGAACCAGCCAGGGGGAGTAATGCCATAGCAGGGGAGACACTCAGTGTGGTGTCCCCCTGCCATAACATTAATCTGCCCCCCCAGCCAGTCAGCCCAGGGTTGGAATTCCTCGGAAAGTGGGAACCCCAAAAAATAAAAATGGGGTCCCCCCTCCCGAGCAATAACCAGCACTGGGCTGATAGCCCAGTGCTATGCCCCGCACCCCTGGTGGCGGTGGGTGCGGGGTTCATTGTGTGTTAATATTGTTCTTTACAGGTGGCCTACAGGTCCCAGCAAGCCTGCCCCAGCATGCTGGCACTTGGAGAACCACAAGTGCCAGCATGCCCGGACATAAAGGGCCTGCTGGCACCTGTAGTCCACCTGCAAAGAATAGTAATATTGTTCTTTACAGGTAGCCTACAGGTCCCAGCAAGCCTGCCCCAGCATGCTGGCACTTGGAGAACCACAAGTGCCAGCATGCCCTGACATAAAGGGCCCGCTGGCACCTGTTGTCCACCTGTAAAGAAAATATTAAAATAAAGCACCACACAAAAATAAGCTTTATTAAACTGGGTCTTCACCTGGGGGCGGCGGCCTTTAAGCTCTTTTGCGTGGCCGCCGCCTTCCCAGGGCTTCCGGCGTCTTCACCTGGGGGGCGCCACCCCCCCCAGGGCTTCCAGCGTCTTCACCTGGTGGGCGGCGGCTGCTATGCTCTTTTGCATAGCCGCCGCCCAGCCAGGACTTCCGGCGTCTTCTTTCTTCAGGAGCTCTTCACTGCTCCTCCTCCGCCGTCGGACTGACTCTCCTCCGCCTCGCGCTGACTTATATAAGTCAGCTGGAGGGGGCGGGGCGATGACGCGGCGAGCCGTGATTGGCTCGCGGCGGCCATCTTGAATTTCAAAAATGACGCTGAGGCGCCATTTTTGAAACTGGAACCGCTCCGCTGCCAAACTCTGCAGATAAAGGTACAACCCGCCACCCGCACCGCCGCCGCCCGCACCACCGCCGCATCCCGCCGCCCGCACCATCGCCCCATCCAGCCGCCCGCACCTCCTCCGCCAGCGTCGCCGACACAGTGATTGACAGCGGATCCAGTGACGGATCCGCTGGCCAATCACTGTGGCCTCACTGACAGGGACGTGCTTTCATAGGTTGAAAGCACGTCCCTGTAGGAAAGCGGCACCTCTAATGGTGCCGCTTTCCCATATATTTTCAATGGGCTTTTACAGCCCATGGCTAGTCCACGCCCGTGCCCGCCCCCCGCTCCCCATACTGTCCCCAGTGACAACGGGAGGCACCATGATCGGTGCCTCCCAAACACATACAGAGGGGAGCAATGTAAAGAATAATATTAAGAAGATACATATGACACAGAATATGTGTCATATGCATCTTCTTTGTATTAACTTAATCATTAATGACAGGGGAGGCACTGCCTCCCCTGCCTCCCCTGACTGCACGTCCCTGGGGTGTGCCTCATGGGGATGGCATATCCTGTAAGCCAATGCCCCTCTGTAGCAATACCAAGCCCATTTTCAGGGCACACATAAATATACCTGTCTCCGCTAACCTCCCCCCTTCACGTATCATGGGGACCAACCCTGTCATTTTCTTCTGGATCCGCCTCTGTGTGTCGGTGAAGGGCTATGGCCTGCAGCACTGCTGTGACTTTGTAATAGGGATGGCCATCGACCATCGACGATTCCTAATCATCGATGGTTTAAGGCTGATGTCGAATGATTTTGCCATCAATAGGAGAGAACCAGATGGTTTCTCTCCATCGATGTTGCAGCATAAACAAATATTACTATTTTTTGCAAGGTGGCTGGACATGGAACAAAGCTTCGCTTCCGTCACCTACAAAGCCCCGCCCCTGGGCTGTGGAAATTACAGGAATGACCATCGGTGGCTGCAACCATCGATGGTTTCTCATACCATAGTTAGTGACCATCGATGTCCACTCACAGTTTCATCAATGATGGCAATCATCGATGGTGAACACACCGATGGCCATCCCTACTTTGTCAGTTAAGAGGATATAGAATATAAAAGCTCAGCTGTAATGCTAGTTTACACATGGCAGCACAAAATGGAGGAGGGGGGGCATGGCTGTATCAAATAAATTGAGCACTTAAAGGCAAAGCTAGTAAAGGTGCACTGTGTCAAAACTGTCAATCGCTATTAATATTTTTTTTATTTTATTTTTAAACCACAGGGCCACTGTGGGCTGCAGCGCTATAAGGCACTGTGTTGTGTGTTCAGGGCAGGCACTGTGTTAACAAAAAGGAAATTAAAACTTGTGTGTGTTGTCCAGGTTCAGGCATTAGAATGGTGGAGGATTATTTTAACAACAATGTACAAATTAGCATGTCACAGAGTCCCTTTGAATATAGGTAGGGAAAAAAAAGACAATTTGGAGCCCCTTGTACAAGGTAGCTTTGCATTACTTAAGCTGCCCATCCTCCAGTGATTACTCGGAAAGAGTGTTTAGCACAGCCAGGAACATTGTGAGTAATCGGCGTAGGAGCCTACTTCCTAAAAATATGGACAGGTTGATGTTCATAAAAATTAACTACAAATGCCGTGAGGAAGACCTTTCACGCCAATTACGTTAAAGTACAGCGACTTCTGTCATGGTGGATTCCATTGGGGATGAGCTAATATTGTGTGATGATGAGTGTGAGAAACCGATGAGTGTGAGAAATCTGATGAGGAGAATGACATCTTCCAACTGTTCCCACTGGTAGCTTGTTTTGTGGGGGCCCAAACAAACCAAACACTTCAGCCGCAAAAAGCCAAAGTCCCGGTGGCCGAGGTGCTTGGCTTGTTAAACTGTGCATGTCCTTTTTAATATCCAACATAAGAGAGGGTGAGAGGGCCCAACGACAATTCCATCTTGCACCACTTTTCTTTTCAATATGGGCTGTATTTTGGGGGGAGAGGGCCTAGGTCTGTGGCAGGGCTAAACTCTGGCACTGCTAAACAGTCTGGTTTCTAGGGACTGCATAAGCCACAGCCCATAGACGGTAGATAGGGCTGACATTATAGCAGGGGAGTGGCTTCCCATGGGAAGTGCTCTCACCACTATCGCAGGCAAATCCATCATTGGTTATTACTAATACATTACTAATTTGCAACACATTTTTAAATAACTGCTGTGTGTTTGTGCCACTGCTCGGTTGCTTAGTTTAGCCAGACAGCCTTTGCCCAATGTTGGTGAACAATTTTGTGAGCTGTGATGTGGTCAAACTTGACTGGAAATTAATGTTATTGAGGTTAATAATACTGTAGGAACAGAAACAGGCATAACTTATGTGATTTTAGCTGTTTTTAGACATTTTTGAAAAAGCAACATCCAGATCCAACACTAAAACAGGTGAGGGTGGTTTTGTCAAAACCGGAAAACAAAAACAAAACAATCAGGGCGGTTTTGGTAAAACCAAAACACAGGGGTCCGCACAGATCTCTAACACTGACTGTTTACCCAAAAGTTGTACATGGGGGATTTATCATCTTACATATGAATGTTACTTTAGTAGACCCCATCATATGCTGCATTTAGCAGGGTTCCATTCCTTATATAGCAGATATATCTGGATCCTCTGCAGTTCAGCTGGTATCTCTCTATAGCAAAGGATCTACTTACAGTCCCTTCATTGCTGACTGCAAAGCAGCCCTAGGTGTCTATGGGGACTGCTATGTTGTTAGACTCAAAAGCGTTACAAGGGGTGTGAAGGGTGCGGACCACACCCGTATGTCACCCTTCCAGGTCGTGACACCAAAATGCCAGCTCCTCTGCAGTGACAGAAGCCAGGTGCTGCAGTGTGACATTATCCTGCAGCACCAGGCTCCAGTGGCGGATCTTGCCACGGGCAAGCAGGACTTTTGCCCGGGGCGCCGCCTTCCGGAGGGCGCTGGCGCCATCCGGAGGACACCGCACCGTGGCAAGATCCGCCACTGCTGCCCGCTGTGTCCCTGTCCGCCTCCGCTGCCGTCCCCGTCCCCATCCCCGTCCCTGTCCGCCTCCTGAAGGGAACTAGACGCTATGCGTCTAGTTTCCCTTCCTGGAGAGTAACTTTGCTGAGCGGTGCGCAATGACGTCATCGCGCACCGCACAGCAAAGGTCCTCTCTACGAAGGGAACTAGACTCATAGCGTCTAGTTTCCCTTCGTGGAGAGGACCTTTTGCTGTGCGGTGCGCGATGACGTCATCGCGCACCGCTCAGCATTCAAGCAGCGCTTTTAATGTACAGGGGGCGTAATTGACCACGCCCCCTGTATTAGGCCACGCCCCATTTCCTGCCCGGGGCGCAGAGCGCCCTTGAACCGGCCCTGCCAGGCTCCTGTTACTGAGAAGGAGCTGGCAGCTCAGCCAGAATCTCTAGAGGCGGCCTAGCACCTTTGGGTATGCTGGGCATGACCCCAGAGTGATGTAACAGGGCTGCTTCCTGTGAGGCGACACCCTCATAGTGGCGAAAACAAGGGACTTCTACAAGGCCAAGCCCCCCAGACTGCTAAGATACACCTCCTTTTTAAGCAGGGTGGCTATTGGCTGCACCGAGTGTCCCTGACACTGATGCCGCCATTAGTTGGATTTACCAAACTCCTGAATGCAAAACACTCTGGATCTTGGTCCACGCAGCTAACCCATCTAAGGATTGCATTTGACCATAGTTGTCTATGGGTTACAGTGTTGCCGGTACATGTTCAGTAGTGCGCTTGTAGTCCAAAGCAGGATGGAAAGTGACAGCATAGGTGACATTACTGAACTATCGATGCAGGCAGAGCTGGACTGGGGGGGGGGGGGAGCAGGGGGTAAGTATCCTGGGTCCCCCTATCTCCAGCGGCCCTCCTACATCTATCCTCATCTCCAGCCTCAGCAGCAGCTCTCCTAGCAGCAGAGGAGGCTGGAGATTATAGATGAATCAGTGTGAGCGCTGCCCAAGAGGAGGTGGTGGTGGTGGGGGGGGGTGATGCCACACAGCCGCATGCAAGGGACTCACTGCACTCCTTTTCCCCTGGCAGCATGAAACCCTCCTGGACAGGAAGGTGCGTGCATCATTCAGTCTTGTTATGGTTGAACGGGGGTGGGGCACAGCCATGGGGTAGTTGCTAACAAGAGGGGGAGGGCGCCCCTGTGTTAAGTGCCCTGGGCCCCCCAAAGGCTTAATCCGGCCCTGGATACAGGATTTTTGATAGGAGCCCGTCTTGGCCACTCAGTAATGGTACTTTTTCATAAAGATTCCTTAGTGCTACAAACTACTGTCTGTGATAAGTAATCTTTATTTTCAGTGATATACTGCAAAATGTAGTAAATATGCTCTCTTATAGATGAATCAGTGTGAGCGCTGCCCAAGAGGAGGTGGTGGGGGGGGGGGGGGGGGGTGATGCCGCACAGCCGCATGCATTATATATATATATATATTAGCGCACACGATGAATGTCCCATTTCCATGGCTCACACTTATTAATGGTTCGAATGGTCGACCATGGTATGGTCGACAGTCATTAGGTCGACCACTATTGGTCGACATTGACATGGTCGACATGGGCACATTGTCGACACATGAAAGGTCGACCCATGAAAAGGTCGACATGAGTTTTTTAACTCAATGTCAACCAATAGTGGTTGACCTAATGACTGTCGACCATAACATGGTCGACCATCTGAACGGATACCCTTATTAATCATTGCTCCCTGTGTCTGACAGAACAGTCTTGTCAAATGAATCTGAAACATCCTAGAGCCTTAAGCCATTAACATGCCACCCATGCTGTCCCTGGACATTAGCTGGCTAGAAGATGACATACCTGAGATTCCTTGTCACTTATAGCTAGGACATACTCTCCGCAGCCCTCTAGGGATATGATCAAAGTTTCATTCACACCCCCTCCTATAGGGTTACATGTGTTGTTCTAACCTTCCGGGTCAAGAGGTCGGGATCCTTTATCAAGAGAATCTGCCCAAAATGAGCCAAACACAGTGTCAGGTTTAACAGGTTACTCCTATGGTATGTACAGTGCAGTCCATGCTATAAAACAAAGTACATTATCAGACTAATCTCAATTTGCAGATTATTTCCAGGGACACCGGTCACATAACTAAATGTTGCAGCTGAGTCAGTGCTCAAAAACAATTGTCCTTGGTTCCGTCTGGAATGATGGACCTTGGTGTCTCTATCATGTTATGCTTACAGCTTACTGAACCCAGTTACAATGTCATTTTTTGAACTTTAAATACTGCACAAGAATAAGTATTAAGAGGATTATTTAGCAAAGGACAAGGACTTTATCCAAGGTTTTCCCTAGTCATGGGGGGGAGTCAGTTGGGCAGAAGATAAGGGCCTATTTATTAACATTATTTTTACTAAAACAATGTGAAAAAGGGTGTTTTCACACCCTTTTTACATTGTTTTAGTATCACCTGAATCTATTAAAGTGCATTTGGAGCAGTTTTCATGAAAATTTAATTGTAATTTTTTTAGTAAGCCACATCACATTCCCATTATAAGTATGGGGAATGCTATGTGGCCGAATTTACAAAAAAAAAGCAATGTAAAAAAATACTGCAGTGTGCCCTGTGATAATTGGCGAGATCACAGGACAGCACTGCGATCTGCACCCTTTGCCCAGCTTTCTCTGCCGATGGACTAACCAGTGCATCCTGAGCCATTCACCTTACAGCACGTCCCTGGCTGAGGCTATGGGGGCAGTGTGTGTGTGTGTGTGTGTGTGTGTGTGTGTGTGTGTGTGTGTGTGTGTGGCTATGGAGGCAGTATGTGTGTGGGGCTATGGGGCAATGTGTGTGTGTGAGACTATGGGTCCGTATGTATGTGAGTTAAGGGGGCACTAAGTGAGTGAGGCTATGGGGGCAGTGAGTGTGTGTGAGGCTATGGATCTGCATGTGTGTGAGGTTATGGGAGCACTAAGTGAGTGCAGCTATGGGGGCACTGAGTGAGTGATGCTATGGGGGCAGTGAGTGTGTGTGAGGCTATGGATCTGCATGTGTGTGAGGTTATGGGAGCACTGAGTGAGTGCAGCTATGGGGGCACTGAGTGAGTGAGGCTATGGGGGCAGTGAGTGTGTGTGAGGCTATGGATCTGCATGTGTGTGAGGTTATGGGAGCACTGAGTGAGTGAGGCTATGGGGGCACTGAATGAGTGAGGCTATGGGGGCAGTGAGTGTGTGTGAGGCTATGGATCTGCATGTGTGTGAGGTTATGGGAGCACTGAGTGAGTGAGGCTATGGGGGCACTGAGTGAGTGAGGCCTATGGGGGTAGTGATTGTGTGTGAGGCTATGGATCTGCATGTGTGTGAGGTTATGGGAGCACTGAGTGAGTGAGGCTATGGGGGCACTGAATGAGTGAGGCTATGGGGGCAGTGAGTGTGTGTGAGGGAGGCTATGGATCTGCATGTGTGTGAGGTTTTAGGGCACTGACTGAGTGAGACTGTGGGGGCAGTGAGTGTGTGAAGGGGGCAGCGCCAAAAGTATATCTCACCGAGAACCATTTGGTCTAGACCTGGCCCAGAACACGTTAGCACTTTCTTGCGACATCAGGCCTGTTCTTCAGCACTGAACGGTAGGGTGTCTGGCTGAAAAAGGCACAGACACCTTTACACAGTCCCATAAACTTGTACAAAGTTCATCCAGTAATAGATAAAGAGGCCTCCTAAAAAACCTTAAAAGAAAAATACTAAACACTAAAAAAAAAAAAAAAAATAGAATTAAAAAAAAGAAAACTATCGCCTGAGCTGATTTATTTGATTATTGTTGATAAAGGCCAAATAAGACAAAAAACTGTAGTTAAGAGATCCATTTAATTATGTTGTGAAGCCATCATAACCAGTAGAGCACTCTGACAGACTGTGCTGCATAATATGGATTGGTCAATGGTCGGCACTATCCACTGAGTTCCACATAGCCTGACATCCCCTCCGGAAAGACCGTTAGTGACAGCAAGTACAGGTGAGTATTTTATTAGAGTCTTAAATACTTACCCCCTCCGACATCGAGATCTTCAAGGTCGGTATGCTGGTGTCAGTCATGTGACCACTGGCATCCTGACAACCTGGATCTCATACTGAATCCTTATCATGTATATTGTGCTGAGAGAGAGAAAAGAAACATCACAGTGAATAATTGCAAACAACAAATCCAGTATAGCAGGCAACAATGTTAATATCAAT
Organism: Pseudophryne corroboree; assembly: GCF_028390025.1. Classification (NCBI taxonomy): domain Eukaryota; kingdom Metazoa; phylum Chordata; class Amphibia; order Anura; family Myobatrachidae; genus Pseudophryne; species Pseudophryne corroboree. The sequence continues at coordinate 406,797,706 of NC_086451.1, forward strand.
ACTTGTAAAATTTCCAAAAATATATTGTTACTGATGTGATATAGAAATATCTTGCAGCAAACATTTAAGCATAGACACGCCATTTGGATGGACCATGACATACCCCCTCAATCATGCGCCGTACTACATCTGGCACATTCTACTACGAACTATAATGTCCCTGAACCTGGTTTTCAAAAGTAGGCAAGTATGATTCAACATGATTGCAGTGAGTAAAGACACACTTCTACAGCTCCTCAGAGTCCTATAGTTATTTGCACATAGATCACGTCACACGTAGCATGGAGCTGGTGCTAGTGATGATAGTAACGATTAAGGTTATGGCAGCTGGTGTAAAATCAATGGGTCCCATGGATTTCTGCTTGCATACACATGAATCCATATATTAGCACTATGGAGTCTTGCATTAGCATAAGATAGAAAATCTCTTCCGTGGCTGCCTATAGCTACAGCCTATTTGTTTGCAGCTCAAAACATGCTTAGGGCAGGATGTAATAAATACAAAATGTGGATAAAGATCTAAAAACTGCTGTTTTCAAAATTTCAGAGAAATTGGTCACATGCGTTTGCAAAGACATGTTTAGCTGCAGGCCGCGTCAAGGCTTCCAACCTACATGATGGCAGTGCCACATAGGGCCATGTGATTTGTCTACAGTAAGGCCTCCTGATAAAGGCTCATACTAAAACGCATCCAGACAGAGGGCTAACTTACCTGGGAGCCACCCCCAGGATCTCCCATTCGCACTACAAGGAACAGCATGCCTTCCAAATGCTGCTACCGCTGTTTGTCTGTATGTGTGAGAAGGCACTGAATGGGAGCATTTGGAAGGCATGCTGTTCCTTGTAGTGCTAATGGGAGATCCTGGGGGTGGCTCCCAGGTATGTAAATGACAGTAAGAAGCTGATTGGTCGGTTCCTTCTCTCTCACAATATTGGGGGTAATTCAGACCTGATCGTAGATGTGTGAAAAAAACGCACATCTATGATCAAATTCTCAACCATATGGGGGGGGACAGCCAGCACAGGGCAAGCCCGTTCCGCATCTCGGATCCAGCATCCCCCCCCTCCCCCCGCATACATGCAAAAGCATTGCACGGTGGCGATACTTTCGCATGTTTTTAGTAGTGCAGGCAGGCTTCTACTCACCATATTTCGGGTTGCATCAGCTGCGTGTGATGTCATATAGCCGCCACAACCCGCAAACGGTCCAGACATGCCTGCATTGTCAGGACAGCGCCCTCCCCCAACGCTGAGTCGGCTCCCCCTTTAATGCCACCTCGATGCCCCCTTCCACCCCGCAAACACCTCTGCCTGTCAATCAGGCAGAGGAGTTCGCACAAGTGACATGCCGTCACATCTTACTGTGTGCGCACGCACAATGCAGCTGCTGTGCATGTGCACACATCACCGGCCTTCAGTCTGCGACCGCTGTCGTAGCAGCACCCAGGTCTGAATCGGCCCCATTATCTCTCTCCAAGCTTTGATAAAAACCCCACTACGATTTGTATGAACCCAGGAGCCAGCATCTTGGTGCTAAAGACTAGTTTGGATGTTCCTGTCTGATTTCTAACAGAGGATACTCTGTTTATTAGCTACAAGTTGATACAAGATTTATATAGTAGCTTCCATATCCTGGACAAGTTGGCAGATGCTTGTTTTATTCTTTTTTTAATGATTTCTCTTGGTTCTTCCTGTCTCTGGAACCCGATAGAGTATACCACAGTATACCACAAGAGAACAGAAACATTACTATCATCAGAAGAAAAGGTCTGTCTGTCTGTCGGTCACAAAAAGCAAAGCACTCCAGATGAGTTGTACACCGATGTTAGCATTCCAGTACTTTAGGTTCAAAAAACAGTACTTTCTGCATGTGACATCAACCTGACTGAGAATATACTGCACACTTGGCTTACAGGTTTCTTCTTCCTTGAGCAAGGACACGGGTACAGATACTCGTCATGGCACTGCACTCCATGCAATCCAAGTAGTAAGAACTGCAATAGTTGCCTATCTTTTGTTCCCAGCTCAGGACATATTTTATTGGTAACATGGATTACACCAGTGATAGCAGCGCTTTAACCATCGGTGACCCCTTGCTGTACAGGCTGGTGAAAGCCCTTTAATAATTATGCCGCAATCTAACAAGTGTCGGTGTCACCACATTTTGGGGTATACTTCTCAAAGTACATATAGGGTTACCATGAGGATGGGTTGGGTCCGGGTGACCACCAGGCGTTTGGGATCTCGCCGGCCACAATACCGACGCCGGGATCCCAAGCTTTAGATTGCCACGGGGTGAGGGGGGGTGCAACAAAGCCCCTTGCGGCCTTGCTGCACACACCATGCAACGGGCTCAGTGGCTCACTGCACTCGCCACAGGTTCTATTCCCACTCTATGGGTGTCGTGGACGCCCACAAGCGGGAATAGTCTCTGTCAGTCGGCATGCCGACTGTCAAGCTATTAATTGGTTGGGATCCCGGTGTCGGTATAGTCAGACCGCCAGTCACATAACTACATTCCATAGGGATAACACATTCTTAGCAGCCAGGAGTGTAACTAGACCTTTGTGGGCCCCATAACAAAATGTTGGGGTTAGAAAAGCAGAGGGGGAGGGGTCCAGCAGAGTAGAGAACGGGAATAGACAGGATGGAGGCTGAGGTGTCAGTTATACTGTACATATATTAGAGCACGGATTAGAGTTTTAGCAGTGTCTTGTGTAAAACACAGTATGGTCGTATTTTGGCTATGGTGGTCATTCCGAGTTGATCACTAGCTGAAAATGTTCGCTGCGCTGTGATGATGCAAAAAAACGGCACTTCTGCGCATGCGTATGTGGCGCAATATGCACACGCGACGTACTTTCACAACGACCAATGTAGTTTCACACAAGGTCTAGCGAAGCTTTTCAGTCGCACTGGTGGCCGCAGAGTGATTGACATGAAGTGGGCGTTTCTGGGTGTCAACTGGCTGTTTTCAGGGAGTTTTTGAAAAAACGCAGGCGTGCCAGGAAAAACGCAGGCATGGCTGGCCGAACGCAGGGCGTGTTCGTGACATCAAAACAGGAACTGACTAGTCTGAAGTGATCGCAAGCGCTGAGTAGGTCTGAAGCTACTCTGAAACTGCACAAAATTATTTTGTAGCCGCTGTGCGATCCTTTCGTTCGCACTTCTGCTAAGCTAAAATACACTCCCAGTGGGAGGTGGCATAGCGTTTGCACGGCTGCTAAAAGCAGCTAGCAAGCGAACAACTCGGAATGAGCCCCTATGTTTCTTAGATGTACAGGTATGTAACATGATCTTGAGACAGCTTGAATGTGGGGAACAAAGGACAGATCAGAGTCAAGAATGACACCTAGGCAGCGAGCTTGTGGGGTAGGGATGATTGCCAAGTTATCAACAGTGATAGAGATATCAGGTTGGTAACTACTATTGGCCGGTGGAAATATAATTAATTCTGCTCTGGAAATATTAAGTTTGAGGTGGCTAGATGTCATCCAAGATGAAATGGCAGGAAGGCATTCAGTGACACGGCCCAATACAGATGGTGACAAATCAGGGGAGGATAGGTAGATTGGAGTATCATACGCATACAGATGATGCTGAAATCCGAAACAGTTGATTAGTTTGCCAAGAGATGTGGTATAGATAGAGAAAAGCAGAGGACCCAAGACTGAGCCTTGCGGTACTCCAACTGAGAGAGATAGCGAAGAGGAGGTGGAATCAGAGAAACGAACACTGAAGGAGCGATTAGATAAGTAGCATGAGAACCAAGAAAGGGCTGTGTCCTGAAGATCTAGGGATTGTAGTGTTTGTATTAGAAAAGAGTGGTCAACTGTGTCAAAAGCAGCAGAGAGATCAAGGAGAATTATACCGCTTTTCCACTAGCATTTTTAAACACGGGTAAATGCGCGGGGGCGCGCATTTACCCGTGTTTTTCCCTAGTGGAAACAGGTCCCCCGGTAAATTTCCAGATCAAGTAATCCAGGAATCCTACCCTGGTAGCTAGCCGGGTTGAACACGTGTTCAACCCGGTAAGCTGTCTAGTGTGAACGGGAGCCGTGTCGAGGCGACGCGGCTCCCGTTCACAATGCATAGGGAGGGCAGCGCTGGGAGAACATGTGATCTCCCAGCGCCGCCCCTGCCGCGTCACTAGCGCGTCACCAACCCGGCAATTGCCGGGTTGGTGAGCGCTGTCTGCAGGGGGCTGTAGCACGGGTCGCAGCCGTGTCAGGCGACACGGCTGCGACCCGTGCTACGCTAGTGGAAAAGGGGTATAAGTAGTGAGTAATGGTCTTTACATTTAACAGTGACCAGATCATTCATAACCCTAGTCAGTGCTGTCTCTGTGGAGTGTTTGGCACAAAATCCTGACTGAAGTGGGTCCAGTAAGCTGTGTGAGTTAAGAAATTGTGTGAGGCGAGTGTAGTCAAGTCTCTTAAGTAGCTTGGAGGGGCATGGGAGCTGAGAGATGGGACGGTAGTTTGAGAGAGTGTTAGATGCATATAGATGCAATGTGAATATGTACAGTACACCAAGCTGGAGGAGGAAAAGTGGTGGGGGGATAGATATAAGCGGGACACTGGGCTGGATGAGATTCTAGGTGGGAGGAGCAGTGAGATGGTGCAGTGAGCTGGATGGGGAGGGAAGGGGGGGATACTGAGATGGGGGGTCAGTGAGCAAGTGAGGGGCCAGTGAGCAAGTGGGGATGAGGTGGGAGGACACTGTGATTGTACTGTCTGGGGGGGGGGGGGTTAGGTGGAGGAGAGCAGTTGGTCGATTGGGGAGGGAGGCGGAGAGACACTGGACTGGCATGGAGAGAGACACTGGGATGATGGGGGCCACTGGGATGGAGAAGGGGAAGTCAATGGGATAGTTGAAGGTTGGTCAGATTGGGGGGGTGGGGCACTGGGCTGGGGACATGGGATGTTAGTACTGACCTGGGACTGCTTGCTTGGCCAAGTAGAGCAGCTACAGCTCGTACAGCCACTCCTTGGAAGGCAACATCCTCCTGCTGCGCTCGTCTCTGGTTCCGTGTCATGGCCTGGGGCTCCCATGATGGGGAGGTGCTGCTGCTGTGGCTGGTCCCGGGGAAATGAGGTGCGCTGTGCCCAGCAGCTCAGGCACCCAGCAGTGGCTGAAACAAGTTGATGACTTCCCCCGCCTGCTGCACCGACTCTGCTGTCACCGCGACTCCTTACGGACACTGCACGTACTGCAGCAGCACCTTCTCACTGCATTCTGCCTCTGCTACACACACACACACACAGAGCTGCCTCTGTGAGAAGCATTGTGGTACTGCAGCGTGACTGACTTGGTGCAGTGGAAGCGGCGGGCAGCCTGGGCACCATAGCAATCGCATCCCCTGCACCTATAGTAGTTACACGACTGTCTGCAGCTTCCCTTCTAATAATCAAGGTGCATGCACTGCCAAAATCATGTCATCTGTTATCTCCATGGGTTAGATATAAGGATATCCTTACAAAGAAATAATGATTATGGTCCTAATTCAGTAAAGGGCAGTAAACACGGACAGCAATGTGTGCTGAGTGATCTAGCACAGACCGCTCAGCACACATCTCTCCCCCGCTCAGCACAGCACGATGTGTGCTGAGCAAGGAGGGGGGGGGGGGGTGTCTCTCATTGCACCCAGCGGGTGGAATGGGCGATGTGCTAGAACAATCTAGCACATCGCCCATTTCATGCATGCAGGCCAATCTAGCACCTGCGATAGCGGCGTGCGGGGCAGCGCATTGCTAACGCCGTGGGGCATACACACGGAGAGATCTGTGCTTAACTTTAGATTTTAAGCACGGATCTCTCCGTGTCTACCCCCCTTTAGGATAGCAAATTCGCCCCCCCCCCCCCCCCCCCCCGCAATTTCTGCTTGTTAGTAGAAAAAGGGGACGGCTCCTTTGCACCCACAAGAGTCCTTGTGTGTGACTTCATGCATCCACCGAGATCACGCCCCCATTCGGCTGCCTCCACCCCCCGTTCATGCCACACCGGCCCCACAACGCTCCGTCTCCTCCCTGGAGACGGAGCATTGTCCACCCTCCCTCCCGCCCCCGCCAACCTCTGCCTGATTGACAGGCAGAGGCAAACGCATTTTCTGTGGCCCTCCTCAGAAAGTGTGGGCACATGCGCAGGACGGGCATTGCGCATGCACTCGTGGGCCGATTGTAAAAATTCTGGTTGGATTGCGATTTGCGGTCCAACCTGAATTAGACCCTAAGGGGTACACTTACTAAGCAGTGATAAGAGCGGAGAAGTGAGCCAGTGGAGAAGTTGCCCCATCAACCAATCAGCAGCTCTGTATCATTTTATAGTATGCAAATTATAGATGTTACGCCAGTGCTGATTGGTTGCCATGGGCAACTTCTCCACTGGCTCACTTCTCCGCTCTTATCACTGCTTAGTACATGTCCCCCTAAGTAAGGTTTGAGGTAACAATGGGGTCTATTCATGAAGCAGTGAAAAGAGTGGAGAAGTGAGCCTGTGGAAAAGTTCTCCATGGCAACCAATCAGCTGCTCCGTACATATGTATAGTATGCAAATTACAAATTTTACTTCAAGGCTGATTGGTTGTCATGGGCAACTTCTCCGCTGGCTCACTTCTCCACTCTTTTCACTGCTTCATGAATAGACCCCATTATGGTTAAAAAAGGGACCAACTAGATGGGCAAAGTGGTTCTTAGCTGCCGTCAAAGTCTAAGATAACTAAAGCAAAATAGTGGAAAAATATATTATTTTTTATGTTCTACAGTTTTATAGTATATACTGTATTTTTAATATGTAAATCTATTTGAACTTCTTTTTTTTTTCTTACCAATTCTGGGCTTTCCGCTGTGCATGAGTGACCATATTCCCAGTGACTAGCCTTAAATTAACCCTTACCACTCCAGGCTAGTATTACCAAGTAATTTATTATTTAAAGCATTGTGGTTCATTTATAGCTGCAATTAGTGTTGATAAAATAATATTGCTATTGACTCTTAAATAATAAATAGTCCCTTTTGTTTGAGTATACTTCTCTCACCATTTACCAGTGTTGTCCATGATTCATATCTTTTATTATTATTATCCTTTATATGGTGCCACAAGGGTTCCACTGTGCCTAACAAAATACATGAACATATCAGCAAAACAAGATATGTGATATACAGTACAAGGCAATGAAGGACAAATACATGGTATATAAACATTTCTGCATCAGCCGACATAACAATCAATAAAGCAGCAGGACGGCAGCGCCCAAAGGTTAGGTGCCATTGTAGAGAATATGGAATATTTATTTTATTTATTATCAGTTATTTATGTAGGACACACATATTCCGCAGCGCTTTACAGAGAATATTTGGCCAGTCACATCAGTCTCTGCCCCAGTGGAGCTTACCATCTATGGGGCCTATTTATCACCATCCGCATCTGATGATGCAGATGACAGGTGATAATCTCGGCCCAACTCGCACTGCGATAATTGAGTACATCGCATGGATGTATCAATTATAGCATGCAGAGACAGAGCTTCCTACGATGCCTCTCCACAGCATCATCGGGGTATTTTTGGTAATACGCTGCTGCTCGTCGCTACCGCCACGACTGCCCCCGTGTGCAAAAGAGCCCCCTCCCTCGGATTTTATACTTACCAGACCAGTGTCCGCTGCTGGGCACTAGGTCATTCTTCCAGGGGTCACAGCACAGTACTGTAATGTGCGCTGCCACTTTGCAGTGTCACTTTACTGCACTGGGGTCACAGCGCAGCATATGGGGGACCCGGCAACCGGCAGCGCTCACCGGAGCAGTGGACACCGGCTTCTGGGGCTGGTAAGTATGGTTTGTTTGTTTTTTATCACTGTGATCAGCTTGCATCGGACACACATTGCTGATCACTGGAGCTAGGTCTCTCACAGCTCTCTGCCATGGGCAGAGAAAGCTAGGCAAAAGGGGGCACATGGCAGTGCTGCCCTGTGAATTCGCCAGCCTGAGCTCACAAAATGATCACAAGGCACACTGCGGTATTTTTTTACATTTTTTTTTTGTAAATTCGGGCCAGATCGCATTTCTCATTATATAAGTATGGGGAATGCGATCTGGGTTACTAAAAAAAAAAGACAATTTAAGGGTTTAGTGCAGTTTTTCGTGAAAACTGCTCCAAAAGCCCTATAATACATGTAAGTGATACTGAAATAATGTGAAAAGGGTGTGAAATATACATTCCCTACCACATGTACACATCACACACATTCACACTAGGATTCATTTTGTTGGAAGCCAATTAACCTACCAGTATATTTTTGGATTGTGGGAGGAAATTGGAGCACCCGGAGGAAACCCACGCAAGCACGGGGAGAATATACAAACTCCACACAGTTAGGGCCATGATGGGAACAGAAAAAGCACATTAGAGAAGATGGTCCCGCTTATGAGAGGTTACAATGTAAAGGGGAGGTGCAAACAAACAGGGGCGACACAGATGGGGTAGGCAGTGAGCACGGGACAGTGGTTTAGGGGTACAGTTACTAAGCAGTGATAAGAGCGGAGAAGTGAGCCAGTGGAGAAGTTGCCCATGGCAACCAATCAGCACTGAAGTAACATCTATAATTTGCACACTATAAAATGATACAGAGCTGCTGATTGGTTGATGGGGAAATATCTCCACTGGTTCACTTCTCCGCTCTTATCACTGCTTAGTAAATGTACCCCATAGTTTGAGGACTGGATGGCTTTGATGAAGAAGTTGGTTTGGAGAGGCCGTTTGAAGCTTTGTAGAGAGGTGGAGAGTCTGACGGGAAGAGGGAGAGAATTCCAGACAACTTAAAAACTATGAAATGCCTTGTGCAATGCACAGCTGCCCCGGCGCACTGCTCATAAGACGACACATAGCTGTTAGTATAGATAGAATGAATGCTACAGTCCTCTGATCTTCTGAGATTTACTAATACTTCAGGCTCCTCCCTCCCCTCTTCTGTACTATGAGCTCCTACAAAGGAATGCTTCCCCTCTGCTATTGTACAAAGTCTTACAGTGGGTGTGTGAGTCACAAATGAAGGGGCAGACTACAATCCTCCCCTCTGGCTCACCCACCCATCTGACCGTGTACTCTAAAACTCACTTTTCCCAACTCTTCAACAGAGATTTTCTCTCTCTTTGCTGAAACTTAACTACTCAAAGTTAATGTTATAATTATTATTTATACTTTTGAAAGCTGGATTTATTTGACATTGTGTTGTATAGTTGGGATGTTTATTTTGTGTTTTATACCTACTGGATGTGATTGTTTACTGTGAGGATTTCTCACTCCTGTTGAGGTGCTTTGGGATTGCAGCAACAAACCTGGAATTTTTGGGATATTTGTTAATTGTTTAATTTATAGACATTTTGGCAAAAAGTTTTTGAGGAGTTTGATTTTTTTTGTGGCTCAGATGAAGAGTTAACATCTCAAGTGCTGTGTGGGATGTGGAGCGGAGAACGTCTTGTCAGCAGGATGCGACTAGTGTTTTGGGTGCCGTTTTTCATGGGAATACTGGGAGCTGTATTAGCACAGAATGGTGAGTACAAACAAAGCTATTGTCTACTGATTATCAGAGCAAAGACAGAGAAACAATGGAAAGAATGTGTAGTCTGAGACTAGACAGGCAAGAGAGACAACTGCGCCTCCAAATGCTAAAACCTCCAACCTATTCTTTATACATCCATAACAGAACACAGTCCTGTCACCTGTTCCTAATACACAGACACCTCAACTTAATACACAGATATCAGTACACAGACCTCTCACCTCTTCCTACTACACAGACATCAGGACACACTGACTTCTCACCTCCTCCTAATACACAGACATCAGGACACACTGACTTCTCACCTCCTCCTAATACACAGACATCAGGACACACTGACTTCTCACCTCCTCCTAATACACAGACATCAGGGGGGCACAGACCTCTCACCTCCTCCTAATACACATACATCAGGATACAGATCTCTCACCTCCTAATACACAGATATCAGGACACAGACCTCTCACCTTCTAATACACAGGCATCAGGACACAGACCTCTCACCTCATCCTAATACACAGACTTCAGGACACATACCTCTTACCTACTCCTAATACACAGACATCAGGACACATACCTCTCAACTCCTCCTAACACACAGATATCAGGACACAGACCTCTCCCCTTCTAATACACAGGCATCAGGACACAGACCTCTCACCTCATCCTAATACACAGACTTCAGGACACATACCTCTTACCTACTCCTAATACACAGACATCAGAACACATACCTCTCAACTCCTCCTAACACACAGATATCAGGACACAGACCTCTCCCCTTCTAATACACAGGCATCAGGACACAGACATCTCACCTCATCCTAATACACAGACTTCAGGACACAGAGCTCTTACCTACTCCTAATACACAGACATCAGGACACAGACCTCTCACCTCCTCCTAATGCAGACATTGGGACACACACCTCTCAACTCCTCCTAACACACAGATATCAGGACACAGACCTCTCACCTCCTCCTAATACACAGACATCAGGACAAATGCATTGTACCTCCTCCTAATACACAGACATCAGTACACATACCTCTGACCTCCTCCTAATACACAGACATCAGGACACATGCTTTGTACCTCCTCCTAATACACAGACATCAGTACACATACCTCTCACCTCCTCCTAATACACAGACATCAGGACACATGCATTGTACCTCCTCCTAATACACAGAAATATAGACAAATACCTCTCACCTCCTCGTAATACATGGTTGGACTTAGACCTTGCACTTCGTACATTAGGTCTCATCACCAATGTAAAGCTCAGCACATCTATATAAATGCACAATTGCTCTTACACTGGTCTGCATAACACATGTGCATGCATCGTATGAGCAAGCTTCTGGGTATCTGAGCATCACATGTGCACTATCACTGATTTCAAAGAAGCATATATTGCACATAAAAAATATCAATACTAAGCATACAGTTTGGCTGCACCCCTTATCATTGGAACCATTTACACTTTTCTCTCAATAGCTTGCTTGTTTGACCCTTACTAATAGAGCCCCTATGGACATACATTGCCTTTTAAAACATATGACCTCCACTAATACCCCTTTCAGACCACACAAATAACCTGGTATTGACCCGGTATATTGGTACCCGTTCACAGCATAGGGAGAGGCTGTGCAGAGATGATCTACCAGCGCCGCCTCTGCTCCTGCCCTCAATGCCGCCGCGGCTCCCGTCCCCATGGCAACCAGACCTGGCATATTGCCGGGTTGGGAAGCCAGTTCTCAGGGTCCAACGCTGGGTTGCACCCGGAAAAGAACCGTTTCCAATTTCCGGGTGCGACCCGGCATTTGCGATCTGAAAGTGGTATAACAAGCTGGAATGAAAGACTTCTGCAGGCTTCAGTTCATGGGCTGGGTGTTATGGGTACCTACAGTATTGTCAAACAAATCTCAGCAAAAAACAAAATTCAACGGTCCAGGTTCCCCATTGTCCACTGCAAAATTTGTTCAACCCAGACTTCTCCATGAGTACCCATCAGGGCCGGATTAATCCTTGGGGGTGCTCGGGGCACTTAAGACAGGGGGGCCTCGATGGAAGGTTGGGGGTGTTTATTAGATTGTGCATACCTCCCAACATGTCCCATTCAAGGAGGGACAAAATGCTCTCTACCTGGTTTCCCACTTAATATATGGTTGGCATCACCTGTGTTGAACTATTTATTTAATTGATAAGAAAGGTATTTCAACACAGGTGATTGCAATCATAAATTAAGAAGGAAGTCCAGGTAGAGAGCATGTTGTCTCTCCTGGAATGGGTCATGGTGGGAGGTATGGGTTGTGTATAATAAATTTAAACCAATGGTGTATATTAGTTTTAAGCTAATAGTTTAATAATGGCTGGGTACTGTTTATAGATCCACCTTTGAAAGATAACAATTTAAAAAACAAATTCTTGTAGTGGAACAAAGACAACTTAACCTTAAAATACACATAGAAAAATAAAATTATTTATCTTGTCACATGCAAGAATAGCAGCAGCCTCTGTACTACTTACACACTGGGAAAGGACTCAGGAGGACTCTCTCTAGACCCAAATGGTTTAGTTACATAATTGTTTATACAAGACTCAGACACCCAATCAGGGAAGAGGAGAAGCTGGGATCCCTGTGTCACTTACAGCTCTCTCCCCCTCATATCTCTCCTCTGGTCAGAAAGCTCCGTCGGTAGCTCATGGAACATAATATTCCTGTGTCTCTGCCTGCACTGCATACTGTCCTGCTCGCATTCTGGTTGCTGGTTCTGCTGCTGCTTAAGAGGGAAAGCTAGTGATGTCAGTGTGCTCTGGCCGGGGGGCCCACTGACAAAGGGGGGCCCGGGGTACAGTATGCCCTGCATCCCTACCTTAATCTGGCTATGGTACACACTTTGTGAATGACAGAGGTATTCAACTTGGAAATCACTGTTAGGGGCAAATTCAGTTTGTCACGAGGTCCATTAGAACCTTGAGCACTAATATTACCAGGTTGTCTGGGCAGGAGAACCTTTCTTTTTTTGCCCGAGTCCGATAGAGGTGCAAGCACAAAACAAGCAAGGCCTCCCTCCTGTAGTAACAGATATTCCAGCTAATTGAACCTGCCCTCTATTGTAGCAGTGCAGGAAAATACAGCACTTGCTCATGGCCATCAGCGATTCTGCACTTTGCTGTAATGTTTTCATTGTTACACATAACAAAAGAACTTGCCCAGCACATTCTTTGATGGAGAAGGGAGGGAACTTTGAGCCTGGAAGTACATTGTATCATCTCCACAGAGATTATGTTGCACCTTGTTTGCTGTTAGACACATTGATAGTCATATACTAAAGGGGGGTACTCACGGAGCGATATTCTAAGCAATCTGACTAGATTGCTTAGAATTAAAGCATTATCGCTCCGTGTGTACCCCATACAGCGATAGCGATGCGCAGCCCCGCACATCGCTATCGCTGCTGCTAGATTAGCCCGCTGGTTGAAGTGTGCGCCCCTGCCCCCCCCCCCCCCCCCCGTTTCCCCCCGCACGCTCAGCACACATCGCGCTGTGCTGAGCGGCGGGAGAGATGTGTGATGAGCGGTTCGCTCAGCACACATCTCTCTCACATCGGCCAGTGAGTACTGGCCTTAAGAAAGACTGGACTCACAATGAGCAGTCAGAAAATTACCTGTGATTGACGGGAGGCATTAATTTTGCCGGCTGTCGGGATCCCGGCTGTCAGGACACCGACACCGGAATCCCAACACCCGGTGAAATACCGGCAGTCGAAATGCCGTCCACCGCCCAGAATCCACGCCACCACTCGCAGGGGGGAAAAAATCCTGTGGCGACCTTTGAGCCCGCAATTTGGACACACTGCGCTCGCCGCCGGTATTCCAGCTGTCAGGATCCCGGCGTCGGTCTCCTGACCACCAAGATGCGGACAGCCGGTGATTGACCTGATGCATGGTCGACAATAAAGGCATGATCGACAATAAAGGCAGAATTCTTATTGTATGCTTATGGGTTCTTGTATGCTCTTTGATAGTACATAGTCCTCATGGATACAGCTGTAAACATCATACCCCTGCTACCTGAACAGTGACACGCATTTTCTTTTTCCAGTATCTGAAGATGTTTTAGTCGATTGATAAGAGCAATGCACTGTAGTGGATGCACCACAGTTCTGGGGATGCAGTGTAATGTAACAAATGTATAATATTTAAGCACAGGACGGCGATTCTGTCTGTATACTACATTAATGCACTGTACGTGTGATAGGTGACCCTAGTACTGTTTAAACATAATGACAACTGCATTATTAAAGTCCAAATACATGCCATTGTAAAAAAAACAACAACAAAAATAAACATCGGCTATCATAGAGACTTTTCCATCTCAGAAAAAAAATGGTCCATCAATGGGGTTTTCTGGGTATTCAAAACCCCTCCCTGTGTGTGCCACTGCCTATGTTTTATTTAACATGTATGTTTATTTTACATCAATTGAAACTTTAGGATCTGTGTCCAGCAGCAGTAAGCAATTACCATCGCATCATGCAGGAAATAATAAATAGTGGAGAATCCCTTAATATTGCAAACAAATGCAGTTTTTGCAGCATTTACCCATCTTCTCCAGGCCCTGATTTGAGTGCAATATTCAGAGAACAATGACATACTGGTCTTGTGGTAAATGTTATAGGTGCAGAGATAGTAAACCATGCATTTATTATGGTCACAATAAAAATAGGGCTTGGGAAATTATTTTAGGCACAGGCATAACAGGGCAGCAGTGCGCCAACACCAGGAAGTGCAGCACTGCATGGAGAGTCCTGAGGACGCACCAAGCGGCTGTACAGGGACTGTATAGACTGCAGGGTGCATGCCTGGAGCATCCAAAGTATGCGCCATGTGGCACTGCAGCAGCGATACTGGCTGCACCTGGCATTTCATGCACCCTTCTAGTCAGAAGCAAGGGTAGTGGGGCAGCAACAGTGTCACCCCCATGCTTGCATATCCCTAATTACGGCCCTGGATTTAGGTAAAATATGGTTATCAGGGGTATGGGACTCAGGGTCGACAGTGTCTTGGTCGACACACATTTGGTCGATGCCTATTGTTCGACAGTGAGTAGGTCGACACAGCCATTAGGTCGACATGGAAAACGACATGAGTTTTATATGTTTTTTTTGGTGTCGTTCTCTTCGTAAAGTGACCGGGAACCCCATTTAGTGCACAGTGTCCCCTCGCATGGCTTGCTGCGCTCGCCATGCTTCGTGCAAAGTTACCGTTCCCAATTGTAGTCCATGTGGATCGTAAAGCATGAAAAAGTAAAAAAATAAAAAAGTGAAAAACTCATGTCGACCTTGTTCCATGTCGACCTTGTTCATGTTGCCTTAATAGACGTGTTGACCTATTTATGGTGTCGACCTAGTCACTGTCGACCAATAGTCGTCGATCTAAGGTGTGTTGACCTAAGTGCTGTTGACCCAGAGTCCGGATACCGGTTATCAGGATCTGCAATTTCTCCAACACTTCTCTATCGCATAGCATTGTAGATTATGGGGTCTATTCATGAAGCAGTGAAAAGTGTGGAGAAGTAAGTCAATGAAGAAGTTGCGCATGGCAACCAATCATGTGCTACGTATAATTTTATAGAACCAATCAGGTGCTACGTATAATTTTATAGAACCAGTCAGGTGCAACGTATAATTTTATAGACTGTACTTGATAAATGTTACTTCAGTGCTGAAGGGAAACGCCACTGGCTCACTTCTCCACTCGTTTCACTACTTCATGAATAGAGTTAAGTTTGGTGATTTGGAAGTACACAGTGATAAGATTCTTTAAGGAGGTACACACAAGTGTCGTTAAATGCTGACCACTGAATATGTGACAACATCGAAACAGGACAGCTTTGAAAGGAGTGGAGCATTCATTCTGCCAATCATATGCTGTCGCTCACTGCACTAAACACTCCCCCTACTTCCCCTCCACCACCATTCTTCTATAATGGGGTGGTTCATTAGGTCGACATACTGTACATCGGGTCGACATGCATTAGGTCGACATGATCACTAGGTCAATGTGGTCATTAGGTCGACATGTGCTAGGTTGACATGTGAAAAGGTCGACATGAGTTTTTTTACTTTTTTGGTGTGGTTTTCTTTGAAAAGTGATGGGGAACCGCAATTAGTGCACTTTGACCCCTCGCATGGCTTGCTTTGCTCACCATGCTTCGGGCACGGTGCCTGGCTCCGCTTCCGCTGCACTAGGCACAGGTTACCGTTCCCAATTGTAGTCCACGTGGATCGTTAAGTATGAAAAAGGTCAAAAAATGAAATTATGAAAAACTCATGTTGACCTTTTTCCATGTCCACCTAGTACATGTCAACCTAATGACCATGGCGATCTAATGCATGTCGACCCAATGTATGTCAGCCTAACTCATGGCGAACCAAATGACCGCCATCCTTCTATAATATGCTACTACAACCAGCTATTATTCTTTAACTGCTTTTGCACCCTTGCGGGGGGAGCTAGCCCTGTGCTGGGCGTCCCCCTGCATGTCTGAGAATCTAATCGTACGATCAGCTCTGAATCGCCCCCATAGTCTCTGAGAGTGCTGGGCAAGCCCCCACAGTGATAAAAACAGGGATTTGACACAAGGCCCTGCCCTGTTCCTGTGAGGTCCCACCCCTTTTTCAGAGCACTCAAGATCCAATTTGTGAAGCCTGGGATGTTGTAAGTTATGATAAGACCCAAATAAGCAGCAGAACGGCCGCAGCCAAAGGTTTGGTGCTGGTATAAGTGATGGAAGAACAAGCACATGAAGGTAGAGGGCCCTGTTCGTGAGAACTTAGGGGTATATTTACTAAACAGCGGGTTTTTAGAAATAGAGATGTTGCCCATGGCAACCAATCATATTCTAGATATTATCACTCACCTAGCACCTTCTAGAAGATAATAGCTAGCATACGATTGGTTGCTATCTGCAACATCTCCACTTCTAAAAACTTGCACTTTAGTAAATACGTCCCTTACGGTCTAAAGATAACAGCTGTGCGCATTTCACATTGACCCTTCACTTGCTGCACCCCATCATGTTGCAGGACTGGTCAGCATTCGTGCCCTTAAACACGCTAATGTTTCTGATGCTCCCCGTCAGGGGCATAAACAAAACTTCAGGGTCCCCATAGCAACATATTGAAGGGGCTCCTGTCCCAATGATTCTTAAGAGACACATTATTATTATTATTATTATTATTATTATTAATTATATGCCCCATAATAGTGCTCTAGTTCATTTTCTGAACCATAATATTGCCGTAGTTAATATTATGCCCCATAGTAGTGCCCTAGTCTATTTTATGAACAATCGTAGTTCCATGTTGATGATGTTACACACACAGTATCCCCAATTCATATTATGCCATGCAGTGCCCCCAGTTCATATTAAGCCACATTAAAGTGCCCTCCAGTTCAAACTATGCCACGTTACAGTGCCCCAGATCATATTATGCCACACTATAGTGCCCCCATTTCATATTGAGACATTGCAGTTCTCCTGTTCTTATTAAGTAACATTATACTGCCCTCCACATTACAATGAGCAGATCAGATTATGACACATTACAGTGGCCTCCAGTTCTTATTGTGCCACATTACAGTGCCCCCTTACCATTCTAACATCCACTATACGCAGGGGTTAAAGTGTGTGTGTGTGGGGGGGGGGGGACGAGGGGGGGGGGGGGACGAGGTGAGTTCCACCACCTGTAATGGTAGGGGGAACTGGTTCCATCACCTCCATTGCCATGCACAGTAATTCCAACAGAAAAACTTGCCCCATCATCTACAATCAATCGATGATACAGGTGGCGCTACTGTTACCGATGAGCTGCGGGGGGCGAGGGGGGGACGGGCGGGGGGGGGTTGGTGTCCGGGTAAATGAGTTCCACCACCTCTCCAGGACCACTTTAAGCCCTGACTATACGCATCTCTTACTGAAAATACAATTTCACACTATTCAGGCTGGGCGATGGATATGAACTAATTGATTAGCAGGCAGATTCGGGAAATTGTATGCAACTTTATAACCTGGGTTCAGGCCCCTGTAAGCCTCTGAGCCCCATAGCAATGGCAGCCCTTGCACCCACTGTAGTTATGTCCATGTTCCCCAGTATTGATACAGCAGGCTGTCTGATCCAGGTCCTTTAGTTGCTTGTGTAAGTGTGGATATGTCCTTCTTTTTGTATCTTTATCATTGGGACCTATATATCGCATACCTCCTAACTTCTGTTAACCCCAGTGCGGGACATGCTGCGCCGAAGGCGTGTCCGCTGCTGGAAAGGGGCCGGGCCCTCTCTAAAATGGGCAGAGTATCAGGGGACAGGGGCGGGGCATTGCGCTACGACCCCAGTTTTTGCTATTTTGGGGGCGTGCCCAGCGCTCCCCAAGCAGCTGGGCAGCCCCTTCCTCACCTCCATGCACTGTTCAGTGACTGCCAGCTGCAGGGCAGAGCAGTGGTGATCACTGGTTCTCCCAACTGCCCCACCACCCGTGGGACACTGTGGCCCGTGGGAGGGACAGCGGGACAGTGTTTGAATAGCGGGACTGTCCTGCTGAAATTAGGACAGTTGGGAGGTATGATATTGTATCTGTCTAAGTATATGTCTTATATAATATTTGATTTTGTTTCCCTTCCTCCCTCTTCCTTTTTTATTTTCTATATACTCTCTTCCTCTTCTTTGTTTGCTGTTCTTTTTTGTGTAAAATGTTAATAAAAATGACTGAAGTAAAAAAAAAAAAAGTAAACTTTACTTAAAAATGTTTGTGGACAGCATAGTGGATTAACATTGTTTACAGCACTGAGGGTCTTACCCAGCCGTGCCCTATCTGCATGGAGTTTGGACATTCTCCCTGTGTTTGCACCCACTAGCCAAAAACACAGAGCCGGCCCTAGGCATAGGCATACTAGGAAAATGCCTAGGGCATTTGGAATGCCTAGGGGCACAAGCAGCTTCTGCTGATATGCAGCATGCCTATATTCTGTGTGTGACTGCGGCTCTATCTGCATACGAAATGCATTACTAATGTGTGGCATTATGTGTATGAGGTGTACTACTTTGTAGCGTATGTGTGGCATTATGTGTATAAGGTGTACTACTTTGTGTGGTCTAATGTGAATAAAGAGCAATATGGTGTGGTGTAATGTGAATAAGAGACACTATTGCATGATATAATGTGAACAAAGTTGCAGTACTGTGTGGCGTAATTTCAACTGGGGGTATTATTGTGTGGCCATGCCCCTTCCCAGCAAGAACACGCCCCGGTTATTGGCTGCACACCGAATGTGCACACTGTTCCTATTTAAAATATAGGGGGTAGGAGCACCAAAAATAAGGACTGCTATGGGTGAGTGGTGATGGTGCTGGGAAAGGGGTACATGGTCAGAGGCGGA
Organism: Pseudophryne corroboree; assembly: GCF_028390025.1. Taxonomy (NCBI): domain Eukaryota; kingdom Metazoa; phylum Chordata; class Amphibia; order Anura; family Myobatrachidae; genus Pseudophryne; species Pseudophryne corroboree. Next base: position 406,816,709 of record NC_086451.1, read on the forward strand.
ACTAGCGGCAGTGCTAGAGGGCACAAGCCAAAATCTTGCCTAGGGCATAACTTGGTTAGGGCCGGCTCTGCAAAAACATATCGGTAAGTATGTTCACATGGTAGGGAATGTAGATTGCAGGCTCTACTGGGGCAGGGAACGATGTGAATGACTAAATATTCTCTGCAAATAACAGAAGTAATAAAAATGTTTATTGTAAAGTGGGATATATATATACGCTATAGAAATAACTGCTAATAAAATAAATGAATGTTGCTAAATTCTAATCTGTCGGCTGGGTACCACAGTTTACTGCTGTGTAGTGAGTCTCTCAATTCTTAGTAATTGTTTTGTAAGGAAAGCGTTAATCTGAATCATTCAGCAGCAACTAATCTGAGTCATTCCCAGGGCATCTAACAATGGGCCACTCTCACTCACACATCTCCCAAATGTCAAACTTTAGGAGAACTCCTAACACAGGAGATTTTTTTGTACCTTATTTGGGTTTGACATGTTCCTCTAACTTTCTACATTGTAATAAATAACTAATTGTACTCTCTGATGGCGAAAACCAACAGCGCACAATCGCTGAAAGATAACTCATTAGAAACAGGAACTGGACATTTATCAGATGGGCAGGGAGATGTATTGCAGGGCATCGTTACATGTTAGCACTGGTTATAATTTCACTTTACAGATCCTTAGGAAACATTTACATCATACTTGTATGCTGCTGCAGCATCCTCTCTGGTAGTTTCCTGAAGAGGACAGGGGGTATGGGTCATTAGGTCAACCACACTTAAGTCGACAGTCATTAGGTCGACCACTATTGGTCAACATGCATTGGGTCGACATGGCCATTAGGTCGACATGGAAAAGGGTCGACATGAGTTTTTTTGGTGTCGTTTTCTTCGTAAAGTAAGGGGGAACCCCAGTTAGTGCACCGTGTCCCCTCACATGGCTCGCGTGCTTCGGGCAAGGTACCTCACTCCGCTGCTGCTGCACCCGACACAGGTTACCGTTCCCAATCGTAGTCCACGTGGATCGTAAAGTATGAAAAAGTTTCAAAAAAGGAATTTTTTTTTAGAAAAACTCATGTCGACCTTTTCATGTGTTGACCTTTGCCACGTCGAACTAATGACCATGTCATCCTAATGACCATGTCGACCTAGTGCATGTCGACCAATAGTGGTCAACCTAATGAGTGTTCACCTAAGTGTTGTCCACCTAAAGACCGGATACCGTAGAGCTGTCCTGGTGAAGTACTGACTTCCAGGTTTATGACCCAGGAGTCCTTCTGTGCATGCGCAGACATTGGACTACACCAGCCGCAGGGAAGGAGACTCATTGCAATCTCACCGCACGTCCTGATTGCATAAAGGAGCTCATAGACTTCTACAGGCAATATCATCCATCCGCACAAGTTCCAGAACATTACGCTTTCTGTAGCTTGATGCATATGGGAACATCACAGACCCGTAGAAGTGTAAGGATATCTTCTCTGGACCATTTTAGTACTTATGGGGAATAATATGTTTTGTGGCAAACCTTAGAAAATGATCCACATTGTTTGATTGATACAGTACATCCCACTCTATGGGTCTGATTCAAGCAAAAAAGCAGGCAACTGGGCAAAACCATGCTGCACTGCAGGTGGTGTAGATGGAACATGTGCAGAGAGAGTTAGATTTGGGTGGGGTGCGTTCAAATGAAATCTGAATTGCAGTGTAAATAAAGATGTCCGACATTTGTGGGCTACATGCAAAAGTATGTACCCTGCACAGAAAAAATATAAATGCATTTGCTTCCCTGGCAATATGGTTTGTTTCAGACACAAAGTTACATGCTGTTTTTGCTTTACTTACAAACATGATTCAGGCCCCAGATCTCAACCACACAACTGAACGGAATGAATTAAGATGTCCTAAATATAGACTATAAATTGCGCAAAATGTAACATTCTGAATTTACTAATGCTGTGCTGAATGCCAGTCCCTGTAACGTAGAAGCAAAAGCAGAAATTGGTATTGCCGAAACTTCGCTGTATCTGTGAAACAGCCAATTCTACGGCATAATTCAGCTTGTGTGAAACTTGACTCATCTGTGTGAACTACATTTTCCATGATGCTCAGCACTAATTAATAATTATTTCCTGAAACATCTCCAACAATGAAATGATTTCTCCTTTCCACAAAACAATCTACAAAGAAATAGAACTTACCGTGATACTTTGGGGGCTGATTCAGACCTGATTGCAAATTCGCCAGGCGGCCGATAATCGATCAACTGCGCATGCGAACGGATCGTAGTGCGCATGCGCGAGGCCAAATTGCGAAAAAATCCAGCAAATTGTTTGATTGCTAGGCGTACGTAAGTTGATTTACAGGAAGTGGGAGTTTGGGGGTGGTAACTGGCCGTTTTCTGGGAGTGTCAGGAAAAACGCAGGGTGTGTGTGACATCAGCTCCAGCCCCGATCAGCCTGATTCTATCGCACTGTAGGAGTAAGTCCTGGGCTACGCAAATACTGCACAGACTGGAAAATCATTCGATGGTGAGTGAGTTGCGAATGGATTTGCAGCTGACCGGCGTTTGCAGAGATTTTCGCAAGGCGTACGCAGACTTGCACGGGGCGGATTTTCACTCTGTCTGGGTGGCGATTATTTAATCGCAGACCTCTGCAAATTCACAGAGGAGCAATCAGGTCTGAAGTATAAGTAAAACTGACAAAATTACTTCTCAAAGTTACTTCTCATTTTAGAATAAAAAATGATGAATAAATAATCATTAAGAATTAGAATTAAGAATAAATATTTACAAATGTGCTATATTTAAGTTCCATATCTAGTGTGATACAGGTTCTGGTTTCATTTGAATGTATTAAAATAATGCAGTTTGTCTAAATTGAGATACTAAAGGTGGGTACACACTGGCCGATATATTGGCCGTTCTCTTGAAAGGCCGATATATCGCAGGTCCGTCGTCCAGTGTGTATGGCCAATACGTCTGTGAATTCCGTCGTTCACAGACGTATCGCGTCGGCCCCGCAACACAGCCGATGGGTAATATATCTACCAATATATTGGCGCGTCGCTGTGTGTGTACGGGCGGTCGGCCGACCGCCCGTACACATGCTGCAGCAGCCGGCGGTGATTGACAGCTGAACTGGGCGGGCGTGTGTACACGCCCGCCCAGTTCATGACGTCAGTCCCCGACGGATCGGGCAGTGTGTATGCTCAACACACTGCCCGATCCGTCCATAGATATATCTGCAGATCAATTGATCGGCAGATATATCTGTCAGTGTGTACCCACCTTTACATCCTGAATGTTACATACTGTAGCTGCAATCTAACAAAACTGAATCAACTATGCAGGAGTCAGCTGTTTGACTGTTACATACATACAGGGTCATCAAGAGCTGTTCCGGGTCCCGATGCTAGTGGGTGGGGCCACTGGTGGGTGGAGGCCCTATGTACAATCAGTGCACCTCTGCAAATGGTGACAAGTGTCTATATGCTGTGGTCAAATTATCTTGGGGGTATCTATTGTCTATGCCCCAACGCAGGGCTTAAGGTGGCCCTGGAGAGGTGGTGGAACTCATTTACCCGGACACCAACCCCCCCCCCCCCCCCCCCCGCAAACTGTAAATTAGTACCCTAAATACCATACTTTCTAAGGGGCATTGATCTCACAATGGAGTAGCGTGGTCACATAATTTCTCTAACGTCCTAGTGGATGCTGGGAACTCCGAAAGGACCAGGGGGAATAGCGGCTCTGCAGGAGTCTGGGCACAACTAAAAGAAAGCTTTTAGACTACCTGGTGTGCACTGGCTCCTCCCACTATGACCCTCCTCCAAGCCTCAGTTAGATTTTTGTGCCCGGCCGAGCTGGATGCACACTAGGGGCTCTCCTGAGCTCTTAGAAAGAAAGTATATTTTAGGTTTTTTATTTTACAGTGAGACCTGCTGGCAACAGGCTCACTGCAACGAGGGACTAAGGGGAGAAGAAGCGAACCTACCTGCTTGCAGCTAGCTTGGGCTTCTTAGGCTACTGGACACCATTAGCTCCAGAGGGATCGACCGCATGGAACTGGCCTTGGTGTTCGGTCCCGGAGCCGCGCCGCCGTCCCCCTTACAGAGCCAGAAGCAAGAAGAAGTCCGGAAAATCGGCGGCATGAAGACTTCTGTCTTCACCAAGGTAGCGCACAGCACTGCAGCTGTGCGCCATTGCTTCTCTTACACACTTCACACTCCGGTCACTGAGGGTGCAGGGCGCTGGGGGGTGGCGCCCTGAGCAGCAATAAAAACACCTTGGCTGGCAAAACAATCACAATATATAGCCCCAGAGGCTATATATGTGATAATTACCCCTGCCAGAATCCTTAAAAAAGCGGGAGAATAGTCCGCGAAAAAGGGGCGGGGCTATCTCTCTCAGCACACTGGCGCCATTTTTCCCTCACAGTTCCGCTGGAAGGAAGCTCCCTGGCTCTCCCCTGCAGTCTACACTACAGAAAAGGGTAAAAAAGAGAGGGGGGGCACTAAATTTAGGCGCAGTAAATATTATAGCAGCTATAGGGGACATAATTCAGTTAGTCCCTGCATTATATAGCGCTCTGGTGTGTGCTGGCATACTCTCTCTCTGTCTCCCCAAAGGGCTTCTGTGGGGTCCTGTCCTCTGTTAAAGCATTCCCGGTGTGTGTGCGGTGTGTCGGTACGGCTGTGTCGACATGTTTGAGGAGGAAAATTATGTGGAGGCGGAGCAGATGCCTATAGAAGTGATGTCACCCCCTGCGGGGCAGACACCTGAGTGGATGGTTTTATGGAAGGAATTACGTGCGAGTGTCGACTCCTTACACAAAAAATTTGACGACATGCCAACTGCGGGACAGCCAGCTTCTCAGCTCGTGCCTGCCCAGGTGTCTCAAAGGCCATCAGGGGCTCTAAAACGCCCGCTACCTCAGATGGCAGACGCAGATGTCGACACGGATACTGATACCAGTGTCGACGACGATGAGTCTAATCTAATGTCCACTAAGGCCATTCGTTGCATGATTGAGGCAATGAAAGAGGTGTTACACATTTCAGATATAAACCCAGGTACCAAAAAGGGTATTATGTTTGGGGAGAAAAAACTACCCGTAGTTTTTCCCCCATCTGAAGAATTAAATGAAGTGTGTGAAGAAGCGTGGGCTTTCCCTGATAAAAGATTGATAATCTCAAAAAAATTACTAATGGCGTTCCCTTTCCCGCCAGAGGATAGGGCACGTTGGGAAACACCTCCTAGGGTGGATAATGCGCTCACACGTTTGTCTAAAAAGGTGGCACTTCCGTCTCCGGATACAGCCGCCCTGAAGGAGCCTGCGAATAGAAAGCAGGAGGCGATCCTGAAGTCTATATATACACACACAGGCATTATACTTAGACCAGCTATTGCGTCAGCATGGATGTGCAGTGCTGCCGCTGCATGGTCAGATTCCCTGTCAGAAAATATTGACACCCTAGACAGGGACCCTATTCTGCTAACCATAGAGCATATAAAAGACTCAGTCTTATACATGAGAGATGCACAGAGGGAGATCTGCCGGCTGGCATCTAAAATAAGTGCATTGTCCATTTCTGCTAGGAGAGGCTTATGGACTCGGCAGTGGACAGGGGATGCAGATTCCAAAAGGCACATGGAAGTTTTGCCTTATAAGGGTGAGGAGTTATTCGGGGATGGTCTCTCGGACCTCGTTTCCACAGCAACAGCTGGGAAGTCAGCATTTTTACCCCATGTTCCCTCACAGCCTAAAAAAGCGCCGTTTTATCAGGTACAGTCCTTTCGGACCCAGAAAAACAGGCGAGGAAAAGGCGGGTCCTTTCTGTCCAGAGGCAGAGGTAGGGGAAAAAGGCTGCAACAAACAGCTGGTTCCCAGGAGCAAAAGTCCTCCCCCGCTTCTTCCAAGTCCGCCGCATGACGGTGGGGCTCCACAGGCAGAGCCAGGTACGGTGGGGGGCCGCCTCAAAAATTTCAGCGATCAGTGGGCTCGCTCACAGGTGGATCCCTGGATCTTTCAAGTAGTATCTCAGGGGTATAAGCTGGAATTCGAGGCGTCTCCCCCCCGCCGTTTCCTCAAATCTGCCTTGCCAACAACTCCCTCGGACAGGGAGGCTGTGCTAGAGGCAATTCACAAGCTGTATTCCCAGCAGGTGATAGTCAAGGTGCCCCTACTTCAACAAGGACGGGGTTACTATTCCACACTGTTTGTGGTACCGAAACCGGACGGTTCGGTGAGACCCATTTTAAATTTGAAATCCTTGAACACATACATAAAAAAATTCAAGTTCAAGATGGAATCGCTCAGGGCGGTTATTGCAAGTCTAGACGAGGGGGATTACATGGTATCCCTGGACATCAAGGATGCTTACCTGCATGTCCCCATTTATCATCCTCACCAGGAGTACCTCAGATTTGCGGTACAAAATTGCCATTACCAATTCCAGACGCTGCCGTTTGGTCTGTCCACGGCACCGAGGGTGTTTACCAAGGCAATGGCGGAAATGATGATACTCCTTCGAAAAAAGGGAGTTTTAATTATCCCATACTTGGACGATCTCCTAATAAAGGCGAGATCCAGGGAGCAGTTGTTGGTAGGAGTAACACTATCTCAGGAGGTGCTACACCAGCACGGTTGGATTCTGAATATTCCAAAGTCACAGCTGGTTCCGACGACACGTCTACTGTTCCTGGGAATGATTCTGGACACAGTCCAGAAAAAAGTGTTTCTCCCGGAGGAAAAAGCCAAGGAGCTGTCATCTCTTGTCAGAAACCTCCTGAAACCAAAACAGGTGTCGGTACATCACTGCACGCGAGTCCTGGGAAAGATGGTGGCTTCTTACAAAGCAATTCCTTTCGGCAGGTTCCATGCCAGAATCTTTCAGTGGGACCTGTTGGACCAATGGTCCGGATCGCATCTTCAGATGCATCGGCTAATAACCCTGTCTCCAAGAACCAGGGTGTCTCTGCTGTGGTGGCTGCAGAGTGCTCATCTTCTAGAGGGCCGCAGATTCGGCATACAGGACTGGGTCCTGGTGACCACGGATGCCAGCCTTCGAGGCTGGGGAGCAGTCACACAGGGAAGAAACTTCCAAGGACTATGGTCGAGTCAGGAGACTTCCCTACACATAAATATTCAAGAACTAAGGGCCATTTACAATGCCCCAAGTCAGGCAAAACCCCTGCTTTTACACCAGCCGGTACTGATCCAGTCAGACAACATCATGGCGGTCGCCCATGTAAACCGACAGGGCGGCACAAGAAGCAGGACGGCAATGGCAGAAGCCACAAGGATTCTCCGATGGGTGGAAAATCACGTGCTAGCACTGTCAGCAGTGTTCATTCCGGGAGTGGACAACTGGGAAGCAGACTTCCTCAGCAGGCACGACCTCCACCCGGGAGAGTGGGGACTTCATCCAGAAGTCTTCACACTGATTGTAAATCGTTGGGAACGGCCACAGGTGGACATGATGGCGTCCCGCCTAAACAAAAAACTAGAGAGATATTGCGCCAGGTCAAGGGACCCTCAGGCGATAGCGGTGGACGCTCTAGTGACACCGTGGGTGTACCAGTCGGTTTATGTGTTCCCTCCTCTGCCTCTCATACCAAAGGTACTGAGAATAATAAGAAAACGAGGAGTAAGGACAATACTCGTGGTTCCGGATTGGCCAAGAAGAGCGTGGTACCGGAACTTCAAGAGATGATCTCAGAGGACCCATGGCCTCTGCCGCTCAGACAGGACCTGCTGCAGCAGGGGCTCTGTCTGTTCCAAGACTTACCGCGGCTGCGTTTGACGGCATGGCGGTTGAACACCGGATCCTAAAGGAAAAGGGCATTCCGGAGGATGTCATTCCTACGCTGATTAAAGCCAGGAAAGATGTAACTGTAAAACATTATCACCGCATATGGCGGAAATATGTTGCTTGGTGTGAGGCCAATAAGGCCCCAACAGAGGAATTTCAGCTGGGTCGATTTCTGCACTTCCTACAGGCAGGAGTGTCTATGGGCCTAAAATTAGGCTCCATTAAGGTGCAGATATCGGCTCTGTCGATTTTCTTCCAAAAAGAACTAGCTTCACTACCTGAAGTTCAGACATTTGTAAAAGGAGTGCTGCATATTCAGCCCCCTTTTGTGCCTCCAGTGGCACCCTGGGATCTCATCGTGGTGTTGAATTTCCTAAAATCACATTGGTTGGAGCCACTAAAGACCGTGGATCTAAAATATCTCACGTGGAAAGTGGTCATGTTATTGGCCTTGGCTTCGGCCAGGCGTGTATAAGAATTGGCGGCTTTGTCATTTAAAAGCCCTTATCTGATTTTCCATATGGATAGGGCAGAATTGAGGACTCGTCCCCAGTTTCTCCCTAAGGTGGTATCAGCTTTTCACTTGAACCAACCTATTGTAGTGCCTGCGGCTACTAGCGACTTGGAGGATTCCAAGTTGCTGGACGTAGTCAGGGCCTTGAAAATTTATGTTTCCAGGACAGCTGGAGTCAGGAAAACTGACTCGCTATTTATCCTGTATGCACCCAACAAACTGGGTGCTCCTGCTTCTAAGCAGACTATTGCTCGCTGGATTTGTAGCACAATTCAGCTGGCGCATTCTGCGGTTGGACTGCCGCGTCCTAAATCAGTTAAAGCCCATTCTACAAGGAAGATGGGCTCATCTTGTGCGGCTGCCCGAGGGGTCTCGGCTTTACAACTTTGCCGAGCTGCTACTTGGTCAGGGGCAAACACGTTTGCTAAATTCTACAAATTTGATACCCTGGCTGAGGAGGACCTTGAGTTCTCTCATTCGGTGCTGCAGAGTCATCTGCACTCTCCCGCCAGTTTGGGAGCTTTGGTATAATCCCCATGGTCATTTCGGAGTTCCCAGCATCCACTAGGACGTTAGAGAAAATAAGATTTTACTCACCGGTAAATCTATTTCTCGTAGTCCGTAGTGGATGCTGGGCGCCCGTCCCAAGTGCGGATTGTCTGCAATAATTGTACATAGTTATTGTTCACTAACGGGTTATTGTTATGAGCCATCTGTTGAGAGGCTCAGTTATGTTTCATACTGTTAACTGGATATGGTATCACGTGTTATACGGTGTGATTGGTGTGGCTGGTATGAGTCTTACCCGGGATTCAAAAATCCTTCCTTATTGTGTCAGCTCTTCCGGGCACAGTATCCTAACTGAGGCTTGGAGGAGGGTCATAGTGGGAGGAGCCAGTGCACACCAGGTAGTCTAAAAGCTTTCTTTTAGTTGTGCCCAGACTCCTGCGGAGCCGCTATTCCCCCTGGTCCTTTCGGAGTTCCCAGCATCCACTACGGACTACGAGAAATAGATTTACCGGTGAGTAAAATCTTATTATTACCCCCAATTCCACCAAATTCAAATTACACCACATAGGGGCACAATCTTATTCACATTAAACTGTATGTAGTGCCCATGATTCATATTCAATCTCATAGTAATGCCCCTTATTCAAGTTATGTCACTTAGTAGTGCCCTTTATTCACATTACACTATACCCCTAATATACAATGCCCACAGTAGTGCCCTTTATACACAATTCCCACAGTAGTAGTGCCCCTTACACACAATGGCCACAGTTGTAGTGCCCTTTACACATAATGGCCACAGTTGTAGTGCCCGTTACACATAATGACCACAGTAGTGCTGCTTATTTACATATTGCCTACAATAGTACCCCTTATACACAGCTTCCCCACTCTCTTGTCCCTCCAGCCCCCTCTGAGCTTGTCTTCAAGATATACAGAGTATGCGCCTCTTCACTCCAGCAGCAGTGACAGCATGACTTAACATACGCCGTGCTAGAAAATGAAGCCACTTGGACCTGAGGAGGGGATGACTGCTGTTCAATAGACACTGCATGTGTGAGTACTAGGAGGGGTGGGCTGTAAATGGAGGAGGACCATGGAGCCACCACGACCTGTGTAAGAAGGAGGTGGCTGCAGCTCATCAATAACACTAGTGCCACCTACATCTTTTGATGTAGATGATTGGGCAAGTTTTTCTGTTGGAATTACTGTGCAGGGCAATGGAGGTGGTGGAACTAGTTCCCCCTACCATTACAGGTGGTGGAACTCAGTTCCACCTCGTTCCCCCCCCCACTTTAACCCCTGCCTCAACGGCCCCCATAGAGAAATTGTTGAATCCCAATATTGAATGCATGAGTTCTGAGACGTAATATCAATTGCACCAAATAAGACATGTCCGAGGTCAATGTCATTTAGATGGCAGCCCTTATTTTAAGCTTTATGTGCAGTCAGTCCTGAATTTTAAATTACAAAATGGCTGCTTTGCTTGTGTCAAATGATGGGGCAGATGTATCAAACCTTTTTGGAGAAAAGGGCAAGTGGAAAAGTTACCCATAGCAATCAGTCACCCTATGGGGGTCATTCCAAGTTGATCGCTAGCTGAATTTGTTTGCAGCGCAGCGATCAGGCTAGAAAATGGCAGTTCTGCGCATGCGTATGTGGCGTAATGCGCACGCGCGACGTACGGGCACAATGAACGATGTCGTTTTGCACAGGGTCTAGCGATGCATTTCAGTCGCGCTGCTTGCTGCAGAGTGATTGACATGAAGTGGGCGTTTCTGGGTGGCAACTGACAGTTTTCAGGGAGTGTGCGGAAAAATGCAGGCGTGGCTGGGCGAATTTGTGACGTCAAATCCGGAACTGAATAGTCTGAAGTGATCGCAAGCGCTGAGTAGGTTTTGAGCTACTCTGAAACTACACAAAAATATTTTGCAGGCGCTCTGCGATACAACCGTTCGCACTTCTGCTAAGCTAAAATACACTCCCAGTGGACGGCGGCATAGCGTTTGCACGGCTGCTAAAACTAGCTAGCGAGCGATCAACTCGGAATGACCCCCTTAATCTATCATTTTATAGATTGTACTTGATGAATGCTATCCAGAAGCTGATTGGCTGGTATACGCAAGTGCGCCACTTGTCCTCTTTGTCACTCTTTAGAAGGCTTGATACATCTCCCAGTATAGTCAGGAGTGTTGGGATTTATTTCCAGTAGACTGTTAGGTCAGATAGGATAAGTACTCACCTAATTACTACAGGGGGAGTGCTAACTAGCAATGTGTGGTGTCCTAAAGTAGGGATGGCCACCTACCATTGATGGCTCACAACCATAAATGGTTGGCTGTTAGTGGTAATCATTTTGCCACAGATGGTACAGAGCCCCTCAATGGATTTTTACTTCTTTCTACTTGGTGCTGGGACACGGAGCCTAGCTCCACCATGAAACACGACCTGCTAAACCTTGCTCCCACCTCTGATTGGTCCACTGCCTGGTGAATAATAAATCATTGATGACCATCAGTGGGAGAAACCACCAATGGTTACCCTGTCGATGGGTTCATTCTATCGGGGTTAACCACCAGTGGTACCATCTTGAAGTGGATGTTTGAGAATGAGTACAAATACTGAAATTGTGCCCAGTACAAAAAACAAAAAGCTACTGGTCTAGATATCTGACTAGTATTTAAGCAAAATAGAGATATTGTACTTGGTAAAAGAGAAAAAAATCTAGATCTTGTAACTTCATCATAATACATACAGTGAGCCTGCTCTAGATACATATCTGTTGATTCTGAACTACTATAAGACATGCAGTAGATGGCTAATCTATCTGGGCAAATTTATTGAGGCCCGGAGGTCACCTTATTTTTGGCATCTTAGGCTCTACAGAGGAATTTTCCACTAGTGTCACGTCAAAAAACAAGAATCACAAAGTAAAATCGTCACTGGAGAACTGGCGGATTGTTTTATTAAAGCATATATTTATTGGAATTTTCCATCTTACTTTCTAGCATATTTTCGGTTGATTACTTTAATATGGAACAGCCATGTCTATATGATATAACCCTCAATAGTGTATTTTCAGACACTGAGTGACCATTTTAATAGCTGATTGTGTACTGAAAATAAAAAATGTGTACAATTGCCTTTATTTCCTAACGCGAAACTGGGAGCAAAAACCAGCTTTATTTTTAAACTGGCAGTTTTTGTGGTGCGTCCTGCCTTTCCTTTATTAGTATGTCATAGTAGAGACTATGGGGGTAATTCCAAGTTGATCGCAGCAGGAATTCTGTTAGCAATTGGGCAAAACCATGTGCACTGCAGGGGAGGCAGATACAGAGCCGGCCCTAACCAATATGATGCCCTAGGCAAGATTTTGGCTGGTGCCCCCTAGCACCACCGCTGGTTCCGCCTCTGACCTTGCACCTCTTTCCCAGCACCATCACCCCTCACCCATAGCAGTCCTTATTTTGGTGTTTGTACCCCCTATATTTTAAATAGGAACAGTTCGCACATTTGGCGCACAGCCCAAAAAGGGGTGTGTTTTTGCTGGCAAGGGGCATGGCCACACAATAGTAACCCCAATTCCAATTACGCCACACAGTACTGCAACTTTATTCACATTTGATCATGCGATAGTGTCCATAATTCATATTACATCCCACAGTAGTATCACTTTACCTTATAAACGTTACTCCTCACAGTAGAGCCCCTTATTCACATTACATCACACTGAATTGCTCATTATTCACATAACACCACACCCTATTGCTCTTTATTCACATTAGATGACACAGTAGTGCCCTTTCTATATGCAACGCCACATAGTAGAGCACCTTATACACATAATGCCACACATTAGTAATGCATTTATACACATAATTCCACACAGTAATGCCCCTTACACATATGAGACACATTATTAATGTCCTTATAAATAGAATGCGCCTTACACATAATGACAACCTTTATTAATGCCCTTTTACACATAATGTCCCTTACACATATGCCGCACATTATTAATGCCCTTATACACATAATGACACACACAGTGCCCCCTACACATTTGCTGCACATTATTAGTGCCCCTATACACATAATGACAACATACAGTAGTACCCTGTTACACATATGCCGCACATTATTAATGCCCTTATACACATAATGACACACATAGTGCCCTTTTACACATATGTTGCACATTATTAATGCATTTTTACATGACACACATAATGCTCCTTACACATATTCCGAACACCACTGCACAACGAACCCACTCACATGCACACAGCACTCACACTGCCACTAACACTGTGACCTCTGCCTCTGCTTGGATACAGATGTGTCCTCATAAATCTTGCCTCAATGCTAATGTTGGGCACCTTTTTTTTATGAAAATGCATCTTATTTGCATTGTTATGTGGCTAGGATGCACAAGCAGCTTCTGATGATTAAACTGATATGCAGCATGCCAATATACTGTGTGAGACTGTGGCTGTATCTGCATATGAAATGCTACATACAGAATATAGGCATGTCGCATATCATTTTAATCAGCAGAAGCTGATGATGCCCCTAGGCATATCAAATGCCCTAGGCAATTGCCTAGTTTGCCTATGCCTATGGCCGGCTCTGGGCAGATATAACATGTGCAGAGAGAGATAGATTTGGGTGTGGTGTGTTCAATCTGCAATCTAATTTGCAGTGTAAAAATAAAGCAGCCAGTATTTACCCTGCACAGAAACAAAATAACCCACCCAAATCTAACTCTCTCTGCAAATGTTCTATCTGCCCCCCTGCAGTGCACATGGTTTTGCCCAACTGCTAAAAAATTTCCTGCTGCGATCAACTTGGAATTACCCCCTATAGACGGTAGTAGAGAGCTGGTAGCAAAGCCAGTGGAAGGGACAGTTTCTGGTTAGTGGGTCATATAACACAGAAGTGACTTATGTTGTAATATTAGGAAATGGTTCATGGTGAAAGGACAAGTTCCAAGTCTTCAGAGGATACTTGATGCCAGCGCGAGTAAGTTGTTTATGTCAGCTTATGTTTTTTTAACTTTTTTGCTTCTTTTTAATGTTTACAATGCAAAAATGCTGGATTTAAGAATGGGACTGGATCTGATATGAGGTATGGTCATGCCCCCTGTTCCACCCCCTATTCTTCATCACTTTCTTCTGCCACGCCCCCTTGTTACGCCACACCTCCACTGTGCCGCCCTGGCTGCCCAAATGTTGGCAGGTATGGTTAAAAGACGCCTACTACCGGCCTCTGTAATCCGCTGCTATGTCTGGGGATCGCAGCATCGGCCGCAGCCTCTAGAAGTCAGATTAGGCTTCCGTAATGGCAGGGGAGTGGCTTCCCATGAGAAGTGTTCTCTCTGCTATGGCAGTCTCAGGGGAAGAAAACTCCTCCCAGTGTCACTGCCTGTCTGTCTGTGATAAGCAGGGAGTGCTTCCAATGGGAATTCACAGCCACTGCTAGGCAGTCCCTGAAAGTGTCAGGTTATATGAGGATTGGGAGGGGCGGGCTACAGTCCCGTAGCCAATAGGTAAAATCCACAACTCAATATAAGTACAGTATAGGGTCACGTACATCTCTGAATTAGACCCACAATCTAATAAAGCACACCAAAAGAAACAAAACAAAAAAGGATTTAGGTAGATTATTCAATTCATAAAAATAATCCTCGAGTGTCCATCATTTTTTTTTTAATGAACATGTACAGTGCCTTGCTAAAGTATTCACCCCCCTTTGCATTTTTCATGTTTTGTTGCCTGACAACCCGGAATTAAAATGGATTGTTTGAAGATTTACATCATTTCATTCACAGAACATGCCTACAACTTTGAAGATGTTTTTGTTTTGCTTTTCATCGTGAAGCAAAAAACAAATAGGGCAAAATAACAGAAAATTTCAGCAAGCATAACTAGCCCCCCCCCCCCCCCCCCCCTGAAGTCAGTACTTTGTAGAGCCACCTTTTGTGGCAATTGCAGCTGCAAGTCACTTTGGATAAGTCTCCATGAGCTTGCCACATCTTGCCACTGGGATCTTTGGCCATTCCTCAAGGCAAAACTGCTCCAGCTCCTTCTTGTTGGATGGTTTTCGCTTGTGAACAGTAATCTTCAAGCCTGACCATAGATTCTCAATTGGATTGAGATCTGGGCTTTGACTAGGCCATTCCAACACATTTAAATGTTTCCCCTTAAACCACTCGAGTGTTGCTTTAGCAGTATGCTTCGGGTCATCGTCCTGCTGGAAGGTGAACCTCCGTCCCAGTCTCAAATTACAAGCAGACTGAAACAGGTTTTGCTCAAGAATATCCCTGTATTTAGCACCATCTATCTTTCCCTCGACTTGGAACAATTTACCAGTCCCTGCTGCTGAATAACATCCCCACAGCATAATTCTGCCACCACCATGTTTCACTGTGGGGATGGTGTTCTTGGGGTGATGGGATGTGTTTGCGCCAGACATAGCATTTTCCTTGGTGGCCGAAAAGTTAAATTTTAGTCTCATCTGACCAGAGCACCTTCCTCCATACGTTTGGGGAGTCGTCCATATGCCTTTTGGCAAACTCAAAACGTGCCTTCTTATTTTTAACACTAAGTAATGGCTTTTTTCTGGCCGCTCTTCCATAAAGCCCAGCTCTATGGAGTGTACGGCTTATTGTGGTCACATGCGCAGATACACCAGTCTCTGCTGTAGAACTCTGCAGCTCCTTCAGGGTTACCTTTGGTCTCTGTGCTACCACTCTGATTAATGCCCTCCTTGCCCGGTCTGTGAGTTTTGGTTGCCAGCCCTCTCTTGGCAGGTTTGTTGTGGTACCATGTTCTTTCCATTTGAAGATGATGGATTTGATGGTGCTCCGGGGGATCATCAAAGATTTGGATATTTTTTTATAACCCAACCCTGACTTGTACTTCTCAACAACTTTGTCCCTGACTTGTTTGGAGAGCTCCTTGGTCTTCATGGTGTGATGCCTCTTGCTTAGTGGTGTTGCAGCCTCTGGGGCCTTTCAGAAAAGGTGTGTTTATACTGACAGATCATGTGACACTAATACCCCTACCCCTTTTACACCGCCAGCTAGTAACACGGGTTATTGCACAGGAACGTGCATAACCCGTGTTTCTGGCTGGTGTAAAAGGGTCGAGTTGGAATAGTCCGGTTCGAGTGACCTGATATTCCAACTCAGGAAGTTTGCGGGTTTGAATACGTGTTTAACCGGGTAGCCGGGTAGCACCCGTGCCAGGCTCCCGGCTGCGACCCGCAATTTCAGGTGTGAAAGCGGTATTAGATTGCACACAGGTGGATTTCATTTCACTAATTATGTGACTTCTGAAGGTAATTGGTTGCACCAGAACTTTTGAGGGGCTTCATAGCAAAGGGGGTTAATACATATGCACGTGCCAATTTTAAAATTTGTATTTATAAAAATTCTTTTTTATATACATTTTTCTCATTTCATTTCACCAACATAGACTATTTTGTGCAGATCCATCACATAAAATTCAGATTAAAAAAAAAATTAAATTATAGGTTGTACTGTAACAAAATAGGTAATAAGCCAAGGGGGGTGAATACTTTAGCAAGGCACTGTATTTGTAAAATAGCACCACCATATTATGTTGGGCATTACAACTGAATCCACAAACGATGGCAGTTTAGATGATTTGTTCCAAATGAGACCCACATGCATGGTCAGTTTGAATGACCATTCAGTCAAATTCCAATAAAAATACATTAGAACTGAATGGACAGGATAGAAAACCTGGCAGGACTATGGCGTACATTGGTGCTGTGGTATATGTATAATATGAGGGTCTTACCACAACAAGGATGCTGCACGTCATTGTGGCCCCGCCCCCTCTACACAGTGCCACTAATCTCAAGATACTTGTTCACTATTCCGGGAGGTCGGGAGTGCCACTCAATTTTTGTGAGCCTCCCGGAAGTATGCTTTTAACTCAAGACACCTCCTGTAGCTTTTGTATATTTTAGCAGAGGTGCTATAGTGCCCGCATCTTTTTTATCCCCACATGTGCTTCAGGTCCATATATGGATTATGTCCCATAGCATAACCTTTGTAGTGCACTCAACATGGCTGCCTACCTGGTACGCTCATGGATAGAATGAAGAATGACATGGATCTGACGGTTATGTTGGGACACTACCCCTAGTGCTAGGATGTGGCAACCACCCATTTTGTGTCATTTCTTCTGAGAGTGACCTATTCTATCCAGGGTAATCCTACGTAGTGCACCCAAGATGGCTGCCTCACCTGGTGCCTTTCATGGGTGGAATATATAACTTATATAGGAGTTATTACCCAGAATGTCTGCACCAACCATGCAGTATACTTATTGTGCGCCCTAGGTTTAGTTTCTCTTAATTATTTCTGTATGTTTTTAAATTTGATGTCATTCCAATACCTTTGTACAATGTACCATGTTTCTGATGTATGTAAAATGACTTTGAGTCCTGCTGGAGAGAAGCGCTATATAAATAAAATTATTATTATTATTGTTATTATTATTATTATCCAATGTGGGCGGTTCAGGGGTGTGGACACTTGACCGCATCAGGGCAGCTCCACAATGTCCAGATTACCAGCATTGTAAAGCAGGAGGCGGGCTACAATGACACGATTCAGCGCAAATCGCATAATCAGTCGCCAAGACTGCCCACTTTTGCGGTCGGGTGCAAGGGGGTGCCGGTGGCTACGGGTGGGGATTTGTTGCCAGTGGAGGCAGGATCCGGGAGATTTGCCCACGTTCCCAGGGAGCTGGGAGTACCACTCGATTTTCGTGAGCCTCCCAGCTGTCCCGGGAGAGTAGGCCAGTATGGGTTAAACATGATCCACAATACTGGATGAGCATGTTACGGAGTTTGTGACCAGTATAACAGTTGTTTTGTTTGTAAGTTCAGACTGGTCACACTGCACTGATAATGTACACTGCACTTGTAAGCCAAGATTAAAAAGTATTTAGACTGTTGTAATTACAATGATACTCTATTGAATGTTGTTCTATGTCCATCTATATGACAGCAAACGTGTTGATGTGTATGATAAGATTCTGCTCTCACTGAGCTCACTGTTGCCAGCAGTTAACCAGTAGCAAGAGAATGGAGAATTTTCAAGAAAACTATAGACAATGGAATTGCAGCGTCTGTTGAATGAGTCAGTGGATCTTTGGCAAGACACAGCTAGTGCATGAGGTGGCTCATTCATCATTAGAAAGAAAAGCGTGATCTAACCACAAAGCATCTAAGCTTGGCCAAATATGGGTCCATCTTTCTTGACCCCCAAATAACAGGACCGATGTCCACTCTGACAAATATGTAGATCCAGATGAGTTCCAGATGACTTCTGTAAGTGTACTCAGAAGAGAACAACACATGGGAGTGTAGAGGTCTTCTACTAAACAGGTTTCAAAACTACTATAAATCATATGTTTTATTATTTCTGTATTTTATTTGTTAAAAACAACAAGTAATAACAATACAAAGGTAATGTAGACCATCCTGATAGACCATATTTGTCATTGGCAGAACATTCAAAGATCACGAGTCAGTACAGTGCATTCACAATTAACAGCCCTGAATTTGACTGTTTTTGTAGTACAGGTTGAGTATCCCTTATCCAAAATGCTTGGGACCAGAGGTATTTTGGATATCGGATTTTTCCGTATTTTGGAATAATTGCATACCATAATGAGATATCATGGTGATAGGACCTAAATCTAAGCACAGAATGTATTTTTGTTACATATACACCTTATACACATAGCCGGAAGGTATTTTTAGCCAATATTTTTGGTAACTTTGTGCATTGAACAAAGTGTGTCTACATTCACACAATTAATTTATGTTTCATATACACCTTATACACACAGCCTGAAGGTCATTTAATACAATAGTTTTAATAACTTTGTGTATTAAACAAAGTTTGTGTACATTGAGCCATCGAAAAACAAAGGTTTCACTAACTCACTCTCACTCAAAAAAGTCCGTATTTCGGAATATTCCATATTTCGGAATATTTGGATATGGGATACTCAACCTGTAATAGGGGATAAAACAAGATGGAATTAGTGGTGGGAAGAAGGGCAGGTACCAAGGAGAAAGGCGGACGTGGTGCATATTATCAGTCGTGAATTTCCCATTAGGAACGTGAGGCACGTGCCTAGGGGCTGCACTTGTTTGGGGGGTGGCACTTGGATGCATGTTTTGTTACTGTCAGCCTGAAATGTACCAGTAGCAAAATATTTCCACTGTACTGTACCATATGCCATCTTGAGTGGCGTGTAAACAGGTAGGTCATGAACATACTGCCCCAGTAAGCTGTTCTACTTAGCAAATACGTATACATAATTAATAATAAAATTATTTCATAGATAGTGGCTACTTTATTATTCTATTAAATTGACAGTCATCAAATAAGGGTTTATAACCAATCAATGAAAATAATAAAATGATGGGGGGGGGGGGCAGCCTTTACTGTTGTGCCTAGGGGCGTCCTCATCCCTTAATTCGACCCCTGCATATTATAGGTGACTGAGGAAAGAGGTCAGAGAAGCAGAGTGCAGGTTGGTGAGGAGAAGGGCAGCAGTACTGGTTAGCTGCCCTGGCAGCACACTCTAGGAAGTACAACCAAGCAGGCTTGGACTGGCCCACACGGGTACAGGGGAAACCACCGGGGGCCCCCACTGCCTGGGGGGCCCCACCTCCTGCTCTAAGGATCAGGTTCCAGACTGTGCACTTGAATTTTACATCATACATATGTTACCTTATACTGGACTATGGTGTATTTTCTACAGTGCGTTGCGGTTATTAATCTGTTAGTAATCTGGTACATTATCATGCATGCAGCAGTTGAATTTACTGTATATATTTATGAAGGGGCCCAAATGTTGCACTTTCTAATGGTTAGTCAAACCAATGAGGTGGCAGGCCACACCCCCTCTGCGGACTGGCCACACCCCTAACATAGGCCCCTACCACAGCATTCCCCCGGTGGGCCCTACATGCCCCAATCCGACACTGCAACCAAGAATAACTTTTCCAGTTTTTTTAAACAAGTATTTATCTATGAATTATGCACTGATGATGATGATGATGGCGCAGACTGTGGAAAGCGGCCACCCGTGGGCTAATACTGACATTTGAGTCGATTGACAGCAGATGACCACATTCAGGGCGTCAACTGTGAGCTGCTGCAGAATTGAACTGAGAATGGCAATGGCTATGAAACCGAGCATATGGGTAGGGGCAGTCTGGTCGCTTGTATGAGTACAATTCTACATGTGGGCTAATGTCTGCATACGGGCAAGTTCCATTCAACTCTGCATTGGCCCCTATATATGCCCACCATTTGGAGGCCAGACATGTATTACTACCTTGTGCTACATTAAGAATCTGTAAGGGTATTGTGAGGGTTCGTGAATATGCAAGTGGGAAGCCATGCTGGTCCCATTTCACAATGCCGGTAATCACGGTCCATCCACTTTTCTGTAACTCTTCCCCCCACACTGGGCTGACCTGGCTGCACCATCCAGGTCAACTATCTCCAGGAATGAAGGCAAAAACAGAACAAGAACTACCATAATCCTTGAGGAATAGGAGAATAGGTTTTCGTCCAAAGGGTGATTCCGGTTTCTTCAGTTTGATAAAGAGAACGCTTTATAACTGAACAGTGCTCTTTGCAAGACTCTTATATGTTGATTTATGTCCGTCTACATGATAGCAAACGTGTGATTTGAATAGTGATGAAATAATCTAATAATCTAAATAATTATTTGAATAATGTGTAGTAATGAAATAGAACAATGAAAAGCATCTACTTCTGCTGTGTTCGTTATTGCCGGAGGTTAGCTTGTAAATTAATACAAAGAGATTTCAAGGAAAGCTGTAGAGATGCGATGACAGTGTTTGGTGAGTGAGTCAGTAGGTCTTTGGCAAGAGCACACAGCAAGTGCATGAGAAAGCCCATTCATCACTGTAGAGAAAAGAGTGCTTTAACCACAGTGCATTATCGGTCAAAGGTTCGGTATTTCATCACAGTGCTTCTCTAGGACAATGGGATCTTTACATACAATGAAGGTTATTTGTGAAACACAGCCGAGCTGCTCTGGAAGCTGCTTTGGTTTTATACGGGTGCTCTAAATGGTCTTCCCAGAGAATGTCAATGCTCCTGATTTTGGAGATCTTTTTGCAAGTTGGATGTGAACCTAGATTGGAGTAGAGGCAGCAAATCCTGAATCTTGTTTTTGTTTTTCTCTGTACAAAACCTAATTTGGCTTAATCCATACTTAGCACGGAACGAGCTGTGTTTGCTCTTCTCCCATTAGTTGGCACGAATGCATGCTCTTCTGCAAACACCACCAGATGGCTTCGCAAACCCATGCCCTTTGGTGGAATTCTTAGACCCAGGGTCTAAGGGGTGGGGCTAAAATGACGTGATTAGCATATAATTGCGTCATTAGACCCCGTCCCCTCCGATGGGTCTGCGGTTTTATGTATTTATCTTCACATTCTACTGGGAAGTGGGCAGAATGTGGAAGGGGTGCTCACTCTTCCAGGGCTGTGAGGGACTACCCAAAAAACTGGGTGCCTGCTGCAGGATCCGGGACAGTAGGCATGAATAGAGTGGGCCCACAAGGCGTGGGGATCAAATGAGATTTTCCCTGTACCCCTGTAGGCCAGTCCGATCCTGCTTCCTGTAACCTTTGCTATCTATACATGACTTAATTTCCCTGGCTCCCTTCTATAATTTCAGCTATGTCTTTATATGATGAGACACAGTTATATGTTTGTCCTTGGATCTAACACAGCTTTGCAATGGTCATGACTACAGAGCGGTGTTGTGTTAAATCCCACGGCCATGAAAATTAACAGCTGTATGAAACGTTATGCCATGTATCTAAGAAACGTTACTATATGACATCTATAAGCCAATAAATCTAAGTCATAACAAGGTGAAATCCTTAAGAGAACATCATTCAGCGAGTTCATTCTATGGTCAATTTGTTTTTGTTTTAGAATAAATTTTTTTTGCATTGAATTGTATTTTGACTGGAAAAAATAAAATGTCACAGAGATGAATTAAATAAAAGTTTTGGTTATTAAATAAAAGTTTTGGTTTATAAATAAAAATGTAAAAAAAGTCAGCAATGTGGGGGCTTAAACGTCTGACAGTAATTGTGAAAAACTTAGAGCAAGTGGCGCTAGGAGAGTGAAGAACACAGAGTAAGGAGGACTTGGCTGAGTAATCCTGAGATTACACTCATAATTTCCTAAATTCTCTGACATTTCCCAATTCCTAGACATAAAGACATTCCAAAGTAAATGAACTAACCACGTGCTTTTATGTCGTAGACATTCATTTCAAGACCAACCCAACCAACATCACCTCTTCGCTCGGGAAGGACGTTGTGATTCGTTGCTCGGTGATTGGTGATGGGGTGATACCGGATATAGAGTGGCTGAGAGATGGGGAAGCTTTGGACTTTGCCGACATCAACCAGTTCCAGATGCCACATGAAGAAGATACCTGGTTGGTCATCAGCGAACTGAGGTTAGTGAAATTCTTGATTAGAGAGCCATGTCTATAGCCCTTGTGCCATCATCTACCATGATGATTCCTCCATCCGCCAATCATTGCTATAGAAAATTCTAGATATGAAGGATAATGTGACAGAGTTGCTGAAAAATGCCAGAGTATTTCAGCTATGGGACAGTATAACAAAAGAGGAAATGTATACAAGTCATGAAAAGCAAAACACAATACGGCAACTATCAACATTAAAGGCCACCTTACATGATACTACAAATAACAAGATGTCCAGTCACCATCATGCAGTGTAAACTAACAGGACATTCTGTATATCCCAACAGGAATGTAAAGTCTAGTGTAACCAGTTGTGGAGCATTCCATTCCTTTATACAGAGATAGTCTGAGCAGAATGTAGGAGGTACACTGATTTCACAGGAAAGGAAGTGTAGAGTAAAAAGTTCAGGTCAGAAAGTGGAAGGAAAATGAAGCAAGATTATAGGAAGCAATGTCTTGTGGTGCGGCCGTCCTGTCACTATACAGTACTATGTTTTATCCTGTTTAGCATTCCTGTGATAATCCCACATGCACATCTTTCCTATTTGGATGCTAACTTCAGTTTGTATTGCAGCTCCATATTCCCATACAGCTCCACCTTTCCTGTACTACAAACCCCCCCCCCCCCCCCACATACACACGTATTTATCACTACACCTCTACCTGTCCTGCAGAGTGTCCCCCGGCTGTGGCATTATCTCTCTGACTAGTGGAGCCCGGTGCTGGTTCCAAAAATACGGGGGACCCCTACGCTTTTTGTCCCCCGTATTTTTGGCACCAGGACCAGGCGTAGAGCCCGGTGCTGGTTGATCAAATATGGGGGAACCCCTGTCATTTTTTTCCCCATATTGTTTCAACCAGGACCGGCTCAAAGAGCCCGAGGTTGGTTATGCTTAGCAGGGGGGACCCCACGCAATTTTTTTCAGATTTTAAAACAATTTAAACACCTTTTTAAGGTACACAATGAAGCCCTGCACGGATCTCACAGATCCGGCTGGGATTCCTTGTGTTTTGTCAGGCAGTGTTTTACTCATCACTCCCGTAAAACACTGCCTGACATTACAAATCACATCGACATCGGAAAATACGAATTTGGAAAAGTAGGCAGCTTAGTGAATGACCATATCAGGATTCAAAAAGTTGCAGTAAAATGCACCCGATACCATTCGAGATCAAACACCCTTAAAAACGGCAAAAACACGAATCTTTGTAAATATACCCCTGGGATGAAGATGTATCAGAGGACATAAAGCCTACTGCCGTCACAAACATACATTTTTGATTGTGATAGGTCTGTACATGTAAGGTTTATGGCTGGCAAAAAGTTGCATGGGGAAGCCTATTAATGTGTATTGTGATGGCCTCTCGGAATGGCGATAGCCGATTGTAATCATTAAAAAAAAATTACATGTACTTACACTTAGGGATGGACATTGATATTTGCTGGTTTAACACCATCTACGTTTTTCTTGTGATGGTAGCGTTTTCACCATTCGATGGCAGGTATCCATCTGTGGATGCTGTGGAAGTGATGGCCATATAATGTCACCATAAAGCTGAATTCACCTTTCTAACATTGAGAATGGTGGTAGGGGTCGCTACTTCACATGCACAAACATCCGTCCCTACATCTATCCTCTCCTGCTGCACTGTCCTGATTGGACACAGACCCGCCTACCCTTTCCCCCCCCCCCACACACACAGAGTTCTGTGTTATTTTATTCACATCTTTTCTTGTACCTGTTCCATGAAAGTATTGACATCACAATAACGTTTAGCTGATAACATTTCCATTCCCCTTCTCTCCGCAGAATCCACTCACTACAGCTGTCAGATGCAGGCTGGTATCAGTGTTCGGTCTCTGGCGTGGAAATCTATTCTGATACAGCATACTTAAAACTGGAAGGTAAGACAATGAAGAAATCATTTAAAACACAAATTACTGATAAAAAGAATCCCCCTTACTGTTTATTAGATTTATGTTGGTTATAAATAGTTTGTTGCATCGGCTTTGATAACTAAAACATTCTTAGGGGGACATGTACTAAGCAGTGATAAAAGTGGAGAAGTGAGCCAGTGGAGAAATTTCCCATGGCAACCAATCAGCTGCTCCGTACAATTGTATAGTATGCAAATTAGAAATGTTACGTCAATGCTGATTGGTTGCCATGGGCAACTTCTTCACTGGCTCACTTCTCTACTTTTATCACTGCTTAGTACATCTCCCCCTTAATCATGTAAAATACTTGGCTACAATTTGCCATAACTGAGATTATGTAACGTGTTCTGTGGGTATTAGACTTTCTGGACTAAGCTAGTGTGAGGGAACCGTGAAAGTATATTCCAGGGCTCGTTAATAATGTACTCATTTCATTTCCTTTGTTACCCCCAGGTCTGCCGCTCTTTACCGATGAGCCCCAGGACATGCATGTGAATCCCAATGTGCCCTTTAATCTCAGCTGTGATGCTCATGGGCCCCCTGAACCTGTGAGCATGATATGGCTGCAAGACGGGGTCCCCCTGAACTCCCTGGATGATGAACTGGCATTGACGCCTTCGCTGCTTCAAGTGAGAGGTGAGAGGCCTGTCTGAGGGGCTGTTATCAGTCTGCAGTACAGGGGTTTGTCAGAGGGGAGGCATTTGATATGCCGGCTGTCGGGATCCCGTCGCTCACCATACCGACGCCGGAATCCCGACAGCCGGCATACCGACAACTATTCTCCCTCTTGCAGAGCCCCACAAGGGGCTCTTTTGCGCTCACCCCACTGCCTGCATGCCGGTGGCTGGGATCCCAAGCGCCGGCATAACGTAGTAGACCCTGTCAGAGAGCCTTCTTCTTCTGGTCTTCTCCCAAAAAATTGACTGATTGTTGGGTGTTAGCTCCTTTGTCCTGCAGCCCATTCATGTGTGTCCTAAATCATTTGACATAAAACACTTTTTATTAGGGTTTTTTTCATAGTTCCATGATTTCCAGCAACAATTACTGAATGTAACACTCATATATGTGAAGATCACATCTTACAAATAACTCGTATATATCAAAATAAATGGAAATGACTTTTACTGTGTATAGAAGATAATTAAGAATACGGAGATCATACTGCCTCTGTTAGCATGTAATGTAAGGCAGGACAGGCCCTGGGCATATGCGACCTAGCTCCAGTGGGGCGCCTTGATTTACTTCCCATTCGGGATTACTCCGGACAGTCCGGAAATCCACCATACTGTCCGGAGTACGGACGAGGAATGTCCAGGTATCTGTGTACTGTTCGGTGGTGCGGCAGGCATCGGTAGTTGCAATTTGAGTCTGGTGAGACTCTGGCCACTGCTCAGCTGTTATGCCAATCAGCTGGCAGCATGGCGTGGCTTTCCCCCACTGACTGAGTCCCGACCAATCGCGATCTGCCACACTCACATATACAATGGCAGTGATACATGGTGAAAAACCACACAATTAAATTCCAGATATGATTAAAATACTTTTATGTGGTATTTCTCAATAAACTCCACTCAATTCTGACAGCTCTTCGGATACCGTCTGGGATTCCTGTAACCATGCTGGAAAGTACCTATTATTTTTGCGATATTTAATTTCCTTGCCAAACACTTTATACATCTGATACAAGCAACTTGGTTTTAGATCTCCTTTATGACAAAGCCTCAAGCAGATGATTCATCTTGTGTAAGCAAAATGGCTGCATTGTTTATAGTTATAAAGTTCTGTGTTTGAAATCAAGTTCTTCATGAAACACTACACTCCTCTCTCAGAGATGTGTATCTCCGAAATGGGTGTGGTATGGAAGGTAGATAGTAACTAGGTCGACAGTGTCTAGGTCGACCACTATTGGTCGACAGTAACTAAGTCGACAGGATTTTTTTTATGTCGTTTTCTTCGTAGAGTGACCGGGAACCCCAATTAGTGCACCGTGTCCCCTTGCATGGCGAGTAGAGGCAGAACTCTGGGAGGCAACGGAGTCATCTGCCGCCGGGCTCCTGCTCTGAAGGGGCACCTCTCCTCCCATTTTGTGACACCATTGAATTAAGTTAATTGATAGCTGCCGCTGTCTTTTCAGTGGCCGACTTCCTCACTGGCCCCTGCACCTTACACATCACACCCTCTTTATTATACACATTTTACAAGTATCACACCCAGGATTAGAAACCACAACCCATTACACTGAAAGCAGACACCTTATTAATGGAGCTGTTTGCTCCTGTATAGGAAATATGAGAAGTCTAACTATATGAAGATACTTCTCTGACAATTACACATAACTTCATATAGTTAGAATTCTCATGCTTCCTGTACAGGAGCAAATAACTCCATCAGTAAAGTGTCTGCTGTCAGTGTAACAGGTCATGGGTTCTAATCCTGGGTATGACTGCTAAGAAATGTGTGATTTAAAATAAAAGACAATTAAATGTATAAATACATTATATACATTTTTTTTTCAGAACACCACACACACACACACACACACACACACACACACACACACACACACACACACACACACACACACACACACACACACACACATATTTATCTTGATATAGGAAATAGGGGGGCACCAATATTTATCTTGCCTCCGGGCAACTGGGACGAACGTACGCCACTGATGGCGAGCGAGCTTCGGGAAAGGTGCTTCGCTCCACAACCGCTGCGCTCGGCACAGGTTACCGTTCCCAGTTGTAGTCCACATAGATCGTTAAGTATGAAAAGGTTCAAAAAAAGAAAAAAATTGTGAAAAACAGGTCGATCTTTTGACCCGTCGACCTAGAACATGTCAACCTAGAAACCCTGTCGGCCTAGTTACTGTCGACCAATACTGGTCGACCTAGATAGTGTCGACCTAGTTATTGTCGATCTAGAGACTGGATCCCCTCCGAAATAGATACTTGTATTCAAACTGAGCATAGGGGTGGGGGGGGGGGGGTATTCAGCACGGATTGCAGATTCTGCTATAAAGCAGAATCTGCAATCCCTACTGTAGCATGCTGGGGGCCGCCCATCGCAGGGTAAGGCCGCACAGCATGCTAACTCCCGCCCCGCGGCTGCAGTCACAATCCAATTGTGGTCACAGCAGTTGTGGATGACCCCCTTCAGCTGCAGCTAGTCTGACGCCATTTTTTCCATAATGTCACGCAGCCGGCC
Source organism: Pseudophryne corroboree (assembly GCF_028390025.1). NCBI lineage: Eukaryota > Metazoa > Chordata > Amphibia > Anura > Myobatrachidae > Pseudophryne > Pseudophryne corroboree. The sequence continues at coordinate 406,844,311 of NC_086451.1, forward strand.
CAAAAATGCCGCCAACCTGCCCCCATTTTACCTGTGCCGCCCCCCGCAATGGTTCGTCGCCGCCCCTGCCCGCCTAGCAAATGCCTATACCTGTCAATCGGGTAGAGGTGTTCTCAGCCAATGCATGTGATCGCATTGGACGTGTCGCGCATTCACAGGACGGGACCTGCGCTTGCGCACTGGCGTCAGGCATGGGAATATTGCAGTCGCGACCTGTATAACCCCCATAATATTAAGAAGATTAGTTCAGCTGATTACTTTATCTTAGTAAATTATACCGTTATGACAGACAACAAATCATTAGTTCCATGTAGCTCTTTGCAGAGGATACATGTGATACCCCAGCAGACAGAAACCCGGGAGCGAGGCAGCGCTCTCCACGCTGCGCTCTCCACACATCGGACCCGGTGGCTCACTTTGCTCGCCAAAGCTTCTATTCCCATTTGCTTGGTGGCGTGGACCAACCAACCGAGTGAGAATACTGAGCATGTGTTGAAATTCCGGGCGTCCGTATTTCACCAGCTGTTAGGATTCTGGCATCGGTCTCCTGTACGCCGGAATCCCGACAGCCAGTATATTATCCTATTTGCAGACCTGTTTTATGATGATAGAAGCACAACATAAACCCTTCTGCTCCACAACATAAACCCTTCTGCTCCACAACATAAACCCTTCTGCTCCACAACATAAACCCTTCTGCTCCATAGCCCTTCTGCTCCATAGCTGCTCCACGGGAGGTTTCTGTCCTCCCTGAGCTCGCCTTAGCCACAGCATTATAGCCACTGCAGACCACAGCAGGCTGATTCCATATCTTACCTCTCTCTAGATGGTTAAGGTACTACTACTAGTATCTTATTCCTCTATAAGAAAATGGTATTCTTCCCACTCTCTTTTACAGCATCTAGAACAGTGGGTCTAATGTTCATATGCAATGGCTGAAGTTCACGCAACACAGCGTTTTATCAGCAGATTGCACATGTGCTACGATCGCAGCACGTACGTGCCAAGGTAATTTTGCGACTGCGCTCGCAGAGCGGATTTCATTGCAGAGTGACAGGAAGTGGCCGCTTGGGGGAGTTAACGGGGAGTGGCAGCAAAAACGCAGCTGTGTTATGGCCATTTTTGAGGCATGTATCTGCCTTCAGCTGCGATCATGTACGTAGAGAAACATGGTGACAGTGTTGCTACTGCCACGGCCAGTCTGCGTAGCCATAGGACTACCCTTAACCTCGATGTTCCTCATTTTTGTGTACAGGCTGTGAATGTGTATGCAATTCTGGGTGCCAGCTTCACTTGCTAACATTGGGGGTCATTCCGAGTTGTTCGCTCGCTAGCTTTTTGTAGCAGCCATGCAAACGCTAAGTCGCCGCCCACTGGGAGTGTATTTTATCTTAGCAGAAGTGCAAACGAAAGGATCGCAGAGCGGCTACAAAATGTTTTTGTGCAGTTTCAGAGTAGCTTCAGACCTACTCAGCGCTTGCGATCACTTCAGACTGTTCAATTCCTGTTTTGACGTCACGAACACGCCCTGCGTTCGTCCAGCCATGCCTGCGTTTTTCCTGGCACGCCTGCATTTTTTCGACCACTTCCTGAAAACGGTCAGTTGCCACCCAGAAATGCCCACTTCCTGTCAATCACTCTGCGGCTGGCAGTGAGACTGAAAAGCTTCGCTAGACCTTGTGTAAAACTACATTGGCCGTTGTGAAAGTACGTAGCACGTGCGCCGCATACGCAGGCGCAGAAGTGCCGTTTTTTAGTTTCATCGCTGCGCAGCGAACATTTTCAGCTAGCAATCAACTCGGAATGACCCCCATTAGCAGTTCCTTAGCCTAGAAAATTGCAATTGTGAGTGCACATGCGTACAAACATGAAGCCCTGTGCTCCACAACATTCTCCCTACCCCAGTATGCATTTTTAAAAAATGTTTTCAGGATATTCTTAGCAATGTCCAATTTAACAATCAATCTGAACAGGTTTAGTATGAAATACCTACAATCAAAATCCCGACAACAATTGGCCGATGGTCATAATACGGACAAGGTCAAAATACCAACAAGGTCAAAATAGCGACATTTAAAATGTCGTCAGGTCAAAAAGTTGACACAAGTTTTTCTTTTTCTTTGTACAATCGATTTTTATTAAAGATTTCAAAGACATAAAAATTAAAAAAGAACACAGACATATTCAAATTTAGAAACATTGATACCAATAAAGTATATAGTCACAGATCTAAATGTAAAAATGCTTAGAGCAAGGATAGCAAGCCAGCAGAGAAATACAGAACCTTCAAAGGTAGCAGCAGCAAAGTGGGCTGGCAGATAGAGCACAACATCTAAGGATCTGGGGATACTGTAATACAATATCGTAGGGTGGCTATGGTGTGCCTGCTGTGAGCTGCACTGTACATCAACAATAAATTGTGTTCTTATATACTAAGAAGTATAAATACTAAAAGAGAACCAGGGAAAGGTAGCCATTAGGCATTGAGTAAAGAAGCAAGGAAAAGTAGGAAGGAAGAAAAGGAGAGAAGGGGACAAGAGGAAGTAAGAGGTACCACTTATTGAGGTATACAAACAGAGCTATAGGGATATTAACTGCTATCCAAGGGAGTGGCTAAGTAGGCCTGGGAGGCCTTGTATTCCAACCAAGGGAGCCAAGTAGAATCAAATTCGCCAGACTTGCCTATCGATGCGAGAAACAAGTCTTCCATTCTCATAAAATAGTCCAGTTTAGCGAACAATGCACGACGTGTAGGGGGGGGGGGTTGGGACCTCCACATGGCCGGGATTACAGCACGTGCTGCATTGCTGAGATGATGCAGTAATGAGTGTTTGTATTGGGACACTGGAATATTAGAGTGGTTAATAAGCCAAAATGCAGGGTCTGAGGGAATCTGAGTTTTAAGAATGTCCTGAGAAATGAGCACAACCTCCCGCCAAAATGGTTGGATCATGGAGCAAGTCCGCCAAATGTGTAAGAGGGAGCCAGTTGTGGAGGAACAACGCCAGCAGTGGGCTGGCGAGGAGGGATACATAGCATGGAGGAGGGAGGGGTGTCTATACCACCTTGTCACAACTTTGTATTGTGTCTCCCGGACCTGGACACAGACAGAGCTCAAGTGAGTTTTTAAGAAAATTCTTTCCCAATCTCTAGATGATAAGGAGATGCACAAGTCTCTCTCCCAGGCCACAGCAAAGGGCGGGGTATCGACAGGTCGGGAATGGCAAACAATTTTATATAGCGTGGAAATAGTGTGGGTCGGGTCTAGGGTTGCAACGCAAAGCTTCTCAAATAGGGTCAACTCCCTGGCGGCGCTGTGAAGTCTAGTATTAGTTGTCAAGAAGTGCCTTATCTGTAGAAACTTCCAAAAGTCCTGTTGAGGGATGTCCCACCTCGCCCTCAAGTCTGTGAACTGTTTGACTCCAGTCGCCGACACCATCTGGCCGACCCTGAACAATCCTGTAACAGCCCATTGAGAAAAGTGGGCGGGGTTAAGACCCGGTGGAAACTCAGGGTTGGCCAGAAAAGATGTCAAGGGGCCAAATTTGGATGAGATGGAGGGAAGACCCCGTAGTGTTTTCCAGGCGGCTAGCGTGGGAGCAATAGTGGGATGGGGGAGGAGTAACTTCGGGAAGGAGGGGAGCCAAGGGAATATTTCCGGGAATTGCTGCACGTACAGGCCCTCCAGTACCACCCATTGTTTGAGCTCGCGACTTCTCGTCCAATCTATAATTCTGCTTAGAAGAATGGCATGGTAATAATGTTTTATATCGGGAAGTTTGAGGCCGCCATTTTTGATTGATTTAGTCAAGTGGAAGCGTTTAAGTCTAGGTCTCCTCCGTTGCCAGACAAACTGTTGGATCAATCGCGAAATGGATCGGAACCAGGACTCTGGGATGCGTACTGGGAGGGCCTGCATTACGTACAATAGTTTAGGAAGGGTATTCATCTTAACTATATTTATCCTCCCAAACCAAGATAGATATCTCATATTCCATCTAGAATAATCATTCCGAATTGTTTGCAAAAGAGGCAAATAATTTAACAGGAACAGCTGGGACTCACTAGCGGACAACTTTACACCGAGGTATGTTATATGAGAAGATTGCCATGAGAAGGGGAAAGAACGTTTAAGGACTACTACGGACTCTGCAGGGGTGGAAATATTAAGAGCGCTAGATTTAGAGTAATTCATTTTGAAGTTGGAAAGTTGTCCATAGAGGTCAAGCTCGTCCATCAGGTGTGGTAAGGAGTCGGTGGGATGGGATACTATGGCTAAAAGGTCGTCGGCAAACAGTGCTAATTTGTACTCTCCATCTCCCTCAACAAAACCTCTGATGTCCTGCTTAGCTCGTATGGCTCTAGCTAGCACTTCAATACAGAGCATAAAGATCAATGGAGATAGTGGGCAGCCTTGCCTAGTGCCATTGCTTATGGTGAATGGTGCAGACAGGGTGCCATTTACGCGTACCTTTGCAGTCGGAGAGTCGTAGAGGGCTAGTATCCAAGCAAGTGCATTGGGACCTAAGCCAATGTGCTCTAAAATTGAGGTCAGAAATTTCCAACTGACCCTATCAAATGCCTTTTCGGCATCAGTAGAGAGTAGGATTGTGGGAGTAGAACTGTGGGAAGCTAAGTGGATAAGATTAAGGATTTTGGTTGTATTGTCTTTAGCCTCTCGGCCCATAACAAAACCAACCTGGTCATTGTGAACTAAGAGAGGTATCAACGTCTTCAATCTATTGGCCAGGATCTTCGCATAGATCTTAAGATCCACATTCAGGAGGGAGATGGGCCTATAACTGGAGCAAACCGAGGGGTCTTTGCCCTGCTTCGGTATCACCGAAACATGGGCCTCCAGAGAGTCACTGGAAAAATGAGAGCCAGATGAAATGGAGTTGAATGCTCTAAGAAGTAGGGGAATCAGTCTATCCGTAAACACCTTATAGTATGCAATAGTGAAGCCGTCAGGGCCAGGGCTTTTCCCGGATGGCATAGAGGAAATGGCGTGATCCAGTTCTTGGGCAGTGAAAGGGGCTTCCAGCAAGCTAAGTTTCGAGGGCGGGAGAACGGGATACTCTATGGACCGCAGATAGTCCCTTATTTTTTGGAGTGAAAGGCGGGGGTCTGCACCCGGGGGGGCACTTTCTAAGTTGTAGAGCAAGGCGTAAAACCGTGCAAAGCACGCGCCAATCTCAGGTGATTTAAATTTGGGGACTCCCTTGGCATCCTTCACAGAGCCAATAAACGAGGCCGAGTGTTGAGTACGTATAGCCTGAGCTAGGACTCGGCCAGGTTTATTACCCCACTGATAGTATTTCTGGTTACATTTACGGATGGAGAGAATTATATTATCCGACAGGAGTTTATTCAACTGTGAGCGGGCTTCCGTCAATTCCACTAGGGTCCTATCTGACAATGATGCCTTGTGAGAGGTCTCGAGGGCGTGAATCCTAGTTAGAAGACCTGAGATCAGAGACTGCCTCTGCTTCTTCTTATAAGTGCCTAGTTGGATCAGCTTGCCCCGGAGTACACACTTATGTGCCTCCCACATAGTTAGGTGAGAGACATCGCCTGTGTCATTCGTGGCAATATAATCGTCTATAGCCTTTTCTAAGGCATCTTTACAAAGTGTGTCGTAGAGAAGGGACTCATTGAGTCTCCAGGTCCATTGTTTGCGGGGACCGTGAGGGAGATCTAGAGTCAACGTCACCGGAGCGTGGTCTGACCAGGTGATAGAGCCGATAGTGGCGTCTATGAGAAGCAGGAGGTGTCTATGGCTAAGGAACAAGTAATCTATGCGGGAATAAACCCGATGGGGGTGTGAATAGAAGGAATAGTCACGACCCGAGGGGTTGAGGGTTCTCCAGGAGTCAGCTAGTTGTTGTGTATGAAGTAACCGTTTGATATGGCGATATTTAGATGCAACAAATCTAGGGGTTTGGGATGATGTGTCAGTACTGGGGTCCAAAGTCCAATTGAAGTCCCCACCCAAGACAGTAATGCCTTGGAACAGAGAGTCCAATCTCGGGAGATGGGAATTGAAAAAAGACAATTGGGCCTGGTTTGGGGCATACATCACTGCAAAAGTAAACAGTTGTTCAAAGAGTTTACAAGTCAAGAGGAGGAGTCTACCCGAATCCACCGTATGTGTGGATACGTCAGAAATGCGTAAATCCTTGGAGAAAATAATAGCCACTCCCTTGGACTTGCTACCTGGGGTATTGCTGTAATATGCCGTGGGGAAATAGCGACTGGTAAGAGAGGGATTACGAATTTCAACTTTAAAATGGGTTTCTTGTACTAACGCAACATCTGCCCTTTCAGACCTCAGTAAACGTAAAAGGCTAGATCTCTTCTCCGGCGTGTTAAGACCACGCGTGTTAAGGAACAGCACTTTAATCCTCCCAGGGACACTCATGGTGGAGTGAAATAGAGCGAATTTCTATAAACCTGAAAGTGGAAGGATAGAAAAGGGGGAGGAAGAGGAGTAGGCATGGAAAAAGAGACAAAGTAAAAAAAGATACAATAACAATGTAATAACATCAGAAGAAGACCCGCAGGGGGGAGAATGAACCGTAGTACTTTCAGCCTCCCTACTGGCAGTGAGCCAAGGGCGGGTTCAATGGGGGAACGGGAGTGAACCGCGCCAGGAGCCATGGTGAAAAAATATGCCCAAAACTGACACAAAAAGGAAGGAAAAAAACAAAACAAAAATAACTTGCATTAAGAGGACCGGACGGCGGGCAACAGGGGCAGCAGAATGATCCACAGCCCCCACCACCAACCGGCCAGCTCAAACAGACAGATTGGTTAGTTAGTAATAACATCCCTCAACAGTCAGAGATTTAACGAGAAGCATATGTGAGAACTCTTGTAGAAGAAGGAGTACCCTCCACCACTGTTGTAGTAATAAGAGACTCTTGAAAGAAGCAAAAACAGTAACATTAAAACAGAAGAGTCCTCAGCGCAAGGTAGGCTTGGAGGGGGAAGCGTTCGGTTGGCTTCTCTTCTTGGCGCCGCGTACCTCATGCCATGGTTGTAGGTCAGGAGCCCTTTCAGGGAGAGGGACATCAGGGAGAGAAAACTCCCAATCTGGAATGTCCAACGGAGGTAGACCTAATGAAGAGCAGAATGAGGAGAGGTCTGCATGAGAAGACAGGGTGAACCATTTTCCACAGGAGCAAGCTTGGAGGTTAAAGGGGAAACCCCATCGATACCGCAGTTGACGTTTCCTCAGTTCGTCTGTTAGGGGTTTCAAGGATTTCCGTTGCTGGAGCGTGTACCAGGAAAGATCTTGATAGAGGTTGATGTCGGAGCCGTTGAAATCAATTTTGGCCAGTTGACGGGCTTTGGACATAATCTCCTCTTTCTGGGAGAAATAATTAAGCCGGCAAATGACGTCTCGGGGCCTGTCGGTGGTGAGGCCTCTCGGTCGGAGGGCTCTGTGGGCTCTGTCAAAAGTGATAATGTTGCCTGAATCTTTATTCAAGAGTTCGCTAAATATCTTGGTCAGGGCATCCACTACCCAGACTGTGAAACGTCTTCCGGGAGACCACGGATGCGGATATTATTCCGTCTGCCTCTGTTATCGATATCCGTCATCCTAGACTGTAAAGCACGGATTTCCTTGGATTGAGCAGAGATGGAGTCTCTCAACAAGGACATACAGGAGACATTGGCTTCTTGGTCTTCTTCCAAGTTCACTACGCGATCAGACAGGTGTGAGATTTCGCTTTTAATGGAGGCGAGCTCATTCCTAATGGTGTCTTGAAGGTCTTGCTTAGTGGGAAGTGACTTCATGAAGGTCAGAATTTCCCGGAGGTCCCGGCCTCCCGCCGTACCGGGGTCAGCCATGTCGTCAGCCGGATTTGAGATCGAGGAGGCAGAGGGAGACGTCGGGGGGTGGGGTGAAGAACGGCTCTCCATCTGTGGGGATATTGATGGATGAAGGAAAGGCCTCAGGTCTGCTTGAGATCTCGTGGATTTTTGAGATCGGTTGTTGTTGTTGCTCCATTTCGAGGATTTCGAGGTACGCCTCATGTTCCAGGGAGATAGCAAGGAGGGTGTTTGCAATAAACTCAAGATGCGTCAGAATCAAGAAGATACATAGATCAGCATGGCTCCCAGGGAGCAGTCACTCCCCGCGGACTGGTCTCAGGTGATCATCAGGTGGCCTCACGGAGAGCAACGGAGGACGAGAGCACGAGGTATTGCATTACTGCGTGGAGCAACAGCGTTGGCAGCTTGTGGCAAACTTCGGGGAGCTCCGACGGAGGGGGGTGTCAATTAGTGGAGGTATGTAACGGGGGAGACAGAGAGCCTCTATAGGGGGGGGGAGAGGGATTCGGAGTATGCACCCCAAGTAGGATTCACCTGGCAGAGAGGAAATCTGTGTAGCGCTCACAGGACACAGGGCGATCCGCAAGGACACCAGTGAGTCCCACTTGCGCAGTCCCAAGCTGGGCCGCTACAGTGCCCGATATAAACAGTGTGCAGGGCCGGGCGTAGCCGTGGGCCGTGGTTGATGGGCCCTTATGGGAACGGTTTCAGCTCCAGAGGGCAAGAAGGGGTTGTGCAGGGTGCGTGGGGGGTAGTCGGGTAACAGGTGGAGTCGTCCAGAGCACGGGGCTACAACCCCAGGGGACGGTTGTATGTGGACAGAGGGCAGAGGGCCGTTGTAGGTCTGGTGGACTGTCCGCAGCAGGTGAGGGAGCAGTCCGACAGGAGGTCGCAGGGAGGGGAGAGGAGAGGAAAGCGGCTTATGCAGGTGGGGGTGGCGTGTGAGGCTCACCTGGGCTCTGAGGGACCCCGCCGCCAGAACACCGCCGCTTTTCTTTATAACACTCGCAATCCAAGATGGCCACCGCCCGGGCTCTGGGGCTCCCGGCAAGGCTTCACCAGGGTCCCTCGTCTCTTCCTCTGCTCAGGTAGCGTCTGCCGTGCAGGCGGAGCAAGTCAAGAACTCCCAGGTCCCTGGGCGCTTATGGGAAACGCCACCCGTCAGGTCAGCCTCCAGGCCACGCCCCCGAGGTAGAACTCTGCAGTGTGGGGGGGGGGGTGTAGGAACCAGGGCCCCGATTCCCCCCAGCCCCGTTTATTATCTGTAGTGTGGGCGTACAGCCCACAACCGAAATGGCGCCGCCAGTCCCCCAAGCAAGGCCTCCACAACAGAGGCACCAGGAGCCCCCGGAGCGAGCCGGATCGTTGGCGGGGAGGGTGAGTGAAACCGCAGGTGATAAGGCGGCTCACAGCCAGGGGGGAGAGAGGGGCTTTGCGTGCGGCCTCCCAGCCTCCGGCGCGCGGGAGACGCGTCCGCGCTGAGTAGCGGGTCCCCGCTCCGTGCGCCGAGTCTCCGCTCCGTGTAGCGCAGGCGACGGGGGGTTCCCGCAGCAGGCCAGCCAGGCACAGGACAGGCGTGGGAATGGTCGGTAGAAGTTGTCCTTCCCGAGCTCCGCCGCCGATCGGCCCGCACACCCGCACTTCCGGCCGGGGGGAAATCACACCACAGTCCCCGGCTCTCTATGAAGGGGAGGGCCGCAACCTGCATGAACCCTTAAAAGGGCTCCCCGGCTCCGCAACCCAGACCCTCTGGTCCCAGATGATAGAGGGAGGCAGTAATATATATTAGAGGGATTAAGGACCCCCTAAAGCGGTTTTATTGTATTAAAAAGAGCAGGGCCGGCAGGAGCTCTCTGAGATCACCTCCTCACAGCTCACAGGCCAGGCCACGCCCCCCCCCCGACACAAGTTTTTCATTGGGTTTTTTGTGTGTGTATGTCGACATAGGTCGACATGGACACCTTATAAGTGTAGCACGTCCCCTCTCAAGGGCACGGTGCCTCCCTGCGCTCGGAACACTATTGTATTCCCCCTCCAGGTCCACTGGGATGGTAAAGTATGAAAAAGTCAGTTTCAATGAGAAAATCATGAAAAACTCACGTTGAATTTTTGACCTGTTGACATTTTAATTGTCGGTATTTTGACTTTGTCGCTGTTTTGAATGTCGGGATTTTGACCATGTCTTTTTTTTTTCCTTGTCGGTATTTTGACCATCACTCAATGGTTGATGGTATTTGATTGTAGGTAAATTGACCACATCCCATCTGAACAATTACGCATGCAATAGTGTACAATTATTTGTGCAATTCCTAGTGCAATTACCATGACATCATTGGGGTCCTGGTGCTAGTCAGTCTATTTTCCAATACACAGGACAATCCAATGTCTAAATAAAAGCTGCTAAACCATTTGTGTTATCTTTGTCAACAACAAATACATAATTCCACAATACAAAAATATACAATGACAATCAACAACAAATCAACAGAGTATAAACAGAATGGAATTGCAGGTCCAGAGCGAGGTGTAATAGGATCTGAGATCACCATAGGTGCGAGATGCCGGAAGATCTTGGACCTTTTTAAAGGGCAATCACTCACAAGTGATTGACTTTTTTTAAAGGGACAGAGATCACCCTGCATCCTGCACTTCCAGCGATCTCGATCTCGGACCCTATTACATCTCGCCCCAGCTACTGAGAAGACAATGAGCCTCAGTGGAAATTAGCACATGCATGAGGCAGGAGTAACAGCTAGAGAGGGGCACATGGTTAGGAAACTCCAGGGCAGAGAACCCTGCTCGTGAGAACTTACATTCTGGAAGGTAGGGGCAGACACACATAGGGGGGAGCATCAATGCAGTTATTGTGGTCAAACTCTTGAAAATGTAGTTTTCAGAGGTTTTACTGCTTTTTGCATGTGCATCAAGCTCCGGGGCTTGGACACGGTGTGTAACACCCTCTTTAGATGACTTTACCCAATAGAAACCTATGGACTTCTTTTCGCATTGCCCTCTGAGAGGGATCCAATCAAGATCCCTCCGAGCACCCTTCGTAGTGTGTGCATCAGCCAACGCATGCACAGATAGGACTCCTGGGTCATAAACTCGGAAGTCCTATCATCTTATCATAAGAGCGGTCGTTTGTGATTTTCTTCAAGCATACAGCATTGGTAAATATCGACTGACAGAAGAGGTGAGGTTTGAGGGTACGCTCGTAGCCTTGGAGACTTTCCAATCCAATGTCCAAATAAAGTTGCAACATAATTTTACGAATGTGACTGCAGAATGTCTAGACAGTGTGGTGTAACTAGGTTACTGGTGATATATTTACTAAGCCTTGGAAAGAGATAAAGTGGCCAGAGATAAAGTACGTGCTAATCAGCTCCTACTGTAACTGTCATTTTTCAATGCAACATGGCTGTTAGGAGCGGATTGGCTGGTACTTTATCTCCATACACGGGGCTAGATGCATCATCGCTTGGAAAGTGATAAAATGGAGTGTGAAAAAGTACCAGCCAATCAGCTCCTAACTGCCATGTCACAGGCTGTGTTTGAAAAATGGTAGTTAGGAGCTGATTGGCTGGTACTTTTTCACTCTCTATTTTATCACTTTCCAAGCGATGATGCATCTGGCCCCTTATCTCTCTCCAAGGCTTAGTAAATTGACCTTTAATCTCCGGCCACCTTATCTCTCTCCGAGGCTTAGTAAATAAACCCCATAGATTGATTGGACCACTGATCATGTGTTTTCATCCAGTGATCTCTTTCATACGTGACCTGTTTAGAGAGAGTTTAGTAACTGATCTAGACAGAGTGCTGGTAATAATTAGGACCATCAGGCTGGACAGGAGAATGAGCTCTCTGCCCTCACCCCCCTCATTACTTTTCCCCACTTTGAGACTGTGTTCCAGGGACTTTTCCTTCTCATCCTGTTTTTAGATCTCTTATATTTCTTTCTTTTCTGTAGGAAATTCAAAATTTCCACTGACATCTGTCTTGAAAGCCTAAAGGAAGCTAAAAGTTTGCAGAGTTGGCAAATGGGTGGAAGTGAGAAATGAAATGTAAACCAGAAGCACATTGCCTGCCCGGGGCTCCAGACGTGCAGAGATCCCCAAAACACAGTGGCGAGCCTTATTTTGAGGCACAATGTTTACTAATAACAATATACTGTAGCATAGATCAGTTCTTCTTAGCCCTAGTGTGTAGTTATTTGACTATTAACAGTTTATACAGTGCAAACAAATCATATAGTACTTGTCTGCTCTCCTGGAACCTGCGGGAGATGCCCAATTTTTCAGGTAGTCCCCCACACCCTCGGATATATTTCAGTCATTCACATAAATCCCTGCTCAGAGGAGCTTACAGTCTATTCACATGGACAAATCGCATGGACACACATATACAACAGAGTTTTTTTTTCTGAGAAGCCAGTTCATCTACCTGTATGATTTTAGAGTATGAGATGAAATTGGAGTACCAGGAGAAAAAAAACTGCTGTGAGGCTGCTATGCTAACCACTAAGCCAACTGTGCTGCTTAATAGGGTCCGCCCTTGCTAGGACTGTACTGTGTATCATACTTGCCTACTTTTAAAAAAGCATTTCAGGGAGATTATGAAAGGACCACCTATAGGTGCGGACGCGTACTGCTACATCGGAGAGGCGTGTTATGAAAATGACATATTGAAATGTAAATGAGCCCCAACAGGTAATATCTACCTGTTGAAGAAAAGGCACTGATATTTTTAAGGATTTTTTTGTTCCTGTACTGTGTCTTACAAGAGGTTCCATATACTGTAAGTGGCAACGAGAAAATTTAGTTAAAATGCATGTAGCCATAAGGATCATTGTGCCTATAACCAATGCAGGGAAATGGGACTCATGAGCCCATATGAATGTGTGTATCTCTGAATTCTCCCCCTCCAAGAGTGTAATAGCTACATAATACTGCTTTTACATCCGGGTCGCTCCCGTTTACACAGCACAGTTTGCCCATATTCAACCCTGCAAACTACTCGAGTTGGAATACCGGGCCACTCGACCCAGATTATTCCAACTCAACCCTTTTACACCAACCAGCATCACGAGTTATGCACGTTCATGTGCAATATCCTGTGTTATATGCTGGCGGTGAAAAAGGGGTATAATTGGGGTAAGGTACAATCAGGGAGATTGCTGGTCTATTCAGGGAGTGAGGGAGATTGCTACTATATCAGGGAGTCTCCTGCAGAATAAGGGAGGGTAGGTAACTATGCTGTATATTAGTGTTTGTCATGTCCCCCTGTTAATCACAGGCAGTATTACATAATAGAGCAGCCCTGAGATGCTGGGAGTTCTGTTCCATAAGAACGTCAGTGGGATGACCACAAGGCAGCTGTGTTGTTGTCTCCATTGCTCTGTCTAGGGAGGGGGGGTAAACCAAGGTCTGATCAGTCCCAGATGCTCCAATCCCTCCACAGCACATCTGGCATAGAGGGGGAGATCTGGTGCCCAGCTGAGGGAAGGGAGGGGGGATTTCGGACCACGCTACCCAGGAACATGTGAGCACGATGGTCTTATGTCCAGCACAAGTGACAGGAGGAGACTGTCAGGGATGAGTCTGTGTGTTATCTCTCCCCTGTCTCTGGTATTTAGGTCCTCCATAACCCTCCCTTCCCAGACTGCATCTATTCCCCCCTGTCCCCCCCTCACTCATTGTCTGCCTCACATTCCTCTCCCTGTGGTATGCTCACTTACTCAATCTCACGCTCTCTGGGCACATCATCATTAGTAGCAGTTCCTCACAGCTAAATTTACACACAATTAATGTAACTAAATGCTGGAAAACAATTACTTTAACCCGCAATGTTCCTAACACTAATAAACAATGTAGCAACGTGCACTACACACATCACAACACCCTGACATGTACACACAGCACCGCACCCTGACAGGTACACACAGCACAGCACCCTGACATGTACACACAGCACCGCACCATGACAGGTACACACAGCACAACACCCTGACAGGTACACACAGCACAACGCCATGACTGATGCACACAACACAACAACCTGACAGGTACACACAGCGTAATACTCTGACATGTACACACAGCACAACTCCCTGACATGTACACACAGCACAGCACCCTGACAGTCAGGTACACACAGCAAAACACCCTGACTGATGCACACAACACAACAACCTGACAGGTACACACAGCACAACACCCTGACATATACACACAGCACAACACCCTGACATGTACACACAGCACAACACCACACACAGCGTAATACTATGACATGTATACACACACAGCCATAGCTCAGTACAGGCACTACCGCCCTATGATATATACACACACAGCTGTGGGTCAGTACAGGCGTACCGCATACAGACAGAGCTCAGTATATGTGCTGTGTGTGGTTGATTTGAAATAGTTTCCTTGTCCCTGGTGCAGTCCCACATGTCACAGATCCATACTGGGTATATACACAGCCCTACATTATACAACGTCGCTTACCAGTCCCCCCCAAAGTTACTGTACCCTGTTTCTATTTATAGAATTAAGCCTAAAGTGACAGAAAAGCGGGATTGGGGCCTTGGTTCAGTTTCACAGAGCAGCAGGACAGGCTGTTCCCATTTCTGTCTTTTTTTCCCATTTCCATAATCTTCAAGTCCTCTCCGCTGTGGAGGCTGACGCAGGGCATGACGTATTACGTGTTTATTTTGGAGTGTTTCAGTTATTAGCTCATCTAATATAGAACAGTTAGACATACCAGTCTCTCCTAGGGAAGTATTGGGAAACATAATGACTGCCCTGAGGAAGAACATTATGTAAGCAGTGCCTAAACTAATATCAAATCAAGAGTAGGACCAGGTGTGCCAGTCTCTCCTGCCCAGCAACAGACGTGATTCTCTGTATCTGCTTCTTTCCAGTACAAACTTATTAATGCTGATATATTTATTAACAGGAATCTTTAGTTACATTCGAGCCTATTATCAAATCGCTGAAGCCCTATCTTCCGTGGAAACTGGTGCAGTGCTATTGGAACTTTGCTGTTCCTTCATAACCTCATATCCAAACACCCATTCATTGCCGCACACACTAGTAGCAGGGCAGAGTAGAAGTTAAGCTACCTCGCAACTTTCCAACCACAGGACAGACATGTCCGGTGACAGGACAGCTATATACAGACCTCAAATTGAGACTGCACTGCATAGACTGGGACAGCCTCATGGCTCCCAACTGTCCCGATTTTTGTGGGACAGTCCAGTTTTTTGGGTACGTTCCTTGTGTCCGAGGAGCAGTTGGAGGGGTTGGGGGGTTAGTTTGGGGGTCCCTTCTCACTTGCTGCTCTGCTCAGCAGAGCAGCGGTGAATAGATGCTGTGTACAAGCACACAGCGTCTATTCTCTGGCGAAAGCGACTGGAGGCATGGCCAGCAGCTTTCCGGAGCACCGGGCATGCCCCCACAATGATGAAGAACAGGGTGCGGGGCTCGTGGACATGGCATTTCCTATGCAGCCAAGGCCCGTTTCATCACAGCCATACCCCCTTCTTGGACAGTTGCGTCTTCAGTGCGCAACAGTCTTGAATCTCAATTACAAGATTTTGGGAGGTATGCAGCTGTGAGAAATGGGTTGGGGCTGGCAGACCGGTGCTGGAGATCCCGACGGTCAGCATACCGACCCCGGGAGAGGGGGCGAGCGCAACAAAGCCCCTTGCGGGCTCGTGGCTCGCTGCACTCGCCACAGATTCTATTCCCACTCTATGGGTGTCGTGGGAATAGTGCCTGTGGGTTGGCATACTGTTTGCCGGCATTTTGATTGCTCGGAATCCCGGCGACGGCATGGTTACCACTGGGATCACGAGCGCCGGTCATATGACCAGAACCCGTGAGAACTGGATGTACTTGAAGAAGCATTTATAAAGTAAACTTTATAGTTGATTAGTTGCTATGGGCAACTTCTCCACTTGTCCACTCTTTAGAATGTTTGATACATTTCTGGCGAAGGTGCACCAGATGACAGCTCAGAATTGTGCTGTCCTCCATCTTTGTAATGGACAGGGAGCGTGGTGCTTGGCTATGATATCACAGTCCAGTGCTGCATTCCCAAGAATAAAAGATACTGGGGGAATTTCAGAGTTGATCGCAGCAGCAAATTTGTTGGCAGTTGAGCAAAACCATGTGCACTGCAGGTGGGGGGGGGCAGATATGACATTTGCAGAGAGAGTTAGATTTGGGTGGGTCATATTGTTTCTGCGCAGGGTAAATAATGGCAGCTTTATTTTTACACTGCAATTTAAATTTCAGTTAAATACACCCCACCCAAATCTGCACATGTTGCATCTGCCCCCCCCCCCCTTCCTGCACATGGTTTTGCCCATTAGCTAACAAATTTCTGCTGCGATTAGGTCTCTAGTCCTGTGCTACTGGTGTGGGTGAGTGTGTTACTGGTGTGGGTGAGTGTGTAAGCATATTTTGTACAGTGGAAAAAAGGGGGGCCTGGACTGCACACCCTAATACTAAAGATTTCAAGAGGTGCTATTATGCTGAGGCTTCTAATACTATGCTGGAGGAAGAGAGATGCAGATGCACACTCCTAGCACTAAGAACACTGATAGTAAAAATAATTTAAATAAACTCTCACAATTAAAATGGAGTATAATTGAAGTTCTTAGCACACATTTGCGCAAATATGCGGGCCCATATTTTGTACAGTGTCTGGCTGTTGAGCTTGTATGTGTGCGTTTTGCCCAACTGCTAACAAATTTGCTGCTGTGATCAACTCTGAATTACCCCCACTGTCCCTCTTCCCAATACACACTGTGGGGGTCTACGAGTAAGGCATCTGAAAGCTCACACACTGGAATGGGTCCGGTATATCAGTCCATCAGTTGCGATGCCATTAGTCACATGACCAACAGTGTCATCTAGAGATGAGCGGATTCGGTTTTACTCGGATTTACTCGGTTCTCAAAACGGCATCTTATTGGCTCACGGATGTCACGTGTTTTGGATAGCCAATCAGATGCCATTTTGAGAACCGAGTAAATCCGAGTAAAACCGAATCCGCTCATCTCTAGTGTCATCCCGACAATGAAGATCCCAACACCAGAGGGGGTAAGTATTTTAACCCTCCCCTACCCTAACCCTCCGGGGGTGGCGGCTAGGGCCAAGTTCGGACTGGCCCACAGGGGTACAGGGGAAACCCCCTAACCAGGATGTTGGCTTTCAGTGTTCCAGAGCCAGTCTTTTGAGTGATGTCGGGATTCCGGCGACGGTCACATGACCACTGGCATCCCGACCGCGCAGAGATGCTGAAGGCATCACCATACCTCCCAACATTAAAAAATATGAAATCGGGACTCCAGCGCGGCTAAGCCACGTGTGCCCGTAAATTGGGACAGTTGGGAGGTATGCATCCCACTGGGACTGCTTCTGAGAAACTTAAGGGGTCATCATCATCATTAAGCTGCCACCTTTCAATACACTGGCTTGGAATGATCACATGAGTCATTGTCACAACAACAATATAATATGGTAGCTGCTCACAGTAATGACTGCCCTCATTTGACCACTGAACATGCCGGAAGAAAGAATACATTTGATTCTGTGTTCATCAATGATAAGAGTGTGAATGCAGACCAGGACAATACAACAAGGGAATCTGTAGAGTATAACCACCTGTAAGTACATATTGTGGTCATTCACCTTGTTATTGCACAGAGTATACATACAGTAATATAGTCCATTCATTTGAGACGGTCAAATTAATTCTTTATATATTGCTGGGTTGCTGTGACATACAGTATAGACAAACTATTCCAAAAATATGTAAATCCAATTGTAGGGATCTATTTATGAAGCAGACTATGGCAAATATGTCTTTTTTCGCTACAAATATGGATTCTCCCAATCTATCTAGGCCTACACCCATGCTGTCTTGGCGTAACTTTCCTATGCAAAGCGTGAGATATACTGTAGAAAGAAGAATACATTTGCCCATGGGGTGTAATACTGTACATCTGGTCATAAGAGGCGATATTATAGACAGCTAAAAATGCCACAAGGCATAATAATAAATAAATATACAGGGTAAATGTGACTGTACGGCAGGAAAACACACGTGACTGAAAAACGCTCCTGGAAAATTGGTCAGAAGACATGATGAGATGTTACTACCCTATAAACTCTGCATATTATACATGAGAGACCTGTCTTATATCATGGCGTGAGGCTTTGTTATGAGGCTTTGCATCTGTCTGTAATTAGTGTGGTTTGTTAGTATGTGAGCTGGATTTTATTATGTTTATTTTTACTTTTCAATACATTTTGAATCTATTTTTCCTAACGCTGGAATAAGTTTAATGCTCAATTAGCATTGTTATGCTTTCCTGAAAAACCACACTTACGTAGTCCCACTGTGTAATATACACAGGGGCAGCTTTAAAGAGGACGGGACCCATGTGCA
Source organism: Pseudophryne corroboree (assembly GCF_028390025.1). Taxonomy (NCBI): domain Eukaryota; kingdom Metazoa; phylum Chordata; class Amphibia; order Anura; family Myobatrachidae; genus Pseudophryne; species Pseudophryne corroboree. The sequence continues at coordinate 406,862,617 of NC_086451.1, forward strand.
GATTCCTCTCTGTAAGCCCCCTGCTCTCAGCGGCACCGTAAACTCCGGAAACATGTCGCCTGCCATGTTCCCGGAGACAAGTCTTTACTGCTCATGTGCAAATCACTGGGAAAATGGCCGCCACTCCATTTTCCGAGTGATTTCTCCGCCATCAGCAGGGCCTACGCGGGACTCCGGAGAGATAAGTAATTAAATATGAATGCATGGTTCGCGGTGTGGACCCAGCGGCCCGTTTGACCGCAAACACTCTATCCATTATAGAAAACGCCTATGACTTTACAGTTTGAGTTACACAGGCAGGACTAAGGGCATACAGTACTTGTTATTAAAGCCCTAGTCCCAGCCATAAAAAGAATTTCTTATTACTGTAACTGAACAATAAAATATCTACATGCCAGCTGAGCAGTGCCCTTGGTGATACGTGCCCAGGGTGGTAAGCGTTTAGGAATTTATTTATGAAGCAGTGAAAACAGTGCGGTAAGCCAGTGGAGAAGTTGCATGGCAACCAATTAGCATTGAAGTAACATTTATAATTTGCATACTAAAAAATTATACAGCGCAGCTGATTGGTTGCCATGGGCAACTTCTCCACTGGCTCACTTCTCCTCTCTTTTCGCTGCTTCATGAATAGACCCCCGAGTTAGAACTCAGTCAGACCAGTCTATGCAGATTAGTGATGTGCACTGGAAATTTTTCGGGTTTTGTGTTTTGGTTTTGGATTCGGTTCCGCAGCCGTGTTTTGATTCGGACGCGTTTTGGCAAAACCTCCCTGAAAATTCTTTGTCGGATTCGGGTGTGTTTTGGATTCGGGTGTTTTTTTACAAAAACCCCTCAAAAACAGCTTAAATCATAGAATTTGGGGGTCATTTTGATCCCATAGTATTATTAACCTCAATAACCATAATTTCCACTCATTTTCAGTCTATTCTGAACAACTCACAATATTATTTTTAGTCCTAAAATTTGCACAGAGGTCGCTGGATGACTAAGCTAAGCGACCCAAGTGGCCGACACAAACACCTGGCCCATATAGGAGTGGCACTGCAGTGTCAGACAGGATGGCACTCCAAAAAAATAGTCCCCAAACAGCACATGATGCAAAGAAAAAAAGAGGCGCAATGAGGTAGCTGTGTGACTAAGCTAAGCGACCCAAGTGGCCGACACAAACACCTGGCCCATCTAGGAGTGGCACTGCAGTGTCAGACAGGATGGCACTTAAAAAAAATAGTCCCCAAACAGCACATGATGCAAAGAAAAAAAGAGGTGCACCAAGGTCGCTGGATGGCTAAGCTAAGCGACCCAAGTGGCCGACACAAACACCTGGCCCATCTAGGAGTGGCACTGCAGTGTCAGGCAGGATGGCACTTCAAAAAAATAGTCCCCAAACAGCACAGGATGCAAATAAAAATGAAAGAAAAAAGAGGTGCAAGATGGAATTGTCCTTGGGCCCTCCCACCCACCCTTATGTTGTATAAACAGAACATGCACACTTTAACAAACCCATCATTTCAGCGACAGGGTCTGCCACACAACTGTGACTGAAATGACTGGTTGGTTTGGGCCCCCACCAAAAAAGAAGCAATCAATCTCTCCTTGCACAAACTGGCTCTACAGAGGCAAGATGTCCACCTCCTCCTCATCGTCCGATTCCTCACCCCTTTCACTGTGTACATCCCCCTCCTCACAGATTATTAATTCGTCCCCACTGGAATCCACCATCTCAGGTCCCTGTGTACTTTCTGGAGGCAATTGCTGGTGAATGTCTCCACGGAGGAATTGATTATAATTCATTTTGATGAACATCATCTTCTCCACATTTTATGGAAGTAACCTCGTACGCCGATTGCTGACAAGATGAGCGGCTGCACTAAATACTCTTTAGAGTACACACTGGAGGGGGGGCAATTTAGGTAAAATAAAGCCAGTTTCTGCAAGGGCCTCCAAATGGCCTCTTTTTCCTGCCAGTATACGTACGGACTGTCTGACGTGCCTACTTGGATACGGTCACTCATATAATCCTCCACCATTCTTTCAATGGTGAGAGAATCATATGCAGTGACAGTAGACGACATGTCAGTAATCGTTGGCAGGTCCTTCAGTCCGGACCAGATGTCAGCACTCGCTCCAGACTGCCCTGCATCACCGCCAGCGGGTGGGCTCGGAATTCTTAGCCTTTTCCTCGCTGCCCCAGTTGCGGGAGAATGTGAAGGAGGAGCTGTTGACGGGTCACAGTCCGCTTGACTTGACAATTTTCTCACCAGCAGGTCTTTGAACCTCTGCAGACTTGTGTCTGCCGGAAAGAGAGATACAACGTAGGTTTTAAATCTAGGATCGAGCACGGTGGCCAAAATGTAGTGCTCTGATTTCAACAGATTGACCACCCGTGAATCCTGGTTAAGCGAATTATGGGCTCCATCCACAAGTCCCACATGCCTAGCGGAATCGCTCTGTTTTAGCTCCTCCTTCAATGTCTCCAGCTTCTTCTGCAAAAGCCTGATGAGGGGAATGACCTGACTCAGGCTGGCAGTGTCTGAACTGACTTCACGTGTGGCAAGTTCAAAGGGTTGCAGAACCTTGCACAACGTTGAAATCATTCTCCACTGCGCTTGAGTCAGGTGCATTCCCCCTCCTTTGCCTATATCGTAGGCAGATGTATAGGCTTGAATGGCCTTTTGCTGCTCCGCCATCCTCTGAAGCATATAGAGGGTTGAATTCCACCTCGTTACCACCTCTTGCTTCAGATGATGGCAGGGCAGGTTCAGGACTGTTTGCTGGTGCTCCAGTCTTCGGCACGCGGTGGCTGAATGCCGAAAGTGGGCCGCAATTCTTCGGGCCACCGACAGCATCTCTTGCACGCCCCTGTCATTTTTAAATAATTCTGCACCACCAAATTCAATGTATGTGCAAAACATGGGACGTGCTGGAATTTGCTCAGATGTAATGCACGCACAATATTGGTGGCGTTGTCCGATGTCACAAATCCCCAGGAGAGTCCAATTGGGGTAAGCCATTCTGCGATGATGTTCCTCAGTTTCCGTAAGAGGTTGTCAGCTGTGTGCCTCTTAGCGGTGATACAAAACGTAGCCTGCCTAGGAACGAGTCGGCGTTTGCGAGATGCTGCTACTGGTGCCACCGCTGCTGTTCTTGCTGCGGGAGGCAATACATCTACCCAGTGGGCTGTCACAGTCACATAGTCCTGAGTCTGCGCTGCTCCACTTGTCCACATGTCCGTGGTTAAGTGGACATTGGGTACAACTGCATTTTTTAGGACACTGGTGACTCTTTTTCTGACGTCTGTGTACATTTTCACCTGCCTAGAGAAATGGAACCTAGATGGTATTTGGTACCGGGGACACAGTACCTCAATCAAGTCTCTAGTTGCCTGTGAATTAACGGTGGATACCGGAAACACGTATCTCATCGCCCAGGCTGCCAAGGCCTGAGTTATCCGCTTTGCAGCAGGATGACTGCTGTGATATTTCATCTTCCTCGCAAAGGACTGTTGGACAGTCAATTGCTTACTGGAAGCAGTACAAGTAGTCTTCCGACTTCCCCTCTGGGATGACGATCGACTCCCAGCAGCAACAACAGCAGCGCCAGCAGCAGGAGGCGTTACACTCAAGGATGCATTGGAGGAATCCCAGGCAGGAGAGGACTCGTCAGACTTGCCAGTGACATGGCCTGCAGGACTATTGGCTTTCCTGTGTAAGGAGGAAATTGACACTGAGGGAGTTGGTGGTGTGGTTTGCAGGAGCTTGATTACAAGAGGAAGGGATTTAGTGGTCAGTGGACTGCTTCCGCTGTCATCCAAAGTTTTTGAACTTGTCACTGACTTCTGATGAATGCGGTCCAGGTGACGTATAAGGGAGGATGTTCCTAGGTGGTTAACGTCCTTACCCCTACTTATTACAGCTTGACAAAGGCAACACACGGCTTGACACCAGTTGTCCGCATTTCTGTTGAAATAATTCCACACCGAAGAGCTGATTTTTTTTTGTATTTTGACCAGGCATGTCAATGGCCATATTCCTCCCACGGACAACAGGTGTCTCCCCGGGTGCCTGACTTAAACAAACCACCTCACCATCAGAATCCTCCTTGTCAATTTCCTCCCCAGCGCCAGCAACACCCATATCCTCATCCTGATGTACTTCAACAGTGACATCTTCAATTTGACTATCAGGAACTGGACTGCGGGTGCTCCTTCAAGCAATTGCAGGGGGTGTGCAAATGGTGGAAGGCGCAACCTCTTCCCGTCCAGTGTTGGGAAGGTCAGGCATCGCAACCGACACAATTGGACTCTCCTTGGGTATTTGTGATTTAGAAGAACGCACAGTTCTTTGCTGTGCTTTTGCCATCTTAACTCTTTTAAGTTTTCTAGCAGGAGGATGAGTGCTTCCATCCTCAGGTGAAGCTGAACCACTAGCCTTGAACATAGGCCAGGGCCTCAGCCATTCCTTGCCACTCCGTGTCGTAAATGGCACATTGGCAAGTTTACGCTTCTCCTCAGACGATTTTGATTTAGATTTTTGGGTCATTTTACTGAGCTTTATTTTTTTGGATTTTACATGCTCTCTACTATGACATTGTGCATCGGCCTTGGCAGACGACGTTGATGGCATTTCATCATCTCGTCCATGACTAGTGGCAGCAGCTTCAGCACGAGGTGGAAGTGGATCTTGATCTTTCCCTATTTTACCCTCCAGGTAGGTAAGTTCTTCTGGAAGAAATGTCAGATATTGGAGTCTCCTGGTCATTCCGGTGGGGGGTAAGCAACTATGCAGTAGCGGATCTTGCTACGGGCAAGCAGGATTTTTGCCCGGGGCGTTGCCTTCCGGAGGGTGCCGCCTCCATCCGGAGGGCGCCGCCGCCATGGCAAGATCCGCTACTGGTGCCGCCCGGTGTTGTGTAGATGCAGTGCTATGTGGTTTGCGATGAAGTCATCGCGCACCGCACTGCATTGTGGGAGCGGCACATAGACACTGGAGGTCTTAATTGACCTCTAGTGTCTATGCGGTGCTATGGGAGAGACATCATGACGTCTCTCCCATAGATCCGAGGAGTGGCGCCGGTGGCTGGAGACGGAGGGCAGCAGCGGTTGGGAAGCAGGAGCGGGGATTGTGAGTATTAATTTTTTTTTTTTTGTAAGCGGCGCAACTAGGGGGCACAACTCTACAGGGGGCACAGTACTGGGGGCAATACTACTGGGGGCACAACGCTTCAGGGGACACAGTACTGGGGGCACAACTACTGAGGGCACAGCTACAGGGGGCATAACTGACCATGCCCCTTCTCCATGAAGCCACGCCCCTATTTTTTCGCCCTGGGCGCCACAAGGTCTAGATCCAACCTTGCAACTATGATAAAAACAGGTGCATGTATTACAACGCCGAAGAAAAAATGTTCTTGTTTAAAGAAAAAAAAGTTTGAGCTGTTCCTGTTATTATAACCTTCTCTCTAGTGAAAGAATCACAAGATTGACTTTTTATGCAAAGCTAAAATTGTCATTTAGGGTTTTTTTTGTCATGTAAATGAGAGTTTAATAGAAATACTAGCAATAAGGTTTATTTATTTGTCCCCAAAGTGCCATTGTCACCCTAGGAATGCTTTATTTTTCATTGTAAAATGTAGCACTCTCATGTTAAAAAAATAAATAAAACAAGTTAATAATGAAAACCCGCTATGCATGTGATTACAGCATAACCTTGGATCTGATTATAAATCTGTTCCTCCTGTGCATGGAGCATCATTGTATTATTGTGTATTGTACACATTGTTTCCTGTTCTCCCCTCTAGGTCTCAATAAGTCCTCTACGTTTTCCTGCGAAGCTCATAATGAAAAAGGCGTCAGCACATCAAGAACCGCAACTATTAAAGGTAGCCTATAAAGCAAGGAAAGGTCTTCATTATGGTGTATGCAGCATTGAATCAAATTGCAGCAAATCCATATTCATTATACATTGGGAGGTATTTGTATGTACGGTGTTGCTTGTATTTTACTATGTTGTGGGATCATTTTTGGTACTGTGTACAGTACTGTACATTGTGGGGGAGATAGAGTCGGGATTTTACAGTGCAGGGGAGATCAGACCCTGTATTGTACAGCAGTGCCGAAACTAGGCATTTTAGCGCTGTGTGCAAGAAACGGCATTGGCGCCCCCATGCAAGATAGGGGCAGTGCGCAACGTAGGCGCACGAAAAATATATAGGGCGTGGCTTCATGGGGAAGGGGCGTGGCCACAAAATAATACCAATCCATACTACGGTGCACAGTAGTCTCCATTATTCAAATTACGCTGCACAGTAGCGCTACTACACCAGGTAGAGCCCCTTTTACACATTACGGCAGACAGCGTTCCCTTTTTACACATTACGGCAGACAGCGTTCCCTTTTTACACATTACGGCAGACAGCGTCCCCTTTTTACACATTACGGCAGACAGCGTCCCCTTTTTACACATTACGGCAGACAGCGCCCCCCTTTTTACACATTACGGCAGACAGCGTCCCCTTTTTACACATTACTGCAGGCACAGTCCCCCTTCTTACACATGACGGCAGCCAGTCCCCTTTTTTACACATTGCGGCAGACAGCATCCCCCTTTTTACACATAACGGCAGTCAGTCCCCCTTTTTACACATTGCGGCAGGCACAGTCCCCCTTTTACACATAACGGCAGACAAGATAGAGAGAGACAGAGAGACAGAGAGAGAGAGAGAGAGAGAAAGAGATACTTACCATCTCTCCCGCTGGCAGTCAGGCTCCTCGTGCTGGCAGCTCCGGAGGCAGGGGAGAAGGAGGACGAGGGAGGGGGACTGAAGCCGCAGCAGCGCTATTTCATTGGTAGTAAGCGCCGCTGCAGCTGTCCCCTCTCCTTCCATATTGGCTGCCCGGCGCTGCTGTGGATGCTGGGATGAAGGAACCGCATCCCAGCATCCACAGCAGCGCCGGGCAGCCAATACGGAAGGAGAGGGGACAGCTGCAGCGGCGCTTACTACCAATGACATAGCGCTTCTGTGGCTCCAATCCCCGTCCCATCTCCTCCTTCTCCGCTGCCTCCGGCGCTGCTCTCTCCTCCACAGCGCGGCACACACAGTAGAGGCAGTATGTAGTCAATTTGACTCATTACATGCCGCTGGCCGTTGCGCCCTCAGGGCAACTGCGCTGTGTGCCAGGCACACCAGGCACACAGGTAGTTACGGCCCTGTTGTACAGTGCAGTGGAGATCAGACCCTGCATTGTACAGTGTGGGGAGATCACACCCTGTATTGTACAGTGTGGGGGAGATCAGACCCTGTATTGTACAGTGTGGGGGAGATCAGAGCCTGTATTGTACATTGTGGGGAGATCACAGCCTGTATTGTACAGTGTGGGGAAGATCAGACCCTGTATTGTACAGTGTGGGGGAGATCAGAGCCTGTATTGTACTGTGTGGGGAGATCAGACCCTGTATTGTACAGTGTGGGGGAGATCAGACTCTGTATTGTACAGTATGGGGAGATCAGACCCTGTATTGTACAGTGTGGGGAGATCAGACCATGTATTGTACAGCGTGGGGAGATCAGAGCCTGTATTGTACAGTGTGGGGGAGATCAGACTCTGCATTGTACAGTGTGGGGAGATCAGAGCCTGTATTGTACAGTGTGGGGAGATCAGACCCTGTATTGTACAGTGTGGGCGAGATCAGATCCTGTATTGTACAGTGTGGGGAGATCAGACCCTGTATTGTACAGTGTGGGGAGATCAGACTCTGTATTGTACAGAGTGGGGGAGATCAGAGCCTGGATTGTACAGTGTGGGGGAGATCATACTCTGTATTGTACAGTGTGGGGGAGATCAGAGCCTGTATTGTACAGTGTGGGGGAGATCAGACCATGTATTGTACAGTGTGGGGAGATCAGAGCCTGTATTGTACAGTGTGGGGGAGATCAGACTCTGTATTGTACAGTGTGGGGGAGATCAGAGCCTGTATTGTACAGTGTGGGGGAGATCAGACCATGTATTGTACAGTGTGGGGAGATCAGAGCCTGTATTGTACAGTGTGGGGAGATCAGAGCCTGTATTGTACAGTGTGGGGAGATCAGACCCTGTATTGTACAGTGTGGGGGAGATCAGACTCTGCATTGTACAGTGTGGGGAGATCAGACCATGTATTGTACAGCGTGGGGAGATCAGACCCTGTATTGTACAGCGTGGGGAGATCAGATCCTGTATTGTACAGTGTGGGGGAGATCAGACCCTGTACTGTACATTGTGGGGAGATCAGACCCTGTATTGTACAGTGTGGGGGAGATCAGACCCTGTATTGTACATTGTGGGGAGATCAGACCCTGTACTGTACAGTGTGGGGGAGATCAGACCCTGTATTGTACAGTGTGGGGAGATAAGACCCTGTATTGTACCATGTGGGGGAGATCAGACCCTGTATTGTACAGTGCAGGGGAGATCAGACCCTGTATTGTACAGTGTGGGGGAGATCAGACCCTGTATTGTACAGTGTGGGGGAGATCAGACCCTGTATTGTACAGTGTGGGGAGATAAGACCCTGTATTGTACCATGTGGGGGAGATCAGACCCTGTATTGTACAGTGCAGGGGAGATCAGACCCTGTATTGTACAGTGCAGGGGAGATCAGACCCTGTATTGTACAGTGTGGGGAGATCAGACCCTGTATTGTACAGTGTGGGGGAGATCAGACCCTGTATTGTACAGTGTGGGGGAGATCAGACCCTGTATTGTACAGTGTGGGGAGATCAGAGCCTGTATTGTACAGTGTGGGGAGATCAGAGCCTGTATTGTACAGCGTGGGGAGATCAGACCCTGTATTGTATAGTGTGGGGGAGATCAGACCCTGTATTGTACAGTGTGGGGGAGATCAGAGCCTGTATTGTACAGTGTGTGGTTGATCAGAGCCTGTATTGTACAGTGTGGGGGATATCAGAGCCTATTTTGTACAGTGTGGGGAGATCAGACCCTGTATTGTACAGTGTGGGGAGATCAGACCCTGTATTGTACAGTGTGGGGAGATCAGAGCCTGTATTGTACAGTGTGGGGGAGATCAGACCTTTTATTGTACAGCGTGGGGGAGATCAGACCCTGTATTGTAGTGTGGGGAGATTAGACCCTGTATTGTACAGCGTGGGGGAGATCAGACCCTGTACTGTACAGTGTGGGGGAGATCAGACCCTGTATTGTACAGCATGGGGGAGATCAGACCCTGTATTGTACAGTGTGGGGAGATTAGACCCTGTATTGTACACAGTGCGGAGATCAGACCCTGTATTGTACAGTGTGAGGGAGATCAGAGCCTGTATTGTACAGCGTGGGGGAGATCAGACCCTGTATTGTACAGTGTGGGGAGATCAGACCCTGTATTGTACAGTGTGGGGGAGGTCAGACCCTGTATTGTACAGTGTGGGGGAGATCAGACCCTGTACTGTACAGTGTGGGGGAGATCAGACCCTGTATTGTACAGTGGGGGGAGATCAGACCCTGAATTGTACAGTGTGGGGGGCATCAGGGCCTGTATTGTACAGTATGGGGAGATCAGACCCTGTATTGTACAGTGTGGGGGAGATCAGACCCTGTATTGTACAGTATGGGGGAGATCAGAATCTGCATTGTACAGTGTGGGGAGATTAGACCCTATATTGTACACTCACTGTGGGGGAGATCAGAGCCTGTATTGTACAGTGTGGGGAGATCAGAGCCTGTATTGTACAGTGTGGGAGAGATCAGAGCCTGTATTGTACAGTGTGGGGGAGATCAGACCCTGTATTGTACAGTGTGGGAGAGATCAGAGCCTGTATTGTACAGTGTGGGGAGATCAGAGCCTGTATTGTACAGTGTGGGGAGATCAGACCCTGTATTGTACAGTGTGGGGAGATCAGATCCTGTATTGTACACAGTGCGGAGATCAGACCCTGTATTGTACAGTGTGGGGGAGATCAGAGCCTGTATTGTACAGTGTGGGGAGATCAGACCCTGTATTGTACAGTGTGGGGAGATCAGACCCTGTATTGTACAGTGTGGGGGAGGTCAGACCCTGTATTGTACAGTGTGGGGAGATCAGACCCTGTATTGTACAGTGTGGGGGAGATCAGACCCTGTATTGTACAGTGTGGGGGAGATCAGACCCTGTATTGTACAGTGTGGGAGAGATCAGAGCCTGTATTGTACAGTGTGGGGAGATCAGAGCCTGTATTGTACAGTGTGGGGGAGATCAGACCCTGTATTGTACAGTGTGGGGGAGGTCAGACCCTGTATTGTACAGTGTGGGGAGATCAGACCCTGTATTGTACATTGTGGGGAGATCAGACCCTGTATTGTACATTGTGGGGAGATCAGACCCTGTATTGTACAGTGTGGGGATATCAGACCCTGTATTGTACAGTATGGGGGAGATCAGACCCTGTATTGTACAGTGTGGGGAGATCAGACCCTGTATTGTACAGTGTGGGGGAGATCAGACCCTGTATTGTACAGTGTGGGGAGATCAGATCCTGTATTGTACACAGTGCGGAGATCAGACCCTGTATTGTACAGTGTGAGGGAGATCAGAGCCTGTATTGTACAGCGTGGGGGAGATCAGACCCTGTATTGTACAGTGTGGGGAGATCAGACCCTGTATTGTACAGTGTGGGGGAGGTCAGACCCTGTATTGTACAGTGTGGGGAGATCAGACCCTGTATTGTACAGTGTGGGGGAGGTCAGACCCTGTATTGTACAGTGTGGGGAGATCAGACCCTGTATTGTACAGTGTGGGGGAGATCAGACCCTGTATTGTACAGTGTGGGGGAGATCAGACCCTGTATTGTACAGTGTGGGAGAGATCAGAGCCCGTATTGTACAGTGTGGGGAGATCAGAGCCTGTATTGTACAGTGTGGGAGAGATCAGAGCCTGTATTGTACAGTGTGGGGGAGATCAGACCCTGTATTGTACAGTGTGGGAGAGATCAGAGCCTGTATTGTACAGTGTGGGGAGATCAGAGCCTGTATTGTACAGTGTGGGGAGATCAGACCCTGTTTTGTACAGTGTGGGGGAGATCAGACCCTGTATTGTACAGTGTGGGGAGATCAGATCCTGTATTGTACACAGTGCGGAGATCAGACCCTGTATTGTACAGTGTGGGGGAGATCAGAGCCTGTATTGTACAGTGTGGGGAGATCAGACCCTGTATTGTACAGTGTGGGGAGATCAGACCCTGTATTGTACAGTGTGGGGGAGGTCAGACCCTGTATTGTACAGTGTGGGCAGATCAGACCCTGTATTGTACAGTGTGGGGGAGATCAGACCCTGTATTGTACAGTGTGGGGGAGATCAGACCCTGTATTGTACAGTGTGGGAGAGATCAGAGCCTGTATTGTACAGTGTGGGGAGATCAGAGCCTGTATTGTACAGTGTGGGGGAGATCAGACCCTGTATTGTACAGTGTGGGGGAGATCAGACCCTGTATTGTACAGTGTGGGAGAGATCAGAGCCTGTATTGTATAGAGATGAGCGGGTTCGGTTTCTCTGAATCCGAACCCGCCCGAACTTCATGGTTTTTTTCACGGGTCCGAGCAGACTCGGATCCTCCCGCCTTGCTCGGTTAACCCGAGCGCGCCCGAACGTCATCATGACGCTGTCGGATTCTCGCGAGACTCGGATTCTATATAAGGAGCCGCGCGTCGCCGCCATTTTCACACGTGCATTGAGATTGATAGGGAGAGGACGTGGCTGGCGTCCTCTCCATTTAGATTAGAAGAGAGAGAGAGAGATTGACCTGATTTACTGGAGCTTAGGAGTACTGTAGAAGTGTAGAGAGTGCAGAGTTTACTAGTGACTGACCACAGTGACCACCAGACAGTGCAGTTTTGTTTTATTTAATATATCCGTTCTCTGCCTGAAAAAAACGATACACACAGTGACTCAGTCACATACCATATCTGTGTGCACTGCTCAGCCCAGTGTGCTGCATCATCTATGTATATATATCTGACTGTGCTCAGCTCACACAGCTTATAATTGTGGGGGAGACTGGGGAGCACTGCAGTGCCAGTTATAGGTTATAGCAGGAGCCAGGAGTACATATTATATTAAAATTAAACAGTGCACACTTTTGCTGCAGGAGTGCCACTGCCAGTGTGACTGACCAGTGACCTGACCACACTGACCACCAGTATAGTTAGTAGTATACTATATTGTGATTGCCTGAAAAAGTTAAACACTCGTCGTGTGACTTCACTTGTGTGGTGTTTTTTTTTTTATTCTATAAAAAACTCATTCTGCTGACAGACAGTGTCCAGCAGGTCCGTCATTATATAATATATACCTGTCCGGCTGCAGTAGTGATATATATATATTTTTTATATCATTATTTATCATCCAGTCGCAGCAGACACAGTACGGTAGTCCACGGCTGTAGCTACCTCTGTGTCGGCACTCGGCAGTCCATCCATAATTGTATACCACCTACCCGTGGTTTTTTTTTCTTTCTTCTTTATACATACATACTACTACATCTCTTTATCAACCAGTCTATATTAGCAGCAGACACAGTACAGTACGGTAGTTCACGGCTGTAGCTACCTCTGTGTCGGCACTCGGCAGTCCGTCCATAATTGTATACCACCTACCCGAGGTTTTTTTTTCTTTCTTCTTTATACATACATACTACTACATCTCTTTATCAACCAGTCTATATTAGCAGCAGACACAGTACAGTACGGTAGTCCACGGCTGTAGCTACCTCTGTGTCGGCACTCGGCAGTCCGTCCATAATTGTATACCACCTACCCGTGGTTTTTTTTTCTTTCTTCTTTATACATACATACTACTACATCTCTTTATCAACCAGTCTATATTAGCAGCAGACACAGTACAGTACGGTAGTTCACGGCTGTAGCTACCTCTGTGTCGGCACTCGGCAGTCCGTCCATAATTGTATACCACCTACCCGTGGTTTTTTTTTCTTTCTTCTTTATACATACATACTACTACATCTCTTTATCAACCAGTCTATATTAGCAGCAGACACAGTACAGTACGGTAGTCCACGGCTGTAGCTACCTCTGTGTCGGCACTCGGCAGTCCGTCCATAATTGTATACCACCTACCCGTGGTTTTTTTTTCTTTCTTCTTTATACATACATACTACTACATCTCTTTATCAACCAGTCTATATTAGCAGCAGACACAGTACAGTACGGTAGTTCACGGCTGTAGCTACCTCTGTGTCGGCACTCGGCAGTCCGTCCATAATTGTATACCACCTACCCGTGGTTTTTTTTTCTTTCTTCTTTATACATACATACTACTACATCTCTTTATCAACCAGTCTATATTAGCAGCAGACACAGTACAGTACGGTAGTCCACGGCTGTAGCTACCTCTGTGTCGGCACTCGGCAGTCCGTCCATAATTGTATACCACCTACCCGTGGTTTTTTTTTCTTTCTTCTTTATACATACATACTACTACATCTCTTTATCAACCAGTCTATATTAGCAGCAGACACAGTACAGTACGGTAGTTCACGGCTGTAGCTACCTCTGTGTCGGCACTCGGCAGTCCGTCCATAATTGTATACCACCTACCCGTGGTTTTTTTTTCTTTCTTCTTTATACATACATACTACTACATCTCTTTATCAACCAGTCTATATTAGCAGCAGACACAGTACAGTACGGTAGTCCACGGCTGTAGCTACCTCTGTGTCGGCACTCGGCAGTCCGTCCATAATTGTATACTAGTATCCATCCATCTCCATTGTTTACCTGAGGTGCCTTTTAGTTGTGCCTATTAAAATATGGAGAACAAAAATGTTGAGGTTCCAAAATTAGGGAAAGATCAAGATCCACTTCCACCTCGTGCTGAAGCTGCTGCCACTAGTCATGGCCGAGACGATGAAATGCCAGCAACGTCGTCTGCCAAGGCCGATGCCCAATGTCATAGTACAGAGCATGTCAAATCCAAAACACCAAATATCAGTAAAAAAAGGACTCCAAAACCTAAAATAAAATTGTCGGAGGAGAAGCGTAAACTTGCCAATATGCCATTTACCACACGGAGTGGCAAGGAACGGCTGAGGCCCTGGCCTATGTTCATGGCTAGTGGTTCAGCTTCACATGAGGATGGAGGCACTCAGCCTCTCGCTAGAAAAATGAAAAGACTCAAGCTGGCAAAAGCAGTAGCACCGCAAAGAACTGTGCGTTCTTCGAAATCCCAAATCCACAAGGAGAGTCCAATTGTGTCGGTTGCGATGCCTGACCTTCCCAACACTGGACGTGAAGAGCATGCGCCTTCCACCATTTGCACGCCCCCTGCAAGTGCTGGAAGGAGCACCCGCAGTCCAGTTCCTGATAGTCAGATTGAAGATGTCAGTGTTGAAGTACACCAGGATGAGGAGGATATGGGTGTTGCTGGCGCTGGGGAGGAAATTGACCAGGAGGATTCTGATGGTGAGGTGGTTTGTTTAAGTCAGGCACCCGGGGAGACACCTGTTGTCCGTGGGAGGAATATGGCCATTGACATGCCTGGTGAAAATACCAAAAAAATCAGCTCTTCGGTGTGGAGGTATTTCAACAGAAATGCGGACAACAGGTGTCAAGCCGTGTGTTCCCTTTGTCAAGCTGTAATAAGTAGGGGTAAGGACGTTAACCACCTCGGAACATCCTCCCTTATACGTCACCTGCAGCGCATTCATAATAAGTCAGTGACAAGTTCAAAAACTTTGGGTGACAGCGGAAGCAGTCCACTGACCAGTAAATCCCTTCCTCTTGTAACCAAGCTCACGCAAACCACCCCACCAACTCCCTCAGTGTCAATTTCCTCCTTCCCCAGGAATGCCAATAGTCCTGCAGGCCATGTCACTGGCAATTCTGATGATTCCTCTCCTGCCTGGGATTCCTCCGATGCATCCTTGCGTGTAACGCCTACTGCTGCTGGCGCTGCTGTTGTTGCTGCTGGGAGTCGATGGTCATCCCAGAGGGGAAGTCGTAAGACCACTTTTACTACTTCCACCAAGCAATTGACTGTCCAACAGTCCTTTGCGAGGAAGATGAAATATCACAGCAGTCATCCTACTGCAAAGCGGATAACTGAGGCCTTGGCATCCTGGGTGGTGAGAAACGTGGTTCCGGTATCCATCATTACTGCAGAGCCAACTAGAGACTTGTTGGAGGTACTGTGTCCCCGGTACCAAATACCATCTAGGTTCCATTTCTCTAGGCAGGCGATACCGAAAATGTACACAGACCTCAGAAAAAGAGTCACCAGTGTCCTAAAAAATGCAGCTGTACCCAATGTCCACTTAACCACGGACATGTGGACAAGTGGAGCAGGGCAGGGTCAGGACTATATGACTGTGACAGCCCACTGGGTAGATGTATGGACTCCCGCCGCAAGAACAGCAGCGGCGGCACCAGTAGCAGCATCTCGCAAACGCCAACTCTTTCCTAGGCAGGCTACGCTTTGTATCACCGCTTTCCAGAATACGCACACAGCTGAAAACCTCTTACGGCAACTGAGGAAGATCATCGCGGAATGGCTTACCCCAATTGGACTCTCCTGTGGATTTGTGGCATCGGACAACGCCAGCAATATTGTGTGTGCATTAAATATGGGCAAATTCCAGCACGTCCCATGTTTTGCACATACCTTGAATTTGGTGGTGCAGAATTATTTAAAAAACGACAGGGGCGTGCAAGAGATGCTGTCGGTGGCCAGAAGAATTGCGGGACACTTTCGGCGTACAGGCACCACGTACAGAAGACTGGAGCACCACCAAAAACTACTGAACCTGCCCTGCCATCATCTGAAGCAAGAAGTGGTAACGAGGTGGAATTCAACCCTCTATATGCTTCAGAGGTTGGAGGAGCAGCAAAAGGCCATTCAAGCCTATACAATTGAGCACGATATAGGAGGTGGAATGCACCTGTCTCAAGCGCAGTGGAGAATGATTTCAACGTTGTGCAAGGTTCTGCTGCCCTTTGAACTTGCCACACGTGAAGTCAGTTCAGACACTGCCAGCCTGAGTCAGGTCATTCCCCTCATCAGGCTTTTGCAGAAGAAGCTGGAGACATTGAAGGAGGAGCTAACACGGAGCGATTCCGCTAGGCATGTGGGACTTGTGGATGGAGCCCTTAATTCGCTTAACAAGGATTCACGGGTGGTCAATCTGTTGAAATCAGAGCACTACATTTTGGCCACCATGCTCGATCCTAGATTTAAAGCCTACCTTGGATCTCTCTTTCCGGCAGACACAAGTATGCTGGGGTTGAAAGACCTGCTGGTGAGAAAATTGTCAAGTCAAGCGGAACGCGACCTGTCAACATCTCCTCCTTCACATTCTCCCGCAACTGGGGGTGCGAGGAAAAGGCTCAGAATTCCGAGCCCACCCGCTGGCGGTGATGCAGGGCAGTCTGGAGCGACTGCTGATGCTGACATCTGGTCCGGACTGAAGGACCTGCCAACGATTACTGACATGTCGTCTACTGTCACTGCATATGATTCTCTCACCATTGAAAGAATGGTGGAGGATTATATGAGTGACCGCATCCAAGTAGGCACGTCAGACAGTCCGTACTTATACTGGCAGGAAAAAGAGGCAATTTGGAGGCCCTTGCACAAACTGGCTTTATTCTACCTAAGTTGCCCTCCCACAAGTGTGTACTCCGAAAGAGTGTTTAGTGCCGCCGCTCACCTTGTCAGCAATCGGCGTACGAGGTTACATCCAGAAAATGTGGAGAAGATGATGTTCATTAAAATGAATTATAATCAATTCCTCCGCGGAGACATTGACCAGCAGCAATTGCCTCCACAAAGTACACAGGGAGCTGAGATGGTGGATTCCAGTGGGGACGAATTGATAATCTGTGAGGAGGGGGATGTACACGGTGATATATCGGAGGATGATGATGAGGTGGACATCTTGCCTCTGTAGAGCCAGTTTGTGCAAGGAGAGATTAATTGCTTCTTTTTTGGGGGGGGTCCAAACCAACCCGTCATATCAGTCACAGTCGTGTGGCAGACCCTGTCACTGAAATGATGGGTTGGTTAAAGTGTGCATGTCCTGTTTTGTTTATACAACATAAGGGTGGGTGGGAGGGCCCAAGGACAATTCCATCTTGCACCTCTTTTTTCTTTTATTTTTCTTTGTGTCATGTGCTGTTTGGGGAGGGTTTTTTTGGAAGGGACATCCTGCGTGACACTGCAGTGCCACTCCTAAATGGGCCCGGTGTTTGTGTCGGCCACTACGGTCGCTAATCTTACTCACACAGCTACCTCATTGCGCCTCTTTTTTTCTTTGCGTCATGTGCTGTTTGGGGAGGGTTTTTTGGAAGGGACATCCTGCGTGACACTGCAGTGCCACTCCTAGATGGGCCCGGTGTTTGTGTCGGCCACTAGGGTCGCTAATCTTACTCACACAGCTACCTCATTGCGCCTCTTTTTTTCTTTGCGTCATGTGCTGTTTGGGGAGGGTTTTTTGGAAGGGACATCCTGCGTGACACTGCAGTGCCACTCCTAAATGGGCCCGGTGTTTGTGTCGGCCACTACGGTCGCTAATCTTACTCACACAGCTACCTCATTGCGCCTCTTTTTTTCTTTGCGTCATGTGCTGTTTGGGGAGGGTTTTTTGGAAGGGACATCCTACGTGACACTGCAGTGCCACTCCTAGATGGGCCCAGTGTTTGTGTCGGCCACTAGGGTCGCTAATCTTACTCACACAGCTACCTCATTGCGCCTCTTTTTTTCTTTGCGTCATGTGCTGTTTGGGGAGGGTTTTTTGGAAGGGACATCCTGCGTGACACTGCAGTGCCACTCCTAAATGGGCCCGGTGTTTGTGTCGGCCACTAGGGTCGCTAATCTTACTCACACAGCTACCTCATTGCGCCTCTTTTTTTCTTTGCGTCATGTGCTGTTTGGGGAGGGTTTTTTGGAAGGGACATCCTGCGTGACACTGCAGTGCCACTCCTAGATGGGCCAGGTGTTTGTGTCGGCCACTAGGGTCGCTTAGCTTAGTCATCCAGCGACCTCGGTGCAAATTTTAGGACTTAAAATAATATTGTGAGGTGTGAGGTATTCAGAATAGACTGAAAATGAGTGGAAATTATGGTTTTTGAGGTTAATAATAATATGGGATCAAAATGACCCCCATATTCTATGATTTAAGCTGTTTTTTAGGGTTTTTTGAAAAAAACACCCGAATCCAAAACACACCCGAATCCGACAAAAAAAATTCGGTGAGGTTTTGCCAAAACGCGGTCGAACCCAAAACACGGCCGCGGAACCGAACCCAAAACCAAAACACAAAACCCGAAAAATTTCAGGCGCTCATCACTAGTATTGTACAGTGTGGGGAGATCAGACCCTGTATTGTACAGTGTGGGGGAGATCAGACCCTGAATTGTACACTCACTGTGGGGTAGAGAGCAGACCCTGTATTGTACAGTGTGGGGAAGATAAAACCATGTATTCTATAGTTTGGATTATATCAGAATCTATGTGATGTTATACAGTGAGGAAGAAGTAAGATCCTCTACTCGGTTGGACAATCAGATAATGATTAAAGGGATATGGTAAGCCTATATATACTGTACATGATAGATGGTAAGGTGTAGGTTTTGAAGACCGTTACATGAACCTAAAACCTGCGGTTTCACACTAATCATTCCCACCTGTCTCCTGAGTTGGTGACACATTCTAGTGGAAGTTTCCTGTAGGAGGAATGTGGCTGATTCACTTGTTTAGATCCAGCGTGGCCCTGACTCAGTGCCCACTAACCTCACTGGCATCTGGGGGAGGACATGGGGGGGAGACTGCGGGCTTATGTTAACTGCTTCATTACTGCTGTTATGCAATTTATCATAATTCCCTCCAATCTAATGTTTCTTTCTGTGTCATGCAAACCTTCACTAGCCTGCTGTTAGTAGCTGGGTGCAAATGTAGTAGCTGGGTGCAATATTTGTACCTGAGAAACCATTTTATGCTGCTGCAGTGTGTGTGTGTGTGTGTGTGTGGGGGGGGGGGGGGGGGGGGGGCAGACTGTATACACACAATCATGGGGGGACAATACAATGTACAATTCGAACTGTCCAGTACATTGTGTGTCTGCAGAATGCTAGCAGCAAAACTGTTTGCATATGTACCCTGTGATAGCCACATCCAGCATATAATCCTAAATGTGTCTTTTTGTGTATACAGTATATGTAAATTCCGTATTTCTCATAGGATCACTAAACTACAATACTTGTTACTATCCAATGACATTCAGAGACTACATTTGTGTAGAAGTTATATATGAACTTTTCACAACTGGAGATACTTACATTAGCACAAGCTATGTTCCTCTAAACTGAATTATTTATCTGCCAATCAAGATGGATGTATGAAGCTTGTTTCAAATACAGCAGGTATGTATGAGGGTGTGGTATGGCTGACCGTCGGTCAGCATACCGACGCCGGGATCCCGGTAGGGAGGGATGAGTGCAGCAAGCCCCTTGTGGGTTTCGGTGGCGACCTGGGGTCGCCACGGGTTCTATTCCCACTCTATGGCTGTCGTGGATACCCACAAGTGGAAATAGTCCCTGTTGGTTGGCATGCCGACCGTCGGGATAGTGAGTGAGCGGGATTTTGGGGGAGGTCATGTGACCGTCGGTCACATGAATACCACACGTGTATGACACCACACTAGTTTGACAGGAGTCAGTGGTTAACTTTTATGTGCCTTGATTTGATACTTATTGTCCTCCCACTTCAACCTTAGCTACACAAGTACTTGCAAGACTTGGCTGACTTGGCCGGGTCGGCACATAGTCAGTATCGCAAGCACATAATGAGTGCGCTTGTGATACTGGCTATGTGCGATTTTGGCTAAGTGTCAATTTTGACTATCTCTTCTATAGAGATAGCCAAAATTGACTTGCCTGCACAGTCTATCTTTTCTTTCGATGCCGACCGCGCGGGACCGCGCATCGGCATCGAATCGGGATCGCAAGGTGACTGTCACCTTGCGATCTGCACTAACTTTTCTTCCGATTCTGACTATATAGTCATAATCGGGAGAAAAAATCTCACCGTGTGTACACACCCTTAGTCAGACACGCTATCTTGATAAATATTCATTTGCAATTGTGAAAACATTACTGTAGCTGACTTGAGAGATTCTTGGGAAGACAATCCAGAGACTGTGATATGTAGATGGTGACTGAGATCAGTAAGACAAGTTTCTCTTTCTCTGCTCCTTCTAGTTCTACCCAGGAGACCAAAGGAACTGAGTCTGGTGACCAGGAGTACAACTCAGCTGGAGATATCGTGGCAGCCTGGGGAGAGCGGTGTTCACAAAGTGAATGTGTGTACTATACAGGTGAGTGCACAGTAGTGTAGGATTGACTAACCACAATATCATTGGTGGACATTCACTGGAAGAGGGTGGAGGAGACAGTGGGACAAGAACATTCTTAATTTCAGCCACTTTAGTATTTTTCCCTAAGAGTACCTAAGTCAATGTTTATTGCCATGTCCCACTCAGATGCATGGGGGCATAGGGGGCCATAGGCAGCGAGCAGAAGTCAGCTCTCAGACACTGGACCTAATTCAGATCTGATCGTAGATTTAGCACATCTACAATCATTTACTCAGACATGGGGAGGACACCCAGCACAGGGCTAGTCCGCCCTGCATGTCTGGCTCGCCCTCCCCCTCCTCGCAAGGGTCCAAAAGCATTGCACGGCGGCAAAGCTTTTGCACCCGACGAGTAGCTCCCTGCCTGTGCAGCTCCTGCGCGCTGGCAGGGAGCTCCCTGCCGTGTCCCGAGTCATTTGACAATGACATGTTAATGGCTCACCACCTCCTAGGACCACAGGGGGAGAGGTATCAAATCTTTGAAACAGGACGAGTGGAGAAGTCGGCCATTACAACCCACCAGATTCTATTATTTTATGGAATGTACTAGATAAATGATAGCTACAACCTGGTTGGTTGCTATGGGCAACTTCTCCACTTGTATTCCTATAAAGGTTTGAAACATCGCCCCATGATAATGATATGCTTAATAAGCAGTGGTGCAAGTAGAAAAAATGTATTAGTGGTACTGTGTGCCGAAGGCGCGCACGCCAAAAATGGATGTGGCCAGATGCCACATGGGATGTGGCCAATGGAAATGGGGGCATGATACACATATGGGGGGCCAGATACACATATGACCCCAATAGTGCCAGATACACATATGCCCCCACATTGCAAGATACACATTTGCCCCCACAGTTCCAGATACTCCCCCACAGTGCCAGATACATATATGCCCCCACAGTGCCAGATATGCTCCTACAGTGCCTGATATGCCCCCAGTGTCAGACACACATATGCCCCACAGTGCCAGATACACAATTGTCCCACAGTGCTAGATACAGAAATGCTCCCAGCAGTGCCATATATGCTCCCACAGTGCCAGATATGCTCCCACAGTGCCAGATACACATATGCCTCCACAGTGCCAGGTACACATATGCCCCCAGTACCAGACATGCTCCTACAGTGCCAGATACACATATGCTCCACAGTGCCAGATACACATTGTCCCACAGTGCCAGATACACATTGCCCTACAGCGCCAGATACACATTACCCCACAGTGCCAGATACACATTGCCCAACAGTGCCAGATACACATTGCCCCACAGTGCCAGATACACAAATGCCCCACAATGCCAGATACACATTGCCCCACAGCGCCAGATACACATATGCCCTACAGTGCTAGATACACATATGCCCCACAGTGCCAGATACACATTGCCACACAGTGCCAGATACACATTACTCCACAGTGCCAGATACACATTGCCCCACAGTGCCAGATATACATTGCCCCACAGTGCCAGATACATATATGCCCCACAGTGCCAGATACACATATGCCCCACAGTGCCAGATATACATATGCCCCACAGTGCCAGATATGCTCCTACAGTGCCAGATACACATTGCCCCACAGTGCCAGATACACATATGCCCCCAGTGCCAGATATGCTCCTACAGTGCCAGATACACATTGCCCCACAGTGCCAGATACACAAATGCCCTACAGTGCCAGATACACATATGCCCTGTAGTACCAGATACACATATGCCCCACAGTGCCAGATACACATATACCCCACAGTGCCAGATACACATTGCCCCACAGTGCCAGATACACATTACTCCACAGTGCCAGATACACATATGCCCCACAGTGCCAGATACACATATGCCCCCAGTGCCAGATACACATATGCCCCAGTTCCAGATACACATATGCCCCAGTTCCAGATACACATTGCCACACAGTGCCAGATACACATTACTCCACAGTGCCAGATACACATTGCCCCACAGTGCCAGATACACATTACCCCACAGTGCCAGATACACATATGCCCCACAGTGCCAGATACACATATGCCCCCAGTGCCAGCTATGCTCCTACAGTGCCAGATACACATTGCCCCACAGTGCCAGATACACATTGCCCCCAGTGCCCCCCCTTCTGCTCACCGCTGCCTCTGTTGTTGCTGCTATGTGAGGGGAGGAGAGTGCAGCGCGCACCTCTCCGACCCCTCAATGTTCAGTGAAGTGAGTCCGGCCTCCAGCGACAGGTATCTCAAATGAGGCACCGATTCGTTAGCCAATCAGAGCTCGCGGACCGGCAGTGCCAGATACACATTACTCTCCAGTGCCAGATACACATCGCCCCACAGTGCCAGATACACATATGCCCCACAGTGCCAGATACACATATGCCAGACAGTGCCAGATACATTGCCCCACAGTGACAGATACACATTGCCCCCCCTGCTGCTCACTGCTGCCTCTGTTGTTGCTTCTATGTGAGGGGAGGAGAGCGCAGCGCACGCCTCTCTGACCCCTCAATGTTCAGTGAAGTGAGTCCGGTCTCCAGCAGCGGGTATCTCAAATGAGGCGCCAGTTCGTTAGCCAATCAGAGCTCACGGACCGGCAGCCAATCAGGAGCTGCCGGTCCGTAAGCTCTGATTGGCTAAAAAACCAGAGCCTCATCAGAACCAGCTTTATTGGCGAGTTATACTTATGTATACTAGGAATTTGTCTTCGGTTTGCTATACAACAGCTGAGTAGGTAACATAAGCAGGTGGGGGAGGGGGAGCAAGTAAAGTCATACAGATAGGTATACTATATATATATATATATATATATACTAGTCAGTCAGTGTTCAGGAGTTCAGTAGGTGGACCGCTTGCGGAAAGAAACTTTTGAGCTTCTGGTGGACCCGGCAGTCTTTCTTAGACCAGAGTACACAGTACTAATGACAATTGGGTCAAAAGTTCCTAGGACCATAGTGTAGTAATAACAGTGATATGTCTAATGGGTCAGTCCTGCCTAGGTCTATAGTGTAATAATAACCGTGATATGTTTAATGGTTCAGTCCTGCCTAGGTCTATAGTGTAATAATAACAGTGATATGTCTAATTGGTCAGTCCTGCCTAGGGCTATAGTGTAATAATAACCGTGATATGTCTAATGGTTCAGTCCTGCCTAGGTCTATAGTGTAATAATAACCGTGATATGTTTAATGGTTCAGTCCTGCCTAGGTCTATAGTGTAATAACAGTGATACAGATATGTCCACTTACATCTTTGCTTTTTTTCAAATTTGGCACAACATTTAAAACACGGCTCGGCTGTTTTTCACTAGTTGCGAGTGAATGAACTTTAAAATTTTTGTTTGTCATAATAGAATATGTATAAAGTAACATATTAAAGAAGCAAATTAAGAAAAATCACAAGGCATGGCTAAATATCTCAGTCTATGGCATGCAAAACTGTGCTTTATATGGCGGGATATAGCAAAGATGTATGTGGACACATCTGAATGTCAAATTGGTTGGTCCTGCCTAGGTCTATAGTGTAATAAAAACCATGATATATCTGTTGGGTCAGTCCTGCCTAGGTCTATAGTGTAAAAATAACAATAGTGATATGTCTATTGGGTCAGTCCTGCCTAGGTCTATAGTGTAATAATAACAAGAGTGATATGTCTATTGGGCCAGTCCTGCCTAGGTCTATAGTGTAATAATAGCAATAGTGATATGTCTATTGGGTCAGTCCTGCCTAGGTCTATAGGCCCTCATTCCGAGTTGATCGCTAGCTGCTATCGTTCGCAGCACGGCGATTAGTTGAAAAAGCGGCACTTCGGGCCGCAGTACGCACGTTCGAAGTACTTTTACACAAAACTATGCAATTTTACACAAGGTCGAGCGACGCTTTTCAGTCGCACTGCTGATCGTTGTGTGATTGACAGGATGTGGGTGTTTCTGGGTGGAAACTGAGCGTTTTCAGGGAGGCGTGCCAGATAAAAATGCAGGCGTGGCTGAAGAAACGGGGGAGTGGCTGGCCGAACGCAGGGCGTGTTTGTGGCGTCAAACCAGGAACTAAACAGTCTGCAGTGATCGCAAGGTTGGAGTAAGTTTCGAGCTGCTCAGAAACTGCATGAAAATTTTTACGAGCAGTTCTGCTAATCTTTCGTTCGCACTTCTGCTAAGCTAAGATACACTCCCAGAGGGCGGCAGCCTAGCGTTTGCACTGCTGCTAAAAGCAGCTAGCGAGCGATCAACTCAGAATGAGGGCCATAGTGTAATAATAACCGTGATATGTCTAATTGGTTGGTCCTGCTAGGTCTATAGTGTAATAATAACAATAGTGATATGTCTATTGGGTCAGTTCTGCCTGGCAGGACCAGATTGTTTTAATGACAGCCATATGCCATAAATGATATCACCTGTGCTGTTTACCCATCGCTACTGAGTATTCAATTACCAAATAATGGGATCTAATGACATCCGTTACATTCCAGTGGAGGGTTTGTTTGTGGTGAAGCATGGGGGATAGCATCGGTGACACAGGAATAATCAATAATACCAGACAATGTGTGACAAATCCCCCAAGCAGAGATCAGTCTATTTAGTACATGCCCTGTATTGGGCTGAGGGAGGGGTGATGAACGTGGGGGTTGACATATTTAGGCAAGTGGCTTACAGATGAGGGGGTGACACATTGTACAGCACATGGAAAAAGATTAGATGACACTAAATTGGCCACTATTGCGTTGATTTGGTTGTACAATTATTGAACAATTAAACATTTTTATGCAGTATGTTTGGATAACAAATTATACAATTCATTTAAATCTTGCAGCCTGATCACCACTAGAGAAGCTGGATTGTGTGTGTGTGTGTGTGTGTGTGTGTGTGTGTGTGTGTGTGTGTGTGTGTGTGGGGGGGAGGGAGGATGGGGGGCGGGGGTCAGTGGGCACTGATCCCCCCCTCCCCCCACAAGCGCACATTTGCAAGTAGTCCCATTCTCTGCCTATACCTATGCACCCGTCCCGAGTCTAAGGGCCGGATGAGTGGGGGCCGGCCGGATGGCAATTAGGGTTGGGCCAGATGACAGGGGCGCAGGGCCGGTGCTAGGGTGTTCGGCACCCTCCTGCAAACTATCAATTTTGCGCCTTTCTACAAATACAAATGTGACCGATCTCATCCTCAAGGCTGTAACTAGATATTTTGGTCCCCCCCCCCCCCTCAAGATCCACAACATGGACAGTGCGTGGAAGGCACGCCGCAAAAATATAGGGGCATAAAAAAATTACGTAAAGTATAGCGCTGTAAAATAATTACGATGCACAGTAGTCTCCATTATTCAAAATTACGCCACACTGTAATACCAGTTATATACATTATGCCAGGTAGAGACCCCTTTTACATATTGCACCAGGTAGAGCCAGTTGCACATTATTCCAGGTAGAGCACCCTTTTACACATTGCGCGAGGTAGAGTACTCTTTTACATACTGAGCCAGGTAGAGTTCCCTTTTACACTTTGCGCCAGGTAGGGCACCCTTTTACACATTACTATGAACCCCCTTCATCAGCAAATGCTAATATGACCCCGCCTCCCCAGCACAGTAGTGTTCGCTAGTCACATTACACCGCATAGTAGTGTCCATTAGTCAAATTATACCGCATAGTAGTGTCTGTTATTCAAATTACACCGCATAGTAGTGTCCATTAGTCACATCACACGCATAGTAGTGTCCGTTAGTCACATTACACCGCAGAGTAGTGTTCGTTATTCCCATTACACCGCACAGTAGTGTCGATTAGTCACATTACACGCATAGTAGTGTCCGTTAGTCACATTACACTGCACAGTAGTGTTCGCTAGTTACATTACACCGCGCAGTAGTGTCCGTTAGTGATGAGCGGGTTCGGTTCCTCGGAATCCGAA
Organism: Pseudophryne corroboree; assembly: GCF_028390025.1. NCBI lineage: Eukaryota > Metazoa > Chordata > Amphibia > Anura > Myobatrachidae > Pseudophryne > Pseudophryne corroboree. The sequence continues at coordinate 406,888,900 of NC_086451.1, forward strand.
CCCCTGGAGAGGCAGGACGGAGAAGGGAAGGGGTATTCTACCTTATTCCGAGTACAGTAAGGGCATACTTGTGTAATTGTGAACAGATACAGGCCAGGACACCAGCTTATATACTGTATACTAGAGATGAGCGGGTTCGGTTCCTCGGAATCCGAACCCCCCCCCCCCGAACTTCAGCCTTTTTACACGGGTCCGAGGCAGACTCGGATCTTCCCGCCTTGCTCGGTTAACCCGAGCGCGCCCGAACGTCATCATCCCGCTGTCGGATTCTCGCGAGGCTCGGATTCTATCGCGAGACTCGGATTCTATATAAGGAGCCGCGCGTCGCCGCCATTTTCACACGTGCATTGAGATTCATAGGGAGAGGACGTGGCTGGCGTCCTCTCCATTTAGATTAGAAGAGAGAGAGTGAGAGTGAGACACTTGATTTACTGGAGCTTAGGAGTACTCAGAGAGTGCAGAGTTTACTAGTGACTGACCAGTGACCACCAGTGCAGTTTTATTATATTATTATTTAATATAATCCGTTCTCTGCCTGAAAAAAAACGATACACAGTGACACAGTAACAGTATACCATATCTGTGCTCAGCCTCAGTGTGCTGCATCATCTATGTATATCTGACTGTGCTGAGTGCTCAGTGCTCACACAGCTTAATTGTGGGGGAGACTGGGGAGCAGTAGCAGGAGTACATATTATTTAACAGTGCACACTTTTGCTGCCAGAGTGCCACTGCCAGTGTGACTGACCAGTGACCACTGTCTGACCACCAGTATATTGTGATTGTCTGCCTGAAAAAGTTAAACACTCGTCGTGTGGTGTTTTTATTCTATAAACGCATTCTGCTGACAGTGTCCAGCAGGTCCGTCATTAATTATATAATATATACCTGTCCGGCTGCAGTAGTGATATATATATATATTTTTTATATCATTATCATCCAGTCTATAGTAGCAGCAGACGCAGTACGGTAGTCCACGGCTGTAGCTACCTCTGTGTCGGCAGTCGCTCGTCCATCCATAATTGTATACCACCTACCTGTGGTGTTTTTTTTTCTTTCTATCTTCTTGATACTAGTAGCTTACTTTAGGAGTCTGCAGTGCTGACAGTGTCCAGCAGGTCCGTCATTATAATATATACCTGTCCGGCTGCAGTAGTGATATATATATATATTTTTTATATCATTATCATCCAGTCTATATTAGCAGCAGACGCAGTACGGTAGTCCACGGCTGTAGCTACCTCTGTGTCGGCAGTCGCTCGACCATCCATAATTGTATACCACCTACCTGTGGTGTTTTTTTTCTTTCTATCTTCTTGATACTACTAGTAGCTTACTTTAGGAGTCTGCAGTGCTGCTGACAGTGTCTAGCAGGTCCGTCATTATATAATATATACCTGTCCGGCTGCAGTAGTGATATATATATATTTTTTATATCATTATCATCCAGTCTATATAGCAGCAGACGCAGTACGGTAGTCCACGGCTGTAGCTATCTCTGTGTCGGCAGTCGCTCGTCCATCCATAATTGTATACCACCTACCTGTTGTGTTTTTTTTTTTTCTATCTTCTTGATACTAGTAGCTTACTTTAGGAGTCTGCAGTGCTGACAGTGTCCAGCAGGTCCGTCATTATATAATATATACCTGTCCGGCTGCAGTAGTGATATATATATATTTTTTATATCATTATCATCCAGTCTATATTAGCAGCAGACGCAGTACGGTAGTCCACGGCTGTAGCTACCTCTGTGTCAGCAGTCGCTCGTCCATCCATAATTGTATACCACCTACCTGTGGTGTTTTTTTTTTCTATCTTCTTGATACTAGTAGCTTACTTTAGGAGTCTGCAGTGCTGACAGTGTCCAGCAGGTCCGTCATTATATAATATATACCTGTCCGGCTGCAGTAGTGATATATATATATTTTTTATATCATTATCATCCAGTCTATATTAGCAGCAGACGCAGTACGGTAGTCCACGGCTGTAGCTACCTCTGTGTCGGCAGTCGCTCGTCCATCCATAATTGTATACCACCTACCTGTGGTGTTTTTTTTTTTTTCTATCTTCTTGATTCTAGTAGCTTACTTTAGGAGTCTGCAGTGCTGACAGTGTCCAGCAGGTCCGTCATTATATAATATATACCTGTCCGGCTGCAGTAGTGATATATATATATTTTTTATATCATTATCATCCAGTCTATATTAGCAGCAGACGCAGTACGGTAGTCCACGGCTGTAGCTACCTCTGTGTCAGCAGTCGCTCGTCCATCCATAAGTATACTAGTATCCATCCATCTCCATTGTTTACCTGAGGTGCCTTTTAGTTGTGCCTATTAAAATATGGAGAACAAAAATGTTGAGGTTCCAAAAATAGGGAAAGATCAAGATCGACTTCCACCTCGTGCTGAAGCTGCTGCCACTAGTCATGGCCGAGACGTTGAAATGCCAGCAACGTCGTCTGCCAAGGCCGATGCCCAATGTCATAGTACAGAGCATGTAAAATCCAAAACACCAAATATCAGTAAAAAAAGGACTCAAAAATCTAAAATAAAATTGTCGGAGGAGAAGCGTAAACTTGCCAATATGCCATTTACCACACGGAGTGGCAAGGAACGGCTGAGGCCCTGGCCTATGTTCATGGCTAGTGGTTCAGCTTCACATGAGGATGGAAGCACTCAGCCTCTCGCTAGAAAAATGAAAAGACTTAAGCTGGCAAAAGCACAGCAAAGAACTGTGGGTTCTTCGAAATCACAAATCCACAAGGAGAGTCCAATTGTGTCGTTTGCGATGCCTGACCTTCCCAACACTGGACGTGAAGAGCATGCGCCTTCCACCATTTGCACGCCCCCTGCAAGTGCTGGAAGGAGCACCCGCAGTCCAGTTCCTGATAGTCAGATTGAAGATGTCAGTGTTGAAGTACACCAGGATGAGGAGGATATGGGTGTTGCTGGCGCTGGGGAGGAAATTGACCAGGAGGATTCTGATGGTGAGGTGGTTTGTTTAAGTCAGGCACCCGGGGAGACACCTGTTGTCCGTGGGAGGAATAGGGCCATTGACATGCCTGGTGAAAATACCAAAAAAATCAGCTCTTCGGTGTGGAAGTATTTCAACAGAAATGCGGACAACATTTGTTAAGCCGTGTGTTGCCTTTGTCAAGCTGTAATAAGTAGGGGTAAGGACGTTAACCACCTCGGAACATCCTCCCTTATACGTCACCTGCAGCGCATTCATCATAAGTCAGTGACAAGTTCAAAAACTTTGGGCGACAGCGGAAGCAGTCCACTGACCAGTAAATCCCTTCCTCTTGTAACCAAGCTCACGCAAACCACCCCACCAACTTCCTCAGTGTCAATTTCCTCCTTCCCCAGGAATGCCAATAGTCCTGCAGGCCATGTCACTGGCAATTCTGACGAGTCCTCTCCTGCCTGGGATTCCTCCGATGCATCCTTGCGTGTAACGCCTACTGCTGCTGGCGCTGCTGTTGTTGCTGCTGGGAGTCGATGGTCATCCCAGAGGGGAAGTCGTACTCGTAAGACCACTTTTACTACTTCCACCAAGCAATTGACTGTCCAACAGTCCTTTGCGAGGAAGATGAAATATCACAGCAGTCATCCTGCTGCAAAGCGGATAACTGAGGCCTTGGCATCCTGGGCGGTGAGAAACGTGGTTCCGGTATCCATCATTACTGCAGAGCCAACTAGAGACTTGTTGGAGGTACTGTGTCCCCGGTACCAAATACCATCTAGGTTCCATTTCTCTAGGCAGGCGATACCGAAAATGTACACAGACCTCAGAAAAAGACTCACCAGTGTCCTAAAAAATGCAGTTGTACCCAATGTCCACTTAACCACGGACATGTGGACAAGTGGAGCAGGGCAGGCTCAGGACTATATGACTGTGACAGCCCACTGGGTAGATGTATGGACTCCCGCCGCAAGAACAGCAGCGGCGGCACCAGTAGCAGCATCTCGCAAACGCCAACTCTTTCCTAGGCAGGCTACGCTTTGTATCACCGCTTTCCAGAATACGCACACAGCTGAAAACCTCTTACGGCAACTGAGGAAGATCATCGCGGAATGGCTTACCCCAATTGGACTCTCCTGTGGATTTGTGGCATCGGACAACGCCAGCAATATTGTGTGTGCATTAAATCTGGGCAAATTCCAGCACGTCCCATGTTTTGCACATACCTTGAATTTGGTGGTGCAGAATTATTTAAAAAACGAGAGGGGCGTGCAAGAGATGCTGTCGGTGGCCAGAAGAATTGCGGGACACTTTCGGCGTACAGGCACCACGTACAGAAGACTGGAGCACCACCAAAAACGCCTGAACCTGCCCTGCCATCATCTGAAGCAAGAAGTGGTAACGAGGTGGAATTCAACCCTCTATATGCTTCAGAGGTTGGAGGAGCAGCAAAAGGCCATTCAAGCCTATACAACTGAGCACGATATAGGAGGTGGAATGCACCTGTCTCAAGCGCAGTGGAGAATGATTTCAACGTTGTCATTCCCCTCATCAGGCTTTTGCAGAAGAAGCTGGAGACATTGAAGGAGGAGCTAACACAGAGCGATTCCGCTAGGCATGTGGGACTTGTGGATGGAGCCCTTAATTCGCTTAACAAGGATTCACGGGTGGTCAATCTGTTGAAATCAGAGCACTACATTTTGGCCACCGTGCTCGATCCTAGATTTAAAACCTACCTTGGATCTCTCTTTCCGGCAGACACAAGTCTGCTGGGGTTCAAAGAACTGCTGGTGACAAAATTGTCAAGTCAAGCGGAACGCGACCTGTCAACATCTCCTCCTTCACATTCTTCCGCAACTGGGGGTGCAAGGAAAAGGCTCAGAATTCCGAGCCCACCCGCTGGCGGTGATGCAGGGCAGTCTGGAGCGACTGCTGATGCTGACATCTGGTCCGGACTGAAGGACCTGACAACGATTACGGACATGTCGTCTACTGTCACTGCATATGATTCTCTCCCCATTGAAAGAATGGTGGAGGATTATATGAGTGACCGCATCCAAGTAGGCACGTCAGACAGTCCGTACTTATACTGGCAGGAAAAAGAGGCAATTTGGAGGCCCTTGCACAAACTGGCTTTATTCTACCTAAGTTGCCCTCCCACAAGTGTGTACTCCGAAAGAGTGTTTAGTGCCGCCGCTCACCTTGTCAGCAATCGGCGTACGAGGTTACATCCAGAAAATGTGGAGAAGATGATGTTCATTAAAATGAGAAGATGATGTTCATTAAAATGAATTATAATCAATTCCTCCGTGGAGACATTCACCAGCAGCAATTGCCTCCACAAAGTACACAGGGAGCTGTGATGGTGGATTCCAGTGGGGACGAATTGATAATCTGTGAGGAGGGGGATGTACACGGTGATATATCGGAGGATGATGATGAGGTGGACATCTTGCCTCTGTAGAGCCAGTTTGTGCAAGGAGAGATTAATTGCTTCTTTTTTGGTGGGGGTCCAAACCAACCCGTCATTTCAGTCACAGTCGTGTGGCAGTCCCTGTCACTGAAATGATGGGTTGGTTAAAGTGTGCATGTCCTGTTTATACAACATAAGGGTGGGTGGGAGGGCCCAAGGACAATTCCATCTTGCACCTCTTTTTTCTTTCATTTTTCTTTGCGTCATGTGCTGTTTGGGGGGTGTTTTTTGGAAGGGCCATCCTGCGTGACACTGCAGTGCCACTCCTAGATGGGCCAGGTGTTTGTGTCGGCCACTAGGGTCGCTTAGCTTACTCACACAGCTACCTCATTGCGCCTCTTTTTTTCTTTGCGTCATGTGCTGTTTGGGGAGTGTTTTTTGGAAGGGCCATCCTGCGTGACACTGCAGTGCCACTCCTAGATGGGCCAGGTGTTTGTGTCGGCCACTAGGGTCGCTTAGCTTACTCACACAGCTACCTCATTGCGCCTCTTTTTTTCTTTGCGTCATGTGCTGTTTGGGGAGGGTTTTTTGGAAGGGCCATCCTGCGTGACACTGCAGTGCCACTCCTAGATGGGCCAGGTGTTTGTGTCGGCCACTAGGGTCGCTTAGCTTACTCACACAGCTACCTCATTGCGCCTCTTTTTTTCTTTGCGTCATGTGCTGTTTGGGGAGTGTTTTTTGGAAGGGCCATCCTGCGTGACACTGCAGTGCCACTCCTAGATGGGCCAGGTGTTTGTGTCGGCCACTTGGGTCGCTTAGCTTAGACATCCAGCGACCTCGGTGCAAATTTTAGGACTAAAAATAATATTGTGAGGTGTGAGGTGTTCAGAATAGACTGAAAATGAGTGGAAATTATGGTTATTGAGGTTAATAATACTTTGGGATCAAAATGACCCCCAAATTCTATGATTTAAGCTGTTTTTTAGGGTTTTTTGAAAAAAACACCCGAATCCAAAACACACCCGAATCCGACAAAAAAAATTCGGTGAGGTTTTGCCAAAACGCGTTCGAACCCAAAACACGGCAGCGGAACCGAACCCAAAACCAAAACACAAAACCCGAAAAATTTCCGGTGCTCATCACTAATTTACAGTGCATCTGGAAAGTATTCACAGCGCTTCACTTTTTCCACATTTTGTTATGTTACAGCCTTATTGCAAAATGGAATAAATTCATTTTTTCTCACAAAATGCTACAAACAATGGGGGTCATTCCGAGTTGATCGCTCGCTGACGATTTTCGCAGCGATCAGGTAAAAAAACGGCAAAACTGGACACGCGTATGTGCCACAATGCGCACGCGCGTCGTACGGGCACAAAGAGCATCGCTGCTGTGCACTGGATCTAGCAAAGATTCCATTCCGATCGCAAGGAGATTGACAGGGAGAGGGTTTATGGGTGTCAACTGACCGTTTTCTGGGAGTGTTTGGGAAAACGCAGGCGTGTCCAGGCGTTTGCAGGGCGGGTATCTGACGTCAATTCCGGGACCTTCGTCGCTGCAATCATCGCACAGAATAAGTAACTACAGGGCTGGTCTTGTTTTGCACAAAATGTTTTTGTACCACTCAGCTGCACAGTCGTTCGCACTCCTGCAAAGCAAAATACACTCCCCCGTGGGCGGCGACTATGCATTTGCACGGCTGCTAAAAGTAGCTAGCGAGCAGTCAACTCGGAATGACCCCCAATACCCCATAATCACAACGTGAAAAAAGTTTTTTGCAAATTTATTAAAAATAAAAAACTAAGAAATCACATGTACATAAGTATTCACAGCCTTTGCTCAATACTTTGTTGATGCACCTTTGGCAGCAATTACAGCCTCAAGTCTGTTTGAATGTGATGCCACAAGCTTGGCACACCTATCTTTAGGCAGTTTCACCCATTCCTCTTTGCAGCACCTCTCAAGCTCCATCAGGTTGGATGAGAAGGATCAGTGCATGTTTATGCCTTGTAAGCGATTGCCCCTTTAAAAAAAAGTCTGAGTTCAGCCGGCAACCCACACGGTCGCTGAACCTGGGCGTCATTACATCGGGCCCCTGCTGTGGCATTAGCATATGTTACCACAGTCACTGCATACAAAGACTCAGCGTCTGTGCAGCATCAACCTCTGACTTAGGCCCGTAGTTGGGATCAACATGGCGACCGATGTTCCCTGCAAACGGCCAGCTGAGTAAGCCACAGCTTCCGCAGGCTGGCCATTGGAAGGGGCCTTGCGAGGCAAAGAAATCTCATCTTCAGACCCCCATTTTCAGCACCGCTGGCCGTCCCCGCCCACGAATGCCTCTGCGATCATGCAGGAACCGTTCTGCACATGCGCAGAATGGGTCCTGCACCTGCGCAGTTTACAGATAATCAGGAAACTGCGTAGGTGATCGCAGAAGCGATCAGTACTGAATGAGGGCTTACTGTGTTTGATAGGTTCCATACAATAGAACAGAAACAGAAACAGCAAGCCATTCTGGCAAAACATAGCTTACACAATGAGTTCACTGTCTCTCTTTTAGTGGTGGATGTAAAGTTGCAGGAATGACATTTTCGTGTCCATGCTGTATAAACAGGCAGTGAAAGAGGAAGCACTATTGCTGAGTTCAACTTCTTACTTCTCCACTGACTCAAGAGTTAAGCGAAAGGAAATCACATCATGTATTGTGCTCATGTCCAGGGGTCAGGCTGTGTTGGGGGTGTAGTGTCCCGTGTCTGTATAGGGAGTAATAGTAATATAGTAATATAGTAACATAGTTAGCGAGGTTGAGAAAAGACAAGTTGTCTGTCGAGTTCAACCTGAATTGTATTATATTCCCTATTCTATTCTGATTAAAGGCTATATCCTCGGATATCTTTTTCCGCTAGAAATTTATCTAACCCATTTTTAAACGCATTGACTGAGTCCGCCATTACAACCTTCTCTGGCAGAGAATTCCACATCCGTATTGCCCTTACTGTGAATAATCTCTTCCTGCGCTAAGTATGAAATTTCCTCTCCTCAAGCCTTAGTGAATGTCCGCACGTTTTGTGTAGAGGTCTCTTAATAAACAAATCACCTGATAGCTCCACATATTGCCCCTTTATATATTTGTAAATATTAATCATATCTCCTCTGGCCGATATATCGGCCGTTCTATTGAACAGCCGATATATCGTGGGTCCGTCAGTCAGTGTGTACGAGCGATATGTCTGTGAACGCCATCTTTCACAGACAAATCACGTCGGCCCTGCAGCACAGCCGACGGCCAATATATCTAACAATATATTGGCGCATTGCTGTGTGTGTATGGGCGGTCAGCCGACCAACCATACACAAGCTGCAGCAGCCGACGGTGACTGATGGCTGAACTTGACGGGCGTGTGTAAATGCCCACTTTAGTTCCTGACGTCAGTCCCGACGGATCCATCCATAGATACAGTATATCTGCAGATATATCTATCAGTGTGTACCCAGCATTAGTCGTCTCATTTCTAGTGTAAACATATCTAACCTAGAAAGCCTCTCCTCATAGTCCAGTGTCTCCAAACCCTTAATCAACCTTTTCAAGTTCTAATATGTCTCTTTTATAGTGTGGTGCCCAGAACTGTGCACAATATTCAAGATGCGGCCGTACCAATGATTTATACAGTGGGAGGATTACTGTCTCTCCCCTTGTGTCTCCCCATGGCTGCCTCTCCCCCTGTGTCTCCCCATGGCTGTCTCTCCCCCTGTGTCTCCCCATGGCTGTCTCTCCCCCTGTGTCTCCCCATGGCTGCCTACCCCCTGTGTCTCGGCTGCCTCTCCCCGTGTCTTTCCATGGCTGCCTGGCCCCTCCTCTGTGTCTTGTCTCCGTATGGATTCCTCCCCCCTTGTGTCTTTCCAGCAAATACACTTACCTCTCCTGTCCTCATCTCTGATCAGTGCTGATCTAGGGCAGGTGGTGGTCACACAATTGGAGCGGCCAGGCAGCCTATCTCTACCTGCCTCCCAGCCTGCAGCCAGACAGTGAATGGCTGTCAGCATGCTGATTGGTCATTCACTGCACATAAACATGTAGTGAGAGAAGGCGTGGAACTGAAGGAGGGGCAAGTTATGGTTTTTTTAAAATTGGTTCCCATGAATGGGTGTGTAGGGGCCCCAGTGCATTGCTGTGCCAGCCCAGGGCCTAGTATGCTATTAAGATGGCCCTGGGCACAGCAAAGCCCAAGTCAAGTCCTTTTGTTTATACTTAGAACGCATTAAATAATGAGTAAAGGAAATGTGCCCATTTATAACCTTAGAACCTTATAGACCTATAACCTTATAAGGTCTAGTAAACACATTAATCAGCGCTAAATAATTATTTTGGTTGTATACAGAATGTACTATGACTGTGTATAGAATTATTGTTTTATGGTTATGCCCACTGACTATGTCACATTGGGTCACTAGTGAACTGATATTCTCCATTCTCATAAACGTTGGTCCAACTCTATGGGATGCAGTCAGGATCCCGGCTGTCGCTATCCCGGCAGTTAAGACTGCATCCAAGGGGGGTTAGGCTGCGGGGAGGGGGGATTAGGGTTAGACCTCCCCCCCTCGGAGGGTTAGGCTGCGGTGGGGGGCGGTTAGATATAGGCATCGGGGACAGGGGGTTAGGTTTTGGCACCTACGGGGGGTGGTTAGGGCTAGGCAACAAGGGTGAAGGTGAGGGTTAGGCTGTGGGTAGAGAGGGTTAAGGTTAGGGGGTTGGGGAGAGGGGGGAACACCCCTTACTCACCCCTGTCGGCTTCTCAAACATCGGGATCCCGGCGTCGGTATTACGACCGCTAGGATCCTGTGCGCCGGCAAATCTTACTGATCCCCAACTCTACAACAGCTACGGCCACTAAAGCTTCCTCTGTAATACATAGGAACTCCAGTTTTGTTTTCCTCTTATTCCCCCAGTTCCTCTTTTACTGGAAGATGTGGCTTGATTGGGACTTTTCATTCTAAGTACAGAAAGCAGAACAAGAGTGGCATTATATAAATATGCCTGTTTCCTGAAAAGATGACCTGATTCACATGTGTTACAGTTTTACTCACTCCAATAATGCAGATTAAAAGGATGATTCATTTCTATTGGTGTTTGGCATCACACTATTGATGTTTGTTACTCTCATGAAAGCACAAGATTGTATTATATGGTATATAGTTTCTGATCTTTTATTTAGGAATCCTGATATTTTTGTATCGGTCTTTTATTAATTGAGAACAGGGCAGATATGTTATAGATGTGTCCGCTGCTGGTGAATGTTTAATTCAATCGATATGTTGTAGAGATGGGGAGACAGAGGTCTTGGGCCAAGGTGCTGTGCAATGTTGCGCTGAGTGATGCGGTGCTGAGGCTCCTTCCAAAGTTCCGGGACAAAATGATGTGCGGGAAGGGAGAGAGCCGGGGCTCAGCACTGACAGCTGGATATATTCACAGCTCAGTGCTGGATCCGCTGTCCAATCACATCTGCCTCACTGAGAGGGGCATGCTTTGATGTGGGCTGGAGGCGCGGTCCTGTCAGTGAATCAGATGTACAGCTGCCTCTTCTCATTTTTTTCAATGGGCTTTTACTGCTGTGGCTTGGCTCCACCCCCCAACTTCAGCCACTTTACTATTGGCCATAGGGGTTCCGTGTGAAATACCGAAGGCCGGGATGCCAGCCGTCAGTACACCGATAGCGGTATCCCGGCCACCAGTATGCCGGCAGCGGGATGAGCGCTAGTTTGTGCATGCACACAGTGTCTATTCACAGGAGTCAGAGGGAGCGGGGACATGCCAGCAGCTCACAGAGAGCTGGGCATGCCCACTCAGTGATGAAAACAGGGGCGTGGCTCACAATCGCTGCACTTCCGTGAAGCCACGCCCCCTTTCTAGGGATGGCCATCGGTGTGTTCGCCATCAATGGCGAAACTGTGAGTGGTCATCCATGTTCACTAACTATGCTACGGGAGAACATTGATGGTTTCATTCATCAATGGTCATCCCTGTTATTTCTGTGAATAACCTGTGGGCCAATCACAGCTTGGGGGCGGGGCTTCATGGATGTTGGGGGTGGAGCTATGCTCAGTGTCCCGGCATCTTGTAAAAAAAATATAAAAAAAAATATTTGTTTATGCTAAGCCATTGATGGTGGGAAACTATCTGGTTCTCTCCATCGATGGCAAAACCATTTGACATCGGGCTGAAACCTCGATGATTAGGAATCATCGATGGTCGATGGCCATCCCTACTACTTTCTCATAGCTCACACCCCCTTTCCGAGATCGTGCCGCGCAAATGTCCCAAATTCACCTTCATAAATGTTGGGAGGTATGTACAAGCATACATGTCTCTATTGATGGGTTACTACTAAATATGTCCAGCATGGATTAGGAGGATGCTATTGTGCTCTGGGTCATATTAGGAAAAAGTCATAGTAAGATTGAGCAATGATATTGGAAATGCATGTTACCCCATAGTCTAATGCTGAATCAGTGTGCTATATAGTATGAAGGAGGCCAGACCTATATGGTTTTGTACAAGATGTATACCTACAATATCTTCTTTCGCTTCTCTAGGCTACTGTCTCCCAGAACCACCACAGCCCTCTTCCCCACCACAAGATATACAATCAGAACATCAATGTGCCCCCATACAGCCATGTAATCAGTGGCCTGACCCCCTTCACCATGTATAACGTCCGTGTGGCCTGCCTAAGCAGTGAAGGGGTGTCCCACTGGACAGACTGGGTTGACATGGAAACCATGGAAGGAGGTAAGAGTTTTTTTTAGCATAGATAGTACAAATGCTTTCTAATATTGCTTTCTCCTTTCACTCTCTTTTATTGTCATCATTTCCCCTTTTATCTCCTTTTCTCTTTCTGGGGTAGATGTATCAAGCCTTGGAGAGAGAGATAAAGTTCCAACCAATCAGCATCTAACTGCCATTTTACAGGCTGTGTTAGAAAAATGACAGAGGCTGTTTGTTGGTACTTTATCGCTCTTGGAGGCTTGATAAATCTCCCTCTGTCTCTCTTTGGGGCATATTTATTATTGGGTCTTAAACCCTATAATATTAATTTCTTAGTGATGTATATTCCATCGGTAGCCTGTCTCTGCGGTGTGGTAAAAGTGAAGTGACTACTAATACCTCTTTTAGGGCCTAATTCAGACCTGATCGCTAGCAGGTGATTTTTGCAGTGCTGCGTTCAGATAGTCGCCGCCTACAGGGGGAGTGTATTTTAGCTGTGCAAGTGTGCAAACGCATGTGTAGCAGAGCTGTACAAACAGATCTTGTGCAGTCTCTGTGCAGCCCAGGGCTTACTCAGCCGCTGCGATCACATCAGCCTGTCCGGGACAGGAATTGACGTCAGGAACCCTCCCTGCAAATGCTTGGATACGCCTGCTTTTTTCCAACCCCTCCCTGAAAACGGTCAGTTGACACCCAGAAACGCCTTCTTCCTGTCAATCTCCTTGTGATTGCCCGTGCAAATGGATCCGTTGCACAAACCCATTGCTGAGCGGCGATCCGCTTTGTACCCCTGCGACGCGCTTGCGCATTGCGGTGCATATGCATGCGCAGTTCGGACCTGATCGCAGGCTGTGAGAAAATGCAGCCTAGCAATCAGGTCTGAATTACCCCCTTAGACCGCCTGCTTTGAACACAGGTTATTGCACATGAGTGCACATAACCCATGTTGCTGTGCGATCAGAAATGGCCCATTTGGAATAATCCGGGTCTTGTGACCCAGCATTCCAATTCGGGTAGCTTGCAGGGTTGAACACGTTCTCGCTGTGTTGTGTGAACGGGAAGCCTGGTTGCATCGACCCGTTTCCTGTTCCCTATGTGTGGACGGCCGATTGTTGGTGATCATGTGATCTCTAAGTGCCGCCCCCTGCCACGTCACCGTTGTCATCACCATCCCAGCAAAATGCCGGGTTAGGAACAGCGGCGGCGAGGGGCCTGAGGCAGGTCGCATCCGGGAAGCACACGTGTCAGGATTCCGGGTGCGACCCACCTCAGGTGGTCTGAAAGGGGTATAATGCTTCTCATATGGAACCTGGGCGACTGGGGAGTGCTTGGGCTCTCTCTACTGGTAACTGTTTTGGAATGTAGCCCATAGTCTACTGCGGCTAATGCCATCTGGAGATGATGTTAGCTACCAGGGTCAAGCTCTGGATCTTGGTCAAATTGAGCAAAAAACTAACAAACAAAAAAAAACAGCCACCACAAAAACCTATGGGAGCTGTTTCTGTGATCAAAAATAAGAGGGTACTTAAAATTCAGGGGATACTTACCCCTGAAATCGGGTGTTATATCCCAAACATGCTAATTGATAAATAGGCCCCTAGCAGTCTTTGTGGATGACGCAGAGCGAGTACTATACTAGTGTGCATAGCATATGCTGAGTGAATTTGCCTATGTGTGCACCCACAGATTGCTGGGCAGATTCATCTGATGCAGGATCTTAGACCCGCCTTCTCCTGGAGAGGCAGGACGGAGAAGGGAAGGGGTATTCTACCTTATTCCGAGTACAGTAAGGGCATACATGTGTAATTGTGAACAGATACAGGCCAGGACACCAGCGTATATACTGTATACCTGAGAAAGATGAATAATTTATGACCAACTTTTTCTCTGTTTTCATTGTATGGGGTAAATTTACGAAAGCTTCTAAAACAGTGAATCGGTGAGGTTGCCCATAGTAACCAATCAGATGCTGTTTATCATTTCTATATTGCCTTTTAGAAATGATAGACTGCATCTGATTGGTTGCTATGGGCAACATAATCAATTCTATGTTTTAGAAGCTTTAGTCAATTTACCCTTGTGTCTCCATCTTTAAATATCTCTTTCTGTCTCTGTTATGTCTACTTTCCCCGTCTTTGTGTCTCTGTTACTTATTCTTTTTCTTTGCCCCAATCACCATTTGCTACATGTCCCTCCTCTGTCTGCGGACCCTCATTGTCTGCTCTTTCCTTGGCAGAGGAATGAAAGCAACTGAGCCTTTCAGAGGGGCTTTTTTTCAGTCCCTCATGGTCATTAGTATACAAGACACAAGCAATTCTCCCTGTGTCAGCATTCCTGTCGCAGTCCCAGTAGCTGTCAGTGCCTTTCCAATTCCACGAGATGTCAAATGGTTTCACGCCAGCTTTAGCCATTGCCCCCACGTTATGCTTTGTCCCCTTTTCTGCCTCTCTGGAACACGCAGTTGTGTACTGTGGCAGGCCACTGTGATAGATATGTAGTTCTTAGGGGTATATTTACTAAAGGCTGACTTTAATCAATTTCCATCCATTTCAGATCATTTAAAATTGATCTTAATCGATGTTGGGCTTCCAGGACTAAAACACACGTTTGCTAACATTTTAAAATAAATATTAAAAAATCATCTGTTAATAAATATGTGAATTATCATTTAACCCTGAGAGCCCAACATCGATTACGATCGAGTTTAATCAATCTGAAATGAATGGAAATCGATTAAAATCGATCTTTAGTAAATATACCCATTATAGTTGTTACTATGCTGTAAATAATCTTGCTGACACAAGTGACGCTTTAATACTAATGCTTAAGTGTGTAATTCCCGTGACATTTTAAAACAATGTAAATCATTGTTACATTACACAGGTTAGGTTAAAAACTATTTATAATTTTTGTTACGAGATTAGTCAGATGTATAATGTCCCTAAATGAGTAACTATACTTTATGTAAATGAAACGATTGTTAGTTAATGTCTGTGTAGGAATAATTGTACTGTATACTGTACCTGTATCAATGCTGCCTGATAAGTGCAGATTCTTGCAGGTACATTAGTTGTGGTCACTGTACACCCCAGTTACTCCTATGTACTGTAGTAACGGGAGCTCAGGGAGAGAAGGGCAGAGATAGCAGGTTTTAGTATACATGTCATGTGCTTGCTTACCACATTTATATCCCCCCTCTTATAGTTCCATCTGGTCCCCCTGAAAATATAACTGCAACAAAGAACGAGACTGTTACGTTTGTGACGTGGAGAGAGCCAAGAGCAGCATTAAATGGAGTATTACGAGGGTACAAACTGGCATATCAAACCAAGGACCAACCTGAGGTGCGCAGAGCATACTGGATCTGGGCTGTGTGTACACATGTTATGGTGTAGTAGTGTTTGTGCTGGACCTGGGCTGTGTGTATACATGTCATGGTGTAGTAGTGTCTGTGCTGGATCTGGGCTGTGTGTATTATACATGTCATGGTGTAGTAGTGTTTGTGCTGGATCTGGGCTGTGTGTATACATGTTATGGTGTAGTAGTGTCTGTGCTGGACCTGGGCTGTGTGTATACATGTCACAGTGTAGTAGTGTCTGTGCTGGATCTGGGCTGTGTGTATATATGTCACAGTGTAGTAGTGTCTGTGCTGGATCTGGGCTGTGTGTATACATGTTATGGTGTAATGGTGTAGTAGTGTCTGTGCTGGATCTGGGCTGTGTGTATACATGTTATGGTGTAGTAGTGTCTGTGCTGGATCTGGGCTGTGTGTATACATGTTATGGTGTAGTAGTGTCTGTGCTGGACCTGGGCTGTGTGTACACATGTCATGGTGTAGTAGTGTCTGTGCTGGATCTGGGCTGTGTGTATACATGTCATGGTGTAGTAGTATCTGTGCTGGACCTGGGCTGTGTGTATACATGTTATGGTGTAGTAGTGTCTGTGCTGGATCTGGGCTGTGTGTATACATGTCATGGTGTAGTAGTGTTTGTGCTGGATCTGGGCTGTGTGTATACATGTTATGGTGTAGTAGTGTCTGTGCTGGACCTGGGCTGTGTGTATACATGTCATGGAGTAGTAGTGTCTGTGCTGGACCTGGGCTGTGTGTATACATGTCATGGTGTAGTAGTGTTTGTGCTGGATCTGGGCTGTGTGTATACCTGTCATGGTGTAGTAGTGTCTGTGCTGGATCTGGGCTGTGTGTATACCTGTTATGGTGTAGTAGTGTCTGTGCTGGATCTGGGCTGTGTGTATACATGTTATGGTGTAGTCGTGTATGTGCTGGATCTGGGCTGTGTGTATACCTGTTATGGTGTAGAAGTGTCTGTGCTGGACCTGGGCTGTGTGTATACATGTCATGGTGTAGTAGTGTATGTGCTGGATCTGGGCTGTGTGTATACCTGTTATGGTGTAGTAGTGTCTGTGCTAGACCTGGGCTGTGTGTATACATGTTATGGTGTAGTAGTGTCTGTGCTGGACCTGGGCTGTGTGTATACATGTCATGGTGTAGTAGTGTCTGTGCTGGACCTGGGCTGTGTGTATACATGTCATGGAGTAGTAGTGTCTGTGCTGGACCTGGGCTGTGTGTATACATGTCATGGTGTAGTAGTGTTTGTGCTGGATCTGGGCTGTGTGTATACCTGTCATGGTGTAGTAGTGTCTGTGCTGGATCTGGGCTGTGTGTATACCTGTTATGGTGTAGTAGTGTCTGTGCTGGATCTGGGCTGTGTGTATACATGTTATGGTGTAGTCGTGTATGTGCTGGATCTGGGCTGTGTGTATACCTGTTATGGTGTAGAAGTGTCTGTGCTGGACCTGGGCTGTGTGTATACATGTCATGGTGTAGTAGTGTATGTGCTGGATCTGGGCTGTGTGTATACCTGTTATGGTGTAGTAGTGTCTGTGCTAGACCTGGGCTGTGTGTATACATGTTATGGTGTAGTAGTGTCTGTGCTGGACCTGGGCTGTGTGTATACATGTCATGGTGTAGTAGTGTCTGTGCTGGACCTGGGCTGTGTGTATACATGTCATGGTGTAGTAGTGTCTGTACTGGATCTGGGCTGTGTGTATACCTGTCACGGTGTAGTAGTGTCTGTGCTGGACCTGGGCTGTGTGTATACCTGTCATGGTGTAGTAGTGTCTGTGCTGGACCTGGGCTGTGTGTACTGTATACATGTCATGGTGTAATAGTGTCTGTGCTAGACCTGGGCTGTGTGTATACATGTTATGGTGTAATGGTGTAGTAGTGTCTGTGCTGGATCTGGGCTGTGTGTATACCTGTCACGGTGTAGTAGTGTCTGTGCTGGACCTGGGCTGTGTGTATACATGTCATGGTGTAGTAGTGTCTGTACTGGATCTGGGCTGTGTGTATACATGTCATGGTGTAGTAGTGTCTGTGCTGGACCTGGGCTGTGTGTATACATGTCACGGTGTAGTAGTGTCTGTGCTGGACCTGGGCTGTGTGTATACCTGTCATGGTGTAGTAGTGTCTGTGCTGGACCTGGGCTGTGTGTATACATGTCATGGTGTAATAGTGTCTGCGCTAGACCTGGGCTGTGTGTATACCTGTCACGGTGTAGTAGTGTCTGTGCTGGACCTGGGCTGTGTGTATACCTGTCACGGTGTAGTAGTGTCTGTGCTGGACCTGGGCTGTGTGTATACATGTCACGGTGCAGTAGTGTCTGTACTGGGTCTGGGCTGTGTGTATACATGTTATGGTGTAATGGTGTAGTAGTGTCTGCGCTGGACCTGGGCTGTGTGTATACATGTTATGGTGTAATGGTGTAGTAGTGTCTGTGCTGGAACTGGGCTGTGTGTATACATGTTATGGTGTAGTAGTGTTTGTGCTGGATCTGGGCTGTGTGTATACCTGTCACGGTGTAGTAGTGTCTGTGCTGGACATGGTCTGTGTGTATACCTGTCACGGTGTAGTAGTGTCTGTGTTGGACATGGGTTGTGTGTACACATGTCATGGTGTAGTAGTGTCTGTGTTGGACATGGGTTGTGTGTAGACATGTCATGGTGTAGTAGTGTCTGTGCTGGACCTGGGCTGTGTGTATACCTGTCACGGTGTAGTAGTGTCTGTGCTGGACCTGGGCTGTGTGTATACCTGTCATGGTGTAGTAGTGTCTGTGCTGGACCTGGGCTGTGTGTATACAAGTCATGGTGTAATAGTGTCTGTGCTAGACCTGGGCTGTGTGTATACCTGTCACGGTGTAGTAGTGTCTGTGCTGGACCTGGGCTGTGTGTATACATGTCACGGTGCAGTAGTGTCTGTACTGGGCCTGGGCTGTGTGTATACATGTTATGGTGTAATGGTGTAGTAGTGTCTGTGCTGGTCCTGGGCTGTGTGTATACATGTTATGGTGTAATGGTGTAGTAGTGTGTGCTGGATCTGGGCTGTGTGTATACATGTTATGGTGTAGTAGTGTTTGTGCTGGATCTGGGCTGTATGTATACATGTTATGGTGTAGTAGTGTCTGTGCTGGATCTGGGCTGTGTGTATACCTGTCACGGTGTAGTAGTGTCTGTGCTGGACATGGGTTGTGTGTACACATGTCATGGTGTAGTAGTGTCTGTGCTGGACCTGGGCTGTGTGTATACCTGTCACGGTGTAGTAGTGTCTGTGCTGGACCTGGGCTGTGTGTATACCTGTCACGGTGTAGTAGTGTCTGTGTTGGACATGGGTTGTGTGTACACATGTCATGGTGTAGTAGTGTCTGTGCTGGACCTGGGCTGTGTGTATACCTGTCACGGTGTAGTAGTGTCTGTGCTGGACCTAGGCTGTGTGTATACATGTCACGGTGTAGTAGTGTCTGTGCTAGACCTGGGCTGTGTGTATACCTGTCACGGTGTAGTAGTGTCTGTGCTGGACCTGGGCTGTGTGTATACCTGTCACGGTGTAGTAGTGTCTGTGCTGGACCTGGGCTGTGTGTATACATGTCATGGTGTAGTAGTGTTTGTGCTGGATCTGGGCTGTGTGTACACATGTTATGGTGTAGTAGTGTCTGTGCTGGACCTGGGCTGTGTGTATACATGTTATGGTGTAATGCTGTAGTAGTGTCTGTGCTGGATCTGGGCTGTGTGTATACATGTTATGGTGTAGTAGTGTTTGTGCTGGATCTGGGCTGTGTGTATACCTGTCACGGTGTAGTAGTGTCTGTGCTGGACATGGTCTGTGTGTATACCTTTCACGGTGTAGAAGTGTCTGTGTTGGACATGGGTTGTGTGTACACATGTCATGGTGTAGTAGTGTCTGTGCTAGACCTGGGCTGTGTGTATACCTGTCACGGTGTAGTAGTGTCTGTGCTGGATCTGGGCTGTGTGTATACATGTCATGGTGTAGTAGTGTCTGTGCTGGATCTGGGCTGTGTGTATACATGTTATGGTGTAGTAGTGTTTGTGCTGGACCTAGGCTGTGTGTATACATGTCACGGTGTAGTAGTGTCTGTGCTAGACCTGGGCTGTGTGTATACCTGTCACAATGTAGTAGTGTCTGTGCTGGACCTGGGCTGTGTGTATACCTGTCACGGTGTAGTAGTGTCTGTGCTGGACCTGGGCTGTGTGTATACATGTCATGGTGTAGTAGTGTTTGTGCTGGATCTGGGCTGTGTGTACACATGTTATGGTGTAGTAGTGTCTGTGCTGGACCTGGGCTGTGTGTATACATGTTATGGTGTAGTAGTGTCTGTGCTGGATCTGGGCTGTGTGTATACATGTTATGGTGTAGTAGTGTTTGTGCCGGATCTGGGCTGTGTGTATACATGTCACGGTGTAGTAGTGTCTGTGTTGGACATGGGTTGTGTGTACACATGTCATGGTGTAGTAGTGTCTGTGCTGGACCTGGGCTGTGTGTATACCTGTCACGGTGCAGTAGTGTCTGTGCTGGACCTGGGCTGTGTGTATACCTGTCACGGTGTAGTAGTGTCTGTGTTGGACATGGGTTGTGTGTAGACATGTCATGGTGTAGTAGTGTCTGTGCTGGACCTGGGCTGTGTGTATACCTGTCACGGTGTAGTAGTGTCTGTGCTGGACCTAGGCTGTGTGTATACATGTCACGGTGTAGTAGTGTCTGTGCTAGACCTGGGCTGTGTGTATACCTGTCACGGTGTAGTAGTGTCTGTGCTGGACCTGGGCTGTGTGTATACCTGTCACGGTGTAGTAGTGTCTGTGCTGGACCTGGGCTGTGTGTATACATGTCATGGTGTAGTAGTGTTTGTGCTGGATCTGGGCTGTGTGTACACATGTCATGGTGTAGTAGTGTCTGTGCTGGACCTGGGCTGTGTGTGTACATGTCATGGTGTAGTAGTGTTTGTGCTGGAACTGGGCTGTGTGTACACATGTTATGGTGTAGTAGTGTCTGTGCTGGACCTGGGCTGTGTGTGTACATGTCATGGTGTAGTAGTGTTTGTGCTGGACCTGGGCTGTGTGTACACATGTCATGGTGTAGTAGTGTCTGTGCTGGATCTGGGCTGTGTGTATACCTGTCACGGTGTAGTAGTGTCTGTGCTGGACCTGGGCTGTGTGTATACATGTTATGGTGTAGTTGTGTCTGTGCTGGACCTGGGCTGTGTGTATACATGTCATGGAGTAGTAGTGTCTGTGCTGGATCTGGGCTGTGTGTATACCTGTCACGGTGTAGTAGTGTCTGTGCTGGACCTGGGCTGTGTGTATACATGTTATGGTGTAGTTGTGTCTGTGCTGGACCTGGGCTGTGTGTATACATGTCATGGTGTAATAGTGTTTGTGCTGGATCTGGGCTGTGTGTATACATGTAATGGTGTAGTAGTGTCTGTGCTGGACCTGGTCTGTGTGTATACCTGTCACGGTGTAGTAGTGTCTGTGTTGGACATGGGTTGTGTGTACACATGTCATGGTGTAGTAGTGTCTATGCTGGACCTGGGCTGTGTGTATACCTGTCACGGTGTAGTAGTGTCTGTGTTGGACATGGGTTGTGTGTATACATGTTATGGTGTATTGGTGTAGTAGTGTCTGTGTTGGACATGGGTTGTGTGTACACATGTCATGGTGTAGTAGTGTCTATGCTGGACCTGGGCTGTGTGTATACATGTCATGGTGTAGTAGTGTCTGTGTTGGACCTGGGCTGTGTGTATACATGTTATGGTGTATTGGTGTAGTAGTGTCTGTGCTGGACCTGGGCTGTGTGTATACATGTCACGGTGCAGTAGTGTTTGTGCTGGATCTGGGCTGTGTGTATACATGATATGGTGTAATGGTGTAGTAGTGTCTGTGCTGGACCTGGGCTGTGTGTATACATGTTATGGTGTAATGGTGTAGTACTGTGTGCTGGATCTGGGCTGTGTGTATACATGTCATGGTGTAGTAGTGTCTGTGCTGGACCTGGGCTGTGTGTATACATGTTATGGTGTAATAGTGTTTGTGCTGGATCTGGGCTGTGTGTATACATGTTATGGTGTAGTAGTGTCTGTGCTGGGCCTGGGCTGTGTGTATACATGTTATGGTGTAGTAGTGTTTGTGCTGGATCTGGGCTGTGTGTATACATGTTATGGTGTAATAGTGTTTGTGCTGGATCTGGGCTGTGTGTACACATGTCATGGTGTAGTAGTGTCTGTGCTGGGCCTGGGCTGTGTGTATACATGTCATGGTGTAGTAGTGTCTGTGCTGGACCTGGGCTGTGTGTATACATGTCATGGTGTAGTAGTGTCTGTGCTGGACCTGGGCTGTGTGTATACATGTCATGGTGTAGTAGTGTTTGTGCTGGATCTGGGCTGTCTGTATACATGTTATGGTGTAGTAGTGTCTGTGCTGGACCTGGGCTGTGTGTATACATGTTATGGTGTAGTAGTGTCTGTGCTGGACCTGGGCTGTATGTATACATGTCATGGTGTAGTAGTGTCTGTGCTGGACCTGGGCTGTGTGTATACATGTCATGGTGTAGTAGTGTCTGTGCTGGACCTGGGCTGTGTGTATACATGTTATGGTGTAATGGTGTAGTAGTGTATGTGCTGGATCTGGGCTGTGTGTATACATGTCATGGTGTAGTAGTATCTGTGCTGGATCTGGGCTGTGTGTATACATGTTATGGTGTAGTAGTGTATGTGCTGGATCTGGGCTGTGTGTATACATGTCACGGTGTAGTAGTGTCTGTGCTGGATCTGGGCTGTGTGTATACATGTCACGGTGCAGTAGTGTCTGTACTGGGCCTGGGCTGTGTGTATACATGTTATGGTGTAGTAGTGTCTGTACTCGATCTGGGCTGTGTGTATACATGTCATGGTGTAGTAGTGCCTGTGCTGGACCTGGGCTGTGTGTATACATGTAATGGTGTAATGGTGTAGTAGTGTATGTGCTGGATCTGGGCTGTGTGTATACATGTCATGGTGTAGTAGTATCTGTGCTGGATCTGGGCTGTGTGTATACATGTCATGGTGTAGTAGTGTCTGTGCTGGACCTGGGCTGTGTGTATACATGTTATGGTGTAATGGTGTAGTAGTGTCTGTGCTGGACCTGGGCTGTGTGTATACATGTAATGTTGTAGTAGTGTATGTGCTGGATCTGGGCTGTGTGTATACATGTCATGGTGTAATAGTGTTTGTGCTGGATCTGGGCTGTGTGTATACATGTCATGGTGTAGTAGTGTCTGTGCTGGATCTGGGCTGTGTGTATACCTGTCACGGTGTAGTAGTGTCTGTGCTGGACCTGGGCTGTGTGTATACATGTTACGGTGCAGTAGTGTCTGTACTGGGCCTGGGCTGTGTGTATACATGTTATGGTGTAATGGTGTAGTAGTGTCTGTGCTGGACCTGGGCTGTGTGTATACATGTTATGGTGTAATGGTGTAGTAGTGTGTGCTGGATCTGGGCTGTGTGTATACATGTTATGGTGTAGTAGTGTTTGTGCTGGATCTGGGCTGTATGTATACATGTTATGGTGTAGTAGTGTCTGTGCTGGATCTGGGCTGTGTGTATACCTGTCACGGTGTAGTAGTGTCTGTGCTGGACATGGGTTGTGTGTACACATGTCATGGTGTAGTAGTGTCTGTGCTGGACCTGGGCTGTGTGTATACCTGTCACGGTGTAGTAGTGTCTGTGCTGGACCTGGGCTGTGTGTATACCTGTCACGGTGTAGTAGTGTCTGTGTTGGACATGGGTTGTGTGTACACATGTCATGGTGTAGTAGTGTCTGTGCTGGACCTGGGCTGTGTGTATACCTGTCACGGTGTAGTAGTGTCTGTGCTGGACCTAGGCTGTGTGTATACATGTCACGGTGTAGTAGTGTCTGTGCTAGACCTGGGCTGTGTGTATACCTGTCACGGTGTAGTAGTGTCTGTGCTGGACCTGGGCTGTGTGTATACCTGTCACGGTGTAGTAGTGTCTGTGCTGGACCTGGGCTGTGTGTATACATGTCATGGTGTAGTAGTGTTTGTGCTGGATCTGGGCTGTGTGTACACATGTTATGGTGTAGTAGTGTCTGTGCTGGACCTGGGCTGTGTGTATACATGTTATGGTGTAATGCTGTAGTAGTGTCTGTGCTGGATCTGGGCTGTGTGTATACATGTTATGGTGTAGTAGTGTTTGTGCTGGATCTGGGCTGTGTGTATACCTGTCACGGTGTAGTAGTGTCTGTGCTGGACATGGTCTGTGTGTATACCTTTCACGGTGTAGAAGTGTCTGTGTTGGACATGGGTTGTGTGTACACATGTCATGGTGTAGTAGTGTCTGTGCTAGACCTGGGCTGTGTGTATACCTGTCACGGTGTAGTAGTGTCTGTGCTGGATCTGGGCTGTGTGTATACATGTCATGGTGTAGTAGTGTCTGTGCTGGATCTGGGCTGTGTGTATACATGTTATGGTGTAGTAGTGTTTGTGCTGGACCTAGGCTGTGTGTATACATGTCACGGTGTAGTAGTGTCTGTGCTAGACCTGGGCTGTGTGTATACCTGTCACAATGTAGTAGTGTCTGTGCTGGACCTGGGCTGTGTGTATACCTGTCACGGTGTAGTAGTGTCTGTGCTGGACCTGGGCTGTGTGTATACATGTCATGGTGTAGTAGTGTTTGTGCTGGATCTGGGCTGTGTGTACACATGTTATGGTGTAGTAGTGTCTGTGCTGGACCTGGGCTGTGTGTATACATGTTATGGTGTAGTAGTGTCTGTGCTGGATCTGGGCTGTGTGTATACATGTTATGGTGTAGTAGTGTTTGTGCCGGATCT
Organism: Pseudophryne corroboree; assembly: GCF_028390025.1. Lineage (NCBI taxonomy): Eukaryota > Metazoa > Chordata > Amphibia > Anura > Myobatrachidae > Pseudophryne > Pseudophryne corroboree. Next base: position 406,913,237 of record NC_086451.1, read on the forward strand.
GGGCTGTGTGTATACATGTCACGGTGTAGTAGTGTCTGTGTTGGACATGGGTTGTGTGTACACATGTCATGGTGTAGTAGTGTCTGTGCTGGACCTGGGCTGTGTGTATACCTGTCACGGTGCAGTAGTGTCTGTGCTGGACCTGGGCTGTGTGTATACCTGTCACGGTGTAGTAGTGTCTGTGTTGGACATGGGTTGTGTGTAGACATGTCATGGTGTAGTAGTGTCTGTGCTGGACCTGGGCTGTGTGTATACCTGTCACGGTGTAGTAGTGTCTGTGCTGGACCTAGGCTGTGTGTATACATGTCACGGTGTAGTAGTGTCTGTGCTAGACCTGGGCTGTGTGTATACCTGTCACGGTGTAGTAGTGTCTGTGCTGGACCTGGGCTGTGTGTATACCTGTCACGGTGTAGTAGTGTCTGTGCTGGACCTGGGCTGTGTGTATACATGTCATGGTGTAGTAGTGTTTGTGCTGGATCTGGGCTGTGTGTACACATGTCATGGTGTAGTAGTGTCTGTGCTGGACCTGGGCTGTGTGTGTACATGTCATGGTGTAGTAGTGTTTGTGCTGGAACTGGGCTGTGTGTACACATGTTATGGTGTAGTAGTGTCTGTGCTGGACCTGGGCTGTGTGTGTACATGTCATGGTGTAGTAGTGTTTGTGCTGGACCTGGGCTGTGTGTACACATGTCATGGTGTAGTAGTGTCTGTGCTGGATCTGGGCTGTGTGTATACCTGTCACGGTGTAGTAGTGTCTGTGCTGGACCTGGGCTGTGTGTATACATGTTATGGTGTAGTTGTGTCTGTGCTGGACCTGGGCTGTGTGTATACATGTCATGGAGTAGTAGTGTCTGTGCTGGATCTGGGCTGTGTGTATACCTGTCACGGTGTAGTAGTGTCTGTGCTGGACCTGGGCTGTGTGTATACATGTTATGGTGTAGTTGTGTCTGTGCTGGACCTGGGCTGTGTGTATACATGTCATGGTGTAATAGTGTTTGTGCTGGATCTGGGCTGTGTGTATACATGTAATGGTGTAGTAGTGTCTGTGCTGGACCTGGTCTGTGTGTATACCTGTCACGGTGTAGTAGTGTCTGTGTTGGACATGGGTTGTGTGTACACATGTCATGGTGTAGTAGTGTCTATGCTGGACCTGGGCTGTGTGTATACCTGTCACGGTGTAGTAGTGTCTGTGTTGGACATGGGTTGTGTGTATACATGTTATGGTGTATTGGTGTAGTAGTGTCTGTGTTGGACATGGGTTGTGTGTACACATGTCATGGTGTAGTAGTGTCTATGCTGGACCTGGGCTGTGTGTATACATGTCATGGTGTAGTAGTGTCTGTGTTGGACCTGGGCTGTGTGTATACATGTTATGGTGTATTGGTGTAGTAGTGTCTGTGCTGGACCTGGGCTGTGTGTATACATGTCACGGTGCAGTAGTGTTTGTGCTGGATCTGGGCTGTGTGTATACATGATATGGTGTAATGGTGTAGTAGTGTCTGTGCTGGACCTGGGCTGTGTGTATACATGTTATGGTGTAATGGTGTAGTACTGTGTGCTGGATCTGGGCTGTGTGTATACATGTCATGGTGTAGTAGTGTCTGTGCTGGACCTGGGCTGTGTGTATACATGTTATGGTGTAATAGTGTTTGTGCTGGATCTGGGCTGTGTGTATACATGTTATGGTGTAGTAGTGTCTGTGCTGGGCCTGGGCTGTGTGTATACATGTTATGGTGTAGTAGTGTTTGTGCTGGATCTGGGCTGTGTGTATACATGTTATGGTGTAATAGTGTTTGTGCTGGATCTGGGCTGTGTGTACACATGTCATGGTGTAGTAGTGTCTGTGCTGGGCCTGGGCTGTGTGTATACATGTCATGGTGTAGTAGTGTCTGTGCTGGACCTGGGCTGTGTGTATACATGTCATGGTGTAGTAGTGTCTGTGCTGGACCTGGGCTGTGTGTATACATGTCATGGTGTAGTAGTGTTTGTGCTGGATCTGGGCTGTCTGTATACATGTTATGGTGTAGTAGTGTCTGTGCTGGACCTGGGCTGTGTGTATACATGTTATGGTGTAGTAGTGTCTGTGCTGGACCTGGGCTGTATGTATACATGTCATGGTGTAGTAGTGTCTGTGCTGGACCTGGGCTGTGTGTATACATGTCATGGTGTAGTAGTGTCTGTGCTGGACCTGGGCTGTGTGTATACATGTTATGGTGTAATGGTGTAGTAGTGTATGTGCTAGATCTGGGCTGTGTGTATACATGTCATGGTGTAGTAGTATCTGTGCTGGATCTGGGCTGTGTGTATACATGTTATGGTGTAGTAGTGTATGTGCTGGATCTGGGCTGTGTGTATACATGTCACGGTGTAGTAGTGTCTGTGCTGGATCTGGGCTGTGTGTATACATGTCACGGTGCAGTAGTGTCTGTACTGGGCCTGGGCTGTGTGTATACATGTTATGGTGTAGTAGTGTCTGTACTCGATCTGGGCTGTGTGTATACATGTCATGGTGTAGTAGTGCCTGTGCTGGACCTGGGCTGTGTGTATACATGTAATGGTGTAATGGTGTAGTAGTGTATGTGCTGGATCTGGGCTGTGTGTATACATGTCATGGTGTAGTAGTATCTGTGCTGGATCTGGGCTGTGTGTATACATGTCATGGTGTAGTAGTGTCTGTGCTGGACCTGGGCTGTGTGTATACATGTTATGGTGTAATGGTGTAGTAGTGTCTGTGCTGGACCTGGGCTGTGTGTATACATGTAATGTTGTAGTAGTGTATGTGCTGGATCTGGGCTGTGTGTATACATGTCATGGTGTAATAGTGTTTGTGCTGGATCTGGGCTGTGTGTATACATGTCATGGTGTAGTAGTGTCTGTGCTGGATCTGGGCTGTGTGTATACATGTTATGGTGTAGTAGTGTCTGTGCTGGACCTGGGCTGTGTGTATACATGTTATGGTGTAATGGTGTAGTAGTGTCTGTGCTGGACCTGGGCTGTGTGTATACATGTCATGGTGTAATAGTGTTTGTGCTGGATCTGGGCTGTGTGTATACATGTCACGGTGTAGTAGTGTATGTGCTGGATCTGGGCTGTGTGTATACATGTCATGGTGTAGTAGTGTCTGTGCTGGATCTGGGCTGTGTGTATACATGTTATGGTGTAGTAGTGTCTGTGCTGGACCTGGGCTGTGTGTACACATGTTATGGTGTAGTAGTGTCTGTGCTGGATCTGGGCTGTGTGTAACTGTATACATATCATGGTGTAGTAGTGTCTGTACTGGACCTGGGCTGTGTGTATACATGTTATGGTGTAGTAGTGTCTGTGCTGGACCTGGGCTGTGTGTATACATGTTATGGTGTAATGGTGTAGTCTGTGCTGGACCTGGGCTGTGTGTATACATGTTATGGTGTAGTAGTGTCTGTGCTAGACCTGGGCTGTGTGTATACCTGTCACGGTGTAGTAGTGTCTGTGCTGGACCTGGGCTGTGTGTATACCTGTCACGGTGTAGTAGTGTCTGTGCTGGACCTGGGCTGTGTGTATACATGTCATGGTGTAGTAGTGTTTGTGCTGGATCTGGGCTGTGTGTACACATGTCATGGTGTAGTAGTGTCTGTGCTGGACCTGGGCTGTGTGTGTACATGTCATGGTGTAGTAGTGTTTGTGCTGGAACTGGGCTGTGTGTACACATGTTATGGTGTAGTAGTGTCTGTGCTGGACCTGGGCTGTGTGTGTACATGTCATGGTGTAGTAGTGTTTGTGCTGGACCTGGGCTGTGTGTACACATGTCATGGTGTAGTAGTGTCTGTGCTGGATCTGGGCTGTGTGTATACCTGTCACGGTGTAGTAGTGTCTGTGCTGGACCTGGGCTGTGTGTATACATGTTATGGTGTAGTTGTGTCTGTGCTGGACCTGGGCTGTGTGTATACATGTCATGGAGTAGTAGTGTCTGTGCTGGATCTGGGCTGTGTGTATACCTGTCACGGTGTAGTAGTGTCTGTGCTGGACCTGGGCTGTGTGTATACATGTTATGGTGTAGTTGTGTCTGTGCTGGACCTGGGCTGTGTGTATACATGTCATGGTGTAATAGTGTTTGTGCTGGATCTGGGCTGTGTGTATACATGTAATGGTGTAGTAGTGTCTGTGCTGGACCTGGTCTGTGTGTATACCTGTCACGGTGTAGTAGTGTCTGTGTTGGACATGGGTTGTGTGTACACATGTCATGGTGTAGTAGTGTCTATGCTGGACCTGGGCTGTGTGTATACCTGTCACGGTGTAGTAGTGTCTGTGTTGGACATGGGTTGTGTGTATACATGTTATGGTGTATTGGTGTAGTAGTGTCTGTGTTGGACATGGGTTGTGTGTACACATGTCATGGTGTAGTAGTGTCTATGCTGGACCTGGGCTGTGTGTATACATGTCATGGTGTAGTAGTGTCTGTGTTGGACCTGGGCTGTGTGTATACATGTTATGGTGTATTGGTGTAGTAGTGTCTGTGCTGGACCTGGGCTGTGTGTATACATGTCACGGTGCAGTAGTGTTTGTGCTGGATCTGGGCTGTGTGTATACATGATATGGTGTAATGGTGTAGTAGTGTCTGTGCTGGACCTGGGCTGTGTGTATACATGTTATGGTGTAATGGTGTAGTAGTGTGTGCTGGATCTGGGCTGTGTGTATACATGTCATGGTGTAGTAGTGTCTGTGCTGGACCTGGGCTGTGTGTATACATGTTATGGTGTAATAGTGTTTGTGCTGGATCTGGGCTGTGTGTATACATGTTATGGTGTAGTAGTGTCTGTGCTGGGCCTGGGCTGTGTGTATACATGTTATGGTGTAGTAGTGTTTGTGCTGGATCTGGGCTGTGTGTATACATGTTATGGTGTAATAGTGTTTGTGCTGGATCTGGGCTGTGTGTACACATGTCATGGTGTAATAGTGTCTGTGCTGGGCCTTGGCTGTGTGTATACATGTCATGGTGTAGTAGTGTCTGTGCTGGACCTGGGCTGTGTGTATACATGTCATGGTGTAGTAGTGTCTGTGCTGGACCTGGGCTGTGTGTATACATGTCATGGTGTAGTAGTGTTTGTGCTGGATCTGGGCTGTCTGTATACATGTTATGGTGTAGTAGTGTCTGTGCTGGACCTGGGCTGTGTGTATACATGTTATGGTGTAGTAGTGTCTGTGCTGGACCTGGGCTGTATGTATACATGTCATGGTGTAGTAGTGTCTGTGCTGGACCTGGGCTGTGTGTATACATGTCATGGTGTAGTAGTGTCTGTGCTGGACCTGGGCTGTGTGTATACATGTTATGGTGTAATGGTGTAGTAGTGTATGTGCTGGATCTGGGCTGTGTGTATACATGTCATGGTGTAGTAGTATCTGTGCTGGATCTGGGCTGTGTGTATACATGTTATGGTGTAGTAGTGTATGTGCTGGATCTGGGCTGTGTGTATACATGTCACGGTGTAGTAGTGTCTGTGCTGGATCTGGGCTGTGTGTATACATGTCACGGTGCAGTAGTGTCTGTACTGGGCCTGGGCTGTGTGTATACATGTTATGGTGTAGTAGTGTCTGTACTGGATCTGGGCTGTGTGTATACATGTCATGGTGTAGTAGTGCCTGTGCTGGACCTGGGCTGTGTGTATACATGTAATGGTGTAATGGTGTAGTAGTGTATGTGCTAGATCTGGGCTGTGTGTATACATGTCATGGTGTAGTAGTATCTGTGCTGGATCTGGGCTGTGTGTATACATGTCATGGTGTAGTAGTGTCTGTGCTGGACCTGGGCTGTGTGTATACATGTTATGGTGTAATGGTGTAGTAGTGTCTGTGCTGGACCTGGGCTGTGTGTATACATGTAATGGTGTAGTAGTGTATGTGCTGGATCTGGGCTGTGTGTATACATGTCATGGTGTAATAGTGTTTGTGCTGGATCTGGGCTGTGTGTATACATGTCATGGTGTAGTAGTGTCTGTGCTGGATCTGGGCTGTTTGTATACATGTTATGGTGTAGTAGTGTCTGTGCTGGACCTGGGCTGTGTGTATACATGTTATGGTGTAATGGTGTAGTAGTGTCTGTGCTGGACCTGGGCTGTGTGTATACATGTAATGGTGTAATAGTGTTTGTGCTGGATCTGGGCTGTGTGTATACATGTCACGGTGTAGTAGTGTATGTGCTGGATCTGGGCTGTGTGTATACATGTCATGGTGTAGTAGTGTCTGTGCTGGATCTGGGCTGTGTGTATACATGTTATGGTGTAGTAGTGTCTGTGCTGGACCTGGGCTGTGTGTACACATGTTATGGTGTAGTAGTGTCTGTGCTGGATCTGGGCTGTGTGTAACTGTATACATATCATGGTGTAGTAGTGTCTGTACTGGACCTGGGCTGTGTGTATACATGTTATGGTGTAGTAGTGTCTGTGCTGGACCTGGGCTGTGTGTATACATGTTATGGTGTAATGGTGTAGTAGTGTCTGTGCTGGACCTGGGCTGTGTGTATACATGTTATGGTGTAGTAGTGTCTGTGCTAGACCTGGGCTGTGTGTATACATGTTATGGTGTAGTAGTGTCTGTACTGGATCTGGGCTGTGTGTATACATGTTATGGTGTAATGGTGTAGTAGTGTCTGTGCTGGACCTAGGCTGTGTGTATACATGTCATGGTGTAGTAGTGTCTGTGCTGGACCTGGGCTGTGTGTATACATGTTATGGTGTAATGGTGTAGTAGTGTCTGTGTTGGACCTAGGCTGTGTGTATACATGTCATGGTGTAGTAGTGTCTGTGCTGGACCTAGGCTGTGTGTATACATGTTATGGTGTAATGGTATAGTAGTGTCTGTGCTGGACCTGGGCTTTGTGTATACATGTTATGGTGTAGTAGTGTCTGTGCTGTATCTGGGCTGTGTGTACACATGTCATGGTGTAGTAGTGTCTGTGCTGGATCTGGGCTGTGTGTATACATGTTATGGTGTAGTAGTGTCTGTACTCGACCTGGGCTGTGTGTATACATGACATGGTGTAGTAGTGTCTGTACTGGGCCTGGGCTGTGTGTATACATGTCATGGTGTAGTAGTGTCTGTACTGGGCCTGGGCTGTGTGTATACATGTTATGGTGTAGTAGTGTCTGTACTGGGCTTGGGCTGTGTGTATACATGTCATGGTGTAGTTAGTGTTTGTGCTGGATCTGGGCTGTATGTATACATGTTATGGTGTAGTAGTGTCTGTGCTGGATCTGGGCTGTGTGTATACATGACATGGTGTAGTAGCGTCTGTACTGGGCCTGGGCTGTGTGTATACATGTCACGGTGTAGTAGTGTCTGTGCTGGATCTGGGCTGTGTGTATAGTATACATGTCATGGTGTAGTAGTGTCTGTGCTGGATCTGGGCTGTGTGTATACATGTCATGGTGTAGTAGTGTCTGTGCTGGATCTGGGCTGTGTGTATACATGTGATGGTGTAGTAGTGTCTGTGCTGGATCTGGGCTGTGTGTATACATGACATGGTGTAGTAGTGTCTGTACTGGGCATGGGCTGTGTATACATGTTATGGTGTAGTAGTGTCTGTGCTGGATCTGGGCTGTGTATATATGTCATGGTGTAGTAGTGTCTGTGCTGGACCTGGGCTGTGTGTATACATGTCATGGTGTGGTAGTGTCTGTGCTGGACCTGGGCTGTGTGTATACATGTCATGGTGTGGTAGTGTCTGTGCTGGATCTGGGCTGTGTGTATACATGTCATGGTGTAGTAGTGTCTGTACTGGGCCTGGGCTGTGTGTATACATGTTATGGTGTAGTAGTGTCTGTACTTGACCTGGGCTGTGTGTATACATGTTATGGTGTAGTAGTGTCTGTGCTGGATCTGGGCTGTGTGTATACATGTCATGGTGTAGTAGTGTCTGTACTGGACCTGGGCTGTGTGTATACATGTCATGGTGTAGTAGTGTCTGTACTGGATCTGGGCTGTGTGTATACATGTTATGGTGTAGTAGTGTCTGTACTGGATCTGGGCTGTGTGTATACACGTTACGGTGTAGTAGTGTCTGTGCTGGATCTGGGCTGTGTGTATACATGACATGGTGTAGTAGTGTCTGTACTGGGTCTGGACTGTGTGTATACATGTCATGGTGTAGTAGTGTCTGTGCTGGACCTGGGCTGTGTGTATACATGTCATGGTGTAGTAGTGTCTGTGCTGGATCTGGGTTGTGTGTATACATGTCATGGTGTAGTAGTGTCTGTGCTGGATCTGGGCTGTGTATATACATGTCATGGTGTAGAAGTGTCTGTGCTGGACCTGGGCTGTGTGTATACATGTCATGGTGTAGTAGTTTCTATGCTGTACCTGGGCTGTGTGTATACATGTCATGGTGTGGTAGTGTCTGTGCTGGACCTGGGCTGTGTGTATACATGTCATGGTGTAGTAGTGTCTGTGCTGGATCTGGGTTGTGTGTATACATGTCATGGTGTAGTAGTGTCTGTGCTGGATCTGGGCTGTGTGTATACATGTTATGGTGTAGTAGTGTATGTGCTGGACCTGGGCTGTGTGTATACATGTCATGGTGTAGTAGTGTCTGTACTGGATCTGGGCTGTGTGTATACATGTTATGGTGTAGTAGTGTCTGTGCTGGATCTGGGCTGTGTGTATACATGTTATGGTGTAGTAGTGTATGTGCTGGACCTGGGCTGTGTGTATACATGTCATGGTGTAGTAGTGTCTGTACTGGATCTGGGCTGTGTGTATACACGTTACGGTGTAGTAGTGTCTGTACTGGACCTGGGCTGTGTGTATACATGTTATGGTGTAGTAGTGTCTGTACTGGATCTGGGCTGTGTGTATACACGTTACGGTGTAGTAGTGTCTGTGCTGGATCTGGGCTGTGTGTATACCTGTCACGGTGTAGTAGTTTCTATGCTGTACCTGGGTTGTGTGTATACATGTCATGGTGTAGTAGTATCTGTGCTGGACCTGGGCTGTGTGTATACATGTCATGGTGTAGTAGTATCTGTGCTGGGCCTGGGCTGTGTGTATACATGTCATGGTGTAGTAGTGTCTGTGCTGGATCTGGGCTGTGTGTATACATGTTATGGTGTAGTAGTGTCTGTGCTGGATCTGGGCTGTGTGTATACATGTCATGGTGTAGTAGTATCTGTGCTGGACCTGGGCTGTGTGTATACATGTCATAGTGTAGTAGTATCTGTGCTGGGCCTGGGCTGTGTGTATACATGTCATGGTGTAGTAGTGTCTGTGCTGGATCTGGGCTGTGTGTATACATGTTATGGTGTAGTAGTGTCTGTGCTGGACCTGGGCTGTGTGTATACATGTAATGGTGTAGTAGTGTCTGTGCTGGATCTGGGCTGTGTGTATACATGTCACGGTGTAGTAGTGTCTGTGCTGGATCTGGGCTGTGTGTATACATGTTATGGTGTAGTAGTGTCTGTGCTGGACCTGGGGTGTGTTTACATGTTATGGTGTAGTAGTGCCTGTGCTGGATCTGGGCTGTGTGTATACATGTAATGGTGTAGTAGTGTCTGTGCTGGATCTGGGCTGTGTGTATTATACATGTCATGGTGTAGTAGTGTCTGTGCTGGATCTGGGCTGTGTGTATACACGTTATGGTGTAGTAGTGTCTGTGCTGGACCTGGGCTGTGTGTATACATGTCATGGTGTTGTAGTGTCTGTGCTGGATCTGGGCTGTGTGTATACATGTTATGGTGTAATGTTGTAGTAGTGTCTGTGCTGGACCTGGGCTGTGTGTATACATGTTATGGTGTAGTAGTGTCTGTGCTAGACCTGGGCTGTGTGTATACATGTTATGGTGTAGTAGTGTCTGTACTGGATCTGGGCTGTGTGTATACATGTTATGGTGTAATGGTGTAGTAGTGTCTGTGCTGGACCTAGGCTGTGTGTATACATGTCATGGTGTAGTAGTGTCTGTGCTGGACCTGGGCTGTGTGTATACATGTTATGGTGTAGTAGAGTCTGTGCTGGACCTGGGCTGTGTGTATACATGTTATGGTGTAATGGTGTAGTAGTGTCTGTGTTGGACCTAGGCTGTGTGTATACATGTCATGGTGTAGTAGTGTCTGTGCTGAACCTGGGCTGTGTGTATACATGTTATGGTGTAATGGTGTAGTAGTGTCTGTGCTGGACCTGGGCTGTGTGTATACATGTTATGGTGTAGTAGTGTCTGTACTGGATCTGGGCTGTGTGTACACATGTCATGGTGTAGTAGTGTCTGTGCTGGATCTGGGCTGTGTGTATACATGTTATGGTGTAGTAGTGTCTGTACTGGACCTGGGCTGTGTGTATACATGACATGGTGTAGTAGTGTCTGTACTGAGCCTGGGCTGTGTGTATACATGTCATGGTGTAGTAGTGTCTGTACTGGGCCTGGGCTGTGTGTATACATGTTATGGTGTAGTAGTGTCTGTACTGGGCTTGGGCTGTGTGTATACACGTTATGGTGTAGTAGTGTCTGTGCTGGACCTGGGCTGTGTGTATACACGTTATGGTGTAGTAGTGTTTGTGCTGGATCTGGGCTGTATGTATACATGTTATAATGTAGTAGTGTCTGTGCTGGATCTGGGCTGTGTGTATACATGACATGGTGTAGTAGCGTCTGTACTGGGCCTGGGCTGTGTGTGTATACATGTCACGGTGTAGTAGTGTCTGTGCTGGATCTGGGCTGTGTGTATAGTATACATGTCATGGTGTAGTAGTGTCTGTGCTGGATCTGGGCTGTGTGTATACATGTCATGGTGTAGTAGTGTTTGTGCTGGATCTGGGCTGTATGTATACATGTTATGGTGTAGTAGTGTCTGTGCTGGATCTGGGCTGTGTGTATACATGACATGGTGTAGTAGCGTCTGTACTGGGCCTGGGCTGTGTGTATACATGTCACGGTGTAGTAGTGTCTGTGCTGGATCTGGGCTGTGTGTATAGTATACATGTCATGGTGTAGTAGTGTCTGTGCTGGATCTGGGCTGTGTGTATACATGTCATGGTGTAGTAGTGTCTGTGCTGGATCTGGGCTGTATGTATACATGTTATGGTGTAGTAGTGTCTGTACTGGACCTGGGCTGTGTGTATACATGTCATGGTGTAGTAGTGTCTGTACTGGATCTGGGCTGTGTGTATACATGTTATGGTGTAGTAGTGTCTGTGCTGGATCTGGGCTGTGTGTATACACGTTACGGTGTAGTAGTGTCTGTGCTGGATCTGGGCTGTGTGTATACATGACATGGTGTAGTAGTGTCTGTACTGGGCCTGGGCTGTGTGTATACATGTCATGGTGTAGTAGTGTCTGTGCTGGACCTGGGCTGTGTGTATACATGTCATGGTGTAGTAGTGTCTGTGCTGGATCTGGGTTGTGTGTATACATGTCATGGTGTAGTAGTGTCTGTGCTGGATCTGGGCTGTGTATATACATGTCATGGTGTAGAAGTGTCTGTGCTGGACCTGGGCTGTGTGTATACATGTCATGGTGTAGTAGTTTCTATGCTGTACCTGGGCTGTGTGTATACATGTCATGGTGTGGTAGTGTCTGTGCTGGACCTGGGCTGTGTGTATACATGTCATGGTGTAGTAGTGTCTGTGCTGGATCTGGGTTGTGTGTATACATGTCATGGTGTAGTAGTGTCTGTGCTGGATCTGGGCTGTGTGTATACATGTTATGGTGTAGTAGTGTATGTGCTGGACCTGGGCTGTGTGTATACATGTCATGGTGTAGTAGTGTCTGTACTGGATCAGGGCTGTGTGTATACATGTTATGGTGTAGTAGTGTCTGTGCTGGATCTGGGCTGTGTGTATACATGTTATGGTGTAGTAGTGTATGTGCTGGACCTGGGCTGTGTGTATACATGTCATGGTGTAGTAGTGTCTGTACTGGATCTGGGCTGTGTGTATACACGTTACGGTGTAGTAGTGTCTGTACTGGACCTGGGCTGTGTGTATACATGTTATGGTGTAGTAGTGTCTGTACTGGATCTGGGCTGTGTGTATACACGTTACGGTGTAGTAGTGTCTGTGCTGGATCTGGGCTGTGTGTATACCTGTCACGGTGTAGTAGTTTCTATGCTGTACCTGGGCTGTGTGTATACATGTCATGGTGTAGTAGTATCTGTGCTGGACCTGGGCTGTGTGTATACATGTCATGGTGTAGTAGTATCTGTGCTGGGCCTGGGCTGTGTGTATACATGTCATGGTGTAGTAGTGTCTGTGCTGGATCTGGGCTGTGTGTATACATGTTATGGTGTAGTAGTGTCTGTGCTGGATCTGGGCTGTGTGTATACATGTCATGGTGTAGTAGTATCTGTGCTGGACCTGGGCTGTGTGTATACATGTCATAGTGTAGTAGTATCTGTGCTGGGCCTGGGCTGTGTGTATACATGTCATGGTGTAGTAGTGTCTGTGCTGGATCTGGGCTGTGTGTATACATGTTATGGTGTAGTAGTGTCTGTGCTGGACCTGGGCTGTGTGTATACATGTAATGGTGTAGTAGTGTCTGTGCTGGATCTGGGCTGTGTGTATACATGTCACGGTGTAGTAGTGTCTGTGCTGGATCTGGGCTGTGTGTATACATGTTATGGTGTAGTAGTGTCTGTGCTGGACCTGGGGTGTGTTTACATGTTATGGTGTAGTAGTGCCTGTGCTGGATCTGGGCTGTGTGTATACATGTAATGGTGTAGTAGTGTCTGTGCTGGATCTGGGCTGTGTGTATTATACATGTCATGGTGTAGTAGTGTCTGTGCTGGATCTGGGCTGTGTGTATACACGTTATGGTGTAGTAGTGTCTGTGCTGGACCTGGGCTGTGTGTATACATGTCATGGTGTTGTAGTGTCTGTGCTGGATCTGGGCTGTGTGTATACTAGAGATGAGCGGGTTCGGTTTCTCTGAATCCGAACCCGCCAGAACTTCATGTTTTTTTTCACGAGTCCGAGCGACTCGGATCTTCCCGCCTTGCTCGGTTAACCCGAGCGCGCCCGAACGTCATCATGACGCTGTCGGATTCTCGCGAGGCTCGGATTCTATCGCGAGACTCGGATTCTATATAAGGAGCCGCGCGTCGCCGCCATTTTCACACGTGCATTGAGATTGATAGGGAGAGGACGTGGCTGGCGTCCTCTCCGTTTAGACACTTGATTTACTAATTTTGGGGAGCATTAGGAGTACTCAGTAGTGTACAGTGCAGAGTTTTGCTGATAGTGACCAGTGACCACCACTTTTATTTATAATCCGTTCTCTGCCTGAAAAAAGCGATACACAGCACACAGTGACTCAGTCACATACATACCATATCTGTGTGCACTGCTCAGGCTCAGGCCAGTGTGCTGCATCATCTATATATATTATATATCTGTCTGACTGCTCAGCTCACACAGCTTATAATTGTGGGGGAGACTGGGGAGCACTACTGCAGTGCCAGTTATAGGTTATAGCAGGAGCCAGGAGTACATAATATTATATTAAAATTAAACAGTGCACACTTTTGCTGCAGGAGTGCCACTGCCAGTGTGACTAGTGACCAGTGACCTGACCACCAGTATATAATATTAGTAGTATACTATCTCTTTATCAACCAGTCTATATTAGCAGCAGACACAGTACAGTGCGGTAGTTCACAGCTGTGGCTACCTCTGTGTCGGCACTCGGCAGCCCGTCCATAATTGTATATACCAGTGACCTAACCGTGGTTTTTTTTTCTTTCTTTATACATACATACTAGTTACGAGTATACTATCTCTTTATCAACCAGTCTATATATTAGCAGCAGACACAGTACAGTGCGGTAGTTCACGGCTGTGGCTACCTCTGTGTCGGCACTCCGCAGCCCGTCCATAATTGTATATACCAGTGACCTAACCGTGGTTTTTTTTTCTTTCTTTATACATACATACTAGTTACGAGTATACTATCTCTTTATCAACCAGTCTATATATTAGCAGCAGACACAGTACAGTGCGGTAGTTCACGGCTGTGGCTACCTCTGTGTCGGCACTCGGCAGCCCGTCCATAATTGTATATACCAGTGACCTAACCGTGGTTTTTTTTTCTTTCTTTATACATACATACTAGTTACGAGTATACTATCTCTTTATCAACCAGTCTATATTAGCAGCAGACACAGTACAGTGCGGTAGTTCACGGCTGTGGCTACCTCTGTGTCGGCACTCGGCAGCCCGTCCATAATTGTATATACCACCTAACCGTGTTTTTTTTTTCTTTCTTTATACATACATACTAGTTACGAGTATACTATCTCTTTATCAACCAGTCTATATATTAGCAGCAGACACAGTACAGTGCGGTAGTTCACGGCTGTGGCTACCTCTGTGTCGGCACTCGGCAGCCCGTCCATAATTGTATATACCAGTGACCTAACCGTGGTTTTTTTTTCTTTCTTTATACATACATACTAGTTACGAGTATACTATCTCTTTATCAACCAGTCTATATATTAGCAGCAGACACAGTACAGTGCGGTAGTTCACGGCTGTGGCTACCTCTGTGTCGGCACTCGGCAGCCCGTCCATAATTGTATATACCACCTAACCGTGGTTTTTTTTTCTTTCTTTATACATACATACTAGTTACGAGTATACTATCTCTTTATCAACCAGTCTATATTAGCAGCAGACACAGTACAGTGCGGTAGTTCACGGCTGTGGCTACCTCTGTGTCGGCACTCGGCAGCCCGTCCATAATTGTATATACCACCTAACCGTGGTTTTTTTTTCTTTCTTTATACATACATACTAGTTACGAGTATACTATCTCTTTATCAACCAGTCTATATATTAGCAGCAGACACAGTACAGTGCGGTAGTTCACGGCTGTGGCTACCTCTGTGTCGGCACTCGGCAGCCCGTCCATAATTGTATACTAGTATCCAATCCATCCATCTCCATTGTTTACCTGAGGTGCCTTTTAGTTGTGCCTATTAAAATATGTAGAACAAAAATGTTGAGGTTCCAAAATTAGGGAAAGATCAAGATCCACTTCCACCTCGTGCTGAAGCTGCTGCCACTAGTCATGGCCGAGACGATGAAATGCCAGCAACGTCGTCTGCCAAGGCCGATGCCAAATGTCATAGTACAGAGCATGTCAAATCCAAAACACCAAATATCAGTAAAAAGCCTCTTTTTTTCTTTGCGTCATGTGCTGTTTGGGGAGGGTTTTTTGGAAGGGACATCCTGCGTGACACTGCAGTGCCACTCCTAGATGGGCCCGGTGTTTGTGTCGGCCACTAGGGTCGCTAATCTTACTCACACAGTCAGCTACCTCATTGCGCCTCTTTTTTTCTTTGCGTCATGTGCTGTTTGGGGAGGGTTTTTTGGAAGGGCCATCCTGCGTGACACTGCAGTGCCACTCCTAGATGGGCCCGGTGTTTGTGTCGGCCACTAGGGTCGCTAATCTTACTCACACAGCTACCTCATTGCGCCTCTTTTTTTCTTTGCGTCATGTGCTGTTTGGGGAGGGTTTTTTGGAAGGGACATCCTGCGTGACACTGCAGTGCCACTCCTAGATGGGCCCGGTGTTTGTGTCGGCCACTAGGGTCGCTTATCTTACTCACACAGCGACCTCGGTGCAAATTTTAGGACTAAAAATAATATTGTGAGGTGTGAGGTATTCAGAATAGACTGAAAATGAGTGTAAATTATGGTTTTTGAGGTTAATAATACTTTGGGATCAAAATGACCCCCAAATTCTATGATTTAAGCTGTTTTTTAGTGTTTTTGGAAAAAAACACCCGAATCCAAAACACACCCGAATCCGACAAAAATAATTCGGTGAGGTTTTGCCAAAACGCGTTCGAACCCAAAACACGGCCGCGGAACCGAACCCAAAACCAAAACACAAAACCCGAAAAATTTCAGGCGCTCATCTCTAGTGTATACATGTTATGGTGTAATGTTGTAGTAGTGTCTGTGCTGGACCTGGGCTGTGTGTATACATGTTATGGTGTAGTAGTGTCTGTGCTAGACCTGGACTGTGTGTATACATGTTATGGTGTAGTAGTGTCTGTACTGGATCTGGGCTGTGTGTATACATGTTATGGCGTAATGGTGTAGTAGTGTCTGTGCTGGACCTAGGCTGTGTGTATACATGTCATGGTGTAGTAGTGTCTGTGCTGGACCTGGGCTGTGTGTATACATGTTATGGTGTAGTAGTGTCTGTGCTGGACCTGGGCTGTGTGTATACATGTTATGGTGTAATGGTGTAGTAGTGTCTGTGTTGGACCTAGGCTGTGTGTATACATGTCATGGTGTAGTAGTGTCTGTGCTGGACCTGGGCTGTGTGTATACATGTTATGGTGTAATGGTGTAGTAGTGTCTGTGCTGGACCTGGGCTGTGTGTATACATGTTATGGTGTAGTAGTGTCTGTACTGGATCTGGGCTGTGTGTACACATGTCATGGTGTAGTAGTGTCTGTGCTGGATCTGGGCTGTGTGTATACATGTTATGGTGTAGTAGTGTCTGTACTGGACCTGGGCTGTGTGTATACATGACATGGTGTAGTAGTGTCTGTTCTGGGCCTGGGCTGTGTGTATACATGTCATGGTGTAGTAGTGTCTGTACTGGGCCTGGGCTGTGTGTATACATGTTATGGTGTAGTAGTGTCTGTACTGGGCTTGGGCTGTGTGTATACACGTTATGGTGTAGTAGTGTCTGTGCTGGACCTGGGCTGTGTGTATACACGTTATGGTGTAGTAGTGTTTGTGCTGGATCTGGGCTGTATGTATACATGTTATAATGTAGTAGTGTCTGTGCTGGATCTGGGCTGTGTGTATACATGACATGGTGTAGTAGCGTCTGTACTGGGCCTGGGCTGTGTGTGTATACATGTCACGGTGTAGTAGTGTCTGTGCTGGATCTGGGCTGTGTGTATAGTATACATGTCATGGTGTAGTAGTGTCTGTGCTGGATCTGGGCTGTGTGTATACATGTCATGGTGTAGTAGTGTTTGTGCTGGATCTGGGCTGTATGTATACATGTTATGGTGTAGTAGTGTCTGTGCTGGATCTGGGCTGTGTGTATACATGACATGGTGTAGTAGCGTCTGTACTGGGCCTGGGCTGTGTGTATATATACATGTCACGGTGTAGTAGTGTCTGTGCTGGATCTGGGCTGTGTGTATAGTATACATGTCATGGTGTAGTAGTGTCTGTGCTGGATCTGGGCTGTGTGTATACATGTCATGGTGTAGTAGTGTCTGTGCTGGATCTGGGCTGTGTGTATACATGTAATGGTGTAGTAGTGCCTGTACTGGACCTGGGCTGTGTGTATACATGTTATGGTGTAGTAGTGTCTGTGCTGGATCTGGGCTGTGTGTATACATGTCATGGTGTAGTAGTGTCTGTACTGGACCTGGGCTGTGTGTATACATGTCATGGTGTAGTAGTGTCTGTACTGGATCTGGGCTGTGTGTATACATGTTATGGTGTAGTAGTGTCTGTACTGGATCTGGGCTGTGTGTATACACGTTACGGTGTAGTAGTGTCTGTGCTGGATCTGGGATGTGTGTATACATGACATGGTGTAGTAGTGTCTGTACTGGGCCTGGGCTGTGTGTATACATGTCATGGTGTAGTAGTGTCTGTGCTGGACCTGGGCTGTGTGTATACATGTCATGGTGTAGTAGTGTCTGTGCTGGATCTGGGTTGTGTGTATACATGTCATGGTGTAGTAGTGTCTGTGCTGGATCTGGGCTGTGTATATACATGTCATGGTGTAGAAGTGTCTGTGCTGGACCTGGGCTGTGTGTATACATGTCATGGTGTAGTAGTTTCTATGCTGTACCTGGGCTGTGTGTATACATGTCATGGTGTGGTAGTGTCTGTGCTGGACCTGGGCTGTGTGTATACATGTCATGGTGTAGTAGTGTCTGTGCTGGATCTGGGTTGTGTGTATACATGTCATGGTGTAGTAGTGTCTGTGCTGGATCTGGGCTGTGTCTATACATGTTATGGTGTAGTAGTGTATGTGCTGGACCTGGGCTGTGTGTATACATGTCATGGTGTAGTAGTGTCTGTACTGGATCTGGGCTGTGTGTATACATGTTTTGGTGTAGTAGTGTCTGTGCTGGATCTGGGCTGTGTGTATACATGTTATGGTGTAGTAGTGTATGTGCTGGACCTGGGCTGTGTGTATACATGTCATGGTGTATTAGTGTCTGTACTGGATCTGGGCTGTGTGTATACACGTTACGGTGTAGTAGTGTCTGTACTGGACCTGGGCTGTGTGTATACATGTTATGGTGTAGTAGTGTCTGTACTGGATCTGGGCTGTGTGTATACACGTTACGGTGTAGTAGTGTCTGTGCTGGATCTGGGCTGTGTGTATACCTGTCACGGTGTAGTAGTTTCTATGCTGTACCTGGGCTGTGTGTATACATGTCACGGTGTAGTAGTATCTGTGCTGGACCTGGGCTGTGTGTATACATGTCATGGTGTAGTAGTATCTGTGCTGGGCCTGGGCTGTGTGTATACATGTCATGGTGTAGTAGTGTCTGTGCTGGATCTGGGCTGTGTGTATACATGTTATGGTGTAGTAGTGTCTGTGCTGGATCTGGGCTGTGTGTATACATGTCATGGTGTAGTAGTATCTGTGCTGGACCTGGGCTGTGTGTATACATGTCATGGTGTAGTAGTATCTGTGCTGGGCCTGGGCTGTGTGTATACATGTCATGGTGTAGTAGTGTCTGTGCTGGATCTGGGCTGTGTGTATACATGTTATGGTGTAGTAGTGTCTGTGCTGGACCTGGGCTGTGTGTATACATGTAATGGTGTAGTAGTGTCTGTGCTGGATCTGGGCTGTGTGTATACATGTCACGGTGTAGTAGCGTCTGTGCTGGATCTGGGCTGTGTGTATACATGTTATGGTGTAGTAGTGTCTGTGCTGGACCTGGGGTGTGTTTACATGTTATGGTGTAGTAGTGCCTGTGCTGGATCTGGGCTGTGTGTATACATGTAATGGTGTAGTAGAGTCTGTGCTGGATCTGGGCTGTGTGTATTATACATGTCATGGTGTAGTAGTGTCTGTGCTGGATCTGGGCTGTGTGTATACACGTTATGGTGTAGTAGTGTCTGTGCTGGACCTGGGCTGTGTGTATACATGTCATGGTGTAGTAGTGTCTGTGCTGGATCTGGGCTGTGTGTATACATGTCATGGTGGAGTAGTATCTGTGCTGGATCTGGACTGTGTGTATACATGTTATGGTGTAGTAGTATCTGTGCTGGATCTGGGCTGTGTGTATACATGTCATGGTGTAGTAGTGTTTGTGCTGGATCTGGGCTGTGTGTATACATGTTATGGTGTAGTAGTGTCTGTGCAGGATCTGGGCTGTGTGTATACATGTAATGGTGTAGTAGTGTTTGTGCTGGATCTGGGCTGTGTGTATACATGTTATGGTGTAGTAGTATCTGTGCTGGATCTGGGCTGTGTGTATACATGTTATGGTGTAGTAGTGTCTGTGCTGGATCTGGGCTGTGTGTATACATGTAATGGTGTAGTAGTGTCTGTGCTGAATCTGGGCTGTGTGTATACATGTCATGGTGTAGTAGTGTCTGTGCTGGATCTGGGCTGTGTGTATACATGTAATGGTGTAGTAGTGTCTGTGCTGGATCTGGGCTGTGTGTATACACGTTATGGTGTAGTAGTGTCTGTGCTGGATCTGGGCTGTGTGTACACATGTCATGGTGTAGTAGTGCCTGTGCTGGATCTGGGCTGTGTGTATATATGTCATGGTGTAGTAGTGTTTGTGCTGGATCTGGGCTGTGTGTATACATGTCATGGTGGAGTAGTATCTGTGCTGGATCTGGGCTGTGTGTATACATGTTATGGTGTAGTAGTGTCTGTGCTGGATCTGGGCTGTGTGTATACATGTAATGGTGTAGTAGTGTCTGTGCTGGATCTGGGCTGTGTGTATACATGTCATGGTGTATTAGTGTCTGTGCTGGACCTGGGCTGTGTGTATACATGTCATGGTGTAGTAGTGTCTGTGCTGGATCTGGGCTGTGTGTATACATGTCATGGTGTAGTAGTGTCTGTGCTGGATCTGGGCTGTGTGTATACATGTCATGGTGTAGTAGTGTCTGTGCTGGATCTGGGCTGTGTGTATACATGTTATGGTGTAGTAGTGTCTGTGCTGGATCTGGGCTGTGTGTATACATGTTATGGTGTAGTAGTGTCTGTGCTGGATCTGGGCTGTGTGTATACATGTCATGGTGTAGTAGTGTCTGTACTGGATCTGGGTTGTGTGTATACATGTTACAGTGTAGTAGTGTCTGTACTGGGCCTGGGCTGTGTGTATACACGTTATGGTGTAGTAGTGTTTGTGCTGGATCTGGGCTGTGTGTATACATGTCATGGTGGAGTAGTATCTGTGCTGGATCTGGGCTGTGTGTACACATGTCATGGTGTAGTAGTGTTTGTGCTGGATCTGGGCTGTGTGTATACATGTCATGGTGGAGTAGTATCTGTGCTGGATCTGGGCTGTGTGTATACTAGAGATGAGCGCCTGAAATTTTTCGGGTTTTGTGTTTTGGTTTTGGGTTCGGTTCCGCGGCCGTGTTTTGGGTTCGAACGCGTTTTGGCAAAACCTCACCGAATTATTTTTGTCGGATTCGGGTGTGTTTTGGATTCGGGTGTTTTTTTCCAAAAACACTAAAAAACAGCTTAAATCATAGAATTTGGGGGTCATTTTGATCCCAAAGTATTATTAACCTCAAAAACCATAATTTACACTCATTTTCAGTCTATTCTGAATACCTCACACCTCACAATATTATTTTTAGTCCTAAAATTTGCACCGAGGTCGCTGTGTGAGTAAGATAAGCGACCCTAGTGGCCGACACAAACACCGGGCCCATCTAGGAGTGGCACTGCAGTGTCACGCAGGATGTCCCTTCCAAAAAACCCTCCCCAAACAGCACATGACGCAAAGAAAAAAAGAGGCGCAATGAGGTAGCTGTGTGAGTAAGATTAGCGACCCTAGTGGCCGACACAAACACCGGGCCCATCTAGGAGTGGCACTGCAGTGTCACGCAGGATGGCCCTTCCAAAAAACCCTCCCCAAACAGCACATGACGCAAAGAAAAAAAGAGGCGCAATGAGGTAGCTGACTGTGTGAGTAAGATTAGCGACCCTAGTGGCCGACACAAACACCGGGCCCATCTAGGAGTGGCACTGCAGTGTCACGCAGGATGGCCCTTCCAAAAAACCCTCCCCAAACAGCACATGACGCAAAGAAAAAAAGAGGCGCAATGAGGTAGCTGACTGTGTGAGTAAGATTAGCGACCCTAGTGGCCGACACAAACACCGGGCCCATCTAGGAGTGGCACTGCAGTGTCACGCAGGATGTCCCTTCCAAAAAACCCTCCCCAAACAGCACATGACGCAAAGAAAAAAAGAGGCGCAATGAGGTAGCTGTGTGAGTAAGATTAGCGACCCTAGTGGCCGACACAAACACCGGGCACATCTAGGAGTGGCACTGCAGTGTCACGCAGGATGTCCCTTCCAAAAAACCCTCCCCAAACAGCACATGACGCAAAGAAAAAAAGAGGCGCAATGAGGTAGCTGTGTGAGTAAGATTAGCGACCCTAGTGGCCGACACAAACACCGGGCCCATCTAGGAGTGGCACTGCAGTGTCACGCAGGATGTCCCTTCCAAAAAACCCTACCCAATCAGCACATGATGCAAAGAAAAAGAAAAGAAAAAAGAGGTGCAAGATGGAATTATCCTTGGGCCCTCCCACCCACCCTTATGTTGTATAAACAAAACAGGACATGCACACTTTAACCAACCCATCATTTCAGTGACAGGGTCTGCCACACGACTGTGACTGATATGACGGGTTGGTTTGGACCCCCCCCAAAAAAGAAGCAATTAATCTCTCCTTGCACAAACTGGCTCTACAGAGGCAAGATGTCCACCTCATCTTCACCCTCCGATATATCACCGTGTACATCCCCCTCCTCACAGATTATCAATTCGTCCCCACTGGAATCCACCATCTCAGCTCCCTGTGTACTTTGTGGAGGCAATTGCTGCTGGTCAATGTCTCCGCGGAGGAATTGATTATAATTCATTTTAATGAACATCATCTTCTCCACATTTTCTGGATGTAACCTCGTACGCCGATTGCTGACAAGGTGAGCGGCGGCACTAAACACTCTTTCGGAGTACACACTTGTGGGAGGGCAACTTAGGTAGAATAAAGCCAGTTTGTGCAAGGGCCTCCAAATTGCCTCTTTTTCCTGCCAGTATAAGTACGGACTGTGTGACGTGCCTACTTGGATGCGGTCACTCATATAATCCTCCACCATTCTATCAATTGCAAAAGGGTGATACAGCGCCACTTGTGGGGTATAGTCTCAGTACTAACTTGATTTATATGTTGTAATAAAAAGATATATGATGTAATAAAAAGGTATAAGATACACAACCACCTTGTTAGAGGTGTCAGCCACCCCTTAAGGGTGCAGCACTAGTACGGTGCTGCCAGAGAAAAGATATAGTGGAGGGATAAGGGTACCGGCGACCAATGTTGTGTAAATATGCAAATAATTAATATTAAAAGCTTAAGATTTATGAGCCAAAAAATATAAAATCGAACAAACAGTTTTAATAGCATATATAGATGAAATACATAAAAGGTCATATAATATCCGAATCAGGTAAAAAGGTAACAAGGTAAAAGACTTAGCTTTAAAATAGGCAAGGGGGTCACTGCAGGGAACCCAACGCGTTTCGTCACATCAGACTTCTTCAAAGGGTAAGGACTGAGTGAGCTGGCAAGCCTTTTTATAGCTCTAACAGGTAATGTTGTGGGTGTGTGATAACATCATAGATCATGTGACCAATGAAAAAATCATTAAAAGGTATTATGACAAGGGGACAGACAGGATGCTTCAGTGTGGCCTGGCCCCAGGTAGTATGGGTCATAGTGGTCATTGCAAAGTGAAAAACGAATGTTTGTAGTAAATAATAATGTTCAGAGAAGCTTTAGAAAGGTAAATTGTGGCACTTCCGCCACACTTCCGGTGACGGAGGTAGCGCGTCATGTGATCTCGGACATTTCCGCCCCACTTCCGGTTGGTTCGTGCGCATGCGCCGGCGGCGAATCCTGTGCACTGCGCATGTGTCCCACATCCAGGGCGGCGGCAGACGTGCTGTCTGGTCTCAGAAGGGATGTGTGTCCTTTGTTTCAAATAGCAGAGCGTCCATTTTGTAGGGGCTGAATTCCATAGGAAATATAGTGATTGCGGCGGCCATATTTCCGGAGTCTAAAGAGACTCAATCGTTGTGATTTTTTGGTGTCCATGGAAACCGTTACATGTAAATAAAACAGACAGGAAAACAGGTGAAATCTACGTAGTGGCCTTCCATACATGCGATATCTTAGTAATTTTAAACATTTTAAACATCAGAGCGGCCACATTTGTGCAAGACTCTACCAATTGGAAGAGTTAAATTAAATTATGATGAATAATAAAATATAATAAAATACAACATAATAATAAAGGTGAAGCTGGTTGTAGTATATTAATAAGTATATTAATAAATAAATAAATAAGAGGTGAGTTCATAGTACCATGGATTATTGAATGTGGTAAGGAAGGTTAACAAGTGCAGGCTATAGTGAGGAGAGACAGGTCGGTGTGGAAAGTGAACGAGGTGCAAAATAAGATACTAAGATTGCTGCTTTTGTTGCAGGTGTTTATAGGAGTGTGTCCTCCATATACAATATAACAAAATATAACAAAGGAAAGAAAGACAAGGGTAAAAAGATACACATATATATATATAATATCCAGAGCATATATATATGGCAAGGTGGCAAGTGCAACACGTGAGTCACATGTGTATCGGGTGATCAGCAGAACGGTTACTGGTTGGCTTGGCGTCATTAGCCTGTCCTTACAGCACCCGATCTTCCCGGATAGTCACCCTCTCTGGTACTGGTCGGGCCCCAAAACACTGCTTAGCTTCCAAGGTCGGACGAGATTGGGCGTGCCAGTGTGGTTTGACCGTATGTACAATTAGACGTCGTAACACCAGTGCATGACCGCATGATACTTGAGATACAGCTTTATTCGTGAATACAGAAAGGCACATACAGGACTAAAAGGAGGGAGTTGTGAGGAAGAGAGGATGGGTACGGCACCTCATAGGAAGGGGGCAATTTCATATCCCTCGTTCAGACCCCTTGGTTGCAAGGTCTGCAGCTGGAATATCCAGTACATCTCCCTTCTCGAGAGTTTGTTCGCGAGGTCACCTCCTCTTTCTCCCAAGCGCACGTGCTCGATGGCCTTGAAGGTGAGATCTTCAGGATTGGAGTTGTGCCATGTCAAAAAATGTCTTGAAACAGTGTGGCTCTCCACTTTGTTCTTAATGTTGCGAACGTGCTCCTGGATCCTTGTTTTAAGGAGTCTTTTGGTCTTGCCCACATATTTCTTTTTGCAGGGGCATTCAAGCAAGTAGACTACGGACGTGCTGTTGCAATTCATGAAGTCTTTGATGGTAAACTGTTTCTTTTCATCCATGTCGCTGAAAGTTTTCCGGTTCGGATGCAAGTATCTGCAAACGTTACATTTGCCACACTTAAAAGACCCTACACATTTGGGCATCATGTTGTTCCTGATCTGGTTCTCTTTCAGGAGGCTCGGGGCAAGGTGGTCCTTCAGATTCTTAGATTTCTTAAAAATGAGGACTGGTTCGGGCGGTAGGATGTCCTTTAGTACCGGGTCCATGAGGAGGATATTCCAGTGGTTCCTAAGTGAGTTCCTAATGGTCTTCTCGTGTTGGCTGTAAGTGGTAATGAAGGCAACCGAATTCCTACTGGTGTCCTTTGGTTTGTATTTTAGGAGGTCCTTCCTGTCCAATCTCCTTGTCTTCGCTAGGGCTTCCTCCAGAATAGGTCCCGGGTATTCTTTGTCCTTGAATCTTTTGCTATAGATCTCTAGTTGGTCCTCACAGTCCTGGGAATTCGTGCAGTTCCTTTTCACCCTTGAGAACTGTGATGCTGGTATGTTGTCCTTCCACTTCCGGAGGTGGTTGCTCTGGTAGTGCAAGTAACTGTTCATATCCACCTCTTTGATAAAGTTTTTTGTGGTGATCCTTCCATTCTCGCTAGTTAAAACCAAGTCCAGATATTCAACTGATTTAACATCGAGTTTTGAGGTAAAAGTTAGGTTAAGATCATTGCTTCCCAGTGTGTTTAAAAATTCATTAAAAGATTCTGCAGAGCCGTTCCAAATGATTAAGATATCGTCGATGTATCGTTTGTACAGTATCACATTTTCCTTAAAAGCACCAGAGTTATAAACATGCGTCTCCTCCCAACGTCCCATAAATAGATTAGCAAAGCTCGGAGCAAAAATAGTCCCCATTGCTGTGCCACAGCGTTGTAGGTAAAACTGGTTAAGAAACTTAAAATAATTGCAGCTGAGGATAAAAAGCATAAGATCACAAATAAAATCTCGGTGGATGGGGGTCAGGTCTGGATCGTTGTCCAGGTAACCCCTGCACGCAGCTATGCCTTTAGAATGCTCGATGCACGTATACAGGGATTGGACATCCACAGTTGCCCATAGGTATGTGTCCTTCCATTCCACCATGTTGAGTATATTGAGTATCGATGTCGTGTCCTTAAGGTACGATGGCAATGCTGTGACATGTTTCTTCAAAAAGATATCAACATACTCTGATAGATTGGAGGTCAGAGAGCCTATGCCCGCCACTATTGGTCTCCCTGGCGGGTTTATCAATGATTTGTGGACCTTCGGTAAAAAGTAAAAAATGGGGGTAATTGGATCTGATCGCAGGAGATACTGGTACTCTTCCTTATTTATCACATTGTTTCGAAGGCCATACAAGAGTTTGGTCCTCAACTCTTCCACAAATGGTTCCTTCGGATCGCTCTGTAATGGTACATAGGAATTAGTATCTCCAAGGAGTCTCAGTGCCTCTTTGGTATAGAGGTCACGGTCCATAATGACCAGTCCTCCCCCTTTGTCAGCCGGTTTTATGACTATGTTGTTATTTTTCTGCAGTTTCTTCAGTGCTTCGCATTCACGGTTCCCCAAGTTTTTTCCTTCAGCTGGTTTTTGTTCAGTTTCACAAAGGTCCTTCTTCACCATGTCATAGAAAATACTGACGTTTGTTCCCTTGGATTCTAGGGGATAGTATTTTGATACTGGTTTCAAGCCTGACTTGGAACGTTCCTCATAGTTGCTTATAACGGCATCCTCTTTACGCAGGAAGTGTCTTTTTAATGTTAATTTCCTTACAAACTTGTTCAGGTCAATGAAGGTCTCGAACTTATTCAAACTGTTCGTGGGTGCAAAAGACAAGCCTCTGCTAAGTAGTGTTAGCTCTGGGTTTGTTAGAACGTGTTTAGACAAGTTGAAGATGCCTTTATCCCTTGGTTCGGTTAGTGCAGGTTTCTTCTTTTCTGGTCTCTCCCTCCTACCGCCCCGTTTTCCTCTTCCTCTGCGAGTCTTCTTTTCAAAGGTGAAGCCTGTCTGCTGTCTTCCCTCACTGAGTTTCGTATCATGTCTTTGGCTCTTGCGCCTGTTCTTACTGATAAAAAATCCTGGTCCCCCGTGGAATCTCTTCTTTGTAATGTAGAAAATCTGTTTGTTGTTTTGATGTGTGGGTTAAATGGGGAATCCTCACTGTTGATCCTTGTTCTCTTCTCTTTGCTCGGTATCGTTTTCCATTGGTATTTCCCTGTTCCATTGGGTGGGTGGCCGGGGGCCTTGAATCTGCTCCAATTCTTCGTCTGTCCTTTAATGTAGTCGTTTTTGTCTCGGAGAAACTTCTTCTCCTTCCCTTTGATGACCTCCCCTTCTATGTGCTCCAATTTTTTGTTAAGCACCTTTTCGTTAATAAGATAGTCCTCCTTGTCCTTATAGTCGGTCATTTCGGATTCTTTCGCCTTTATTTCAACCTCTAGTTTCGCCAGATCATCCTTCTTTTTGCGGATAAGGAGTTTCAAGGGGTCGATTGAACATCTGTGTAAGATGGAGTCCCATTCTTCTATGAAGTCTGTGTCCATCGTACCCGACGTAGGTTGTTTTAATAGTCTTAAGCCCCTGGGTACTCTGTTGACTGTGATATAGTGCTCTAGTCCTTTCATATCCCACCAGGCTTTGACTTCCTTCGTAAGTAGTTTCTCCATACCCCAAAACAGGTCATCAAGGTCTTGTATGGGTGTTGGAGTGTCTACCTGTTTGTTTTCATTAAATATTTTTTGGCATAAATCATTTCGTTTGCCTGTGCGGTCAGTGTTTCTAAACATTTTTCTGAAAGACTGGACGTTTATGCTCACCAGGCTGCTATATCAGTGTACCAAAAAGATAATTGTATTGCAAAAGGGTGATACAGCGCCACTTGTGGGGTATAGTCTCAGTACTAACTTGATTTATATGTTGTAATAAAAAGATATATGATGTAATAAAAAGGTATAAGATACACAACCACCTTGTTAGAGGTGTCAGCCACCCCTTAAGGGTGCAGCACTAGTACGGTGCTGCCAGAGAAAAGATATAGTGGAGGGATAAGGGTACCGGCGACCAATGTTGTGTAAATATGCAAATAATTAATATTAAAAGCTTAAGATTTATGAGCCAAAAAATATAAAATCGAACAAACAGTTTTAATAGCATATATAGATGAAATACATAAAAGGTCATATAATATCCGAATCAGGTAAAAAGGTAACAAGGTAAAAGACTTAGCTTTAAAATAGGCAAGGGGGTCACTGCAGGGAACCCAACGCGTTTCGTCACATCAGACTTCTTCAAAGGGTAAGGACTGAGTGAGCTGGCAAGCCTTTTTATAGCTCTAACAGGTAATGTTGTGGGTGTGTGATAACATCATAGATCATGTGACCAATGAAAAATCATTAAAAGGTATTATGACAAGGGGACAGACAGGATGCTTCAGTGTGGCCTGGCCCCAGGTAGTATGGGTCATAGTGGTCATTGCAAAGTGAAAAACGAATGTTTGTAGTAAATAATAATGTTCAGAGAAGCTTTAGAAAGGTAAATTGTGGCACTTCCGCCACACTTCCGGTGACGGAGGTAGCGCGTCATGTGATCTCGGACATTTCCGCCCCACTTCCGGTTGGTTCGTGCGCATGCGCCGGCGGCGAATCCTGTGCACTGCGCATGTGTCCCACATCCAGGGCGGCGGCAGACGTGCTGTCTGGTCTCAGAAGGGATGTGTGTCCTTTGTTTCAAATAGCAGAGCGTCCATTTTGTAGGGGCTGAATTCCATAGGAAATATAGTGATTGCGGCGGCCATATTTCCGGAGTCTAAAGAGACTCAATCGTTGTGATTTTTTGGTGTCCATGGAAACCGTTACATGTAAATAAAACAGACAGGAAAACAGGTGAAATCTACGTAGTGGCCTTCCATACATGCGATATCTTAGTAATTTTAAACATTTTAAACATCAGAGCGGCCACATTTGTGCAAGACTCTACCAATTGGAAGAGTTAAATTAAATTATGATGAATAATAAAATATAATAAAATACAACATAATAATAAAGGTGAAGCTGGTTGTAGTATATTAATAAGTATATTAATAAATAAATAAATAAGAGGTGAGTTCATAGTACCATGGATTATTGAATGTGGTAAGGAAGGTTAACAAGTGCAGGCTATAGTGAGGAGAGACAGGTCGGTGTGGAAAGTGAACGAGGTGCAAAATAAGATACTAAGATTGCTGCTTTTGTTGCAGGTGTTTATAGGAGTGTGTCCTCCATATACAATATAACAAAATATAACAAAGGAAAGAAAGACAAGGGTAAAAAGATACACATATATATATATAATATCCAGAGCATATATATATGGCAAGGTGGCAAGTGCAACACGTGACCTCTATACCAAAGAGGCACTGAGACTCCTTGGAGATACTAATTCCTATGTACCATTACAGAGCGATCCGAAGGAACCATTTGTGGAAGAGTTGAGGACCAAACTCTTGTATGGCCTTCGAAACAATGTGATAAATAAGGAAGAGTACCAGTATCTCCTGCGATCAGATCCAATTACCCCCATTTTTTACTTTTTACCGAAGGTCCACAAATCATTGATAAACCCGCCAGGGAGACCAATAGTGGCGGGCATAGGCTCTCTGACCTCCAATCTATCAGAGTATGTTGATATCTTTTTGAAGAAACATGTCACAGCATTGCCATCGTACCTTAAGGACACGACATCGATACTCAATATACTCAACATGGTGGAATGGAAGGACACATACCTATGGGCAACTGTGGATGTCCAATCCCTGTATACGTGCATCGAGCATTCTAAAGGCATAGCTGCGTGCAGGGGTTACCTGGACAACGATCCAGACCTGACCCCCATCCACCGAGATTTTATTTGTGATCTTATGCTTTTTATCCTCAGCTGCAATTATTTTAAGTTTCTTAACCAGTTTTACCTACAACGCTGTGGCACAGCAATGGGGACTATTTTTGCTCCGAGCTTTGCTAATCTATTTATGGGACGTTGGGAGGAGACGCATGTTTATAACTCTGGTGCTTTTAAGGAAAATGTGATACTGTACAAACGATACATCGACGATATCTTAATCATTTGGAACGGCTCTGCAGAATCTTTTAATGAATTTTTAAACACACTGGGAAGCAATGATCTTAACCTAACTTTTACCTCAAAACTCGATGTTAAATCAGTTGAATATCTGGACTTGGTTTTAACTAGCGAGAATGGAAGGATCACCACAAAAAACTTTATCAAAGAGGTGGATATGAACAGTTACTTGCACTACCAGAGCAACCACCTCCGGAAGTGGAAGGACAACATACCAGCATCACAGTTCTCAAGGGTGAAAAGGAACTGCACGAAT
Source organism: Pseudophryne corroboree (assembly GCF_028390025.1). Lineage (NCBI taxonomy): Eukaryota > Metazoa > Chordata > Amphibia > Anura > Myobatrachidae > Pseudophryne > Pseudophryne corroboree. The sequence continues at coordinate 406,943,119 of NC_086451.1, forward strand.
TCCCAGGACTGTGAGGACCAACTAGAGATCTATAGCAAAAGATTCAAGGACAAAGAATACCCGGGACCTATTCTGGAGGAAGCCCTAGCGAAGACAAGGAGATTGGACAGGAAGGACCTCCTAAAATACAAACCAAAGGACACCAGTAGGAATTCGGTTGCCTTCATTACCACTTACAGCCAACACGAGAAGACCATTAGGAACTCACTTAGGAACCACTGGAATATCCTCCTCATGGACCCGGTACTAAAGGACATCCTACCGCCCGAACCAGTCCTCATTTTTAAGAAATCTAAGAATCTGAAGGACCACCTTGCCCCGAGCCTCCTGAAAGAGAACCAGATCAGGAACAACATGATGCCCAAATGTGTAGGGTCTTTTAAGTGTGGCAAATGTAACGTTTGCAGATACTTGCATCCGAACCGGAAAACTTTCAGCGACATGGATGAAAAGAAACAGTTTACCATCAAAGACTTCATGAATTGCAACAGCACGTCCGTAGTCTACTTGCTTGAATGCCCCTGCAAAAAGAAATATGTGGGCAAGACCAAAAGACTCCTTAAAACAAGGATCCAGGAGCACGTTCGCAACATTAAGAACAAAGTGGAGAGCCACACTGTTTCAAGACATTTTTTGACATGGCACAACTCCAATCCTGAAGATCTCACCTTCAAGGCCATCGAGCACGTGCGCTTGGGAGAAAGAGGAGGTGACCTCGCGAACAAACTCTCGAGAAGGGAGATGTACTGGATATTCCAGCTGCAGACCTTGCAACCAAGGGGTCTGAACGAGGGATATGAAATTGCCCCCTTCCTATGAGGTGCCGTACCCATCCTCTCTTCCTCACAACTCCCTCCTTTTAGTCCTGTATGTGCCTTTCTGTATTCACGAATAAAGCTGTATCTCAAGTATCATGCGGTCATGCACTGGTGTTACGACGTCTAATTGTACATACGGTCAAACCACACTGGCACGCCCAATCTCGTCCGACCTTGGAAGCTAAGCAGTGTTTTGGGGCCCGACCAGTACCAGAGAGGGTGACTATCCGGGAAGATCGGGTGCTGTAAGGACAGGCTAATGACGCCAAGCCAACCAGTAACCGTTCTGCTGATCACCCGATACACATGTGACTCACGTGTTGCACTTGCCACCTATATATGCTCTGGATATTATATATATATATGTGTATCTTTTTACCCTTGTCTTTCTTTCCTTTGTTATATTTTGTTATATTGTATATGGAGGACACACTCCTATAAACACCTGCAACAAAAGCAGCAATCTTAGTATCTTATTTTGCACCTCGTTCACTTTCCACACCGACCTGTCTCTCCTCACTATAGCCTGCACTTGTTAACCTTCCTTACCACATTCAATAATCCATGGTACTATGAACTCACCTCTTATTTATTTATTTATTAATATACTTATTAATATACTACAACCAGCTTCACCTTTATTATTATGTTGTATTTTATTATATTTTATTATTCATCATAATTTAATTTAACTCTTCCAATTGGTAGAGTCTTGCACAAATGTGGCCGCTCTGATGTTTAAAATGTTTAAAATTACTAAGATATCGCATGTATGGAAGGCCACTACGTAGATTTCACCTGTTTTCCTGTCTGTTTTATTTACATGTAACGGTTTCCATGGACACCAAAAAATCACAACGATTGAGTCTCTTTAGACTCCGGAAATATGGCCGCCGCAATCACTATATTTCCTATGGAATTCAGCCCCTACAAAATGGACGCTCTGCTATTTGAAACAAAGGACACACATCCCTTCTGAGACCAGACAGCACGTCTGCCGCCGCCCTGGATGTGGGACACATGCGCAGTGCACAGGATTCGCCGCCGGCGCATGCGCACGAACCAACCGGAAGTGGGGCGGAAATGTCCGAGATCACATGACGCGCTACCTCCGTCACCGGAAGTGTGGCGGAAGTGCCACAATTTACCTTTCTAAAGCTTCTCTGAACATTATTATTTACTACAAACATTCGTTTTTCACTTTGCAATGACCACTATGACCCATACTACCTGGGGCCAGGCCACACTGAAGCATCCTGTCTGTCCCCTTGTCATAATACCTTTTAATGATTTTTCATTGGTCACATGATCTATGATGTTATCACACACCCACAACATTACCTGTTAGAGCTATAAAAAGGCTTGCCAGCTCACTCAGTCCTTACCCTTTGAAGAAGTCTGATGTGACGAAACGCGTTGGGTTCCCTGCAGTGACCCCCTTGCCTATTTTAAAGCTAAGTCTTTTACCTTGTTACCTTTTTACCTGATTCGGATATTATATGACCTTTTATGTATTTCATCTATATATGCTATTAAAACTGTTTGTTCGATTTTATATTTTTTGGCTCATAAATCTTAAGCTTTTAATATTAATTATTTGCATATTTACACAACATTGGTCGCCGGTACCCTTATCCCTCCACTATAACCATTCTATCAATGTTGAGAGAATCATATGCAGTGACAGTAGACGACATGTCCGTAATCGTTGTCAGGTCCTTCAGTCCGGACCAGATGTCAGCATCAGCAGTCGCTCCAGACTGCCCTGCATCACCGCCAGCGGGTGGGCTCGGAATTCTGAGCCTTTTCCTCGCACCCCCAGTTGCGGGAGAATGTGAAGGAGGAGATGTTGACAGGTCGCGTTCCGCTTGACTTGACAATTTTGTCACCAGCAGGTCTTTCAACCCCAGCAGACCTGTGTCTGCCGGAAAGAGAGATCCAAGGTAGGCTTTAAATCTAGGATCGAGCACGGTGGCCAAAATGTAGTGCTCTGATTTCAACAGATTGACCACCCGTGAATCCTTGTTAAGCGAATTAAGGGCTGCATCCACAAGTCCCACATGCCTAGCGGAATCGCTCCCTTTTAGCTCCTTCTTCAATGCCTCCAGCTTCTTCTGCAAAAGCCTGATGAGGGGAATGACCTGACTCAGGCTGGCAGTGTCTGAACTGACTTCACGTGTGGCAAGTTCAAAGGGCATCAGAACCTTGCACAACGTTGAAATCATTCTCCACTGCACTTGAGACAGGTGCATTCCATCTCCTATATCGTGCTCAATTGTATAGGCTTGAATGGCCTTTTGCTGCTCCTCCAACCTCTGAAGCATATAGAGGGTTGAATTCCACCTCGTTACCACTTCTTGCTTCAGATGATGGCAGGGCAGGTTCAGTAGTTTTTGGTGGTGCTCCAGTCTTCTGTACGTGGTGCCTGTACGCCGAAAGTGTCCCGCAATTTTTCTGGCCACCGACAGCATCTCTTGCACGCCCCTGTCGTTTTTAAAAAAATTCTGCACCACCAAATTCAAGGTATGTGCAAAACATGGGACGTGCTGGAATTTGCCCATATTTAATGCACACACAATATTGCTGGCGTTGTCCGATGCCACAAATCCACAGGAGAGTCCAATTGGGGTAAGCCATTCCGCGATGATCTTCCTCAGTTGCCGTAAGAGGTTTTCAGCTGTGTGCGTATTCTGGAAAGCGGTGATACAAAGCGTAGCCTGCCTAGGAAAGAGTTGGCGTTTGCGAGATGCTGCTACTGGTGCCGCCGCTGCTGTTCTTGCGGCGGGAGTCCATACATCTACCCAGTGGGCTGTCACAGTCATATAGTCCTGACCCTGCCCTGCTCCACTTGTCCACATGTCCGTGGTTAAGTGGACATTGGGTACAACTGCATTTTTTAGGACACTGGTGAGTCTTTTTCTGACGTCCGTGTACATTCTCGGTATCGCCTGCCTAGAGAAGTGGAACCTAGATGGTATTTGGTAACGGGGGCACACTGCCTCAATAAATTGTCTAGTTCCCTGTGAACTAACGGCGGATACCGGACGCACGTCTAACACCAACATAGTTGTCAAGGACTCAGTTATCCGCTTTGCAGTAGGATGACTGCTGTGATATTTCATCTTCCTCGCAAAGGACTGTTGAACAGTCAATTGCTTACTGGAAGTAGTACAAGTGGGCTTACGACTTCCCCTCTGGGATGACCATCGACTCCCAGCGGCAACAACAGCAGCGCCAGCAGCAGTAGGCGTTACACGCAAGGATGCATCGGAGGAATCCCAGGCAGGAGAGGACTCGTCAGACTTGCCAGTGACATGGCCTGCAGGACTATTGGCATTCCTGGGGAAGGAGGAAATTGACACTGAGGGAGTTGGTGGGGTGGTTTGCGTGAGCTTGGTTACAAGAGGAAGGGATTTACTGGTCAGTGGACTGCTTCCGCTGTCACCCAAAGTTTTTGAACTTGTCACTGACTTATTATGAATGCGCTGCAGGTGACGTATAAGGGAGGATGTTCCGAGGTGGTTAACGTCCTTACCCCTACTTATTACAGCTTGACAAAGGGAACACACGGCTTGACACCTGTTGTCCGCATTTCTGGTGAAATACCTCCACACCGAAGAGCTGATTTTTTTGGTATTTTCACCTGGCATGTCAACGGCCATATTCCTCCCACGGACAACAGGTGTCTCCCCGGGTGCCTGACTTAAACAAACCACCTCACCATCAGAATCCTCCTGGTCAATTTCCTCCCCAGCGCCAGCAACACCCATATCCTCCTCATCCTGGTGTACTTCAACACTGACATCTTCAATCTGACTATCAGGAACTGGACTGCGGGTGCTCCTTCCAGCACTTGCAGGGGGCGTGCAAATGGTGGAAGGCGCATGCTCTTCACGTCCAGTGTTGGGAAGGTCAGGCATCGCAACCGACACAATTGGACTCTCCTTGTGGATTTGGGATTTCAAAGAACGCACAGTTCTTTGCGGTGCTTTTGCCAGCTTGAGTCTTTTCAGTTTTCTAGCGAGAGGCTGAGTGCTTCCATCCTCATGTGAAGCTGAACCACTAGCCATGAACATAGGCCAGGGCCTCAGCCGTTCCTTGCCACTCCGTGTGGTAAATGGCATATTGGCAAGTTTACGCTTCTCCTCCGACAATTTTATTTTAGGTTTTGGAGTCCTTTTTTTACTGATATTTGGTGTTTTGGTTTTGACATGCTCTGTACTATGCCATTGGGCATCGGCCTTGGCAGACGACGTTGCTGGCATTTCATCGTCTCGGCCATGACTAGTGGCAGCAGCTTCAGCACGAGGTGGAAGTGGATCTTGATCTTTCCCTAATTTTGGAACCTCAACATTTTTGTTCTCCATATTTTAATAGGCACAACTAAAAGGCACCTCAGGTAAACAATGGAGATGGATGGATTGGATACTAGTATACAATTATGGACGGGCTGCCGAGTGCCGACACAGAGGTAGCCACAGCCGTGAACTACCGCACTGTACTGTGTCTGCTGCTAATATATAGACTGGTTGATAAAGAGATAGTATACTCGTAACTAGTATGTATGTATAAAGAAAGAAAAAAAAACCACGGTTAGGTCACTGGTATATACAATTATGGACGGGCTGCGGAGTGCCGACACAGAGGTAGCCACAGCCGTGAACTACCGCACTGTACTGTGTCTGCTGCTAATATATAGACTGGTTGATAAAGAGATAGTATACTCGTAACTAGTATGTATGTATAAAGAAAGAAAAAAAAACCACGGTTAGGTGGTATATACAATTATGGACGGGCTGCCGAGTGCCGACACAGAGGTAGCCACAGCCGTGAACTACCGCACTGTACTGTGTCTGCTGCTAATATATAGACTGGTTGATAAAGAGATAGTATACTCGTAACTAGAGATGAGCGGGTTCGGTTTCTTTGAATCCGAACCCGCACGAACTTCACTTTTTTTTTTCACGGGTCCGAGCGACTCGGATCTTCCCGCCTTGCTCGGTTAACCCGAGCGCGCCCGAACGTCATCATGACGCTGTCGGATTCTCGCGAGACTCGGATTCTATATAAGGAGCCGCGCGTCGCCGCCATTTTCACACGTGCATTGAGATTGATAGGGAGAGGACGTGGCTGGCGTCCTCTCCATTTAGATTAGATTTAGAAGAGAGAGAGAGAGAGAGATTGCTGTGATACTGTAGATTAGAAGAGAGTGCAGACAGAGTTTAGTGACTGACGACCACAGTGACCAGTGACCACCAGAGACAGTGCAGTTGTTTGTTTTATTTAATATATCCGTTCTCTGCCTGAAAAAAACGATACACAGTCACACAGTGACTCAGTCTGTGTGCACTGCTCAGCCCAGTGTGCTGCACATCAATGTATTGTATATAAAGCTTATAATTGTGGGGGAGACTGGGGAGCACTGCAGGTTGTTATAGCAGGAGCCAGGAGTACATGATAAATAATATTATATTAAAATTAAACAGTGCACACTTTTGCTGCAGGAGTGCCACTGCCAGTGTGACTAGTGGTGACCAGTGCCTGACCACCAGTATATTAGTAGTATTGTATACTATCTCTTTATCAACCAGTCTATATTAGCAGCAGACACAGTACAGTGCGGTAGTTCACGGCTGTGGCTACCTCTGTGTCGGCACTCGGCAGGCAGTCCGTCCATCCATAATTGTATTATAATATATACCACCTAACCGTGGTTTTTTTTTCATTCTTTATACCGTCGTCATACTAGTTGTTGTTACGAGTATACTACTATCTCTTTATCAACCAGTGTACAGTGCGGTAGTTCACGGCTGTGGCTACCTCTGTGTCGGCACTCGGCAGGCAGTCCGTCCAACCATAATTGTATTATATACCACCTAACCGTGGTTTTTTTTTCATTCTTTATACCGTCGTCATACTAGTTGTTACGAGTATACTACTATCTCTTTATCAACCAGTGTACAGTGCGGTAGTTCACGGCTGTGGCTACCTCTGTGTCGGCACTCGGCAGGCAGTCCGTCCATCCATAATTGTATTATAATATATACCACCTAACCGTGGTTTTTTTTTCATTCTTTATACCGTCGTCATACTAGTTGTTACGAGTATACTACTATCTCTTTATCAACCAGTGTACAGTGCGGTAGTTCACGGCTGTGGCTACCTCTGTGTCGGCACTCGGCAGGCAGTCCGTCCAACCATAATTGTATTATAATATATACCACCTAACCGTGGTTTTTTTTTCATTCTTTATACCGTCGTCATACTAGTTGTTACGAGTATACTACTATCTCTTTATCAACCAGTGTACAGTGCGGTAGTTCACGGCTGTGGCTACCTCTGTGTCGGCACTCGGCAGGCAGTCCGTCCAACCATAATTGTATTATATACCACCTAACCGTGGTTTTTTTTTCATTCTTTATACCGTCGTCATACTAGTTGTTACGAGTATACTACTATCTCTTTATCAACCAGTGTACAGTGCGGTAGTTCACGGCTGTGGCTACCTCTGTGTCGGCACTCGGCAGGCAGTCCGTCCAACCATAATTGTATTATAATATATACCACCTAACCGTGGTTTTTTTTTCATTCTTTATACCGTCGTCATACTAGTTGTTGTTACGAGTATACTACTATCTCTTTATCAACCAGTGTACAGTGCGGTAGTTCACGGCTGTGGCTACCTCTGTGTCGGCACTCGGCAGGCAGTCCGTCCATCCATAATTGTATTATAATATATACCACCTAACCGTGGTTTTTTTTTCATTCTTTATACCGTCGTCATACTAGTTGTTACGAGTATACTACTATCTCTTTATCAACCAGTGTACAGTGCGGTAGTTCACGGCTGTGGCTACCTCTGTGTCGGCACTCGGCAGGCAGTCCGTCCAACCATAATTGTATTATATACCACCTAACCGTGGTTTTTTTTTCATTCTTTATACCGTCGTCATACTAGTTGTTACGAGTATACTACTATCTCTTTATCAACCAGTGTACAGTGCGGTAGTTCACGGCTGTGGCTACCTCTGTGTCGGCACTCGGCAGGCAGTCCGTCCAACCATAATTGTATTATAATATATACCACCTAACCGTGGTTTTTTTTTCATTCTTTATACCGTCGTCATACTAGTTGTTACGAGTATACTACTATCTCTTTATCAACCAGTGTACAGTGCGGTAGTTCACGGCTGTGGCTACCTCTGTGTCGGCACTCGGCAGGCAGTCCGTCCATCCATAATTGTATTATATACCACCTAACCGTGTTTTTTTTATACCACCTAACCGTGGCAGTCCGTCCATAATTGTATACTAGTATCCAATCCATCCATCTCCATTGTTTACCTGAGGTGCCTTTTAGTTCTGCCTATAAAATATGGAGAACAAAAAAGTTGAGGTTCCAAAATTAGGGAAAGATCAAGATCCACTTCCACCTCGTGCTGAAGCTGCTGCCACTAGTCATGGCCGAGACGATGAAATGCCAGCAACGTCGTCTGCCAAGGCCGATGCCCAATGTCATAGTACAGAGCATGTCAAATCCAAAACACCAAATATCAGAAAAAAAAGGACTCCAAAACCTAAAATAAAATTGTCGGAGGAGAAGCGTAAACTTGCCAATATGCCATTTACCACACGGAGTGGCAAGGAACGGCTGAGGCCCTGGCCTATGTTCATGGCTAGTGGTTCAGCTTCACATGAGGATGGAAGCACTCAGCCTCTCGCTAGAAAACTGAAAAGACTCAAGCTGGCAAAAGCACCGCAAAGAACTGTGCGTTCTTTGAAATCCCAAATCCACAAGGAGAGTCCAATTGTGTCGTTTGCGATGCCTGACCTTCCCAACACTGGACGTGAAGAGCATGCGCCTTCCACTATTTGCATGCCCCCTGCAAGTGCTGGAAGGAGCACCCGCAGTCCAGTTCCTGATAGTCAGATTGAAGATGTCAGTGTTGAAGTACACCAGGATGAGGAGGATATGGGTGTTGCTGGCGCTGGGGAGGAAATTGACCAGGAGGATTCTGATGGTGAGGTGGTTTGTTTAAGTCAGGCACCCGGGGAGACACCTGTTGTCCGTGGGAGGAATATGGCCGTTGACATGCCAGGTGAAAATACCAAAAAAATCAGCTCTTCGGTGTGGAGGTATTTCACCAGAAATGCGGACAACAGGTGTCAAGCCGTGTGTTCCCTTTGTCAAGCTGTAATAAGTAGGGGTAAGGACGTTAACCACCTCGGAACATCCTCCCTTATACGTCACCTGCAGCGCATTCATAATAAGTCAGTGACAAGTTCAAAAACTTTGGGTGACAGCGGAAGCAGTCCACTGACCAGTAAATCCCTTCCTCTTGTAACCAAGCTCACGCAAACCACCCCACCAACTCCCTCAGTGTCAATTTCCTCCTTCCCCAGGAATGCCAATAGTCCTGCAGGCCATGTCACTGGCAAGTCTGACGAGTCCTCTCCTGCCTGGGATTCCTCCGATGCATCCTTGCGTGTAACGCCTACTGCTGCTGGCGCTGCTGTTGTTGCCGCTGGGAGTCGATGGTCATCCCAGAGGGGAAGTCGTAAGCCCACTTGTACTACTTCCAGTAAGCAATTGACTGTTCAACAGTCCTTTGCGAGGAAGATGAAATATCACAGCAGTCATCCTACTGCAAAGCGGATAACTGAGTCCTTGACAACTATGTTGGTGTTAGACGTGCGTCCGGTATCCGCCGTTAGTTCACAGGGAACTAGACAATTTATTGAGGCAGTGTGCCCCCGTTACCAAATACCATCTAGGTTCCACTTCTCTAGGCAGGCGATACCGAGAATGTACACGGACGTCAGAAAAAGACTCACCAGTGTCCTAAAAAATGCAGTTGTACCCAATGTCCACTTAACCACGGACATGTGGACAAGTGGAGCAGGGCAGGGTCAGGACTATATGACTGTGACAGCCCACTGGGTAGATGTATGGACTCCCGCCGCAAGAACAGCAGCGGCGGCACCAGTAGCAGCATCTCGCAAACGCCAACTCTTTCCTAGGCAGGCTACGCTTTGTATCACCGCTTTCCAGAATACGCACACAGCTGAAAACCTCTTACGGCAACTGAGGAAGATCATCGCGGAATGGCTTACCCCAATTGGACTCTCCTGTGGATTTGTGGCATCGGACAACGCCAGCAATATTGTGTGTGCATTAAATATGGGCAAATTCCAGCACGTCCCATGTTTTGCACATACCTTGAATTTGGTGGTGCAGAATTTTTTAAAAAACGACAGGGGCGTGCAAGAGATGCTGTCGGTGGCCAGAAAAATTGCGGGACACTTTCGGCGTACAGGCACCACGTACAGAAGACTGGAGCACCACCAAAAACTACTGAACCTGCCCTGCCATCATCTGAAGCAAGAAGTGGTAACGAGGTGGAATTCAACCCTCTATATGCTTCAGAGGTTGGAGGAGCAGCAAAAGGCCATTCAAGCCTATACAATTGAGCACGATATAGGAGATGGAATGCACCTGTCTCAAGTGCAGTGGAGAATGATTTCAACGTTGTGCAAGGTTCTGATGCCCTTTGAACTTGCCACACGTGAAGTCAGTTCAGACACTGCCAGCCTGAGTCAGGTCATTCCCCTCATCAGGCTTTTGCAGAAGAAGCTGGAGGCATTGAAGAAGGAGCTAACACGGAGCGATTCCGCTAGGCATGTGGGACTTGTGGATGCAGCCCTTAATTCGCTTAACAAGGATTCACGGGTGGTCAATCTGTTGAAATCAGAGCACTACATTTTGGCCACCGTGCTCGATCCTAGATTTAAAGCCTACCTTGGATCTCTCTTTCCGGCAGACACAGGTCTGCTGGGGTTGAAAGACCTGCTGGTGACAAAATTGTCAAGTCAAGCGGAACGCGACCTGTCAACATCTCCTCCTTCACATTCTCCCGCAACTGGGGGTGCGAGGAAAAGGCTCAGAATTCCGAGCCCACCCGCTGGCGGTGATGCAGGGCAGTCTGGAGCGACTGCTGATGCTGACATCTGGTCCGGACTGAAGGACCTGACAACGATTACGGACATGTCGTCTACTGTCACTGCATATGATTCTCTCAACATTGATAGAATGGTGGAGGATTATATGAGTGACCGCATCCAAGTAGGCACGTCACACAGTCCGTACTTATACTGGCAGGAAAAAGAGGCAATTTGGAGGCCCTTGCACAAACTGGCTTTATTCTACCTAAGTTGCCCTCCCACAAGTGTGTACTCAGAAAGAGTGTTTAGTGCCGCCGCTCACCTTGTCAGCAATCGGCGTACAAGGTTACATCCAGAAAATGTGGAGAAGATGATGTTCATTAAAATGAATTATAATCAATTCCTCCGCGGAGACATTGACCAGCAGCAATTGCCTCCACAAAGTACACAGGGAGCTGAGATGGTGGATTCCAGTGGGGACGAATTGATAATCTGTGAGGAGGGGGATGTACACGGTGATATATCGGAGGGTGAAGATGAGGTGGACATCTTGCCTCTGTAGAGCCAGTTTGTGCAAGGAGAGATTAATTGCTTCTTTTTTGGGGGGGGTCCAAACCAACCCGTCATATCAGTCACAGTCGTGTGGCAGACCCTGTCACTGAAATGATGGGTTGGTTAAAGTGTGCATGTCCTGTTTTGTTTATACAACATAAGGGTGGGTGGGAGGGCCCAAGGATAATTCCATCTTGCACCTCTTTTTTCTTTTCTTTTTCTTTGCATCATGTGCTGATTGGGGAGGGTTTTTTGGAAGGGACATCCTGCGTGACACTGCAGTGCCACTCCTAGATGGGCCCGGTGTTTGTGTCGGCCACTAGGGTCGCTAATCTTACTCACACAGCTACCTCATTGCGCCTCTTTTTTTCTTTGCGTCATGTGCTGTTTGGGGAGGGTTTTTTGGAAGGGACATCCTGCGTGACACTGCAGTGCCACTCCTAGATGTGCCCGGTGTTTGTGTCGGCCACTAGGGTCGCTAATCTTACTCACACAGCTACCTCATTGCGCCTCTTTTTTTCTTTGCGTCATGTGCTGTTTGGGGAGGGTTTTTTGGAAGGGACATCCTGCGTGACACTGCAGTGCCACTCCTAGATGTGCCCGGTGTTTGTGTCGGCCACTAGGGTCGCTAATCTTACTCACACAGTCAGCTACCTCATTTCGCCTCTTTTTTTCTTTGCGTCATGTGCTGTTTGGGGAGGGTTTTTTGGAAGGGCCATCCTGCGTGACACTGCAGTGCCACTCCTAGATGGGCCCGGTGTTTGTGTCGGCCACTAGGGTCGCTAATCTTACTCACACAGCTACCTCATTGCGCCTCTTTTTTTCTTTGCGTCATGTGCTGTTTGGGGAGGGTTTTTTGGAAGGGACATCCTGCGTGACACTGCAGTGCCACTCCTAGATGGGCCCGGTGTTTGTGTCGGCCACTAGGGTCGCTTATCTTACTCACACAGCGACCTCGGTGCAAATTTTAGGACTAAAAATAATATTGTGAGGTGTGAGGTATTCAGAATAGACTGAAAATGAGTGTAAATTATGGTTTTTGAGGTTAATAATACTTTGGGATCAAAATGACCCCCAAATTCTATGATTTAAGCTGTTTTTTAGTGTTTTTGGAAAAAAACACCCGAATCCAAAACACACCCGAATCCGACAAAAATAATTCGGTGAGGTTTTGCCAAAACGCGTTCGAACCCAAAACACGGCCGCGGAACCGAACCCAAAACCAAAACACAAAACCCGAAAAATTTCAGGCGCTCATCTCTACTCGTAACTAGTATGTATGTATAAAGAAAGAAAAAAAAACCACGGTTAGGTGGTATATACAATTATGGACGGGCTGCCGAGTGCCGACACAGAGGTAGCCACAGCCGTGAACTACCGCACTGTACTGTGTCTGCTGCTAATATATAGACTGGTTGATAAAGAGATAGTATACTCGTAACTAGTATGTATGTATAAAGAAAGAAAAAAAAACCACGGTTAGGTCACTGGTATATACAATTATGGACGGGCTGCCGAGTGCCGACACAGAGGTAGCCACAGCCGTGAACTACCGCACTGTACTGTGTCTGCTGCTAATATATAGACTGGTTGATAAAGAGATAGTATACTCGTAACTAGTATGTATGTATAAAGAAAGAAAAAAAAACCACGGTTAGGTCACTGGTATATACAATTATGGACGGGCTGCCGAGTGCCGACACAGAGGTAGCCACAGCCGTGAACTACCGCACTGTACTGTGTCTGCTGCTAATATATAGACTGGTTGATAAAGAGATAGTATACTCGTAACTAGTATGTATGTATAAAGAAAGAAAAAAAAACCACGGTTAGGTCACTGGTATATACAATTATGGACGGGCTGCCGAGTGCCGACACAGAGGTAGCCACAGCCGTGAACTACCGCACTGTACTGTGTCTGCTGCTAATATATAGACTGGTTGATAAAGAGATAGTATACTCGTAACTAGTATGTATGTATAAAGAAAGAAAAAAAAACCACGGTTAGGTCACTGGTATATACAATTATGGACGGGCTGCCGAGTGCCGACACAGAGGTAGCCACAGCCGTGAACTACCGCACTGTACTGTGTCTGCTGCTAATATATAGACTGGTTGATAAAGAGATAGTATACTCGTAACTAGTATGTATGTATAAAGAAAGAAAAAAAAACCACGGTTAGGTCACTGGTATATACAATTATGGACGGGCTGCCGAGTGCCGACACAGAGGTAGCCACAGCCGTGAACTACCGCACTGTACTGTGTCTGCTGCTAATATATAGACTGGTTGATAAAGAGATAGTATACTCGTAACTAGTATGTATGTATAAAGAAAGAAAAAAAAACCACGGTTAGGTCACTGGTATATACAATTATGGACGGGCTGCCGAGTGCCGACACAGAGGTAGCCACAGCCGTGAACTACCGCACTGTACTGTGTCTGCTGCTAATATATAGACTGGTTGATAAAGAGATAGTATACTCGTAACTAGTATGTATGTATAAAGAAAGAAAAAAAAACCACGGTTAGGTCACTGGTATATACAATTATGGACGGGCTGCCGAGTGCCGACACAGAGGTAGCCACAGCCGTGAACTACCGCACTGTACTGTGTCTGCTGCTAATATATAGACTGGTTGATAAAGAGATAGTATACTCGTAACTAGTATGTATGTATAAAGAAAGAAAAAAAAACCACGGTTAGGTCACTGGTATATACAATTATGGACGGGCTGCCGAGTGCCGACACAGAGGTAGCCACAGCCGTGAACTACCGCACTGTACTGTGTCTGCTGCTAATATATAGACTGGTTGATAAAGAGATAGTATACTCGTAACTAGTATGTATGTATAAAGAAAGAAAAAAAACCACGGTTAGGTCACTGGTATATACAATTATGGACGGGCTGCCGAGTGCCGACACAGAGGTAGCCACAGCCATGAACTACCGCACTGTACTGTGTCTGCTGCTAATATATAGACTGGTTGATAAAGAGATAGTATACTCGTAACTAGTATGTATGTATAAAGAAAGAAAAAAAAACCACGGTTAGGTCACTGGTATATACAATTATGGACGGGCTGCCGAGTGCCGACACAGAGGTAGCCACAGCCGTGAACTACCGCACTGTACTGTGTACTGTGTTGATAAAGAGATAGTATACTACTAATATTATATACTGGTGGTCAGGTCACTGGTCACTAGTCACACTGGCAGTGGCACTCCTGCAGCAAAAGTGTGCACTGTTTAATTTTAATATAATATTATGTACTCCTGGCTCCTGCTATAACCTATAACTGGCACTGCAGTAGTGCTCCCCAGTCTCCCCCACAATTATAAGCTGTGTGAGCTGAGCAGTCAGACAGATATATAATATATATAGATGATGCAGCACACTGGCCTGAGCCTGAGCAGTGCACACAGATATGGTATGTATGTGACTGAGTCACTGTGTGCTGTGTATCGCTTTTTTCAGGCAGAGAACGGATTATAAATAAAAGTGGTGGTCACTGGTCACTATCAGCAAAACTCTGCACTGTACACTACTGAGTACTCCTAATGCTCCCCAAAATTAGTAAATCAAGTGTCTAAACGGAGAGGACGCCAGCCACGTCCTCTCCCTATCAATCTCAATGCACGTGTGAAAATGGCGGCGACGCGCGGCTCCTTATATAGAATCCGAGTCTCGCGATAGAATCCGAGCCTCGCGAGAATCCGACAGCGTCATGATGACGTTCGGGCGCGCTCGGGTTAACCGAGCAAGGCGGGAAGATCCGAGTCGCTCGGACTCGTGAAAAAAAACATGAAGTTCTGGCGGGTTCGGATTCAGAGAAACCGAACCCGCTCATCTCTAGTGTATACATGTTATGGTGTAGTAGTGTCTGTGCTGGATCTGGGCTGTGTGTATACATGTAATGGTGTAGTAGTGTCTGTGCTGGATCTGGGCGGTGTGTATACATGTCATGGTGTATTAGTGTCTGTGCTGGACCTGGGCTGTGTGTATACATGTCATGGTGTAGTAGTGTCTGTGCTGGATCTGGGCTGTGTGTATACATGTCATGGTGTAGTAGTGTCTGTGCTGGATCTGGGCTGTGTGTATACATGTCATGGTGTAGTAGTGTCTGTGCTGGATCTGGGCTGTGTGTATACATGTTATGGTGTAGTAGTGTCTGTGCTGGATCTGGGCTGTGTGTATACATGTTATGGTGTAGTAGTGTCTGTGCTGGATCTGGGCTGTGTGTATACATGTCATGGTGTAGTAGTGTCTGTACTGGATCTGGGCTGTGTGTATACATGTTACAGTGTAGTAGTGTCTGTACTGGGCCTGGGCTGTGTGTATACACGTTATGGTGTAGTAGTGTTTGTACTGGATCTGGGCTGTGTGTATACATGTTATGGTGTAGTAGTATCTGTGCTGGATCTGGGCTGTGTGTATACATGTCATGGTGTAGTAGTGTCTGTACTGGATCTGGGCTGTGTGTATACATGTTACAGTGTAGTAGTGTCTGTACTGGGCCTGGGCTGTGTGTATACATGTCATGGTGTAGTAGTGTCTGTACTGGATCTGGGCTGTGTGTATACATGTTACAGTGTAGTAGTGTCTGTACTGGATCTGGGCTGTGTGTATACACGTTATGGTGTAGTAGTGTTTGTACTGGATCTGGGCTGTGTGTATACATGTTATGGTGTAGTAGTATCTGTGCTGGATCTGGGCTGTGTGTATACATGTCATGGTGTAGTAGTGTCTGTACTGGATCTGGGCTGTGTGTATACATGTTATGGTGTAGTAGTGTCTGTACTGGATCTGGGCTGTGTGTATACATGTTATGGTGTAGTAGTGTTTGTACTGGATCTGGGCTGTGTGTATACATGTTATGGTATAATGATGTCTGTATTAGACCTTGGTTTTATCTGCATGTAATGAACTGTATAATGTTCTGTATGGGTTCACTACGATATGCCGGCGGTCGGGCTCCCGGCGACCAGCATACCGGCGCCGGGAGCCCGACCGCCGGCTTACCGACAGTGTGGCGAGCGCAAATGAGCCCCTTGCGGGCTCGCTGCGCTCGCCACGCTACGGGCACGGTCGCGCGCTATGCGCTCCACACTATTTTATTCTCCCTCCAGGGGGGGTTGTGGACCCCCACGAGGGAGAATAAGTGTCAGTATGCCGGCTGTCGGGATCCCGGCGCCGGTATACTGTGCGCCGGGATCCCATCAGTCGGCATACTGAAGACCACCCTTTTGTATTACTCAGGTTGTGATGGATGCTGGGCTGACCAATGAAGTAACACTGGAGATTTTGCATCCTGTGGATAACCTGACAGTCCGGATATCCTCCTACACAGTTGCCGGGGATGGCCCATGGAGTGACCCAGTAGTTGCTTCAGTCTTAAGTTATGGTGAGTTAGTAGCATGCGGAAGTTGCTGCTGTATTGTGCTTGTCCTTTATTCTCTGATGTCTGATCTGTCTCTCTTTCTCTTTCAGATATAAATCCAGCTGAAGGTGAGGAACAGAGCGGAGCATGCTGGGAGTTCATACATGTGTGGCTGTTAGATGTCCCTTCTGTCTTTAATAGGAATGAAAAGTGTCATGTCTCAATAATGAGCCCTCCTGTGCCACCCTGCAAATGAGAGGACAGACTCCATATGCCATGGATACCATCTCTCTGTGTTTCCTCACATTGAGACCAGACTGCATATCTCATATCTCCATATCTTATGCATGTGTCACCCTGCCGTGGGAGTGACAGATGTCTTATCTAGGCCAGGCTGGGTGTGGTTTGTAGTGTCGACCACACTTTGTTCGACAGGGTCTAGGTCGACCACTACTGGTCGACAGTAACTAAGTCGACACCCAAAATAGGTCATCGTGACCAAGGTCGACATGAGATTTTTTTTTTTTTCTAATTGTGTCGTTATCTTCGTAGAGTGACCGGGAACCCCAATTAGTGCACCATGTCCCCTCTCATGGCTCGCGAGTTTCGGGCAAGGTGCCTCGCTCCACTGCGGCTGCGCTCGGCACAGATTACCGTTCCCAATTGTAGTCCACGTGGATCGTAAAGTATGAAAAATTTCCAAAAATTGAAAAAATCGTGAAAAACTCATGTTGACCTAGAACATGTCAACCTAGTCACCATGTCGACCTACAAACCATGTTGACCTAATGCATGTCGACCAATAGTGGTTGACCTAGTGACTGTCGACCTAAGTGTGGTCGACCTAGAGACTGGATACCGGCTAGGCTTACCATACTTTACCTTTAAACCGGGACACTCATGAATTACACAGGTTCTCTAGCCGCATAAAAGCAGGGAAAGCCCGTCACAGAACCTGTGTAAGTCATGAGCATCCCAGTTTTAAGGGATAGCATGGCAAGCCTCCTCATAGCTCTTCTCTGTCTTGGAGGGACAGACTCTGTGGGGCCCATTTATTAACGAGTTTTAGCAATTTAAATTTTGCTGTGTATGATATTGTTTCAGCCAATCAGCTCCTAATTGTCATGTGTCTGAAAAATGACTGGAGCTGAGTGGCTGGAGCACCATTTATCATATGCAATAGTTTTAAATTGCTAAAACTCATTGCTTAATATGCCCCATATATCATAGCTCACGTCGTTGAGTATCACCCTGCAGTGGGAGGGGCAGATTCTATATCTATAGCTCACTTCCCTGAGTATCACCCTGCAGTGGGAGGGACAGATTCTATATCTATAGCTCATTTCCCTGAGTATCACCCTGCAGTGGGAGGGACAGATTCTATATCTATAGCTCACTTCCTGAGTATCACCCTGCAGTGGGAGGGACAGATTCTATATCTATAGCTCATTTCCCTGAGTATCACCCTGCAGTGGGAGGGACAGATTCTATATCTATAGCTCACTTCCCTGAGTATCACCCTACAGTTTTGTGCAACCTTTAAGTGGGAGGGACAAACGTTATATCTCACATCTCCCTTTTGACACTTAAACTCCTTGATCTATAGCTTTCTGCCTGTGAAACGCTGCAGTTGGTGGAATCTACTGTACTTGATGCTTCATAACTGACTGATTCCCCCTGATTCACCTTACCAAAATTCCTTTGTCTTTTCCAACAGCTGTCAAAGATAGTCCGGCATCTGTCTTCTCCTGGCACTGGTGGTACGTGTTGCTTGTTGTTGCTGTGGCAATTTTTGGTGCCATCATAGTCGCTGTGTTTTTGGCACGCCTTCGAAAGAAGGAAACACGATATGGGTGAGTGCGGAAGGTCTTTGTGTAATAAGACCCGTGATAAACATTAGACAAATAAAACTAACACTATTGCTGTTTTATATATGTTTGCAGAGAGGCCTTTGTGCCAACTGTGGAGCAGGGAGAACTCGTGGTCCGTTACAGAGTGAGAAAGTCTTACAGCCGCAGAACCACGGAAGCTACTTGTAAGTCGGCATATCTGATTTGGGGGTATATTCAATTCGTGCAGGTTTTTCCGACGGTCGGACTGCACTTTTTGACAGTTTTAGGTCGAATTTACATTCGACCTATTCAATGGAAGTTACTTTTTTCAATGTCCGAAAAATCTGGCACTTGTCGTAAAACATGTGGATTGGCCCACGTGTTTCTGTCGAAAATGTGGCAGTTTGCCGCTGATGCAGATTCTGCATTTGTTGGAATGCTCGCTGTTTCCGGCCAGCATTGAATAGTGACGTGTTGCATCCTCTCCGTTGGAGAGGATCCGACATCAATTGAATATTCTCCTTGATGGTAAACAAACTGAAAAAGTAAAATAAAATGAGCATGTCTTGGACACAGGTTTGATTTAGATTGCATGTACTGTAAATGCGCACTGTTCCCTTAAACACACACCTCCTCCATACATTCACATACACGCAATCACAGCGCACTCTAGGCCAAAATTATGTTAGTGCATTAAACCCTACGCAGCTGCGAAATGCAAGGCTATGGATCTGCTTATCCTCGCATGTGAAGCTGCCGCCCAGATAAGGATATAGACACCCACCGGAGCCATCGCAAAGTACTCAGTTACTGCCGATGCATACACAGCGCCGACGCAAGAACGAGGAACATTGACTCCTAGGGTTGACCTATGGCTATGCAGACTGGCCGCAGAAGTAGTGACTCTGGCGCCTTGTTTCTCTATGTACATGATTCCAGCTGAAGGCAGATACAGGCCTCAAAAATGTCCATGACGCGCCTGCGCTTTAGCAGCCACTCCAGCAGTAACTCCCCCAACCAGTCCCTTCCTGTCAATCACTATGTGTATAAAATGTCAGTGTGAGCACTATTGCAGAGGTACATTGGCGCGTGTACCATGGGATTGCAGCACATGCGCAGTCTGCTGATAATCGCTCCGTTGGGAAAACATCGGCATTGTGTACAAAAGTGAATTAGGTGCTCTGTCTGTACCTACAGCACACATACAAGCTCACCAGCCAGATACTGTACAAAATATGCTTACACACTCACCCACACCAGTAACACACTCACCCACACCAGTAACACACTCACCCACACCAGTAACTCAGGACAAGAAGAGCTGTTAGCCCTCTATAATCCATTACTGCTAAACATCTTAGTGATATTTGGTGGACCCCTTTCTTTGAAAGTAAAGCATTCATAACCATAACCAGAAATAACGACACTGAGACTTGAATTTGGCAGAAAATTGCTAGCTATTTATTTGTCCCTAACCATTAGGAAACCTGTAATAAAGAGATTAATTTAATATGCCGCTCCAGCTGGCATATGGTGGCGGCCCAAAAGAACGGCTCACTTAATCTAAATTAAACTTAAATAACTCAAACCTATAAATTTACTAAAAGCTTACCATAAACCGGTAATAGGTGACAACTCAACCCCCAACAGTGACTACCCACCGCTCCTGGGTGCCCTGCCGCTGCCTTCCCGGACGGGTGGTCAAGCGGCCATAAGTCGATGGAGGTGAGTGCACCTAAACCACAACCAACTGTAAAACACTACAGTTTTCTCTACCATACGAAACTGCCGTTCTTTTCCGCCAATAAATAGCCAACGAAAACAGCCAACAACTTAGAGCCAAAGCACCACGTGCCACAATTTCCAACTACCAGGGCGGGAGGGTGGGAAACCAAATCACCAAGAGGCTTAAAATGGCTTCGCCTTCCCTATATATATCAAGCCCTCCCCTTAAAGAAGGCTGTACTTTCCTTACAGCTAGGTCCACCCCTCCCCAGATGTTTAACTCTTTTCTCTCCTATGCAGTCAATACTCTCTTCTAAACATCTTAGTGATATTTGGTGGACCCCTTTCTTTGAAAGTAAAGCATTCATAACCATAACCAGAAATAACGACACTGAGACTTGAATTTGGCAGAAAATTGCTAGCTATTTATTTGTCCCTAACCATTAGGAAACCTGTAATAAAGAGATTAATTTAATATGCCGCTCCAGCTGGCATATGGTGGCGGCCCAAAAGAACGGCTCACTTAATCTAAATTAAACTTAAATAACTCAAACCTATAAATTTACTAAAAGCTTACCATAAACCGGTAATAGGTGACAACTCAACCCCCAACAGTGACTACCCACCGCTCCTGGGTGCCCTGCCGCTGCCTTCCCGGACGGGTGGTCAAGCGGCCATAAGTCGATGGAGGTGAGTGCACCTAAACCACAACCAACTGTAAAACACTACAGTTTTCTCTACCATACGAAACTGCCGTTCTTTTCCGCCAACAGCGAAAGACTCATCCCCAAAGTCTTTCGCACCGCCACCATAAACCTACCCTAACTCCTGCAAAGCGAAACCTAGATCCTCCAGAAAAAACATCATCCCCTCATCGGATAGATGTACTCTATCGCGCCGGAAAAGGTGGCTGTCTCTGAACCGTATCCTCGGGTGGCGAACCACCCTCCCACCGTGGGACAGCACCCACTTTGCGACTGCTCCATTCACCTTTTTCCGGGCCTCATCAATCCGGCGACCATCCGCCACACCCCTCCAACACAATCTCGGCACCATCATGGAAAAAACCAACACACAATTGGTCCATTGCGCGGTCACACTTGCCAGATCCTGTATCATGGCCCACCGCAGCTCCAAGGATGTCCTCTTCCCCAAGTCGTTGCCACCTAGATGGACAACCAAAACTTTAGGGACTCCATGCCTGCTGGCCTGACTCACTAACCTACTCTTCAGCTCACCCCACATCATTCCGCGCCAGCCAAGCCATCTGACACCCTGTATTCCAAACAATGCCTGCGACCCTTCCGAGGCCACAAACCTGGCAGCCCAGTAAATGTAAGAGTGGCCAACCACCCAAATGGTCAAATTGTCTTCAAACCATCCTGAAGGGAAAAAGAGGGGTAGAATTGATTACTAAGAGGCTTATTCATTGTTTATACTGAAGGATCTGCCAAAAAAGAAAACTTTAGGACTCGCTATTGCAGCAGTCACGGCCTAGCCGACTGCACCATGCTTCGTTGCCAATTTAGAAGTGCAATTAGAGACACAAAGGGGGAAGAACAAATAAAAATAAACGAAATAAAAACAGGGGGGGGGGGGTATAAAATGGGAAACACATGTAATAACTCAGCTGGAGGTGAAACGTAAAGACCTGCTGAGGGACTCTGATTAGACCAAATTAGCCGAATTAAAGATTAGAATTCAGTCCGTCAAGTCAGGCAAAAAATCGCAAATAACTCCAGACCCCCGCTGCCGACTCATGCCGGCAACGGCGAGTAGCTAATCCCTGAGTAGGATAAAAAGGGGGAACAAACATTAACAAACGCACAACTCCATAAAACACAGAACTGAAACAGCATAACGAATTGCAATTAACAATGCCCCAAGCGCCGGGCGCCCCCTCACGTGACGGGGCGAATATATCGCCTGTAACTGGATGACTTCCATCGCCCCACCGCCTGGATCTCAGTTCTGGAGAAACCCGCCGCAGCTGCCGACGTCGCCGCGCCTATCCGAAAGGAATGGGTACCGAAAGCAGCAGGTGAGAGGCCCAAGCCCGTCAGACAGCGACCCAGCATCCACCGGAACTGGTATTTTGTGACTGGCAGCCCGTCATAATGCAATAGCCATGACCCCTCCTTAGCGGGTCGCACTACCACATATTGCATTGCCAGACCCACTGGGCAAACGCTTTCTTCCAGCGCTGGAACCATCGTAACCCAGCGCCCTCTCCCCACTTGATCCGTCTTGGAGCGCCGCAATCTGCACAGCAAGGACCTCTCACCCACAACCACGTCGCCGACCAGCATGCGCGATTCCGACCTCTTGGAAGGCGCTACCAACTCAGAAACTCGAAAAGCCCCGTGGTAAGCCATCGAGAAGGCTAAACGGAACAAAAGCGCCTCAAACCTGGACGACGCTACTCGCCCCACCGCCTCGATGACGGCCGGCAACAAAGCCGCATCGATGGGCCGCCTCCTATCTGGCGGCATCGGCGCAACTCGCGCCCACCCTTTCATAGCCTTCCGTAGAACCTCGCTTTTCGTTACATCCGGGACGCCTCGCAGCTTGCAGAAGAATGAGACGCCAGCCAAGTACCGGGACACCACCGCTCGTGACCTACCGGAAACGTAGAGCTGCCACATAAAAGAAAGCATCA
Organism: Pseudophryne corroboree; assembly: GCF_028390025.1. Lineage (NCBI taxonomy): Eukaryota > Metazoa > Chordata > Amphibia > Anura > Myobatrachidae > Pseudophryne > Pseudophryne corroboree. Next base: position 406,966,030 of record NC_086451.1, read on the forward strand.
GCCGATGCTTGCTCTTACCTTGATGCTGACGACCCTGGACAAACTCCTCCCACTCGCTCCACGCTTGTCCGTACGCCTTGAGCGTGGCCGGCGCTACTGACCGCAACGCTAGACCTTCCAGTCCGGCCCGATCACCTGCCAAACATAACCAGGACAGTGAAAACCCTGCTCTTCGGCCTCGGGTGCCAAAACCCAAAACCTCTCCCACTGTCCCCGCGACAATGCATCTGCGATTTCGTTTTCCAAACCGGGAACATGCTGCGCCCGGAACAACAGATTCCTACGCAAGCATGTCAGAAGCAACTGCCCGAGCACCCTCAGAACCACTAGCGATTTCGCCCTCTGGTTATTAATCGCATGCACTACGCCCAGATTGTCGCATCTAAACACTATGCTGCGATTAGCCAACCGGTCGCCCCAAACTTCCAGAGCTACCATAATGGGAAAAAGCTCCTGTAGCAACAGATCTCTTGTAAGGCCCTCACTATGCCAGCTTTCCGGCCAAGATGCCACACACCACGATCCCTCCAAAAAACAACCAAAACCATAGGCACCTGCGGCATCGGTAAACAGCTGCAACCGGTCGCTGTCTACGGCTGGCGCTTGCCATATGCTCACCCCGTTGAAATCCTCCAGGAACGAAGCCCATACGGCCAGATCCCTTTTTAATTCAGAGGACAATCGAACGAAATGATGAGGCCTGGCACACCCCGCCGTTGCCCTCTCGAGCTTCCGGCAGAAAACCCTGCCATCGGAATTACCCGACAAGCAAAGTTAAGCATGCCCAGCAAGGACTGCGCCTGACGCAGCGTGACCTTACGCGAGCCTTTGAACCGGCAAATGGTTTCGCGGAGCTTCGACACTTTGTCCTGAGGCAAGCGACACTCCCCCGCCACTGTGTCAATTTCAATCCCCAAGAACGATAAACAGGAGTCCGGACCCTCCGTTTTGTCCCCGGCTACAGGAACACCGAAGTGGTAAAAGAGAGCCTGGGTGCTAAACAACAAATCGGCGCAACTTGTGTCGTTCGCCGGACCCGCGCATAGGAAATCGTCGAAGTAATGTGCAACCCCGTGGCCGCCTGACGTCGACTCCACACACCAATGAAGGAAAGTGCTAAAGCGTTCGAAAAATGAGCATGAAACGGAACATCCCATAGGCAGACATTTGTCGATGAAATACTCCGTCCCAATCCGGAAACCCATGAAACGGAATGAGTCAGGATGCAATGGCAATAATCTAAAGGCTGACTCAACATCGATCTTAGCCATGAGGGCCCCGCTCCCGTAGCTGCGGACCATCTCCAGCGCCTCGTCAAATGACTGATACACCACCGAGCAATAAGCCGGTGGTATTGCGTCGTTGACCGATGCCCCTGGCGGGTAAGACAAATGCTGTATGAGCCGAAAAGCGCCCGGGGTCTTCTTCGGAACCACCCCGACCGGGGAGATGACCAAGTCATCCACCGGGGGTGATCTAAAAGGCCCCTCCATCCTGCCCAACCTGACCTCCTTATCTACTTTCTCCCGCAGGACAGTCGGCAAGGCCCGTGCAGACTGGAGGTTTCTCTGTGCCCGCACTGATACCTCGCTTGCAACAGGCAAGCGAAAACCAAACTTAAAACCGTCTAACAAAAACTTCGCATCCGTTCTATTTGGATACATATCCAACCATTTGCCCATCGTTTCCAACTTAACTGGCGTTGGGGCTCTGCTGAGCGGTCCCGCTCGCGGCCTGCTTCGAGTAAGCCTGCTTTCCCCTGTTTCCCTGTCGCCCCCCTTTGAAACAAGAGGAGGCTGGGTGGGCTCCTCCACAATGCTGGCAGGAGTGACGAAACCGACACTGCTTGCCATAGGAACATGTTCCGCTGTTAAAAGCGAAGCATTTCCCCCGAGTAGCAGACCGCCCGCCCCCGCGAGCGGCCAATCCGCCTGTCCTGGCAATTCCTCCGTCCGCGACCGCCCCCTGGGCTGATGACCCCGCGCGACGCACACCTGTTCCCTGTTTCTGGGGCTCCGCCTCCTGTTGTGATGCCCGGGTCACTTTGAGCCAGACCTCCACATCTTTGAAACCAAAATCCATGACCCGCAGCCCATCTTGTTTCTCCCGAAACTCTTGGTCATACTGCCGCCATTCCGAGCCCGCGGACGTGCGCTGCATGTCATGCACGAGATGCAGGTACCGGATAATATTCATGTGTTCTTCCGGCCTATCCTCCAAATAGCATGCCGCAAACACCCAGAAACCGGCCAGCCAATTATCAAAAGACCGGAAAGCTTCTGTCCCCATGCCCGTCTTAGCGGCCGCCGCTTTGTAGTCCCTCTTCATGGCCCTAGTCAAGACGAATAAGTCCACGAAGTCACCCCTACGTATCTTCTTGCGGCAGCTATCTCGCAGCCCCCTCATAACTGCGGTGTACTCGCAGGGCACTACCCCCGGCAGATCGCGCCGCTTCTTTGCCCTACGCTCCTCTACACTCATTCGCCTGCGTCGCTTGCGCCTCTTCTGCTGCTTTGCCGCCCTTTTGGCAAGTTTCTCGGCCTCCCTCCTTGCCCTAGCAGTACTATCCGCGTCGGACGCTTGTGACGCCAAAGAGGAGGATGAGGAGGAGGATGAAGAGCTACGCGAACTCGAGCTCGCGGTGGAATTTGAAAAAGACTGCACCAACTCACCGGATGCCGTCGACCTCTCCGACTCAGATTGTTCGTCGTCTTCATTCCAATCCTCGTCCACCGCGAAGTCTGCCGAGTCCCTTTCACCTTGGTCCTCTGTGGAAGACAAAACAAAAGAGGGCCCGGCCCGCGCGTGCGGCGCACGCCGGGCACCCCGTGTGGAATGCGCAGGGCCCGAGCCTCCCTGCCGCTCGCGGTCTGGCCCTAGCTCCAGCTCCGCCGCTGCAGCCCCCAGCTCTCGGCAGGCTCTTGCCACTCGCTGCGCCGCTGATGACCTGACCTTGTCTGACCCCCTGCGCCCTGCAGCTCGGCCGGAATCCGCCGTTGTCCTGGGGGAGGCCACTGCAGCTAATGGCACAAGAGCCTGCGCCACCGTGGCCAGTGCCGACGCTATGGCCCCAGGGGAATCCCATGCGGCACGACCCCCGGAAACGCCGCCCAAAGGACGACCGGTCCTTGGTTGGGCGCGAGCCCGCGCCCTTTGACCGCCCGACACGTCCCGGGGGTCCCGCCCCTCCTGTTCTGACCCGAAGGCAAGAGCCCCCCGGCCGGCCCAGAGGCTCTCCCTCTCCGATCCTTCCTCTTCCCTATCCAGGGAAGGAGAAGAATCCCCTGATCCGGGGGAGGACCCGCTGACTTGTACAGCTGCCCGGGCCGCGGCCCTGCGGCCGCTGACCCATTCTCTGTCACCCCTCCTGCCGCGGGCCCCGCCGCGTCCGGCGACAGTGACAGGGACCTGCTGCCCCCCCGCGCGTGCTCCCCCGCGTGTCATCTGACCAGCAGAGGGTGCACCCGCCTGTTGCTGACGGCCACCCCTTGCCGGTCCTGCTGTGCCCCCATCATTATTAATGCTGACCGTGCTCCCAGCGCTGCCTCCCCGAGGCACACGCTGCACCCCCCTCAACCTGTCTCTCCCCCTGCCGAACTCCGGCATCCGGGGAGAAGAAGAGGTTGCTCTGTGCACTGCTGGCGCCGCTGCGCGCGCACGTGCGCGGCCAGCGGCGCCCGGAGCGAGCGTGGGCGCGCGCGCACCTCGAGCGCGTGCCCCACGTCCACCCGCCAACGGCCTCCCGGACTGCTCCTCCTGTTCGGCCGCCGCGCGAGGCTCCTGAATAGTCCCCGCGCGGCGACCGCCAGCTCCCTGAAGCATCCTCTCCCCCCGCCCGGCCCGAACAGCCGACCGCGGCGGGGAAGGAGAGACTGCGCCTGCTGCACACTGAGGCCCCCCGCGGCGCGCACGCGCGCGCCCGCGGGCGCCCGCCATGAATCCGGGCTCGGCGGCTCCCGGCGGGGACGGCCGCCGCCCGCCGACCCTCGAGCGGCCTGCAGGGACCTCTGGTCCCCCACGCCGCCCCCGTCTGGCCGGAGTGCCCGACTCGGCACCCGGCGGCGAGTCCGCCCGGGCCCCGCCAGCGCTGCCTGTGGGCGCATCTGATGAGGCCCTAGGGGACGGAGCCCCGTCCCCCACACCGCCCACCGCCGCCTCAGGGCCCGCACGGCCGTCCGACCCACGGAACCGAGCCGGGGCCCTTAGCACGCGTTGGGGGCGAGCGGACATACCAGCAGCCACAATGCTTCAGTTATAATTAAACAGTAAGGGACCTTGGGATACTGGAGAGGAGAGTACAAAAGAGAGGGGAAAGTATATCTTAGTGACACAGCGAGAGCAATAAACAAAATTTGCTGGCACTGCAGCACTCACCAAACCAAATCACCAAGAGGCTTAAAATGGCTTCGCCTTCCCTATATATATCAAGCCCTCCCCTTAAAGAAGGCTGTACTTTCCTTACAGCTAGGTCCACCCCTCCCCAGATGTTTAACTCTTTTCTCTCCTATGCAGTCAATACTCTCTTCTTCTTGGCTGCCTTCCTTTCTCTTCTCTTTTCTGTCGTTCATCTCACCACTGTTCTTGTTCTCTCCAATTTCAGTGTTGGTTTCCTGATCTCCCTCTTGTCACTGACACCTCCCTACAGTACTCATATCATTGACTATTCCCCTCACTTTCACTATTGCCTCCCTCTCAGCACCATAGCCAGATCATCAATACGCACCCTAGGATAGCACCTAGCACCCAGTGGGCAATGAAGAGCCCAGATTTCCCTAACCCGTATATATATATATGATTGCACGTAATACAAGTTTGACACCGCTACCAAGACTCTGAGTGCCGCCTCTTCTTTCATTGTATATATATATATATATATATATTTTATTTTTAATTTTTATTTTTTTTACTTTTTTTACAGACAGGTGAATGAAGGGGCCCCTGGCCTCTACTAATATGTTGCTTAGGGCCCCATAACATTCTATTCCAGCTGTGCTTAGCACTAAATTCCCCTCTGTTCACCCCCTTTGCTTTCTCCTCCTCACAGTTGGCTTTGGCATTGCCTCCTCTCCACCTTCACTGCTGACCAGTAATAATGACCCAATCCCATGAACACGAGAAACAGTGCGGAGTCACCTTCGCTGTCTTCTTTTATACAGCCGCAAGCAGGACTCTAGTTATGGTCCTAGTGTTAAATGCTTATCTGTATCCCTTTTATCTGGATGCTGATTCTCAGGTAACACCTACGGTTTGGTGTGATGCTCCCACCAATTTCAGGAACGTTGGTATTTCTGTGCTGCCTAAAGGTTGCGGGCACACACACAGTGCTAGAGAATGCCTGGCTTCCTAGCCGGGCCCTGTAGACAGAATACGCACCACAGCCATGAGGCCAGTAAAAGGATGTGGTCCAATGACTGCCAAAGGGATCTGTGCAATGGGAGGGGTCTATGCTAAGTTGCTAGAAATTGTAACATTACCACTGTATTCATGCATTAAACAAACACAAACTAAGATAGCCTTATTAGAATCCCTTTTCCCCCTGTTCAGCAAATGGTTCAAATGTATTGCTCATTCACAGCGGAAAACGGATTTAAAAATAGAAAAAAATATTTGTTATGAGTTTGTTCCCACCATTGTATTCTAATAATAATGCCACATTTCACATTTAGTCAACATGCACAGCTATATAAAGAAAATGGGAAACACTTTAAAAAGTGAATTGCTAATGCATGTTTACATACTGCATTACAGTTAATGTGCATTTCCCATTCTCCCAGTGCATACATGTGAATAAGGTGTAGTATGGTATGCCGGCGATCGGGCTCCCGGCGACCAGCATACCGGCGCCGGGAGCCCGACCACCGGCATACCAACAGTGTGGCGAGCGCAAATGAGCTCCTTGCGGGCTCGCTGTGCTCGCCGCGCTGAGGGCATGGTGGCGCGCTACATGCGCCACGCTATTTTATTCTCCCTCCAGGGGGGTTGTGGACCCCCACAAGGGAGAATAAGTGTCGGTATGCCGGCTGTCGGGATTCCGGCGCCGGTATACTGTGCGCTGGGATCCCGACAGCCGGCATACTGAAGCCCACCCGTGAATAAGCCTTTACTCTAAACACAACACTGCCACATTGCTCCACGTCACTCCCAAACAGGGGGACCATGTGCTGCTCCTTAGTGTTTCCTCCCTCTGCCTGCCGCCATGCATGAAACATGGGAGTACCCCTTTTCCACTACTGTAGCACGGGTCGCAGCCGTGTCGCCTGACACTGCGGCGACCCATGCTACAGCCCCCTAAAGACAGCGCTCACCAACCCGGCAATTGCCGGGTTGGTGACGCGGCTAATGACGCGGCAGGGGCGGCGCTGGGAGATCACAGGACCTCCCAGCGCCGCCCTCCCATACACTGTGAACGGGAGCCGTGTCGCCTCGACACGGCTCCCGTTCACACTAGACAGCTAGCCGGGTTGAACACGTGTTCAACCCGGCTAGCTACCAGGGTAGGATTCCCGAATCACTTGAATTGCCGGGTTTGTGACGCGGCTAGTGATACGGCAGGGGCGGCACTGGGAGATCACATGATCTCCAAGCGTCGCCCTCCCATACACTGTGAACGGGAGCCGTGTCGCCTCGACACGGCTCCCGTTCACACTAGACAGCTAGCCGGGTTGAACACGTGTTCAACCCGGCTAGCTACCAGGGTAGGTTTCCCGGATCACTTGATCCAGGAATTTGCCTGGGGACCCTTTTCCACTAGGGAAAAACATGGGTAAATGTGCGCCCCCGCGCATTTACCCGTGTTTCTAAGAGCTAGTGGAATAGGGGTAGTCTGGCGTGCTGCAGTACCACTGGAGAGATTTTTTTCATGCTTTATTCTAGAGAGCTGGCAGACGGACATGGTTTCCGAGAGCTAAGCACACATATACTTTAGTAATATATATATATATATATATATATATATATGTATTAGTGTTACTTTAGTTTACTATAGAAGTTTAGTGAAACATATTTTAGAAATTCTCCATAATAAACTTTCTTTTTATTCCTAGCATTAATGGGAGCTGCCATCCTACTTTCTCTAACAATTAAATAGAAATGTAGATTCTAATGAAACAGCTCCCCTAGTGGATACATTTGGAAAACTACAAATATTTCCTTGGCTTTACCCCATAAAAATATATACATACTGTATATAATGTTTGTATATTTTTGACAACACCATGATTTAATTTTTTTTAAATGAAACAAAATATATCAAAACAAATCACAGGAAATATTTATATTCAAGCAGATATTAATAAGTAAAAAAAAAAAAACTTGGGAAGAGGAAAGGAAAGGGGCTTTTCTAGCAATACAGTAAATGGATGAATAACAACTTAAGTTGCGTGTCAGTCTGTTTCTTTCTAATAGAATAGATTGCAGATTTTAGCCGAATACATGCTTACGTAGCATCTGAATATTTCATGACTATACTGCTTGGTGTTACTTGCTGATTCATCTGCCAGATGTCAGGAGAGCCCCATGTGTGTGTTTGGAGGTGATGGTCTGCAGTGCAGGGACTTTGCGGTGACACAGGTTGGGCTCAAACCAGACTGATGCACACATGATCTGGGGGAGTCTGCAGGGAATCTGGCTGAACATCAGGAAATGACTGCTCATGTTTTGTTCTGGATAACATTGGGATCCAGACTGCTCCATAGTTACTGTGGCACCCTCCTCCCAGCCATGGTCATCTCTGCTGTGACTTTAGTACATGTTTGTTCTGGAATCAGAGGGGCGGGTGCTGATTTTTATGGAATCTAATACTTCACTCAGCGATAGGGGTCAGTTGGATAAAACAAGTTTTGCTGTGTAAAAGGGGTTTTCCCCCAATTCTACAAAAAGTGAGTGTTTCTATTCACTGTGATGCGATGAGAGAGGATTAAAGGCAGAAGGGCAGATGCAGCAGTGAATGTGTGCCTGTTTGCAGAGCATAACTTGCATCTATCTGATGAGGATGACTTATAGTATAGCACACAAAGATACGTACATATGTGGGAAAATACATTTTGCCATACACAGCCTTTTCCTGCAATGTCCAATTTACTTGCAGTTTTACATCAGACCTTGAGTGCATTAATTCCTGCAGAGCCCTTATTTCACAAACCTCTGCTGGGTGATAATAATGAAAAATCATTATTTCAGGTTCATTCACAGCCCCTTAAATTAGCCCACTCTTACTGAGAAGCTGCACAGTGTATCTTTGTTAGAACACTTGTGTATCACTTGTATATCCAAATGAACCATAGCATTACTCCATCTTTCAGTGAACCGGCTGGGAATTAGCGATGACCTTAAAGAGAAGCTCCGAGACGTTATGGTGGACCGGCACAAATTGACACTTGGCAAGACCCTTGGGGAAGGTGGGTAGAAGCACTCATTTGGAAATTGTTGCTGCTATTAAAAAGACGGGATGTAATTAACTGGTCTGTATCCTGATGAATGTATATGGTTACTAGTAAAGTGTTATCTAGAAATCAAAAAAGTGTAAAACCACAGCGCATGTGTTCTTTGGTGATGTAGTATGTCTCCTTTTTGGGTTGCTGCACTTGGTTTTATGGGATAATACATGGATATGCCACAAAAATAGTTTGTGCTGGGCTGCAAAAGTTTTCACCAGCTTTATCTCCTTTCCACTCCTCTCTCCCCAATCTGCTTCTCTCCCCTCCCCTCTCCCCAAGCATCTTCTCACCCCTCCCCTCCACCCAGTCGTCTTCTCTCCCCTCTACCCAATAATCCCCCCCTCCCCAATCATCCTTTCTCCCCTCGCCCCTCCCCAATCATCTTCTCGCCCCTCCCCAATTATCTTCTATCCCCTCCGCACCCCTCTCCCCAATCATCTTCTCCCCCCTCCTGCCCATTCTTCTCTCCATTCTATTATCCTTTCATGGGTTTTCTATGAATGTCGATTTTCAAGATGTCGACAGTCATGCTGTGGAATCTACAATGTCAACAGGTACTCTGTGTCAAATGTTGATATGGTCATTATGCTATAAAGTTGATATGCTCACAATGGCAACATCTGTTTTCATCGTTAATGATAACCTTAACCCCAAGCCTTAACCTGATACTAACTCTAACCATTATATTTATATTGTAGACAATATGACTACAGTGTGTAGATATGTGATTTTGTGTGCCAACATGGTAAAATTTGACATTCTGGTGGTGACATTTTGACTGTTAATATAGTCATTGTCTACATCAGTGGTTCCCAAAGGTTCCCAAACTGTTTAAAATCACGCCATCCTAGAGTATCAGAATTTTTTTCATGGCACCCCTAGGCCAAATGTTTCTACTTGAGAAATTAAAAAACAATATTAACTTAAGTGTTTATATGCCATCCTTAGGTTTAATTAAGAGGTGAGGGACAAGATTTGCTTCTGTTTGTCCACAAATTTTATAACTGGAAGCCACCAGCACTGGTTTTGCCTATTACATTGGCCATAAATAATTTTAATTGGTCCTAGACCACCAACTCAGGGCACCCCTGCAAGTGTCTCAAGGCACTCCAGGGAGCCATGGCACACAGTTTGGGAACCACTGGTCTACGTCCATCTGCATAACTTGCCATTCCCATCTCTTCTCATTGTCATTCCCTTGTCCTCTACTTCTCATCCTCCTCTTTTCTCTCTGCTTCCCACTGCCATTTTCTTTCCAGATCTTCAAATTCTCCCCTTCTTTCCTTCTCATTCCCCTCTTCCTCCCATTCTCCTCTCCTTGCCATTTCCTGCACCCACTATAAATACCCCTATGTACAATTATATACCGTACTTCATAACAATGGTCTGATTCCTGCTGAATGTGACGTTTACAGTAATTAAACTTATCTGAGGCAGATTCCCAGTTAGTACATTTGCTTTATATTGAGTGTAACTAGTAACAGTAAAGAGAATACACTGATTAAAACTGATTTCTGCTGACACTGGTCTCCCTACTACAAACCTTGTTCACCAGATCTCCACTGTCAGACTTACTATACAGTCATTGAGACCAGTTCCCACTGTCTGAACCGCAGTGTATTTTCCTGTGTGTGTGGGAACCGTCACACAGTAACACGAGCCTTGCATGCTCTACTTCCGTTCCCTGTCTTATCCTACACAGTCTGGAAAAGCTATCGGAAAACAGCCCTTGGTCTAATGGCTTCCTCTTACTCTCTCCTGGGAGACTGATCTCTAGCCAGCTCTTCCTCAGCTATTCCTGTAGGGCCGCTCATTAACCCAGCGGCTGGGGAAGAACGCAGCAAATATATACAGTATCTGTGCCAGATATATTATATTTCAATTTCAGAAAAGCTTTATACAGTATATTTAAATTCCATCACCTGAATCTCAGGGAATAAATGAGATGGCACTAGAATAAGCAGAAAAATGACGATGTCTTTGTCCCAAATGTCAGTGTACCAATATTCTGGGACCCTAAAAGCAGGGGAGCCAAAGGGCGATGAGCCAGGTACAAATTACCCACATAATTATTAATATCTAATTACATCCCCTCTGTACAGTCCACACATCCTCACATACAGTATTTTCTTTTTCTTCAATTTGACCTCCTGACCTTGGGTCAATATTGCTTTGTGACCTTATCATACAGCCCACCAAGAAACTCTGCAATAGGTAGCACCTATCCTTGTTTATCACTGCCTATTTCCTCCGCACGTGTGACACCAACCCGGCAATTTACCGGGCTGGGGACAACAGTGTGAAAGGGGCCTGAGCGAGTCGCACCTGGGAAGCACCCGTGTACATCTCCTGGGTGTGACCCGCGGTATGCGGTGTGAAAGGGGTATTAGTGATGGGTAAGTAGAGGGTGTTGTATTTGTACATTACTACATAGGAGGTCTGGGGTTTGGTTATTGGTTATAGACAATGGGAGAAAAACTAATCTGATCATGTTTTTGAATCCTCAGGAGAGTTTGGCTCTGTCATGGAGGGACAATTAAATCAAGATGACTACATCCTGAAGGTGGCCGTAAAGACCATGAAGAGTAAGTGACAATCTATTTCTGGGTCACCCTGCAGTGGGAGGGACATACTGTATATCTCATAGCTTACTTCTGACTGGGTCACCCTGCAGTTGGAGGGACAGACTACATATCTCATAGCTTCCCTCTGACTGCGTCACCCTGCAGTGGGAGGGACAGACTACATATCTCATAGCTTCCCTCTGACTGCATCACCCTGCAGTGGGAGGGACAGACTACATATCTCATAGCTTCCCTCTGACTGCGTCACCCTGCAGTGGGAGGGACAGACTACATATCTCATAGCTTCCCTCTGACTGCATCACCCTGCAGTGGGAGGGACAGACTACATTTCTTATAGCTTTCCTCTGACTGGATCACCCTGCAGTAGGAGGGACAGTCTACATACAGTATCTCATAGCTTCCCTCTGACTGGGTCACCCTGCAGTGGGAGGCACATACTACATATCTCATAGCTTCCCTCTGGCTGCGTTACCCTGTAGTGGGAGGGACAGACTACATATCTCGTAGCTTCCCTCTGACTGGGTCACCCTGTAGTGGGAGGGACAGACTATGTATGTCATAGCTTCCCTCTGACTGGCTCATCCTGCAGTGGGTGGGACAGACTACATATCTCATAGCTTCCCTCTGACTGGGTCACCCTGCAACGGGAGGGACATACTATATATTTCATAGCTTCCCTCTGACTGGGTCACCCTGCAGTGGGTGGGACAGACTACATATCTCGTAGCTTCCCTCTGACTGGGTCACCCTGCAACGGGAGGGACATACTATATATTTCATAGCTTCCCTCTGACTGGGTTACCCTGCAACGGGAGGGACATACTATATATTTCATAGCTTCCCTCTGACTGGGTCACCCTGCAGTGGGTGGGACAGACTACATATCTCGTAGCTTCCCTCTGACTGGGTCACCCTGAAACGGGAGGGACATACTATATATTTCATAGCTTCCCTCTGACTGGGTCACCCTGCAGTGGGAGGGACATACTATATATTTCATAGCTTCCCTCTGACTGGGTCACCCTGCAACGGGAGGGACATACTATATATTTCATAGCTTCCCTCTGACTGGGTCACCCTGCAGTGGGAGGGATCCTGCATTTTTAATGTATTATAAATTTTTCATCTTGCCTGTATTGTTCTCCTACTCTCCCAGTCGCTATCTGCACCCGCACTGAGATGGAAGACTTTCTGAGTGAGGCCGTCTGCATGAAAGAATTTGATCATCCAAATGTCATGCGTCTTCTTGGTGAGTGATAAGGTTCCCAACCAAAAGCCGCCGCCACATCTATAGGCGCATATCACACTTTAGGCATAGAGGGGAGGCAATCAGTAGAGAATCATGGTGTATAAAGTGGTCATGGTCACATAGGAATAAAAATTGGGCCTACTGTATGTCCAACAAGCCTGTTAAACACAGGCTTTCATATGTAAGGTTACATGATCTGCTTTGATTTATTACATAGACTCTGTGTTGTGGCCCTTTGTTTGTGTGACTGACTTACCCATTCTTCCATCTCCACCCTGCCCTTACTGTACAGGTCACCTGACCAGCTGCTAGTTACTTGCAATAAACTGACCCTCACAGGGCAATGTACCTGCACTAAAATGTGCTGTAAAACAAACCTACGAGGTCTTATAATATGACGATATAAGCCATGATGTGCTCTGACCCATGATAATCAGTAATCAACATGCCTGTCTGACTTGCATGCATGTTGTGGGTAAATGATTTAGTTGCAATTGTAAGTAGAAGTGATGTGAATATCAATCATATTGTGGAAAGGGGTTAGCATGTCTTCATGAGAAATATGAATATGTTTCCTTTTTATTATTAGGCAATTAAGTTTAAAACTAGACCTTGGTTGCGTAATTTACGTTATACTGTATATTTTGAGTATTCAAAATCTCTCAACAAGGGCAGATTGGGATTTAAATGGGCCCCTGGAAAGTAGCCTTAGGCCGGGTTCACACTAGGTCGACCAGTAATCTTGCTGATGGTCGGGACAAATTCCATTCATCCTGGTCCATGCCAGATTGCCAGTACACACTGTACAATGTAATGAATAAGGAATAACATCTTATTCCGTTCATCATTAACATGCACAGTGCCGCATACGATATCTTCTTGTTGGCCACACAGCACGTCTGAATGTGGAGCATGTGGCCAAACTGTCAGTAGACAGCGATATATCAACAGGAGGGTGCCGTCCAACAGCTAGATATATGAGATTGAACAGCTATATCTTTATTACAGTGTTAGTCCATCCCCCAGCCTCTTACCCTTCAAACACACTAGCAACGGTTTGCACAGGTCCTTGCTACTCCCCCTTACAGCCAACCAACATGAATAGAGACTGACCTCCCTGCAGTATAGACAAATTCCTGAGTGCATGACACAGTCCCTCAAATCTGTCTGACCTGTTCTTACAGCTGTCACTACCTGCTGGCATCTTAAGCATTCCTCCCAACATGACCCTCTCCAGGAGGGACAGAATGCTCTGCTCCTGGACTTCCCTCTTAATGTATGATTGCCGGTACCTGTGATGAACCACCCTTCTTATACATTAACCTGTTCAAAACAGGTGGAGGCAATCATAAATTAAGAGGGAAGTCCAGGAGCAGAGCTTTTGTCCCTCCTGGAGAGGATCATGTTGAGAGATACTGTATGTCTTAAGCTCAGTTTCAGCTGTGGTGGATCCTGGAGAGTTGGGCTGTGTTTGGATAATGGATAAATACTATTCATCCCTTGGTGAGCCAAGCAACTAATAAACACTGTAGATCCTTTTTTTTTAACCCTTTATCGTCATTATTTTCCACCCCCATTACATCAATAAATAGTCTCCAAATGCATGAAGCCACTGCCATCCTATGCACCCCTCTCCCCACACATTATACCACTACCATTCCCACCCCTCCCCCACACATTTTACCACTACCATTCCCACCCCTCCCCCACACATTTTACCACTACCATTCCCACCCCTCTCCCCACACATTACACACCTATCGCCCAACAACTCTCCCCACACATTACACCTTTATCGCCCAACAACTCTCCCCATACTACATATTATGTATACATACATACTCCCCATATTACACCACTATCAACCCCACCACTCTCACCTCATATTACACCATCACACCTATCACTCTCCCCACACATTACACCACTATCACACCTATCACTCTCCCCTCACATTATACCACTATCACACCTATCACTCTCCCCTCACATTATACCACTATCACACCTATCACTCTCCCCACACATTACACCACTATCACACCTATCACTCTCCCCTCACATTATACTACTATCACACCTATCACTCTCCCCTCACATTATACCACTATAACACCTATCACTCTCCCTACACATTACACCACTATCACACCTATCACTCTCCCCTCACATTATACCACTATCACACCTATCACTCTCCCCTCACATTATACCACTATCACACCTATCACTCTCCCCACACATTATACCACTATCACACCTATCACTCTCCCCTCACATTATACCACTATCACACCTATCACTCTCCCCACACATTATACCACTATCACACCTATCACTCTCCCCTCACATTATACCACTATCACACCTATCACTCTCCCCACACATTACATCACTATCACACCTATCACTCTCCCTACACATTACACCACTATCACACCTATCACTCTCCCCACACATTACACCACTATCACACCTATCACTCTCCCCACACATTACACCACTATCACACCTATCACTCTCCCCTCACATTATACCACTATCACACCTATCACTCTCCCTACACATTACACCACTATCACTCTCCCCACACATTATACCACTATCACTCTCCCCACACATTACACCACTATCACACCTATCACTCTCCCTACACATTACACCACTATCACACCTATCACTCTCCCTACACATTACACCACTATCACTCTCCCCACACATTACACCACTATCACACCTATCACTCTCCTCATACTGCACATATACCGCTATCACACCTATCACTCTGCCCACACATTACACTACTATCACACACACCGCTCTCCCCTCACATTATACCACTATCACACCTATCACTCTGCCCACACATTACACTACTATCGCTCCACTACTCTCCCCCCATATCATACCTCCCAACATGACCCTCTCCAGGAGGGACAGAATGCTCTGTTCCTGGACTTTTCTCTTAATTTATGATTGCCATCACCTGTGCTGAAACACCTTTCTTATCCATTAACCTGTTCAACACAGGTGCCAGCAATCTTAAATTAAGAAGCAGAGCATTGTGTCCCTCCTGGAGGGGGACATGTTGGGAGGTATGCATATTACACCATTACCGTTCTTTTACTCTCAGATGGATGTAAATGCAGTTTTTCAATTTATAAAAAGAGGCAGTCATTCGGCAGGTGGAACAAATCTTCATATAAATGCAACCTATTAATTCAGTAGACAACACACAGTGATGACATTACAGCATACTTGCCTACCCTCCCGGAATGGCCGGGAGGCTCCCGAAAATCGGTGACCCTCCCGGCCCCCCGGAAGAGCAGGCAAGTCTCCCGATTACAGGGGTCCCCCCCTGCCCGGCTGCCCACTTAGCAAGTGAAGTGGGCGGTCCGGGCAGGCGATGATGCGATTCTTGTTGAATCGCGTCATGCAATCCACGCCCTCCACTGTATAATGCCGGTAATTGCGGCATTACACAGTGGGGGGCATGGCTTGCATGACGCGATCCAGCAGCCACGCCCCCTCTCCTTTGGCCCGCCCCGTGCCGCCTCCGGCCCGCCCTCTCTCCTCACATCAGCTCACTGCCCGCCCCCCTGCTGAGCCGACTGGCTGCTCTCTCCCGGAGAGAGCAGCCCAAAAGTCGGCAACTATGCATTACAGTAGCTCCTAGTGATTTGATTAGTGCAGTCTTAAGCATTTAGTCCAGGGCTGGCCAAACCAGTCCTCGAGATCTACCAACAGTACACATTTTCCAGACCACCTAGCTGGTGCACAGGTGTAGTCATTACTAATTAAGATGTGCTGCATTCATTCCTAACTGACAATTCTACAGATCTCCAGGAGGCCTGGAAAACATGAACTGTTGGTAGATCTCGAGGACCGGTTTGGCCAGCCCTGATTTAGTCATACTTGCCTACCTGACCCTCTCCATGAGGGAGCAAATGCTCTGTTCCTGGACTTTCCTGGTAATGTATGATTGCCATCACCTGTGGTGAGCTAGTTAATTGATAAGAAAGGTGATTCACCACAGGTGATGGCAATCTTACATTACCAGGAAAGTCCAGGAACAGAGCATTTTCTCCCTCATGGAGAGGGTTAGGTAGGCAAGTATGCATTTAGTTCAGCCAAAGAAATTGCTGCCTACCTGTTATGAAAAATGAACAATTAACTGATCATATGTATTTGTATGAAATATGAATATAATTCAGCAGTCAGAATCACCGCCTGTGCAATGTCACAGGTCCCTAGAGAACCGATAGGCCGCCTTGTCTTATCTATTTGCCCATCACACAAAATGGCTGTTTCTGCCCTGTCTAGGCAACAGGTGCATAAATCCTAGGACTGAATATAGGACTTTACAACCTGTGCAAATAAGAGATGACCCACCTATCAGCCCAGACTGCTTATTAAAGAGTTAAAACACATCAGAAATTAGTATCAGAAGTGTGGGGGCAATGAGCTGCAAGGAAACAATCAGTAATGCAAGAGTTGAAAACGCCTATAATGGTAATTGCAGAACCCTGTGGGTTACAGAGCTGGATGGAGCAGTTCAGTATTAAGATTGTTTGGAGCAGGGGTTCTCAACTCCAGTCCTAAAGTAACGCCAATACTGTAGGTCATGTTTTGTGGATGTCTTTAATCATGCACAGGTGAGTTAATCTATTTGCTGGGTCAGTAATAATTATCCCACCTGCTTCCACAGACATAAATCCTCAAACATGACCTGTTAGGGTAGCTTGAGGGTTAAGGTTGAGAACCAGTTGTTTATACCAGTGTTCTGTCCTTTACTGCCATCTAGTGGCAGAACTACAATACAACATCTCCTAGTAAGCCAACATCTGCCACTGGATAAGCTAAGCTCTCTCCACCCTCCTCCTACTCCTCCTCTACAATTTATCATTCTTGAAGACAGATCTCTAGATACTAACAAAATATTTTTCTACACTTGAAGCCATCTGATTTCGGGCGGGTCTGCATTACCAAAGTGTTTTTCAATTTATGTCTGGACGTGTCAACAGTACACGCAGTGTCATTTGGTACAGAACATGTACCTTTTTGAGAAGCAAAACTGAGAAATACAATTTATTTTCTTTTAGAAATAATAAGGCAGCTTTACATAATGGCAATAATGAGGTAACCCACATACAGCCAATCATCACATACAAGAACATTAGGCGTCGCCTCTTAGCCGGCAACCAACAGTAACTATATCAGGTTCCCGGTAATTGTTTCAATTTTGACTTGTATTGCTGACCAAAAAGACAACAGATATGTGTCCACGTACGGAGGCTGCACCAGGGAAGAGACACCCTGACAAACAAGTAAGATAGGGGCAGATTTATTAAGCTCGGTGAAGTGATAAAGTGGAAGGTGATAAAGTACCAGCCAATCAGATCCTAACTGCCATGTCACAGGCTGGGTTTGAAAAATGACAGTTAGGAGCTGACTGGCTGGTACTTGATCACCTTCCAATTTATCACTTCACCGAGCTTAATAAATCTGCCCCATAGTCTGGTGTGAGGTGCCTGGAGGAGTACCACGCTGCAAAGAAAGCCACATAAAGCCAAGCTTGTGTCTGGAAACCAACTTCCTGGTCCTCTGTAGCTTCCCACTGCGCTTGCTGGGTGACATCATGGGCATGATCCACAGCAGCACGCTATGCTGATGCCCACGTAGTTGTGCGACGTGCTACTGCACGTGTGTGAAAATCCCTAAACGCTTCAATAGTGAGTGCATTACACAGAGTGTACACATATAGGCGCAGTTGCAGTTAAGATGGGTGGTCCCAGAAATGTCTTGGAAAAGTGATGGGCGTTCCTGGGCAGTGACAAGAAGGGTGCTTATCACATGCATAGAGATGGTCCGTTCTTTAGGGGGCGTGTTATAGGAGTATATTGGGCATGTCGATGAAAGTGGTTGTGTACACAGACGCTCAACCACCCACACAGGATGCCATACATAGTTGGAGAAGCTGCACCTGACAGATGGTGGCATCTAAAGACACACCAATCAGCATTTGAGCACCTAGGGACACTGACAGTGACTGTCTCAGTTCTTACACATTCGGATGCATGGATGTACACCAGGGAAGGCCTGTTAGAAGTGGAATGCGCTACTGCTCAGTCTCCAACAAAATGGCTCCTCTAGGGAAACTTAATTCCCTAACCAAGATGGCCACTGATAGTGTATATGTGGATGCACAGCGCCATCTTGTCAGACTGTAAGAGGACGGAACTTCCTCCTCTTCTTGAGACCCGCGTGTTTACCCACTTGTGACCACTGTACCAGAACCCTGCACCACTACCTTTTACCAAGAAGACAGTCACCATCTGGTGAGCTGCCTACACCCCTGCTCTGCTCCAGGCTCCTCTCCATCACTCATCCAAGTAGTGTGACAGTGAGTACTGCTGTACAATCACTTGAGCCAATTAACTACAACGGCTGGTTAAGTCACTGGACTGGTCATTTGCCTGTACACTTTCCCAACAGGGCTGTGCAGTGGCATCTGCATAATGTTGCGGATAGGTGGCTGCGTTTCTGTTCATCTCTGTATAAGCCCCTATGGTATCACCAGCGCCGGGCGCATGAAGTACCAAACCAGGGCACACAATGATTCTGCCTGGAAAGTCCCTTTAAAATTCAATTTAATTATATGTTTTGTTTGTTTTATATTTATGCTATTTGTTGCCAATGAAAACTTAACATAAATAGTAATAATAATAATAATAATAATAATAATAATAATAATAATAAAAGCCAGTATAATGGTTTCTGTAGTTGGATGGGCTCACATACTGCCCTGTGTAACGCCTGCTATTACATGGTAATAGGTGAATAAAGGGGTCTGTGTGGTAGAAATTATTAACCAAACATGAAAAACATGGTTAAAAAATATTGAATGGAAATAAACACAGGATTAAAATAACATATAACAGTGTTTTACTGTTAATCTCATGAGACTCTCTCCGTAATCTAGGGGTGTGTCTGCAGAATACAGAGAACGAGGGCTACCCATCTCCTGTGGTCATTTTACCCTTTATGAAACATGGGGACCTGCACAGCTTCCTCCTGTACTCGCGGCTGGGAGACGCCCCCCTGGTACGTACAGCTACTCTCACCAATCTATAATGCACAACAAATGCTAATATATGTGTAAACTTGTAAAACATATCTATATAAAAAGAGAGTTCTGATGTATTTTGAAACAATATAATAACTCCTTATGCAACTAATTGCTGTTATTAGCAGTCACTTTGAATATTGGTGGTCATTCCGAGTTGTTCGCTCGTTGCCGATTTTCGCTATGCTGCGATTTGTTGCTAAATGCGCATGCGCATGGCACGCAGAGTGCATGCGCTAAGTTATTTAACACAAACCTTAGTAGATTTGCTGGTGTTCGTACGACGCTTTTCAGTCGCACTGCTGTTCGGTAAATGATTGACAGGAAAGGGGCGTTTCTGAGTGGCAACTCAGGGTTTTCACGGCGTTGGCTAAAAAATGCAGGCGTGTCAGGGAAAAACGCGGGAGTGTCTGGAGAAACGGGGGAGTGGCTGGCCGAACGCAGGGCGTGTTTGTGACGTCAAACCAGGAACTAAACGGACTGAACTGATCGCAATCTGTGAGTAGGTCTGGAGCTACTCAAAAACTGCAAAGAATTATTTAGTAGCAATTCTGCTAATCTTTCGTTCGCTATTCTGCTAAACTAAGATACACTCCCAGAGGGCGGCGGCCTAGCGTGTGCAATGCTGGTAAAAGCAGCTAGCGAGCGAACAACTCGGAATGAGGGCCATAGTGCTTTAAGCTTTCCTGGGTCTTAGCTTCCAGCTATTCTTGTTTGGCAGGGGCAGCGGGCAAATGCAAAGCCCAGCATACCTCCCAACATGACCCTCTCCAGGAGGGACAGATTGCTCTGCTCCTGGATTTCCCTCTTAATGTATAATTGCCATCACCTGTGCTGAAACATCTTTCTTATCCATTAACATGTTCAACACAGGTGCCGGCAATCATACATTATGCAGAAAGTCCAGGAGCAGAGCAATTTGTCCCTCCTGGAGAGGGTCATGTTGGGAGGTATGACCCAGTACAATATCCATGTGGCGGAACTTGTGAGTGGTGGGCGCAGGTGCAAAAATATAATTTTGGACCCCCTCCTCCACTCCAAAACAAAGGGCCTAATTCAGACCTGATCACTGAGCAGCGATTTTTGCAGCCCTGCGATTGGATAGTCGCCGCCTACAGGGGGAGGGGGTATTTGAGCTGTGCAAGTGTGCGATCGCATGTGTAGCAGAGCAGTCTCTGCGCAGCCCAGGACTTACTTAGCCGCTGCGATCACTTCAGCCTGTCCAGGACCGGAATTGACGTCAGACACCCTCCCTTCCAATGCTTGGGCGCGCCTGCGTTTTTCCAGACACTCCATTAAATGGTCAGTTGCCACCCACAAATGCCCTCTTCCTGTCAGTCACCTTGCGATTGCCTGTGTGATCGCTTTTTTTGCACTATCCTGTCGCTATGCCCCGATCCCTGTTGCTGCAGTCCGTCGCGCCTGCGCGCTGTGGTCCATCATGCCTGCGCATTGCGGTGCATACGCAGACGCAGTTCAGACCTGATCGCAGGCTGTGAGAAAACACAGCCTAGCAATCAGGTCTGAATTTCACAATATGCCACATAACAGTTGGTGACAGGGAGAGGCAGAGAGTGATAACAGAAGGCAGATGTGGACACAGAGTGACAGATGCTGACAATGAAAGGCAAGGGGAGGCAGAGGGTAACAGCGGAAGGCAGGGGGAGGGAGAGGGTGACAGGGAGAGACATTAGGTGATAGAGGTACAAGCACAATATCCTGAGCAGTGCGGAGAACAGGCGACATATAGCTTGGTGGGGGCAGGAACACAAGTGCCTCTGCTCTGATAACTCATTGCTGGTCTGTGCAGCAGTGGGACTCATAGTCCTCACAGACCCCAGTGCAATGCACCAGCTGCACCAATGTAAGTTCCGCCTCTGGTGGGCCCCCCTTCCAATCCCACTGGCTCATTGATTAACTCCTCCACTAGCCAGCATTAACCCTCCATCCAGTATAAACAATATCAATCATTAACCCCTCATCCTTCCTTATTAACCATCCACATCTAACCTTAGTGTCATTTAGAGATGAGCGCCGGAAATTTTTCGGGTTTTGTGTTTTGGTTTTGGGTTCGGTTCCGCGGCCGTGTTTTGGGTTCGACCGCGTTTTGGCAAAACCTAACCGAATTTTTTTTGTCGGATTCGGGTGTGTTTTGGATTCGGGTGTTTTTTTCAAAAAACACTAAAAAACAGCTTAAATCATAGAATTTGGGGGTCATTTTGATCCCAAAGTATTATTAACCTCAAAAACCATAATTTACACTCATTTTCAGTCTATTCTGAATACCTCACACCTCACAATATTTTTAGTCCTAAAATTTGCACCTAGGTCGCTGGATGACTAAGCTAAGCGACCCTAGTGGCCGACACAAACACCGGGCCCATCTAGGAGTGTCACTGCAGTGTCACGCAGGATGTCCCTTCCAAAAAACCCTCCCCAAACAGCACATGACGCAAAGAAAAAAAGAGGCGCAATGAGGTAGCTGTGTGAGTAAGATAAGCGACCCTAGTGGCCGACACAAACACCGGGCCCATCTAGGAGTGTCACTGCAGTGTCACGCAGGATGTCCCTTCCAAAAAACCCTCCCCAAACAGCACATGACGCAAAGAAAAAAAGAGGCGCAATGAGGTAGCTGTGTGAGTAAGATAAGCGACCCTGGGGGGCGTGGTCTGGGGTCTGAAGGAAGCAGACATGCTTGGTGAGAGCTCCTCAGATTCATAAGCAAAATCACTTATTCCCCTTGCATCTGCGCCTCCTAGGCCGCCCTATTCCCTCTGCTGCCCTCCTTGTGTCCCCCGGCTGGGACCCCCGAAGTGCCGCGGAATCGGGGAGCAGTTTTAACTGCTCCCGCGGATTGCGGCCTGCGGGGCTGGGAGAAGCCGGGGCCTCGATTTGAGCATTAGGCCGGGGACGGCTCCGGGACCCGCTGCTCGGGCCGTAGACGCTGCACGGAGCTCCGTAGTCTCTCCTGCCGCCGGCCGCTTGCCGCGGCTAGTTGTGTCTCCTTCCTCTCAGCTCCCACTGCTGTGCATCCGCCCGGCGGGGACCCGGCAGCCCGGCGGCCGGGACGAGATAGAAGACGCTCGGCGGCCATCTTGAAATCAGTGTGAGACACTGAACTTTCTCTGCAGCACCTGTGTATTAGGGGAAGAGGGGGGTCCCACAAATCTGGGCCATATTGGCCTGGGCACATTATACAAACAGTCACAGTGCTCCCCTCACCCACTCATCCATCCATCCATCCATTTAACAACTCAGTACATTTGCTGGCTGACCTTCTACTCAGTGGCCTGGGGTCCGGTAACTACACCCCCATCGGGAAATATCAGAGGTACCACCACTGCAAGTGAAAGAATGGGCCCTTAGCCTCATGCATGCCTGCCTGATGCTACCCTAAGACCACGAGGGGGGTTCTTGCACGGTGACGGCCCTCATGCTTCATAGTGCCGAGGATATGTGACAGTGTAATTCTAAACTGCTTTCTCTAAAGACCGATCTCATGGTGAAAGGGATAAAGAAAAAAAAGAAGGCCAAGACTAAGCCGGACGCGAATCGACGCTCATCAGATCTACGTCAGTTCCTAACTTCTCCAACCTCGACTCCCCCTGCTTCTGCTAACGTCCCGACCTTCTCGAGTTTACAAGACCCGGTGGACGGCATGGCCTCCCCTGGGACTCCGGAGCCCCCACAGGCCCTCTCTCTATCTGCGGAGATAAGTGAAATATTGTCTCATGTACGATCACTTCCTACGAAACAAGACTTCTCAGCCTTGGAGTCTCGTTTACTATCCACCATCACTCAGGAAGTGACGGCGCTCCGACAAGATATGTCTCAAATCGCGACCCGAGTTGATGTCCTGGAACGCCATGAATCGTCTACTGTGGACTCTTTGACTAAATTTCGGGAAGTGCTATCTCACCAACGGGACGATATCTCCTTCTTAAAGTCACGCATTGAGGACATGGATAATCGCGGCCGGCGAAATAATATTAGAGTCAGAGGCCTGCCTGAGAACGTCCAGCAAACAGACCTGGTAGATGCCTTATCTAAGATATTTGGGGAACTCATCGACCTGGACCCGAACAAAGACATTATATTCGATAGAGCTCACAGAGCCCTTCGTCCTCGAGGCTTGCCCTCCGACAGACCACGGGACGTAATTTGTAGGCTCCACTATTACGCCCAAAAAGAGGAAATAATGAGGTCGGCACGTCAACTGGACAGCATTGACTTTCAAGGCGACAAGATCCAGATATTTCCTGACCTTGCCTGGTCAACCTTACAACAACGTCGCGCCTTGAAACCTCTTACAGACTCTCTCAGGAAGCTCGAGCTGAAATACAGATGGGGCTTTCCATTCTCCCTCCAGGTCTCTCATGGCGGCAAAATTGCGAGTCTTTCTAGACCGTCGGACTTACAGGCTTTCTTCACGATCCTGGGTATCCCTCCGGTTCCGGTTCCTGACTGGGACACCTTTCACCACCTTCCGGACTTGCCTGTTGTGCTCCCTCCAGATGACGCGTGGCAGCAGGTTCGCACCCCGCGGATGCGGGGATCCACTCCTGGCTCACGACCTTCGAAGCCTCCTTGAATGAGATGCCTCGTCCCGAGTGGCTGTAAACTTGCTTGCTGAATACGTTATACATTGATTTTTTCTCTTTCTTTATAGTGCAATGTGTTGTTCACCAATGTGATCGGTTTTTGTTTTTATGTTTATATATTTTTTCTTTATTTTTTTTTTTTTGTTGTTGTTCTTGTTTATGTAGATGGATAATAGTGTACAGACGCTAAAGTCTACTGATACCCGGTTTGACAACTTGAGGATTATCTGTACACTCTTATGCCAATATATATACCTACATATTTGTATGCTCTATTTTTCAGGTTTCGCATGTGCTTAACGCACACCTCGGTAATATCGTATATTTAACGAGTTTCTATTTTGGGAGTGGTCGCTGTCCTGAACCCCCCGCAGGACCCCAATATGCTGCATCCCCTGTTTCTTTGGACCGGGAGTCGGCAAGATTCCGCTCCTGTCCTTTTTGCAGCAGTTTTTGTAGTAACACCACTTCTGTTTAATGTTAAAGTACTTTTTGGCGGAGATTCCCCCGCCGCAGCTTTTTCTTTCTATTTCTTTGCTTCTCCTTTTTTCCTATCTCCCCCCCCTGTTATCTTTCCCTCACCTTTCCCAGGGTCTGCCGAAGAGAAGACTATCGTGAAACGACTGGATCTGACTGATAATGGGGGTGAGTGATTTACACGTAACTACCCTTAACGTCAAAGGGCTGAATGTCCCTGAAAAAAGGTCTAAACTTCTTAAATGGCTTAGAGACGAGAAAATAGACGTTGCTTTTATTCAGGAAACACACTTCAAGATGGGACACGTGCCGTCCCTAAAATGTCACTATTACCCGCATGTTTTCCTATCCAATAATTCGGCTGGTAAGACACTAGGCGTAGCCATCCTACTTGCCCGCCACCTGCCTGTCCTCAATGTAACCTCCCACAGAATAGCCGAGGGTAGGGGGTTGCTGGTGAAATGCGACATACATGGCCAACGTTTCTCTTTTTTAAATATATATGCCCCTAACGCTAAACAACCTTCCTTTCTATCCTTAGTCCTAGAAGACGCGGAGCCTCTTTTAGAGGGGGTGGTAGTGATGGGAGGTGATCTAAATTGGACCCTGGATCCTCGCCAGGACAATTCTAAAAAGATCTCCTGCAAGTCAGAGAGGGAGCATAGGGGAATGAGGCGTGCCCTGCTCGACCACCAGCTGATCGACACATGGAGATTGACACACCCCACTGATATAGATTACACCTATTTCTCACACCCACACCAGACATATTCCAGGATTGATTATTTATTTTTGAGTCACCGACACTTACACCTTCTGTCTGATGCCTCTATAGGACAGATTGTATGGTCCGATCATGCCCCAGTCAACCTCACCATACGCTTACCTCCCAACGCACATCGCCAATGGTCCTGGCGTTTTAACGACACTTTCCTGCAAGATGCAGACTGTAAGTCCCGAACTGGCAACGCTCTGGACTCTTATATTTGTACCAATGACTTAGATGACATCTCCAAAGTCTCAGTATGGGAAGCCCATAAATGTGTCATCAGGGGGGTTTGTGTCCAAATAGGATCCTTTCGCAAAAGGCAGAGGGAGAAACTCCGAGAGGATTTACTGTCTAAAATACAATCTCTAGAGCTTCTACATAAAAAATCCCAAACCCCACAACACTACGCTGATCTCGAAACTGCTAGAGCGGCCCTGAATAAGTTACTCTCAGATAGAGTCAAGTTTTCTTATCGGAAGTGCCGTAGCAGATACTATCAATGGGGCAATAAGCCTGGAAAATTACTGGCCAAAGCACTTAGAGAACAACGTGCTCTTACTTTTTTTCATACAATTAAAAATAATCATGGCCAACCCCAACACCAGACATCTCACATAGCCAGGGCCTTCAGGACATATTATTCCACTCTGTATAACCTCGCCGGCCCAACCGGCAGAATCGACAGGTCGTCCCATCAAAAAGCCATAGCCGACTATTTACGGACCTTACATTTCCCCACACTGACCGCAACAGAAGTAGAAGATCTAGACGCCCCGTTTTCTACTGAGGAGGTTCAGAGAGTTATTGAATCCTCTCCTAATGGCAAGAGTCCCGGCCCCGACGGATATACTATTGCCTATTACAAAGCTTTTAAGGAGAAATTAATCCCTATACTCACAAGAGCCTTTAACACCATATCAGATCAAACGCCCTTCTCCCCACAATCTCTCGAAGCCCATATTGCAGTTCTACCCAAAGAGGGTAAGGACCCCAGTCTTTGCTCCAGCTACCGCCCAATCTCCCTATTAAATATTGATATAAAGCTTTTCGCTAAATTGATTGCAAACCGCCTTAAATTACTGTTGCCTGGCTTGATACATGGAGATCAAGCTGGGTTTGTTTTAGGCCGAGAAGCCAGGGACAATACCTCCAAAGTGCTCAGCATGATTCACTATGCCGGCCAGCTTTCATCCCCATCTATCCTACTGTCGACTGATGCAGAAAAAGCTTTTGACAGAGTGGACTGGGATTTTATGACCGGAATATTGAGGCATCTGGGACTTGGTAGCATCTGTCTCCACAGAATCTTATCCCTCTATACCTCCCCATCCGCCAAAATTAGGATTAATGGCTCCCTTTCTGACTCCTTTCCAATTTTCAACGGTACGCGACAGGGATGCCCGCTATCCCCATTGCTCTTTGTCCTTTGCATGGAAACACTAGCCCGAAGCATTAGGGCTAACCCAAATATTTCGGGCTTGTTGGTAAGGGGGACCGAATACAAACTGGCATTATATGCCGATGATCTCCTCGCAATAATCACGAATCCGGTCACCTCTTTGCCAAACTTAATGATGGAGTTTGAGAAGTTTGGAGTCCTCTCTAACTTCAAAATAAATTATTCCAAATCTATTGCCATGAACTTAACTACACCTCCTGCTATAGTAGAAAGCCTGAAACAAGCCCTCCCCTTCACCTGGCATGATCATAAATTAAAATACTTGGGGGTGTTACTGACCAATGACTTATCCAAAGTGTTCTCCCTAAATTTTAAACCCCTATTGTCTAAGCTTCGTTTAGACTTCCTGTTATGGAAAAAGCTGAGACTGTCCTGGTTCGGAAGGATCAACGTAGTTAAAATGAATGCCCTCCCCAGGATTTTATTCTTTCTCCAGACCCTTCCGATACACATCCCCCTACTATGGCTTCGGGATGTCCAGAGGCTCATCTGTACATTTGTATGGGGTGGTAATACACCTAGATTTAAACATGACATTTTGTTCAGGAGAAAACATCAAGGGGGGCAACAACTCCCACATATCCCTAACTATTACCACGCAGTACACTTGAATAGGATACTGGAATGGACACGTGCCAAGGATCGCAAACAATGGGTCCTTCTAGAAGAGGGCTGTCTCCCACATTATATTGAAATTGCACCTTGGCTTCCTACCCTCCCGAAGGTATCACACCCCACGGTCTCCCCCACGCTCAGATTATGGGCCAAGCTGAGATCCCAGAGTCATATATCCTCTAAATGGTCCCCCCTTAACTTCTTTTCTCTATAACTCCGAATTTGCCCCTGACCTTCAAGGGACTGCTTTCGCCCCATGGGCAGAAGCTGGGATCTTTAGAGTCGGTCAGCTGGTGAGCTCGGGTAGGGTGCGCTCTTTTTCAGATGTTCAATCCTCTTGGAACCTACACAGTGCTGAGTTTTGGAGGTTCCTGCAGGTCCACCATTTTATATCATCTCCCAAGAACTTCTCTGACGTAACTAGGGACCTCACTGGGTTTGAGAAACTATGTATCTCCCCCAGTTCACCTACGCATACTATTTCACAAATTTATACGTTGATTATGGAAAATTTCTTCACACAACCTCCTACCTTCTTGGCTTCCTGGGAGAGGGAATTGTCGGGGCTCTCTACTCAGATTAACTGGGAATCCGTGTTTAAAAACGCTCAGGCGAGTTCTCTATGCATCTCGACATTAGAGACCCTTTATAAACTTATATATAGGTGGTATAGGACCCCTCGTGTTCTCAATAAAATGTTTCCCTCTCTTTCGAATATGTGTTGGAGATGCAAAAATGCCCCAGGGAGTTTTATACATATTTGGTGGGATTGCCCTCTTATAACTCCATTCTGGGCAGAAGTATTTAAATGCACCGAACAGATAGTAGGCGACGAAATCCCGAGAGACCCAGATTTCTGGCTCCTTAATCATACCCCCGCAGGATCACACTCCTACAAACATTCCCTGTTAAGACACCTTTGCAACGCTGCTAAAGCGGTGATCCCAATTCTTTGGAGATCCACCTCTCCACCCTCAATTAAAATGTGGTTCACAAAGATTGATCACTTCTTGGACATGGAAGACCTGGTTTCCTTCTCATCTGGGAAAACAGTTAACTTCATAGCTATTTGGTTTCCCTGGTACGACTTTAAGGGCACATCGCAGTATCGGTCCTATATTGCGACATAACCCCCCTCATGTTGGTAAACGGGCCCATATCCATACCTGTATCATTATTTATACCCATACCCATACTCTGACAATGTTGTTTCTGTACTGTGGCCCAGACTCAGGACTGGTGGGGAACGCCCATACGCTCCCCAAATAGTCTGCCCGCACTATGCAGACTGTCACACCTGACCCTGCCCACCCTAACCTTCTCTTACTTATCCCCCTTTCCTCTTCTCTTCTCTCTCTTTTTTCTCTTTCCCATTCATTGATGCTGTTTTGATATTATGCTCCTTTTTTTTTTATAAGCGTTAAAGTTGTCAGAAATGTAGACAGATATTTTTCGGCTTAGGGCGCTCTATGTGTGGTGTACTGATGAATATAGGCTATGTGATATTTTTGTATGCCCTCCTTTTGTTTTTGAAAATGTTTCTGTAATGTTTTTGAATACTGCTTTGACTAATAAAAACAGTTTACACAAAAAAAAGATAAGCGACCCTAGTGGCCGACACAAACACCGGGCCCATCTAGGAGTGGCACTGCAGTGTCACGCAGGATGTCCCTTCCAAAAAAACCTCCCCAAACAGCACATGACGCAAAGAAAAAAAGAGGCGCAATGAGGTAGCTGTGTGAGTAAGATAAGCGACCCTAGTGGCCGACACAAACACCGGGCCCATCTAGGAGTGGCACTGCAGTGTCACGCAGGATGTCCCTTCCAAAAAACCCTCCCCAAACAGCACATGACGCAAAGAAAAAAAGAGGCGCAATGAGGTAGCTGTGTGAGTAAGATAAGCGACCCTAGTGGCCGACACAAACACCGGGCCCATCTAGGAGTGGCACTGCAGTGTCACGCAGGATGTCCCTTCCAAAAAACCCTCCCCAAACAGCACATGACGCAAAGAAAAATTAAAGAAAAAAGAGGTGCAAGATGGAATTGTCCTTGGGCCCTCCCACCCACCCTTATGTTGTATAAACAGGACATGCACACTTTAACCAACCCATCATTTCAGTGACAGGGTCTGCCACACGACTGTGACTGAAATGACGGGTTGGTTTGGACCCCCACCAAAAAAGAAGCAATTAATCTCTCCTTGCACAAACTGGCTCTACAGAGGCAAGATGTCCACCTCATCATCATCCTCCGATATATCACCGTGTACATCCCCCTCCTCACAGATTATCAATTCGTCCCCACTGGAATCCACCATCTCAGCTCCCTGTGTACTTTGTGGAGGCAATTGCTGCTGGTCAATGTCTCCACGGAGGAATTGATTATAATTCATTTTAATGAACATCATCTTCTCCACATTTTCTGGATGTAACCTCGTACGCCGATTGCTGACAAGGTGAGCGGCGGCACTAAACACTCTTTCGGAGTACACACTTGTGGGAGGGCAACTTAGGTAGAATAAAGCCAGTTTGTGCAAGGGCCTCCAAATTGCCTCTTTTTCCTGCCAGTATAAGTACGGACTGTGTGACGTGCCTACTTGGATGCGGTCACTCATATAATCCTCCACCATTCTTTCAATGGTGAGAGAATCATATGCAGTGACAGTAGACGACATGTCCGTAATCGTTGTCAGGTCCTTCAGTCCGGACCAGATGTCAGCATCAGCAGTCGCTCCAGACTGCCCTGCATCACCGCCAGCGGGTGGGCTCGGAATTCTGAGCCTTTTCCTCGCACCCCCAGTTGCGGGAGAATGTGAAGGAGGAGATGTTGACAGGTCGCGTTCCGCTTGACTTGACAATTTTCTCACCAGCAGGTCTTTTAACCCCAGCAGACTTGTGTCTGCCGGAAAGAGAGATCCAAGGTAGGCTTTAAATCTAGGATCGAGCACGGTGGCCAAAATGTAGTGCTCTGATTTCAACAGATTGACCACCCGTGAATCCTTGTTAAGCGAATTAAGGGCTCCATCCACAAGTCCCACATGCCTAGCGGAATCGCTCCGTGTTAGCTCCTCCTTCAATGTCTCCAGCTTCTTCTGCAAAAGCCTGATGAGGGGAATGACCTGACTCAGGCTGGCAGTGTCTGAACTGACTTCACGTGTGGCAAGTTCAAAGGGCATCAGAACCTTGCACAACGTTGAAATCATTCTCCACTGCACTTGAGACAGGTGCATTCCACCTCCTATATCGTGCTCAATTGTATAGGCTTGAATGGCCTTTTGCTGCTCCTCCAACCTCTGAAGCATATAGAGGGTTGAATTCCACCTCGTTACCACTTCTTGCTTCAGATGATGGCAGGGCAGGTTCAGTAGTTTTTGGTGGTGCTCCAGTCTTCTGTACGTGGTGCCTGTACGCCGAAAGTGTCCCGCAATTCTTCTGGCCACCGACAGCATCTCTTGCACGCCCCTGTCGTTTTTTAAAAAATTCTGCACCACCAAATTCAAGGTATGTGCAAAACATGGGACGTGCTGGAATTTGCCCATATTTAATGCACACACAATATTGCTGGCGTTGTCCGATGCCACAAATCCACAGGAGAGTCCAATTGGGGTAAGCCATTCCGCGATGATCTTCCTCAGTTGCCGTAAGAGGTTTTCAGCTGTGTGCGTATTCTGGAAAGCGGTGATACAAAGCGTAGCCTGCCTAGGAAAGAGTTGGCGTTTGCGAGATGCTGCTACTGGTGCCGCCGCTGCTGTTCTTGCGGCGGGAGTCCATACATCTACCCAGTGGGCTGTCACAGTCATATAGTCCTGACCCTGCCCTGCTCCACTTGTCCACATGTCCGTGGTTAAGTGGACATTGGGTACAACTGCATTTTTTAGGACACTGGTGAGTCTTTTTCTGACGTCCGTGTACATTCTCGGTATCGCCTGCCTAGAGAAGTGGAACCTAGATGGTATTTGGTAACGGGGGCACACTGCCTCAATAAATTGTCTAGTTCCCTGTGAACTAACGGCGGATACCGGACGCACGTCTAACACCAACATAGTTGTCAAGGCCTCAGTTATCCGCTTTGCAGCAGGATGACTGCTGTGATATTTCATCTTCCTCGCAAAGGACTGTTGGACAGTCAATTGCTTACTGGAAGTAGTACAAGTGGGCTTACGACTTCCCCTCTGGGATGACCATCGACTCCCAGCAGCAACAACAGCAGCGCCAGCAGCAGTAGGCGTTACACGCAAGGATGCATCGGAGGAATCCCAGGCAGGAGAGGACTCGTCAGAATTGCCAGTGACATGGCCTGCAGGACTATTGGCATTCCTGGGGAAGGAGGAAATTGACACTGAGGGAGTTGGTGGGGTGGTTTGCGTGAGCTTGGTTACAAGAGGAAGGGATTTACTGGTCAGTGGACTGCTTCTGCTGTCGCCCAAAGTTTTTGAACTTGTCACTGACTTATTATGAATGCGCTGCAGGTGACGTATAAGGGAGGATGTTCCGAGGTGGTTAACGTCCTTACCCCTACTTATTACAGCTTGACAAAGGCAACACACGGCTTGACACCTGTTGTCTGCTTTTCTGTTGAAATACCTCCACACTGAAGAGCTGATTTTTTTGGTATTTTCACCAGGCATGTCAACGGCCATATTCCTCCCACGGACAACAGGTGTCTCCCCGGGTGCCTGACTTAAACAAACCACCTCACCATCAGAATCCTCCTGGTCAATTTCCTCCCCAGCGCCAGCAACACCCATATCCTCCTCATCCTGGTGTACTTCAACACTGACATCTTCAATCTGACTATCAGGAACTGGACTGCGGGTGCTCCTTCCAGCACTTGCAGGGGGCGTGCAAATGGTGGAAGGCGCATGCTCTTCACGTCCAGTGTTGGGAAGGTCAGGCATCGCAACCGACACAATTGGACTCTCCTTGTGGATTTGGGATTTCGAAGAACGCACAGTTCTTTGCGGTGCTTTTGCCAGCTTGAGTCTTTTCAGTTTTTTAGCGAGAGGCTGAGTGCTTCCATCCTCATGTGAAGCTGAACCACTAGCCATGAACATAGGCCAGGGCCTCAGCCGTTCCTTGCCACTCCGTGTGGTAAATGGCATATTGGCAAGTTTACGCTTCTCCTCCGACAATTTTATTTTAGGTTTTGGAGTCCTTTTTTTACTGATATTTGGTGTTTTGGATTTGACATGCTCTGTACTATGACATTGGGCATCGGCCTTGGCAGACGACGTTGCTGGCATTTCATCGTCTCGGCCATGACTAGTGGCAGCAGCTTCAGCACGAGGTGGAAGTGGATCTTGATCTTTCCCTAATTTTGGAACCTCAACATTTTTGTTCTCCATATTTTAATAGGCACAACTAAAAGGCACCTCAGGTAAACAATGGAGATGGATGGATACTAGTATACAATTATGGATGGACTGCCGAGTGCCGACACAGAGGTAGCTACAGCCGTGGACTACCGTACTGTACTGTGTCTGCTGCTAATATAGACTGGATGATAATGAGATGTAGTATGTATAAAGAAGAAAGAAAAAAAAACCACGGGTAGGTGGTATACAATTATGGATGGACTGCCGAGTGCCGACACAGAGGTAGCTACAGCCGTGGACTACCGTACTGTACTGTGTCTGCTGCTAATATAGACTGGATGATAATGAGATGTAGTATGTATAAAGAAGAAAGAAAAAAAAAACCACGGGTAGGTGGTATACAATTATGGATGGACTGCCGAGTGCCGACACAGAGGTAGCTACAGCCGTGAACTACCATACTGTGTCTGCTGCTAGTATAGACTGGATGATAAATAATGATATAAAAAATATATATATATCACTACTGCAGCCGGACAGGTATATATTATATAATGAGGGACCTGCTGGACACTGTCTGTCAGCAGAATGAGTTTTTTAATTTTTATAGAATAAAAAAACACCACACAAGTCACACGACGAGTGTACTTTTTCAGGCAGACAATCACAATATACTATACTGGTGGTCAGTGTGGTCAGGTCACTGGTCACAGTGGTCAGTGGTCAGTCACACTGGCAGTGGCACTCTGGCAGCAAAAGTGTGCACTGTTTAATATGTACTCCTGGCTCCTACTATAACCTATAACTGCTCCCCAGTCTCCCCCACAATTAAGCTGTGTGAGCACAGTCAGATATTATACATAGATGATGCAGCACACTGGGCTGAGCACAGATATGGTATGTGAGTGTGACTGAGTCACTGTGTATCGTTTTTTTCAGGCAGAGAACAAGAACAGAACGGATTATTAAATAATAATAAATTATAAAACTGCACTGGTGGGTCAGGTCACTGGTCATCAGTCACTAGTATAACTCCTCCTAAGCTCCAGTAAGTAAATGAAGTGTCTCACTCTCACTCTCCTATCTATTTTAATTTCTAAACGGAGAGGACGCCAGCCACGTCCTCTCCCTATCAATCTCAATGCACGTGTGAAAATGGCCGCGACGCGCGGCTCCTTATATAGAATCCGAGCCTCGCGAGAATCCGACAGCGTGATGATGACGTTCGGGCGCGCTCGGGTTAACCGAGCAAGGCGGGAAGATCCGAGTCGCTCGGACCCGTGTAAAAAAACATGAAGTTCGGGCGGGTTCGGATTCAGAGAAACCGAACCCGCTCATCTCTAGTGTCATTCACCATTAACAACTCATCTTCCATCAGTCATTAATGCCTTTTCACCATTTTCATTCTTCATCAAACTCCGCTCATCACCATTCTTCATTAATACCTCATCCTAATAATATCACCCCCCATCACTAGCCCATCGGCCGTGCTTCATCTGCAAGGTGGAACTGATCATACGCCATTCCACTTCTAACTACAAACACGCCATCGCCAAGCACTGGCATCCGCATGATCAGAGAAGGACAAATCTGTGATCAGCTCCCCTCTGAGCAAGCTTACATTTGGGTCTCTAGAATACTGTACCGCACTCACAGCGGCAGAAACAGAGTAAAATAAGCCTCACAGCTGCTGTGTACACTCATCCTTCCAGTTTATTTAACAAATACAAAGGTCATCCTTATACAAAACTCAGTCTGTATTTCCCGCAATACAAATCAACCTATTAACTACCACCTAAAGCTGGGTACACCCTGGCTGATATATCATCTGTTCAAGCCAACAACTGATATATTGGGAGCCCCCGATATGTGTGTGTGTTTGTGAATGACGTTGTTCACAGACATGTCACATCGGCCCTGCAGCTGATATATCTGCTGCAAATATATATCTGGCTATCTGGCTGTGTGTGTGGACAATCAACTTCCAGTGACTGACATCTTAACTGGGCGGGCACATTTAAATGCCTGCCCAGATGTGGCATCAAGTACGACACATTGGGCGGATGATTGGTACGTGTGTATGTACTTACCAACTGCCAGATAGGTCGGCGAACTGGCAGAATGGACAATCCGTTGGCCAGGTGTGTACCCAGCATAAGAGCGCAATAAAAGGCGGTAACATTAAACCATATAACTCATTTTAGTTCTAATCTATTAAATAATAAACAAACCTTCTGACGAAGATGTTCTGGCCTCCTGGTAGGAGCTGCGGCAGCCAGCTTGTGTGAGTCTGATATAAAATTGCACAATAAGGAGGTAACAAAAGAAATGGTCGGGTGATGCACATTTGTAGCCTTTTTCACACTTGATGATAATATTTTCTGTCATGTACACAGAACTGTTGTACTATTAGGGAGCGGAGAGTAAAACAATGACAAACTTTTACTGTTTATAAACTATCTATTGTGATCAGCGGGACAGCTGGTCGCAGAGATCATTAGACTGTTGTTACATTAGACTGGCTATAACAGTGATCATATGAGACCGTCTGTCACATTAGACTTGCTGTCAGTGGTCACATTAGTCTGGTTGTGGACCTTTAGTGACTGGAGGTCCACTCTTATAGGAACCCCTCCTTAGCCTGGTAGTGTGAAGACTCTGTAACAGGTGTGCTCGGTTCCTCTTGTTGACCCTGCATTAATTACCTTTCACAGTACCTGCCAACGCAGACGTTGGTGAAGTTTATGACCAATATAGCAAGCGGTATGGCATATCTAAGCAGCAAGAACTTCATCCACAGAGATCTGGCTGCCAGGAATTGCATGTGAGTTCCCTGGGAGAGAGGGGTTGAGGTTTCATCCCGGGGTTACAGTTTCCGTTTATCCCCCACAATGTGTCCACTGTTCTTTGCTGATCTTCTCTCATCATCTCCTCTCATCTGCTTCTTCCTTACCTGTGCGTAACTTATTTTCTTCTGTGTTCCTTGCCTCTTCGGTGTGCTGGACCTAATCCTCTTTTCTCTTTCATCCACTAGGGGACACTGGAGTTCCACTTAGACATTAGGGTGTGAAGTCTGTGAACCGGAGGTGTGGCACAATCTTAAAAATTTGCATTGACTGCACAGCCGGCTCCTCCCCCTTCACGCCCCTCATGCCTCAGTTTCGAAAATTGTGCTAGAGGTGTTAGCACTGAGGAGCGGAGCTCCTGAAAGAAAATAATAAATAATAGAAAAAACAGGCTGAGTCAACCTAATAAAAGGGGGACAAAAAGCTTGAGTGTAGCTGAGAGACAAAGATCCCTTTTGAAGGGATCAGCATCTCTCCGCAGGAGATCCTGGAGGTCTGAGTGAGTACTGGTCTTGTTAAGGGCCCTAGTAATAACATGAGGTAGCTCTCAATACCTCCGTTTAGTTCCCTCTGTCCCCGCTGAACAGCCGCGTATAAGAGCCGAGCGGCAGTGCTGAGCGGTGTCCCGGTCTCCATGACTACGTCGGGAACTGCCGGGCGGCGCGTCTAGAAAGAGCCCTGCTGAACAGCCGCGTATACGCGCAACAGTGCCGAGCGGTATCCCGGTCTCCATGACTACGTCGGGAACCGCCGGGTGGCGCGTATAGAAGCGGATAGACACGCGCCGCACGGGTAAAGAGATAGAACTCCCGGGCGGCGCGTGAGGAGAGGGGAGAAGAGGTTAGGTAGTAATTTACGTCTACTATTAGAAATTATACAATGCAGGGAAGACCAAAGGGGCATGAAAGGGGGTAAGGTGTAGTTTTCACAGGGATGAACTGTACAGAAAGATGGAGTGGCGGCCATTTTAATTTTAACTTTTAGGCGCCATCCTGAGGTAATATATAATCCCGCCCCCTTTCTTATAGTATAACAATAGTAAGAGGTTGTATTCAGGCTCCCCCTGCTGGTCAAATTTATATATATACATAGATAGCTTAGGTGAATAGCTTAAGTGAGGATCTCCTGTGGAAAAATTATAACAATTATTATTATTGCTTGTATTTTCAAGGGCTTCTATTCAAAGACCCTGAGGAAAATTCTGGGAGTACGTGGACAACCCTATCATCGTAGCTGACTGACAGCTGGGCTTGTGAGGGCTGCTAAACGGCTGTTGTTTGATAATTTATTTATTAATTAATTAAATTTTTATTTTTATATTTTATTTTTTTACCTCTCTGAATCAGAGGAGTTATTACAGCCGGTTCCAAACACTTCACTCCCATCACATACTACAAACTTTCTTTTCCTGAATAAAGGGTGAAAGTATTGTTTAATTGTCAACTAAAGGGGCTAATCATGTCTAAGCACAAGACATCAAAGACCTATTACGTGTATACGAAATGTAAAAAGAAAAGCACAAGGTTTGGCAGTTCGGGGGTGTGCGACTCCTGCGTAGACAGGGCCGCACAACCACGGAGCAGTGCTCCATCACGGTCAGATGTTCTTACGAAAGAGTATCCAAAGAGATGGCGGAATCACGCAAGCCACAATCAGAGTGGGCTCAAAGACAATGGAGGAATTTCTCACCAGATTAACGCCACCCGCACAACCAGACACAATTGTGCGCAAGGCAGTTAAAAGACCCTTTCCTGTTGTTCAGGTAAGAGGGTCTCCTTATGGATACGGAGGAAGGTGAGTTAAGTGAACCTAACCTGGATGCTGATTCCACAGAAGAGGATTCAGCGATCTCAGGTATTGATTCTTTAATTGAGGAATTCGACTCATTTGAATCACAGAAACACGCTCAGCAGTGTTTCCTATTCCTAAGTCCCTCCAAAATCAAATGGAGGAGGCATGGAAACAACCTGATAAACGCTTCCAATTCCCCCCAAAAATGTTTCAGGTAACGTATCTTTTACCTAAGGGAAGATCCACCGGTAGTGGATGCTTCCATAGGAGAATATTTTGCCGATACTTAATGTAACAACTTTAAAAGATGTTTCAGGTAATAGTTGACACAACTTTAAAGTCGATTTTTGGAGCAGCAGGTACAGCACAGAGACCTACACTCATCTGTGCTTGGGTGAACAAGGCCATGGGAGCATGGGCTTCCCATATTATACAAGCTATTGAAGAGGAAAATAGCTTGAAAGAGATTACTTATCTGACGGAACACATTCGAGACAGCTTCATATTTATTTCAGGCATCTAAGGATGTCAGTAGAACATCGGCCATATCAGCTAGGAGAATTTTATGGCTTAGAGAATGGCAAGGAAATTCTGACACTAAACAGGCAGTGGAAGCTAGTCCTTTTAAGGGTGACACGCTTTTCGGTCCAGAATTGGACAAGGGGAATTCCCAAGCTACAGCTGGGAAGTCCACATTCCTGCCCACTCCTGATACAAAAACCACTCCACGGGTTAAGAGAGGTTATTCGGGACCAACTTTTAATTCTTTCAGATCTCAGTCCTTTCGAGGCCGAGAAAGAGGTTTTGGTGGACCGGCGCGTCGGGGCAGATGCGGAGGCCGCTCACAAGCGATAACCAGAAAGCAAGAGACCTCACAGTCAATTTTTTGCAACAGGGTTACCTAGGTGCCCTCTCAAGGTCATTGTTCCAGTCCCTACCCCTCAGAGAGAAACGGGATTTTATTCCAGTCTTTTGGTCGTGCCAAAGCCAGACGAAACAGTCAGACCGATTTCTAAATTTAAAAGGTTTAAACCAATGGTTGGCTGTGGCCTAACGAGAGCAGTGGCCACCTGCAATACTTGAAGACTCGGGTTTGATACAGAGTTTGGCACCCTATAAGAATTTACAGATTCAAGATGGAATCAATACAGTCGGTCAGGGCAAGTCTAGAACACAAGGAGTTCATGATATCCATGGACATAAAAGATGCATACCTGTATATCCCAATTTGGTCCCTACACCAAGCTTACCTACAGTTTGCATTGGTGAAGGATCATTATCAATTCAGAGCTCTACCATTTGGTCTATCTTCAGCCCCACGGATCTTCACAAGATCATGGTGGTAATAGTGGCAGAATTGAGATTAAGGGGAGTCACTAGAATACCTTACCTAGACTATCTCCTCATCAAAGCCGCCTCTCACACATCTCACCAATTTCTGATCAACACGGATGGATAGTGAACTTCAAGTAATACAACCTCATTCCAACGCAAAGGATTCAGTTCCTAGGTCTTATATTGGACATGGGGAAATTGAGAATTTGTCTACCAGAGTCCAAGATTCAGGTCATACGGAAGTTGGTGACTCAGATACTAGGGACACCGACGGTGTCTTTCCATCTCTGTGTACAACTTTTAGAAAAGATGGTAGCGTCAGTCGAGGCTCTCCAGTATGGAAGACTTCATTCCCGACACTTTCAGATGAACCTCATTGCTCAAGGAGCAGGTTCGCATTGGCTACTTCATCGGAGAATCAGACTTCAACCACAGGGACGTATGTTCATCACATGGTGGTTGATACACAAGAATCTCGCAGCAGGAAAGAGATTCAGCATTTGGGACTGGAGGATTCTGACGACGGACGCCAGTTTCAGAGGTTGGGGTGCCGTCCTGGAAGACCATCAATTCCAGGGAAGGTGGACGCCTCAAGAGAACAGTTTACCCTTAAACATTCTGGAACTAAGGGCTGTTTACAACGCACTTCTATTGGCCGAAGACCTGGTCATAAGTCAGTAGGTACGGATACAGTCGGACAATGTCACGACGACGGCTTACATAAACCGTCAAGGGGGAACGAAGAGTAGGCTGGCGTTGAAGGAATCAATAAAGATCCTGGTGTGGGCGGAAAGGCGAAACATCATACTCTCGGAGATATGCATTCCAGGTTTAGAAAACGGGGAAGCAAATTATCTCAGTCGACAAGACACGCATCCGGGAGAGTGGTGTCTTCATCTGAGGATTTTCAAGATGGTAGTGAGAAGATGGAGTCTTCCACAAAGCGACCGCATGGCATCGAGGCGGAACCACCAGCTGCCCAGATATGTATCCAGGACAAGGGATACTGCAGCAGAAGGAGTAGATGCGTTGACACTTCCTTGGGATTACGAAAGGGTGTACATCTTTCCTCCTTTCCCGCTCATACCAAGGATACTGAAACGGTTGAAACGAGAACGAGTGTGGGCGATTCTGATCGCACCAGATTGGCCATGCAGGAGTTGGTACTCGGACCTGCAGGGACTACTGTCAGAAGACCCGTGGAGGTTGCCTTAAAGAGAGGACCTACTATCTCAAGGACCGTTTCTTCATCCAGACCTGAACAGACGGCGTTTGACGGTGTGACTGTTGAAACCCGGATCTTAAGAAACAGAGGAATATTCCTACGATGATTGCAACTAGAAAGCCGGTTACGGCGGGACATTACTACAGATTTTGGAAGAAATATATAGACTGGTGTCAGGGACGTGGATGGGACTCGAAATCCTTCCACTTATTCAGACTTTCACTGTTCCTTCAAGCAGGTCTGACATTAGGCCTGCGATTGGGATCTCTGAAGTTTCAGGTGTCGGCTCTTTCAACTCTTTTTCAACTACGGTTGGCATCCTTGCCAGAGGTTCAAACTTTTTTGCTAGGGGTTCTACAGATACAACCCCCTTTTCGTAACCCCATGGCACTTTGGGACCTGGATTTGGTGTTGGAATTTTTAAAATCACCTTTGTTTGAACCGTTACTTCGGACAGACATAAAATATCTTTCTTGGAAAGTAACGTTGTTGCTAGCCTTAGCTTCGGCTAGACGGGTCTCTGAGTTGGGAGCCTTGTCGGGCAAAGGTACCTTTTTGATTTTTCATGAGGATCGGGCGGAACTCCGTACAAGAGCAGAGTTCTTTCTTAAGGTTGTTTCGGGTTTAAAAAAAAAAAAAAAAATCAGGTAAACCAACCAATGTAGTCCCATCTTTCCAGAGTCTAGCAGATGGGGATGTGGCATTGGATGTGGTACGAGCTTTAAGGGTGTACATACAAGTTACATCATCCTTTCGGAAGTCAGATCATTTGTTCGTACTTTATGATGGGCCAAAGAGGTTGGCCGGCTTCTAAGCAGTCCCTGTCTCGATGGATTAGACTTGTTATTAGGCAAGCGTATATTTCCAGTGGTAAACAGGTTCCATTGCGGACAAGTGCGCATACCACTAGATCAGTGGGTGCCTCCTGGGCGGCTGCCAAAGGGGTTTCCACTACTCAACTTTGCAGAGCGGCAACGTGGTCCTCAGCCTACACGTTCGCAAAATTTTATAAGTTTGATACCTTTGCGTCTGAAAATTCTAACTTCGGACGTTTGGTTTTGCAGGCAACAGACAGCACTCCCTCCCTGGGGGATAACTTTGGGACGTCCCCTAATGTCTAAGTGGAACTCCAGTGTCCCCTAGTGGATGAAAGAGAAAAGAGGATTTTGGTACTTACCGATAAATCCATTTCTCTGAATCCTCTAGGGGACACTGGACGCCCGCCTCTGTGCTGTCAGTCCTGCGGTGTTAATAGTTCTTGTTCATACAGTTCGTATAAACAGCGGTGGTTGTCTTTTAACGATGTTCTTGGATGCTGTTTGGCATGTTGCACGGTTCGGTTCCTCGCCATAGGCTCTCGTACGTGTCCTCATCTCTCGGTCCAATTTTCAAAACTGAGGCATGAGGGGCGTGAAGGGGGAGGAGCCGGCTGTGCAGTCAATGCAAATTTTTAAGATTGTGCCACACCTCCGGTTCACAGACTTCACACCCTAATGTCTAAGTGGAACTGCAGTGTCCCCTAGAGGATTCAGAGAAATGGATTTATCGGTAAGTACCAAAATCCTCTTTTTCAACATCTCAGGCCTCACCACCGTACACATTGTTCATGGTTCTTATCTGCACTTTTTGCCTTCATCCAGGTTAAATGAGAACATGAATGTCTGCGTGGCAGATTTTGGTCTGTCCAAGAAAATCTACAATGGAGATTATTATCGGCAAGGTCGGATTGCCAAAATGCCAGTCAAATGGATTGCAATAGAGAGTCTGGCTGACCGTGTCTATACAACCAAGAGTGATGTGGTGAGTAAGAGATGGGTCAGTCAGGGCCATTTTAGCATATAGGCATGCTGGGCAGCTGCCCAGGGCCACACAATTCTAGGTGCCTTCAAGTAGGGGAGGGCTGGGGGACTGGTGCTTCTGATGCCTCTTGGGAGGCAGGTAGAGAATGCTGCCCAGTTGTGAATTACACACCATCAGAGCATCCAGGCAGCATTCTCTCCCTGCCTCCCAGCCTAAGCCAGATAGTGAATGGCTGTGAGCATGCTGATTGGTAGATGGCTGGAACTATCCACCAATCAGAGTGCTGACAGCCTTTCATTGTATGGAAGCATATGGAGAGACTGCAAGAGACTGCTCGAAGAGTAAGTTATGATTTTTTTTATAATATATTCCCATGAATCAGTGGGTAGTGGCCCCAGTGAATTGCTTTGCCAAGGGCCTACAAAGCTGTTAAAATAGCCCTGGGGTCAGTCTCATGCTGGGAGACTGTGTAAGTCAGCATTAGCAATGGCTCGCCTGCTGTTAAGAGAACTCACAGCTCAAACATGCCCTTCCAGTCCAGCGGACGGTGAGCCACAGGTTGTCCACCCCTGGTACATAGGACATTGGTCTACTAACACCAGGGT
Source organism: Pseudophryne corroboree (assembly GCF_028390025.1). Taxonomy (NCBI): domain Eukaryota; kingdom Metazoa; phylum Chordata; class Amphibia; order Anura; family Myobatrachidae; genus Pseudophryne; species Pseudophryne corroboree. The sequence goes on from NC_086451.1 coordinate 407,008,262, forward strand.
CACTCAGATCTTGGACCTGAAAAGGAAATGCTTTGTAATATTAATCAGGACATTGCTCCATCTATACATGTTATATAATTGCTCAGTCTATATAAAAGTTAAAGTTAAGTAATCTTCTGACATCAGGTTTTTAAGCTGTTTTATGGTGGTGTTATGGTAGCTGTAAGTAGGCTGGCCAATCCCAGGCCATTTTTTAATCGGGATTGAAAAATGGTCAATCCTGGGATTCCCAGGATACCCGGGATTGGTTTCCTGTGTCCCCGCCCCGCCCCACACTCATAACTCACCACCATGGTACCTGGGCGGGTGGATAACTTCTTCCAGCTCAGCATGGTCTGTGCGGCGGGTGGCGGACAGCTGACTGCGCAGCGTGATCTCTGACTTCATGTCACGCTGCACAGGGGGAGTCGGGAGTCGGGAGCCAGGCAGCGTCTGAGCATCTTGAGGATGTTCAACGCTGCCCGGCATTAAAAAACAAAGGACCACCTGATTCCGTAATCCCCGGAATTGGAGCTTCTAATCCTGGATTTGAATCCCGGACGATTTTTGGCCTAAATGCTGGGATCCCACCGATCCTGATCCCAGGATTGGCCACCCTAGCTGCAAGGAAACTTATCTACTTTTCTTATTTTCAGTGGTCCTTTGGAGTCACCATGTGGGAGATCGCAACAAGGGGCCAAACGCCTTATCCTGGGGTGGAGAACAGTGAAATTTATGATTATCTGAGACAAGGGAATCGACTGAAGCAACCACCGGATTGTCTGGATGGACTGTGAGTTTTATTCCATCAGTATTTGTAATACAGGAATGAACCACTAGGGACAGTGTCGCTACACAGAAATGACATGTAAATGTAACAGATGTCTCCTCACTTGCTGGTTGTGCGTACGCCATGCAGCATGAGATGCCTTGCACATCTGAGACACTCCGAAAAGAGCTGTGAGCACTAAGTTTGACTCTGTTCTTATTATTAAGATCAGTGGCAAGTAACAGTAGTCCCTAGGGCCAAATGCGGCCCTCCAAGCCTTGACCCGCAGCCCCTTCCTGATGTATTGTCAGTTGTGTGTGCTACAGCTAGTAACACTTGTGTATAATGCCTGCTAATGCATTATTACAGACTTTTGTCTCACTTTTTGATAAAATCTTTTAATTGAACTTGTTACTGAGACATAGGGGGACATTTACTAAGCAGTGATAAGAGCTGAGAAGTGAGCCAGTGGAGATGTGCCCATGGCAACCAATCAGCACTGAAGCAACATCTATAATTTGCATACTATAAAATGATACAAAGCTGCTGATTGGTTGATCTTGCATCTACTACTAGCCATTTGTACCTGTTTATTATATACAGTAGGTTAGCACATAATGATGGCCAGTGAAATTTACCAGCCTGTGAGTTTTCAGCTGTGTGGGACTTTGTGCAGAGAGAGTTAGATTTGGGTGGGTTATATTGTTTCTGTGCAGGGTAAATACTGGCTGCTTTATTTTTACACTGCAATTTAAATTTCAGTTTGAACACACCCCACCCAAATCTAAATCTCTCTCTGTACATTTTATATCTGCCCCACCTGCAGTGCACATGGTTTTTGCTGCGATCAGGTCTGAATAAGGCCCAATGTATTGATGATTACGAACATGTATATTTGTAGAACGAGAAGTCAAAAAAATAAAATAGAACTCAATCTTCGTAGAAAGTCAGTGCAGAAATGGCATCTGGTGTGATCAAAGACCGTGATTTCTCTTCTCTCTCTAGGTACGAGTTAATGTCCAGTTGTTGGCATTTGAATTCCAAGGACCGGCCATCCTTTGAAACACTCTATGGAGAACTGGAGAAAATTCTCAAGAATTTACCCCCAGCCAAAGACCCTGAAGAGATTCTCTATGTAAATATGGAAGAGGCCCACTCCACTTCCTTCAGTGATGATGGTGAACTTGGAGCTGTGGGTGGCTTGGATGCCAAGGATTTCATAGAGGACATTTTCTCAAAGGCCAGCACTATCCCTGCAGAAGTTCACCAGCCAGAGAGCACCATTCGGTATGTCATGTGCCCAAGACGTGAGCACACAAGGCTATCCATGGAAAATCTGCGCTACAGCGCTGCATTAGAAGATGGGACATTGGAAGAACTCTCGGCTGGCTTAGGATCCAGATAATAAACAGTAGCCAGATGACGTTTGTGCTAACAAGGCTTAGCGTCTCAACATTGTGTTTCTACCATACAGTACTTTCCACAGAGTTCTAGTCTTCACTTAGCTTTCTTACTAGCCTCTTAACCAACTCGGTGAACATTCCCCTTCCATATAAAGGCATTTACATAGCAAAACATATCACTGGTCTTCTGACTTTAAAAGGAGTCTCCTGTTCCAGTCCACTGAGATAACATTTGTGCTAAATAGGAGCCACAATATCCCAGTGTGTTATGGGAATATAGACATGTGACCAAAGACCAAGTGTGACATCTGAGCAGCCATAACAACAATGTCCTGTGAATGGCTTGACAAGTCATTAATAATATGATACAACTATGTAAATTTATTTTTTTGTTAGCACAGAAACTATCAACAGACTCAGAGCATTCCTTTAATGAATTGAATGGTTACTGGATGGTGATGGAGCAGCCATACTTCTTTACAAAGTCCAGTGCACAACAAGGACAGGCCTCCATCTTGGTCTGACAACGGGTTCCACCACTCTCATCAGTCATTGCTTCTAAGGGTCATTTTCCATGCTGTGTAGAAATGTTTTATGTTCTCTTGGTCTCACCTCAGTCCTAGTTATTGTGTTGGGCATCAAGAAATGCTTGTGTCCCTGTGGAATATATTTCTATTTGAGTCTTTGGAAGGAGTTATCAAGCTCTATTTTAGGAATTTCGTGAGACACGTTTCTTTGAGAACATCACACACTGCTGTATTTTTATCTTCATATTGCTTCATCTGCTCTCTTGAGTTTTTCACGCAGCCCCAAGTGCAGGAAAATAAGGGATGTAAAATAGGTTTGCTTGAAACATGCCATGATTGGCTCCCATCTTTTATATTTGAGCACTTTGTGTAGCACCCCAATTCCACTTCTAGGGAGCAAAGCTGTTTCATGTAGCCCGGTGTCTAGGGATTGGAGCATTTCCTCAGTCCGTCTCAGATGTATGTGGCCTATACTGTAACTCCATGCTCACAAATGTCTAGTCATTTTATTTAGTGCACATTACCATGACAGTTCCGGAACACTGTGATAAATGGAACATATAAGAATGCTGATTCATGTACAGGTATGTCATCTATGATCTAGAATACCTGGACTATTTTGTCAGTAGTTTGGAGAGAACCATATCTGAAATAATGTAATTATAGTTACATACAGTCTATCCCTGTCTTTCTCCCTATTGTCCCTGCATTCATTTATTAATGATATCATTAAGCAGCACTCCTCACCAGGGGCGTATCTAGAGAGAAGGGTACCCGTGTGCAGTCTCCGGTTGTGGGCCCCCTCCTTTCCCATCCTGTAGCCGGCTGCAGCGCTGTTAGCGCTCTGTCTGAGCACTAGAGACTCTGGCACGGCGTCCATTTTTCTGGAGACCTACGGATGCGCTGTAGACTCTGGCACTGTGCCAAAGTCTCTAGTGCTCAGACAGAGCACTAACAGCGCTGCTGCGGCTGCCGGCTACGGGACTCGGGAGAGGAGGGGTAGTGTCTAGTTTCCCTTCGTGGAGAGGACCTTTCCCATAACCCCCTGGGTCCATGTCACAAACTTCAGTATTTGGAATAGTAATCTGTGGCGAGCGAAGCGAGATACCGAGCCCGAAGTGTGGCGAGTCCGCGAGGGTCCAATGGTGCATAGAAAAGACCCAAAACCCTCAAACGAATGGAAAACGGAGAAAACATTTAGGTGCTGTAAGGGTGGAAGTTCTCTCCTGCCCTCTCGTTATGTCACTTCCAGGTCCTGATCACGAAGGTAACATAGACACAACCGGAAAGGAGGGGGCCCACACCTGGACACCAGAAAGGTAAGTATAGAAGAAATGGGTGCAGTGTGTGCGGTCTGGGCCCCCTCTGAACCCAAGGGCCCGTGTGCATCGCACACACTGCACCCATTATAGATACGCCACTGCTCCTCACATATATCTCTGTGTATATCATATATGTTCTCTGTGTATATCATATATGTTATCATTCAACAGCAGTAATAATAATTTAATATTTGTCCTGTTTTTGTTACCTCGCATTAAGAACATTTTGGGTAATGAATATCAGGATTTGTAGATTCCATACTTGTGATAATTGCTAGAATTTATTAAGCTAAATTTGTTGAGTTGCTGATGGCTATTTACTAACTTTGCTCATATAGTATAGAGTCTAGACTCAACTGTAGCAACCTATGAGACTATGGTTTCCGTGAAGACATGCACCCGTGACCCACATCCAGCATTAGTAAATAACCCTCATTGGGGTCGATTCTATTCGGCAACTTAAGAATAGCGCCGGGAATTAGCTCCCGACGCTATTCAATTCAGCTGCTAGTGACCCGCAATTGTCGGGAATTCTTCTCTCATCCCCGGGGGATGAGAGAAGAAACCCGACAAAAGTGCTGCCTCGCGGCCGGCGCGAGGCTGATTCTGTCGGGAATCAGCATCGCCGCGGGTAGTTAAGTCGGAGAATGCCCGTTCTCCCGACAAAACTACCTGTTAAGTCGGCGAGAACGGGACATCGCCGACTTAACTGGAGCTGAATTGAATAGCGTCGGGAGCTAATTCCCGGCGCTATTCTTAAGTTGCCGAATAAAATCGACCCCATTGTCTCACTATTCACAAAAATAGTCTGCAGCATTTGTTCATTAATAATGATTTGAATAGAAATGTAATCCCTTTATCCTGAGCTCGTCCTGTTATGTACAGTAGATATGAGTAGCACTTTAGCAATCAGCTTGTACCCTACCTATTATTGTAACTGCACAGAGAATTGTGTTGCACTAATGTATATTCACTTTTGATATAATAATATTCTGCTGCATTTAGGGAGTTAGAATGTGGAACTACTTTTTATTTATTTCCAATAGTCAGTGACAGGTGGGACATACTCTGTTACTCTGTAAGGGTGATTTAGAGATGGACGCACAGCTTATATAGGCGCACTGCGTAAAGTGTGTCGCACAGCCCATGAGTAGAACTTGTACCAGCATTTTGAGTTTCACGTATCTTAACCCTTGTGTACCCGTTCACTTAGAAAGGCGGATTAGATTCAGGGATGATCACGTGCAAGTACAACACAGCAGGGGTGAGCAGGCACTAGTGAGTGATGCCCTTTTCATACTCAACTTACATATCTTGTGTTACACAAGTGTTTTACATACCTACCTTAGTAAGAGTAAACTCTGTGACAACACCAGATGGGTGCAGTCTAATGAGTATACAGCCATGTATCATTACACCCTTCTGTCTGTATAGCCCTGCAGCGGGCGGTGACCTGTTCCATGTCTTATATCTCCCTTTTGTCATTATTACATATTTTATTTGAAATGCATGTAACACCAGCTAGGTGACACTGCCATGCGCCCCCCTTTGTGTACAGTATTTCTTACCACTTGTCCCCATTTATCTCCATTTATTTGATGATTACAGCCAGGACTGCACTGCCTACAGGTACAATCACTAACAGACAATGCCTCCCCCCAATATGTAGCAGTGACACAGGAGGGCTAATGTCGTTACAGGAAAGGGAAAGCCGCAGCCGCCTCACAGCTTATTGTACCACATGCTGTATATACGTACGGTACGTCATAGCTGTCATACTGGATACCATGGTACGGAGACCCACAGCACTCAGTGGTCACACTCATCAGTATAATAGCACTGAGCATATGCAGAGTACAGTAGCTTTGGCAATGGTACTGTTGGCCTCTTAAGGCGGCCATTTTGTACTGTGCCTTTATGCATAGGGGTGCAGACAGTGAAGTCAGTGATGTCACAAGCTCCCATTGGTCAGATGGTTCATCCTACAAAATGGCAGCTTGCGTTGCGTGAAGGCAACAGCTCCACTGCCAGAGCATTATTGCATAGCTGATAGAATTCTGTATCACATTCCACTAGCAGGATCTTATATCAGTTAAAAGTGACTGAAATCTGATTAAGAATTAATACTTTTAAGACAATACAGGTGTGAGATCTATTAGATGAAATGACTGACTACCAATTAAGGGGTCTTAGCAGAATTTGGCGTTCATTTCTGCGTTAGATTGTGTAGCAGAGCTCCTCAGAGTAACTGAGAAAAGTTTCCTAACACTTCTAAAGTAAAAGTAGATTTGTCGCCCAGAGCTACCAATCAGGTTCTAGGTCTCATTTTTCCAAAATCTGGTAAATAAAGGATAGAATCAATTTTTAGAGAATCTACCCCAAACTGAACTTGTACTATTTATACAGTATGTGACAAAATCACTAAAATGCAGCAATATACTTTTTATTGTATTTTGGAACTTTCTAGATATGTCCAGATCTCATACGTGTATACAGTATCTTTGTGTGAAGAAACCTCTTTGGGACAAAGTGACATATTTACGTTACCGATAGAATCGCCCATGTCAGGATATTCTAGTTACTTGTTAAAAAGTCAATTTTGTTACAAATGTATATACATATTTTTTGTATCTAAAATGAAATATATATTTCTGTACACTTTGCTGATAGAAAAGCTCGAAAAAGTCAAATAAATGCTTATTTTTTAATCAGATTATGTTATTTGTTTCTTTTTTTTATTACAGAAAATTGTGTCAAAATTGTGTAAAAATTAAGAGTTTTTAAAAAAAACTCATGTCGACCTTATGTCATGTCGACCTAGAACATATATACTGAAAGGAGGAGGTGTTTTCTCCCTTTGGGACTGCCAGTGGGATCTGGTCTTTAGGTCGACAGTAAGTTGGTCGACACTGTCTAGGTTGACCACTATTGGTCGGCAGCAAGTAGGTTGACATGGTTTCTAGGTCAACATGGACTCTAGGTCGACATGTTCTAGGTCGACATGACATAAGGTCGACATGGGTTTTTCAAAAATTTTTCATTTTTAGAACTTTTTTATACTTTACGATCCACGTGGACTACAACTGGGAATGGTAACCTGTGCTGAGCGTAGCGAGGCACCTTGCCCAAAGCATGGCGAGCAAGGCAAGCCATGCGAGGGGACACGGTGCACTAATTGGGGTTCCCGGTCACTGTACGGAGAAAACAACGCCAAAAACAGTCAAAAAACTCAGGTCGACCTAGTACATGTCGACCTAGAGTCCCTGTCGACCTAGAAACCATGTCAACCTACTTACTGTCGACCAATAGTGGTTGACCTAGACACTGTCGACCAAAGTCTTATCTACCTAACATACCACACCCCTTCCAGTATGGACTATGATTAACATAGAGAGCGCTTCCAGTTGAAAGCCACTCCCTGCCTTTCGGGCAGCCCTATGTGGTACAAAATCCTCTGCTTCTGAATTTAATTTATGATTGCAATCACCTTTGTTGAAACACCTTTATCATCAATTAACTAGTTCAACACAGGGGACAGTAATCATAAATTATGTTGGTAGTCCAGAGACAGAGCATTTTGTTCTTGATGGAAGGGGTCATGTTGGAGGGTCTCTAGGGGCATTTTTACAGAGGAGGGGGCCCGTGTGCACCTCCGGGTGGGCCTTCTCCTCTGTACAGCGCTATAGACTATGACATTGTGCCAGAGTCTACTGCGCATGCGCAGGTCTCCAGAAACATGGCGCCTGCCATGATCCGGAGACCAATTTGGCTACGGTGGCCATTTTGGCAGCGATTTTCGACACAATCGCATCGCCCGAGACTGGACTCCAGACAGGTAAGTATTAAAATGGGTGCAGTGTGTGTGGTGTGGGCCCCCCCCATGCACCGCACACATTGCTCCCATTATAGAAACGCTAATGAGGGTCAGTAAATTTACCCACCACTGTCATTTTGCACTGAGTAAACGCATATTGCTGACCAAGCACTGACCTATCTCAGGACTTCACAAATGGAACCATGAACCATCCGTTATAACCCTTTTCCAGTGTACTGGGTCACGGCTCAGTGGAAAACAGTTCCCGAAAAATAACCCGGGTCCGATGACTCAGGAATCCAGCCCGGGTATGGAGTAGAGTTGGACCCGCAGAGGCCCCAGGTAACAGGACAGTGTAAATGGGTGAGGCAGGTGGGGAGTTTAACTGGGGCAGTACACCTGTCAAACTGTAACGCAGGTGTCCTAAGACGAGCTCAGGGAGGACACAAACCTCCCGTGGAGCACAAGAGCAAAAGCTCGCTTGATCTTGATTTTCAGATGAATACAGACAATAAAAGGGGGGCTTCATGATCATTCTGACGTTTTGGGTTTTAAGCAGGAGGTGTCAGAAAAGTTACCACAGGGATAACTCTGGCTTGTGCAGGCCAATCATTCATAACGATGTTGCTTTTGATCCTTCAATATCAGCTCTTCCTATCATTGTGAAGCAGGATTCACCAAGCATTGGATTGTTTACCCACTAATAGGGAACCTGAGCTGGGATTAGCCCATCATGAGTTACAATCCTATGGAGAGTCAGCTCACCGGCACTTGGAAATTATGTAATTCCCAAATGCCGGCAGAGGAGAATCCCTGGCTATAAGCTGGGTCCAGTCTGTGGTGTAAACAGCATTTCAAGCTGCTGTGACACAGCTTGGAACCCATGTTCAGCAGGAATGTGCAGTGAGGAAAATGGCTGAGGAGGCACTGGCTAGTACCAAGGCCAGATTTATACAATATATGAGCCCAAGGGTGCATGTGGGTATTATACACAGGTGCAGCAGTATAAACATGTGGGCATTATACTCAAGTGCAGCAGGGTATACATGTGGGCATTATACACAGGTGCAGCAGTATATAGATTTGGGCATTATACACAGGTGCAGCTGTATATAGATTTGGGCATTATACACAGGTGCAGCTGTATATACATGTAGGCATTATACACAGGTACAGCAGTATATACATGTGGGCATTATACTCAAGTGCAGCAGGGTATACATGTGGGTATTATACACAGGTGCAGCAGTATAAACATGTGGGCATTATACTCAAGAGCAGCAGGGTATACATGTGGGTATTATACACAGGTGCAGCAGTATATAGATTTGGGCATTATACACAGGTGCAGCTGTATATACATGTAGGCATTATACACAGGTACAGCAGTATATACATGTGGGCATTATACACAGGTGCAGCAGTATATACATGTGGGCATTAAACACAGGTGTAGCAGTATATACACGTGGGCATTATACACAGGTGCAGCAGTATATACATGTTGGCATTATACACAGGTGCAGCAGTATATACATGTGGGCATTATACACAGGTGCAGTAGTGTATACATGTGGGCATTATACACAGGTGCAGCAGTATATATATATGTGGGCATTATACACAGGTGCAACAGTATATACATGTGGGCATTATACACAGGTGCAGTAGTATATAGATGTGGGCATTATACACAGATGCAGCAGTATATACATGTGGGCATTAAACACAAGTGTAGCAGTATATACACATGGGCATTATACACAAGTGCAGCAGTATATACATGTGGGCATTAAACACAGGTGTAGCAGTATATACACGTGGGCATTATACACAGGTACAGCAGTATATAGATTTGTGCATTATACACAGCTGCAGCAGTGTATACATGTGGGCATTATACACAGGTGCAGCAGTATATACTGTGGGCATTAAACACAGGTGTAGCAGTATATACACGTGGGCATTATACACAGGTACAGCAGTATATAGATTTGTGCATTATACACAGGTGCAGCAGTGTATACATGTGGGCATTATACACAGGTGCAGCAGTATATACATGTGGGCATTATACACAGGTGCAGCAGTATATACATGTGGGCATTATACACAGGTGCAGCAGTATATATATGTGGGCATTATACACAGGTGCAGCAGTGTATACATGTGGGCATTATACACAGGTGCAGCAGTATATACATGTGGGCATTATACACAGGTGCAGCAGTATATACATGTGGGCATTATACACAGGTGCAGCAGTATATACATGTAAGCAATAAACACATGTGTAGCAATATATACACATGGGCATTATACACAGGTGCAGCAGTATATAGATTTGGGCATTATACACAGGTGCGGCAGTATATACATGTGGGTATTATACACAATTGCAGCAGTATATACATGTGGGCATTATACACAGGTGCAACAGTGTATACATGTGGGCATTATACATAGGTGCAGCAGTATATATATGTGGGCATTATACACAGGTGCAGCAGTATATAGATGTGGGCATTATACATAGGTGCAGCAGTATATACATGTGAGCATTATACACAGGTGCAGCAGTGTATACATGTGGGCATTATACACAGGTGCAGCAGTATATAGTGCTGGAGATTTGGTGATTGTTAATCAGAAACGAGTAGAAAAGATAGGCAGGGGGTGCACTGCTTCATCTGTCATAGACTTTTTGCTCCAGAGTTCTGACTATAAACATTATTAGAATAACGCAAAGAAGATACTTCTAATAATAAGATTTTACTCACCGGTAAATCTATTTCTCGTAGTCCGTAGTGGATGCTGGGAACTCCGTAAGGACCATGGGGAATAGCGGCTCCGCAGGAGACTGGGCACAACTAAAGAAAGCTTTAGGACTACCTGGTGTGCACTGGCTCCTCCCTCTATGACCCTCCTCCAGACCTCAGTTAGGATACTGTGCCCGGAAGAGCTGACACAATAAGGAAAGGATTTTGAATCCCGGGTAAGACTCATACCAGCCACACCAATCACACCGTATAACTTGTGATACTATACCCAGTTAACAGTATGAAATATAACTGAGCCTCTCAACAGATGGCTCAACAATAACCCTTTAGTTAAACAATAACTATATACAAGTATTGCAGACAATCCGCACTTGGGACGGGCGCCCAGCATCCACTACGGACTACGAGAAATAGATTTACCGGTGAGTTAAATCTTATTTTCTCTGACGTCCTAGTGGATGCTGTGAACTCCGTAAGGACCATGGGGATTATACCAAAGCTCCCAAACGGGCGGGAGAGTGCGGATGACTCTGCAGCACCGAATGAGCGAACTCTAGGTCCTCCTCAGCCAGGGTATCAAACTTGTAGAATTTAGCAAATGTGTTAGACCCCGACCAAGTAGCTGCTCGGCAAAGTTGTAAAGCCGAGACCCCTCGGGCAGCCGCCCAAGAAGAGCCCCCTTCCTCGTGGAATGGGCTTTCACAGATTTAGGATGCGGCAGTCCAGCCGCAGAATGTGCAAGTTGAATCGTGCTACAGATCCAGCGAGCAATAGTCTGCTTTGAAGCTGGTGCACCCAACTTGTTGGGCGCATGCAGGATAAATAGCGAGTCAGTCTTTCTGACTCCAGCTGTCCTGGAAACATAGATTTTTAGGGCCCGGACTACGTCCAGCAACTTGGAGTCCCCCAAGTCACGAGTAGCCGCAGGCACCACAATAGGCTGGTTCAAATGAAACGCTGAAACCACCTTTGGGAGAAATTGGGGACGAGTCCTCAATTCCGCCCTATCCATATGGAAAATCAGATAAGGGCTTTTACATGACAAAGCCGCCAATTCTGACACACCCCTGGCCGAAGCCAAGGCCAACAGCATGACCACTTTCCACGTGAGATATTTTAGTTCCACGGTTTTAAGTGGTTCGATAGAGCCGAAATCTGGACCTTAATGGAACCCAATTTCAGGCCCATAGTCACCCCTGACTGTAGGAAGTGCAGAAATCGACCTAGCTGAAATTCCTCCGTTGGGGCCTTCCTGGCCTCACACCACGCAACATATTTCCGCCATATGCGGTGATAATGGTTTGCGGTCACTTCTTTCCTAGCTTTAATAAGCGTAGGGATAACTTCCTCCGGAATGCCCTTTTCCTTCAGGATCCGGCGTTCAACCACCATGCCGTCAAACGCAGCCGCGGTAAGTCTTGGAACAGACAGGGTCCCTGCTGCAGCAGGTCCTGTCTGAGCGGCAGAGGCCATGGGTCCTCTGAGATCATTTCTTGAAGTTCTGGGTACCAAGCTCTTCTTGGCCAATCCGGAACAATGAGTATAGTTCTTACTCCTCTCCTTCTTATTAGTCTCAGTACCTTGGGTATGAGAGGCAGAGGAGGGAACACATACACCGACCGGTACACCCACGGTGTTACCAGAGCGTCCACAGCTATCGCCTGAGGGTCCCTTGACCTGGCGCAATATCTTTTTAGCTTTTTGTTGAGGCGGGACGCCATCATGTCCACCTGTGGCCTTTCCCACCGGTGTACAATCATTTGGAAGACTTCTGGATGAAGTCCCCACTCTCCCGGGTGGAGGTCGTGTCTGCTGAGAAAGTCTGCTTCCCAGTTGTCCACTCCGGGAATGAACACTGCTGACAGTGTTAACACATGATTTTCCGCCCATCGGAGAATCCTTGTGGCTTCTGCCATTGCCATCCTGCTTCTTGTGCCGCCCTGTCGGTTTACAAGAGCGACCGCCGTGATGTTGTCTGACTGGATCAGCACCGGCTGGTGTTGAAGCAGGGGTCTTGCCTGACTTAGGGCATTGTAAATGGCCCTTAGTTCCAGAATATTTATGTGTAGGGAAGTCTCCTGACTTGTCCATAGTCCCTGGAAGTTTCTTCCCTGTGTGACTGCCCCCCAACCTCGAAGGCTGGCATCCGTGGTCACCAGGACCCAGTCCTGTATGCCGAATCTGCGGCCCTCTAGAAGATGAGCACTCTGCAGCCACCACAACAGCGACACCCTGGTCCTTGGAGACAGGGTTATCAGCCGATGCATCTGAAGATGCGATCCGGACCATTTGTCCAACAGATCCCACTGAAAGATCCTTGCATGGAACCTTCCGAATGGAATTGCTTCGTAAGAAGCCACCATCTTTCCCAGGACTCGCGTGCAGTGGTGCACCGACACCTGTTTTGGTTTTAGGAGGTCTCTGACTAGAGATGACAACTCCTTGGCCTTCTCCTCCGGGAGAAATACTTTTTTCTGTTCTGTGTCCAGAACCATCCCCAGGAACAGTAGACGCGTTGTAGGAACCAGCTGCGACTTTGGAATATACAGGATCCAGCCGTGCTGTTGTAGCACTTCCCGAGCTAGTGCTACACCGATCAACAACTGTTCCCTGGACCTCGCCTTTATAAGGAGATCGTCCAAGTACGGGATAATTAAAACTCCCTTTCTCCGAAGGAGTATCATCATTTCGGCCATTACCTTGGTAAATACCCTCGGTGCCGTGGACAGACCAAACGGCAACGTCTGGAATTGGTAATGACAGTCCTGTACCACAAATCTGAGGTACTCCTGGTGAGGAGGGTAAATGGGGACATGCAGGTAAGCATCCTTGATGTCCAGTGATACCATGGAATCCCCCTCGTCCATGCTCGCAATCACCGCCCTGAGTGATTCCATTTTGAACTTGAACCTTCTTATATAAGTGTTCAAGGATTTTAAATTTAAAATGGGTCTCACCGAACCGTCCGGTTTCGGTACCACAAACATTGTGGAATAGTAACCCCGTCCTTGTTGAAGGAGGGGTACCTTGATTATCACCTGCTGAGAATACAGCTTGTGAATCGCCTCCAGCACTGCCTCCCTGTCCGGGGGAGCTGTCGGCAAGGCAGATTTGAGGAAACGGCGAGGGGGAGACGTCTCGAATTCCAGCTTGTACCCCTGAGATACTACTTGTAGAATCCAGGGATCCACCCGTGAGCGAGCCCACTGGTCGCTGAAGTTCTTGAGACGGGCCCCCACCGTACCTGGCTCCGCCTGTGGAGCCCCAGCGTCATGCAGTGGACTTAGAGGAAGCGGGGGAGGACTTTTGTTCCTGGGAACTGGCTGTATGTTGCAGCTTTTTTCCTCTACCTCTGCCTCTGGGCAGAAAGGAAGCGCCTTTGACCCGCTTGCCTTTCTGGGGCCGAAAGGACTGTACCTGATAATACGGTGCTTTCTTTGGCTGTGAGGGAACATGGGGTAAAAATGCTGACTTCCCAGCTGTCGCTGTGGAAACGAGGTCCGAGAGACCATCCCCAAACAACTCCTCACCCTTGTAAGGCAATACTTCCATGTGCCTTTTAGAATCTGCATCTCCAGTCCACTGCCGAGTCCACAATCCTCTCCTGGCAGAAATGGACATTGCGTTTATTTTAGATGCCAGCCGGCAAATATCCCTCTGTGCATCTCTCATGTACAAGACAGCGTCTTTAATATGCTCTATGGTTAGCAATATAGTGTCCCTGTCTAGGGTATCAATGTTTTCCGACAGGGAATCTGACCACGCAGCTGCAGCACTGCACATCCATGCTGAAGCAATAGCCGGTCTCAGTATAATTCCTGAGTGTATATACAGACTTCAGGATAGCCTCCTGCTTTCTATCTGCAGGTTCCTTTAGGGCGGCCGTGTCCGGTGACGGTAGTGCCACCTTTTTTGACAGACGTGTGAGCGCTTTATCCACCCTAGGGGATGTCTCCCAACGTGACCTGTCCTCTGGCGGGAAAGGGTACGCCATTAGTAACTTTTTAGAAATGACCAGTTTCTTATCGGGGGAAACCCACGCTTCTTCACACACTTCATTCATTTAATTCATCAGATGGGGGAAAAACCACTGGTAGTTTTTTCTCCCCAAACATAATACCCTTTTTTGTGGTACCTGGGGTAATATCAGAAATATGCAACACATTTTTCATTGCCGTAATCATGTACCGGGTGGCTCTATTGGAATGTACACTAGTCTCATCATCGTCGACACTGGAGTCAGTATCCGTGTCGACATCTGTGTCTGCCATCTTAGGTAGCGGGCGTTTTAGAGCCCCTGATGGTTTTAGAGACGTCTGGGCAGGCACAGGCTGAGAAGCCGGCTGTCCCACATCTGCTATGTCGTCAAAACTTTTATGTAAGGAGTCAACACTGTCGCGTAATTCCTTCCACATAACCATCCACTCAGGTGTCGACCCCGCAGGGGGTGACATCACATTTATTGGCACCTGCTCCGCCTCCACATAAGCCTCCTCATCAAACATGTCGACACAGCCGTACCGACACACCGCACACACACAGGGAATGCTCTGACTGAGGACAGGACCCCACAAAGCCCTTTGGGGAGACAGAGAGAGAGTATGCCAGCACACACCAACAGCGCTATATAACACAGCGATTAACACTGTAACTGAGTGATTTTTCCCAATAGCTGCTTGTATACACAATATTGCGCCTAAATTTAGTGCCCCCCCTCTCTTTTTTACCCTATGTAGTCTGGAAACTGCAGGGGAGAGCCTGGGAGCTATCCTTCCAGCGGAGCTGTGAGGGAAAATGGCGCCAGTGTGCTGAGGGAGATAGCCCCGCCCCTTTTTTGGCGGACTTCTCCCGCTTTTTTCTATGTATATCTGGCAGGGGTATATTACACATATATAGTCTCTATGATTATATTATGTGTTATTTGCCAGCCAAGGTACTCAATATTGCAGCCCAGGGCGCCCCCCCCCCCCCCCCCCCCAGCGCCCTGCACCCATCAGTGACCGGAGTGTGAGGTGTGCATGGGAAGCAATGGCGCACAGCTGCAGTGCTGTGCGCTACCTTGATGAAGACCGAAGTCTTCTGCCGCCGATTTCCAGGACCCTCTTCTTGCTTTTGGCTCTGTAAGGGGGACGGCGGCGCGGCTCCGGGACCGGACGACCGAGGCTGGGCCTGTGTTCGATCCCTCTGGAGCTAATGGTGTCCAGTAGCCTAGAAGCCCAAGCTAGCTGCAAGCAGGTAGGTTCGCTTCTCTCCCCTTAGTCCCTCGTAGCAGAGTGTCTGTTGCCAGCAGATCTCACTGAAAATAAAAACCTAAAATAAACTTTTTTTCTAAGAGCTCAGGAGAGCTCCTAGTGTGCATCCAGCTCAGCCGGGCACAAAATTCTAACTGAGGTCTGGAGGAGGGTCATAGAGGGAGGAGCCAGTGCACACCAGGTAGTCCTAAAGCTTTCTTTAGTTGTGCCCAGTCTCCTGCGGAGCCGCTATTCCCCATGGTCCTTACGGAGTTCCCAGCATCCACTAGGACGTCAGAGAAATATTCTATGTATTTTTCATATACTTTATACAGTCAAAACTCTGGCGTATACAATAGTATGACAGGAAAGGCTTTGCCTCACCTCATTGCACATCACTGGTGTTCAGTGACCTGCACTGGACCCAGGTTGGCAGCGGAAAAGGGGTATTATTAAGCAATGCATTATCAGGTGACTGTTGGCCATCTACAGTTCTCTCCTCCTTGCACATCTGGAACTCTACCGCAATTGCCCATACATGTTAGCACGATTTCACAATCTCTACATCTTGCTGCCTATCAGCTCATTTGAGGCTTCACCACAACTGCCCTCGCACAGCTGCATGGCTACACAATCATCACCCGCTGCTAACACCATCAGCACTTATCTGCTATAGGGTCCCCTCCAATTCTTCCTAAATGGTGAGAGTCCCAAATACATTGTGCATGCATATGCATATGCAGTACCTACAGCATGATCTGAATATTAGTCTCTTTCTCTATTGGATCATAAAAGAGTGCCTGAGCTCAGCCCCAACATCCTGGGCAATACATGAACTGCTTTAACCTTTTTGACTCTCGATAAAGGAGATTTGAAACCTCATCATTACACTGTAAGAACTCAATCTAACGCCCTTTACAGAGCTTCAGCAGTTTATTATTGATATAGCAATCTTTTTGTTGTCATTAACATTTCATTACAGATTGTTGTCATCATACAGACTGACATTGTTTCTTCCTAATATGCTGGTTTGCGATATAGGGGTCTATGGGGGTAATTCAGACCTGATCGCAGCAGCAAATTTGTTAGCTAATGGGCAAAACCATGTGCACTGCAGGGGAGGCAGATATAACATGTGCAGAGAGAGTTAAGGGGGGTACTCACGGGAGAGATGTGTGCTGAGCGATCTTAACACAGACCGCTCAGCACACATCTCTCACCCCGCTCAGCACAGCGCGATGTGCTGAGCGAGGGGGAAAGCCGACGGGGGGCCGCTCACTTCACACAACGGTGAAGTGAGCGACCCGCTAGATTGAGCCTGCATGCAGGCTCAATCTAGCATCGGCGATAGCGATGCGCGGGGCCGCGCATCGCTATCGCTGGAGGGCATACACACGGCAGATCCGTGTTTAAAATCTAAGCAATCTAGCAAGATTGCTTAGATTTTAAGCACGGATCTCTCCGTGTGTACCCCCCTTTAGATTTGGGTGTGTTATATTGTTTCTGTGCAGGATAAATACTGGCTGCTTTATTTTTACACTGCAATTTAGATTTCAGTTTGAACACACCCCATCCAAATATAACTCTCTCAGCACGTTATTACTGCCCCCTTCCCCCTTGCCCCGCAGTGCACATGGTTTTGCCCATTAGCTAACAAATTTGCTGCTGCGATCAGATCTGAATTAGGCCCTATGGGGGTAATTACAAGTTGATCGCAGCAGGATTTTTGTTAGCAGTTGGGCAAAACCATGTGCACTGCAGGGGAGGCAGATTTAACATGTGCAGAGAGAGTTAGATTTGGGTGTGGTGTGTTCAATCTGCAATCTAATTTGCAGTGTAAAAACAAAGCAGCCAGTATTTACCCTGCACAGAAATAAAATAACCCACCCAAATTTAACTCTTTCCGCACATGTTATATCTGCCTACCCTGCAGTGCACATGGGCCCTCATTCCGAGTTGTTCGCTCGCAAGCTGCTTTTAGCAGCTTTACACACGCTAAGCCGCCGCCTACTGGGAGTGAATCTTAGCTTCTTAAAATTGCGAACGAAAGATTCGCAATATAGCGAAAAGACATCTCTGTGCAGTTTCTGAGTAGCTCGAGACTTACTCGGCATCTGCGATCAGTTCAGTGCTTGTCGTTCCTGGTTTGACGTCATAAACACACCCAGCGTTCGCCCAGACACTCCTCCGTTTCTCCAGCCACTCCCGCGTTTTTCACAGAAACGGTAGGGTTTTTTCACACACTCCCATAAAACGGTCAGTTTCCGCCCAGAAACACCCACTTCCTGTCAATGACATTACGATCACCAGAACGAAGAAAAAACCGTGAGTAAAAAACCTAACTGCATAGCAAATTTACTTTGCGCAGTCGCACTGCGAACATTGCGCATGCGCACTAAGCGGAAAATCGCTGCGATGCGAAAAAATTTACCGAGCGAACAACTCGGAATGACTCCCATGGTTTTGCCCAACTGCTAACAAAATTCCTGCTGCGATCAACTTGGAATTACCCCCTATGTACAGTACTAAGCCAGTGGTTATCAAACTCTGTCCCCAGGGCCCCACACAGTTCATGTTTTCCAGGTCAACTGTTGATCTTTGAAATATGGCAGTTGGTCATACACCTGTGCCCAGTTAGAAGACATGGAAAATGTGATGCATCATCACTCGGAGAATAATAACATGGAGAGAGAAAATCAGCCAATCAGCTCCTAACTGCCGTGTTACAGGCTGTGTTTGAAAAATGACAGCTACAGTAGAAGCCGACTGGTTGGTACTTTATCTCCATACACTCTCTCTGCAAGCGATGATGAATCTCGCCCAGAGTTTGAGAACCACTGTACTAAGCCATTGAGAGAGACAAAGTGGACGGAGATACAGTACCAGTAAATCGGCTCCTAACTGTAGTTTTTCAAACACAGGGGCAGATGTATTAACCCTGGAGAAGTGATAATGCAGTGATAAGTACAAGGTGATAACGCACCAGCCAATCAGCTCCAATATGTAAATTTACAGTTAGGCGCTAATTGGCTTGTGCGTTATCACCTTGCACTTATCACTGCTTTATCACTTCTCCAGGCTTAATACATCTGCCCCACAGCTTGTAACAGGATGCGTTTACAATCCCGATGGATGGGATGCTGACGGTCGTGTGATTGACACTGGAACCCCAACACCACCCGGGAGAACACCGACAGCCGGCATCGGTGATATAAGTATCGGGGTAACCTGAGGGTTAGCTGCAGCCGCCACCCCCAGAGTTTTTAGGGTTAGGGTAGGGTGGGGTAGGGTGGGGGGGGTGGAAAAATACCCCATCCAGTGTGGGGATCTCCAATGTCGAGATTCCGGTGTCGGTCACATGGCAGTTAGGAAATGATTGGCAGATGCTTTATCCCTGTTCACTTTGTCTCTCTCCAAGGCTTAGTGCATAGACCCCTTGGATGCAGATAAAGTGGACGGAGATAATGTACCAGCCAGTGCCGTAACTAGACATTTTAGCGCTGTGTGCAAGAAATAGCCTCGGCGCCCCCCCCCCCTCTATGCAAAACAGGGGCAGTGCGCATCGTAGGCGCGCAAAAAATATGTAGGCGCGCGGCTTCATGGGGAAGGGGTGTGGCCACAAAATAATACCAATTCATATTACTGTGCACAGTAGTCTCTATTATTCAAATTACGCCGCACAGTTGCGCCACTACACCAGGTAGAGCCCCTTTTACATATTATGGCAGACAGATTCACCTTTTAACACATTACGGCAGACAGCGTCCCCTTTTTACATATTACGGCAGACTGCGTCTTCTTTTTACACATTACGGCAGACAGCGTCCCCTTATTACACATTACGGCAGATTGCGTCCCCTTATTACACATTACGGCATACAGCGTTCCTATATTACACATTACGGCAGACAGCGTCCCCCTTTTTACACATTACGGCAGACAGCGTCCCCTGTTTTACACATTACGGCAGACAGCGTCCCCATATTACACATTACGGCAGACAGCGTCCCGTTTTACACATTACGGCAGACAGCTTCCCCATATTACACATTATGGCAGACAGTCCCTACACACACGCACACAGCCTGTCACCTACAGTCACACCGCACACACACACAGAACCCCCCCCCCGCCCCCTCCCCTCACAGTCACACCGCACACACACACAGAACTCCCCTCCCCCCTCCCCTCGTGCCAACATTACCTCAAGAAGAGGCGATGTAGCAGAGACAGATGCAGAGTCAGACAGACCAAACAGCAAAGTCGGGAGGCGTGGCCTAATCGTGGACCCGTGGCCACGCCCCCTTTCAGCACAGACAGGCGGCCTGGGAGACAAGGAGGCACAGGACCACGAGGCTGAAGTTAGCTTCACAGGACCGGACACCCAGTGTTCTGCTCCACCGCTGCAGCTACAGTGCTTCTGCCAAGGACGTGCAGTCAGGGGAGGCAGTGCCTCCCATGTCATTAGTGATTCAAATAATACAAAGAAGATACTTATGACACATATTCTGTGTTATAAGTATCTTCTTTATATTATGGTAATCTTTTTCAGAGAAAATACCTGTTTAAGTTGATTTCAGAGGCACCGAGAGCGGTGCCTCCCGCTGACAATTAAAAGTTGCCGGTAGCAGGGGGTGGTCAGGGGGCGTGCCCGAGCTGATGGCTGTAAAAGCCTATTAAGAAAATCACTGTAGGCGGCACCTATACAAGTGCCTCAGTGTAGGGACGTGCTTTCAGCCCATATGAAAGCACGTCCCTGTCACTGAAGGCAGATGTGATTGGGCACCAGATTCAGCACTGACAGTGACGGACTGTGTCACTGTCAGTGCTGTACTGGGAGTTAGAGAGATAGAGTCAGCCAGGGGCGGATTTGTCTGTCTGCACGCCTGGATGAAATACCAGTAACCCGCTGCGTAATCTCTACTCTGCAGGCTTGCGGTACCTGCTGCTGTTTTTTGTTTTTTTTAAGGGGCGTTGGCACAGTCTGTGATTAGGCCACCTCCCCCAACTATGCCGAGCTGCCTGTCCAGCTGCCCTGCAGCTCACTAGCGCACGTAGGGGGGGTTTCTGGGTACTCAGAAACCCCCCAGACAGGACAATTTTCTTTTAAAAAGCTGTCTGTGGGCCAGCAATCGCAGCCACGCCCCTCCCGGTATTTTGGCCCCGCCCCTCATATACCCGCGAATCATGGCATCACGAGTGGGCGGAGCCTAATACTACAGCGTGCCTTGCCCCGGTCTCATCCTCAGCACGGTCTTGTCCTGCTTCTGCGTGAAGCACAACACATGTAAGTTTAGCTATACTGTGTTATACAGACTGGTGGCACGGGACTTGTTAATTTATAAAAAAGGAACTTAAACTTTGGAGTAAAAGAGTGGTGCAAGTAGCATTTTTTTAAACATTAACACGTCCTGTGATTGCCTCCAGCCTGGTTATGTACATCATTATCTTTGCGGTGTGGCGGGCACCTGGGCATCATTATATTGCTGTACAGAGTGCTAGTCATTTATTTTTAAATATATACAGTATGTGTTTGTGTGTATATATACATATGTGTGTTTTTGTATGTGGAAACCCCCCTCAACAAATTCTGCGTTTGCCTCTGCTTGCTCCTCATGTAGCTGGCTCCTCATCGTCTGGCAGCCCCCTTCCAGCGCTCATGCAGACATGCAGATTCGGCTCCTGCTCAGTCAGAACAGGACCCAGACAGACCCACTGCTGCAACATAAACTGAGAGGGGAAAGGTGACTGGGCAGTGGAGTAACTAGGGCCCCGCAGCCACTGCAATCGCTTGGAGGCGCAGGGCTGCGGGGGCGCTGCTGTCCCCACTGATTGCTGCTATTTTGGGAAGGACACGGAGGGCACAACACGCGCCTCTCCTGTGTGTCCACCTGGGACTCCGGTGGCAGCGGCGTGTCTGTTAAATGAAGTGCCGGTTCGTGAGCTCTGATTGGCTCACGAACCGGCACTTCATTTAACAGACACACTGCTGCCGCCGGAGACCCAGGAGGGACACACAGGAGAGGTGCGTGCTGTGCCCTACGTGTCCTTCCCAAAACAGCACAGCAGCTGGGGAGCCCGGGGAGGAGGGGGTGTACCTGGCACTGGGGGGGGGGGCATATTTGGCACTGGGGGGTATATGTGTACTTGGGGGTGGGGGCATATTTGGCACTGGGGGTATATGTGTACTTGGCATTGGGGGTGCATATGGGGCACTGGGGGCATATGTGTATCTGGCACTGTGGGGGAATATCTGGCACTAGGGGCATATGTGGCACTGGGAGCACAGGCCTAGCAACAAGCATTACCCCTCTGGATACAAGCACAACACCCAGCTCATGAAATCCCTGGCAACAAGCATTACCCCCTAGCAATGAGCATGACACCCAGTGCATGAAACCCCTGGCAACGACTATTACCCCTTGGCAACACACTTGACACCCAGCAAATGATACCTCTGGCAACAAGCATAACACCCAGCGCATGAAACCCCTGGCAACGAGCATGACACCCTGAGCATGAAAACCCCTGGCACCGTGCATGGAACCAAGAGCATGACACCCCTGGCAACGAGCAGGTAATTTAAAAGTAATTAGAAGCCTTACTGTAGGACTTAATGTGTAATGGGCATTGCGGTGTGTGGCATAATGTATCACGGACATTGCGGTGTGTGTCATAATGTGTCACAGGCATTACGGTGTGTGGCATACTATATCACAGGCATTGTGGTATGTGGTATAATGTCTCAGGGTCATTGCAGTGTATGGCATAATGTATCACGGACATTGCAGTGTGTGGCATAATGTATCACAGGCATTATGGTGTGTGGTATACTATATCACGGGCATTGTGGTATGTGGTATAATGTCTCGGGGCATTGCAATGTGTGGCATAATGTATAACGGGCATTGCGGTGTGTGGCATAGAGTATAACAGGCATTGTGGTATGTGTCACAGGCATTACGGTGTGTGGTATACTATATCACAGGCATTGTGGTATGTGGTATAATGTATCAGGGACATTGCAGTGTGTAGCATAATGTATAACGGGCATTGCGGTGTGTGTCATAATGTGTCACAGGCATTACGGTGTGTGGTATACTATATCACAGGCATTATGGTGTGTGGTATACTATGTCACAGGCATTGTGGTATGTGGTATAATGTCTCGGGGCATTGCAGTGTGTGGCATAATGTATAACGGGCATTGCGGTGTGTGGCATAGAGTATAACGGGCATTGCGGTATGTGTCACAGGCATTACGGTGTGTGGTATACTATATCACAGGCATTGTGGTATGTGGTATAATGTATCAGGGGCATTGCAGTGTGTAGCATAATGTATAACGGGCATTGCGATGCGTGTCATAATGTGTCACAGGCATTATGGTGTGTGGCATAATGTGTTGGGGGCATTATGGTGTGTGGCATATTGTGTCAAGGGTATTACGGTGTGTGGCATAATGTCTAAGGACTATTGCAGTGTGTGGCATAATGTATACTGGGCATTACTATAAGGAGGAAAAATGACAAATAATGTAAGGGGCATGAATCAGGATAAATTTTTTTCCTGCAGGTTGCAAAACTGGGGTAAAAGGTAGTATTTTCCTCCAATGCCATGCCTTTTATGCAAAGCCACGCCCATTTAGGCAAGGCCACGCCCCTTTTTGTGGTGCGTGCCGATGGCGCGCACAGATTCATCACTTTACTAGTGCCAATTATGGGGGGGGGGCGCCAGAGAATGTTTTGGCTTGGGGGAGAAAAATTTCTAGCTACACCACTGTGACTGGGGTAGGGTTGGGTGCAAGTATGGGTGCATGAGGGAGGTTGCTGGGTGCAGGGCTGGGGTATAGGTGTGTGTGTGGGGGGGGGGGAAAGAGGGGGTGCCGCCGCCATCAGTCAGTGCCTCACCAGTTACTGACCTCACTGCACGTCACTGCTGTAGCGTCATAGGAAATCTTCTGCAGGTACATACACTGCAGTGTCATAGGAAATTTTCTGCATGTACATACACTGCAGTGTCATAGGAAATCTTCTGCAGGTACATACACTGCAGCGTCATAGGAAATATTCTGCAGGTACATATATTGCAGCGTCATAGGAAATCTAGTGCAGGTGCATACACTGCAGCGTCATAGGAAATCTAGTGCAGGTACATACACTGCAGTGTCATAGGAAATTTTCTGCATGTACATACACTGCAGTGTCATAGGAAATCTTCTGCAGGTACATACACTGCAGTGTCATAGGAAATCTTCTGCAGACTGCAGGTACATACACTGTAGTGTCATAGGACATCTTCTGCAGGTACATACACTGCAGCGTCATAGGAAATCTTCTGCAGGTACATACACTGCAGTGTCATAGGAAATCTTCTGCAGGTACATACACTGCAGTGTCATAGGAAATCTTCTGCAGGTACATACACTGCAGTGTTAGGTTATGTTAACCTATTCAGGTCTGGTCTATAAACTCTCTGCAGTCATCAGTCAGAATTCTGTTTCTTTTGCAACCGGTTGGAGATCAGTGAATGAAAAGGTGACACAGGATCATGTGTAACCTAAGCAGTCCATAGTTGACCTGGCTTAGGGGCCATATAAGGTTTATTTTTATAGCTTAAAGACAAAGGATTCATGTTTGCCAATACATTTAGCCAATCAGAATACACCATGTATGTCTCAAAAAACTGTGATACATCAATTGTCATACAAGATTATAATTAGCAATTAGAACATTCTAGAAAATGGTTAGTGCTTCGTTTATCAGTCTTTCGGACATAAACTTCTTTCCAATTAGCCTTGGATACATCTGGCGTTGCCTTGTCCTTGAACACGTCATGCTTTAAAACAAGATATTCGAGGTATATAGTCTGAATATATCTGTACAATATTTTTAAGGATACACGAACACATTTTGTGATTTAACAGTAAATATCTTAATCAATGCAAAAAAAGCGTGAATCAATATATTTGCTATACTGCGGAAGCTCCTACACCATCATTTTCCCTCTTTTTGATTCCACTTTTTCTCCCTATTCTACCTACACTAGGCCTGAACTATTCCCTTTCCGTAAACCAGTCCCCTGGACTTATAGTCCAAACCTTGGGGATTACCCCTAACAACAACCAAAGGATAAGCAACTTCATTCTTCTGGCTGGAGAGTCACTGTCAACTTCTTCGAGTGGGATGCATGTAATCAGGTATCACGACCTTTTACCTTAATTTAAGGTAGACATGGTTAGCAGCACTTGATATGGACCATCATATCTTGGTTCAAAGGTCTTTCTCACATGTCTCTTTAAATAGACCCAATCTCCTGGATTTAGCTTATGCGTAGCTGATCCTTCTGGGTCTGGAATGGAAGAAAACACTCGGCAATGGAGGTTAGTCAATGTTTTACAGACCTCCTGTACATAACCTGTTAAATCACCATGATTATGTTGTAATTGTTGTGGATAATAACAACCTGTTCTTAGAGCTGACCCAAACAATATTTCATATGGAGTCAGTTTACTAGGTCTCATGGGTGTGGTCCTAATATTAAACAAGACTATAGGTAGGCATTCTGGCCAAGTTCTTTTGGTTTCTGTCATCATTTTCTGCAGTTTTAGCTTAAGGTCAAAGTTCAGATGTCTGGGGGCGGTAAGGCACGTGGAAGGCCTGCTGTACCCCCAAATCTTTCATTATATGCTGCATGACTTCTCCTGTGAAATGTGTACCTCTATCTGATTCTATAACCTCAGGTATCCCAAATCTACATACTACTTCTGCTATCAGTTTCTTTGCAGTGGTTTTTGCTGTGGCTTTGCTTACTGGCCAGGCTTCGGCCCAGTGACTAAACATGTCCGTTGTTACTAGTACATATTCATATGGACCACTTCGTGGCAACTGTATATAGTTGATTTGTAGTCTTTGAAATGGGTAAGAGGCTTTGGGTATAGTTCCTAGAGGTGTCTTGGTTCTTTGTCCTGGATTGCTGATTCCACAGATCCAGCATCCTGCTACAAAGTTTGTTGCAGCTTTATTGAAGCCTGGAGCTATCCAATGCTCTTGTACTCTATTCACCATGGCTTCCTTTGAATGATGTACTTGTCCATGAGCTACTTGTAACATAGGTGGAAATAGAGCTGCTGGTAGACAGTACTTTCATTCTCTTGACTTCCAAAGTCCATGTTCATCTTCTTCTGCCCCCAATCGTCTCCATTTCTCCTTGTGATGCTTGTTGTTGAATTTTGATCAGGTCCTCTTCACTGGGCATTTGCTTCACATCTTGAGCTACTAAGACTTGCTCAGGTTCTTTTGATTGTAAGGCAATTCTCTTGGCTTCTGCATCTGCAAATGCATTTCCTTTAGCTTCCATGGTTTGGCTCTTAGTATGTGCTTGTACCTTGATTATGCCAATCCTTTTAGGTAGTTCCAATGCTCTGAAGAGTTCCATAATCAAACTGGCATGTTTGATGGGTTTTCCATTTGCACCTTTGAAGTCCCTACTTTTCCAAATAACAGCGTAATCCTGGGACTAGATGTTAGCTGTCATGTTTTCAGCATGTATGCAGGCTCTGGTCATTGCTATGAGTTCTGCTTCTTGTGCTGACATTCTTGGTAGCAATGGTCCAGAGTCTATGACTTCAGTTTCAGTTGTTACTGCATATCCTGTCCTTGGGGATCCATTATCATAATATCTTGATCCATCGATGAACAGGTTCATGTCTGGATTGTCCAGTGGTGTATCTTGGACATTAGGAAGAGGTAAAGTCTCTAATTCCATGAGGGCTAGGCAATCATGTGGAAATGTTTGTGTTGTATTTTCTCCGTCTGTAGCAGCATTTTCCTCCTCATCTGACGATTTACCATCATTACCATTTCCCCCTCTCCTCCCCTCTTTTGAATCGTTGATGGGAAGGAGTGTAGCTGGGTTTAGTACAGTGCATCTTGTGATGGTGACATGGGAGGCGCTTAATAGTGCTACTTCATATTTGGCAAGTCTGGCTGCAGAAAGATGCTTGCTTTTTTTCTTGACTTAGTATTTCTGTTACCGCGTGCGGTACTTGTATACACAGTGGATGATCAAGCACAATGATGTCTGTCACCTTTTCCTTCAGTATTGCTGCTGCTGCCACTGCTCGGACACAGGATGGTGCTCCTCTGATAATTGGATCCAGCTGGGCTGAATAGTATGCCACTGGTCTTTGTTTTGGTCCGTATTTCTGGGTGAGCACCCCTAAAGAATGCCCTCTGTTGTCATGGCAGAATAGGTTAAAAGGCTTTTTGTAATCAGGCAATCCCAATGCTGGGGCTGTTATTATGGCTTGCTTTAGTTTTCTTACTGCTTCTTCAATGGTGTCCCTGTTTTCTGCTGACGCCTCCTTTTTTGTTAATTCATATAGGGGATGCATCAGTAATGAAGCTGAGGGTATCCATTCTCTGCAATAACCAATAAGGCCCAGAAAAGCTCTGATTTCCTTTAATGTTCTTGGGGTTTTTGCTTGAGTTATTGCTTTTGTTCTTTCATCAGTAAGATGCCTTGTTCCTTGGGATATGCAGTGTCCTAAAAAGATAACTCTTTTCTGTACTAGCTGTAGTTTGGCTTTTGACACTCTGCAATCTTCTTCTGCCAAAAAGATGAGTAGTGATGCTGTTTCCTTTTTTCACTTCTCTTCTGTCTGTGCAGCAATAAGCAGATCATCGACATATTGAACTAACTGGGTGTCTGTAAAGTGCGGTCTCCATTTCTGCAGGATTAATGCCATTGCCTCTGAGAAATCTGATGGACTGGTTGCTCCCCCTTGGGGTAATCGTGTCCAACAATATTGTTTACCTTCGTGAGTGAATGTTAGAAACTTCTGGCTTTCCCATTCATCAGTAGATAATCTGTTTTTCACTCCTTTTGAATCTTGAGATTCAACACCTTTATTGATTAATGCTAGAAAAGGGTTGCTGAGTTGAGGGTAATACATCGTCTGATGGTTACTTGTCGCACTTTGGCAGTGCTACTTCATACATGGTCAGCCTTGCCACTGACAGGTGTCTGGTTCTTGCTTGTTGAAGCTTCTCTGTACCTGCATGTGGACCCTGGATGATAAGTTCATGATTCAGCACTATGCCTGTGCTCTTATACTCTTCTAGGACTGTTGCTGCTATCACTGCTCTGATGCCGGTAGGTGCTCTTTGATTACCGCTGTCAAGCTTGCTTGAGTTGTAGGCCACTGGTCTTCACCTCAGTCCATGATTTTGCATAAGGACTTCTATTTATGGCCTCCTTCTTTAATAGTCAGGTAGTTCTAGGGCTTGAGATGAGGCAACTGCTGTTTCCAATTGTTCAATAGCTTAATTCATCTGTTGCTGTATGTAGGATGCGGACCCTCCTCCCTTTCAGTGTTGTCATACAATGCTTGCATGTAGACTGGTGCGAGAGGTATCCATTTTCTTTAGTGTCCTACTAGGCCCAGGAATGATCATCTGACTTGCTTGACACTAGTTGGCATCTTAGCTTGCAGTCTGAATCTTTTCCTTCTCACTTTTGTTAGATGTCGGGTACCTTGGGATTCCTAGGAAGATTACCTCTTGCTTGACTAGCTGCAATTTCTCCTTCTGAGGCTCTGCAGTCTTGGTCTTCCAGAAACTTCACTAAGGACACTGCCCCTTCTTGGTACTTCTTTTAGTGGTGGTGGCAATCAGCAGTTCATTCACATCCTGTATTTAGCTGTGTGTTTTGTGGATAAATCACTTGGTGATATAGCCCCTCCACATGGCTATCCTGGTCCAGTAGTATTGCTTCCTTTCTTTTACAACTGGTACTGTGGGAATGAGCCAATACTGAACTTCTGTTCTAACTTGCTTCTAAATGGCTTTTTGTTCTTTCCTTTGATAAGTTGCTGGAAAGTTAAACTTCTGCTGGTGTGTACTGTATTCTCCTTGGATAAGCTTTAGTACATTGTGCTTCAGCAAAGTCACTGGACATGTACTCCGAGGTCAAGAACTGGGCTGGTATCGGTGACTGTAGTTCTTGCATCTCCTGTCCTTTTAAGAATTTCTGATATCATCAGGTCTTGTGGTATCTCCCTCTGCTGTCTTCTGCGTGTGCTGGCTCCAGTATTCATTAGGCACAAACGTATTTCTCCAGTGGGCAAGGTGACTGTAATCATACCTTCTGCTGTTTCCTCTGGAGACATTATGTTCACTGGGGAGTACCTGAAGAAGCTTGTACTTCATATTGGCAGAAGAAGCATCATTCATTTGTCTTCTGGAACTTTTTCTGTCTTGTTCCTTATTATTTGCTTTAAACCCCGGAGCTTCTGTTGCTTTAAATCATTGCATTATCTCTGTAATCTTGCCATGTAGTACTGACCACTTGTCAGATGTCTTTCTTTGTCCTTCTTAAAGCAGACTTCCTTTAGTCTCCAAACTTTCATGCGACCTTCATATTGTTTCTCAACTTTTCTTTTTCCAATCACCTCTCTTTATGATTCATTCATTATTCTTCATACATTGTCCTTTCTTTACTTGCATATTCTTTCTCACTGCTGCTGGCATGTCATCTTCTTAGTCCAAGTCCACCCAGGCTGGTGTTTAACATAATGATGTTCATGCTGGGAGTTGTTGTTCCTCTTTGTCTTACTTTTCCTGTGAGAGATAGTCTTGTATAGCAGCTTGTATTTCAGGTTACATCTTTGCTTTCTTGCAGGGGTAGGGCTTAACCTCCCAATCCAGTCGTTGCAATGGCCTGATCTGTAAGTAAACGTAGAGGAATCTGGTTGTGCATAAAAACAGCTCTTGAAACCCTTGTGTCTCCTGTGGGTAAAGTCACTTTTATCGAACTGCCAGTGGTGACTGAGTACACTGTTGCCGACACAGGAGTTGCACACCCTCATATTCTATCATCTTGTGTGTCGTATAGTGACTTTATCATAGTAAGTTCTGATGGACTCAGTCTTCTCCTGTTTCAAGTCTGGGGCTGCTGGTGCCCTGAGTGTCTGTGCATGACACCATCTCTTAAGTCTTGTCATGTACATCTTTCCACTTTCAAACGTTGTTCTATTTTCCTCTGTCGGAACGTCCGTTATGGCTGGGCAATCATCTACTGCATCTGCTTTTAACATGGTGCTTACTGTTTGGGCAGTTCCTGGTCCTAGTATAGCCTCACACAACTGGTGGTAGTCGACCCATGCCGGTGTCCATATGGTTTGAATTCTTTCCATATAGGCATAAAATGCTGTTGGGTTTTTTCTAGGATCTGGGGACTCTGCAACTATATTTGCGAGGTCATTGCCATACCATGGTTTGTGGTGTTGGCTCTGTACGATGTATGGTTCCTTTGTCCTGGCTGCATTATCTGGGTTGCGTATTCTCTGTACTTGTGCTGGATACAGAGAAACAGGCAATGATGACCGTCTTTCAGTATTTCTAGTCGCATAGATATCTTGGCATGGTGGTTCATGGGGTGAAATCCAGTTTCCACAATTTGGGCAATGTTCATATCCTTCTGGAACGCAAAACTGACATACCAGACACAATCTTTCTGGAAAATATGTCAGTTTATTCTGTACATTATGCACCTGGGCATGAAAAGCTGTAGAGGCTGTGTCTTGACCCCTTGCTTCTCCTCTTCACCTGATTTGCACCCTTTCGCCTATAGTTCCTGATTGTGGACAATTGTTTACTGGACTCATAGCTTGATTCCAGGTATCTACCACTCGTTTAAACATGAGGGGAACTTTAGGTGCCCAGTTTCTTTGGTTTAATCTTGTTGGGGTTTCTTGTGATAAAGTATCAGGACACTGGGGCATACTCTGTACACATAGCTCAGGTAAATCATTCGGGTTTTCAACCACAGATCCTTCCAAGATAGGGCTGATTATTCGCCACTCTTTTCCTGGTTCATCTCTTTTCAATTTCACTGTTAGTGAGCTTGCAGCTGATTCAATTCTGTTCATACTAGGGGTACCTGGGTGTGCATGCATGTCTGGGTATAGGGGTGGGGTATAGTGTGGAGGTGCTGTTGCTGGACTAGGTCTCAGTGGTCATTAATTCACTTGGTACCTCTTGCTGCTTTAAAATTGTTCGGCTTGCTCCCGAGTCTATAATGCATTGATATTGGTGACCTGTTGGCAGTACAATGGTCACTTGATCATTTTCTTGTTCAGATGGTGTTTTGGCAGGGAGGTACCTCGGGAAGCCACTTCTTCATGCTTTAGGTTTTTCTTGCTGGTTTTCACACCATTCCTTGTATTTTTTGCAATTCTTCTTGAAATGTCCTTTTTGCTTGCAGAAATAACACTTTCTGTCATCTTGCTTGGTTCCTTCTTTTGAGTTCCTTCCTGTGACCCCTTGCGTTGGGCTTCTGATTTTCCACTTGCTTTGTTCCTGGACAACGTGAACTGTTACCTTCGGTATGGCATTCTTTTCTTTGGCTTTTCTTATTTTTTTTCATTTTCTCTTTCTTGTGCTACAGTGATCCAGATGGATACTTGATCTCTACAATTATGCTTAATTATCCAACTCTTGTTACAGGAGGCAAATTTTTCCCATTTCTCTAAGTCTAGTGTCCCTTCTGACGGAAAACCTGCTCTTTTGAAAATTTTACTTATTCCTTCCAAAGCTTTCCTCCCCTCCCTGTTACTAACAATATCCACGGGTTTGTCGGGCCCTGACATCTTTACAGACCGCGCTCCCATGCCTGGGTGAACGTGCGCGGAACCCCTCCTGATGTGGTATTTTAGTAACTCCTTATGAGGGACTTAAAATCTCCTTTTAGAGCTTTCCTCCCCTCCCTGTTACTAACAATATCCACGGGTTTGAACCCATCCTGATGTGGTATTTTAGTAACTCCTTAAAATCTCCTTGTGAGACGCTGACTCTGAAGAATCTCTTCTATCCTTGTACCTAAAGAGCTCCTTAAATCCGTCTGTGGACAAATGACTGGGGTTGTAGTGTTGTCCCTTCCTCCCTGTGTTGGTGGAAAATCTGTTAGTACTGCTCCCCAAGTGAGACCTGCATAATAGATTATTTCTTCTGGATCACTGAGATGCGTCCCTAATATTATTGTTAAGTCACTCCAAGGGTCTATCCCTCTGCCTATATAGACTCCAGCTTGTACCAGTACCCCTGTTGTTCCTTGTGTTCTTGGTAAACTCCCCACTATCCTTGGAATACGTTCACCTTGTGTCTCTTTCAGACAGTAGCTGTTCTTTATTACTGACCCAATCCTACCCCTTAACTGTCTTGCATAGGGACATACAATATATACAGTACAATGTGTGCAGGAGAATCTAGTTACTGACACTGGTTTCATTATTCAGCAGACAACCCGACTCCCCCCCACCTTTTCAAAAGCATATTGGCAGAGTACATACAACAGTGCAAGGATCCAAAAACAAGGATGACAGTAAATGCTATATCTGTTATCTGTGTGCACGGCAGCTGTTTGAGGCTGCACGGGCACATGGGTCATAGACCTGGGATTATGTGGTTCCTAGGCCAATAGGTTATGATGTTAGATCAATCATTCTTAATGTAATGTTCCAACAATTCCCTTTTTTTAAATGACAACCTATTTTACAATAAAATTCATCATCATTTTCCACATAACCAAATGAGACTTCAGTGCTTGTAATTGCCACCAATCTCGGTGCTACGGACCCTTTGTATTTTCTTAACACAACAACACAGGTACAAGATTTGCATATACCTCTTTGGTTATTTATCAATTCAAACTGTTTATCAGCATTAGAATACACCTTGGCCATACGCCACCTTTTAAAAATGTAACTTTTTTCTGGATATTTGATTAATTCCCCCTGTACACTTGTGACAAATTAGCTGAAGATATTTACCCACAATTCAACAATATAACATAAATGTATGGTACCTTAAAAAAAATTCTTCTGACTGACACTGGGCTCTTTAAGATATTCTCTGACCTTCCCGACTGGACTTCCGCAGATTCATTCAAGAAACGCTGATTCAAATGAGCAGGTAGAAATCTACACATTAAATCTCACTTACCGGTTTTAATTTATCAGCGGTTCCTGAAAGATCAGAGGATTTGTTGCCAGTGGAGGAGATGCTGGAATATCTCCGGACGATGCTCCCAAAATGTTAGGGTATGTTAACCTATTCAGGTCTGGTCTATAAACTCTCTGCAGTCCTCAGTCAGAATTCTGTTTCTTTTGCAACCGGTTGGAGATCAGTGAATGAAAAGGTGACACAGGATCATGTGTAACCTAAGCAGTCCATAGTTGACCTGGCTTAGGGGCCATATAAGGTTTATTTTTATAGCTTAAAGACAAAGGATTCATGTTTGCATATACATTTAGCCAATCAGAATACACCATGTATGTCTCAAAAAACTGTAATACATCAATTGTCATACAAGATTATAATTAGCAATTAGAACATTCTAGAAAATGGTTAGTGCTTCGTTTATCAGTCTTTCGGACATAAACTTCTTTCCAATTAGCCTTGGATACATCTGGCGTTGCCTTGTCCTTGAACACGTCATGCTTTAAAACAAGATATTCGAGGTATATAGTCTGAATATATCTGTCCAATATTTTTAAGGATACACGAACACATTTTGTGATTTAACAGTAAATATCTTAATCAATGCAAAAAAAGCGTGAATCAATATATTTGCTATACTGCGGAAGCTCCTACACCATCATTTCCCCTCTTTTTGATTCCACTTTTTCTCCCTATTCTACCTACACTAGGCCTGAACTATTCCCTTTCCGTAAACCAGTCCCCTGGACTTATAGTCCAAACCTTGGGGATTATCCCTAACAACAACCAAAGGATAAGCAACTTCATTCTTCTGGCTGGAGAGTCACTGTCAACTTCTTCGAGTGGGATGCATGTAATCAGGTATCACGACCTTTCACCTTAATTTAAGGTAGACATGGTTAGCAGCACTTGATATGGACCATCATATCTTGGTTCAAAGGTCTTTCTCACATGTCTCTTTAAATAGACCCAATCTCCTGGATTTAGCTTATGCGTAGCTGATCCTTCTGGGTCTGGAATGGAAGAAAACACTCGGCAATGGAGGTTAGTCAATGTTTTACAGACCTCCTGTACATAACCTGTTAAATCACCATGATTATGTTGTAATTGTTGTGGATAATAACAACCTGTTCTTAGAGCTGACCCAAACAATATTTCATATGGAGTCAGTTTACTAGGTCTCATGGGTGTGGTCCTAATATTAAACAAGACTATAGGTAGGCATTCTGGCCAAGTTCTTTTGGTTTCTGTCATCATTTTCTGTAGTTTTAGCTTAAGGTCAAAGTTCAGATGTCCCCCTCCCACTCGCCTGGGGGCGGTAAGGCACGTGGAAGGCCTGCTGTACCCCCAAATCTTTCATTATATGCTGCATGACTTCTCCTGTGAAATGTGTACCTCTATCTGATTCTATAACCTCAGGTATCCCAAATCTACATACTACTTCTGCTATCAGTTTCTTTGCAATGGTTTTTGCTGTGGCTTTGCTTACTGGCCAGGCTTCGGCCCAGTGACTAAACATGTCCGTTGTTACTAGTACATATTCATATGGACCACTTCGTGGCAACTGTATATAGTTGATTTGTAGTCTTTGAAATGGGTAAGAGACTTTGGGTATAGTTCCTAGAGGTGTCTTGGTTCTTTGGCCTGGATTGCTGATTCCACAGATCCAGCATCCTGCTACAAAGTTTGTTGCAGCTTTATTGAAGCCTGGAGCTATCCAATGCTCTTGTACTCTATTCACCATGGCTTCCTTTGAATGATGTACTTGTCCATGAGCTACTTGTAACATAGGTGGAAATAGAGCTGCTGGTAGACAGTACTTTAATTCTCTTGACTTCCAAAGTCCATGTTCATCTTCTTCTGCCCCCAATCGTCTCCATTTCTCCTTGTGATGCTTGTTGTTGAATTTTGATCAGCTCCTCTTCACTGGGCATTTGCTTCACATCTTGAGCTACTAAGACTTGCTCAGGTTCTTTTGATTGTAAGGCAATTCTCTTGGCTTCTGCATCTGCAAATGCATTTCCTTTAGCTTCCATGGTTTGGCTCTTAGTATGTGCTTGTACCTTGATTATGCCAATCCTTTTAGGTAGTTCCAATGCTCTGAAGAGTTCCATAATCAAACTGGCATGTTTGATGGGTTTTCCATTTGCACCTTTGAAGTCCCTACTTTTCCAAATAACAGCGTAATCCTGGGACTAGATGTTAGCTGTCATGTTTTCAGCATGTATGCAGGCTCTGGTCATTGCTATGAGTTCTGCTTCTTGTGCTGACATTCTTGGTAGCAATGGTCCAGAGTCTATGACTTCAGTTTCAGTTGTTACTGCATATCCTGTCCTTGGGGATCCATTATCATAATATCTTGATCCATCGACGAACAGGTTCATGTCTGGATTGTCCAGTGGTGTATCTTGGACATTAGGAAGAGGTAAAGTCTCTAATTCCATGAGGGCTAGGCAATCATGTGGAAATGTTTGTGTTGTATTTTCTCCGTCTGTAGCAGCATTTTCCTCCTCATCTGACGATTTACCATCATTACCATTTCCCCCTCTCCTCCCCTCTTTTGAATCGTTGATGGGAAGGAGTGTAGCTGGGTTTAGTACAGTGCATCTTGTGATGGTGACATGGGAGGCGCTTAATAGTGCTACTTCATATTTGGCAAGTCTGGCTGCAGAAAGATGCTTGCTTTTTTTCTTGACTTAGTATTTCTGTTACCGCGTGCGGTACTTGTATACACAGTGGATGATCAAGCACAATGATGTCTGTCACCTTTTCCTTCAGTATTGCTGCTGCTGCCACTGCTCGGACACAGGATGGTGCTCCTCTGATAATTGGATCCAGCTGGGCTGAATAGTATGCCACTGGTCTTTGTTTTGGTCCGTATTTCTGGGTGAGCACCCCTAAAGAATGCCCTCTGTTGTCATGGCAGAATAGGTTAAAAGGCTTTTTGTAATCAGGCAATCCCAATGCTGGGGCTGTTATTATGGCTTGCTTTAGTTTTCTTACTGCTTCTTCAATCGTGTCCCTGTTTTCTGCTGACGCCTCCTTTTTTGTTAATTCATATAGGGGATGCATCAGTAATGAAGCTGAGGGTATCCATTCTCTGCAATAACCAATAAGGCCCAGAAAAGCTCTGATTTCCTTTAATGTTCTTGGGGTTTTTGCTTGAGTTATTGCTTTTGTTCTTTCATCAGTAAGATGCCTTGTTCCTTGGGATATGCAGTGTCCTAAAAGGATAACTCTTTTCTGTACTAGCTGTAGTTTGGCTTTTGACGCTCTGCAATCTTCTTCTGCCAAAAAGATGAGTAGTGATGCTGTTTCCTTTTCTCTAACGTCCTAAGTGGATGCTGGGGACTCCGTCAGGACCATGGGGATTAGCGGCTCCGCAGGAGACAGGGCACAAAAATAAAGCTTTAGGATCAGGTGGTGTGCACTGGCTCCTCCCCCTATGACCCTCCTCCAAGCCTCAGTTAGGTTTTTGTGGCCGTCCGAGCAGGGTGCAATCTAGGTGGCTCTCCTAAAGAGCTGCTTAGAAAAAGTTTTTAGGTTTTTTATTTTCAGTGAGTCCTGCTGGCAACAGGCTCACTGCTACGAGGGACTTAGGGGAGAGAAGTAAACTCACCTGCGTGCAGGATGGATTTGCTTCTTAGGCTACTGGACACCATTAGCTCCAGAGGGAGTCGGAACACAGGTCTCACCCTGGGGTTCGTCCCGGAGCCGTGCCGCCGACCCCCCTTGCAGATGCCGAAGTTGAAGAGGTCCAGAGGTCCAGAAACAAGCGGCAGAAGACTTTCAGTCTTCATAAGGTAGCGCACAGCACTGCAGCTGTGCGCCATTGCTGTCAGCACACTTCATACCAGCGGTCACTGAGGGTGCAGGGCGCTGGGGGGGGCGCTCTGGGCAGCAATGTATTATACCTTTTTTATGGCTAAAATACATCACATTTAGCCCTTGAGGCTATATGGATGTATTTAACCCCTGCCAGATCTCACAAACTCCGGGAGAAGAGCCCGCCGTTTTAGGGGGCGGGGCCTATTCTCCTCAGCACACGGCGCCATTTTCCTGCTCAGCTCTGCTGTGAGGAAGGCTCCCAGGCTCTCCCCTGCACTGCACTACAGAAACAGGGTTAAAACAGAGAGGGGGGGCACTTATTTGGCGATATGATTACATATGTGAAAATGCTATAAGGGAAAACACTTGTATAAGGGGTTGTCCCTGTATAATTATAGCGTTTTTGGTGTGTGCTGGCAAACTCTCCCTCTGTCTCCCCAAAGGGCTAGTGGGGTCCTGTCCTCTATCAGAGCATTCCCTGTGTGTGTGCTGTGTGTCGGTACGTGTGTGTCGACATGTAGGAGGACGATGTTGGTGAGGAGGCGGAGCAAATTGCCTGTATTGGTGATGTCACTCTCTAGGGAGTCGACACCGGAATGGATGGCTTATTTAGGAATTACGTGATAATGTCAACACGATGCAAGGTCGGTTGACGACATGAGACGGCCGGCAAACAAATTAGTACCTGTCCAGGCGTCTCAGACACCGTCAGGGGCTTGTAAAAACGCCCATTTTCCTCAGTTGGTCGACACAGACACGGACACTGACTTCAGTGTCGACGGTGAAGAAACAAACGTATTTTCCTTTAGGGCCACACGTTACATGTTAAGGGCAATGAAGGAGGTGTTACATATTTCTGATACTACAAGTACCACAAATAAGGGTATTATGTAGGGTGGGAATAATCTACTTGTTGTTTTCCTGAATCAGATAAATTAAAGTGTGTGATGATACGTGGGTTTCCTCCGATAGAAAATTATTGGAGGTATACCCTTTCCCGCCAGAAGTGAGGGCGAGTTGGGAAACACACCTTAGGGTGGATAAGGCGCTCACACGCTTATAAAAACAAGTGGCGTTACCGTCTCCAGATACGGCCGCCCTCAAGGAGCCAGCTGATAGGAAGCTGAAAAATATCCTAAGAAGTATATACACACATACTGGTGTTATACTACGACCAGCAATCGCCTCAGCCTGGATGTGCAGCGCTGGGGGGGCTTGGTCGGATTTCCTGACTGAAAATATTGATACCCTTGACAGGAACAATATTTTATTGACTATAGAGCATTTTAAGGATGCATTTCTATATATGCGAGATGCGCAGAGGGATATTTGCATTCTGGCATCAAGAGTAGATGTGATGTCCATATCTGCCAGACGATGTTTATAGACACGACAGTGGTCAGGTGATGCAGATTCCAGACGGCAATTGCCGTATAAAGGGGCGGTCCATCGGACCTGGTGGCCATGGCAACAGCTGGAAAATCCACTTTTGTTACCCCAAGTCACATCTCAGCAGAAAAGGACACAGTCTTTTCAGTCTCAGTCCTTTCGTACCCATAAAGGCAGGCGGGCAAAAGGCCAGTCATATCTGCCCAGGGTTAGAGGAAAGGGAAGAAGACTGCAGCAGGCAGCCCATTCCCAGGAACAGAAGTCCTCCACAGCTTCTGCCAAGTCCGCAGCATGACGCTGGGGCCATACAAGCGGACTCAGGTGCGGTGGGGGGTCATCTCAAGATTTTCAGCACGCAGTGGGCTCACTCGCAAGTGGACTCCTGGATCCTACATGTAGTATCCCAGGTGTACATTGGAAATTCGAGACGTCTTCCCCTCACAAGTTCCTGAAGTCTGCTTTACCAACGTCTCCCTCCGACAGGGAGGCACTATTGGAAAAAAATTCACAGGCTGTATTCCCAGCACGTGATAATCAAACTACCCCTCCTACAGCAAGGGAAGGGGTATTATTCCACACTATATTGTGGTACTGAAGCCAAACGGCTCGGTGAGATCTAAAAGATTTGAACAATTACATACAAGGGTTCAAATCAAGATGGAGTCACTCAGAGCAGTGATAGCGAACCAGGACGATATGGTGTCACTGGATATCAGGGACGCTTACCTACAAGTCCAAATTTTGCCCTTCTCACCAAGGGTATCTCAGGTTCGTGGTACAGAACTGTCACTATCAGTTCAGACGCTGCCGTTTGGATTGTCCACGGCACCCCGGGTCTTTACCAAGGTAATGGCCGAAATGATGATTCTTCCTAAAAGAAATATGGACGCTTTCCTGATAAGGGCAAGGTCCAGAGAACAGTTGGCGGTCGGAGTAGCACTATCTCAAGTAGTTCTACGACAACACGAGTGGATTCTAAATATTCCAAAATCGCAGTTTTTTCCGACGACACGTCTAATGTTCCTAGGGATGATTCTGGACACAGTCCAGAAAAGGATGTTTTCTCCCGGAGAAGAAAGCCAGGGAGTTATCCGAGCTAGTCAGGAACCTCCTAAAACCAGGAAAAGTATCAGTGCATCATTGCACAAAGGGTCCTGTGAAAAATGGTGGTTTCTTACAAAGCGATCCCATTCGGTAGATTTCACGCAAGTACCTTTCAGTGGGATCTGCTGGGAAAATGGTCCGGATCGCATCTTCAGATGCATCAGCGGATAACCCTGTCTCCAAGGACAAGGGTGTTTCTTCTGCGGTGGCTGCAGAGTGCTCATCTATGAAAGGGCCGCAGATTCGGCATTCAGGACTGGGTCCTGGTGACCACGGATACCAGCCTGAGTGGCTGGGGAGCAGTCACACAAGGAAAAAATTTCCAGGGAGTGTGATCAAGTCTGGAGACTTCTCTCCACATAAATATACTGGAGCTAAGGGCAATTTACAAGGCTCTAAGCTTAGCAAGACCTCTGCTTCAAGGTCAGCCGGTATTGATCCAGTGGGACAACATCACGGCAGTCGCCCACGAAAACAGACAGGGCGGCACAAGAAGCAGGAGGGAAATGGCAGAAACTGCAAGGATTCTTCGCTGGGCGAAAAATCATGTGATAACACTCTCAGTAGTGTTAATTCCGGGAGTGGAAAACTGGGAAGCAGACTTCCTCAGCAGGCATAACCTCCACCCGGGAGAGTGGGGACTTCAGCGGGAAGTCTTCCACATGATTGTAAACCGTTGGGAAAAACCAAAGGTGGACATGATGGCGTCCCGCCTGAACAAAAAACTAGACAGATATTGCGCCAGGTCAAGGGACCCTCAGGCAATAGCGGGGGACGCTCTGGTAACACTGTGGGTGTACCAGTCATGGTATGTGTTCCCTCCTATGCATCTCATACCAAAAGTACTGAGAATCATAAGAAGGAGATGAGTAAGAACGATACTCGTGGTTCCGGATGGGTCAAGAAGGACTTGGTACCCGGAACTTCAAGAGATGCTCACGGAAGAACCGTGGCCTCTACCTTTAAGAAAGGACCTGCTCCAGCAGGGGCCTTGTCTGTTCCAAGACTTACCGCGGCTGCGTTTGACGGCATGGCAGTTGAACGCCGGATCCTGAAAGGGCATTCCAGATGAAGTCATCCCTACCCTGGTCGAAGCCAGGAAGGATGTAACCGCAAAACATTTTCACCGCATTTGGCGAAAATATGTTGCGTGGTGTGAGGCCAAGAAGGTCCCTACAGAGGAATTCCAACTGGGTCGTTTCCTACATTTCCTGAAAACAGGACTGTCTATGGGCCTAAAATTAGGGTCCATTAAGGTTCAAATTTCGACCCTGTCGAATTTCTTCCAGAAAGAACTGGCTTCAGTGCCTGAAGTTCAGACGTTTGTAAAAGGGGTACTGCATATACAGCCTCCTTTTGTGCCCCCAGTGGCACCTTGGGATCTCAAGGTTGTTTTGAGTTTCCTAAAGTCACATTGGTTTGATCCACTCACCACTGTGGACTTAAAATATTTCACATGGAAGGTGAAGATTCTATTAGCCCTGGCTTCAGCCAGGCGTGTGTCAGAATGGGCGGCTTTATCATATAAAAGCCCTTACTTAATTTTTCATTCTGACAGGGCAGAATTGAGGACTCGTCCTCAATTTCTCCTTAAGGTGTTTTCTGTTTTTCACATGAACCAACCTATTGTGGTACCTGCGGCTACTAGGGACTTGGAGGACTCCAAGTTACTTGACGTTGTCAGGGCCCTGAAAATATATGTTTCCAGGACGACTGGAGTCAGAAAATCTGACTCGCTGTTTAGCCTGTATGCACCCAACAAGATGGGTGCTCCTGCTTCTAAGCAGACGATTGCTCGCTGGATTTGAAGTACAATTCAGCTTGCACATTCTGTGGCAGGCTTGCCACAGCCAAAATCAGAAAAAGCCCATTCCACAAGGAAGTGGGCTCATCTTGGGCGACTGCCTGAGGGGTCTCGGCTTTACAACTTTGCTGAGCATTTACTTGGTCAGGGGCAAACACGTTTGCTAAATTCTACAAATTTGATACCCTGGCTGAGGAGGACATGGAGTCTCTCATTCGGTGCTGCAGGGTCATCCGCACTCTCCCGCCCGTTTGGGAGCTTTGGTATAATCCCCATGGTCCTGACGGAGTCCCCAGCATCCACTTAGGACGTTAAAGAAAATAAGATTTTACTTACCGATAAATCTATTTCTCGTAGTCCGTAGTGGATGCTGGGCGCCCATCCCAAGTGCGGATTGTCTGCAATACTTGTACATAGTTATTGTTACAAAAAAAACGGGTTGTTATTGTTGTGAGCCGTCTGTTCAGAGGCTCCTACGTTTGTCATACTGTTAACTGGGTTCAGATCACAAGTTGTACGGTGTGATTAGTGTGGCTGGTATGAGTCTTACCCGGGATTCAATATCCTTCCTTATTGTGTACGCTCGTCCGGGCACAGTATCCTAACTGAGGCTTGGAGGAGGGTCATAGGGGGAGGAGCCAGTGCACACCACCTGATCCTAAAGCTTTATTTTTGTGCCCTGTCTCCTGCGGAGCCGCTAATCCCCATGGTCCTGACGGAGTCCCCAGCATCCACTACGGACTACGAGAAATAGATTTATCGGTAAGTAAAATCTTATTTTTTCACTTCTCTTCTGTCTGTGCAGCAATAAGCAGATCATCGACATATTGAACTAACTAGCTTATTGAACCCCAATAATTAAATATCCAACTCACTTATGGCAGTGGATATTTGCTGACCATAGTAATTCAGCATTGCTCCGATGTGGTGGTGCCATAACTTTACACTGTCAGGTCTGAGTGTTAGTGTACATAAGTGAACCAAGGGGGTTATTCAGAGTTGTTAGCAAACCAAAAAATTAGCAATTCGGGTAAAACCATGTTGCATTGCAGGAGGGGCAGATGTAACGTGCAGAGAGATTTAGATTTGGGGGTTTTATATTGTTTCTGTGCAGGGTAAATACTGGCTGCTTTTTTTCAACACTGCAATTTAGATTTCAGTTTGAACACAC
Organism: Pseudophryne corroboree; assembly: GCF_028390025.1. NCBI lineage: Eukaryota > Metazoa > Chordata > Amphibia > Anura > Myobatrachidae > Pseudophryne > Pseudophryne corroboree. Next base: position 407,050,383 of record NC_086451.1, read on the forward strand.
CCCACCCAAATCTAACTCTCTCTGCACATGTTATATCTGCCCCAGCTGCAGTTCAGTATGGTTTAACCCAATTGTTAACTTTTTGGGTTTTCTAGCAACTCTGAATAACCCCTCAAGTTCACACATGAGCATGACTGGGCCAACACATACAGTATGAAGGGATTCAATCAGATCTTTCTTTGCAACCCTATGCTCCTACCCAAAACCAACCCCACCTGTAGATGTTGGAGGTTCCCAGAGGCAACGCTGAATACTTTCAGTGTTTTGGTGTTTGCTGAAGATTAGTCAGCCCCATCAGTCTGCTTATTATGAATGGGCCCTATACTAAAACTGTGGTGAAACGCCTTTCTTATCAATTAACTAGCTCACCACAGGTGATGGCAATAATACATTACCAGGAAAGTCCAGGAACAGAGCATTTTCTCCCTCATGGAGAGGGTCAGGTAGTGAAGTATGGGTAACACCACTTACTTATGGACTCTCCAGACACTCCTAACTACAACACCTTTAGGACTTTCAATTTTTTGTTACCTGGTCCAGTTTCGCTTCACGGCGCTTGCAAAGTCTTTGGCAACAGTGACCCCTGGTGGAGTAACAATGTTATGTCTTATCAGGTTGGTTCTTGAGTATTAGAAAATACTTCAGGATTTCTATAATCAAGACACTTATTATGATTTCTTATTATCTTTTATTTTCACCATACTTGAAGTGCTGTACATAGGGGATACATACAACAAACCACGAAGACAACATAAGCACAAACTCTGACAAATATCTAACTATACATAAATATATATATATAAAGTGCCATGGAATATGCTGGCGCTACATAAATAAATGTTAATTAATAATCTAGACGGTAAATTAAATAATTACGGATCCTGTTTGCAAGAGCTTACAATCTAGAGTAGGGGTGGGCAACAGGCGGCCCGCGGGCCGGATGTGGCCCGCGGACCGATCCTGCCTGGCCCGCTGTGCCCCACCAGAGTGCAATGACAAGCGGCCCGACAGGCCGCTTGTCATTGCACTGCTCTCAGACGCGGCGCCGCTGAGGAAATCCCGGTCACGTCACAGAGTCAGCTGACCGGGATTTCCTCTGTTAGCTGGGCGGCACGGGGAGCGGGCACTGCAGTGACCAGGAGCGGCGGCCTGTGAGGAGGAGATTAAGCGGTGGCCAGTGAGGAGAAGCGGCGGGCAGCGAGCCGGAGCAGGAGAGGCCACATCAGTGGTGACTCCGGCCAGCAGCAGCGCGGATCTTCGGACAGCGGGGATCGTTTGTCACGGTGACAAACAGGTAAACCCCCTGTCCAGCCAACCCCTGGATCAGTGCTTAAGCTGCCATATAGGTTTAGGGGTGGGGAGGGAGGGGGATTAAAAACTGCAATATGGGTTTAGGGGAGGGGAGGAAAGGGGGGTAGGGACTGTCTGCCTTAATGTGTAAAAATGGGGGATGCTGTCTGCCGTAATGTGTAAAAATGGGGGATGCTGTCTGCCGTAATGTGTAAAAAGGGGGACGATGTCTGCCGTAATGTGTAAAAAAGGGGGACGATGTCTGCCGTAATGTGTAAAAAAGGGCACGCTGTCTGCCGTAATGTGTAAAAAGAGGGACGCTGTCTGCCGTAATGTGTAAAAAAGGGGGACGATGTCTGCCGTAATGTGTAAAAAGAGGGACGCTGTCTGCCGTAATGTGTAAAAAGAGGGACGCTGTGTGCCGTAATGTGTAAAAAAGGGCACGCTGTCTGCCGTAATGTGTAAAAAGAGGGACGCTGTCTACCGTAATGTGTAAAAAGAGGGACGCTGTCTGCCGTATTGTGTAAAAAAGGGCACGCTGTCTGCCGTAATGTGTAAAAAGGGGACTCTTTTTGAGTATTTTGTGTGTGGCCCTCGAATATTCGCTGGAAGTGTTAAGCGGCCCCCCAGCTGAAATAATTGCCCACCCCTGATCTAGAGGTATATGGATGGCTAGATAAAGGGAAATAGCAGCAGGAATGGTTTATGCAGGGGCTGGTAAGTGAGTGTTTGTGTGTGTGTGTGTGTGTGTGTGGGGGGGGCTTTGAACTTTGTTCTGAATTCTGACAAAGATGTCTTTTGGTCCTGGGAGAGAGATGGCTCATGCCCAGCTCCACCCACTCCCTGTCCCCTAATAGCTGCAGCCTAACTGCCAAGAAGCACTTAGTTCTACACAGGACCTATTCCACGCATACGCCCCACCATCGTAGATGTACTGTATGGAAACCATCAGTTACGCCCTATGGTAATATGTTGTTTTCTAGCCTTAATATCTGTTTTCACAGTTTCTGCTGCTATATCTTAGTCATGTTCTGACTACAACAAACTCTTCTAACATTTCAGTTGGAAATAATGGCCCTCATTCCGAGTTGTTCGCTCGTTATTTTTCCTCGCATCGGTGCGATTAGTCGCAAACTGCGCATGCGCAACGTTCGCAGTGCGCCTGCGCCAAGTAAATTTGCTAAAAAGTTTGGTATTTTACTCACGGCTTAACGGAGAAATTTCTTCGTTCTGGTGATCGGAGTGTGATTGACAGGAAGTGGGTGTTTCTGGGCGGAAACTGGCCATTTTATGGGTGTGTGCGAAAAAACGCAGCCGTTTCTGGGAGTGTCTGGAGAAACTGGGGAGTGTCTGGGCGAACGCTGGGTGTGTTTGTGATGTCAAACCAGGAACGAAACTGACTGAACTGATCGCAGTGTCCGAGTAAGTCTCGAGCTACTCAGAAACTGCAAAGAAATTTCTATTCGCAATTCTGCTAATCTTTCATTTGCAATTCTTCAAAGCTAAGATTCACTCCCAGTAGGCGGCGGCTTAGCGTGTGCAATGGTGCTAAAAGCAGCTAGCGAGCGAACAACTCGGAATGAGGGCCAATGTATCCAATAATGTCAGATTTTACTTCAGTCTTCTGAACAACTTATATATTGGCTATTAGCACAGTGCAGATGTGATATTCTTTCATCTCTATAATGGGTGGAATGCATGACACGCACCCTGCCACTCATCACACACATATCAGCGTTTATGAACACTGTATGCATGATTATTTCAGCAAAGGATGGCTCTGCGATGAGAGTTGTGCCTTTGCAGTGTGGGGACTTCCAGGTTTAGGGTCCAGGAGTCCGTCTGCGCATGCGTTGAGTGACGCACATGCCGTGGGGGCATTGGCGTTTCTATCATGGGTGCAATGCGTGCGGTGCACATGGGCCCATGGGTCCAGGATGGCCCACACCACACACACTGCACCATATTTTCATACTCACCTCTCTGAAGTCCACCGCTGGGCGGGACTGCCATCGTGGTAAGGAAACACCTAAAAAATGGCCGACGCGCATGCGCAGTAGACTCCGGCATATCGCAGGGCTTGGATTCCATATAAGGAGCCGCGCGTCGCTGCCATTTTCACTCCGGCATTGGAGAGTGTAGAGAGAGGATGTGTCTCCATCCTCAGTGTCCTGCATCAGTTCAGTGTTAGTGTCTTGTGCTGCATCAGTCCAGTCACAGTGGTGGTGTCTTCTGCTGCCATATGTCCAGTGCTGCTGTATAAGTCCAGTCCATTACAGTGGTGCTGTGTTGGTCTGCATCAGTACAGTGGTGGTTTCCCTGTGCTGCTGTATATGTCCAATCGTACTGCCGTATATGTCCAGTGATACTGCCATATTTGTCCATTGATACTGCCGTATATGTCCAGCGGTACTGCCGTATAAATCCAGAGATCCTGCCGTATATTTCCAGTGGTACTGGCGTATAAGTCCAGTGATCCTGCCGTATAATTCCAGTGGTACTGGCGTATAAGTCCATTGATCCTGACGTATAATTGCAGTGATCCTGCTGTATAAGTCCAGTGGTACTGATGTATAAGTCCATTCCAGTGATACTGCTATATATGTCCAGTGGTACTACCGTATAAGTCCAGTAGTACTGCCATATAATTCCAGTGATCCTGCCGTATAATTCCAGTGATCCCGCGTATAATTCCAGTGGTACTGGCGTAAAAGTCCAGTGATCCTGCCGTATAATTCCAGTGGTACTGGCATATAAGTCTAGTCCAGTGATACTGTCGTATATGTCCAGTGGTACTGCCGTATAAATCCAGTGGTACTGCCGTATAATTCCAGTGATACTGAAGTATAATTCCAGTGTTCCTGCCGTATAATTGCAGTGATCCTGCTGTATATGTCCAATGATCCTGCCATATAATTCCAGTGATCCTGCCATATAATTCCAGTGGTACTGGTGTATAAGTCCAGTCCAGTGATACTGCCGAATATGTCAAGTGGTACAGCCGTATAAATCCAGTGGTACTGTCGTATAATTCCAGTGATCCTGCCGTATAATTCCTGTGATCCTACCGTATAATTCCAGTGGCACTGGCGTATAAATCCAGTCCATTGATACTGCCATATATGTCCAGTGGTACTTCCGTATAAATCCAGTGGTACTGCCGTATAATTCCAGTGGTACTGGTGTATAAGTCCAGTCCAGTGATACTGCCGAATATGTCAAGTGGTACAGCCTTATAAGTCCAGTGGTACTGCCATATAATTACAGTGATCCTGCCATATAATTCCAGTGGTACTGGCATAATAATCCAGTGATCCTGCCGTATAATTCCAGTGGTACTGGCGTATAAATCCAGTCCAGTGATACTGTCGTATATGTCCAGTGGTACTGCCGTATAATGCAACAAAGAAAGGAGAGTATACACTGTGCCCACAGATAACAGCAGTGAGGGTGTACAGGGAGATGTCACTCTTTCTCCACCAAAACACTAGAACAAAAACAAGAGTCCACCTTCCGCTGTGCTATCCGTAAGTCCTTAAATGGCGTTTTGATAACAATTATTCAAACAAAAGAAAACAGTCTCAAATTCTAGAGTCCATGAAGGGGAGTCATCCACAATCTGGGTAACTATAAGTGAATGGTACGTGGGGATCTTCAAATGACAGTACTTGACAGAAGTCTAATCTGAACGTGTTAATGGAAAATTCTGTATACAGTAGGTACGCACCGTACTCACATGTACAATGTGCGTGCTGTATCCATAAAGGTATCTTTCTCCCCCATGTAACTTGATCCTCCTCCTTCGTGGACTCCCCTCAAAAGCAAGGAAAGAGAAAAAGGGGTGGGGAACCCCAATGGTGTAATACGTTCAATACAGTTTATGTTCTGTATCGAAATCTTCCTTATCAAGGAAGAATTTTGTGGCCTCTAGGCCATGTTCGTGGTCAATGGCCGTGTACAGAGATGTTACATCAGCCGTTACCATGGTGTCATCGGACTCCCAGTGCAGGGAGTTGATTCTCTCAATCACCGCCGTGATAAGGAAGATTTCGATACAGAACATAAACTGTTTATCATGGAGAGTATTGAAATGATACTGAAGAATAATTTCTTCTGGTTCGAGGAATCCTTCTACTTACAACTGCATGGCACGGCTATGGGCACCAGGTTCGCCCCCAGTTATGCCAACCTGTTCATGGCCCACTGGGAGGAACAATCTATATACAGTGGGCGTGAGCTGGGGGCTGACCTGGTGCTCTGGGTGAGATATATTGATGACATGTTCTTCATCTGGAAGGGGGATTCTGAGTCACCTGAGAATTTATGTGATCAACTAAATCTGAACACAAGAAATATCAAACTGACATTTGAAAAGAACAAAGAACAGGTCAATTTTTTGGACTTGACAATTTTGGTGGATGATGGGAAGATAGAGACGAAAACCTTCATCAAACCTACAGATTGTAACTCTTTCATCCCTTATAATAGCAATCACCATCAAAATTGGTTATTGTCAGTACCCAAAAGCCAGTTCCACAGAGTGAGGAGGAACTGCTCGAGAATTAAGGATTACGAAGGACCAAGGAACAGTGCTTAAATTACAATTCCTTGGAAAGGGGTATAAGGAGGATAACATCACCAGCTCATTCTCAGACTATGGAAAAAGGACCAGGGATGAACTTATCCAGCACAAAAGAAACCAGAAGGAGAGGAAGGAAATGGGAAACAGAAATGGTGTCACGTTCATCACGAAATACAATAGTCAGTACAAGGATTTGGAACGTATTATAAGAAAACATTGGGGGGTTCTACTTAAGGACCCCACTCTGCAGGAATACATTACTGACAAACCTATATTCATCTATCGGAAGGCCGACAACATCAAGAATCGAGTGGTCAATAGTGTACTAGGAGATGGACGGAAGAAGAACGGTATTAAATCAAAGGGATTCTTTAGGTGCGGCTCCTGCACAATGTGCAAGAACTGCAAAGGTACAAATTCAGCCATTACAAAATATATGTCCACAAATACGACAAGAGAATTTCCCATCCACGATTTTATCACATGCGACAGTAAGAACGTCGTCAACCTAATACAATGCAAATGCAACAAGCAATATGTAGGTAGGACGACCCGGAAACTCAAAGAGAGAATGAGCGAGAATGTTAGGAATATCAAAAAAGGATTACCTACACATGGTCTGTCGGCACATTTTCAAAGCACACATAAATGCAATGTAGCAGACTTGGTATCATTTTGTGGGATCCATACTGTCAAGAACAACTGGAGGAAGAATGACTCCGAGTAGAGATTGGCCAGGAAAGAGATGGAGATCATCTTCAAACTAGGAACTTTGAATCCCAGGGGGTTAAACCTCGATTTTGAGACCAAGTGGTTTCTGTAATTCTTCCTCTGGATGGTTGGAAGCTAGATCTCTTTCGGTCTGATCTCCCTTTGCCCATAGGGAGTATAAGTTTTCCTCTAAGGGATGTGGGTGGGGAATTATATTCTTACGTTATCAATTGCTGTATATGATGTGGAGTGGTGATTAAGGCAGATCTGGGGTGAGGCTACCTCCGGGGTCAGAGCCGGCCCTAACCAATATGATGCCCTAGGCAAGATTTTGGCTGGTGCCCCCTAGCACCACCGCTGGTTCTGCCTCTGACCTTGCACCTCTTTCCCAGCACCATCACCCCTCACCCATAGCAGTCCTTGTACCCCCTATATTTTAAATAGGAACAGTTCGCACATTTGACGTACAGCCCAAAAAGGGGCATCTTCTTGCTGGGAAGGGGCATGGCCACACAATAGTAACCCCAATTCCAATTATGCCACACAGTACTGCAGCTTTATTCACATTTTATCTTGCGATAGTGTCCATAATTCATATTACATCCCACAGTAGTATCACTTTACCTTATAAATGTTACTCCTCACAGTAGAGCCCCTTATTCACATTACATCACACTGAATTGCTCCTTATTCACATTACACCACACCTTATTGCTCTTTATTCACATTAGACGACACAGTAGTGCCCTTTATATACGCAATGCCACATAGTAGAGCACGTTATACACATAATGCCACACATTAGTAATGCATTTATTTTATACACCTTTCCACACAGTAATGCCCCTTACACATATGAGACACCTTAATGTCCTTATAAACATTATGCGCCTTACCCATTATGACAACCTTTATTAATGCCCTTTTACACATAATGTACCTTACACATATGGCGCACATTATTAATGCCCTTATACACATGACACACATAGTGCCCCCTACACATTTGCTGCACATTATTAGTGCCACTATACACATAATGACACACATACAGTAGTACCCTGTTACACATATACCGCACCTTATTAATGCCCTTATACACATAATGACACACATAGTGGCCCTTTACACATATGTTGCACATTATTAATGCATTTTTACATGACACACATAATGCTCCTTACACATATTCCGAACATTACTGCACAACCAACCCACTCACGTGCACACAGCACTCACACTGCCACTAACACTGTGACCTCTGCATCTGCTTGGATACAGATGTGTCCTCACAAATCTTGCATCAATACTAACGTCGGGCACCTTTTTTTTATGAAAATGCATCTTATTTGCATTGCTATGTGGCTAGTATGCGCACGCAGCTTCTGCTGATTAAACTGATATGCAGCATGCCTATATACTGTGCGAGACTGTGGCTGTATCTGCATATGAAATGCTACATACAGAATATAGGCATGCCGCATATCATTTTAATCAGCAGAAGCTGCCGATGCCCCTAGGCATATCAAATGCCCTAGGCAATTGCCTAGTTTGTCTATGCCTATGGCCGGCTCTGTCCGGGGTTTAGGATTATGATGGTCTGTCCCCCTTTTGTGTGGTCTTTAATAGGGTACTTGGGGATATATTCCCAAGAAGAAAGGCCGTATATATGTGGGCCTGTGGAAATATCCCTTTAAAGAAATTCTACATAAAGTATTTTTTAGAATATTAATTTAGGATCCAATATATGTTGATTTTAGAAGTTTTATATCACATAGGTTAGGTCACATATATGGACATTTTTGGCACAGTCCACCCTTGTCATATGGGGAAAGGAGTAGTGCCTATATATCCCCTCAGTCTTCCTGGATACCCAGGGCCAGCTCCTATACACAGTATCTTGCCAGGTGGCATGAAAATGATCATGTGCATCATCTATTAAAATCTACATCCGGGAGAGTGTGGGATGTTTAAACTACATACCCCATACGTAATGATATACACCTATAAACAACCTATGTGCTGCCCACAGTTCGATCTGTGGACATGCACGGCGCCTCACCATAGAAACGGCTTCGTTTAGCCGTTGCTATGGGAACAGGAATGCCCGCCCGCACCCGGATGTCACTTCCGGCGGAAGTTGTGTGCGCTCCACGGAGCGTGGAGCGCACACCACAGATGGACTCCCCATCCATAGCTGGACGGGGAATTTGAAATATCACTGAGGCGGGGTGTTGCCGAGGAGGTGGCGAGATCCGTCCCCATGGCAACAGTAATGTCCGCCCGCACTTCCGGCGGATGTGAGGTGCGTTCCACAGTGTGTGGAACGCAAACAAACCAGGAATTAGCTGGTTTAAAAGTATACACTTATTTGAACAGTGCAGTTTGGTTATTTTAATGCTGCCACTATATGTTTGAGCAATTTCAGATGAAGCAGCATGTATATTAATTACATATAGATTTTTTAGATTTGGTCATTGGACCCGCCCCCTTTAATGGATGCCACCATGCCACAAGGTATTTAAACCCAGAGAACACACCACCTAGACACACCTTGACAAAGTCTTTTTGAGTTGAAACGCGTTGGTGGTTAAGGAGGCACACCCCAATACCCAGGAGATCAGTACTTAGGAGTGTGGGAATCCGGATGCACCGCACCCCAGGTCTGTTTTTTCACAACTACCTCCCAGTATTTGGATGTGTTCCCCCATTTGTTTGCATGGTGGATTATGTCCTTAAGAAAACATTGTTTGTTTTAAATTGTTTTTAACAATAAATGGACACATTACCCTAAAAAAACTTCCTTCTTTGTGGGTTCTATACATCTGGTGGCCCAGGGGAGAGTGCAACAGAGAAGAGGCAGGAAAATCACCTTCTAAAGAAACCCTGATGTGCTTTCAGGAATCCTGTAGAACGTGAGTTTGGGGTACGCATCACCCCCATTTTTTCCTCAATTGATGAAAGATACCTTTATAGGAGTATTACGTCTTTATCTATGTGAGTTGAGTATGCTCCGAATTACGAATAAGATTTAAAACGTCTTTGGCAGTTCTGTGTTTCTGATTTATCATATTGAACGTATTACACCATTGGGGTTCCCCACCCCTTTTTCTCTTTCCTTACTTTTGAGGGGAGTCCACGAAGGAGGAGGATCAAGTTACATGGGGGAGAAAGATACCTTTATGGATACAGCACGCACATTGTACATGTGAGTACGGTGCGTACCTATACAGAATTTTCCATTCACACGTGCAGATTAGACTTCTGTCAAGTACTGTCATTTGAAGATCCCCACGTACCATTCACTTATAGTTACCCAGATTGTGGATGACTCCCCTTCATGGACTCTAGAATTCGAGACTGTTTTCTTTTGTTTGAATAATTGTTATCGAAACGCCATTTAAGGACTTACGGATAGCGCAGCGGAAGGTGGACTCTTGTTTTTGTTGTACTGCCGTATAAATCCAGTGGTACTGTTGTATAAATCCAGTGGTACTGCCATATAATTCCAGTGATCCTGCCGTATAATTCCAGTGGTACTGGTGTAAAAGTCCAGTGATCCTGCCGTATAATTCCAGTGGTACTGGCATATAAATCTAGTCCAGTGATACTGTCGTATATGTCCAGTGGTACTGCCGTATAAATCCAGTGGTACTGCCGTATAATTCCAGTGATCCTGCTGTATAATTCAAGTGGTACTGGCGTATAAGTCCAGTGATCCTGCTGTATAATTCCAGTGGTACTGGCGTATAAGTCCAGTCCAGTGGTGCTGCCGTATAAATCCAGTGGTACTGCCGTATAATTCCAGTGATACTGACGTATAATTCCAGTGGTAATGGCGTATAAGTACAGTCCAGTGATACTGCCGTATATGTCCAGCGGTACTGCCGTATAAATCCAGTGGTACTGCCATATAATTCCAGTGTTCCTGCGTATAATTCCAGTTGAACTGGTGTATAAATCCAGTCCAGTGATACTGCCGAATATGTCTAGTGGTAAAGCTGTATAAATCCAGTGGTACTGCCGTATAATTCCAGTGATCCTGCCGTATAATTCTTGTGATCCTGCCGTATAATTCCAGTGGTACTGGCGTATAAGTCCAGTACAGTGATACTGCCATATATGTCCAGTGGTACTGCCGTATAAATCCAGTGGTACTGCCATATAAATCCAGTGATTCTGCCGTATAATTCCAGTGATCCCGCTGTATAATTACTGTGGTACTGGCGTATAAATCCAGCCCAGTGATACTGCCGTATATGTCCAGTGGTACTGCCGTTTAAGTCCAGTGGTACTGCCATATAATTTCAGTGATCCCACCGTATAATTCCAGTGATCCTGCCATATAATTCCAGTGGTACTGGCATATAAATCTAGTCCAGTGGTACTGCCGTATAATTCCAGTGATCCTACCATATTCCAGTGATCCTGCCATATAATTCCAGAGGTACTGGCATATAAGTCCAGTACAGTGATACTGCCGTATATGTCCAGTGGTACTGCCATATAAATCCAGTGGTACTGCCTTATAATTCCAGTGATACTGAAGTATAATTCCAGTGTTCCTGCCATATAATTGCAGTGATCCTGCTGTATAAGTCCAATGATCCTGCCATATAATTCCAGTGATCCTGCCATATAATTCCAGTGGTACTAGTGTATAAGTCCAGTCCAGTGATACTGCCGAATATGTCAGGTTTTACATCCGTATAAGTCCAGTGGTACTGCCATATAATTACAGTGATCCTGCCATATAATTCCAGTGGTACTGGCATATAAATCCAGTGATCCTGCCGTATATTTCCAGTGGTACTGGCGTATAAGTCCAGTCCATTGATACTGTCGTATATGTCCTGTGGTACTGCCGTATAAATCCAGTGGTACTGACGTATAAATCCATTGGTACTGCCATATAATTCCAGTGATCCTGCCGTATAATTCCAGTGGTACTGCTGTATAATTCCAGTGATACTGCCGTAAAATTCCAGTGGTAATGGCGTATAAGTCCAGTCCAATGATACTGCCGTATAAATCCAGTGGTACTGCCGTATAATTCCAGTGATACTGCCATATAATTCCAGTTTTCCTGCGTATAATTCCAGTTGTACTGGCATATAAATCCAGTCCAGTGATACTGCCATATATGTCCAGTGGTACTGCAGTATAAGTCCAGTCCAGTGGTGCTGCCATATATACGTTCAGTGGTGCTGTCCTGTGCTGTATATTATTTACTCCAAATAAAGGGGTTATTAATATTTAATCCAAATCATTTTCACATGGTTTGCCCTGTGGGTGAAGATGTATGCTCTCCTGTACCGCTTACTGTTATAGAACTCCAGGAAAATAATGGAGAACAAAAATTTGGAGGATAAAATAGGGTAAGATCACAACCACTTCCTCCTAGTGCTGAAGCTGCTGCCACTAGTCATGACATAGACGATGAAATGCTATCAACGTCGTCTGCCAAGGCCGATACCCAATGTAATAGTAGAGGGCATGCAGAATCCAAAAAGCTAAAGTTTAGTAAAAAGACCCAAAAAAATAAATTTAAATGGTCTGAGGAGAAACGTAAACTTGCTAATATGCCATTTACGACACGGAGTGGAGAGGAACGGCTAAGGCCCTGGCGTATGTTCATGACTAGTGGTTCAGCTTCACACGACAATGGAAACCCTCATCCTACTGCTAGAAAAATGATATGTGTTAAGCTGAAAAAAGTGCAGCAAAGATCTGTGCGTTCTAACATGGTATCACAAATCCCCAAGGAGAGTCCAAGTGTGTCGGCGGTTGCAATGCCTGACCTTCCCAACACTGGACGAAAAGAGGTGGCTCTTTCCACCACTTGCATGCCCTCTGCAAGTGCTGCAAGTAGCACCCACAGTCCAGTTTCTGATATTCAAATTGAAGATGTCACTGTTGAAGTACACCAGGATGAGGATATGGGTGTTCCTGGCGCTGAGGAAGATGACGATGAGGATTCTGATGGTGATGTGGTTTGTTTAAATCAGGCACCGGGGGGAGACACCTGTTGTCCATGGGATGAATAAGCCCATTGTGATGCCTGGGAAAAATACCAAAAAAGCCACCTCTTTAGTGTGGAATTATTTCTCCACAAATCCGGACAACAGGTGTCAAGCCATCTGTTGCCTCTGTCAATCTGTAATAAGTAAGGGTGAGGACGTTAACCACCTAGGAACATCCTCCCTTATACGTCACCTGCTGCGCATTCATCAGAAGTCAGTGTCAAGTTGTGAACCTTTGGGTAAGAGCGTAAGCAGTCCACTGACACCTAAATCCCTTCTTCCTATTGTACCTAAGCTCCTGCAAGCCACACCACTAACTCCCTCAACATCAACTTCCTCCTCAGTCAGGAACATCAGTAGTCCTGCAGGCCATGTCACTGGCAATACTAAGGAGACCTCTCCTACTGGGATTCCTCCGGAGGATTCTTGAGTGGTACATCTGCTGTTGCTGCCACTGCTGTTGTTGCTGCTGGGAGTTGATCGTCATCCCAGAGGGGAAGTTGGAAGACCACTTGTACTACTTCAACTGAGCAATTGACTGTCCAACAGTCCTTTGTGAGGAAGATGAAATATGACAGCAGCCATCCTTTTGCAAAGCGGTTAACTGAGGCCTTGACAGCTATGTTGGTGTTAGACGTGCGTCCGGTATTCGCCCATAGTTCAGTGGGACTTAGAGAATTGTTTGAGATACTGTGTCTCCGGTATCAAATCCCATCTAGGTTCCACTTCACTAGGCAGGCGATACCGAGAATGTACAGAGGCGTCAGAAAAAGTGTCCTCAGTGTCCTTATAAATGCAGTTGTACCCACTGTTCACTTAACCACGGACATGTGGACAAGTAAAACAAGGCAGACTACGGTCTGTATGACTGTGACAGCCCACTGGGTAGATGTATGGCCTCCCGCGGCAACAACAGCAGCGGCACCAGCAGCAGCATCTCGCAAACGCTAACTTGTTCCTAGGCAGGCTACGTTATGTATCACCGCTTTCCGTAAGAGGCACACCGCTGACAACCTCTTACGGAAACTAAGGGACAACATTGCACAATGGCTTACCCCAATTAGACTCTCCTGGGGATTTGTGATATCTGACAACGCCACCAATATTGTGCGTGCATTACATCTGGGCAAATTCCAGCACGTCCCATGTTTTGCACATACAATTAATTTGGTGGTGCAGAATTTTTTGAAAAATGACAGCGGCGTGCAGAAGATGCTGTCGGAGGTCTGAAAAATTGCGGGCCACTTTCGACATTCAGCAACCGCGTGCCGAAGACTGGAGCGCCATCAAACACTCCTGAACCTGCCCTGCCAGAGGTGGTAACGAGGTGGAATTCAACACTCTACTGTATATGCTTCAGAGGATGGAGGAGCGGCAAAAGGCCATTCAAGTCTATACAGAGGGGGAATGCACCTGACTCAAGCGCAGTGGAGAATGATTTCCGTCTTCTGCAAGGTTCTCCAACCCTTCGAACTTGCCACATGTGAAGTCATTTCAGACACTGCCAGCTTGAGTCAGGTCATTTCCCTCATCAGGCTTTTGCAGAAGCAGGTGGAGAAATTGAAGGAGGAGCTAAGATGGAGCAATTCTGCAAAGTATGTGGGACTTGTGGGTGGAGCCCTTCATTCGCTTTGCCAGGATTCAAAGGTGATCAATCTGTTGAAATCAGAGCACTACATTTTGGCCACTGTGCTCGATCCTAGGTTTAAAGCCTACGTTGTATCTCTCTTTTCCGGCAGACACAAGTCTGCAGAGGTTCAAAGACCTGCTGGTGATAAAATTGTCAACTCAAGCGGAACGTGACCTGTCAACAGCTCCTTCTTCATTTTCTCCCGCAACTGGGGCTGCGAGGAAAAGGATAAGATTTCCTAGCCCACCCGCTGGCGGTGATGCATAGTAACATAGTAACATAGTATCTGAGGTTGAAAAAAGACAATTGTCCATCGAGTTCAACCTATTTGTGGTCTCCTATACATGATGATTTGACTAAAATTTCTGACTGATGCTGATGTCAGCCGTTGCATTTTATCCCTATTTATAGTAACTATAATGCATGACTATGCACCATACCCCTGGATATCCTTATCCATTAGGAATTTATCTAATCCATTCTTAAAGGTGTTGACAGATTCCACCATTACAACTCCCTCAGGCAGGGAATTCCAAACACGTATTGTCCTTACCGTGAAAAAGCCTTTACGCCGTATTGTGCGGAATCTCCTCTCCTCTAACCTGAGCGAGTGTCCACGAGTCCTCTGTGTTGATCTAACCAAAGACAGGTCCTGCGCAAGCTCTTTGTATTGTCCCCTTATATATTTGTAGATGTTGATCATATCCCCTCTTAGTCTCCGCTTTTCCAATGTAAACATGCCTAGTCTTTCAAGCCTTTCCTTGTATTCCATCGTCTCCATGCCCTTAATTAGTTTGGTCGCCCTCCTCTGAACCTTTTCTAGCTCCAGGATATCCTTTTTGTAGTACGGTGCCCAGAATTGTACACAGTATTCAAGGTGTGGCCTCACTAGTGATTTATATAACGGGAGTATAATACTCTCGTCCCTAGCATCAATACCCCGTTTTATGCATGCTAATATCTTATTAGCCTTCTTTGCTGCAGTCCTACTTTGGGTACTACTGCTTAGTTTGCTATCTATGAGGACATCTAAGTCCTTTTCCAGTACAGAATCCCCTAATTTTACCCCATTTTGTAGGTAGGTGTAATTTTTGTTCTTGTTACCACAGTGCATTACCTTACACTTGTCTGTGTTGAAGCGCATTCTCCATTTGGCTGCCCATGCTTCTAATTTAACTAAGTCGTTCTGTAGAGACTCGGCATCCTCCTCTGTATTTATAGCCTTACACAATTTGGTATCATCTGCAAAAATTGACACCATGCTCTCTAGACCTTCTGTTAGGTCGTTAATGAAAATATTGAACAATAGCGGTCCTAATACTGAGCCTTGCGGCACACCACTTAGTACTTCAGTCCAAGTTGAAAAAGATCCATTAACCACAACGCGCTGCTCCCTATTATCTAACCAGTTTTTTACCCAAGTGCATATTGTGCTTCCTAGCCCTGATTCTTGTAGCTTGTAGATAAGTCTCATGTGTGGTACAGTATCGAACGCTTTGGCAAAGTCTAAAAAGATTACATCCACGTCTTTTTACCCTGATCTAGGTTTGCGCTTACTGTTTCATAAAAGCCAAGTAAGTTGGTTTGACAGGATCTGTCCTTCATAAACCCATGTTGATTCCTTTTAATGACCTTATTGACTTCAAGGAACTTCTGAATACTATCTCTTAGAATACCTTCCAATACTTTCCCCACTATAGATGTAAGACTAACTGGTCTATAATTACCTGGTTCAGCTTTACTTCCCTTTTTGAATATAGGCACTACTTCCGCTATACGCCAGTCTTTGGGAACCATACCTGATATAACTGAATCCTTAAAGATCAAAAATAGCAGTTTTGCCAGTTCAGAGTGAAGCTCCATTAGAACCCTTGGGTGAATACCATCGGGCCCTGGTGATTTATTAATCTTTAAATGTTTTAATCGGTCACAGACTACTTCCTCGCTTAAATAAGTACCTATCAGTGGGATATTCTCATTATTGAGATTGTGTGTCAGTCCCTGAATTGGGTCCTCTCTAGTAAATACTGTTGAAAAAAACTCATTTAGTGTGTCCGCTATGTCATTATCATTTTTGCTCCTCCCTTCCAACTTGTCTTTTAAACGGCCTATACTCTCCTTCTTTAATCTCTTGCTATTAATGTATTTAAATACGTTTTTGGGATTCACTTTGCTTTCCTTTGCTACTAGTTTTTCAGTTTCTACTTTAGCCGCTCTTATTTCCTTTTTGCAAATTTTGTTACATTCCGTATAGTGCTGAAATTACTCTGCTTCCCCGTCAGATTTGTATTTTTTAAATGCTCGCCTTTTCTTGCCCATAAATTCCTTAATCTTTTTGTTAAGCCACATCGGTTTATGATTTTTTTTCGTTTTTTTGCTGCTCATAGGAATAAATTTGAGTGTATTTTTAGCTAGCAGGAATTTTAGTACCTCCCATTTCTCCGTAGTATTTTTTCCTAAAAACAAACCTTCCCATTCAATATCCCTGAAAAATACCCTCATCTTTTCAAAATTTGCTTTGCTAAAATTTAGAGTCCTAGTTGTGCCAGTATAGGGCTGTTTATGGAAACTGATATTGAATGTGACCATATTGTGGTCGCTGTTTCCTATGGGTTCCCCTACTATAATACCTGATACCAAATCCCCATTGTTTGTTAATACCAGGTCTAAGATTGCATTGTACCTAGTTGGTTCCTCAATTAGTTGGACTAAGTAGTTATCATTAAGTGTGTTTAAAAACATATTGCCCCTAGCAGTATCACATGAATCGTTTTTCTAGTTTATCTCTGGATAGTTAAAATCTCCCATCACTACTTTGTCTCCTACTCCTGCTGCTCTTTCAATTTGCTTTAGTAACAATTCCTCATCAGATGCGTTGATACCAGGCGGCGTATAGCATACACCCAATACTAACTTTTTTATTCCTTTTTCCCTGCATGCAATTTCTACCCATAATGTCTCGACAGTGTCTACAGTCCCCTCCTGAATATCTTCCCGTATATCAGGTTTTAAAAACGGCTTTACGTAAAGACACACCCCTTCACCCTTTTTATTTAGTCTGTCTCTCCTAAACAGTGTATAGCCCTCTAGATTGACTGTCCAATCATGAGATTCATCCCACCAAGTTTCAGTAATGCCTATAATATCATACTGTTTGCTTGCTGCAAGTATTTCTAGTTCACCCTTTTTACCAGTAATGCTTCTGGCGTTTACATACATACAACTAAGATAAGTATTTTCCCTTGCGTTAGGGACATCTTTCACCTTATGTAGCAATGATGACCTGTAATTGTCATTGGTTAGTGCTTTGGTAAAATCTCTTTTAGTACCCATGTTAGTAACCTTACCGCCTGCTCTTACCCTCCCCCCAACTTCTCCCCCATTTCGTTTACTACCGCCATCCTCACTATTCTCACTGCATGACCCATAGTTTCTAGCTAAACCCTCCCCCCAGGCTCCTAGTTTAAAATCTCCTCCAACCTTCTAACCATCCTTCCCCCCTTGCCCTTGCAGGGCAGTCAGGAGTGAATGTTGACATCTGGTCCGGATTGAAGGACCTGCCAACAATTACGTAAATGTCTACTGTCACTGCATATGATTCTGTCACCATTGAAAGAATGGTGAAGGATTATATGAGTGACAGCATCCAAGTAGGCATGTCAGACAGTCCGTACGTATACTGGCAGGAAAAAGAGGCAATTTGGATGCCCTTGCACAAACTGGCTTTATTTTACCTAAGTTGCCTCCCTTCCAGTGTGTATTCCGAAAGAGTGTTTATGGCAGCTGGTAACCTTGTCAGCGATCGGCGTAGGAGGTTACTTCCACAAAATGTGGAGAAGATGATGTTCATCAAAATGAATTATAAATTCCTCCGGGAAGACCTTTACCAGCAATTGCCTCTAGAAAGTACACAGGGACCTGTGATGGTGAATTCCAGTGGGGACGAATTAATACTCTGTGAGGAGGAGGATGTACACAGTGAAAGGGGTGAGGAATCGGAGGATGAGGTCGACATCTTGCCTCTGTAGAGACAGTTTGTGCAAGGAGAGATTGATTGCTTCTTTTTTGGTGGGGGCCCAAACAAACCAGTCATTTCAGGCACAGTCGTGTGGCAGACCTTGTCGCTGAAATGATTGGTTTGTTAAAGTGTGCATATCCAGTTTATACAACATAAGGGTGTGTGGGAGGGCCCAAGGACAATTCCATCTTGCACCTCTTGTTCTTCTTTGCATCATGTGCTGTTCAGGGCTTAGTTTTTTTAAGTGCCATCCTGCCTGACACTGCAGTGCCACTCCTAGATGGGCCAGGTGTTTGTGCCGCACACTTGTGTCGCTTATCTTATTCATACAGCTACCTCATTGCACCTCTTTTTCTTCCTTGCATGATGTGCTGTTTGGGGCCTATTTTTTAAATCTGCCATCATGTCTGCCCCTGCAGTGCCACTCCTAAATGGGCCAGGTGTTTGTGCCGCACACTTGCGTCGCTTAGCTTAGTCATACAGCCACCTCGGTGCAACCTTTTGGCCTAAAAACAATATTGTGAGGTGTTCAGAATAGACTGGAAGTGAGTGGAAATGAATGCTATTGAGGTTAATAATACCGTAGAATCAAAATGACCCCATAATTCTGGAATTTTAGTGTTTTTGTGTTTTTTTTTCTCCAAAAATCATCCAGATCCAAAACCAAAACACGAAAGGGTGGTTTTGGCAAAACCAATCATAGATCCAAAACACGAGGCTGGAACCAGAACCAAAACTAAAACACAAAACACGAAAAGTGCTCGCCGCACATCTCTAATTATGTATCACATTCCGGAGCTTGGTGCATATGCGGCAAGCGGCTAAACCTCAGAAAACTTCATTTTCAGAGGTTTGGCCTCATGTTTAGCGTTGCTGCATCCCGCCCACTGAAGCTAACTCTGGGCCTGATTTAGAGAAAGGCACAATTGCGGCCTGAATAAAGACAGAGCCTGACTCTGAGCTGTACACGATGTCGCTTTAGTACGCAGTAGAGCGATTTTATTTGCCCCAGTGCATACGTCTAACACGCACTACACATCTGCCATGGCGGTCCTGCGATGATGGTCGCAGACAGGATTTGCAAAGTGACTTCCTGTTTGGGACTGATAATGGCGAACGGCGCCAGAAGTGCAGGTGTGTCACAACATTTTAGGGAGTTGCTTAAGGCTGTGACTGCAATCCTGCACACAGTTACAGAGGCTCTGGTGTCTTACTTTTTCTATAATCAGCTGATCTGCTACAGAAGCTTTGTTTGCAATCTCCTGGATTTGCAAAGCTGTCGGTGGGCGGCCTAATACAAATCCCAGCGGCTGCTACATTTGCATAATTTTGCAAAATATCTGCATACAAAGACACAGGTGCAACAGGATTAGCATACAACTCTGAATAGGGCCCTTAATGTGGCCATACATGAGATAGAGTTGACCACATCAACATGTGCTGTAAGGGTCTCATTCAGGGTTATGAGCATGCTTGCGGGCTTTTATAATCTCCTCTGAGAGGAGCCTAGATGCAAATCGCGGCTAATGGGGGTGGGGCCTAACAATCTGCATCATTAGGCCTCGCCCCCTCATGGCAAGAGGCTGTGAGGGGACAGTACAATTTTGCACCTTGGTAAAAACTATGGGCCTAAATCAGATCTGATCGCTGCTGTGCGTTTTCGCGCAGCGGGCAATCAGATCTGAACTACGAATGCATATGTGCCGCAATGCGCCGGCGCGTCAGACAGCTACAACGGGCAACGGCGGTCAGCAACTGCATGGTGCAAATGATCCATTCACATGGGCGTTCGCAAGGAAATTGACAGGAAGAGGCCGTTTGTGGGAGGCAACTGACCGTGTTCAGTGAATGACTGGAAAAACGCAGGTGTGCCCAAGCGTATTCAGGGAGGGTGTCTGACGTCAGCTCCGGCCCCGATCAGCAGGATTCTATCGCACTGGATAAGTAACAGGGACGTGCAGTCAGGGGAGGCAGGGGAGGCAGTGTCATAATGATTAAAATAATAAAAAAAAGATATTTATAACAGTCTGTTATAAATATTTTTTTTCATTATTTTAATAATTCCCCTGCCCCCCGTGGCTGCTTGTGAGGGTGGGCGGCAGCGGGAGAGGTGCCTCCCGCTGCTAACATTAAAACTCCGGGCAGCGGGGGGCGGGCAGGGGGCGGGGCGCAGCAATGGGCTGTGAAAGCCCATTGAAAATGAATGGGGAAGCGGCACCTATATTGGTGCCGCAATGACAGGGGCGTGCGATGAATGCACACCCCTGTCAGTGCCCCAGATGTGATTGGCCCAGCGGATCCAGTGCTGGATCCGCTGTCCAATCACCCCCTTCCCGGCTGCAGCAGGCGCCGTGGCCTGTGTGGGCGCCCGCTGCAGCCAGCGCCGCTACTATGGGAGAGACGTCATGAGTCATGACGTCTCTCCCATAGTACAGAAGAGACGAGCTGGCGGCGGACGGACGGAGGACAGCGCTGCAGGAGCGGTAAGTATGTATGTGTGTGTGTGTGTGTTTTTTTTTTTTCAAATGTGTTTGTGTTTGGGGGCAGCAACAGGGGCACCGAAACTGGGGGGCACAGCAACAGGGGCACCACAACTGGGGCACCACAACTGGGAGTCACAGCAACAGGGGCACCACAACTGGGGGGCACAGCAACAGGGGCACCACAACTACTGGGGGGCACAGCAACAGGGGCACCACAACTGGGGGGCACAGCAACAGGGGCACAGCAACAGGGGCACCACAACTGGGGGGCACAGCAACAGGGGCACCACAACTGAGGGGCACAGCAACAGGGGCGCCGCAACTGGGGGGCACAGCAACAGGGGCACCACAACTGGGGGGCACAGCAACAGGGGCACCACAACTGGGGGGCACAGCAAAACCGCAACTGGGGGACACAGCAACAGGGGCACCACAACTGGGGGGCACAGCAACAGGGGCACCGCAACTGGGGGGCACAGCAAAACCGCAACTGGGGGGCACAGCAACAGGGGCACCACAACTGGGGGGCACAGCAACAGGGGCACCGCAACTGGGGGGCACAGCAAAACCGCAACTGGGGGGCACAGCAACAGGGGCACCACAACTGGGGGGCACAGCAACAGGGGCACCGCAACTGGGGGGCACAGCAAAACCGCAACTGGGGGGCACAGCAACAGGGGCACCGCAACTGGGGGGCACAGCAACAGGGGCACCGCAACAGGGGGGGCACAGCAACAGGGGCACCGCAACTGGAGGGCACAGCAAAACCGCAACTGGGGGGCACAGCAACAGGGGCACCGCAACTGGGGGGCACAGCAACAGGGGCACAGCAACTGGGGGGGCACAACTACAAGGGGCACAGCAACTGGGGGCACAATTACAGGGGTCACAACTACTAGGGGCACAGCGACTGGGGGCACAGCTATTGGGGTCAAAGCTACAAGGGGCACAGCGACTGGGGGCACAGCTACAGGGGCCACAGCGACTGGGGGCAAAGCTACAAGGGGCACTGCTACAAGGGGCACTGCTACAAGGGGCACAGCTACAACGGGCACAGCTACAGGGGTCACAACTACTGGGGGCACAGCCACAAGGGGCAAAGCTACAGGGGGCACAGCAACTGGGGGCATAACTACAGGGGTCACAACTACTCGGGGCACTGCTACAGGGGGCAAAGCTACTAGGGGTACAGCTACTAGGCTCACAACTATTGGGGGAGCCTGCTCCATCCTCCCAGTTAGCAGCAGCACTCTCCTCTGTCTGTGCTAACGTCTTCCCGCGTCAGCGAGTGCATAATATTCATTCATTTCTCTCTCTCTCTCTCTCTCTCTCTCTCATTCTCTCTCTCCTCCTGTGGATTACTTCGTTTGTAAGTATAATTTTCATTTTTACAGGTAGCGGCCCTATTGGATTCTACTTGACAAGTGGACGTGACCGGCGTGGGATGTAGGTAAGTAATCTCTCTCTCATTTTTACAGGAACCACCTATTGGATTCTACATGGACAAGTGGACGTGACCGGCGTGGGATGTAGGTAAGTATGTGTGAGTGTGTCAGTGTGTTTTAATACATTTTTACTTTCACGGTGTGTGTGTTGTGTTTTTATTTGGGTATTTTTTGTTGTTGTAGAACTACAGGTACCAGCGGGCCCGTTATTTCCCCGAATGCTGGCACTTGAGGTTCTCTAAGTACCAGCAAGCGGGGGAGGCTTGCTGGGCCTTGTAGTTCCACAACAAAAAACAATATTCTTTTTCATACACACTTATGGCTATCAGCCTGGCACCCACCGCCCAGGGGTGCTGGGGACAGCCTCGGGCTTCACCCCTGGCCCTTGGGTGCCTGGAGGGGGTGGACCTCTTGATTTAAGGGGTCCCCACTCCTCCAGGGAACCCCGGCCAGAGGTGACTAGTTGGGGGGGTAATGCCACGGCCGCAGGGACCTACATAAATGTGTCCCCTGGCTGTGGCATTATGTCCCTGGCTAGTGGAGCCCGGTGCTGGTTTTAAAAATACGGGGGACCCCTACATCTTTTGTCCCCCGTATTTTTAGAACCAGGACCGGTCTAAGAGCCCGGTGCTGGTTGTCTAAATATGGGGAACCCCTGTCCAATTTTTTCCCAGTATTTAAACAACCAGGACCGGCTCAAAGAGCCCGAGGCTGGTTACACTTAGGAGGGGGGACCTCACGCATTTTTTTTTTTTTTTACATTTTTTAACCCATTCAGACCCTTCTCCATTAAGTTAATGGAAGCCCTGGACAACAAAATTGCATTCATGTCCTCCTCCCACTCCCTTCCCAAACACTAATTTTTATTTTTTTTCTATAAAAATGTACAATATATCACAAGTATGATGAGCAGGCAGGCAGCAGGCATTGGCGGCATCGGACTGAGGTGCAAATTAGTGGCGGAGGGCTGGGTCAGTTGATGGTGGGCGAGTTTGTAAGCCATTGGCGGTGGCAGCAGGCATCGGCTCAGTGGCAGTAGCGGGCATTGGCTTGGCGGCGGTAGGGGTCATCGGCAGGATTCTGCGGACATTCTGGCTGTAGTGCCTCACCAGCCTCTGACCTCACCGCACGCCACTGATAAGTAAGGCCTGGGCTGTGCAAAGACTGCACAAACTGATTTTTGTGCAGCTCTGCAACACATGCGATCACATACTTTCACAGCAATTTAACCCTTCCCCTGTAGGCGGCGACTATCTGATCGCAGGACAGCAAAAAACACAGCCCAGCAATCAGGTCTGAATTAGGCCCCATGTTAGGCTACAAATATGCAGACAAATGTGGAGTTGGGGGTGGGACATGGCGTCCTACCTGAAGT
Organism: Pseudophryne corroboree; assembly: GCF_028390025.1. NCBI lineage: Eukaryota > Metazoa > Chordata > Amphibia > Anura > Myobatrachidae > Pseudophryne > Pseudophryne corroboree. Next base: position 407,073,940 of record NC_086451.1, read on the forward strand.
GTAAATTGCAAAGCCATAATAAAGCAGCCTAGTAATTCTGTGCTTAACAAGCAAAATCAATTAGTATTATAGGGGCTTTTAACAAAAAATAAATAAATTGCATCCCAGACAGTCTCCATCAGTTTCATGATAACTGATACAGTGTCTTTAGTGTAAAAAGATAAATTAAATCATTACAAATAAATAAACTGTGCCACTCTCTTAAATAGAGATGTGCAGCGGGCACTTTTCGTGTTTTGTGTTTTGGTTTTGGTTCTAGTTCCCTGCTCGTGTTTTGGTTTTGGATTGGTTTTGCCAAAACCACCCTTTCGGGTTTGGTTATGGTTTTGGTTTTGGATCTAGATGATTTTTGAAAGAAAAAAAAAATAAAAACAGCTAAAATCACAGAATTTGAGAGTAATTTTGCTCCTACGGTATTATTAACCTCAATAACATTCATTTCCACTCATTTCCAGTCTATTCCGTACACCTCACACCTCACAATATTGTTTTTAGGCCAAAAGGTTGCACCGAGGTGGCTGTATGACTAAGCTAAGCGACACAAGTGTGCGGCACAAACACCTGGCCCATCTAGGAGTGGCAATGCAGTGGCAGACAGGATGGCAGATTTAAAAAATTGGCCCCAAACAGCACATCATGCAAAGAAGATAAAGAGCTGCAATGAGTTAGCTGTATGACTAAGCTAAGCGACACAAGTGTGCGGCATAAACACCTGGCCCATTTAGGAGTGGCACTGCAGTTGCAGACAGGATGGCAATTGAAAAAATTAGGCCCCAAACAGCACATCATACAAAGAAGTAATAGAGGTGCAATGAGGTAGCTGTATGACTAAGCTATGCGACATAAGTGTGTGGCACAAACACCTGGCCCATCTAGGAGTGGCACTGCAGTGGCAGACAGGATGGCACTTAAAAAACTAGGCCCCAAACAGCACATCATGCAAACAAGAAAAAGAGGTGCAATGAGGTAGCTGTATGACTAAGATAAGCAACGCAAGTGTGCGGCACAAACACCTGGCCCATCTAGAAATGGCACTGCAGTTGCAGACAGGATGGCACTTCAAAAAACTAAGCCCCAAACAGCACATGATGCAAAGAAGAAAAAGAGGTGCAAGATGGAATTGTCCTTGGGCCCTCCCACCCACCCTTATGTTGTATAAACTGGACATACACACTTTAACAAACCAATCATCTCAGCGACAGGGTCTGCCACACGACTGTGGCTGAAATGACTGTTTTTTTGGGCCCCCACCAAAAAAGAAGCAATCAATCTCTCCTTGCACAAACTGGCTCTACAGAGGCAAGATGTCGACCTCATCCTCCGATGCCTCACCCCTTTCAATGTGTACATCCTCCAGCTCACAGAGTATTAATTCGTCCCCACTGGAATCCACCATCACAGGTCCCTGTGTACTTTCTCGAGGCAATTGCTGGTAAAGGACTTCCTGGAGGAATTTATAAATCATTTTGATGAACATCATGTTCTCCACATTCTGTGGAAGTAACCTCCTACGCCGATCGCTGACAAGGTTACCGGCTGCACTAAACACTCTTTTGGAGTACACACTGGAGGGGGGGGGGGCAACTTAGGTAAAATAAAGCCAGTTTGTTCAAGGGCATCCAAATTGCCTCTTTTTCCTGCCAGTATACGTACAGACTGTCTGACATGCCTACTTGGATGCTGTCACTCATATAATCCTCCACCATTCTTTCAGTGGTGACAGAATCATATGCAGTGACAGTAGACATGTCAGTAATCGTTGGCAGGTCCTTCAGTCCGGACCAGATGTCAGCACTCGCTCCTGACTGCCCTGCAGCACCGCCAGCGGGTGGCCTAGAAAATCTTATCCTTTTCCTCGCAGCCCCAGTTGCGGGAGAAAATGAAGGAGGAGGTGTTGACGGGTCACGTTCCGCTTGAGTTGACAATTTTCTCACCAGCAGGTCTTTGAACCTCTGCAGACTTGTGTCTGCCGGAAAACAGGATCGAGCACAGTGGCCAAAATCTACTGCTCTGATTTCAACAGATTGGCCACCCGTGAATCCTGGTAAAGCGAATGAAGGGCTTCATCCACAAGTCCCACATACTTTGCGGAATCGCTCCATCTTATCTAATCCTTCAATTTCTCCAGCTGCTTCTGCAAAAGCCTGATGAGGGAAATGACCTGACTCAAGCTGGCAGTGTCTGAACTGACTTCACATATGGCAAGTTCAAAGGGTTGGAGAACCTTGCACAAGATGGAATTCATTCTCCACTGCGCTTGAGTCAGGTGCATTCCCCCTCCTTTGCCTATGTCATAGGTAGATGGTTAGGCTTGAATGGCCTTTTTCTGCTCCTCCATCCTCTGAAGCATATAGTGTTGAATTCCACCTCATTACCACCTCTTGTTTCAGGTTATGGCAGGGCAGGTTCAGGAGTGTTTGATGGCGCTCCAGTCTTCAGCACACGGTGGCTGAATGCCAAAAGTGGCCCGCAATTTTTCGGGCCACCGACAGCATCTCCTGCACGCCCCTGTCATTTTTCAAAAAATTTTGTACCACCAAATTATTTGTATGTGGAAAACATGGGACGTGTTGGAATTTGCCCAGATGTAAAGCACGCACAATATTGGTGGTGTTGTCCGATATCACAAATCCCCAGGAGAGTCTAATTGGAGTAAGCCATTGTGCAATTATGTCCCTCAGTTTGCGTAAGAGGTTGTCAGCTGTGTGCCTCTTACTGAAAGTGGTGATACATAGCGTAGCCTGCCTAGGAACGAGTTAGCGTTTGCGAGATGCTGCTACTGGTGCTGCTGCTGTTGTTGCTGCAGGAGGCCATACATCTACCCAATGGGCTGTCACAGTCATATAGTCCTTAGTCTGCCCTGTTCCACTTGTCCACATGTCCGTGGTTAAGTGAACAGTGGGTTCAACTGCATTTTTTAGGACACTGAGGACACTTTTTCTGACAACTCTGTACATTTTCGGTATCACCTGCCTAGTGAAGTGGAACCTACAAGGGATTTGATACTGGGGACACAGTATCTCAAACAATTCTCTAAGTCCCACTGAACTAATGGCGGATACCGGACGCGCGTCTAACATCAACATAGCTGTCAAGGCCTCAGTTATCCGCTTTGCAAAAGGATGACTACTGTCATATTTCATCTTCCTCACAAAGGACTGTTGGACAGTCAATTGCTTAGTTGAAGTAGTACAAGTGGTCTTCCGACTTCCCCTCTGGGATGATGATCGACTCCCAGCAGCAACAACAGCAGGGGCAGAAACAGCAGGCGTACCACTCAAGGATCCTCCGGAGTAATCCCGATTAGGAGAGGTCTCCTCAGTCTTGCCAGTAGCATGGCCTTCAGGACTACTGACATTCCTGACTGAGGAGGAAATTGACATTGAGGGAGTTGGTGGTGTGGCTTGCAGGAGCTTGGGTACAAGAGGAAGAAGGGATTTAGGTGTCAGTGGACTGCTTACGCTCTTACCCAGAGGTTCACAACTTGACACTGACTTCTGATGAATGCGTGACAGGTGACGTATAAGGGAGGATGTTCCTAGGTGGTTAACGTCCTCACCCCTAAATTTTTGTGGAGAAATAATTCCACATCGAAGAGGTGGCTTTTTTGGTATTTTGCCCAGGCATCACAATGGGCTTATTCATCCCACGGACAACAGGTGTCTCCTCCCGGTGCCTGATTTAAACAAACCACATCACCATCAGAATCCTTATCATCAACTTCCTCCTCAGCGCCAGGAACACCCATATCCTCATCTTGGTGTACTTCAATAGTGACATCTTCAATTTGAATATCAGAAACTGGACTGTGGGTGCTACTTCCAGCACTTGCAGAGGGCGTGCAAATGGTGGAAGGAGCCTCCTCATCACGTCCAGTGTTGGGAAGATCAGGATTTGCAATCGCCGACACACTTGGACTCTCCTTGGGGATTTGTTATACCATCTTAGAACGCACAGTTCTTTGCTATGCTTTTTCCAGCTTAACTCTTATAATTTTTCTAGCGGGAGAATGAAGGCTTCCATTGTCATGTGAAGCTGAACCACTAGTCATGAGCATAGGCCAGGGCCTTAGCCGTTCCTTGCCACTCCATGTTGTAAATGGCATATTGGCAAGTTTACGTTTCTCCTCAGACCATTTAAATTTCTCATACGTCCTAGAGGATTCTGGGGACTCCAAAAGTACCATGGGGTATAGACGGATCCGCAGGAGCCTGGGCACACTATAAAGACTTAAACTGGATGTGAACTGGCTCCTCCCTCTATGCCCCTCCTCCAGACCTCAGTTAGACTTTGTGCCCAGGAGTGATGGGTCACACAGTAGGGGAGCTCTCCTGAGTTTCTATAAAAGACTTTGTTAGGTTTTTAATTTTCAGGCAGACCTGCTGGCTACAGGCTCCCTGCATCGTGGGACTGAGGGGAGAGAAGCAGGACCTACTTCTTCTTAGTTTAAAGGCTCTGCTTCTCGGCTACTGGACACCATTAGCTCCAGAGGGTTCGATCACTTGGTGCGCCTAGCTGCTTGTTCCCGGAGCCACGCCGTCACCCCCCTCACAGAAGCCAGAAGAAAGAAGCCGGGTGAGTATGTGAAGAACAGAAGACTTCAGTGACGGCAGAAGACTTCGGTAACGGAGGTACAGTGGTCGCGCTGCGCCCCATGCTCCCACACACCAATGGCACTCGCAGGGCGCTGGGGGGGAGAGCGCCCTGGGCAGCAGGTTACTGATTTCTTCTTCTTAAGGCTGACATAAAAGCATTTCGGTGCCTGGGCACCATGGATCATACCCCCGCCGCCATATAACTGCGCGCTGCGCGCCATTACTTCCCCGCCGCCGGCTCCCACGGGTGCAGGGCGCGGGGGGGGGGGGGGGAGCGCCCTGGGCAGACATTTTACACTTATAGCTGGGACTCTCTGGCGGTGCCTGGGTTCCGTGTCCCGGACGCCCGCCAACATGTGGTAGCGCACTACGCGCCAATTCTCCCCCGCCGCCGGCTTTCTCGGGTGTAGGGCGCTGGGGGGGGAGCGCCCTGGGCAGCATTTTACAGGTGATTGTGTAGTGTTCAGCTGGCGGTGCCGGGGCTCCGTGTCTCGGACCCCCGCCAGCGTGTTGTCGCGCACGACGTGCCATTTCCCCACCGCCGCCGGCTCCATGGGTGCAGGGCGCTGGGGGGGAGCGCCCTGGGCAACAATTTTGGGATCATCCCGGGCGGGGGAACATACCCGGACACCGGGTGTCTTCATCCCGCCAGGGCACCGCAGCATCCATGCTGCGCTCCATCGCTCCCACACACCAATGATTTCCGTGGGTGTGGGGCGCAGGGGGGGGGGGGGGGGGGCGCCCTGGGCTGCGTTTTGTAAATATAGGGGTATATACAGGGGGTTAATCCCTGTATATAAAGCCCCAGCTCAATTTTTAAGGTTATGTATGTATATATGTTTGAGCGGGCTTCAGCGTGCCGGGATGGGGCAGAGCTTAGCCCTCATAGAGTCAGCGCCATTTTCCTCAGATCCCCGTCGGGGGGGGCCACAGTATTTTAATGCTATAGGGTTGTCATATAGCATTAGGTTGATAATGGACGCATAAGCACTCTTATGGTACATAAATTCACTGTTTCCCTGTTTGTACCCACTATTGGTTAGTCGACATATGTCGGCAGAGGTGAGCGCTCTGTCATAAGCTGCTGTGGGGATAACTGTCGGCTTCGCCGGCGCATGGCGGTACTTGATTCGGAAAATTAAGTATTAGCAAATGGGTGTTTGTGTGCTTAAACAGTAAACACGATAGGGGAGATACAGTTGTTTATGGATGCCCGGTCGGCATCAACGGTTTTTCCTGGGTAAAGAATTATTAGGCTGTCATTGCCTTGTACCTGTATATATATGTATATTTATAGGTATATGTGGGGGGAGTGTTATCAAACTTGTATTTTGTATGCTTCCCTCAGACCCCTCGGGGTTTCGTGGTTATTAGTATTTTTTGCCCACTTACTATTCCTTGCTGTCGACATTTACTCAGTTTCTGTCGACCATAACGTTCCTGGTAGATCCACATCGGGGGCACGTCAGTACATGGTCATACACATTCACAACACATTACTGTCACTATGGACCTGACGGGTCTGGACAATCCACTTGCGTATAGGTTATATCTATATGTATATATATGTAGATATATGTTTATATATGCATGGTTACAATATGTGTGTTTTATTGTGTATTACATTATGTATATCCATGAATGCTGAGATAATGGTATTCTTCTCATGTGCTGATCGCTCTGTTGATTAAGCTCTAGATTGGCCGTGATGAGTTGGTTTTCGATCCTCTCAAGGAGTCCGAATATTATTCTCTTCCCGACGCGGAGAGAACATTACGGCAGTCAACTCCTGGTCGACGCAGAGCCCGGTCGCAAAGGATCATTCACAGGAAGCTAAGTGATATTTTATTTCTATACTTTGGCCTTATTTGCATTGCATGCACATGAGGGAGTGTTGTATTCGGGTAGGCATCCGATAGAACTACCCTACCCAGAGTGGGTAAGCTTGCTTATGTTGGTTCTACTTTATAACATTGCAGCAGGCTGCCGCGTGACAGCAGGAGGTGTAGCCGGGAAAAATGCTGAGGTTGTCTCCGAGAGATACTCGAGGGAGGTATACAGCTGTTTGGTGAGCCCTCTGTTCAGTCACTCTCGGCGGATACAACTGGTAAGTCTAACTTCGTGAGTTAGCCTCCTTCACAAAGGTTGGTGACGCATTCTTTTGTGGGATGCAGTCGTTTTAACCGGTTTGATACCGCTCTTTTTTCCTTTTCTGTGCAGACAGTGGAAGGTTGAAAGGTAAGAGTTCTGCAGCCTTGTTAGGTTCGCAGAAGTGGATGTCGTTTTCTGTTCCCAACACATCCACCACTTGTCGCTGAGTCTATCTGGCTAGTTCCCACTCCGGTGTGCACTCGTCTACTAATTTCAGTTAGTCCACGAATAGACTAAGACCTGTGAGTTATTTATAGAATCCAAAAGGGGAGCATTCTGAGTTACGGTTGTTCCCCTTACTGTTTTTTCTAATAGATCTTGCCGTTCCCCTATGGAAGGGGAACTAGTAAGCTACGTCATACAGAGGTGCGTCAGGTTCAGGACATTGTCCGGTTGTCCCTGTATAAAGGTGCAAATCATTGTTTCTCTCTGACTGTTCTTCGACACAGGGATTGGCTGTTGTTCCCATCGACACAGTTGTCGGAGGTGGGTTTCAGAGTAGATACTGTCCGGTTAATATTCGGTGTTTTTCCTGTGGAAAGAGGTCTGAGGATCCAGAGTTGGATCAGCTTTGCTGTGACACTTCATCAATATGTTCTGTTACTAAAACAGATGGGTGCGGCCTACGAGGCCTGTTTTGGTGAGCAGGTCTACTGCCGGAGTGGCTTTCAAGGGGCCAGTTGGAATAGAGGTCCGGGTCTCACCTGCACATGCACCGGAATATAATCCTAAGGCCAGGACATCACTCCTGTGGTGTCTGCTCGGTTCTCTCCTTCTAGAGGGATGACGGTTCGGGATCCAGGTTTAGATCCTGGTGTCCGTGCATACAGATCTCCGAGGCTGGGGAGCAGTCCTTGCAAGGGACGAATTTCCAGAAGATAAGGTTAAGTTGGAAAGCTTGTCTGCAATAAGCTTTCTTGATTTAAGAGCTATTTTCGACGAACGTATTCTTCGTGTTCGACCCATGTTAGTTCTGCCAGACCACTTGTCAGCAGTGGCGTAAGTAAGCCGCTATGACGGAACAAGGAGCAAAGCGGCAATGGCAGAAGATGCACAGTTTTGCCGTGGGGCGGAAAGTCTGGTAAACACTATATTAGCAGTATTCGTTCCGGTGGTAAACGAAGGTGAAATAGATTTCCTCTGTTGACGCGATATCCATCCGGGAGAAATTCAGTCATCATCGTGAAGTTTTCACAGACGTGACAACTTTTTGTGGAGGGTCGCAATTGGTCATGTTGGCGTCTCGCTTCAACGAGAGGCCTCAGGGATATTGTTTCAGGTCAAGGGACACTCAAGCTATAGCAGTGGACACCCTCGTGACACCGTGGGTGTTTTTAGTCGGTCTATGTGGCCTCTCCTCTTTAATTTTTTCTGTAGGTGATAAACGTAAGAAGAACAAAGGTTCAGGCGATCCTCTCGGATACGATCTAGCCAAGGAGGGTTTGCTATCCAGTTTTTCATGATTTGCTCATGGAAGATTCCTGCCCTCTTCCTTTACGTGAGGAACTGTTACAACTAGATCAGGGCGTGTATCAAGACTTACCGCGACTGCGTCTGACGGCGTGGCAGTTGAATGCCATATCCTAAGCCAGTAGGATGTTCCCAGTGAAGCCATTTCCTCACCGTTTCCGGCTAGGAAAGAAGTAATGGCGAAGCCTTACCGCCGTGGTTGGCGTAACTCTGTGTCTTGGTGTGAATCCAGGATGGTTCCTACGGAAGACTTTCAGCTAGGTCGTTTTTATCCATACTTTACAAGCCGGTGTGAATGCAGGCCTACAGTTAGGCTCCATTTCGGTGCAGTATGGCCTTATTGTTTCTTTAAAAAAAAAAAAATTCTCTCTTGGAAAGTGGTCATGCTATTGGCTTTGGCGTCCGCAAGGCGGGTGTCGGAAGTGGTGGTTTTGTCTCACAAGAGCCTTGTTTGATCTTCCATGTGGATAGAGAGGAATTGTGTACTCAGATTGTAGTTCTGCCAAAGAGTGGTTTCTGGGTTCAGCAGAAATCAGTCTATTTTGATGCCGGTGGTTACTTAGGCATTAGTTGATTCAAAGTCTCTCGGTGTTACCGGGGATTTGAAAATTTCGGTTGCCATTTTGGCTCAGTTGGAGAAACAACGGCTCTGTTTGTCCGGTATGCTCCCAGCATGCTTGGGGCGACTGCAGTATGCGGTCTGTTGCACGCTGAATCTGTGATACGATTTGGCATGTTTGTTCTACGGCTGGATGGCCGTTACCGAAGTCGGTGGAAGCCCATTCTACTGGAAAGATGGGCTCTTCTACTTTGCCGAACGGATTATTGGTCGGGTTCAAACGCTTTTGCTATGCTCTACGAGTTTGATACCCTGATTTTTGGGGACCTTTTGTTTGCTCATTCAGTGCTGCAGAGTCGTCCGCACTCTCCCGCCCGTTTTGGAGCTTTGGTATAAACCCCATGGTCCTTTTGGAGTCCCCAGCATCCTCTAGGACGTATGAGAAAATAGGATTTTGGTACTTACCGGTAAATCCTTTTCTCTTAGTCCGTAGAGGATGCTGGGCGCCCGTCCCAGTGCGTACGGTGGCTGCAGTTAGTGTTTTTGGTTACACCCTGGTAGTGTGTCTTTTCTGTCAGGCGGTTGCTACCGTTTTTCATGCCATGGCATGCGGGGTCTTATTTTTGCTTATGTGGACACACGATTTGTGTTACATATTCTCTCAGCATGTGGCTGTGTTTTATTCAAGCCGTGGGCTGGTATTCTACTGAAGGCCACGTTCTACGGTGTGTTTGAGGTGTGAGCTGGTAGGACGCTCACCGCGTTTATAACAATAAATTCTTTCCTCGAAATGTCCATCTCTCCTGGGCACAGTTTTCTAACTGAGGTCTGGAGGAGGGGCATAGAGTGAGGAGCCAGTTCACACCCAGTTTAAGTCTTTATAGTGTGCCCAGGCTCCTGCGGATCCGTCTATACCCCATGGTCCTTTTGGAGTCCCCAGCATCCTCTACCGACTAAGAGAAAAGGATTTACCGGTAAGTACCAAAATCCTATTTTCTTTTTTTGGGTCTTTTACTGAACTTTGGCTTTTTGGATTTTACATGCCCTCTACTATCACATTGGGCATCGCCCTTGGCAGATGACATTGATGGAATTTCATTGTCTATGTCATGACTAGTGGCAGCAGCTTCAGCACTAGGAGGAAGTGGTTGTGATCTTTCCCTATTTTATCCTCCAAATTTTTGTTCTCCATTATTTTTCTGGAGTTATATAACAATGGCCCTCATTCCGTATTGTTCGCTCGCTAGCTGCTTTTAGCAGCATTGCACACGCTATGCCAACGCCCTCTGGGAGTGTATCTTAGCATAGCAGAATTGCGAACGAAAGATTAGCAGAATTGCTATTAAATAATTCTTTGCAATTTCTGAGTAGCTCCAGACCTACTCCTAGATTGCGATCACCTCAGTCCGTTTAGTTCCTGGTTTGACGTCACAAACACTCCCTGCATTCGGCCAGCCACTCCCCCATTTCTCCAGCCACTCCTGCGTTTATCCCTGGCATGTCTGCGTTTTTTAGCAAACGCTGTGAAAACGCTGAGTTGCTGCCCAGAAACACCCACTTCCTGTCAATCACTCACCGATCAGCAGTGCGACTGAAAAGCGCCGCACGAGCAACAGCAAATCTACAAAGTTTTGTGTTAAATTACTAAGCGCATGCGCACTGCGTTCCATGCGCATGCGCATTTTCTACCTAATCGCTGCGTTGCGAAAAACAGCAACGAGCGATCAACTCGGAATGACCACCAATATGCGGTACAGGAGAGCGTACCTCTACACCACACAGGGCAAACCCTGTGAAAATTATTTGGAATAAATATTAATAACCCCTTTATTTGGAGTAAATATATACAGCACAGGACAGCACCACTGAACTTATATGGCAGCACCACTGGACTGGACTTATACGGAATTATATGGACTTATATAGAATTATACGGCAGGATCACTGGACTTATACACCAGTACCAGTGTAATTATACGGCAGGATCACTGGAATTATATGACAGGATCACTGGATTTATACGGCAGTACCGCTGGACATATACGGCAGTATCAATGGACATACTGTATACGGCAGTATCACTGGACATATACGGCAGTACCACTGGAGATATACAGCAGCACAAGACACCACCACTGGACTGATGCAGCAAAACACAACACCACTGGATTGGACTTATACAGCAGCACTGGATATATGGCAGCAGAGGACACCACCACTGTGACTGGACTGATGCAGTACAAGACACCACCACTGGACTGATGCAGCCAAACACCGCATCACTGGATTGGACTTATACAGCAGCACTGGACATATGGCAGCAGAGGACACAACCACTGTGACTGGACTGATGCAGCACAAGACACCACCACTGGACTGATGCAGCAAAACACAACACCACTGGACTGGACTTATACAGCAGCACTGGACATATGGCAGCAGAGGACACAACCACTGTGACTGGACTGATGCAGCACAAGACACCACCACTGGACTGATGCAGCAAAACACAACACCACTGGACTGGACTTATACAGCAGCACTGGACATATGGCAGCAGAGGACACAACCACTGTGACTGGACTGATGCAGTACAAGACACCACCACTGGACTGATGCAGCACAACACAGCACCACTGGGCTGGACTTATACAGCAGCACTGGACATATGGCAGCAGAGGACACAATCACTGTGACTGGACTGATGCAGCACAAGACACTACCACTGGACTGATGCAGGACACTGAGGACGGAGACACGGCCTCTCTCTACACTCTCCAATGCCGGAGTGAAAATGGCGGCGACTTACAGTATATGTAATCCAAACCCCACGAGAATCTGACAGTGGAATGATGACGTTTTGTCTCGTTCTTTTTTCCGAGTCAGGTGGAAAACCCAAGCCGGGCTCAGATCCCGGCTTGGTTAGTGAAGTCCGGTAGGGTTCGGTTCTCTGAGAACCGAACCTGCTCATCTCTACTCTTAAAATAAGTAATGAGCTGTAGTGCTATAGCCTTGGAAGTTACCTGCAGGAATCAGTAACCAGCACCAGGCTATGCCAGGCTTGGGGTTCACACTATAACAGTCATACTGACATAATGTGATAGCTGTGACAACCAGCTCCTCGCTGAATAGCAATGTGGCTCTCACTGAAACTCCCTGTATGGATGGAGAATAGAATACTATTGTAGAAGTAGAAGTCACAGCAAGCCCTGAGATAACAGGCCTTCCTGTTGTTTCGAGTTGAACAAGTTAATATAAAAAACAAAGGCAGCCTTACAGCCAATGGCTGAAGCCTGTACTCCTCTCACTGCCCAGCCTGAGGCAGAGTAAGTACCACAAGATGCGTTTAATATCCAGCTGCTGAAAAACCGATGCCGGAATCCCGACACCCGTGAAAATCTTGATATTGGAATTCCAACAGGGTCAAGATACCGACACTGGAACTCCGGCAGCCAGAATCCCGACAATTGTAAGTATACCCGCATCGCTCTCATTAGTGCCCAGGGGTTAGGTTTAGGCGTACCGCGGGGAGGTTAGGGTTTGGCAACACTGGGGGAGGTTAGGTTTAGGAACTATGGGGGCAAGGTTAGGCTGCAGGACAGAGAGGGTTAGGTTTAGGCAAAGCTGGCAGAGTTTAGGGTTAGGCACTAAGGGAGGAGGATAAAGTTAAGCTAGGGGAAGGGAGGGTTAGGTCCTAAGGGGTTAGATTAGTAAAAACCACCCTGTCGGGATTACAGACATCGGGATTCCGGCGTCTGTATTTTGACCACTGGCATCCCATCCGGCGGTCATTCATACCGAACCCAGTACCACAGTGGTTGGCGAACAATAGGCTAAACTTGGTGAATAAGACCTTCACATGCCCAGAAAGCCCCATGTGATTCTGACCCTTAGGCCTGTCTGCAGCGAGAGAGGTGAGGTGGGGATGCATAATGTAAGGTCACATTCATGGAACTGCAAATACATGCAGACCAGCACACAGGTGCACATACATCTGAGAGAACTGCATTGTCTGCAGGTAGCCAAAGGGAGGTGTAAATAAAGTAAGATAATGAGGTCACCAGCACTAGCGATTTGTGCGCGTTTTAGCATTTAACTCATACACGAGATGGAGAATTCTATGTGATGTATTAGAAGTTTTAGTAAAGCCTAATGACAAATGTGAATTATACAGGCAACACCAATGGCTAAACACATGGAATAAATAGAGTGCATGTAACATATACCTTGTATAAATAACCTGCCACTGGTGCTGTTAGTGCCGACCTGCACCCTACTGCGCTTATGCACATACCGCTGCATTTACTGAACGCATTTTACAGCTGTGATCTGGGGCACAATTGGTGCCAAATCGGCATCATCCCCTTTGTCCCTGCCAGGCCGGGCATTTATTGTCTCCATCCCCACAGTCACTACAAAGAGTAAGCAAGGTAGAGATGGATACTCTCCTGTATAAGGAAATTTGTAGGGTGTGATTTTGAAGATTAATAGAAGGAGTTATATATAGAGCAGTAGGAAGAGCTATGTGGATTTTTTATTGGCATTTTTTATAGTTATTCCCTAAATGGAAAAATAAATCTTTGGATGCTGCCACCTCAAACAATACAATTCAATATGAGAAATGGTTCCAAATTTATGTGATCTCTAAAGCAAACTGGGTATATAGGATCAGAATAATCTATAATGACAATGAGAACAGTATTGATATTTACAAATTTTATTAGTAAACAAAGTTGGTTTAAGGACATTTACTGCTGACAATACACAAATAGTTTTTAAGGTTAATTAAGTATTTGGTGAATTGCCAAATATGTACATAATTTTGGAGTTCATCGTATCTAAAACCAAGTCTGAGATAGTTTCAGTAAGCAAAGCCTTTTTAGGCCTAGTTAGGTGTTGGCTTAAAGGACAGATCATATGAGACTTGGTAGCCATCATTGTACATGTAAAGTTTGTGATCATTGGGGTTGTAGGACAGACTCTGCACATTCTCCATCATCTTGTCAAATACGATACTCAACTGCTCCTCCTTTCCTGTTTCAGTGTCAAACTTGTAGAAGATCTCTTCTCTCCTTGTGTTGAGTGTTCTAGTGGCATACAAGACCCCACAAATCACGAAGGCGTTGGTGACACCAAGCTTGTACTGGGATGTAGACCAAGTGTTCTCCACAATCAGTGAGATCGGGTTTACTTTGCTGATGATAATGTTGCCAGCATTCGCCTCTGTAGAATAAATTACCCAAAGGCCATCTTCATCACTGGCCAGGTCAATGTCTTGCCAGATAGACGATGCATAGGAGAAGCGGTTATTAAAGGCAGCATCTGGGAGTGTCTTACGTTCCACCGCACTGGTGTTTACATTGAACTTGCAGATGTCCCTGGAGTTATAGCAATTGTAGTACATTGAGTTGTTGAACATGATCATTCCACCACCTTGGCCACAACTAGCGTAGTCGTAAGTATTGCCATACAGGAGCCTAGGCAGGCTCTTGTCTGTTGGTCTTTTGTAGAGCAAGAGATCATCATAAGTAGGGTAGAATCGCAAAATGTTCATCATACGAGCATCTGTCTGCAGTGGGGCCACCCAGTATATATCCTGATTAGCACCGGGGAACGAGTCTTTGCCCCAACCTCCAAATTTATAGGAGAAGCTCAACCAGTTCAGCTGCACCACAAATGGTTTGCTAATGTTCACAAGCCCTCCGTGATTACAGGATCCTGCAGATATTAGAGTTAAAAAATAATATTTAGAATTAGCTAAATAATGCAAAACTTTCTTGAGCGTGATTGCCCAATACACAGTTGAAGTCACTCAATGAACAATTTAAATGGCATATTAAATGATATCTCTTGAACATTGTATAACATCTATGATGGGTGCAGTGTGTGTGTTGCACACGGGTCCCTGGGTCCAGGGGGGTCACACCACCCACTCTGCAACCATGATTAATTACTCACCTTTCTGGAGTACCGAGTCAGTGCTGCACCTGCAGCAAAAATTCACCAGCAAAATGGCTGTCACTCATGCGCAACAGTGATTAGTTGCCGGAAACTGGCAGGCGCCATGTTTCCGGAGACCTACACATGCACTGTATACTCTGACACAATGCCTGCGTCTACTGCACTGTAGAGAGGAGGGGGCCCATACGGAATCTGCACATGGGCCTCACCTCTGTTAATCCGCACCTGCTTTTGAACCACACATATTGTGGGCTATACCAATATTCAGCCTATTATTGAAAATCTGACCTCCAATGTCATATATGTATTGTCTCAAACGTAAATACTGACAGAAAATGTCTAAAGGGCCCTACACATTACCCAATCCCTGCCGACGCCGATATTGGCATACACACTTGCCGATGCGTCCAGGACAGGCAGCGACGGCGGGGGGGGGGGGGGGGGGGGGAAGGACGGAGATGCAGCATGGCTGTCGTTAACAAGGAGCTCCATTGTCCATACATGTTTGGACGAGGGAGGGTGTCATTAACAATGTGTGGGAATGACATTTAGTGTACACACTGGACGAGATTGTGAAAGATCTCGCTCAGATCGGCCATTCTGAGTGAGATCTTTCAAAATCTCGTCTAGTGTGTATGGGACTTAACTCAACTATTCTCTTCTTCATATCATCTATATTTCTGGTTATAGCATCCTTGGATACTGCTACACTGGCTCTGGCAGTGTGTCCGACAGTCACACAGTTGATCCAATGCTGAGTCTACAGATCAGAGAAGTGGGCAGCGGGTGTGATTTTACACAAGACGCCTCCTGTGGCTTTTGCATATTTTAGCATAGCCAGTGGGTACAAAGAAGCAATAGCTGTATGTGTAGCATCAACCTCTGAATCAGCCCCTGAACCATTTTGGCTACACTCATTCACTGATTTCCACAAGTGTATGTCTACGTCATTCAGCTGCTCTGTAAACCGAAGTGTCATATTCATTTTATACTGTAGTATAATTCCATTGACCTACCAAAACTAACAGGTGGAGTTGGTACAGCCTGGTTTTTCTCACAATCCTCCAGTCTCTTACGCAGAGAAGCAATCTCCCGCCTCACAGCCAGAACATTGTTCTTGTCGTATGACTCCAACTGGTTCACCATGACTGAGATATTATGGATCTGGAATTACAACACAGAGATAACATTAGTCAATAGGACAATGCTTAGATTACTAGTGACATTATTAATGTAGGCTGAATGATCATGTCTAGCACGCCAGATCGGACTGGCCCGCAGGGGTACGGGGAAACCCCTAGTGGACCCCACTGCCTGAGGGCCCACCTCCTCTTCAAGGGATCAGGTTCCAGACTGTGCAGCACATAAATTACTTTATACTGCACAGGACTATGGTGTCTCTTCTACAGTGCATTGCTGTTATTAAACATTTTTATGCATGCACTAGCAGTATTTACTATTCAGATTTATTAAGGGGTCCAGACCATGCATTCACTCATGGTTAGCCAAGCCTCTAAGCATGGACCCCTACCACTGCATTCCCCTGGTGGGCCCTTCATGCCCCAGTCTGACACTGCTAGCAGATATATAATGTTATTTAAAAAAAGTGCTGTTTTCAGAACTGATTTCATAATTCTTGAAGCTCTATCCTATTTGTCAGCTCACCTCCACAAAGAGAGTTTCCACCAGAGCGTTTGATCCATCAAAGGATTCTCTGAGCTTCACCACTAAAGACTCCATCTCTCTGATCTCCAGCTTAAGCAGCTGAAAGTCCAGCTCTGTATAAGAAACTCCTCCCATCTCTACCACCTCCACCCGCCTGGTCAGGTTCTTCAGCTTCTGCAGGTACTCAGTCAGAGTAGCTTGGTAGCTTTGTATCTGTGGAGGATAATGAGAATACTATAAATACATATTGTCATACATTTATTCCTAGAAAATTAGAGCCTAATTCAGACCTGATCGCAGCAGCAAATTTGTTAGCTAATGGACAAAACCATGTGTACTGCAGGTGGGGCAGATATAACATGTGCAGAGAGAGTTAGATTTGGGTGGGGTGCGTTCAAACTGAAATTAAATTGCAGTGTAAAAATAAAGCAGCCAGTATTTACCCTGCACATAAACCATATAACCCACCCAAATCTAACTCTCTCTGCACGTTACATCTGCCACACCCGCAGTGCACATGGGCCCTCATTCCGAGTTGTTCGCTCTGTAATTTTCTTCGCATCGCAGCGATTTTCCGCTAACTGCGCATGCGCAATGTTCGCACTGCGACTGCGCCAAGTAAATTTGCTATGCAGTTAGGTATTTCACTCACGGCATTACAAGGTTTTTTCTTCGTTCTGGTGATCGTAATGTGATTGACAGGAAGTGGGTGTTTCTGGGCGGAAACTGGCCGTTTTATGGGAGTGTGTGAAAAGACGCTACCGTTTCTGGGAAAAACGCGGGAGTGGCTGGAGAAACGGAGGAGTGTCTGGGCGAACGCTGGGTGTGTTTGTGACGTCAAACCAGGAACGACAAGCACTGAACTGATCGCACTGGCAGAGTAAGTCTCGAGCTACTCAGAAACTGCACAGAGAAGTCTTTTCGCAATATTGCGAATCTTTCGTTCGCAATTTTGATAAGCTAAGATTCACTCCCAGTAGGCGGCGGCTTAGCGTGTGCAATGCTGCTAAAAGCAGCTTGCGAGCGAACAACTCGGAATGAGGGCCATGGTTTTGCCCATTAGCTAACAAATTTGCTGCTGCCATCAGGTCTGAATTAGGCCCTTAGTGCAGAAAAGAAGAGTTCTAGAGAGGAACTGACAAACTGACTACCAACTATTCATAACAGAATAACATTATTGTGCAACTTTTTCAGCATTTCACATTAACAAAGAGTGCATTGCTTTAGGTGACATTTCAATAGCATAAAGGTGTTTAAAACTATTATGTACACACACAGTAGAGGCAGGATTATTGTTGGCTGAGGCAATATCCTTTGTTCTCCTTTTACCTTAGTGATCTCTTGCTTTACATTGATGCTCAGCTCCTTGTTGGAGATCTCCAGGACCTCCATACGATCTGCCGGGAATGTTGAGTCTGGAAGGACCATGGAGCAGTGACAGACACCTAGTTCATCTTGAGACCCTGTAGAGTTCACCTGTGAAGGGATAATACATGCTTGAGGATAAACCAATTGAGGGAGCCATAGCAAACATGGGAGAATGGCAGAAGCTGGGAATTTTATGCCGAGAATGGCCGTATTTTTAATAGAGATGAGCGCCTGAAATTTTTCGGGTTTTGTGTTTTGGTTTTGGGTTCGGTTCCGCGGCCGTGTTTTGGGTTCGAACGCGTTTTGGCAAAACCTCACCGAATTTTTTTTGTCGGATTCGGGTGTGTTTTGGATTCGGGTGTTTTTTTCCAAAAACACTAAAAAACAGCTTAAATCATAGAATTTGGGGGTCATTTTGATCCCAAAGTATTATTAACCTCAAAAACCATAATTTACACTCATTTTCAGTCTATTCTGAATACCTCACACCTCACAATATTATTTTTAGTCCTAAAATTTGCACCGAGGTCGCTGTGTGAGTAAGATAAGCGACCCTAGTGGCCGACACAAACACCGGGCCCATCTAGGAGTGGCACTGCAGTGTCACGCAGGATGTCCCTTCCAAAAAACCCTCCCCAAACAGCACATGACGCAAAGAAAAAAAGAGGCGCAATGAGGTAGCTGTGTGAGTAAGATTAGCGACCCTAGTGGCCGACACAAACACCGGGCCCATCTAGGAGTGGCACTGCAGTGTCACGCAGGATGGCCCTTCCAAAAAACCCTCCCCAAACAGCACATGACGCAAAGAAAAAAAGAGGCGCAATGAGGTAGCTGTGTGAGTAAGATTAGCGACCCTAGTGGCCGACACAAACACCGGGCCCATCTAGGAGTGGCACTGCAGTGTCACGCAGGATGGCCCTTCCAAAAAACCCTCCCCAAACAGCACATGACGCAAAGAAAAAAAGAGGCGCAATGAGGTAGCTGACTGTGTGAGTAAGATTAGCGACCCTAGTGGCCGACACAAACACCGGGCCCATCTAGGAGTGGCACTGCAGTGTCACGCAGGATGTCCCTTCCAAAAAACCCTCCCCAAACAGCACATGACGCAAAGAAAAAAAGAGGCGCAATGAGGTAGCTGTGTGAGTAAGATTAGCGACCCTAGTGGCCGACACAAACACCGGGCCCATCTAGGAGTGGCACTGCAGTGTCACGCAGGATGTCCCTTCCAAAAAACCCTCCCCAAACAGCATATGACGCAAAGAAAAAAAGAGGCGCAATGAGGTAGCTGACTGTGTGAGTAAGATTAGCGACCCTAGTGGCCGACACAAACACCGGGCCCATCTAGGAGTGGCACTGCAGTGTCACGCAGGATGTCCCTTCCAAAAAACCCTCCCCAATCAGCACATGATGCAAAGAAAAAGAAAAGAAAAAAGAGGTGCAAGATGGAATTGTCCTTGGGCCCTCCCACCCACCCTTATGTTGTATAAACAAAACAGGACATGCACACTTTAACCAACCCATCATTTCAGTGACAGGGTCTGCCACACGACTGTGACTGATATGACGGGTTGGTTTGGACCCCCCCCAAAAAAGAAGCAATTAATCTCTCCTTGCACAAACTGGCTCTACAGAGGCAAGATGTCCACCTCATCTTCACCCTCCGATATATCACCGTGTACATCCCCCTCCTCACAGATTATCAATTCGTCCCCACTGGAATCCACCATCTCAGCTCCCTGTGTACTTTGTGGAGGCAATTGCTGCTGGTCAATGTCTCCGCGGAGGAATTGATTATAATTCATTTTAATGAACATCATCTTCTCCACATTTTCTGGATGTAACCTCGTACGCCGATTGCTGACAAGGTGAGCGGCGGCACTAAACACTCTTTCGGAGTACACACTTGTGGGAGGGCAACTTAGGTAGAATAAAGCCAGTTTGTGCAAGGGCCTCCAAATTGCCTCTTTTTCCTGCCAGTATAAGTACGGACTGTGTGACGTGCCTACTTGGATGCGGTCACTCATATAATCCTCCACCATTCTATCAATGTTGAGAGAATCATATGCAGTGACAGTAGACGACATGTCCGTAATCGTTGTCAGGTCCTTCAGTCCGGACCAGATGTCAGCATCAGCAGTCGCTCCAGACTGCCCTGCATCACCGCCAGCGGGTGGGCTCGGAATTCTGAGCCTTTTCCTCGCACCCCCAGTTGCGGGAGAATGTGAAGGAGGAGATGTTGACAGGTCGCGTTCCGCTTGACTTGACAATTTTGTCACCAGCAGGTCTTTCAACCCCAGCAGACCTGTGTCTGCCGGAAAGAGAGATCCAAGGTAGGCTTTAAATCTAGGATCGAGCACGGTGGCCAAAATGTAGTGCTCTGATTTCAACAGATTGACCACCCGTGAATCCTTGTTAAGCGAATTAAGGGCTGCATCCACAAGTCCCACATGCCTAGCGGAATCGCTCCCTTTTAGCTCCTTCTTCAATGCCTCCAGCTTCTTCTGCAAAAGCCTGATGAGGGGAATGACCTGACTCAGGCTGGCAGTGTCTGAACTGACTTCACGTGTGGCAAGTTCAAAGGGCATCAGAACCTTGCACAACGTTGAAATCATTCTCCACTGCACTTGAGACAGGTGCATTCCACCTACTATATCGTGCTCAATTGTATAGGCTTGAATGGCCTTTTGCTGCTCCTCCAACCTCTGAAGCATATAGAGGGTTGAATTCCACCTCGTTACCACTTCTTGCTTCAGATGATGGCAGGGCAGGTTCAGTAGTTTTTGGTGGTGCTCCAGTCTTCTGTACGTGGTGCCTGTACGCCGAAAGTGTCCCGCAATTTTTCTGGCCACCGACAGCATCTCTTGCACGCCCCTGTCGTTTTTTAAAAAATTCTGCACCACCAAATTCAAGGTATGTGCATAACATGGGACGTGCTGGAATTTGCCCATATTTAATGCACACACAATATTGCTGGCGTTGTCCGATGCCACAAATCCACAGGAGAGTCCAATTGGGGTAAGCCATTCCGCGATGATCTTCCTCAGTTGCCGTAAGAGGTTTTCAGCTGTGTGCGTATTCTGGAAAGCGGTGATACAAAGCGTAGCCTGCCTAGGAAAGAGTTGGCGTTTGCGAGATGCTGCTACTGGTGCCGCCGCTGCTGTTCTTGCGGCGGGAGTCCATACATCTACCCAGTGGGCTGGCACAGTCATATAGTCCTGACCCTGCCCTGCTCCACTTGTCCACATGTCCGTGGTTAAGTGGACATTGGGTACAACTGCATTTTTTAGGACACTGGTGAGTCTTTTTCTGACGTCTGTGTACATTCTCGGTATCGCCTGCCTAGAGAAGTGGAACCTAGATGGTATTTGGTAACGGGGGCACACTGCCTCAATAAATTGTCTAGTTCCCTGTGAACTAACGGCGGATACCGGACGCACGTCTAACACCAACATAGTTGTCAAGGACTCAGTTATCCGCTTTGCAGTAGGATGACTGCTGTGATATTTCATCTTCCTCGCAAAGGACTGTTGAACAGTCAATTGCTTACTGGAACTAGTACAAGTGGGCTTACGACTTCCCCTCTGGGATGACCATCGACTCCCAGCGGCAACAACAGCAGCGCCAGCAGCAGTAGGCGTTACACGCAAGGATGCATCGGAGGAATCCCAGGCAGGAGAGGACTCGTCAGAATTGCCAGTGACATGGCCTGCAGGACTATTGGCATTCCTGGGGAAGGAGGAAATTGACACTGAGGGAGTTGGTGGGGTGGTTTGCGTGAGCTTGGTTACAAGAGGAAGGGATTTACTGGTCAGTGGACTGCTTCCGCTGTCACCCAAAGTTTTTGAACTTGTCACTGACTTATTATGAATGCGCTGCAGGTGACGTATAAGGGAGGATGTTCCGAGGTGGTTAACGTCCTTACCCCTACTTATTACAGCTTGACAAAGGGAACACACGGCTTGACACCTGTTGTCCGCATTTCTGGTGAAATACCTCCACACCGAAGAGCTGATTTTTTTGGTATTTTCACCTGGCATGTCAACGGCCATATTCCTCCCACGGACAACAGGTGTCTCCCCGGGTGCCTGACTTAAACAAACCACCTCACCATCAGAATCCTCCTGGTCAATTTCCTCCCCAGCGCCAGCAACACCCATATCCTCCTCATCCTGGTGTACTTCAACACTGACATCTTCAATCTGACTATCAGGAACTGGACTGCGGGTGCTCCTTCCAGCACTTGCAGGGGGCGTGCAAATGGTGGAAGGCGCATGCTCTTCACGTCCAGTGTTGGGAAGGTCAGGCATCGCAACCGACACAATTGGACTCTCCTTGTGGATTTGGGATTTCAAAGAACGCACAGTTCTTTGCGGTGCTTTTGCCAGCTTGAGTCTTTTCAGTTTTCTAGCGAGAGGCTGAGTGCTTCCATCCTCATGTGAAGCTGAACCACTAGCCATGAACATAGGCCAGGGCCTCAGCCGTTCCTTGCCACTCCGTGTGGTAAATGGCATATTGGCAAGTTTACGCTTCTCCGACGACAATTTTATTTTAGGTTTTGGAGTCCTTTTTTTACTGATATTTGGTGTTTTGGTTTTGACATGCTCTGTACTATGCCATTGGGCATCGGCCTTGGCAGACGACGTTGCTGGCATTTCATCGTCTCGGCCATGACTAGTGGCAGCAGCTTCAGCACGAGGTGGAAGTGGATCTTGATCTTTCCCTAATTTTGGAACCTCAACATTTTTGTTCTCCATATTTTAATAGGCACAACTAAAAGGCACCTCAGGTAAACAATGGAGATGGATGGATTGGATACTAGTATACAATTATGGACGGGCTGCCGAGTGCCGACACAGAGGTAGCCACAGCCGTGAACTACCGCACTGTACTGTGTCTGCTGCTAATATATAGACTGGTTGATAAAGAGATAGTATACTCGTAACTAGTATGTATGTATAAAGAAAGAAAAAAAAAACACGGTTAGGTGGTATATACAATTATGGACGGGCTGCCGAGTGCCGACACAGAGGTAGCCACAGCCGTGAACTACCGCACTGTACTGTGTCTGCTGCTAATATATAGACTGGTTGATAAAGAGATAGTATACTCGTAACTAGTATGTATGTATAAAGAAAGAAAAAAAAACCACGGTTAGGTGGTATATACAATTATGGACGGGCTGCCGAGTGCCGACACAGAGGTAGCCACAGCCGTGAACTACCGCACTGTACTGTGTCTGCTGCTAATATATAGACTGGTTGATAAAGAGATAGTATACTCGTAACTAGTATGTATGTATAAAGAAAGAAAAAAAAACCACGGTTAGGTGGTATATACAATTATGGACGGGCTGCCGAGTGCCGACACAGAGGTAGCCACAGCCGTGAACTACCGCACTGTACTGTGTCTGCTGCTAATATATAGACTGGTTGATAAAGAGATAGTATACTCGTAACTAGTATGTATGTATAAAGAAAGAAAAAAAAACCACGGTTAGGTGGTATATACAATTATGGACGGGCTGCCGAGTGCCGACACAGAGGTAGCCACAGCCGTGAACTACCGCACTGTACTGTGTCTGCTGCTAATATATAGACTGGTTGATAAAGAGATAGTATACTCGTAACTAGTATGTATGTATAAAGAAAGAAAGAAAAACCACGGTTAGGTGGTATATACAATTATGGACGGGCTGCCGAGTGCCGACACAGAGGTAGCCACAGCCGTGAACTACCGCACTGTACTGTGTCTGCTGCTAATATATAGACTGGTTGATAAAGAGATAGTATACTCGTAACTAGTATGTATGTATAAAGAAAGAAAAAAAAACCACGGTTAGGTGGTATATACAATTATGGACGGGCTGCCGAGTGCCGACACAGAGGTAGCCACAGCCGTGAACTACCGCACTGTACTGTGTCTGCTGCTAATATATAGACTGGTTGATAAAGAGATAGTATACTCGTAACTAGTATGTATGTATAAAGAAAGAAAAAAAAAACACGGTTAGGTGGTATATACAATTATTGACGGGCTGCCGAGTGCCGACACAGAGGTAGCCACAGCCGTGAACTACCGCACTGTACTGTGTCTGCTGCTAATATATAGACTGGTTGATAAAGAGATAGTATACTCGTAACTAGTATGTATGTATAAAGAAAGAAAAAAAAACCACGGTTAGGTGGTATATACAATTATGGACGAGCTGCCGAGTGCCGACACAGAGGTAGCCACAGCCGTGAACTACCGCACTGTACTGTGTCTGCTGCTAATATATAGACTGGTTGATAAAGAGATAGTATACTCGTAACTAGTATGTATGTATAAAGAAAGAAAAAAAAACCACGGTTAGGTGGTATATACAATTATGGACGGGCTGCCGAGTGCCGACACAGAGGTAGCCACAGCCGTGAACTACCGCACTGTACTGTGTCTGCTGCTAATATATAGACTGGTTGATAAAGAGATAGTATACTCGTAACTAGTATGTATGTATAAAGAAAGAAAAAAAAAACCACGGTTAGGTGGTATATACAATTATGGACGGGCTGCCGAGTGCCGACACAGAGGTAGCCACAGCCGTGAACTACCGCACTGTACTGTGTCTGCTGCTAATATATAGACTGGTTGATAAAGAGATAGTATACTCGTAACTAGTATGTATGTATAAAGAAAGAAAAAAAAACCACGGTTAGGTGGTATATACAATTATGGACGGGCTGCCGAGTGCCGACACAGAGGTAGCCACAGCCGTGAACTACCGCACTGTACTGTGTCTGCTGCTAATATATAGACTGGTTGATAAAGAGATAGTATACTCGTAACTAGTATGTATGTATAAAGAAAGAAAAAAAAAACACGGTTAGGTGGTATATACAATTATGGACGGGCTGCCGAGTGCCGACACAGAGGTAGCCACGGCCGTGAACTACCGCACTGTACTGTGTCTGCTGCTAATATATAGACTGGTTGATAAAGAGATAGTATACTCGTAACTAGTATGTATGTATAAAGAAAGAAAAAAAAACCACGGTTAGGTGGTATATACAATTATGGACGGGCTGCCGAGTGCCGACACAGAGGTAGCCACAGCCGTGAACTACCGCACTGTACTGTGTCTGCTGCTAATATATAGACTGGTTGATAAAGAGATAGTATACTCGTAACTAGTATGTATGTATAAAGAAAGAAAAAAAACCCACGGTTAGGTGGTATATACAATTATGGACGGGCTGCCGAGTGCCGACACAGAGGTAGCCACAGCCGTGAACTACCGCACTGTACTGTGTCTGCTGCTAATATATAGACTGGTTGATAAAGAGATAGTATACTCGTAACTAGTATGTATGTATAAAGAAAGAAAAAAAAACCACGGTTAGGTGGTATATACAATTATGGACGGGCTGCCGAGTGCCGACACAGAGGTAGCCACAGCCGTGAACTACCGCACTGTACTGTGTCTGCTGCTAATATATAGACTGGTTGATAAAGAGATAGTATACTCGTAACTAGTATGTATGTATAAAGAAAGAAAAAAAAACCACGGTTAGGTGGTATATACAATTATGGACGGGCTGCCGAGTGCCGACACAGAGGTAGCCACAGCCGTGAACTACCGCACTGTACTGTGTCTGCTGCTAATATAGACTGGTTGATAAAGAGATAGTATACTCGTAACTAGTATGTATGTATAAAGAATGAAAAAAAAACCACGGTTAGGTGGTATATACAATTATGGACGGGCTGCCGAGTGCCGACACAGAGGTAGCCACAGCCGTGAACTACCGCACTGTACTGTGTCTGCTGCTAATATATAGACTGGTTGATAAAGAGATAGTATACTCGTAACTAGTATGTATGTATAAAGAAAGAAAAAAAAACCACGGTTAGGTGGTATATACAATTATGGACGGGCTGCCGAGTGCCGACACAGAGGTAGCCACAGCCGTGAACTACCGCACTGTACTGTGTCTGCTGCTAATATATAGACTGGTTGATAAAGAGATAGTATACTCGTAACTAGTATGTATGTATAAAGAAAGAAAAAAAAACCACGGTTAGGTGGTATATACAATTATGGACGGGCTGCCGAGTGCCGACACAGAGGTAGCCACAGCCGTGAACTACCGCACTGTACTGTGTCTGCTGCTAATATAGACTGGTTGATAAAGAGATAGTATACTACTAATATTATATACTGGTGGTCAGGTCACTGGTCACTAGTCACACTGGCAGTGGCACTCCTGCAGCAAAAGTGTGCACTGTTTAATTTTAATATAATATTATGTACTCCTGGCTCCTGCTATAACCTATAACTGGCACTGCAGTAGTGCTCCCCAGTCTCCCCCACAATTATAAGCTGTGTGAGCTGAGCAGTCAGACAGATATATAATATATATAGATGATGCAGCACACTGGCCTGAGCCTGAGCAGTGCACACAGATATGGTATGTGACTGACTGAGTCACTGTGTGTATCGCTTTTTTCAGGCAGAGAACGGATATATTAAATAAACTGCACTGTGTGTCTGGTGGTCACTCACTATATAATATATTATGTACTCCTGGCTCCTGCTATAACCTATAACTGGCACTGCAGTAGTGCTCCCCAGTCTCCCCCACAATTATAAGCTGTGTGAGCTGAGCAGTCAGACAGATATATATAATATTATATATAGATAATAGATGATGCAGCACACTGGCCTGAGCCTGAGCAGTGCACACAGATATGGTATGTGACTGAGTCACTGTGTGCTGTGTATCGCTTTTTTCAGGCAGAGAACGGATTATATTATGTACTCCTGGCTCCTGCTATAACCTATAACTGGCACTGCAGTAGTGCTCCCCAGTCTCCCCCACAATTATAAGCTGTGTGAGCTGAGCAGTCAGACAGATATATAATATATATAGATGATGCAGCACACTGGCCTGAGCCTGAGCAGTGCACACAGATATGGTATGTGACTGAGTCACTGTGTGCTGTGTATCGCTTTTTTCAGGCAGAGAACGGATTATAAATAAAAGTGGTGGTCACTGGTCACTATCAGCAAAACTCTGCACTGTACACTACTGAGTACTCCTAATGCTCCCCAAAATTAGTAAATCAAGTGTCTCTCTAATCTATTCTAATTCTAAACGGAGAGGACGCCAGCCACGTCCTCTCCCTATCAATCTCAATGCACGTGTGAAAATGGCGGCGACGCGCGGCTCCTTATATAGAATCCGAGTCTCGCGATAGAATCCGAGCCTCGCGAGAATCCGACAGCGTCATGATGACGTTCGGGCGCGCTCGGGTTAACCGAGCAAGGCGGGAAGATCCGAGTCGCTCGGACCCGTGAAAAAAAACATGAAGTTCTGGCGGGTTCGGATTCAGAGAAACCGAACCCGCTCATCTCTAATTTTTAAGTGGCAATCATTTACAAGGCAAAACCAACTTGGTTTTGCTTTGTAAATGATTGCTGCTTTAAAAATGCAGACATTCTCGGCTGACATCCCGCAACTCCGGCAACCTCAGCCTTTATTACATATACCCATTATCTTTGCAATTGCATGTGTGTGGCGCAGCCCCGCGATGCGTTTGCAATGTAATTACACTGGCTGGCGGTATGGCACCATTTTTTATTCTTGGAGCAGCTGCGTGTGACGTCACACAGCCGCCCCGAAAATGGTCCGGACACACCTGCATTGTACGGGCCACGCTTGCGAAAAGCCACGCCGGCACCCCAAAGACTGTCAATTACCTTACGGCCGCATCGTTCTGGGATGTGGCCACATAGTGACGGGTCTGCGAATGCGCACTATGGCCAGTGTGCATCCGCAGACCCGATGGATATGGCCGCTGCATGCAAACGCAGCAGCTGCCTCCATCTCTGAATGGGGCCCGGAGTGTGCAGAACTAAGGGGCAGTGCAGGCCAGGCATAGTAGCTTGTTGGCAGGGTAACTGAAATTGGGGCAGATTTACTAAGCCTGATGAAGTGATAAAGTGTAAGGTGATAAAGCACCAGCCAATCAGCTCCTAACTTCTATGTTACAGACTGGGTTTAAAAAATGACAGTAGCTGAGTGGCTGGTGCGTTATCACCTTCCACTTTATCACTTCTCCAGGCTTAATAAATCTGCCCCATTGACTGAAATCATGGGTCTGGGACTGAGGGTCGACAGCACAAAGGTCGACACACCTTAGGTCGACGCCAATTGGTCGACACACCTTAGGTCGACATGGTCAAAAGGTCGACATGGACAAAAGGTCGACATGGAAAAAGGTCGACATGAGTTTTTTATGTTTTTTTGGTGTCGTTTTCTTCGTAGAGTGACCGGGAACCCCAATTAGTGCACCGCATCCCCTCGCATGGCTCGCTTCGCTCGCCATGCTTCGGGCATGGTGCCTTCGCTCCGCTACCGCTTCGCTCGGCACACTTTACCGTTCCAATCGTAGTCCACGTGGATCGTTAAGTATGAAAAGGTTCAAAAAAAGAAAAAAATCGTGAAAAACTCATGTCGACCTTTTTCCATGTCGACCTTGTTCCTGTCGACCTTTTGTCCATGTCGACCTAAGGTGTGTCGACCTAAGGTGTGTCGACCTTTGTGCTGTCGACCTGGAGTCCGGATACCGAAATCATTATACAGTATTACAGTATGCAATGCATGATAATAAAAACCAATATTTTTCCTATTAACAGTTTGTCAGTAAAGCCTTGGTCATATTTGGAAATGATGGGAGAACAGCTACAACACTGCATGCAGATGTGATCCAGGCCAATATACAACTTCCTTTCACTCTATTGCTTTCAGTTATGTACCTTTTGTACATATTGCTCAAAGAAGAACTTGAAAGAAAACATGAAATATACTTTGGGGTGAAATTACATGGGTAACTTCTATTTTCCTGGGCTATGATCCATCACCTAAATGACAATGCACGCTTCACCCCTACTAACTGCTTTGTGGTATATTTACTACAGTGCTGGATTACAGAAGTGGAGATGTTGCCCATAGCAACCAATCAGATTCTATCTATTATTTTCTTGAAGGTGCTAGATAAACGATAAGTAGAAATTGATTGGTTGCTATGAGCAACATCTCCAATTCTATAAACCTGTACTTTAGTAAATATACCCATAGGAAAGAAGAGAACATCTCTGGACCTTGGAGTGCGCAGGGGACCTCCTGGATTGGAGTTCAACCAATTACAAATGTACATTCTAACATAACTTATCGTGACTTATCCAATACTAACATACCATCCAACATGACCCATTCCATTAGGTACAAAATGCTGTTCCTGGATTTCCTTTCCAGTGGCAGTTACAGAGGTAGGGCTGCAGCACAGTCCAAAATTCAAATAGGGAAGCCACACCAACTGCCAATAAGTCCCAGCAGGCAATGTTTGGCAGTTTGGGGTGGCAGTTGGTGTGGCTCCCCTATGAATTTTGGACTGTGCTGCAGCCTCACCTCTGTAACTGCCACTGGGAAGGAAGTCCAAGAATAGAGCATTTTGTACTTAATGGAATGGGTCATGTTGGAGAGTATGTACTAAGGGCCTAATTCAGAGATGATCGCAGCAGCAAATTTTTTAGCAGTTGGGCAAAACCATGTGCACTGCAGGGGATGCAGATATAACATGTGCAGAGAGAGTTAGATTTGGGCGGGGTGTGTTCAAACTGAATTCTAAATTGCAGTGTAAAAATAAAGCAGCCATTATTTACCCTGCACAGAAACAAAATAACCCACCCAAATCTAACTCTCTCTGCAAATGTTATATCTGCCCCCCCCCCTGCAAGGCACATGGTTTTGCCCAACTACTAACAAATTTGCTGCTGCGATCAACTCTGAATTACCCCCCATGTCATTAGTTTTTGGATGGAGATTAATTTCATATTACAATTGGTGAATTAAGTTTTTTTTTTTTTAATGTGCTCTTTGTAAACTTATTTATTATGTATCTGTTATTTGGATAGCAAATAAACAAATATTTGAGCATAAACTACAATTAGTATAAACTGTTGCTTACAAATTCCTTCTGCGTGAAAATAAAACAACATAAATCTGCTAATTCTGGATTATCTGTCATGGCAGATTCTTTCATTGTTTATGACACCCGAGGGTAAATTTACTAAGGTTTTGTGTTACTTTGGATTTTGAGGGGATTTTGAAAATCAGGTATTTACTGAAGGCAAAACCGACTCAAAATCCCCACAAAACCACAAGCATATAGACTTCACACTCAAATAGAACCTCAAATAGGCCACAGATACTTTTCCATAGACATCAATAGAAAATGCTCATTTAATAACAGTCAGGTTCAAAATCGCTGTAAAATCGATCATAAATTGTGATTTTGAATAGAAACATCAGAAACAAGCCTATCTAATTTCTAAACCATGTGGAATTGCCTGAAACCTCAAAATGACACATATAACAGGGGAGACAAGCATGTGAGGCATACTGGCTATCCAAATAATAGCATTTAAAGGCTATTACATTTTTTGGGAATATGCAAATTAGCACTTGAATGAAGGTGTTTGTGTGGTAATACAGTGCACGTGACATGTTTTACCCAATAGGGATACTTTTGTATAATTAGGTCGATTTTTGGTCGATTTCTTGGTGATTTTTTGGTAGAGATGTGTGGGTTCCGATTTACACGGATTTACCCATCTCTAAACGGCATCTTATTGGCTCTCGGGTGTCACATGTTTTGGATACCCAATAAGAAAAATCCTGATAAATCCGAACTTGTGTTAATTCTGGCATTAAGAACCGAGTAAATCCAAACCCGCACATCTCTAATTTATATGCGATTTGGGGGTGAATTGTGCTTATTTTGAGGGTGATTTTCACCATCAAATACACAATAGAACAACAAAAAAAAGACTATTAGTAAATGCTCTATTTACAATAGAAACACTGGGGTCACTTTTGTGGGGCTGTTGGGTGATTTTGGTCAATTTTAAACTAGACCTAAAATTGATCCTTAGTAAATTTACCCCCGGAGTCTATAGATGTGTGATCTGTCCAGTAATAGCATTAATCTGTACTCACCAGAGAGGCAGCTTGGCTGTGCAGCACACACACTGCAATAATCAGTAGCTGCAGCATCTTCTCCTACCGTCCTGGCACCTGTCCCTGTTCCTGTCTTCCACTTGGACACTGGAACTGCAGCTCTATTTATCAGGACAGGTTTAGAAGGGGAGTGCCCTTTAGACATTTACAAATTGTCCACAGATGAAATCAAAGACTTCCTGTCAAGCACACCCCCTGTTTGTACCCATCTGTTGTGAAATCACACTGTTGACATAAGTGTAGTAATGTCCTTTGAAATCTACATAAGAAACAGTCTTATTGTAAATGCAAGAAAGGGACTTAACCCATTATGTGTCAGGGACCTGCAAGCTAATGTAAGCAAGGCTGAGAGTGAAATAATTCAGACATAGAGAACGTGTAGTTCCAAAAAATGATACAATATTTATAAAGTGTCTATATCTGATTTGGTAATGATAATGTCCCAACTTTTAGTAATTTCCATAGCACTGCTATACTTGTTATATAGACACGATATACAGATGTGTCCTCATACACTGAGCGTCTTTACGCAGTACTACATAAAACACCTGGTGTGAGTAAGAGGCTCCAAGACTTACCTCCCAACATTTTCGAAAGCTGAAGATAGACATTGGCGCGGTGAAGCATATGTAAACAGGGGGCGTGGCTTCACGGGAGTGCCATGATCGCGAGCCACACACTCATTTTCGTCACTGAAGGGGCATGCCCAGCACTCTGTGAGCTGCTGGCATGCCCCCTTTCCCTCTGTCTGCAGTGAATAGATGCTGAGCGCATGCACACAGCGTCTATTCACACTGCTCTGCTAAGCAGAGCAGCAGTGGCAGGAGCCTCCCAACTCCCCTCCGCCCCACCGCGGGACACAGCGGTCCGCGGGTGGGACAGCGGGACAGTCCCAAAAAAAGGGACTGTCTCACAAAAATCAGGACAGTTGGGAGGTATGCCAGGATGAGCAGTGTACCGTATATATATTTTTCTTCAAATTTTGCGTCTTAGAGCCTAATTCAGACCTGATCTCTAGCAAGTGATTTTTGCACTGCTGCAATCAGATAGTCACTGCCTACTGGGGGAGTGTATTGTAGCTGTGCAAGTGTGCGACTGCATGTGTAGCAGAGCTTTACAAACAGATCTTGTGCAGTCTCTGCGCAGCCCAGGACTTACTCAGCCGCTGCGATCACTTCAGCCTGTCCAGGGCCGGAATTGACGTCAGGAACCCTCCCTGCAAAAGCATGGACATGCCTGCGTTTTTCCAACAACTCACTGAAAACGGTCAGTTACCACCTCCAAATGCCTTCTTCCTGTCAATCTCCCCGCAATCGCCTGTGCGAATGGATTCTTCGCACAAACCCAACACTGAGCGGCGATCCGCTTTGTACCCGTCCGACACGCATGCACAGTTTAGACCTGATCGCAGGCTTTACGAAAACACAGCCTAGCTATCAGTTCTGAATTACTCCCTTACTTTTATCACAGTTACAACCAAAAGCCACTCACAGTGAACCTGAGATGCTGGGCTGCGACTTTAACTATCACTGAGGAAGCACAACGGAACATACTGTAGCGTTACGAAAAACCCCAGCCTCTCGCATCTGAGCCCTTATTGCACAGATTCAGACTCAGTTGCACACAAATGTACAAATGTTGCAAACCCCAGTGGTCAGTGGCCTAATTCATATTTGCACGCACTTGCCTACGCAGCTGCAATTTTTTAGGCTACAAACTAAATAATCATCGCAAGTGAAACTGATTCCCAGAAGAGAAAATAGACGCCCACTGGAGCAAAGTCCTTAGCCCATACGCAGCATCGCCGCAATGACAAGGAACATCGACTCCCTGAGTAAGTCTATGGCCACGCAGACTGGCTGCCGCAGTGGTGATGCTGGTATCAGTGGCATAACTATAAATTTTGCTCACTCCTGCCAAAAATATGGGTTGGTAGCTATATATATCGATGCCTATCATCCTGGCAGTCAGAATCCCGACTGTGGGATGCCAGGCGCCGGAATGCCAGCAGCAGGGAGAGCACAAAAGAGCCCCTTGCGGGCTCGCTGCACTCGCCATGCTATTTAT
This sequence comes from Pseudophryne corroboree, assembly GCF_028390025.1. Classification (NCBI taxonomy): domain Eukaryota; kingdom Metazoa; phylum Chordata; class Amphibia; order Anura; family Myobatrachidae; genus Pseudophryne; species Pseudophryne corroboree. The sequence goes on from NC_086451.1 coordinate 407,106,837, forward strand.
TCTCCCTCCAGGGGTGTCGTGAACACCCCAAGAGGGGGAATAGGTGTCGGTATTCCGGCGCTCGGGATCCCTACAGCCCGGATATTGAATGCATCCCCAAAAAAATTACAACAAAATTAGCACATGATAAATCAGGTAACATAATAAGTAGTACAGCACTTTATATTTTACTTGCATTGACTGGATTTTATATATAGGATAGTGCTTCTATGGAAATTATGGTTTTCACGCGGACATCATTGTTGTACCTGACCGCCGGTCACGCATACCACACCCATTGTACAGCATAAGTGTACATATATATATATATATATATATATATATATATATATAGAGAGAGCTTTACTTCTATACACTTATCGTATGCCAGAGAACAGGTGACATGGTGTCTAACGAGCAGTGGTTTCAATTTAATGTATTATACCTGAACACTATACATGTATCACTACAAAAAGGATATCTTGGAACTAGAAACGGTTCAGAGGCTGGTGACCAAACTAATTAAGGGGATGGAGATGCTGGAATACGAGGAAAGGCTTGCAAGGCTAGGCATGTTTACACTGGAAAAAAGGAGACTAAGAGGGGAAATGAGCAACATTTACAAGTATATAAGGGGACAATACACAGATCTTGCGGGGTATCTGTTTTTGGTAAGATCAACACAGAGGACATGTGGACACCTGCTTAGGTTAGAGGAGAGGAGATTTCACACACAGAGATGTAAAGGTTTCTTCACAGTAAGGACAATACGTGTTTGGAATTCTCTGCCTGAGAGAGTAGTAATGGCGGACTCGGTCAACACTTTTAAGAATGGGATAGATAAGTATCTAATGGATAAGGATATGCAGGGTTATGGTACGTAGTCACGCACTATAGTTCTAAAAAAAAAAAAAAAAATAGAGGAATAAACACAACGGCTGACATTAGCAACAGGCAAAATTAGTCCTAAAAATAATACAGCATAGGAGACCACAAATAGGTTGAACTCCATGGACAAATTGTCTTTTTTCAACCTCAGATACTATGTTACTATGTATATACATTTGTATTATATACAGGGCCATCAACAGAAATCTTGAGGCCCAGTATAGTGATATATCTGGGGGCCCCCTCAGAGATATCACTATATATATTTATTGAAGTGCAATGGAATTTGCTGCGCTATATAATAAACCGTTAATATATATATATATATATATATATATATATATACATACATATATGTGTATATCTCTCCTTCCTCCCCCACACATACCACAGTCTGTGTCTCCCTTTCTCCTTCCTTCCACATAGCCCGCAGTCTATCGCTCCCCAATGACTTAATGCTGCATTCCCAGTTCCCCCACCTCATCCTAAAGCCCTGCATGCCCTCACCAATCCACTCTTACCCCGGGGAGAGACTCCCCAGCAGAGGCGTAGCTAGGGTTTTCGGAGCCCAGGGCAAGATGGAAAATGGCCCCATCCCCCCCCCCAAAAAAAAAAAAAACAGAAAAAGAAGCATGTGCGCCGAAAAAATGCCCCACAGTGCCAGATACATTGCCCCACAGTGCCAGTTACATTGCCCCACAGTACCGGATACATACCCCACAGTGCCGGATACATTGCCCCACAGTGCCGGATACATTGCCCCACAGTGCCAGATACATGCCCCACAGTGCCAGATACATTGCCCCACAGTGCCAGTTACATTGCCCCACAGTGCCAGATACATGCCCCACAGTGCCAGTTACATGCCCCTCAGTGCCAGGCCCCACTCAGTGCCAGTTACATGCCCCATTTGGTACCAGATACATGCCCCACTGTGCCCCCCCTCCCCGGACACTCACCGGCCGCTTGTTGTTGATATGTGAGGGGAGGAGAGCGCAGCGCAGCGCCTCTCCTTCCCCTCACCACTCCAGGTCTCCGGCGGCTGTCTGGCGCCAGTTCGCTAGCCAATCAGAGCTCGCGGACCGGCAGCCAATCAGGAGCCAGTCCGCAAACTCTGATTGGCTAATGCCGGAGGCCGGACACAGCTGCTAGGGCTTTCAGCGGCGGTGAGGGGAGGGAGAGACGGTTCGGGTTGACGGGGGGCGAGTGGGGCATGATGCCCTGGCCACCGGCGGCGCCCCCCTCTCCTGGGCCTGCCAAGGCGCCCAGGGCACGTGCCCCACTCGCCCTACCCTAGATACACCTCTGCTCCCCAGTATCCACACCTGAACACTGCACAGCAGGTACCATGCGACCCTCACACCCACCAGAAAAGGCCGGTGCAGGGCACGGGTATCCCGGACAGCGGAGTTGCTGCCATGTTCTGTTACTGCCTGCAACAGAGCTGGACCCAGAAGTGCGGGTGCACACTCACACCGCACAGTCACTGTATGTGAGAGGCTCCTGTCACTCTCAGACTGCGCCCACACCGCCTACAGCTCGCTGCCCTATTTGGACAAGAGGGCTCACATCCCTGCTGGGAACTAAGTGGCGTATCCTTTGGCCCAGTACAGGTGTCCCCTTTGACCCCCCCTCCCCCCCATTGCCGGCCCTGATTATATACTATACTTATGTCACAGATACAGGGGTGCAAAGAAAGAGTTCATATACTAAGGTGCGGTAGATGGGTTCCGGGGCCGCTGCAGCTGCTCTCCACACACCACGTCATTACCTCACTCCTCACACATAGACAGGAGCTCTCCCCTCACCACTTGCAGCTGCTGCCTGCTGTAGGTGGAAGGGAGTATCATGTTGCCCTATGTCACGGCGCCGCGGTCTTCATACTTACCTCTCCGGGCGCGCTGGGTCTCCGTGCGGCCGTCCTCGCTGGCGGGTCCCCGGCGTCCGGCGCTCCGTCTAGCAGGCCTCCACGTCCGACGTCCTCGGGAGCTGCGGGTGACGTCATCGGCCCGTCCTCCAATCAGGCCCTGGCGGGAAGTTTAAATTCAGACGCCGGGCAGTGCTCCGGCGCCTGAGTATCATCGTTCAAACTGTACCTGTGATCTCCAGCACATCCGTGCCTCCAGCACATCCGTGCCTCCAAGCACCTCCGTGCCTCCAGCACCTCCGTGCCTCCAAGCACCTCCGTGCCTCCAGCACCTCCGTGCCTCCAAGCACCTCCGTGCCTCCAAGCACCTCCGTGCCTCCAGCACCTCCGTGCCTCCAAGCACCTCCGTGCCTCCAGCACCTCCGTGCCTCCAGCACCTCCGTGCCTCCAAGCACCTCCGTGCCTCCAGCACCTCCGTGCCTCCAAGCACCTCCGTGCCTCCAGCACCTCTGTGCCTCCAGCACCTCCGTGCCTCCAAGCACCTCCGTGCCTCCAACACCTCCGTGCCTCCAGCACCTCCGTGCCTCCAAGCACCTCCGTGCCTCCCAGCACCTTCGTGATTTACCAGCACCTGTCAAGTTCTCTCTTTCAGGAGACCTTCAGCGTCCGCACGTGCCTCCTGTCCGCCGATCAGATCCTGCATGAGGAAGACTTACATCCGGCCATCTCTGCTGCGGCCCAGTTGCGGTTCCACTTCCCGGTCATCGGAAGAAACCCCGAGTCCACAACCTCCTCAAACCATGTCAGGGATACCCTACATACATGACTGTAGATGTAGGTAGATACACCCCATGAAAATAGCCACTCAGTGCCAGTTACATGCCCCATTTGGTGCCAGATACATGCCCCACTGTGCCCCCCCTCCCCGGACACTCACCGGCCGCTTGTTGTTGATATGTGAGGGGAGGAGAGCGCAGCGCAGCGCCTCTCCTTCCCCTCACCACTCCAGGTCTCCGGCGGCTGTCTGGCGCCAGTTCGCTAGCCAATCAGAGCTCGCGGACCGGCAGCCAATCAGGAGCCAGTCCGCAAACTCTGATTGGCTAATGCCGGAGGCCGGACACAGCTGCTAGGGCTTTCAGCGGCGGTGAGGGGAGGGAGAGACGGTTCGGGTTGACGGGGGGCGAGTGGGGCATGATGCCCTGGCCACCGGCGGCGCCCCCCTCTCCTGGGCCTGCCAAGGCGCCCAGGGCACGTGCCCCACTCGCCCTACCCTAGATACACCTCTGCTCCCCAGTATCCACACCTGAACACTGCACAGCAGGTACCATGCGACCCTCACACCCACCAGAAAAGGCCGGTGCAGGGCACGGGTATCCCGGACAGCGGAGTTGCTGCCATGTTCTGTTACTGCCTGCAACAGAGCTGGACCCAGAAGTGCGGGTGCACACTCACACCGCACAGTCACTGTATGTGAGAGGCTCCTGTCACTCTCAGACTGCGCCCACACCGCCTACAGCTCGCTGCCCTATTTGGACAAGAGGGCTCACATCCCTGCTGGGAACTAAGTGGCGTATCCTTTGGCCCAGTACAGGTGTCCCCTTTGACCCCCCCTCCCCCCCATTGCCGGCCCTGATTATATACTATACTTATGTCACAGATACAGGGGTGCAAAGAAAGAGTTCATATACTAAGGTGCGGTAGATGGGTTCCGGGGCCGCTGCAGCTGCTCTCCACACACCACGTCATTACCTCACTCCTCACACATAGACAGGAGCTCTCCCCTCACCACTTGCAGCTGCTGCCTGCTGTAGGTGGAAGGGAGTATCATGTTGCCCTATGTCACGGCGCCGCGGTCTTCATACTTACCTCTCCGGGCGCGCTGGGTCTCCGTGCGGCCGTCCTCGCTGGCGGGTCCCCGGCGTCCGGCGCTCCGTCTAGCAGGCCTCCACGTCCGACGTCCTCGGGAGCTGCGGGTGACGTCATCGGCCCGTCCTCCAATCAGGCCCTGGCGGGAAGTTTAAATTCAGACGCCGGGCAGTGCTCCGGCGCCTGAGTATCATCGTTCAAACTGTACCTGTGATCTCCAGCACATCCGTGCCTCCAGCACATCCGTGCCTCCAAGCACCTCCGTGCCTCCAGCACCTCCGTGCCTCCAAGCACCTCCGTGCCTCCAGCACCTCCGTGCCTCCAAGCACCTCCGTGCCTCCAAGCACCTCCGTGCCTCCAGCACCTCCGTGCCTCCAAGCACCTCCGTGCCTCCAGCACCTCCGTGCCTCCAGCACCTCCGTGCCTCCAAGCACCTCCGTGCCTCCAGCACCTCCGTGCCTCCAAGCACCTCCGTGCCTCCAGCACCTCCGTGCCTCCAGCACCTCCGTGCCTCCAAGCACCTCCGTGCCTCCAACACCTCCGTGCCTCCAGCACCTCCGTGCCTCCAAGCACCTCCGTGCCTCCCAGCACCTTCGTGATTTACCAGCACCTGTCAAGTTCTCTCTTTCAGGAGACCTTCAGCGTCCGCACGTGCCTCCTGTCCGCCGATCAGATCCTGCATGAGGAAGACTTACATCCGGCCATCTCTGCTGCGGCCCAGTTGCGGTTCCACTTCCCGGTCATCGGAAGAAACCCCGAGTCCACAACCTCCTCAAACCATGTCAGGGATACCCTACATACATGACTGTAGATGTAGGTAGATACACCCCATGAAAATAGCCACTCAGTGCCAGTTACATGCCCCATTTGGTGCCAGATACATGCCCCACTGTGCCCCCCCTCCCCGGACACTCACCGGCCGCTTGTTGTTGATATGTGAGGGGAGGAGAGCGCAGCGCAGCGCCTCTCCTTCCCCTCACCACTCCAGGTCTCCGGCGGCTGTCTGGCGCCAGTTCGCTAGCCAATCAGAGCTCGCGGACCGGCAGCCAATCAGGAGCCAGTCCGCAAACTCTGATTGGCTAATGCCGGAGGCCGGACACAGCTGCTAGGGCTTTCAGCGGCGGTGAGGGGAGGGAGAGACGGTTCGGGTTGACGGGGGGCGAGTGGGGCATGATGCCCTGGCCACCGGCGGCGCCCCCCTCTCCTGGGCCTGCCAAGGCGCCCAGGGCACGTGCCCCACTCGCCCTACCCTAGATACACCTCTGCTCCCCAGTATCCACACCTGAACACTGCACAGCAGGTACCATGCGACCCTCACACCCACCAGAAAAGGCCGGTGCAGGGCACGGGTATCCCGGACAGCGGAGTTGCTGCCATGTTCTGTTACTGCCTGCAACAGAGCTGGACCCAGAAGTGCGGGTGCACACTCACACCGCACAGTCACTGTATGTGAGAGGCTCCTGTCACTCTCAGACTGCGCCCACACCGCCTACAGCTCGCTGCCCTATTTGGACAAGAGGGCTCACATCCCTGCTGGGAACTAAGTGGCGTATCCTTTGGCCCAGTACAGGTGTCCCCTTTGACCCCCCCTCCCCCCCATTGCCGGCCCTGATTATATACTATACTTATGTCACAGATACAGGGGTGCAAAGAAAGAGTTCATATACTAAGGTGCGGTAGATGGGTTCCGGGGCCGCTGCAGCTGCTCTCCACACACCACGTCATTACCTCACTCCTCACACATAGACAGGAGCTCTCCCCTCACCACTTGCAGCTGCTGCCTGCTGTAGGTGGAAGGGAGTATCATGTTGCCCTATGTCACGGCGCCGCGGTCTTCATACTTACCTCTCCGGGCGCGCTGGGTCTCCGTGCGGCCGTCCTCGCTGGCGGGTCCCCGGCGTCCGGCGCTCCGTCTAGCAGGCCTCCACGTCCGACGTCCTCGGGAGCTGCGGGTGACGTCATCGGCCCGTCCTCCAATCAGGCCCTGGCGGGAAGTTTAAATTCAGACGCCGGGCAGTGCTCCGGCGCCTGAGTATCATCGTTCAAACTGTACCTGTGATCTCCAGCACATCCGTGCCTCCAGCACATCCGTGCCTCCAAGCACCTCCGTGCCTCCAGCACCTCCGTGCCTCCAAGCACCTCCGTGCCTCCAGCACCTCCGTGCCTCCAAGCACCTCCGTGCCTCCAAGCACCTCCGTGCCTCCAGCACCTCCGTGCCTCCAAGCACCTCCGTGCCTCCAGCACCTCCGTGCCTCCAGCACCTCCGTGCCTCCAAGCACCTCCGTGCCTCCAGCACCTCCGTGCCTCCAAGCACCTCTGTGCCTCCAGCACCTCCGTGCCTCCAAGCACCTCCGTGCCTCCAACACCTCCGTGCCTCCAGCACCTCCGTGCCTCCAAGCACCTCCGTGCCTCCCAGCACCTTCGTGATTTACCAGCACCTGTCAAGTTCTCTCTTTCAGGAGACCTTCAGCGTCCGCACGTGCCTCCTGTCCGCCGATCAGATCCTGCATGAGGAAGACTTACATCCGGCCATCTCTGCTGCGGCCCAGTTGCGGTTCCACTTCCCGGTCATCGGAAGAAACCCCGAGTCCACAACCTCCTCAAACCATGTCAGTGATACCCTACATACATGACTGTAGATGTAGGTAGATACACCCCATGAAAATAGCCATGACACAACTGCGTTTTTGATGCCACTCCCCTTTACCTCCCCCAAAGGGTTCCATCTTTTCAATCACTCTGCGTTTAAATTCTCACTGCGAGCAGCATCACAAAGGTACCTTTGCGCATGCACAGTGCAAGTGCAGTGCATGCGCAGTCAGACGATAATCGCTCTGTTTTGTAAACATCGGCATTGTGTACAGACATGAATGAGGCCCGGTGTACGTAAGAAATGCAGTCTTGTCACTCTCAGTTGTTTTATGTATGAGGGGGTTATTTGGCGTGACAGAAGCCACAGTATAAAAGGACACATCTGTACTCTGATCAGGGCCGGTATCAGAAATCTTGGGGTGGGCTGGTACAGTGATAACTCTGGGGCCCACTCAGATATCTCTGGGAGCCCCTCACCTCATCCCAAAGCCCTGTATCCCCTCACCAAGCCACTATTATCCAGAGGCGAGACTCACCTACTCTGCACTCCCCAGTATCCAGACCCGAACACTGCACAGCAGGTACCATACGGTCTTCACACCCCACCAGATGAGGCCAGTGCATAATTGCCAACACTCCCACATTCTGCGAGAGGCTCCCAGTCAAGCAAACTTTTTCCTGCTGTTCCGCAAAGCCCCTCCAATGCCCCAGAATTCCCCCTTTTCCATCTGAAATCCGGACCGTGCAAGTGCGAGTCCTGCCACAATGGGGGTGGAGCTTGGCATGCACAATAGGCTGGCCAAGCACCGTGGGCCCGTGGGCAGCTTCAGCCGCCAAGCCCAACAGATCAGTGACGTGCGGTGGGGTGAGGCAGAGCCTTTCCTGCCCTACTTACGTTTAAACCAGAGTTTTGACTGAATAAAATATATAAAAAATACTGATAATTTGTTTGAAATATCTTCTTTGCATTATTCTAATAATTTTTATGGATTAAAAAGTCTATGGCAGGTGAGGCAGTGCCTCACCTGTGTATCCTTTCCACACATCTCTAATAAAAACTCACCAGATTTACAGGAGTTTATAATGCTGCACCTGTGTATAATGCCCAGATGTACCCTTTGGCTCATATATTGCATGGAAATCTGGCTCTGGGGTTAGCCAGTGCCTCCTGATCCATTTAGCTCACCGCACGTCCCTGCAACAGATCCTGTGAGTGGCAAGCCACTATAGAGAGCTACTGTAAGTGCGCAATGTCCCTTTCCAGCGGCTGTGGTAGTATTAGCAGATCCCCCTTCCTGATCCCCGCATGCTGGAAGCTGCAGGCAGTCAGACATCCAGGAGGGTGAGTGATGGGGAATGCTTTTACAAGGTAACTGACAGACCCAACTGTGGGGATAATTCAGATCTGATCGTAGATGTGCTAAATTTAGTACATCTACGATGAGTTACTCTGACATGCGGGGGACGCCCAGCACAGAGCTAGTCCGCCCCGCATGTCAGGCCCTGCCCCTCCTGACATGCAGGGCGGAATAGCACCCAACATGCAGGGCGTACTAGCACCCGATAAGTAGCTCCCTGCCTGTGCAGCCTAGCTGCGCTGGCAGGCAGCTACCCTACGTGTCCCGGGTCACAGCGGCTGCGTGTGACATCACGCAGTCGCCGCGGCCCGCCCCCACAATGGTCCAGACAAGCCTGCGTTGTCCGGGATGCGCCCCACCAATGGCGTTCTATCGCCATTGGCATGCCCCCTCCCGCCCCGCGACCGACTCTGCCCGTTATTCAGGAAGAGGCGATCGCAGCCCTGAGATGCTATTAGCATCTCACTGGGCTTCCAGGGGGTGTGCACGCGCAGTGCGCCCGCTGCGTGCGCGCACTCCACAAAGGGCTTCAGACTGCGATCGCTGCTGCCATCCAGTCTGAATTTGACCCTGTGACCACTGTTCTCCAACTGCAGCTTGGCAGGGCTGATCAGCCCTGCCAGGACTTGGGGGGTGGGTGGGGTGGATTAGCCGGCTCCTACTGGGTTTGTACTGCACCTGCCGCTGCTACTGTACATCAAGCTCCCTTTGTGGGCCACTGGGTTTCTAATGTACCGGCCCACGCAGCTGTGCATCCAGATCCCTCTGGTACAGCCTAGTCTGTACCGCGGTGGCGCACCCTTTTTTGCATGGAATACGGTGACACGGGAAGCACTTCTTACTCCTGTTTCTCGGGTTGCCTACCATGTTTGGACATTAAACAGCCCCCACTGGTGACCGCTGATTCTGGTTCCGTCGCTGCTGCTGTACAGTCTGCTGCGTTCCGGTAAGCCTGTGTAACTCTGAATCAACGGCTTGTTATAATAACACAGAGGTTCTGGAATAGGATTTCTAATTATTATTGTTGGATTTTAATTGCACTGGGCTAATTGGTACACTTTTAACCTGGCAATTAGCAGAATTCGATAATTCCAATTACAGTCTATTCACTACTGCAAAATAATATATGTTATATGCTATTTATGTACTTTACACTACTAGAGTCTAATATACACCTGAATAGTGTGAACACTGCACTTAGGGCCTAATTCAGACCTGATCACCCGCTAGGGTTTTTTGCACTGCTGCGAACAGATAGTCGCCGTCCATGGAGGAGTGTATTTTCGCTTTGTAAGTATGTGAATGCATGTGTAGTAGAGCTGTACATTTTTCCAACGTTTTCCAACCACTCCCTGAAAACGGTCAGTTACCACCCACTAAACGCCCTCTTCCTGTCAATTTCCTTGCGATCACCCGCGCAAATGGATTCTTCGCACAAACCCATCGCTCAGCGACGATCCTCTTTGTACCTGTGCAACGCACTTGTGCATTGTGGAGCATACGCATGGGCAGTTCTGACCTGATCACTGCAAAAAACGCTAGCGTGCGATCAGATCTGAATTACCCCCCATGTGCACTGCAGGGGAGGGAGATATAACATGTGCAGAGAGAGTTAGATTTGGGTGGGTTATTTTGTTTCTGTGCAGGGTAAATACTGGCTGCTTTTATTTTTACATTGCAATTTAGATTTTAGTTTGAACGCATCCCACCCAAATCTAACTCTCTTTGCACATGTTATATCTGCCCCCCCTGCAGTGCACATGGGGCCTAATTCAGACCTGATCGGTGCTGTGCGTTTTCGCACAGCAGCCGATCAGGTCTGAACTGCGCCGGCGCACTGTGGCGCCGGTGCATGGTAGAGAGCCGACGGCTGTCTCAGCCCTGCGAATGTCTCTGCCTGATTAACAGGCAGAGGCAGTCGCTGGGCGGGAGGGGGCGGGCTGGCCGCCACTTAAGGGGCGTGGTCCGGGCAATGGGAGGCGTGCCCGGACCGTGCGGGGGAGGGGGTTAAAGGCCGTGGCGGCTGCATGACATCACATGCAGCCGATGCGACCAGCACAGTGACGGGTAGCTTCCTGCCAGCGCGCAGGAGCTGCGCTGGTAGGGAGCTACTCGTGAAGTACAAAAGCATTGCCGCTGTGTGATGCTTTTGTACTTCTGCGGGAAGGGAGGGTCTGACATGCGGGGCAGGCTAGCTTGGTGCTGGGTGTCCCCCTACATGTCAGTGTGGCTGATCGTAGATGTGCTAAATTTAGCACATTTACAATCAGGTCTGAATTAGGCCCTCGGTTTTGCCCAACTGCTAACAAATTTGCAGCAGCGATCAGGTCTGAATTACCCCCTGAATTAGGCCCTTACTCCCTACTCTATAAGGTTGATTAATTACAGTGTCAGACTGGGGAATGAAGGGCCCATCGGGGGGATGCAGAGGCCCATGCTTAGGGGTGTGGTCAGTCTCTAGAGGTGGTGTGGCCCACAGAAAACGAAACTTGGATAGCCGTCAGAGAGTGCATGGCCTGGGCCCCTTGATAAATATTTATAATAAATACAGAGGGTGCATGCAGGATAATGTAAAAGATTAATAACAGATGCACTCTAGACAATATACCATAGTCATGTGCAGTATAAGGTAAAATATGTATAATGTACAAATCAAGTGCACAGCCTGGAACCTGATCCCTAGAGGGGGAGCCCCGGGCACTGGGGCCCACAAGGGTTTCCCCAGTACCCCTGGTGGCCAGTCCAACCTTGCCTACCTCTATGACTGTCTGTTATTTATCAGAGTTTTGTTTATCACTGTTGTATACAATTGTAAAGCACAACAGAAGTTGTTGCGCTATATAAGAAACTGTAAATAAATAAATAAATGAATAAAGAAAAAAATGGTATATTGGAATAAACTACATGTAGTATATTCAATTACAGAAATGATACTGTGCATATTGTCAACAGAAAAAAATCAGAGACATTTCCAGGGAAATAGGGATAGTTGGTAAATATAAATACAGTATGACTATTTGTTTGGACAGATTTAATATAGTGTCCCAGGAATTGTATAGTGCACAAATGTCTGCAGCAGTTTGTATATGAAGTGGGAGGGGCATCAGTACTGTGCGTACTGTAAGTGAATGTTGTTGTATGTCACATGTTAGAGTTAAAAACATGTAAACGTTGTCCAATGAAAGCCATGTGTTGTCATACTAATTGAGCTGCAGTCAGACAGAGTTACATATAATAGCATCCTGCTGAGATGCTCTTCTTACTAAACATCAAGCAAACAATAAACCTCCAAGGTCTCAGAACATTGAAATTCCTAGTTTTACTTTGCTTGCCATAAAAGTTTTCCGGACTATTCTAGTAACAGTGTCAGACCACATATCAATTACAACAGCCAGCGAGTAAGGCATTTATGCAAATTTAGATGGACTTTCCCAGATATCTGTTCTTTTGAAAGGAAGTGGTTTTTTTGTTTTACCGTTCTTAAGGTCTCCTGACGTCTTTTCATTCTAATTGCTCACATGTATAACTGTTTTACTGGCTACACAAACTTTATGCCAAACAAAGATGACTTTGTGGGTTGTTGTTTTTAATAGAATTTTTTATTCTGGCATCATAAACAATATCAATTGCACAATATAACAAAGTTAACATAATGCTTGTTACAATAGCAGGTGAATAATACTTGTATGATTTATTACAATCATAATAAGTATAATCCTTTACAAGCCAAAAACAATGCCTAAAGTAGTTGTAACAAAGTACAATAACAAATATTTGACTCATTGGGAGCACTGTTACCATGTACTGTAAACTTGCTTTCTAATAATAATAATAATAATAATAATTGTATTTATATAGCGCACTTTCTCCAGTAGGACTCAAGGCGCTTAACAGATACATAGCATAATATAGTACAGAAAATAATGAAGTACAGAACAGCTTTTCATAAAATACAGAAGCATGTAGATACTAAAGGGACATTATGGAAATGCTTGAGTAAACAGGAAAGTCTTGAGTCTACTTTTGAAGGATCTATAGTTGGTGTCTCTCGCACTGTGCGGGGAAGTTAGTTCCATAGAGTCGGAGTCACATGACTAAAAGCTCGACCCCCAGATGAATTACGGGAGATTCTAGGTACTGCTAAAAGTCCTTCATCTACAGATCGCAGTAATCGAGTGGGGAGTATGGGGTCAGAAGCTGCTTCAGGTACCTTGGGTCCTGGTCATGTAGTGCTTTGAAACTCAGTAAGCCAGTCTTGAAGATGATTCGCCATCGTACAGGCAGCCAGTGAAGGGAGTAGAGGATGGGTGTTATGTGGCTAGAATGGGGCTGGTTGGTTAATAGCCTGGCAGCTGTGTTTTGCACCAGCTGTAAGCGTTGCAATTCTTTTGCTGGTAGACCAAGGTAGAGGGCATTACAGTAGTCTAAACGAGATGATACAAATGCATGTATGACTTTTGGCATATCATTTTAGGGAATTAAGTGCTTGATTCTGGCTATGTTCCTCAGGTGAAAGAATGAGGATTTGATTGTGGCTGATATCTGATGTTTAAGTGTCAAGCCACCATCCAGGACAACGCCAAGATTCCGCACATGATCACTGGTCTGTAATTCTGAATCCCCGAGTGTAAGTCTAGTTGGTTGGCTATGCTGCAGTCTTGTCCTTTGATGTTGCGGTCCTATCATAAGGACCTCTGTTTTATCCGGGTTCAGTCGCAGCCAACTGGCGCTCATCCACTCCTGGATGCTAGACAGCTATTTAGGGTTGCTATTGGGTTATCAGTGCCCGGAGCAAAGGACAAGTACAGTTGTGTATCATCTGCATAGCAGTGGTAGACCAGGCAATGGCGCCTGATTATTTCACCCAGCGGAAGCATGTATACTGCAAAAAGCATGGGGGATAGTATAGAACCTTGTGGGACACAACATGGCAATGGCCCTGATGGTGATGAGTATACTCCAGACGATACTCTCTGTGACCTGCCTGTGAGAAATGATTTGAACCAGCTTAGGACTGTGCCACCCAGTCCACAAAAATGTATCAGTCGCTCAATCAGGAGCCCATGGTCCACAGTATCAAATTCTGCAGAGAGATCCAGAAGGATTAATATTGAACAGTCACCTCTGTCTCTTGCCATCAGAAGATTATTTAACACACACACCAGGGCTGTTTCAGTGCTATGTCTTCTCCTGAATCCTGATTGGAATGGATCATAAATATCATGGGTTGTCAGGCGGGTTTCCAGTTGATTTGCAACCACTTTCTCAATAACCTTTCCTAGAAAAGGAAGGTTTGATACCCGCCTGTAGTTGGTCATGCAGTCGGGATCTAAATTAGGTTTTTTAAGAAGAGGTCTAACTATTGCTTCCTTTAGGGGTTCCAGGGAAAATGCCTGTCTGCAAAGAACATTGAACAGTTTTTGCAAAGACAGGACCACTTATATCCATGCAACCTATTAGAAGCTTGGTTGAAGCCGGGTCCAGATCACAGGTGGTGGGACGCAAAATCTGAGCAAATTCAGCAGTGTCCTTTAGATCCATTGGGTCAAAGCTGGTCCATGAAGGCAGGTGGCTTATATTGGCAGGCTTTGTAGTTTGGCACTCCTTTGATGGCACTGTGGATATTCCAGCCTGGATGGTGGATATTTTATCTGAAAAGAGGTTTGCAAACTTGTTGCATCTTGCCTGGGAGAGGGTCTCATCAGTCTGCAGGCATGCTGGCTTGCAAAGCATCTCCACTGTGCGGAAAAGTTGAGCTAGCCCATTGTTTGCTGCCGTGATCTCATTTGACAGGAACTGTGATTTCTTACGAGTGATTGTCGATTGATATTCTTCGTTATGCTTTATTAGTTTTATTTTATCATCCACTAGATTAGTCTTCCTCCATCGTCTTTCCAGTCTATGCCCCCTTTTCTTGAGCTCACTAACACTGTTGTCAAACCAGGGAGCTCGACGTTGTGGTTTATGAGGTCTTATATGCAGAGGGGCGATAATATCAATTGCAGCCATAACATCCCTATTATAGTAAGGGACTAGGGAACAGGGATCTTCACAGGCACCCAGTATAGCAGAGAGATCCAGATTTGCTGCAAGAGCCTGGGGAGTCATACCCCTCCTTGGACGATACCTAGTCAACTCCACAGGCAGAGATCTTATTTGAGGGGTTGCAACATATGAAAGGAAACATATGCAACATATGATAACATATGAAAGGAAGGACCAATTTAAATAATAAGATGAGGGGGTCCGGTTCACCCGCCCGAACATACTAATCCGAGTCAGGATCCGAGTCTGGCTCTGGGTTTCCCACATGACTCGGCTCCCAAAATGAGGCAAAACATCCTCTTTCCGCTGTTGGATTCTTGCGTGTTTTGGATTGCAAATTAAGGTCCCGGTTATCGGTGCTATTTCACTCTAGCGGTGGTGTTTGTGCTGTGTTGTTCGTCCAGGGGCTTCCCATCCAGGAGCTTGTGCTGAGTCTGTCAAGGGGCTGTTCTGTGTCCATCCAGAGGTTGCTGTGTTCTCCAGGGGCTGCTGTTGTCTGTGTCCATTCAGGGGCTGCTGTTGTCTGTGTCCATCCATGGGTTGCTGTTGTCTGCGTCCATCCAGGGGCTGCTGTGTCCTCCAGGGGCTGCTGTTGTCTGTGTCCATCCAGGGGAATTCAAATTTTAAACCGCCAGAGAGCCATCACTGGGGGCGCTAAACTAATATTATCCCTTGATGGGCGGCTTGCTGGTACTTGTAGCACTCACCACAGAGAGTGAGATTGTGTACTGCCCCAGGGAGCAGCAGTTGGGAGTCCAGCACTTGGTAGCAGCCATTAAGGAGCACCGGGAGCAGGTCACCATTTTTCCTCCATCTGCGGACCATGTTAGAGGTGTACGTCTGGCTCCAGCTCTGCTCTGAGATGTAGCCCACCTCGTCCAGGTTCAGTAGGAGGACTATAAGCTGGCTCAGCAACCGCCACCGCAACAACCTCAGCCCCAGCCAGTGTGGATTTGGTGCCTGACCTGGCAGGCATTCATGGAGGGACAGTGACACAGCGCCACCATAATTTCGAGTCTGGCGCTGTCCACAGCAGCAGCTCCTAATTGGCTATTGGCTTGCGGACGGTGCCAGATTTGAAAGGATGGCACCACTGTGATACTGTCTGTCCATGTATGCCTACCGGTGCACCAGCTGTAATCAGCTGGCAGCCGAGCACCAACTCTTCGTTTGCCCTGGCTGGACCGGCCCATGATTAACCCGGGCAGTTGGCCAGTAATGCAGTTCTGACTGGGCGCCGCAGGAGGGGACATTAATTGGCCCGCTCGGCGAACATTGCATGCATGTCGGAGGGGGGAGGGGGGAATTAGAGTGTACCTATGCACTCCAGGCACCCCCTGTGCGCACACCTATGTGCTGGGGCATTCTTATATGTAAAATAAACAGTACTAAAATATAAACTTTGTGTTAAAACAAGGTATCATCCATCCTATTAGCCAGTCAATGATGGAACATAACTACACGTACAAAAAATATATTCATAAATGTAACAGCCAGTACTTCAATGGTTACAACAGTTTTGGATATGGAACTATCAAGCAAATCATTGCAGTTAAAGACTGTATAATAATGCAAAAGATTTATAGTTTTACAGTTCTAAATGAACATCCAAATGATGTAAAGTTACAATCCAGCAAAAGTGTGAAGACCTTCGTAGTTTATTATGTTCAGGATTAAATATCCAATGTAGAGGCTCTCACTGAGTTTAAGGCCTGGTAGTATTCTTAATACTCCTGTTAACAGTTTGCATATATGTGTGCTGAAATCTTGTGTTTTTGACTAATGAGTATGAAAATAAAAGGAGATAAAGTGTGTCAGAAATCATAACATATACCACTCTGTTTCTGCTTCCCACCAGTGCGTATGCAACAGTGAACAGATGGGTGAGAGCAGCAGAGCTGGAATTGATAACTGAAGGAAAAAAGATAAAGGCAATTGAATCTGCTTTTGTGTGGATGGCTCCCCTGATGACCCCTGTTGATGTAACCAGTGCAGAGGAGACTGGAGATTTCCTTGCAATTAAATTTCAAAGAAAATATAAGGTAAGGAAGAGGTAAATCCCACTGTGTGTATGGCTGGATGGATTAGGGGGCGTGTGTAGGAGGATCACATGCAGAATTTAGCCATAGCTGTGTATTTCTATTTAATTTTGGCACCAACATGCTACATGTACCTCTCTTTCTAACAAACAATCCTTCATTACAAACCTAAAAAGATCCTCTTGCTTACTGTAATGTGTAGCATTTATTCAAAAATATTGCTACAAAAGTGCCAGGGCATAGGGGCATATTTATCAGTTATCTGGTTTTGGATACAATAGTTATAATTTTTTAATTATCGCTATTCAAAATTATGTACCGCCCAAATGTAATAAAAACAAACATAGGGATGGGTCTATGTAAGGATGTGTTAGAAGTGAATATGATCACTTCACTTTTTCTCCGGGACCCCGCATGCGCATTCTGTTGACCACGCATGTATGGCTGCCATTACTGGGAGTAATGCCAAATTCCTGACAGTGTCACCCATAGGCTACAGTTTATCTGCCGGGCCAAAGCAGAGCATTACTAAATCCGACAACCTAGCAGCCCTCATTGATATCTATGGTGGGCTGGTTCTGCTGTCAAAAATAAGGGGACCATGGTATATCTGCTGCAATCCCTCCATGTTACTTTTTGGGAATATTTGCGGGAACTCCCCAAAAATGGATGTTTTCTGAGGATAGCACGCAAATATATGATAAATAGGCCCCTAGAGAATGTTTATTAATTACCGTATTTGGTTCTAGACCTGATAATTATTATTTGTTATTGTCTCTTATTGTGGCAAAAATTGGGATTTCTCTCCCAGTAACTCTTGTAATGTGTAATGCCATCTGAAGATGGTGTTAACTACCTCTGCAAAGGTTGGAAAATTTGGCAATTAAGCATCCCTCTTAAATGGGGGCTGCTTTTGTGATCAAAAGAGGGGATCGGTGACATCAACTACAGTCCACTGTACATACATCCTGGGAATATTTAAAGGTGTTTTGGGCAAATTTTCAGTATTTATACCTTGATAAATAGGTCACTAAATATATAAAATACAAACATAATGATCAGTTAATTAACCTCAAATTATGGTTAAGGTCAGGGCCAGTTCTAGACCATGTGGCACCCATGGTGAATGTTTCTTTTGGCGCCACCATCCACCCCCCTCCCCACATTAAAAATAGGGACAGCGCATGCCTTTGTCGTGGGGCTAAAATATAGGTACGTGGCTTCATGGGGAAGGGGTGGGGCCACAGAACAGTACCAATTCTCATTACACTGCACAGTAGTGTTTGTCAGTCACATTATATCACACAGTAGTACCCCTTATACACATTCTGTATGTTAGAGACCATTACATGCATTACACAACAGAAAAGCAGAGGCCCTTATACACATTATTCCAGGAATAGCCCCTTATACACTCTGCACCAGGTAGAGCCCCTTATACACATTGTGCCAGGTCGAGCTCCTTATACACATTACACCTGGTAGAGCCATTATACGCACTGTGCCAGGTACAGCCTATTAGGAGAGAGTGCGAGTAAGTGAGTGTGTGTGTGTTACCAGCTTTCCGGATGCAGCAGGACCCTTGGCTCCATACGAAGCAAGCTGTCTCCTCTCCTTTGCTGTCCCCAGAGTTCCGCAGCCGCATCCTCTCACAACTAGTAGAAAGCAGGGGCTAGGAGGTGGGCAGTGCGGTGCGGGGCCCGGTGGCAGACTTTTACGACAAGGGTTAATAGTTGGGCACCTATTGCTGTATGTATTACGTGCAGTTCATCTACCTTTCCTGGAGGATGATAGTGCTGTACTTACATGAGAGCTACCACTCCCCCAAGTCCAGGCACTGCCTTCCTGGGGAGGGGAACCTTGGGTTTATTAGACAGGCGGTTGTTGGCTGCTACCCATCCTCCTCCAGCATGTCACAACGGAAAGTAACCGGTCTTCTTCCTGCAGCCACCGCTGGCACACCTATCAGTGCTTAGATTCTGGCGACACTCGCTGCCCTTCTACTGTTAGCCCAGAACTGCCTCCAGAGTGGGAAGGTTGGGCTAATGCTGCTGCTGTCACCTAAATCTCTCACCACCCGATCTCCGTTCTGCAGTTGCTACTGGTGGTGGGTGGTGAGGAGGGTGGGTGGGCAATTGCCAGCAGGGTGACTGTGGTTGCGCCCTGAAGTCGCATCACCCGGGGTGGTAGCCCTGCTTGCCCGCACCAAGAACCACCACTGGTTAAGGTGTACCCTACAATCTAACCTATATAAAAGGGTAGACATTACTTTTGATCACAAAATAGGAACACATCCATTGATTAAGAGATTGTTAAATTAGTTAGTAAAGAAACATCTTGATTTTAAATACAAGATGCTAGAGACAGTCTCAGAAAAGACTTTTTATGGGGCTTGTACTATTCGTCCAATATTGTAAACTAAAAACTGAGATTCTGTACATATGGAATGTCTTTTCTTTTTGGAACATTTCAAAAAGAGTGACAAGGGCAAACCATGGGGAGAACCATTAATTAATGTTTTTGGCCACCTTCCATTCTCCCTGATGGCCAGTGGTGTTGCAGGAAGATTTTCAGAGGCACCATTCAGTAAAACTGATTTTACAAGGCTTCTGTAAGACCAATATTGTGATTGTGAGGTATGCCAGGGTTGGTGGAACATGGAAGAGTGTTGGCAGTGCGCCATCTTTCACAGGCACTCTGCTGACCTGGGCTTAAAGCTGGACTAGTAGCAGCACAATGAGGGAGGGTCCATACATTTTGTTTTCCCCAAAACCTTTTTACTACATGCATCCTGTGTTTCCTCTGGCTGGGGGCATGGGTTATGGAGAAAGGAAAGAGAGAGGAGTAGGAAGAAGAGGGAAAAGCAGGACAGGAAGAGGATGGAGAGAATTGAAATTAAAACTTGAAAATGTAAAGTGAACATGACATGCACGGTTTTGTACAATTTGCGCACACAAGCTGACCATATAAATAATTTGGAATTATTTGACCTTGTAAGTAAAAAATGTTGTGTTTCCTATTAGAATACACATATTTTTCTGTCTTATCTTCCTGTATTGCTGTTGTCAAAGTCGAAAAATATTGTAATGCATGCCTAACGTACTAACCCCATGCACATGCCCGCTGCGCGTGCACTCGGTCTGCCGTGCGTTCGCATATCTGCAATTTGCGTAACGGAGCTTTTCACGGCCATGCGCCTTAGCGCGTGGCATGCGTATTTATGGTAGAGTTTGTGAGAGCGCATAGAGGGTTATTTGAACATTACATATTTAACCCAAATAGTGTACATTTTAGATATAGTTCCCCTAGACCATGTCAGCAAGTATTAATAGTTTAAACAGTTCCTGGACAGAGAGATTCGCCTTTACATGATAGGAAGGGTCTGATAAAGGTTGGAAGGTGATGTCTAGTATCCAGCTGTAGGGTATTTTGAGGGTAACATTCCGGTGTTAGTTAGAGAAAGATTGCTTGTTCCTGCGTATAGTTATGTGCAAAAGTAGAATATGAACATTAACTGTATTTACTGTATTTTATGTATGCGGCGGGAATCCAGAGGATACCACCCACAAGAGCAGTTGGGAAAAGACATCGCCCACCCTTTCAAATCCACCTATGACCTTTTCTGTAATGTAGAGACACATCCCTGTGTCCAATGGACAATGAGATTACAGTGACCATTGTATTGTGTATGCATGTTGTGTATAAAAAGACCATTGTTGCCTGGCCGGTCAGAAGACTCTGAACGCTATCTGTATGACCAGCGGAGGATCGGCCGGGTGCGCTTGCGAACATTCTCACGTATGTACATTCCCTGTAGCCATTATTCTGTTTAGATTTACTTGTTAGCCTGTAGTGTATGATTTGTATTGTTTTTACCTTTTGGAATTAATCCACTGAGGCCTTAGAACCCTGTGGTTGCAACTACAAATCAGTGTTGTGTTTTCACTTTCCTGCATGGGCTTTAAAGTAGATTTATCTGTATAAGGTGTATAGCATTGATAAGGTGTACGCACTGCGGGTACTTTGTATCGCCAGCGCTACTTAAGGTTTAAAGGTATTACATCATTGCAGTACTTTGCTGTTAAAGGTTTAAAGTGTAAGCATATCATTACATTGTATCATTAACAAGGTTTAAAGGTTATCCATTGTGTGTGCGCACGCTGAGCGTACTCCGTACACTCAGCGCGGCGTGGGTACGCCAAGTACGTACCACGTGCAGTACTTTGTACGCAAATAGCGTACAAAGTGCGTAGCACGTGTATTCAGTCTAGCGCCCATAACGGCTCCACGGTAATAGTGTATCTAGAGGTATAGCTTTGCGGTCTAAGATAATATCGACATTATCACTGTGAATTGTGCACATGTAAGTAAACATTTACTAAGTTAGTTATATGTATGCAGAGAATGTAAAAGGATGTCTGTCACAACACTTGTCTGGTTGCCTTTGCAGTTAGGGTGTAAAATTGTGTTACTTGCTTATCTTAATAATTTGTATTAGCAGGCTCCCATGTCCCCAAATCACCTACCTATGATGTGTCTGTCTATGTGACATGTCTTATTAGTCAGTACAGTGTAATAAAAAAGGCATTTTAATTTCACATTATTTCATAATTATTAAATTTACATATGCAGTGTTAGCGCGGGGTGTGATGGTCAGAAGTACTTGTGTAATAAGCTGATTAACCTGCACCTTCACCTTCTGATCCCCACCTTGCACACTCTATAAGAAAGCATCGTTGTGAAGTTAGACTTCATGATTTGTGACCAAGATGGCGGCTTATGCTGCAATTTCCACTTATGTGAACTCTAAGGGGTATATTTACTAAAGTGTGGATTTACAAAAGTTGAGATGTTGGCTATAGCAACCAATTAGATACTATCTATTTTCTTAAAGTAAAATGTGATGTGCAACATCTCCACTTTTTTAAACCCACACTTTAGTAAATATACACCTAAGAGGGGAATTCAGTTGTTTTTATCGGGATCAGTATGATATCACGGCGGTCAGGAGACCTATACCGGGATCCCAACAGCCATGATACCCGTGGCCAGCGCAGCGTGTCTCCTCGTGGGCTCGCTGCGCTCCCCACGCTTCGGGACCATTGGCAATACAGGGTTATATTCCCCCTTGGGTGGTGGCGCGGACCACCACCCGAGTGGGTATTTCAGCCGGCGGTTGGGATTCCGACCACTGGTATTTTACTGTGTGTCGGGATTCCAGTGTCGGTATCCTGACAGCCGGGCTCTCGACAGCCGGCAAATTGAAAGCCTCCTGTTTTTATCACAGCTTTAACTACCGGGACCATATTTCTGCTCACACCCTTCCGAGGTGGTGAGAAGAAATCTTTAGAGGGGTTTAGCCATTTAGCATGATAAACCTGGTGCTTTTGGATGCAGTAAGCTTGATACCAAAAAACAATTCAATTGCTTTGTTGATCACCCATTATTTAATAATAATAATAATAATCATCATCATCATCATCATCATCATCATCATCTAATAGCTAAAGCTATATACCATATCATAGGATGGGGGAATATTTAAGACTTGCAATAACTTATACTGTAGGCGCATATACAATCATATTTAATAGTTCATCTAATACCTGTTACAATTATATATGAGAGTCTCAAAAGCTTTTTAAAACAATGGGGTAAATTTACTAAGGTGGGAGTTTTTTTTTAGTACTGGTGATGTTGCTTATAGCAACCAATCAGATTCAACTTAACATTTATCTAGCTGCTTCTAGAAGATAATAGATAGAATCTGATTGGTTGCTATGGGCTTCATCACCAGTTTTAAAATCCTCCTTAGTAAATTCACCCCACTGAATCTAACAAATAGCAACAATAAACATGAACAGTTGTAACAAAGTTAAGTTCATATTTCAGTCATTCTATCTAATATGAGGAATATTTGCATATTTATGTTTGTCTAATGTTGGCAGCTACAGATTCCAGTGGATCACAGAGTGTAATTACTGCAGGTGACTCCTTCCTGCGCAGCTCCAATTACCGCCACAGTCATGGGCTGCTGTGCCCAGAGAATAGGTCTGACCAGTAAACTTGTAACCTGAAACGTGGCCATTGAGTTATTTCTGATAAATGAAGTTTGACACAGACAAAGACGTAATTAAGAGGTATGTGTTATTCCTGTGCTAGCTACTGAAAGCCATTCAGCCATAAAACTAGTGAAGGATTTATATTCATGGGGTAATTATCTGTGACTCAGCTTTCACCAACATAATAGGGTGATTTATGGCCAAAGAGATCTCCTCAAACAGGACTTTTATTATTGTTTGTACACAGCACTTGTAATGTGAAGGGGGATACTCACGGAGAGATCCATGCTTAAAATCTAAGCAATCTGACTAGATTGCTTAGATTTTAAGAACAGATCACTCGTGTGTGCCCCCCACAGCGATAGCGATGCGCGGCCCCGTGCATCGCTATCGCCGGTGCTAGATTGGCCTGCATGCAGGCTCAATCTAGCACGTCGCTCATTTCACCCGCTGGGTGAAATGAGCGGTCCCCCGTCCTCCCCCGCATCGCTCAGCACAGATCTCTTCCGTGTATATGGCCCTTTACTCAGTGCTCTGCATTGAACAGTTTAGGAATTCAAGTTAATGAATTTATAGTGGCTAGAATATAGGACTTGAGTTAGCAACAGTACGATTCAATGTAACAATACGGGGTGATTCAAAAGTCGCAGTTCACCTTTTAGTTTAAAAAAACTGCAGGAAATGGGAAAACTGAATACTCCAGTAAGGTATGGGTGAGGTGGGCTCTCTTTTAGGGTATGTACCGAACAGGGGCGCCATCTTAAAATCGGCCATCTTGAATCTAAGTCGGTTTTCCCATTTCCAGCACAGTTTTTGAAACAAAAGGGTGTACTGCGACTTTGGCAAGGGTGTACTGCGACTTTTGAATCACCCTGTATATTGTGTCCTGTCCGTATATGTACTACATAATCGGCCGTATGATGACCTTATGTATCTTTTCAGGGGTAATGTTAAAGCACCGCATTGTACCACCCCACATGACTTGCTACCCATCAGATAGGGAGATACGACCAGACAATTTATAAAACAATGAATTTGGGGTACACACTAAAATAGAGTCATTGTGATTCATTGTGTATCACAAGATTGACCAATATCTTGTATATTGTGTACCCAGCTTAAGGGTCATAGATGAACTGCAAATATTTGGAGCCAGCTGTGATTTTTATTAGCAAATTAGCTGATTTCAGGTGGTTTAAAATACATGCCCTCTTCCCAGCACTTAGAGTAGCCCCTTTGATTTTGTGAGTTTGTGGGTCTACATGAAGTGGTGCATGAAAGATACAGAGAAAACTATTTTCTGATAGTTTTACTTACCGTCAATTTCTCACCAATATTCATGTTTCCATTAGTTTTAACATGACATTTTTTTTCTACATGAAGCAACATTAGGGGAAATTCAGAGTTGATCGTAGCATCAATTTGTTAGCAGTTGGGCAAAACCATGGGGGTCATTCCGAGTTGTTCGCTCGCTAGCTGCTTTTTGCAGCATTGCACACGCTAGGCCGCCACCCTCTGGGAGTGTATCTTAGCTTAGCAGAATAGCGAACGAAAGATTAGCAGAACTGCTAATAAATAATTCTTTGCCGTTTCTGAGTAGCTCCAGACCTACTCACAGATTGTGATCAGCTCAGTCCGTTTAATTCCTGGTTTGACGTCACAAACACGCCCTGCGTTCGGCCAGCCACTCCCCCGTTTCTCCAGACACTCCCGCGTTTTTGCCTGACACGCCTGCGTTTTTTAGCACACTCCCGGAAAACGCTCAGTTACCACCCAGAAGCGCTCCTTTCCTGTCAATCATTCACCGATCAGCAGAGCGACTGAAAAGCGCCGCAGGATCCACAGCAAATCTGCTAAGTTTTCAGTTAAATAAATAAGTGCATGCATCCTGCGTGCCTTGCGCATGCGCAATTAACAACAAATCTCAGCATAGCGAAAGTGGGCAATGAGCGAACCACTCGGAATGACCCCCCCTATGTGTACTGCAGGTGGGGCAGATATAACGTGCAGAGAGAGTTAGATTTGGGTGGGGTGTGTTCAAACTGAAATCTAAATTGCAGTGTAGAAATAAAGCAGCCAGTATTTACCCTGCACAGAAACAAAATAACCCACCCAAATCTAAAGGGGAGTACTCACGTAGCGATAATCTAAGCAATCTGACTAGTTTGCTTAGATTTTAAACATGATCTGTCCATGTGTACAATCCCCCCCCCCCACACACACACACACACACTGGGTGAAATGAGCGCCCCCCCGCACGCTTAGCACACATCGCGCTGTGCTGAGCGGTTCGCTCAACACACATCTCTCCCCACATCTGCCCGTGAATATGGGCCTTAAATCTCTTTGCAAATGTTGTATCTGCCACACCTGCAGTGCACATGGTTTTGCCCAACTGCTAACAAATTTGCTGCTACGATCAGGTCTGAATTACCCCCCATGTGCACTGCAGGTGTGGCAGATATAACATTTGCAGGGAGAGTTAGCTTTAGGTGGGTAATTTTGTTTCTGTGTAGGGTAAATACTGACTGCTTTATTTTTACACTGCAATTTAGAACACACCACACCCAAATCTAACTCCCTCTGCAAATGTTGTATCTGCCCCCCTGCAGTGCACATGGGGGGTAATTCCAAGTTGATCGCAGCAGGAAATTTTTTAGCAGTTGGGCAAAACCATGTGCACTGCAGGGGGGGGGGGCAGATATAACATGTGCAGAGAGAGATAGATTTGGGTGTGGTGAGTTCAATCTGCAATCTAAATTGCAGTGTAAAAATAAAGCAGCCAGTATTTACCCTGCACAGAAACAATATAACCCACCCAAATCTAACTCTCTCTGCAAATGTTATATCTGCCCCCCCTGCAGTGCACATGGTTTTGCCCAACTGCTAAAAAAATTTCTGCTGCGATCAACTTGGAATTACCCCAGTGCCGGATTAAGGGGGGGTCCAGGGGGTAAATTCCCCCCGGGCCCCGCAATCTCAGGGGCCCCCCAACCATACCTGCAGTACAGGGTCGTTTCTACTTCTCTCCACGCTTCACAGACAGCGGCAGTAGACTCTCAGCAGCAGCAGGGGAAGCTGCTGGTAGAGCTGCTGCTGACTACGGAGCATGGAGAAAAGTTGAATCGTCCTGATGCCTGCCCTGTGTCTGTACCTGCGGCGGGACGTGGCGCGGCACTGCATGTTCCCCTGCTACTCCTGTAGCGCTGGCAACTACTACTAGTAGACGCCAACGCCGTTCATCTTACTTTGGGGCTGCTGCTGCCGCGAGGAGGAGCGGAAGAAGGCGAGAAGCTGCCTGACTTTGGGTGCACAGCACTCCAATAAATCAGCCAGCAGAGGTGGGTGCTCGTTAATAGAAGGTGGAAGTGAGTTAAGTAAATTAAATATATACAAGGTGGAGATCATTAAATATGTAAGGGGTGGGGGATCATATATAAGGGATGGGGGGATTATCAAATATATTATATAGGGTGGATGTGTTGAGTTGCTGGGAGGGGAAAAGAAACATCTCTCCTCTCTCTCTCTAGATATATGTATATAGAGAGAGATGTCTCTTTCCCCTTTCCCAGCAATTCATCACATCCACCCTATATAATATATTTGATATATTAAACCAGCTCCATGTATTTGGCACACCACAAATGGTGACAGGTTTACTTGCTGTGGTGTCCTCCTAGGGTTGGTAGACCAAATAGATGCATAGAGATGACAGGCGGCACTCTGCAGCCTTGTCAACAGTTTAAAAAAAGTCCTTTATTCCTACATTTCGGGCTTGCGTCCGCAGTCAGCACAATATGATGCCTGACAAAGGGCGCAAGCCCAGCACTTTTCTAAACTATTAACAAGACTGTAGAGTGCCATCTGTCATCTCTATGCATACAGTCTATCTATCTATCTATCTATCTATCTATCTATCTATCTATCTATCTATCTATCTATCTATCTATCTATCTATCTATCTATCTATCTATCTCTATAATGCAAATGGGGAGGAGGCACAGTGAGCACAGCCAAGGGTGCGGTGCTGACATAAGGGAGAGGCCCCCCTGTCTTAAGTGCCCTGGGCCCCCCAGAGACTTAATCCGGCTCTGAATTACCCCCATGGTTTTGCCCAACTGTTAACAAATTGCTGCTGCGATCAACTCTGAATTACCCCCATTATTGTCTTAAAAGTAACCAATGAGAGTGAGTGAGACCTTGGGTCACTATGTGCAAGTAATGTACAGTATATATTTTTTTTAATAGCTAGCCTTAAAATTGCATGTTCTCAAATAAAGTGGATCTGAAAGGTGTAAGTATGAACTAATAAAATGATAGATTAAAGGCATATCTGTGCCGTTTTGAAAGACATATAAATGAAATCCTTTCCTGGAGAGAAAAGAGCTGTGTTTCCTCCAGAAAGTAGAGGATTCCTTCCTACAGTATATGCATCCAGTTCATTCCTTAAATCCCATTTAAATAACCATTTTCATCAAAACAAAATCTAGGCCCAGATTTATCAAGCCTTGGAGAGTGATAAATGGCACGCTGATAAAGTACCAGCCAATCAGTTCCTAACTGCCATGTTACAGGCTGTGTTTGAAAAATGACAGTTAGGAGCTGATTGGTTGGTACTTTATCACCGTGAAAATGTATCACTCTCCAAGGCTTGATAAATCTGGGCATAATTTTGAATGTGAGTGAATAACTTGATGCAGTCTGACAGACAGTGGGGAATGCCCGAATCTTATCAAGTCCTTATAGTAGAAAATGTCAAATTTTACACATGTGTAAAATCAGTAAATTGATTAAAAATCAGGCATATTAGTTTGCAATTGCACTGCAGGATCACACGTCTTAGCTTTGGAACAGTATAAAAGAAACTAGCATTTTGAGATGATTTTTATCTGCTATCATCATTCTGAGAGGACTTATACCAGAGTGAATATTGTGGCCACTCAGGGTCGGACTGGCCCACAAGGGTACAGGGGAAATTCCCAGTAGGCTCCACTGTCTGTGGGACCACCCCCTCCTCTAGGGGTCAGGTTCCAGACTGTGCACTCAAATTATACATTGCTATGCTATTCATAGCCAGATTAAGGGGGGGGGGGGGGGGTGCAGGGCATACTGTACCCCGGGCCCCCCTCTGTCAGTGGGCCCCCCAGGCAGAGCACACTGACATCACTAGCTTTCCCGCTTATGCATCAGATTCATGCACTATCAATAGTGCTCCCCAACAAGAGATAGGATGATAGAGAGAGTTGTAAGTGACACATGGTGGGATCCCTGTTTCACTTACAGCTCTCTCTCCACACCTGGGTGGGAGCCCTGTGTAACTTATTATCTAATGAGGGTCTAGAGAGACACACACACACACACACACACACACACAAACAAACACATACAGAGTCCTCCTGATTCCTGCCCCAGTGTGTAAGTAGTACAGAGGCTGCTGCTATTCTTGCATGTGACAAGATAAATTATAGATTTTATTTTTCTATGTATATTATAAGGTTGTTTAAGTTGTCTTTGTTCCACTACAAGAACATTTTATATAATAGTTGTCTTTCAATTAGGTGGAGCGATAAACAATACCCAGGCATTAATAAACTATTAGTTTAAATCTAATATACACCATTGGGCTAAATTTAATATACACAATCCATACGTCCCAACATCACCCATTCTAGGATGGACAAAATGCTCTCTACTTGGACTTTCTTCTTAATTTATGATTGCAATCACCTGTGTTGAAATACCTTTCTTATCAATTAAATAGTTTAACACAGGTGACTACAATCATATATTAAGAGGGGAGTCCATGTAAAGAGCATGTTGTCCCTCCTGGAATGGGTCATGTTGGAAGGTATGCACAATCTTATACACAGCCCCCCCCCCCTTCTAAAGTGCCCCGGGCACCCCCAAAGCTTAATCTGGCCCTTACGCTATTGCAGGGTATGTTACCTGGTGCAGCAGGGCTGCTGATAAAAATGGGTGCTTTATTGACATCTATAGCACCTACACCAAGATTCTCCCTCATGAGAAAAGAGGGCAGTTAGGGCCTGTCCGCTCCTCTTGTTGGCTGTGGGCTTTAACATAATGAGCACAGTTCCTGCCAGTGATTGACATTGTAGCTCTTTATCCATTCACTAACCTATAATCAAGTCATTGAAGTAGTAAGAGTTTATTCTTTATTTTTTATTTTTTACAACGGCATGTATTTAATCTTTATTAGACCTAATGCAGTTCTCATTGTGTTTTTGTTGTGGCTCCTGGTCGCACCCCATCTGTCCCATACTCACGTTTCTGCTGCTTCACTCAGCTGCTTCAGGGAACTCTGGGGTCCACTGTATTTTGGAGACTTTCAATTCCTCCAGTGCTGATCTCTGCCGGCACCTGCATTCTTTAGCTGCAGGCTGTGCTGGTGTCTCTCTGCATATGACTCTCACCAGCTTCTGACTCTGGGTGCCCCTTGTTCAGTTATGTGATTTCTGCACCACCAATGATGTGATAGTTCAGCAGCAGTAGCAGCAGCAGGAATTCTCTTCCAATCAGCAACCAGCAACCCCTATAAAAGGACTGCCTGGAGGGCTGGCTTGTTGCCAGTACAACATTTCTTCTTGTTAGCAGCATGTGGCCAAGGATTGTGGTTTACAGTGTCCTAACACTGCATCTCTACTATCATCCATCCAGGCCGGTTAACAAGTCCACCGGTTCCAGTCCGGTCTCCAGTATCACCGTTTCCAGCCCGGTTAACAAGTCCACCAGTCCCAGTCCGGTCTCCAGCATCACTGGGTCCAGTTCAGTTAACAAATACACCAGTTCCAATCTGGTCTCCAGCATCACCAATCCCAGCCCGGTATCCAATGACACCGGTCCAACTCTGACTAATCAATTCACTGGTACCATTCCAGTTTCCAGTACCATGGAGTCTAAGGAATGCCACTTCCAACTTATTTCCAGTAATACATTTTACCAGTCCCAGCTTGATTCCCAAGCTATGCATCACCGGTCCCAGCCCAGTTTCCAAGCCATCATTACCTGTCGCAGTCCTGTTCCAACTTATGCATAACCTGTTGCATTCCGGTTTCTTATTCACTGATCAAGTTCTACTGCTCTTCATAGTCTTCTGATTCCTTTATCCTGCTCTACTCTCTAGTCCCAGTCTTTACTGATTAATCGTCATTTCACATCCACCTCCCATGTACAGGAACTTATAAGGCAACCAAGTTTTGTGCATACAGCCTCAGCACCAGCTTCACCTCTAGACCTCAGTCTAGGAACACAAAATAATCCAGGCCTGACAGTTTGTACTGGCCTGATGGACTTGGAAAATGTTCTGGGTTTTGGAGCAGACTCCATGAAAAATTTAGTGTGTCATCTGGAGAGTCAAGAGGCTTGGCAAAGACAGTTCATGCAATTCCTGCAGGAGATGTCTGCTACACTTTAGGGTTCCGGACCATCTCCTAGTACTGATCAAGTTCCTGTGGCTCCAGCAGTTCTACCTGTTCCTACACCTACAAGCAAGTTTGATGGGAAGCCTAAGTTATGCTGGGGTTTTCTGAACCAGTGTGAGATCCACTTTGAGTTGCAACCCACCAATTTTCCAACTGCCTAAACCTGAGTGGCATACATCATCTCCTTACTGACTGGTCAAGCTCATGACTGAGCCTCCCCATTCTGATATAACACAACCTCTGCCTCTGTTGACATCCTACATTTACATAAAGTTCAAGAACTGTAGTATAATATATTGCTCAGTTTCAAATGTTGGCTTCTAAGTTGCGTTGGAATGAAGATGCACTGGATTGCATCTTTCTGAAGTGGTCTCTCTGATAGGACTAAAGATGATCTAACCACCCATGATATGCCTCCCAAGCTTGAGGATCTAATTTAACTCTGTAATAGAGTAAATTTATGCTACAGAGAACATACTTTGGAAATGAGCAAAAATAATTGGTTTAGACCACTTCCAGTACCATGTCTTAGTCTGCAGTCGCCCTCTGGAGATGAACCAACGCAAATTAATCAATTTTATCTAACGCATGAGAAATGGCAAAGATGCCTCCAAGAAAACCTTTGTCTCTGCTACGGAGCCTCTGGTCACCAGATAAAATCCTGCTGCCTGTATCTGGGTAGCACTCACTCCTAACTTATGGAGGAGTAGCTAAGTGAGGTGTAATTACCAATTCTCCACAGAACTCTGATTGTACCCTCACTGTGATTTTGGAACATGTTCAGAGTCCTAAGTCTCTCTTGGCTCTATTGGATTCCAGAGCTGCCAGAAACTTTATTACTTTTTATTATGTACAGAAGTACCTACAGAGTCTTTGCCATGACCTATTACTCAAACAGCTTTTGATGGCAGCCAAACTTCATATGGAGTCTTTACTCTTCGGACCCTAACTATGAAATTACAAGTAGAAGCTTTACATTCAGAATTTCTACCATTTCTGGTTATTCCTCAAGCTTCATACTGTATGTCACAATTTTTGGCCTTTCATGGCTACAAATTCATAGTTGTCAGCTGGATTAGTCAACTCTGGGGTCCTTCCTATTTCAAGTCAAGTCTCCTGCATGTTATTCCTCTTCAAAATAAAGAAATCCTCAAGTCCGAGTTGTTACCTCTGCCCTACAAAGATTTTGTTGATGTCTTTAGCAAACATGGAGCTAATACCTTACCTCCACATTGAGAGTGGGATTGTCCCATTGACTTTATACCTGAGAAGGCTCTCCCAAACAATGTTCTTATCCATTGTCTTTCATGGAAACCCTGGCTATGATATATATTATTAAAGAAAAATGTATTCTTGCAGGAAAATTGTCTTCTTGTCCTCTTGCAGGAGCAAGATTTTTTTTCGTTAAAAGATGGGATTTGAAATAAATTATGATCACTGAATTGTTTGATTAGGTTTAGGGAGCAATGGCTTTTTTACTGAACTCGACGTGAGAGGAGCCTATAATTTGATTTGGCTCCGAGCAGCGAATTAGTGGAAAACTGCCTTCAACACCAGAGATGGGTATTACCAATACTTGGTTATGCCTTTGGGTTATGCAATGCATGTGTGCCAGCATTTCCTAAATTAAATCTTCCAAGACCTCCTCTACAAGTTTGTTGTATATTTGGATGACATTCTGATTTTTTCCTCAATATCTGAAAAATCATCATCTCCAAGTTCAAGAAGCTCTTCAAATACTCCATTCCAATTAATTATACAGCAAATTGGAGAAATGTATCTTCAAAGTTTCAACAATCCCTTTCCTGGTTTACATTATCTTGGGCTCTGGTCTCCAAAAACTTCAAGCAATTCTTAACTGATCTTTTTTAATTTCTTTAAAAGGTTGAAACGTCAGGCAGTTCTTAAATGGTCTCTTTCAACCACTTTAAAAGCTGTAAAAAAAAATCTCAATTTTGCTAATTATTATGGTCAATTCATGAAGGGATTCTCCACTCTGGTGGCACCTATTACTGCTCTCACCCACAAAGTCTTAGATCCCACTCACTGGCCCGAAGAAGCTTGCTGTACCTTTCAACTCTTAAAGCAAGATTTTATTTCAGCACCAGTTTTGAAGCAACCTGATATCATTTGTAGATTCATTTTGGAAGTGGACGCCTCAACAGATGGTGTAGGAGCGGTTCTATCTCAGCATTCATAGGATGGGAGGCTTCTCCCTTGTGGTTTCTTTTCATGGGAATTTCTACCAGCTGAGAGGAATTACTCCAAGGGAGACCAAGAGTTACTCGCCATTAAATTGACCTTGAGGAATGGCAATATCTATTTGAGGGATCTAAGGGGGTCATTCTGAGTTGATCGCTAGCTGCCGATTTTCACAGCGCAGCGATCGGGTAAAAAAACAGCAAAACTGAGCATACGTATGCACCACAATGCGCAGGCACGTTGTACGGGTATAAAGCGGATCGTTGCTGTGCGATGAATTTAACGAAGAATCCGTTCTCATGGCCGATCGCAAGGAGATTGACAGGAAGAGGGTGTTTATGGGTGTCAACTGACCGTTTTCTGGGAGTGGTTGGGAAAACGCAGGCGTATCCATGCATTTGCAGTGCGGGTGTCTGACGTCAATTCCGGGAACAAAAAGACTGAAGTGATCGCAAGGGCTGATTAAGTCCAGACCTACTCTGAAACTGTACACATTTTTTTTGCAGAGCTCTGCTGCAAAGGTGTTTGCACACTTGCAAAGCAAAAATACACTCCCGTGGGCGGCGACTATGCGTTTGCACGGCTGCTAAAAGTAGCTAGTGAGCGATCAACTCGGAATGACCCCCTAAATTTCCTGTGTCTGTTATTATTAATCAGAAGAAATTGATGTATTTGAAATCCACTCAGTACCTTTTTTTTTTTTTTTTTTTTTAATCAACAATTTTATTAGGGTTTTTTAGAGAAATTCAAGATCAAAGAGACCTTCATGTTATAGACATACAAAACTGAGAAGGAACCGGTACAGTTACAATAAGTCATCATAAGGTGGTTTGTTAAGCAACATCAAAGTGACAGCAAATACCTAGTGAATAATCGTAACATTGAAGAAAAGGTCGAAGATAAATAATCCTAACCAAAAATAAGGTAAAGAAAATTTATAACATCGTACTGACATGTGTTTCAGTATAAAAAAATCACAAAATATCGAGATCTAAACATACAATTCAATCCTGGGAAAGCATAAGACATCCACATACACGAAGGTCCGTAAAGAAGACAAACAGAAGGGGGGGAGGAAGAAACAATAGGGAAAAGACAAGATAAGGATAATCATATCATGGATGGGCAGCGTCCAGAGAAATCAAAAGATAACTTGTTTAAAAAAATATATATAAATAAAAATAACTTAGACCTGTTTAGCGGTTCTAGCAAAAGAGAAGGTTCGGTACTCATATAGCATCAGACTAAACGTACAGCTAGAGATAATATAATTGATAGAAGCGCATCTCCAAAGAAAACATCTGAATTTCTTAAAGGAGCCCTATCGAGTTGTCTGTGGAGGTACCACGTTGTAGTCTCAAAAAGTTTATAGATAAACGTTTGTACATCCGGGTCTAGAGTGTCAATATACCTCTCCCACTTCTTGGCAAACTGCCTGACCCTCAATTCAATATCAGGAAGAGAAGCACGCCTCTCAAAATAAAGAATCCGTAGGGTCATGTGTTTCACAGCCATCAAAGAAGGGGTAGACGGCTTGATCCAATGATTAAGAATTTGTTTCTTGGCAATTGTCAGAATGACTGAGAGTACCGGGACAATATCCCTTTCCTCAGGCCCAAGAGACCACTCCCTAAAATCGAGAAGCAAACAAGCCAACTGGCGTTTAATCAGCTGTAAGTTAAATACTGTATTGAGGTTAGCGACCACCTTGTACCAGAACTTAGGTGGCACTATGTGCGGTACATTTGATACAACAGCTAGTGTCATCTGGGACCATGTGGGCCCTCTGGTTAGGCGCTATATATGCCCTTTGAAGCATCTTCAAGTGAACCTCTTGCAAAGAGGCAGAGTATAGGAACCTAAAAGTGGGCAAAATATTATCTAACAAATCAGCGCACGACCCCATATTGGGAATATCTCTAGACCAGGATGACAATGCTGAATCCCAAAGCCGGTTTCTAAAAATTCCCGGAGAGGAATACCAAATTTCACCTGAAGATCAGAGAAAGAAAGTACTGTGGTGCCTCCCGGGTCATATATGTCTCTAATGGCAGCAATTCCCTTTTCCCTCCAACTCAGAAAATGTGCATTATCAAGGCCAGGGAGTGTAGTGTGAAGAGAGACGTCTGGTTTTCTATGAGCTTTAATGTGAGTAGCCTGCCATGCTTGGTATGTATGCCAAAATAGTATATTGTGTTTGATCTCAGGAGGGATTTCGGAGTGTGTAAGAGTGCAGCAGGGGAGAAAGGATGGAATATAGCCAGTTCAAGTGGCAAGTTCGTAAACACTGATCTGCCCCAAAGCCAGTCTGTGATATACCGATACATCGCTGCTCTACTAAATAGAATAGGGTCCGGGATCCCCATCCCTCCCTCCCCACGCAACAACTGCAACCTGGCGTAGGGGACTCTGGGTCGCTTACCCGCCCATAGAAACCTGGTAAAACATTGTTTGAGAAAAAGAACATCCTTCTCGACGAGGGCAATAGGTAGCATAAGAAGAAAATGAGAAATCTTGGGAAAGACAACACTTTTAATGACTTCTGCACGACCCATAAGAGACAAGGGCGGAGACGCCCAGTCAGTAAGGATTTTAGACACCTTGGACAAAATAGGACCAAAATTAACCGCGTACAAATCCAAAAGGGAAGTAGGGATCTGCACCCCCAAATATCTAAGACTATTGCGGGTCACTGGAAATTGGGACAAGACTGGGTGTATTGGAAAAAGGGAAGAGTCTCCCGATAGGAGGAGAAGCTCGGATTTAGATATACAGGTTGAGTATCCCTTATCCAAAACGCTTGGGACCAGAGGTATTTTGGATATCGGATTTTTCCGTATTTTGGAATAATTGCATACCATAATGAGATATCATGGTGATGGGACATAAATCTAAGCACAGAATGCATTTATGTTTCATATACACCTTATACACACAGCCTGAAGGTAATTTAATACAATATTTTAATAACTTTGTGCATTAAACAAAGTGTGTGTACATTCACACAATTCATTTATGTTTCATATACACCTTATACACACAGCCTGAAGGTCATTTAATACAATATTTTTAATAACTTTGTGTATTAAACAAAGTTTGAGTACATTGAGCCACAGAAAACAAAGATTTCACTATCTCACTCTCACTCAAAAAAGTCCGTATTTCAGAATATTCCGTATTTCGGAATATTTGGATATGGGATACTCAACCTGTATTAATTTTGTACCCTGTGAAGGAACCAAATTGTTCAATCAGGGAGACAATCGCAGGGATGGACATATCAGGATGGGAAATAAATAAAAGCATGTCGTCAGCATACAGTGATAACTTAACCATAGTGTCCATTATTTGTATACCTGTAAATCTAGGAGAATTTCTCACGGAAACCACCAGGGGTTCTAATGCTAAAGCAAATAGTAAAGGTGACAAGGGGCAGCCCTGTCGTGTGCCACTCTGGATAAGAAAAGGGGAAGAGAGGATACCGTTCCCCAAAACTTGAGTGGATGGAGATTCATATAACCGAGAAATAAGAGAACTTGAGTGGGCAAAGAGTGGATGACCACTTTAGGGTGTCTGCCTTTTAACAAACGGGATAAAAGTTTGCCAGACTTATTGCCGTACCTGTATATGCCACATTCCCTTGCAAATGAATATTTGGCTTCCATCTGAGAAAGAAGGGTGTCAAATAGTGTTTTTTGTGTAAGGTAGCGTTCCCTAGTGGAAGGGGAGGGGGAGGATTTATATTCCTGAAAAGAATGAGTAAGAGCCGACTGGTCTTCCAAGTATTGCGAATTTAAATCTAAATCCCTTTTTTTACTATAGGACATAATATGTCCCCTGCCAGAAAAGAGCAGGATCATCACGTAAAGTCTCCGCGTTATGCGTAAGATAATCCAGCCACACTGCATCTAGTGAAGAGCAGAATTTCAGAGAGCCACTTAAATGAGAGGGGAAGTGCCATGAGCGAAACGGGGATTTATCTGAGTGAAGCATCAGTTTCATCCAGCATAAAGCATGGTCTGAGATGCAGATATCTTCAATTTTAGAATCAGCTACTTTAGAAAAAAAGGAATTAGACAACAACAGGTAATCAATCCTCGAGAATGTGTGATGCGCAGCAGAGAGGCATGTAAATTCCCTTTCTAATGGGTAGCATGCACGCCACATCCACCAAGGACAACTGCAAGCATATGTGGGGGATACCAATCCGTGGCAGCGAAGGAGGAGAGCGGGGGGGGGGGGGGATTTGTCCATGGCCGGAGAAGACTAAATAAAACTGCTTAGAGTAATGATTGGGAGCATAAATATTACACAGTAGGAAACTAGACGTGGCAATGTAACATCCGCCATTACATAGCGACACTGAGCATCATCGAGAACTGCATGGACAGAGATAGGGACAGTGTACCTAGCTAAAATAATCACTCCACGAGCCTTAGAAGAAAAGGAGGAAGAGGCTACCACAGACCAGCCCATAGTATTCAATTTCACCACTTCATTTGGCATAAGATGAGACTCCTGAATAAAGACAACATCAACCCCCATTTTCTGAAGATAGAGCAAAATCTTTCTGCATTTAGCTGGGGAGTTGATGCCGCCCACATTCCATGTACCGACACTTAGACTAGCCATTGCATCAATAGAACCGGGTAAACCAGAAAACCTGTACCGTAACCATGATATCTGTAGCCGCCCAGCAATAGATACAAAACATACCTGGGTAGACACATAAGGAAAAGAGGGGGAGGAAAAGAAGAAAAGGGGAAAGAGGGAGACAGAAACATATAAAACATGCAATGTGAAAGAAAGCCCTGCGAAGGACAATCATAACTTCAGAAAAACCAGAGCAACCGGTTCAAGCAGACACAGAGGCCGTTCTAGACAGCCATTGAGCCAGCCAGAAATATGAAAACCTGAAAAAAAGATGGGGGGGGGGGGGGCGCCCTTACCCTCCCTCGGCAACATAGTAAGAGAAAATATATATATGAAAAATAACGAGAAAATATCAGAGCACACAGAGCATATTGAAGAAACATAAAAATACAGCCTTCTAAGTAGAAATGCAAGAGGAATGAAAAAAAGGGGAAAGTATACCCCTAAACAGTTATAAACATGTGGAGTAATATTACTTAACCATAAAAAGCAACATATGAGCAGTAAGAAGCGAAAACATCAAACCAGGGCAAAATAGCTCCAACCGCTGGATAAGGCCAAAGTCACAGCAGGTATAACAAACACCTGCAGCGGATCCCATAATAACAAGAAAATTGGCAGTCGTTGCAGGGAATGAAGAAAAGTCTCAGAGCAATACTCAGCCATCCCGGTCTGGAGTGTCATCTGCCTGGGAGGAGTCCTCTTCTACCATGGAAGCAGGGGTGTATCTAGAGGTCTGAGTGCCCCTGGCAAAGTAAGGAACTGGCACCCCCCACCTCCCCCACCCAGGGACACAGAGGGGGGAGTTACAGGTAGGCTGAGGTCAGGGACACTGAGGGAGAATTATAGATGGTCTATAGTATAGGCTGTATCACACATTTAAATAATATAAATAAGTGGTCAGGAAAAAGATTAAACATACCATAATAAATAAATAAATAAATACATACATACATACATACATACATACATACACAAACATAATAGAACCAGTTCTGCACTTTTTAAGCACACATTCTACCACCTCATGGTAAGGCTCCTGTCTTTTCTTCCTGGTAGCTACTATCTTGTCCAGTGTACCGATTGAGGATTCACACAGCAAACTTGGTAGAAGAAGATGCTACCACTGGGCATGTGCAGCAACTCTGCTCTGTCCCTTAAACTGCATTATGTGGTGGTAGCTCTAGTTATCGTATTATGGCCCTCATTCCGAGTTGTTCGCCCGCTAGCTGCTTTTAGCAGCATTGCACACACTAAGCCGCCGTCTACTGGGTGTGAATCTTAGCATAACAGAATTGCGAACGAAAGATTAGCAGAATTGCGAATAGAAATTTCTATGCAGTTTCTGAGTAGCTCGAGACTTACTCTGCCACTGCGATCAGTTCAGTCAGTTTCGTTCCTGGTTTGACGTCACAAACACACCCAGCGTTAGCCCAGACTCTCCCCCGTTTATTCAGTCACTCCCTCGTTTTTCCCAGAAACGGCTGCGTTTTTTCGCACACACCCATAAAACGGCCAGTTTCCGCCCAGAAACACCCACTTCCTGTCAATCACACTCCGATCACCAGAACGAAGAAATTTCTCCGTTAAGCCGTGAGTAAAATACCAAACTTTTTAGCAAATTTACTTGGCGCAGGCGCACTGCGAACATTGCGCATGCGCAGTTTGCAACTAATCGCACCGATGCGAGGAAAAATAACGAGCGAACAACTCGGAATGAGGGCCTATATACCATTGCTATTGTTTTCATAATTTGAGCCACTTGCCAAGAGGAGGAGGTTTCTGGGCAACCGGAAACCCCGTGTCAATAGAGAGAGAGAAAGAAGGCTCTTTGTTTGGGCGCACTCTTAGTTAATTGAAGTAAATTTCAAATTGAGGAAAAAGATGTTAAAACATAAGTTTATTAAGTAATTTTAAAATATGAATACCCATTAGAGAACATATGATCCCAAACAAGTATGGAGAAAATAACAGTGGATATAAGAACTTATAAGAAAAATGTAAAAATGTTCTGGTCCTGTCTCACGAAACGTGATTAGAAAGACTGCAGACACTTTAATGTCCTACACCCATTTCAGCCTGACCAGTACAGAAAGTCTGTATTGATAGGACCACGGCGTGGTCAATTTTATAGTGAGTCTGCAATAGAGAGGTCAAAATAGTTGGACAATGCCAAGTACAATGCCGGTCACCAGAGATTGCACAAGTGACTGTTGAAAGACTAGAGTAGTCTAATAAATTATATGCAGTTACAAGATAAAGTTATTTGAGGTAGAGCAAGTGGTGATACTGCAGTTGGTGTCATATAACAAACCTCAAATAGGTTGACTCCTGCTCTACAACACTGGGTATTCCCTGTGAGTCCCCTCCTCAGGTACTGACCCAGCCAAACACTGTTTAGCTTCCAAGATCAGATGAGATCGGGCACTGGCAGTGTGGTTTGATAGTAGAAAAGGTGGGTGAGTTGGACACCAATGAGAGTGCATCTATATAAGAGTAGTGAAAGTAGTGGTAGAGGGTTGTAGAGAAAGCAAAATATCACACAGATAAAGGTGGGGATCTTCTTTCTGCGTTAGGCCTGATGCATCAAATCCCACTATGGTGGTATTGTGCACCCTGGATCGCAGATGAGAGTCTCTCTATTGACATATGTTCTACCAGGCTCTGGGCGCACCACCAAACTGGATGGTGATTTGAAAACTACATGTATTATAATTGTCCAATATATGGATTCGATACATTAACTTCCACATTTTGCTTTGACCAGTGCCTGATCGCCTCTTTCTTTCGCAACCGGAAACCCCCCCTGCGTTTGCCTATGTGGTAGGTACAATGAGGTGGAGGGCTTACAAGGAGGCTGAGGTCAGGGACACTGAAGGGCAGTTACAGGGAGGTGTGGGCAGGGACACTGAGGGGGAATTACAGGAGTGTGCGGG
The DNA here is from genome assembly GCF_028390025.1 of Pseudophryne corroboree. Lineage (NCBI taxonomy): Eukaryota > Metazoa > Chordata > Amphibia > Anura > Myobatrachidae > Pseudophryne > Pseudophryne corroboree. The sequence goes on from NC_086451.1 coordinate 407,146,763, forward strand.
CAGGGACACTGAGGGGGAATTACGGGGAGGGTACGGGCAGGGACACTGAGGTTGAATTACAAGAGGGTGTAGGCTGAGGGGGGAGTCACAGGGAGGATGAGGGTTTGGGTCGTGAAAATAAGAGGGAGGGGCTACAGGGAGGCTGAGGTCAAGGACACTGAGAGGGAATTACAGGAATGTGCAGGCAGGGACACTGAGGGGGGGAGTCACAGGGGGGCTGAGGTTAGGAACACTGAGGGAGGGGTGCAGGCAGGGACACTGAGGAGGAATTATTACGAGGGTGCGGGCAGGGACACTGAGATGGAATTACGGGGAGGGTACAGGCAGGGAGACTGAGAGGGAATTACGGTTAGGGTGCGGGTAGGGACACTGAGAGGGAATTACGGGGAGGGTGTGGGCAGAGACACTGAGGGGGAATTACGGTTAGGGTGCGGGTAGGGACACTGAGAGGGAATTACGGGAGTGTGCGGTCAGGGACACTGATGGGGGAGTCACAGGGAGGCTGAGATTAGGAACACTGAGGGAGAATTAAAGGGAGGGGTGCAGGCAGGGACACTGAGGGGGAATTACGGTTAGGGTGCGGGTAGGGACACTGAGAGGGAATTACGGGGAGGGTGCGGGCAGGGATACTGAGGGGGAATTATGGGAAGAGTGTGGGCAGGGACACTGATGGGGAATTACAGGAGTGTATGGGCAGGGTCTCTGAGGTGGCAGTTACAGGGATGGTGCGGGCAGGGACACTGTTGGGGAATTACAAGGAGGGTGCAGACAGGGACACCGAGGGGATATATGCACACATACATACAGTTAAAAACCCCTCTCTAGGTGTGGTGGCACTACATGTCCCAGCAAATCCAGTTGCCAAGGTGTGCTGGGACTTGTAATCTCAACACAGTTGGACAGGCAGTCACTGGTCTAGATACCTCTCCATAGAGAGCTCTTTGTATCCTGTGATCCAGACTGCCAGGATAGACCACTGCTGACTGGTGCTGATTATAGTGGCTGCTGTTTGGTGACAGACCACATGGGACCAATGAGAAGGGGAGCGGATGAGGAAGAAGAGGTGCCTCACCCCTCCCCATACCTGGAAGTGCCCCGCTCCCTGGCTATATTCACCATCATTGTGACCGTAGTCACAGAGAGTGTCAGAGTGCAATACGCTTCTGAGAGTCCGACAGTGGATGAGCACTGCTAAGGGATGTACTCAGTGAGAACTACTATGTAATTCTATCCCCTGGCATGGGTGGCATTGCCGGGCGGCGCCCCCCCCCCCCTTGGCCGGCGCCCCTGGCAAGTGCCATCCTGGCCAATAGGAAGATACACCCCTGCATGGAAGCCTCAGAAACGTAAGCCTCCGCGTCCGCCAGATTAGTAAAATCCCAGAAGGAAGTTCCCTCGAACAGGCGCAGCCATGCAGGGAAGAGCAGAACAAATTTCTTATTCGCCTTGACCAAACGGAGCTCCCTCCCTATGCTTCCTGGATGCTGTCCATATCGCCTCCTTATGGAGAAAGCTCAGATATTTAAATATGACCACACGAGGTCAGCTATTAGGTGAAGATCGTGGGGGGCCCAGTCTGTGGGCTCTCTCGATGACTAAGCCAGTGCATTCATCCTGTATTTGTAATAAATCAAGGAGAGACGTTTGTAGAAAAAGGGTCAGATCAGGACCTTTCAGTGACTCCGGGAGCCCCAGCACCCGAAGATTTGATCTCCTCGATCTGTTTTCGAGATCGTCAACTTTGTTAAGTAGCTGGAAGTGCAATTTGTGGAGCTCACCATATCTGTGTTTAAGGTCCCCAACATCCTGGAAAGTCTCCCCCAGCCTCTGCTCGTTAGTAACAACAGCCTTGGACAACTGCTTGATTTGGGATTTAAGATCTTTCACTGCCTGCTGCATTTTAGAAGCATGTGCATCCATAATAGGCTCCATGGCATCCCTAACTGCTCTCACTACATCAGCATAAGTCAATGGAGAGGCAGGGGAACAAGCAGGCTCACCTGAAGGAGGAATGTGCTCTGCAGAAGCCTGTTTGACGCGGCCAGCAGCCTGCAGGCTTGTTTGTGAGCTAGGTGCGGCGGCCATCTTGGATTCCCCAGGCCATTTTTCAGACCGCGATCTCTGAGCTTTAGGGGGCATGGGGGAGGACAGAAACCTTTCCATCCAGTCCCCAGAGCCTTCCCACAGACTGTGTGCGACAGGCGCGGAGAAGCGCCGCGGCTGGGAGGCTCTGTGTGCTCCGGTTACCAAGGGTGCAGGAGAGCTGCAGAAATCAGCTTCTCCTCCCATGGGCACCGCCTAGTGGTCTCCTCCACTCAGTATCTTAATCCAAGACAAGCACAGTGGGCAATGTTTTTCTCAAGGTTCAACTCTAAAGTTACTTTCCGTCCTGGGTCTCAAAATTGTAAAGTGAATACACTTTCTTGTTCTATGAGTCCAGAAGGAATTACAGCATCCTTACAAAAATATCTGATCATTGATCCTACTTCTAGAAACCTGACTACTATTCCTCCTCCTGGGAACATTTTTGCTTCTCCACCTCTTCACAAGAAAATGCATCAATAGGCCCACACCTACTACTTCTCGAGCCATTCAGGTGTTCAGAAGACTCTTAAATATATCCAGAGATCTTATTGGTGGCCCACATTAAAGACTGATGTCCAAGAATTTATCTCTTCCAATGTCAGGTGTGCTCAACAAAAATTTTCACATCAAGTTCCAGCTGGACAGATCCAATCACTATCTGTACCTTGTCATCCTTAGTCTCATCTGTCCATGGACTATATCACTGACTTATCATTTTCCATTGGTTATAATATAATTTGAGTCATCACTGATCATTTATCTAAAATGACTCTTTTTGTTCCCCTCACTGGTCTACCATCGGCTTCTAAATTGGCACAGTTGTTCATATGGGAGCTCTTTAAGACCCCATGGCTTTCGTACAGCGATCATATGTGATTGAGGAGTACAGTTTGTGGCAAAGTTCTGGAGATCCCTATGTTCCTCACTCCAAGTGAAATTAAAGTTTTCCTCAGTGTACCATCTCCAGACTAATAGCCAAATTGATAGGGTAAACCAAGATCTGTAAACCTTTCTACAACTCTACATATCCTCCTCACAGGATAATTGGGATGAATTATTACACTGGGCAGAATTCACCCATAGCTATCGATATCATTCTTCCTCAAATTTGACACCTTTCTTTATAGTCTATTGGCTTCATCCAGAATTTGAAATCTTACCTTCAGTTGATGTTCCAGCAGCAAATACCTCACTTCAAAAAATTTTTAAATTTGGAAAGTATTTAAGAAGTGCATACCTTGCTGGTAAAGTACTCTTCTCTGTACAAGTCTTTTGACGGCCACAGATGTCATGCATGAGAAAAAATACATTAGGAGTGATATTGGCAAACTGAGCATATGCAGCCTTGATTAGATTCTTACTGTGCACACAAGAAAAATGCATGAAGGTATAAGAAGACCTTGATTGCCAAGAGCACCGCCTCTCCACAAAGGAGAACCCAGTAAGGGTCACTACTATACTAAACTCTCTTTTGAACCTTTAAGAAATCTGTCCATATATCCATTACTTTCACATGAGAGCTGATTTAGGGGAGGTACATTGTCCCCAGTGTTGCTTTCACAAACTAAGGCTAACTAAGGCTAACATTAAGGTGTAGATTCATTAAAGTTTCAAAAAGATTATCGGGGCGATATTGGTGCGGTGAGTTGATATATCATTACTGGTGTTTTTGCACACCTTTGAATCGGCACATTGTAATGCACATGGCTGATTGAATCAGCCCCAATAAGTATTTTCATTCATTTGCAATGTGACTCAACTATAAAAAAAAGTTCTGTCATTCTATCATTTTATTTTGTTTCTGGATTACTACAGAAGGAAACATAGGGTCTAATAATTTAGAAAAACTGCATAAGGCCTAGGCATAGAGAGTTAGGAAGGTGGAGTTTCCACTTTCCCCACTTTACATTTAATTGTTTTTGCCATTTCGTCCAATGGTGCTCAGTGGAGAAGGAGCAGTTTTGTTATTTGGGACTGTTAGGTTAGCCCCATGGGAAGGGATTATTAGTCGCAAGATGAAAGAATTTAAAATTGTCCTGTTGAATCCCATGGGACAATCTGATACAGAACAAGACAGAACAAGACAGAACAAGAGTGAATGGAAACTCAAAAAATAGAGGACGGAGAAAAGATCCCACTGTCCAGGGTTTGTTTGTCTGGTCTTTAAGAAAAATTAATTAAGAGTATCTGATCTTTGAAGATGGAGGTAGGGATGGGAGTAGAGGAGGAAAGATTTAATAGTCATGCTTTAGCCAAGCTACGGAGAAGGTGATACATTATAAGAAGTGCAGTGTAAATTCAAGCCCATCAGTATAGTGTTGACCTTGTCTGGTAGTCAACCAGAGATATGATAAACCAAAAACTGGCACCAGAGGTAGTGTGATACAGCTACAGTTGAGACTGGAGATACAATACTCAAAGTAGGAACGTAGTAAGAGCCATGCAGAGCTGCAGAGACATATAGCGCATTTACAAGCATGCTGGACCAATAGTATACAAAGGCCCCCATTTATCAAGCCTTGAAGAGTGATAAATAGCACGGTGCTAAAGTACCGACCAATCAGCTCCTAACTTCCATGTCACAGGCTGTGTTTAAAAAATGACAGTTAGGAGTTGGTTGGCTGGTCATTTATCACCATGCTATTTATTACTCTCCAAGGCTTGATAAATGTGGGCCAAAGTCTCAAAAAATTTAATCAAGCAAAGAGTGTGAAGCCACGGAGTCTGAGCATATTGGAGCTCAGATACTTGTAGTCCATGTACTATTTCTGTCTAATGATAACGAGGCAATGGACATTATGACCATGGTGATAACCTTATGCAAGGGAATTAGTACAGCTGCAACAGAGGGCAGGTAAAAGGCAAGCGTGAGAACATTTTATCAAAGGTGTGAAGTGTCAGCTCTTATGCAGCATATAAAAGACACTGTCAAGTTTGCACCTACCAAGTATTTGCTGATTGCTGGAGGTGTCCAATAAAGAAGTAGACTAAGGAGGAGATGTACTAAGCCTTGAAAAGTGATAAATTGCACTGTGATAAAGTACCAATCAGCTCCTAATTGTCATTTTTCAAACCCAGCTTGTAACATGGCAGTTTGGAGCTGATTGGATGGTTCTTTATCACTGTGAAATGTATAACTTTTCAAGGCTTAGACCATCTCCCCCTTAGTCTAGAGAAAATTTGGTGCCCATTAATAGTTACAACCAGAGCCGGCCTTTACCAATATGATGCCTTAGGCAATATTTTGGCGGGTGCCCCCTAGCACTGCCGCTAGTTCCACCTCTGACCCTGCACCCCTTTCCCAGCACCATCACCCCTCACCCATAGCAGTTCTTATTTTTGGTGCTCCTACCCCCTATATTTTAAATAGGAACAGTGTGCACATTCGTGTTCTTGCTGGGAAGGGGCGTGGCCACACAATAATACCCCCAGATGAAATTACGCCACTGACTACTGCAACTTTATTCACATTATATCATGCAATAGTGGGGGCAATTCCAAGTTGACCGCAGCAGGAATTCTGTTAGCAATTGGGCAAAACCATGTGCACTGCAGGGAAGGCAGATATAACATGTGCAGAGAGAGTTAGATTTGGGTGGGGTGTGTTCAATCTGCAATCTAATTTGCAGTGTAAAAATAAAGCAGCCAGTATTTACCCTGCACAGAAATAAAATAACCCACCCAAATCTAACTCTCTCTGCAAATGTTATATCTGCCACACCTGCAGTGCACATGGTTTTGCCCAACTGCTAAAAAATTTCCTGCTGCGATCAACTTGGAATTACCCCCAAGGTCTCTTATTCACAATACACCACACCATATTGCTCTTTATTCACATTAGACCACACAGTAGTGCCCTTTCTATACGTTACGCTACAAAGTAGTACACCTTATACACATAATGCCACACATTAGTAATGCATTTCATATGCAGATAGAGCCGCAGTCACACACAGAATATAGGCATGCTGCATATCATTTTAATCAGCAGAAGCTGCTTGTGCCCCTAGGCATTCTGCCCTAGGCATTTGCCTAGTTTGCCTATGCCTAGGGCCGGCTCTGGTTACACTTGTGAACTGTGCCCTTGTGTTGTCTTGGTTTTAGCTTGGTTTTAAAACTTGTTGTATAAGGCCATTTCCAAAATGTTGTCCTTCAATGGATGTGAATTACCTGCTCTATTCTGGTGGAGGTATGAGCACTGCCAACTAGGAGACACATTCTTATACCTGGAAAAAAGTGCTAAACAAACATTAAATGGAATGTGATATTCATTTTGGCCAATGGTATAAAATATGACCTAACAAATTGCCCAGTTATATCATTGATCACAATAATTTTGAGTTGTCTTCATTTTTATCTATTGCACAAGAAGGTTAGCAGCTTATAGGCAGAACCATATGCGTGACAAGTTGGAGAAGGAGAAGTTGAAGTTAGTGCCTTCTCCCAAAATATCCTTACATGATGCTACAAGAGGAACTAGTGGTCAAAATATACGCTAGGGGCATGTAAAACAGTAAAGTACTTTTGGCCATTCCCAATAACTTCCAAGAAAACCAAGTGGCTGTGCAGAAGTGAAACTTGAGCTACAATGTATGATGAAACTATTGACAAATAGGCTTTCTATGCTTGTGGGGGCAATTCAGAGGCAATATATAAAGTGTATTTGGAAGGTTCAAAAGGTGTCCAGTCCAGTGTATAATAAGTCAGAACAGAGCTCTACAGTCACCCAATTTTATTTTATTCAATATTTTTATTTATTTATTGCATTTGGGTGCACAATGAGCTGGATTAGTCTGGCTAGGCTGCATTCAACAATGATAAGACAGATCCTCCCAGCAACTGCTATTAGAAGGAGCCACATGTTATATCCACATCTGTCACTGCCTTCTGCGTAAATGGCTCTTTTGCTGCAAGCTCATAAAGGAGTCTAGGCATTCCATGTTTTCTTACAGAGTCACCCCACGCTAACAGGAGAGAGGGTTACTGTATCTTAGGGTTTGAAATACTGTATATATCGTTGGATGGATTTTGTCACTGATTGAATGACTATAGTACCACTTAATTCAATCTGGAAGAGGAGTCACCAATATGCTGAAAAATGCCTTGAGATTCTAGGGACCAATTCGTCATCACTAATGGGCCTGTTATACATGCGGGATTCTAGTTTCCACATGTTTTAAGTATCGGGTCAATTACTTATTAGGGTTGCATAATATCGGGTCACTCATGCTCGTGGAACCGGTAAGTAGCTACTGAAGTAGCGGTGTTACTGAGCGCGGAGACAGCTGCTTTTCAGAGTACCTGTCCCCGCATTGGAGCAATGCTGAAATCCTGTGATAATTAATGGGCTTATTTATCAACGAGTGTTAAAACTTGTTGTGACTGATAAAACTTGTTGCTTATGATAAATTATGCTCCAGACAATCAGCTCCCAATTGTCATGTGTTTAAAAAAAATTACAGTTGGGAGCTGATTGGCTAGAGCACCATTTATCATATGCAATGATTTTTATCATTCACAACGAGTTTTATCACTTAATAAATAAGCCCCTAAGTATCCACAGCCAGAATACTTAATAATCAGGGGCCATGCCTTAGAAATTACCTCTTAAATTGATACACTAATAATACCTGTGCTCTATGAAACATAAAATATAGTCCATAAGTCACTTGTGTTAAATTTTATAATGAATATGACAATATGGCAGAAGTTTTTGTTTTAAAAAATGCTAAGATTCAACAGCAGTTTAATAAGAATCTTCAAAATAAAAACAAAATCCATCTCATTATTACGGGCATGACATGGAGTGGGTCAAAGAACAGTCTAAAATAGTACAGTATTTTGAAGATCATGTGGAAGATTTGCTAAAACTTCTAAAAAGGAAGAGGGGGAATGTTGCCCATAGGAACCAATCAGATTCAAGCCAGTAGCAGATCTTGCTATGGGCAAGCAGGATTTTTGCCCGGGACGGCGCCGCCGTCCGGAGGGCGCAGCCGCCGTGTCAAGATCCACTACTGGTGCCGCCCGGTGCTGTGTAGATACGGTGCTGTGCGCGATGTAGTCAATGCGCACCGCACTGCATTGTGGGAGAGGCACATAGACGCTAGAGGTCATAATTGACCTCTAGTGTCTATGCGGTGCTATGGGAGAAACGTTATGACGTCTCTCCCATAGATCCGAGGGGCGGCACCGGCAGCCGGAGACGGAAGGCAGCAGCAGTTGGGAAGCAGGAGCAGGATTGTATTATTATTATTTTTTGTAAGCGGCGCAACTAGGGGGCACGACTCTACAGGGGGCACAGTACTGGGGGCACAACTCTACAGGGGGAACAGTACTGGGGGCAATACTAATGGGGACACAACTCTACAGAGGGCACAGTACTGGGGGCAAAACTACTGTGGGCACAGCTACAGAGGGCACAGTACTGGGGGCACAGCTACAAGGGGCATAACTGACCACGCCCCTTCTCCATTAATCCACACCCCTATATTTTGCCCTGGGCGCCACAAGGTCTAGATCCGGCCCTGATTCAAGCTATAATTTTATGGAATGCTCATGGTAAATGATAGTTAAACTCTGAGTGGCTGCTATGGGCAACACCTCCACTTTTTTTTTTAGATGTTTTAGTACATCTACCACCATGATTGTAGAAGCTGGCACTGAGCAAAAACCAGTCTCTGGGGCCAGGCCGCATCTCCCAAACTCCCATGGTGACAAAAAACAGTGGATTGGGATGCTTAGCCATGCCCCTGTCCCGCAAAGCCACACCCCATCCCACAACTCCACACCGCCATACTACGAAACCACACCCCTTTCACGCCCAGCTGCACCGGGTGTTTTAGAGGTGACCAACGCCTCTACTTTAACATATTTGAGAACTTTTAGTTATAAATTATCTCTTGCTAATCTGAGAAAAGTGGAGATTTGTTCTTTTATCTGCTTCATACATAGCCCTCTATAGTATTGTAATATTGCAATTCTTATTGAATTAAGAACAAAATTTGCTGATATAATGAATCAAGTGTTCTCATTTTTTAATCCAATAGCAGTGCTTTATGAAGATGCCAATAGCTTGTTGTAATGCAATGGCTCTACAGAAATCACTGCTATCGCTTCCTGTAGTGTTTATTATGCTATGTACACTGTCCGATGCTGGGTGAGAAAGTGTTGACGACATACTAGCTATACTGTATTTATAATTTATTAAAACATTTTAGCTGTTGTTCAAGACATAGGAACTAGTTATGTTTAGTACACAAATGAGTTTTAGATCAGAATTCCTAGCTAATTGTCTTCTATTGATATTATGCTGAGCTAACCCGTATGAGGCTGTCTGATATTGAGCAAAATAAAATTGTAATTTTAAAATCACGATTCAGTTGTCTTTATTATTAATATCACATTTTTATGTCATTTATAAGATGTTATAAGCAGGGTGTAGCGAGGGTGGCTCCAGTGGAGCGCAAACTCCCGGCGCCAGAAAAGTTAGAGGGCACGCAACCACCTGCCCCATCTGCCTCCGCTATACTGTAAGTCATTGTAGCTGCAAAGCAAGAGGAGGAGTAGCAGGGGGGCGCACACTGACTCGGAGACTAGGTAGGGAACAGGGCAGGCCAGAGGCAATAGCAGGAGACACAGACAGCCAGCACATGCCAGAGCTCTGCTGCCCTCATTGTCTGCTTGTACATGTGCAGCAGGTTTACTTCTGTCCTGCAGCATCACTCCCTGCCCGGCTGCTGCAACACCTTCTTTCTGCCCCAGCTGCTGCAGCACCTCTCTCTGTCCCAGCTGCTGCTGCAGCAGCACCTCTCTCTACATTAGAAGCTGTAGAGTAACATGTATGAGCAGCTCTATTGTGGCATAACGTGTATAAGTGGCTCTACTGTGGTGTAATGTGAATAAATGGCTCTACTGTGGTGTAATGTGAATAAATGGCTCTACTGTGGTGTAATGTGAATAAACGGCTTTACTGTGGCATAACATGTATAAGCAGCTCTGCTGTGTTGTGTAATGTGTATAAGGGGCACTACTGTGTGGCGTAAAGTGTATAAGGTGTTCTACTGTGGTGTAATGTGAATAATGGTCACTGCTGGTGTAATGTGAATAACAGACACTACTGTGAGTTGTAATCTGAATTGGCAGTATTCTGTGGCCATGCCCCTTCCCCATGAAGCCACACCCTATATATTTGTTGCACGCCTCTGGCACGCACTGTCGTTATTTTAAACATGGGGGGATGCCCAAAGAAACTTTTGCCCTGAGATCCACAAGGTCTAGAACCAGGCCTGTCACCAATTTAGGATTTTTAAATATTTTTTCTTTTCAAGTGTAACATGCCACCAATTCAGTACAGGGGAGGCGGTGCCGAAACATACCCTTGCTCCGGGCAATATGGCACCTAGCTACACCTCTGGTTATAAGTATTGTTAGAGCTATTAGATCTGTTTCTGCCCCATGCCCAGCCAGTGATGATGTAACAGCTGTACGGCTGGTGCTGGATTATCTTGCTTAAGCTGTATGTATTCCCCGATTTGTGTCCTCTTGCAGAATATAGATATTACAGAGTAAGATTCCCGTAGTACTAGCACTTTTTGCACTATGACGTAAACTGACTGCTATCTTCCTGTTACAACTGTATCACAGATCATTTAAGATTGTTGGTTTTAACCAGAGTAAGTTGTAAAAAACATCCAGAAAATCCGGTTTGTTCGCAAACACACATCTAGAGCTACATCTCCCTCCCCTTGATGTACCTGACCTGAGATTGACTGGTGGGGGAGGGGAATTCACTATGAGTTGTGAAATTGCTAAACATGCACTACACAATACAGACAGTTAAAGGAGGGACAGTGCAGATATCCCAAATGGATTGGACCATGTAAAATGTAAAGAGAAGCAGTAGTAAAGAGTAGTAATTATTTTCTTTTTTAATGACACCTTTAAAATATATCTCTAGGCTTTCACTTCCCCCACCTAACTATGAAGTATTGTTTAAGGCGCCCATAACTTTATTGTGATTACATAAACCTTTCTTAAGCTAGCCTATCACTAAAATAAAATGACACACACACTGAAATAAAGACACGGACACGGTAGCTGGAGTTAAAGGTCAGACGATATTTATTGATCGCTGACCAACTCTTTAAACTATAATTGTAATTGAATTGGAATTAATTTAGATTGCAAAGTTAAATTTAGATTGGAGGTTGGCAAAGGAAAAGTCGCTACCAGACACCAGCTCCAGTCCCTTGGATGAAATCCACCAACCAAGGAGGGGAGTACCCAAAACCCCGCCTCCTTCCTGCATAACCCGCATTGTGCTGGCCTCACCACTCTTTTCTCTGGCAAACGTTCGGTTCCCGCAGGGGAACGTCTAAATGTCCAACCGCAAGAGAAGGACACACCCGCTGTCCTTCTAAAGAGGGTGCCCCACAATGACCACTTATGCCCGTTTGACCGCTGGTTGGTAGCGACTTCCCGCCAATCTGGCTGTCAATAGCCAACCGAAGAGAACAAAACAAATCAAATTTAATCAGGGAGGGCGGGAGGGCATACAATAAATGGCAAGAGGAAGTCTGAGGCACATGACCCTGCCCTATATACTATCCTGAGACCAACCCCTTAAAGCTTGACGGACAACCCTCTGATCCTATAGGAAAAAACCACCGGAAACATGATCTGCCTAGCAACTGCTTAGTCATAAACAACCAATCACCAAAAGTTGGGCTCTTATATGGCCTCAGGCTTATGCAGCCTTCAGCTAATCTAAGGCGCCCACAACTTTATTGTGATTACATAAACCTTTCTTAAGGTAGCCTATCACTAAAATAAAATGACACACACACTGAAATAAAGACACGGACACGGTAGCTGGAGTTAAAGGTCGGACGATATTTATTGATCGCTGACCAACTCTTTAAACTATAATTGTAATTGAATTGGAATTAATTTAGATTGCAAAGTTAAATTTAGATTGGAGGATGGCAAAGGAAAAGTCGCTACCAGACACCAGCTCCAGTCCCTTGGATGAAATCCACCAACCAAGGAGGGGAGTACCCAAAACCCCGCCTCCTTCCTGCATAACCCGCATTGTGCTGGCCTCACCACTCTTTTCTCTGGCAAACGTTCGGTTCCCGCAGGGGAACGTCTAAATGTCCAACCGCAAGAGAAGAACACACCTGCCGTCCTTCTAAAGAGGGTGCCCCACAATGACCACTTAAGCCCGTTTAACCGCTGGTTGGTAGCGACTTCCCGCCACCAAAGGTTTACAAAAACCGCCACCGCCATCCGAACCAACAAACTAAGAACAAACTAAATAGCCCTAACGAAAAGGACCAAAAAACAAAACAAAAAAAAACCTCCTACAGGAAAAACTGCACTCCGTCCGGAGAAAGATGAACCCCATCCTCCTTGTAGAACTGCCGGTTACGCAGCACAAGTAAAGGATGCCTGACAGCTACTCCCCTTATGGCCCTAGCAAAACAGAGATCCTTCTCCAGAGCTGAGAAACGCACCGCACTTCGCCAATGAAAACGCGGCACTATCTCCGACCACACAATGCAGACTCCTGGCCAGTGACCACGAATCGCCACCAAATCCGCCTCAATGGACAAAATTAAATCTATGCCCTTAACTCGGCCCAAATCCTCGCCACCTAAATGCAGGACGATACAACTGGGGCGACCCCAGCGGCGCTCACGATGAAAAAGGAGCCGCAACAAATCACCCCAAAGCAAGCCCCTGACACCTACCCAACGCAACTCCCTATCTCTGAAAACATCAGCCGCCCTAAGTGCCATGGGATGCCCCGCACAAAAAATATAAGAATGGGCTGAAAAAGAAAAACACCCTCAGAAATTTTAACACAAAACATAGATAATGCAATAAACAAAATAACCCAAGTGAAGGAGAAAACTCAAAAACCTCCCGTGGACCTTAAGAGAACAGCCAATTGAAATTAGGCCCCCTCGGAGGAAAACTTAAAAATTCACTTCACACCCTTGATTCCTGGACGGTAAGCGTTCAAAAACCGATGAGTAAACAAGTTTTTGGGTTAGCGCAACAGGCGCAACTACATCTTATCAAAACGGACATTAGACTTATAGGAGGCAGAATTCCAACGGCCCAGCACCCGAACAGCCGCCGGGGAGGAGCCCGTAGCCACGGCATGTGTAGCCACCCCAAATCGAAAGGAATGGGTACCCAAGTCCGCCCCCGCAAGCCTAGCGCCTCCAACATTTCTTAAACACTGCAGCAAATTGTAACTTATTCTGCGGGCCAGCGCGCGCATGCACTAGCAACTGGTCGCCACCCGAAGGCCTCAACCGGAGATACTCCCGCGCCCGCCGCAGCGGGCTAGCATTCCATCCTCCCGGGCCTCCAAGGAACACCCAGCGACCCCGACCTGTTGATCTGTCTTGGACCGCACAATCCTACAGAGCAACAGGCCATCCTGCAGGTGCACATTCCTGTAAAGCATACCGGACTCACGATATGCCTTACTGCCCGCCCCTAACTTGCTCACTCTGCAAGCCCCAAAGAACGCTAGGGCCAAACACGACTAACAAAGGGACCACCTCGACACCGATGTCGCAGTTCGAGGCAGCACACGCAGCAACTCCGTTAGAAGCTGCAAAGTCACAGGTCTGCGGGAGTTCGCGGGCGCCGGTTGCATCCTAGCCCATCCTTCAAGTGCTCTGGAAAGGACAAAGGACCCGGGGTCCGTCATCCCGTGTAGCCGAAAGTGAATGGAAAAAATGCCTGCAAGGGCAGAAGACATGCCCGCTTTTGACCCACCCCCTCGATAGGGCTCCCAAACAAAGGCCATCACAACGTCCGCCGGGAAAACCCCCGCCACACCGTACCTACTTAAAAAGGGGGCGACCAATCACGCCAGGCTGCATCATACGCCCTGAGCGTGGAAGGAGCCAACACACACTTGGCCAGAGCAGCTAACCCGACTCGACAACCCGCCAGACAGTAGGCGGGCATGGTAAACCCTCCGCTGCCGTTCCCGGAACCAACGCCCAGAATTTATCAAACTGGAACCGAGACAAACGCCTGCGCAACTCCGTTGTCGCTTCCGGGAACGTGACGGGCCCCGAAATCGATATTGGACTGCAAGCAAACCAGCACCAGATGTCGCAAAATTCGCAAAGCCTGTGGAGAAGAAGCACGCTGATTATTGATAGCGTGCACCACTCCCAAATTGTCGCAACGGAAGGAGATGTCCCGGTTCGAGACTGGCAGGCCCACCATTCCAGGGCAACTATGATCGGGAACAACTCCAGCAAGGAGGTTCTTGGCGAAACCCCGTGCCACCCAAGAGGACGGCCAAGCAGCAGCGCACCACGACCCGGCAAAAAATGCCCCAAAGCCATGACTGCCCTAAGCATCAGTGACAACCGTTGGAACAACAAGGAGGAGGCCGCAAAAACCTCCCCGTTGAAGTACACCCGAGAAGAAGCCCAAACTCTCTAAATCATCCCTGATCTCGCAGGAGAGGTACACGGTATGATGCTGCCCGACCGTACCCGCCGAGGCCCGTTCAAGTTTGCGACAGAAAACCCTACCCATGGGGCCAATCCGGCACGCAAGTTGAAGGAACCCAGCAACGACTGTATCTGCTTAAAACGAACCCTGCGCCTGTCCAAACAATCGTGAATTAAACCCAAAAGCTTACGCACTTTATCCTCAGGGAGGCGACAGCAGCCCGCCCCTGTGTCTATTTCCATTCTCAAATAGCGAAGACAACTATAGGGGCCCTCCCACTTGTCCGGCGCGACGGGAACCCCCAAACTTTCGAACAAGGACCTGGCAACCGACAGAATATCGCCCCAGACCGAAATACCCTATGGGCCCACAAGAGAAAATCGTCCCGTTAGTGAGCCACCCCGGGGTGATCGGAGGCGGCCTGGACGGACCAACGCAAAAAAGTGCTAAATCCCTCAAAATAGGCGCAGGAGCCTACAGCCCATGGGGAAACACCGATCCACATAAAATTCGGCCCCCAATTGAACCCCGAAACCGCAGGGAATACGGGTGCAGGGGAAGGCACCGAAAGCCGTTTCCCCGTCTAAATTTGCCAAACAGGCCCCCCGGACCACCGTCCCGAACCCAGCGCAGAGCCGCATCAAAGGACTGATAACGCCCCTGCACACGGCCTCGGGAATGGAGTCATTAACCGAAAGCCAGTAGGATGCTATAAGTGCTTTATCTGGCGGAACTTACCCGGGGCCGTCTTGGGCAGGGCAGAGGTGGAAAGGCGTAGGGCCCACACATGCGCCCCATGCCGATCTCCGCGTCCTCTTTCCGCCTGACCACGTGCGGGAATTCGCGAGCCGCCTTCCAATTCTGGCGCGTTACCACATGCACCGAATCCGAAATGGGCAGGCGAAAACCATGACTAAAACCCTCCAAAAGGAAAAAACGCTGCCGGCTTGTCGGGGCTTTCCGCTCGCCGCCGCGATGCAGTCCCTTGCCGGGTGACCCGCACAACGCCACTCCCTGTAGGGCACTGGGGCCCGCCCCCACTACGCCATCCCCAACCGTATATACGGGGGAAAACGGACCCCCCCGCAGGGGAAAGCCCATCCCCAGCCGCCCGCGTAACAGAGGGCACAGGGTCTCCCAGTAAACCCAAGAACATATTGCCCCCCCGTCAGTGTATGCCCCCCCTCGCCCCCTGCAGCCCGACCGCGGACGCCAGGCACCACGTGGGCGCCCGCGCCGCTGGCCGGAGCTGCCGGCGGGAGGGGAAGGGGAGCCAAGCCGCAGCTAGCAGCGACGGGCGAGAGAGCCGCCCGGCGCGTGGAGGTCTCCGGGGACGCCTGCGGCCGCGGACCGGCCGAGACCTCCTCGGCAGCAGCATGTCCCGAGCGGCCGCCGGACCCGCGATCACCGCTGGCAGGGGCGCGGGCCGCAGCGGCCCGACCCCGCAGCGATGCTGCGACCGCCGGGATCAGACTACGTGGGGCCGCACTCTGGGATCGCGGGCGTGGAGTGCCCGCGGCTTCCACCAGGTGGCGGGAGGGGGGGGGGCGGATCGGAGGGGCCGCGGTATCCCAAGGCAGCAGCAAATGGGGCACAGCAGCAGGGGAATGCACCAAGCAGCAGGAAAGCAATAACAGGCAAGAAAAACACAGATAAAGGATAGATATAAAGATAAATATACAGGAAATATAAAGAAGTATAAATATACTTATTACACAGACAAATATACTTAATACACCGATAAATATGAAGGAACAAAGGTTAAAACAGTACCAATTAAACCTGTGGTAATATACTCATCCTTCCTGGGCCATACAATAAATGGCAAGAGGAAGTCTGAGGCACATGACCCTGCCCTATATACTATCCTGAGACCACCCGCTTAAAGCTTGACGGACAACCCTCTGATCCTATAGGAAAAAACCACCGGAAACATGATCTGCCTAGCAACTGCTTAGTCATAAACAACCAATCACCAAAAGTTGGGCTCTTATATGGCCTCAGGCTTATGCAGCCTTCAGCTAATCTATTTGTAAAAAGCAAAAACAAAAAGAAACACAAACAAAACAAGTGTAAAAATCACTTTATAACAGACATGTCAAACTCATGGTCATCCAGCTGTGAAACTAGAAGTCCCAGCATGCTTTATCAGCTGATCAGTGGAAAATATGCTGGCAAAGCATGCTGGGACTTGTAGTTTCACAACAGCAGGAGGGCCTCAAGTTTGACATGCCTGCTTTATAACCAATGTTGCAGCAGTTTCAGGGATTTTACATAAATGGGTGTGTTTTCATCCTGCGCAACCAATTGCACACAGTCATCATCATCAACACTGTCACACTTACTCTAAAGGGGGGTACTCACGGGAGAGATGTGTGCTGAGCGATCTTAACACAGACCGCTCAGCACACATCTCTCACCCTGCTTAGCACAGCGCGATGTGCTGAGCGAGGGGGAAAGCCGACGGGGGGCCGCTCACTTCACACAACGGTGAAGTGAGCGACCCGCTAGATTGAGCCTGCATGCAGGCTCAATCTAGCACCGGCGATAGCGATGCGCGGGAGCGCGCATCGCTATCGCTGGAGGGCATACACACGGCAGATCCGTGCTTAAAATCTAAGCAATCTAGCAAGATTGCTTAGTTTTTAAGCACGGATCTCTCCGTGTGTACCCCCCTTAAGCCCTACATACATTACGTTTGCGCCTATTTGCCAGTCATTTCAGTTGCAATTTAGGATCGCTTGATCATACCACACTCTTACTGTACTATGGCCACGACTACACACTGACGGTCAGCGTTTGAGAGTCTCTTCTAGCCCCGGCCTGGGCCCCCTAGATGGACACAGTCACACGACAGTTGTACAACTGGAAAAAAGACGCTTAAAGCGAAAATTGGTGTAATCACAGTGGTTAAAAAAACAAATACAACTTGCCCTTCACAAGCATAAAAAAAATCCCTGATAAGCGATGTCGGCAGGCTAATTTTGGGGCTAATTGATGTATCGGGCCATCAATTAGTCTACGGTAAATTACCATGGTTAATTGAATTCTCCCTAAAGTCAACTAACATTGCAATTACACTATTTTGCATGAAGTGTTGAAATGACATCATCATTATGGTCACTGATGATAAACACCTGTAAAATAAATATAAAGCAAACTCAATATAAAATAATAGTGGAAGAAATGTAAATACATGAAGTAATCTTTCAACTTGTAAAGGTAATCTTTCAACATGCGGTTTTAAGAAACTTTATTTACAGTACTTTCTGTCTTAGCAAATACCAATTAGATAATCTTTCAACAATTTCCAAATTTGAAACCAGTATTTCCTGTCAACATGTATAAGGTTTATGTGGATTACAACATGCATTACAACATGTAGAGAACAATGAATGGTATTTCCATTTAGATTAATCGTTTTACTGCAGGGTACAGTATGTGACATTCTTCTTATCATGCTTTTTTTTTAACACAATGTGCTTGTTCTGTGTCCTTGTTCAAGGAGGAAGAGGGCAGGAGAGGAAAAAGTAGATAAATGGTGCAGAATACTGTATAATGTACAATATACAAATAATGCATGGGATACTCTGCTGCCTAATGTAAATTCTGAGGGTATTACAAGTCACCTAGCAGTTCCATGACTGTATAAAGGCATAAGGTTGCATGCAAAATGCTTTCATACTGTACATCCTATAAAATAAAAGGATAACCCTGCACCTCAGCTCTATGGGGGAATGCAAGCATTTTGCTCGCTGGCAGCCCCTAGATGGTGCCCAACGGAGTAATTCAAGTGCAAACTCCCGTTTACTGCATTTTCCTAATTTACTAACCCCTGGCCGGCAGGTCAGTGTCATGGAGGGGTTTGATGGCGATACCCCATAGAAGCCTATGGGCTTCTCTCCGCAGCACTGTGTGAGGGATCCGATAGTATGCCCCGCGCCTATGGTGGCCAATCCCGGGATCGGGATCGGCAGGATACCGGGATTTAGGGCCAAAAATGGCCGGGATTTAATCCCGGAATTAGAAGCTCCAATCCCGGGGATTGAGGGATCAGCGTTGAGCGTCCACAGGACGCTCAGACGCTGCCCAGCTTCCTGCTCCCGGCTCCCCAGCACAGCGTGAGAGGTGATGCTGTGCCGTCAGCTGCTGCAGGGAGCCGCCAGCAGCGATGAGAGGCTGTTCCCCACCAGCCTGCCGCCGGTATATGATGAGTTATGTGTGCGGGGCGGGGTGGGGCGAAGGGGCGGCCACCTAACTAAAAGCCAATCCCGGGTATCCCGGGAATCCCGGGATTGGCCATTTTTCAATCCCGATATCCGGGATTGAAAAATTGGTCCGGGATTGGCTTCCCTACCCGCGCCCGCCCCCATCCCGGAAGTCCAGCAGCCGCTGGGAATCGCGGAGGACAGCTCTTATCAGAAGAGCTCTGTCCTCCGCAATGCTAATCGCATATGTAAGAACATATGCAATCAGCATCGTGGCGTTGGGCGGCGATGTCTATTAGTACATGCCGCCCATATTAAATTGAATAGGCATGTATTAATCTTTATCAAATATAATTACTTCTAATAAACACTGAAGTGATAATTGTGTCTATTTAAGTAGTTGGTGCATAAATTTTAAATCTGTATTAACACAATACAGATTTTAGTTGCACAGTAATTTAACAAACTGTTTTTTTTTTTTTGAAGCCCCGTTGAAACCGGACTGTTCTGCGATGGGTTTCTCTCCGTCACTGGCAGCATAGCAGTGACAGCGAAGGCTCACTGTACAATGGGGGTCATTCCGAGTTGATCGCTCGCTAGCAACTTTTTGCAACACTTCGATCAGGTTAAATCTCGGCAAAACTGTGCATGCACCGTAATGCTCAGGCGCGTTGTACGGGTACAAGACTATCGGTGCTGGGCGATGGATTTAATGAAGAATCCATTTGCACAGCCGATCGCAAGGTGATTGACAGGAAGAGGGCATTTTTGGGTGTCAACTGACCGTTTTCTGGGAGTGTTTGGAAAAACGCAGGCGTGTCCAAGCGTTTGCAGGGCGGGTGTCTGACGTCAATTCCGGGACCAAAAAGACTGAAGTGATCGCAGCGGCTGAGTAAGTCCAGAGCTACTCAGAAACTGCAAAAAACTTTTTTGTGCCGTCCGCTGCAAAGCGAAAATACACTTCTCCATAGGGGGCGACTATCTGATCGCAGCGCTGCAAAAAGTTGCAAGCGAGCGATTAACTCGGAATGCGGGCAAATGAGCACACACAAAGTAATCTGACCTGACAGGGACTGAGCAAAGGCTTTCTGGCTTCAGAAGTTCCCATTGCCGGGTATAGGATAACGCTATCTCAAGATGGCGTTACCTTGCGAGGAAAAGTGGCACATTTAATTGCTTAGTAAATTGCGTCAATCCTCTGTCCCCATTGAGATCTATGGCAACGGAGGTAAACAGGGTTACGAGGAGAGTACCACAGAAATCTCTGATTTCTCCGGTGTTAACCTTTAATAAATTGAGAAAAGTGGAGAAAAGCTGTTTCTGTGGTGAAAACAGTGCAGAAAGGTATTTTCTCAGCTAAATAAATACACCCCCTATATCATCTCCTTGTTAACATCGATTTAATTATTTAAAGAGGTTTTTACGTGTATTTGCATCACATGTGTATTAGGGATGAGTATGATATACCAGCGGCTGCGATGCCGTCCATTAGTATACCGACAATGGCATCCCTGCCGCCAGTATGCCGGCAGCATGGAGAGCGCAATGAGACCCCTTGCAGGCTCGCTGCACTAGCCATGCTGCGGGTTCGGTGGCTCGATGCACTCACCACAGGTTCTATTTCCACTCTATGGGTGTCGTGGACACCCATGAGTGGGAATAGCCCTGTTAGCTGGGATTCTGGCTAGCGGCATTGTTAGCCGTCGGGATTCTGGAGTTGGTATCCTGACCGCGGGGATCCTGACTGCCGGCAACTCCACTGCATCCCGTGTATTATATATTAAGTACTGTGCTTCATTTTTTATAATGCAAACTTAAAACACAGGTCAAAACTGCTATAGTGTGCGGATGATGATCAGAATCAGAATCGGCTTTATTGGCCAGGTATACTTGCGTATACTAGGAATTTGTTTTTGGTTTACAGTGCAGCAGACATGGGGGAACATGTAGACAAGAGGGGGATGGGGTGGGGGGGATATATGCAGTATACAATTAAGTAAAAGTTCACAGTGTTCGTTACAATCAGAAGATCGGAGTAGAGCAACAGTCAACCTGGCAGTTTGTCAGGAGTTCTGCAGGTGGACTGCTTGAGGAAAGATGCTTTTGAGGCTTCTATTGGTTCTGGTGGGAATGGCCCTGTATCTTCTTCCTGATGGCAACAGGTAGAGCTCATTATAGATCGGGTGAGAAAGATCATTGACTATCCTGGTCGACCGTTTTTTGGCTCTGGTCCGGTACAAGTCGATGACAGGCGTGAGGTCAACTCTGATGATCTGCTCAGCAGATCTTACCACTCTTTGGAGCCTGCGTTTGTCTATCTCACTGGCGGAGCTATACCAGACATTATCGAGGAGCACAGAACAGATTCTACAATTGCGGAGTAGAAGAGGAGCAGGAGATTCTGTGGGATGTTAAACTTTTTTAAGTTGTCTTAGGAAGAAAAGCTTCTGCTGCACCTTTCCAATGGTGGCATCTGCATTTGGTCCCCACTTGAGGTCTCTGGAGATCGTGGTCCCCAGGAAATTGAAGGAGTCCACTAGCGACACCACACTATCGGCTATGATTAGTGGGGGTGCTTCAGCTGGGTTCTTCCTAAAGTCTACTACCATCTTGACAGTTTTAAGTGGGTTGAGCTCTAGGTTGTTACAGCTACACCACTAGGCCAACCGATCCACTTCCCGTCTGCAGTTAGATTTGTCCCCTTCTTTTGTGAGGCCGATGATAGTGGTGTCGTCGGCGAATTTAATGATTTTAACCGACTAGGAATCAGAGGAACAGTCATTAGTGTAGAGTGAGAAGAGTAGAGGTGAGAGGACACAACCCTGGGGTGCCCCGATACTGATGGAACGAGCTTGGGAGGTAAATCGCCTGTATTCTGTCAGTCAGAAAGTCCACGATCCAGGAGCAGGTTGATTGTGGGACCCCTTGGCAGTGTAGTTTGTGGTAGAGGATGTTTGGGTTGACTGTATTGAAGGCCGAGCTGAAGTCTACAAACAGGATCCTCGCATAGGTTCCCGGCGTGTCCAGATGCCGCAGGATGTAGGGCAGGCCCAGGTTGACAGCATCCTCAATGCACCGATTCGCTCGGTAGGCAAACTGATGATATAATAAATATGACATATAGTAACATTTATATATTTAATATACATAAATTTACCCAGGGGTGGAACAGTCAGAGGCGTAGCTAGGGTTTTCGGAGCCCAGGGCAAGATGGAAAATGGCGCCCGGTGAAAAAATGGGCATGGCCAAGCACCAGAAGGGGTGTGGCCACGCTCCAGAAGGGGTGTGGCCACTGAAAATGGCCCACAGTGCCAGTTACATTGCCCCACAGTGCCGGATACATGCCCCACAGTGCCAGTTACATTGCCCCACAGTGCCAATTACATTGCCCCACAGTGCCAGATACATGCCCCACAGTGCCAGATACATGACCCACAGTGCCAGATGCATGCCCCACAGTGCCAGTTACATTGCCCCACAGTGCCAGATACAATTCCCACAGTGCCAGTTACATTGCCCCACAGTGCCAGTTACATTGCCCCATAGTGCCAGATACATGCCCCACAGTGCCAGATACATTGCCCCACAGTGCCAGATACATTGCTCCACAGTGCCAGATACAATGCCCCACAGTGCCAGTTACATTGCCCCACAGTGCCGGATACATGCCCCACTGTGCCAGATACATGCCCCACTGTGTCAGATACATGCCCCACTGTGCCAGATACATTGCCCCACACTGTGCCTGATACATGCCCCACTGTGCCAGTTACATGCCCCACTGTGCCAGTTACATTGCCCCACAGTGCCGGATACATGCCCCACAGTGCCAGTTACATTGCCCCACAGTGCCAATTACATTGCCCCACAGTGCCAGATACATGCCCCACAGTGCCAGATACATGCCCCACTGTGCCAGATACATGCCCCACAGTGCCAGTTACATTGTCCCACAGTGCCAGATACATGCCCCACAGTGCCAGATACATTGCCCCACAGTGCCAGTTACATTGCCCCACAGTGCCAGATACAATGCCCCACAGTGCCAGTTACATTGCCCCACAGTGCCGGATACATGCCCCACAGTGCCAGTTACATTGCCCCACAGTGCCAATTACATTGCCCCTCAGTGCCAGATACATGCCCCACAGTGTCAGATACATGCCCCGCAGTGCCAGATGCATGCCCCACAGTGCCAGTTACATTGCCCCACAGTGCCAGATACATGCCCCACAGTGCCAGATACATTGCCCCACAGTGCCAGATACATTGCCCCACAGTACCAGATACAATGCCCCACAGTGCCAGTTACATTGCCCCACAGTGCCGGATACATGCCCCACTGTGCCAGATACATGCCCCACTGTGCCAGATACATTGCCCCACACTGTGCCTGATACATGCCCCACTGTGCCAGTTACATGCCCCACTGTGCCAGTTACATTGCCCCACAGTGCCGGATACATGCCCCACAGTGCCAGTTACATTGCCCCACAGTGCCAATTACATTGCCCCACAGTGCCAGATACATGCCCCACAGTGCCAGATACATGCCCCACTGTGCCAGATACATGCCCCACAGTGCCAGTTACATTGCCCCACAGTGCCAGATACATGCCCCACAGTGCCAGATACATGCCCCACTGTGCCAGTTACATTGCCCCACAGTGCTAGATACATGCCCCACTGTGCTAGATACATTGCCCCACAGTGCCAGTTACATTGCCCCACAGTGCCAGATACAATGCCCCACAGTGCCAGTTACATTGCCCCACAGTGCCGGATACATGCCCCACTGTGCCAGATTCATTGCCCCACACTGTGCCTGATACATGCCCCACTGTGCCCGTTACATGCCCCACTGTGCCAGTTACATTGCCCCACAGTGCCAGATACAATGCCCCACAGTGATAGTTACATGCCCCACAGTGCCAGTTACATGCCCCACAACGCCAGTTACATTGCCCCACAGTGCCGGATACATGCCCCACTGTGCCAGTTACATGCCCCACTGTGCCAGATACATGCCCCACACTGTGCCTGATACATGCCCCACTGTGCAAGTTACATACCCCACTGTGCCAGTTACATGCCCCACTGTGCCAGTTACATGCCCCACTGTGCCAGTTACATACCCCACTGTGTTCTCCCGTCCCCCCCGGTCACTCACCGGCGCTGCTTGCTCTATGTGAGGGGAGGAGAGCGCAGCGTCTCTCCTTCCCCTCACCGCTCCAGGTCTCCGGCCGTCCGGCGGCTGTGTGGCGCCGGTTCGCTAGCCAATCAGAGCTCGCAGACCGGCAGCCAATCAGGAGCCAGTCCGGAAGCTCTGATTGGCTAACGCCGCCGGAGGCCGGACACAGCAGCGCTGCTGGCAGCGCTGCTAGGACTTTCAGCGGCGGTGAGGGGAGGGAGAGACAGTGCGCTCTCCTCCCCTCACATTTCGGCTTGGAGGGCAAGTGGGGCATGATGCCCTGGCCGCCGACGGCGCCCCCCTCTCCTGGGCCTGCCAAGGCGCCCAGGGCACGTGCCCCACTCGCCCTACCCTAGATACGCCTCTGGGAACAGTGCATGGCAGGTAATTGCTGGGTAAAGCAATTCTCACCTCCCAGACTGGTAAATGATCAGAAGAGGTCTCCCTGCTCTGCTCCTTTGCCAGGTCACCATCATCTCCTGGCCGCGTAGCAACAGCACTTCCTATAGTTGCAGCACTGGATGGCAGGTTTTAGATATTTTAGATACTACATCTTAGAACAAATATGATAACAAAGTGTAGGTACAACAATAAATGTCAGAAATCTATTAAAGTGTCAGATAATGATTTGGATATAAATAAATAAAAAAATTTGGAAGAAGATCCAATGTATTCATATACTACTCCTGCTAAACATTTATGTGCGCAATAGATGCTGTGTACAGTACATAGGGGGTAATTCAGAGTTGATCGTAGCAGCAAATTTGTTAGCAGTTGGGCAAAACCATGGCCCTCATTCCGAGTTGTTCGCTCGCAAGGCGATTTTAGCAGAGTTGCTCACGCTAAGCCGCCGCCTGCTGGGAGTGAATCTTAGCTTCTTAAAATTGCGAACGAAAGATTCGCAATATTGCGATTACAAACTTCTTAGCAGTTTCAGAGTAGCTTCAGACTTACTCGGCATCTGCGATCATTTCACTGCTTGTCGTTCCTGGTTTGACGTCACAAACACACCCAGCGTTCGCCCAGACACTCCTCCGTTTCTCCGGCCACTCCTGCGTTTTTTCCGGAAACGGTAGCGTTTTTTCCCACACGCCCATAAAACGGCCTGTTTCCGCCCAGAAACACCCATTTCCTGTCAATCACACTACGATCGCCGGAGCGAAGAAAAAGCCGTGAGTAAAAATACTACCTTCAAAGCAAATTTACTTGGCGCAGTCGCAGTGCGGACATTGCGCATGCGCACTAAGCGGAAAATCGCTGCGATGCGATGAAATTTACAGAGCGAACAACTCGGAATGAGGGCCCATGTGCACTGCAAGTGTGGCAGATATACTGTAACATGTGCAAAGAGAATAATATTTGGGTGGGTTATTTTGTTTCTGTGCAGGGTAAATACTGGCTGCTTTATTTTTACACTGCAATTTAGATTTCAGTTTGAACACACCACATCCAAATCTAACTCTCTCTGCACATGTTATATCTGCCCCCCCTGCAGTGCACATGGTTTTGCCCAACTGCTAACAAATTTTCTGTTGCGATCAACTCTGAATTACCCCCATAGTGTAGTTCGCTTATGGTTTCATTTGTCTAGACTTTCAAACACATTGGTTCACCTAAACGAATATTGCACTAGGTGTGGTACAAATGATCAAAAAAATAGGTTATGATCACAACAACCAAAAAGGCCTTGTGTTTTACAGTCCTCATTGCCACTCAGAAAAATACAGCTGCAGTTTAAAGGAATATATTGGAAATGATTCCTTTTCATGTATATCCCGCCCATACAATCTGTTTAACATTCGTAATCAAGACTAATTTTCCATGGAAACTAGAGATGAGCGGGTTCGGTTCCTCGGAAACCGAACCCGCCCGAACTTCAGTTTTTTTTACACGGGTCCGAGCGACTCGGATCTTCCCGCCTTGCTCGGTTAACCCGAGCGCGCCCGAACGTCATCATCCCGCTGTCGGATTCTCGCGAGGCTCGGATTCTATCGCGAGACTCGGATTCTATATAAGGAGCCGCGCGTCGCCGCCATTTTCACACGTGCATTGAGATTCATAGGGAGAGGACGTGGCTGGCGTCCTCTCCGTTTAGAGAAGAGAGTGAGACAGTAGAGAGAGACACAGTAGTAGTAATTTTGGGGAGCATTATTAGGAGGAGTACTACTATACTACTACTACTTGCTGAAGTGATATAGATTAGATAGTGTGACTGTATTAATTATCTGACTTGTGGGGGAGACACTGACAGTGGGGAGCAGTTAGAGTCTGAGAGCAGGACTCAGGAGTACATATAATGTACAGTGCACACTTTTGCTGCCAGAGTCAGTGCCACACTGCCATTGTGACCACACTGACCACCAGACCAGTATAATATATTTTGTGATTGTCTGCTTAGGAGTACTACTTGCAAGTTGCTGATAGTGTGACCAGTGACCTGACCACCAGTTTAATAATCAATCACCACCAGTTTAATATATATATATATATATATAATTGTATATAATATATATATATATATATATATAATATTGTATACCACCTACCCGTGGTTTTTTTTTCTCATTCTTCTTTATACATACTACTATAGTAGCTTACTGTAGCAGTCTGCGGTGCTGCTGAGCTGACAGTGTCCAGCAGGTCCGTCATCAGTCATTACATAATAAATATACATACCTGTCCGGCTGCAGTACTAGTGATATTATATTGATTTCATCTCATTATCATCCAGTCTATATTAGCAGCAGACACAGTACGTTAGTCCACGGCTGTAGCTACCTCTGTGTCGGCACTCGGCAGTCCATCCATAATTGTATACCACCTCCTCGTGGTTTTTTTTTTTTCTTTCTTCTTTGTACATACTACTATAGTATAGTAGCTTACTGTAGCAGTCTGCGGTGCTGCTGAGCTGACAGTGTCCAGCAGGTCCGTCATCAGTCATTACATAATAAATATACATACCTGTCCGGCTGCAGTACTAGTGATATTATATTGATTTCATGTCATTATCATCCAGTCTATATTAGCAGCAGACACAGTACGTTAGTCCACGGCTGTAGCTACCTCTGTGTCGGCACTCGGCAGTCCATCCATAATTGTATACCACCTCCCCGTGGTTTTTTTTTTTTTCTTTCTTCTTTGTACATACTACTATAGTTTAGTAGCTTACTGTAGCAGTCTGCGGTGCTGCTGAGCTGACAGTGTCCAGCAGGTCCGTCATCAGTCATTACATAATAAATATACATACCTGTCCGGCTGCAGTACTAGTGATATTATATTGATTTCATCTCATTATCATCCAGTCTATATTAGCAGCAGACACAGTACGTTAGTCCACGGCTGTAGCTACCTCTGTGTCGGCACTCGGCAGTCCATCCATAATTGTATACCACCTCCCCGTGGGTTTTTTTTTTCTTTCTTCTTTGTACATACTACTATAGTATAGTAGCTTACTGTAGCAGTCTGCGGTGCTGCTGAGCTGACAGTGTCCAGCAGGTCCGTCATCAGTCATTACATAATAAATATACATACCTGTCCGGCTGCAGTACTAGTGATATTATATTGATTTCATCTCATTATCATCCAGTCTATATTAGCAGCAGACACAGTATGGTAGTCCACGGCTGTAGCTACCTCTGTGTCGGCACTCGGCAGTCCATCCATAAGTATACTAGTATCCATCCATCTCCATTGTTTACCTGAGGTGCCTTTTATTTTAGTTGTGCCTATTAAAATATGGAGAACAAAAATGTTGAGGTTCCAAAATTAGGGAAAGATCAAGATCCACTTCCACCTCGTGCTGAAGCTGCTGCCACTAGTCATGGCCGAGACGATGAAATGCCAGCAACGTCGTCTGCCAAGGCCGATGCCCAATGTCATAGTACAGAGCATGTAAAATCCAAAACACCAAATATCAGTAAAAAAAGGACTCCAAAACCTAAAATAAAATTGTCGGAGGAGAAGCGTAAACTTGCCAATATGCCATTTACCACACGGAGTGGCAAGGAACGGCTGAGGCCCTGGCCTATGTTCATGGCTAGTGGTTCAGCTTCACATGAGGATGGAAGCACTCAGCCTCTCGCTAGAAAAATGAAAAGACTCAAGCTGGCAAAAGCACCGCAAAGAACTGTGCGTTCTTCCAAATCCCAAATCCACAAGGAGAGTCCAATTGTGTCGGTTGCGATGCCTGACCTTCCCAACACTGGACGTGAAGAGCATGCACCTTCCACCATTTGCACGCCCCCTGCAAGTGCTGGAAGGAGCACCCGCAGTCCAGTTCCTGATAGTCAGATTGAAGATGTCAGTGTTGAAGTACACCAGGATGAGGAGGATATGGGTGTTGCTGGCGCTGGGGAGGAAATTGACAAGGAGGATTCTGATGGTGAGGTGGTTTGTTTAAGTCAGGCACCCGGGGAGACACCTGTTGTCCGTGGGAGGAATAGGGCCGTTGACATGCCTGGTGAAAATACCAAAAAAATCAGCTCTTCGGTGTGGAAGTATTTCACCAGAAATGCGGACAACATTTGTCAAGCCGTGTGTTGCCTTTGTCAAGCTGTAATAAGTAGGGGTAAGGACGTTAACCACCTCGGAACATCCTCCCTTATACGTCACCTGCAGCGCATTCATAATAAGTCAGTGACAAGTTCAAAAACTTTGGGCGACAGCGGAAGCAGTCCACTGACCAGTAAATCCCTTCCTCTTGTAACCAAGCTCACGCAAACCACCCCACCAACTCCCTCAGTGTCAATTTCCTCCTTCCCCAGGAATGCCAATAGTCCTGCAGGCCATGTCACTGGCAATTCTGACGAGTCCTCTCCTGCCTGGGATTCCTCCGATGCATCCTTGCGTGTAACGCCTACTGCTGCTGGCGCTGCTGTTGTTGCTGCTGGGAGTCGATGGTCATCCCAGAGGGGAAGTCGTACTCGTAAGACCACTTTTACTACTTCCACCAAGCAATTGACTGTCCAACAGTCCTTTGCGAGGAAGATGAAATATCACAGCAGTCATCCTGCTGCAAAGCGGATAACTGAGGCCTTGGCATCCTGGGTGGTGAGAAACGTGGTTCCGGTATCCATCATTACTGCAGAGCCAACTAGAGACTTGTTGGAGGTACTGTGTCCCCGGTACCAAATACCATCTAGGTTCCATTTCTCTAGGCAGGCGATACCGAAAATGTACACAGACCTCAGAAAAAGAGTCACCAGTGTCCTAAAAAATGCAGCTGTACCCAATGTCCACTTAACCACGGACATGTGGACAAGTGGAGCAGGGCAGGGTCAGGACTATATGACTGTGACAGCCCACTGGGTAGATGTATGGACTCCCGCCGCAAGAACAGCAGCGGCGGCACCAGTAGCAGCATCTCGCAAACGCCAACTCTTTCCTAGGCAGGCTACGCTTTGTATCACCGGTTTCCAGAATACGCACACAGCTGAAAACCTCTTACGGCAACTGAGGAAGATCATCGCGGAATGGCTTACCCCAATTGGACTCTCCTGTGGATTTGTGGCATCGGACAACGCCAGCAATATTGTGTGTGCATTAAATATGGGCAAATTCCAGCACGTCCCATGTTTTGCACATACCTTGAATTTGGTGGTGCAGAATTTTTAAAAAAATGAGAGGGGCGTGCAAGAGATGCTGTCGGTGGCCAGAAGAATTGCGGGACACTTTCGGCGTACAGGCACCACGTACAGAAAATTGGAGCACCACCAAAAACGCCTGAACCTGCCCTGCCATCATCTGAAGCAAGAAGTGGTAACGAGGTGGAATTCAACCCTCTATATGCTTCAGAGGTTGGAGGAGCAGCAAAAGGCCATTCAAGCCTATACAATTGAGCACGATATAGGAGGTGGAATGTACCTGTCTCAAGCGCAGTGGAGAATGATTTCAACGTTGTGCAAGGTTCTGCAACCTTTTGAACTTGCCACACGTGAAGTCAGTTCAGACACTGCCAGCCTGAGTCAGGTCATTCCCCTCATCAGGCTTTTGCAGAAGAAGCTGGAGGCATTGAAGGAGTAGCTAAAAGGGAGCGATTCCGCTAGGCATGTGGGACTTGTGGATGCAGCCCTTAATTCGCTTAACAAGGATTCACGGGTGGTCAATCTGTTGAAATCAGAGCACTACATTTTGGCCACCGTGCTCGATCCTAGATTTAAAACCTACCTTGGATCTCTCTTTCCGGCAGACACAAGTCTGCTGGGGTTCAAAGACCTGCTGGTGACAAAATTGTCAAGTCAAGCGGAACGCGACCTGTCAACATCTCCTCCTTCACATTCTCCCGCAACTGGGGGTGCGAGGAAAAGGCTCAGAATTCCGAGCCCACCCGCTGGCGGTGATGCAGGGCAGTCTGGAGCGACTGCTGATGCTGACATCTGGTCCGGACTGAAGGACCTGACAATGATTACGGACATGTCGTCTACTGTCACTGCATATGATTCTGTCACCATTGAAAGAATGGTGGAGGATTATATGAGTGACCGCATCCAAGTAGGCACGTCAGACAGTCCGTACTTATACTGGCAGGAAAAAGAGGCAATTTGGAGGCCCTTGCACAAACTGGCTTTATTCTACCTAAGTTGCCCTCCCACAAGTGTGTACTCCGAAAGAGTGTTTAGTGCCGCCGCTCACCTTGTCAGCAATCGGCGTACGAGGTTACTTCCAGAAGATGATGTTCATTAAAATGAATTATAATCAATTCCTCCGTGGAGACATTGACCAGCAGCAATTGCCTCCACAAAGTACACAGGGAGCTGAGATGGTGGATTCCAGTGGGGACGAATTGATAATCTGTGAGGAGCGGGATGTACACGGTGATATATCGGAGGATGATGATGAGGTGGACATCTTGCCTCTGTAGAGCCAGTTTGTGCAAGGAGAGATTAATTGCTTCTTTTTCGGTGGGGGTCCAAACCAACCCGTCATTTCAGTCACAGTCGTGTGGCAGACCCTGTCACTGAAATGATGGGTTGGTTAAAGTGTGCATGTCCTGTTTATACAACATAAGGGTGGGTGGGAGGGCCCAAGGACAATTCCATCTTGCACCTCTTTTTTCTTTCATTTTTATTTGCGTCATGTGCTGTTTGGGGAGTGTTTTTTGGAAGGGCCATCCTGCGTGACACTGCAGTGCCACTCCTAGATGGGCCAGGTGTTTGTGTCGGCCACTAGGGTCGCTTAGCTTACTCACACAGCTACCTCATTGCGCCTCTTTTTTTCTTTGCGTCATGTGCTATTTGGGGAGTGTTTTTTGGAAGGGCCATCCTGCGTGACACTGCAGTGCCACTCCTAGATGGGCCAGGTGTTTGTGTCGGCCACTAGGGTCGCTTAGCTTACTCACACAGCTACCTCATTGCGCCTCTTTTTTTCTTTGCGTCATGTGCTGTTTGGGGAGGGTTTTTTGGAAGGGACATCCTGCGTGACACTGCAGTGCCACTCCTAGATGGGCCAGGTGTTTGTGTCGGCCACTAGGGTCGCTTAGCTTAGTCATCCAGCGACCTCGGTGCAAATTTTAGGACTAAAAATAATATTGTGAGGTGTGAGGTATTCAGAATAGACTGAAAATGAGTGTAAATTATGGTTTTTGAGGTTAATAATACTTTGGGATCAAAATGACCCCCAAATTCTATGATTTAGGCTGTTTTTTAGTGTTTTTTGAAAAAAACACCCGAATCCAAAACACACCCGAATCCGACAAAAAAAAATCGGTGAGGTTTTGCCAAAACGCAGTCGAACCCAAAACACGTCCGCGGAACCGAACCCAAAACCAAAACACAAAACCCGAAAAATTTCCGGTGCACATCTCTAACATTGAAAACATCCTTCTGCTACTGTTCCATTGTGATGTCAGTTCCTACATCGATACACAGAATAGTAGTTGCTCAATTCAATCTATTGGTCTATCACAGGTGCATGTAAAGGGGGAGGTTAATGTAGACTAGAAAAAACAAACAAATTCCCCCAGCAAACCTAATGGACCAGCAATAGAGACACACATCCTGCGTGATAATAGCAAGTTACATGCAAGTTCATTTCAGTTACATACAGTTGCAAACATATGGTAAGCCTAAGCTGCATGATAGTAGCACCTACTATGGGTCATACATTTATGTATTTCTAAATTGACATCCATTTTACTTGGGGGCCATGATGGAGGATCTTGGGGTGCCTCCAGGTGGGTTGGCTCTCAATTTTATTAGATTGCACTCCTTACTTCACAAAAGAAGACTTTCCTTTTGCCTCTTCCCATACTGTCCTAGCCTACACAGGATAATCTCCCTGATTCTCATACCTCTACACAGGTATTATAACTAGGTAGAGTAACTTACCGAAGGATCAAACAAACCACTGACCCTAGGCCAACATAGCATAATCAATATACAATGCGGTTTAGGACCCAGGACGCTAGCTATTGTGCCGGGTTTTGAGGTTTTTCCCCTCTCCTTTCCATCTCCCTCCCCCATCTCCCCTTATTTCTTCCCTCTCTCCCTATTGTGCTAGTTTTTTCTCCCTCTCTCTCTAGACCGTATCCCCCCCCCCCCTCTCTCTCTCTCAGGACCCCACCTCTTTGTCTATCCACCTTTCCCTTCCTATCGCTCTCCTGTGACCTCTCATCTCTTCTCTGGCGGCAGTGGTGCAAGTGGGCGGGTACGGGTGGGTACGGCGTACCCGTAAGAATTTAGCCGTGGGTACGCCGTACCCACACCGACGGGCCGCCGCTCCTCTTCCTTCCCTCCCTCCCCTGCTCCACGCCGCACCGCCGCACCGCCGCTGATGTGAGGGCAGGAGAGTGCAGCCTGCGCCTCTCGTTCCCCTCAGTCTCCGGTGGGTGTTTCAGTTTACTTCAGCGCCAATCCGTGAGCCAATCAGAGCTCGCACCCGCGAGCTCTGATTGGCTCACGGATCGGCGCTGAATTAAACTGAGACACCCGCCGGAGACTGAGGGGAACGAGAGGCGCAGGCTGCACTCTCCTTCCCTCACATGACAGACAGGACAGCGACGGCAGCGGCAGCGGTGAGTAGGGGAGGGGGGCATGTTTACCTGGCACTGGGGGGGGGGCATGTATACCTGGCACTGGGGGCATATCTGGCACTGGGGGCATATCTGGCACAGGGGGGGTATATATACCTGGCACTGGGGGATATCTGGCACAGGGGGGCATGTATACCTGGCACTGGGGGCATATCTGGCACAGGGGGGCATATATACCTGGCACTGGGGGATTTCTGGCACTGGGGGGGCATGTATACCTGGCACTGGGGGCATATCTGGCACAGGGGGGCATATATACCTGGCACTGGGGGATATCTGGCACTGGGGGGGCATGTAATACCTGGCACTGGGGGATATCTGGCACTGGGGGCATATCTGGCACAGGGGGGGTATATATACCTGGCACTGGGGGATATCTGGCACAGGGGGGCATGCATACCTGGCACTGGGGGCATATCTGGCACAGGGGGGCATATATACCTGGCACTGGGGATATCTGGCACAGGGGGGCATGTATACCTGGCACTGGGGGATATCTGGCACTGGGGGGGCATGTATACCTGGCACTGGGGGCATATCTGTCACAGGGGGGCATATATACCTGGCACTGGGGGATATCTGGCACTGGGGGGGGCATGTAATACCTGGCACTGGGGGATATCTGGCACTGGGGGCATATCTGGCACAGGGGGGGTATATATACCTGGCACTGGGGGATATCTGGCACAGGGGGGCATGTATAGCTGGCACTGGGGGATATCTGGCACAGGGGGGCATGTATACCTGGCACTGGGGGCATATCTGGCACAGGGGGGCATATATAGCTGGCACTGGGGGATATCTGGCACAGGGGGGCATGTATACCTGGCACTGGGGGATATCTGGCACTGGGGGGGCATGTATACCTGGCACTGGGGGCATATCTGGCACAGGGGGGCATATATACCTGGCACTGGGGGATATCTGGCACTGGGGGGGCATGTAATACCTGGCACTGGGGGATATCTGGCACTGGGGGCATATCTGGCACAGGGGGGTATATATACCTGGCACTGGGGGATATCTGGCACAGGGGGGCATGTATACCTGGCACTGGGGGCATATCTGGCACAGGGGGGCATATATACCTGGCACTGGGGGATATCTGACACAGGGGGGCATGTATACCTGGCACTGGGGGATATCTGGCACAGGGGGGCATGTATACCTGGCACTGGGGGCATATCTGGCACAGGGGGGCATATATACCTGGCACTGGGGGCATATCTGGCACAGGGGGGGTATATATACCTGGCACTGGGGGATATCTGGCACAGGGGGGCATGTATACCTGGCACTGGGGGCATATCTGGCACAGGGGGGCATATATACCTGGCACTGGGGGATATCTGGCACAGGGGGGCATGTATACCTGGCACTGGGGGCATATCTGGCACAGGGGGGCATATATACCTGGCACTGGGGGATATCTGGCACAGGGGGGCATGTATACCTGGCACTGGGGGATATCTGGCACTGGGGGGGCATGTTATACCTGGCACTGGGGGATATCTGGCACTGGGGGGCATGTTATACCTGGCACTGGGGAATATCTGGCACTGGGAGGGCATGTATACCTGGCACTGGGGGATATCTGGCACTGGGGGGGCATGTATACCTGGCACTGGGGGATATCTGGCACTGGGGGCATATCTGGCACAGGGGGGCATATATACCTGGCACTGGGGGATATCTGGCACTGGGGGGGCATGTTATACCTGGCACTGGGGGATATCTGGCACTGGGGGGGGCATGTATACCTGGCACTGGGGGATATCTGGCACTGGGGGCATATCTGGCACAGGGGGGCATATATACCTGGCACTGGGGGATATCTGGCACAGGGGGGCATGTATACCTGGCACTGGAGGATATCTGGCACTGGGGGCATATCTGGCACTGTAGGGGCATTTCTGTATCTGGCACGGGGGGCAATGTATATCTGACACAGTGGGGGCATTTGTGTATCTAGCACTGTGGGGCAATGTGTATCTGACACTGTGAGGCAATGTATGGCACTCTGGGGGCATTTCTGTATCTGGCACTGTGGGGCAATGTGTATCTGGCACTCTGGGGACATTTGTGTATCTGGCACTGAGGGGCAATGTGCATCTGGCACTGTGGGGCAATGTGCATCTGGCACTGTGGGGCAATGTGTATCTGGCACTGTGGGGCAATGTGTATCTGGCACTCTGGGGACATTTGTGTATCTGGCACTGTGGGGCAATGTGCATCTGGCACTGTGGGGCAATGTGTATCTGGCACTGTGAGGCAATGTGTATCTGACACTCTGGGGACATTTGTGTATCTGGCACTCTGGGGACATTTGTGTATCTGGCACTCTGGGGACATTTGTGTATCTGGCACTGTGGGGCAATGTGTATCTGGCACTGTGGGGTTATATGTATCTGGCACTGTGGGGCAATGTATATCTAGCACTGTGGGGCAACGTGTATCTGACACTATTGGGGTCATACGTGTATCTGCCCCTCCCCCATATGTGTATCACGCCCCCATTTTCATTGGCCACGCCCCATGTGGCATTTGGCCACACCCATTTTTTTGCGCGCGCGCGCACACAGTACCCGTAAGACATTTTTTCTACTTGCACCACTGGGCGGCACCTTGCCAACCCTCCTCTCTCTCTCTATTCTGGGTTCCCTCCTCCCTGCCCTGCCACCTTATCCCCTCTTTTCTATCACACCCCTCTTCTCTGCCTTGGTAACCAGGGCCTAATTCAGACCTGATTGCAATAGCAAAATCTTTCTCTAATGG
This sequence comes from Pseudophryne corroboree, assembly GCF_028390025.1. Classification (NCBI taxonomy): domain Eukaryota; kingdom Metazoa; phylum Chordata; class Amphibia; order Anura; family Myobatrachidae; genus Pseudophryne; species Pseudophryne corroboree. The sequence continues at coordinate 407,182,542 of NC_086451.1, forward strand.
GCAAAACCATGTGCATTGCAGGTGGGGCAAATACAACATGTACAGAGAGAGTTTGATTTGGGAAGTTTATTTTATTTCTGTGCAGGGTAAATACTGTCTGCTTTATTTTTACACTGCAATTTAGATTTCAGCTTGAATACACCTCACGCAAATCTAACTGTCTCTGCACATGTTATATCTGCACCCCCCCCCCCTGCAGTGCACATGGTTTTGCCCATTAGAGAAAATTTTTTGCTGTTGCGATCAGGTCTGAATTAGGCCTCCCGTCTGAAGCTGTGTTGTCAGCAGGGGTGCAGAAAAAGTCCCAGCCGACACCTCAGCTGACGACACAGCTCAGATGACAGGGTTACAGAAGCAGCTCACCGATCAGAGATCTCTGCAAGTATTTTCTAATATATACATTTATTTATTTTCTGCATGCAGCCTGTGTCCTATCCGACACAGCCTGCGTGCTTACTGCCTCACTGGGCAGTTGTAGAAAGAGCTCCCACAAGTGAAGAATTTCACTATTGCGAAAGCCCGAAGCAGATGCATTCCCGGGACAGGGCTTTCTCGCAAGCTCTGTCCCAGCCACTTTATAATGATATATCCCTGTGATAATATTGAATATTGCAATGCAGTATTATCAATTATATCACATCATAATTACATTTATCGCAATACATATGCCCTGTAGTAGGGAGTTTTACTAGTTTCAAAATGAAAGTGATCAGTGCTGTCATCATTAAGGGTGGAAGTTATACTCTAAGCTAATAATTGCTGAAACTTCTTCTAGACCTGCTTTATACCATTCTTCTGGGAGCCCATCATGGCCAGATGCTTTACTTGTCATCATTTTACCTCTTTGTGTGACACCAATATTCAAATCCATTGCCTCTTCAGTCTTAACAGTCCTAAGAGATTAGGGACATGTACTAAGCAGTGATAAAAGTGGAGAAGTGAGCCAGTGGAGAAGTTGCCCATGGCAACCAATCAGCTGCTCTGTATATGTTTATAGTATGCAAATTATAAATGTTACATTAATGCTGATTGGTTGCCATGGGCAACTTCTCCACTGGCTCACTTCTCCATTTTTATCACTGCTCAGTACATGTCCCCCAAAGAGTTTTATGTATCAAGCAGTGAAAAGAGTGGGGAAGAGGACCACTGGAGAAGTACCAATCAATCAGTTTTAACTGTAATTTTTCTAGAACAGCCTTCAAAATAACAGTAAAAAGATGATAGGTTGGTTCTTTATTTCTCTGCAAGATTTAATAAATCTCCCCATAATGTTCAGTTGAAGGCTGCATGCTCCACTAAAGTCTGACCTGAATATTTCATTTTAAAATCTCCCTCCCAATATTGCTTTTAGATCCTGAGGGAGCAGTCCCCTGGGATGCTTTTTAAGCTTTTACAGTATGTGGTACTATCCCACTTGGACTCTGGATATTATTCTTTTGGCACTAGAGGAGGGGACGTAGCCTTGGGCAATAAAAGGTCAGTAGCCGCTTCACCAGTGGCACATATCTGAAATATTGTCCCTGCAAGTAGGAGTCTCTGCCCTGCCTGGACGGGTTCTCCACACCAGTTACAGGAAATAGAGTCAAAATGCGGAAAGGAAGATTCAACATTTTCCCAAATGCAGACTAGCTCATCTATGCAGCACCAAGTATACTACAACCGTTTTATATCATCATTTGCTCTGTCACTTTGGAGTACAAAAAACACCTATATTCTTCTTTAGTAGTTACACCTATGTTTGAATCTTGCAATTATTGGCCCTCATTCTGAGTTGTTCGCTCGTTAGTTTTTTTCCGCAACGGAGCGATTAGTCGCAAACTGCGCATGCGCAACGTTCGCAGTGCGCCTGCGCCAAGTAAATTTGCAAAAAAGTTTGGTATTTTACTCACGGCTTAACGAAGAAATTTCATCGTTCTGGTGATCGTAGTGTGATTGACAGGAAGTGGGTGTTTCTGGGCGGAAACTGGCCGTTTTATGGATGTGTGCGAAAAAACGCTTGCGTTTCTGGGAAAAACTCAGGAGTGTCTGAAGAAACGGGGAGCGTCTGGGCGAACGCTGGGTGTGTTTGTGACGTCAAACCAGGAACGAAACTGACTGAACTGATCGCAGTGGAGGAGTAAGTCTCGAGCTACTCAGAAACTGCTAAGAAATTTCTATTCGCAATTCTGCGTATCTTTCGTTCGCAATTCTGCTATGCTAAAATACACTCCCAGTAGGCAGCGGCTTAGCGTGTGCAAAGCTGCTAAAAGCAGCTAGCGAGCGAACAACTCGGATTAAGGGCCCTTGTGTATTCAGTTTATCTTCCTGGGGTCATTAAACAGTTTTTCCCAGTAGATATGATCTTGGAGCAGAATACATCCTCACTGCTTCAAGACATTTTGAAAATGCCTCAAAATAAGGAGATTTGAAGCTTGTTTCATTTAAAACTAGAATTCTGTTTGAAAGGAGAAACTACCCGGCTTGTATCAGAAGATCCCATCTCTATAACTAGCGTGAAGCCTCTGTTGTACTGATATCAAGAACATTATGCTGGTAATAATTATTGTACTCTCTAAGCAAATTAAGTTAAATATTAATTTGGGAGAGCCATTAGTCCGTAGTATGAGTTCTTTGTTTCATTTACAAAAATAACATTTGAGAGCTTGTTTCTATATGGACAGATTCAGGTCAACAAAAAGCTTGTGTCTAGCGATAGAAGCAAAAAATAAACCACTTGCAAACAGTGAAAAGCGTTCATTTGTTAAGCTGACAGAAGATAAATAAATATACTATTTGTATTATTTACACTTGTTTACAATAGGATCTATTCCCTCTTGGCCTGTCCCTTGGTGACCTTGGAAATTCTCTTTCTTTCCCTTTAAGATTAGTAGAGAGGTCTCGCTGTTTTATTCTCCTTATGAAGTTTGTATTTTCTGGTAAAGATTAATTGGAGTATTCTTGGTATGGATAATTACAGTATAAGCATTGCTCATACTGCTCTATTTCCATTCGCTAATCAAATCAGAGTAATATTCAGCCTCACCTCTAGGAAATGTTCTGCTCTTCCTTCCAGTTATTTAAATTTGACTTTTAGTAATGTGTTGATTTACATCTTTATCCTATTATGAAATCCTGCATGGTATTGTACTTGCAAGTTCATGAAGCTTTTATTTGTTCCTCTATTTCCGTAACCTTTCAATTAGTTACAGCTCCATTATCTTATAAACATCTAATATAAATACCATTCATTCACAACAGGCAAAAGGTTTTTAACACATGGAACCTTGGTGAGCTTTAGTCAGTGCCGTTTCTTGCGGCGGGTGAGCCGTGCAACCGCACGGGGCACCCACCGCGGCACTTCTTGAACTCTTTAAAATCCCCCTCCTCCCGAGTACCCATCTCGGGGGGTGGAGTTTCACGGAATGATGCGTGCATAGTGACGTGATGACGCAATTGCGTCATTCCGTGAAACTACGCCCCCCTGAGCTGGGTACTCAGGAGGAGGGAGAAGGGGGAGCCAAGCCGGCGCTGCGAAGAGGAGGGAGAGGCGGTGAAGAGCGGGAAGAACCGCTTCAACCGTAAGTCAGCCTCTCCCTCTCTCCCCCCCCCCCTCCGCCACCTGCCATCATGTGTAAAATGGGGACACTTGCCTGCCATAATGTGTAAAATGGGGTCTCTTGCCTGCCATCATGTGTAAAATGGGGACACCTGCCTGCCGTACTGTGTAAAATGGGGACACTCGCCTGCCATATTGTGTAAAATGGGGACACTTGCCTGCCATAATGTGTAAAATGGGGACACCTGCCTGCCGTACTGTGTAAAATGGGGACACTCGCCTGCCGTACTGTGTAAAATGGGGACACGTGCCTGCAGTATTGTGTAACATGGGGACACGTGCCTGCAGTACTGTGTAAAATGGGGAAACGTGCCTGCCGTATTGTGTAAAATGGCATAGGCAAAATCAGGGGGGGTTCTGGTTGCCTGGAAACCCCCCTCCTCTTGGCAAGTGGCTCAAATTATGACAACAATTGCAATGGTATATAATACAATTACTAGAGCTGCCACCACATCATGCAGTTTAAGCTGCTGCACATGTCTAGGAATAGAAGCTTCTTCTGCTTCTGAGGCATCAATCAGTGCACTGTACCAGAGAGTAGCTACCAAGAAGAAGAGACAGGAGCCTTACAATGACGTGGGAGAATGTGTGCTTAGAAAGTGCATTACTGGTTCTATTATAGTTGTGTATTTATTTTTTATGGTATGTTTAAACTTTTCCTGACCACTTACATTATCTTAATTATATAAAAATATGTTTGATACAGCCTATACTATAGACCTTGTATAGTGTAAAATATTAATATTGTATTCCATGCTCCGCAGAGTGGGATATTGGGGATTGTATTTGAAACCCCCCTCTAGAAATCCTGCGTTTGCCACTGAATGGGGACACGTGCCTGCCGTATTATGTAAAATGGGGACTCTTGCCTGCCATATTGTGTAAAATGGGGACTCTTGCCTGCCGTATTGTGTAAAGTGGGGACTCTTGCCTGCCGTATTGTGTAAAGTGGGGACTCTTGGCAACTAATGTCAGTGTAGAAGGTAAAGTCTACGCCTTCCAGTGGGTTGTCACTGTTGTCAGGTCTCGCAGTGAATGTCTGGTTCAGGTATTCCATACAATTATGCATATCAGTGTCTGCACTAAATCCCCCTTCACCATCGTTCTCATCCTCACCCCTTTGTGCATGACAATGCACACTTGGCAAGTAAATTGCAGGATTAAGTGAGCTGCACCTCTTAATGGTGATGTTTACAGGGGCCATCAGTGATAGTTCCCACTTTGTAAACCGAGCAGATGGGACATGTCTGGTTTGGGCGGAGTTTAGCAAGGCTGATACTGCATGAGGTGTATGAATGGTCAAGTTGTGTCCTAACACTACATCCTCGCTGTTACTTACCAGCAAAGCTATGGCTGCAACACTTCACAAGCAAGTGGGGAGAAACCGTGCTACAGTGTCCAACTGTGCACTGTAGTAGGCTACCGGTCTGCTGGCATCACCATGTCTCTATGTTAAGACTCCTGCCATGCACCCAGCGCTTTCAGTACCGTACAATTTAAAGGGCTTCTCGTAATCTGGCATACCCAATGCTGGTGCTTGTGACAAACACTGTTTTAGTCTCTCAAGCGCCAGTTCGGACTCATCTGTGTGAGAGACCTGTTCTGGTTTATTCGAGGAGACCATTTCTTGCAAATGTAGTGCCAGTATAGAGAACCCTGGAATCCATTTCTGACAGTACCCACACATTCCAAGGAAAGTGCGGCTCTGTTGCTGAGTTTGTGGCAGAGTCATGTTGCGGATGGCCTGTATTCTATCTAGAGATGAGCGGGTTCGGTTTTACTCGGTTTTACTCGGTTCTCAAAACGGCATCTTATTGGCTCACGGATGTCACGTGTTTTGGATAGCCAATAAGATTCGGTTTTGAGAACCGAGTAAAACCGAGTAAAACCGAATCCGCTCATCTCTAATTTCTATCAGTGGTCAGGTGCCTAAGTCCTTGCATCAAGCAGTGCCCCAAGTATTTAACCCTAGTCCGGCATAACTGCAACTTATCCTTTGAAACCTTGTGTCCTGTCTGGGAGAGATGAAACAGAAGTTGTTTAGTATCTGCCAAGGACGACTTGAAAGAGTCAGAGCACAACAAGTCATCAACATATTGTATTAGCACCGACCCACTCTCAGGTTGAAAAGATTGCAAACAGTCATGTAAGGCCTGGGAGAAAATACTCGGGCTGTCAATGAAACCTTGGGGTAGACGAGTCCAGGTGTACAGTACTCCCCTGTAAGTGAAATCAAAGAGGTATTGGCTGTCAGGGTGGAGAGGGACAGAAAAGAAAGCAGAACAGGGATCAATGACAGTGAAGAATTTTGAGGTAGAGGGAATTTGCATGAGGATGACAGCTGGATTGGGCACTACCAGGAATTGACTCTCAGCTATCTTGTTTATCCCCCTTAGATCCTGCACTAGCCTGTAACCCCTCCCCCCACTCTTTTTAACAGGGAAGTTGGGACTATTGGCTGTGCTGCATGTCCCGACTAGCAGCCGTTCTATGATGGGGTATACTCCTAATTCCACCTCTGGCTTCAGAGGGTACTAAGGGATTTTTGGAGCTATCCTGCCACCTTTTATTTGTACTACTACTGGGGCTACATTCGCCATCAATCCAGTGTCCTGTCAATCTTTGGTCCAAAGGGAATCCGGTATTTGTGAGATAATTTCCTCTACCTGCGATGGACACGTGTCTATAACGGCGGAGTGTAACATTAGCCTTTGAGGGGTGTCTAATATATCTTGTACCTCCTGTGCATGGTTCTCAGGGATATCTAAGAACACACCCTCAGGGGTACAGTAAATGACACACTGCATTTTACACAACAAATCTCTGCCGAGTAGATTAGTCGGAGCCGATGCAGCCAGCTGGAAAGAATGGTTTGCAAGGGCCCTATCGTAATCTCTGCAGGTCTACTCAAAGGGTATTGCTGCCCTTTTCCCGTTACTCCCATTGCCGAAATCATTTTATCCATGGTTTTTACACCTGTGGTGGAGTTTAACACTGATCTGGCTGCCCCTGTGTCTACAAGAAAAGGTAGTGGTACACCAGCTACATCAGCCATGACCTCAGGCTCACTACCAAGGCCAGCAATCAATTTCTCCGGCTGCAGACTACAGGTATGACCTGACCTCTATTGTGTAATGGGACCCTCCCGCCGGGCATTGGCAGTTACCATATGTGCGGGGGATAACTGTGGGTTTTTGGGGGTCTGCAAGTCCCTCCTTGGTGGGTAACTCCTTGTTTCCCCTCTATGCAGCTCATAATCCCTTCTATGTGTTCCCTGTTCCCAACTAGGTGTCTGGTAACGTGGTTCGTATTCATGTCTAGGTGGTCTATATACGTTATGTGTCCCTACACTCCCTTGCAAAATGCCCTTCTCTATTGCAAATATAACATGTTATTGGCCGTGACTTACCATCAGGGGTCTGGGATTTTAGCTGATGAGGCTTCCCTGTAAAAGCCTGTATACTTACCATCATCAGCTTATCCCCTTGCGACTCCCTGTATTTAGTGATGTTGCGATCATGCTCAATGGCAGACTCCGTTAGCGCAGCTACGGTGATACCGCTCCAATTTGGCAGAGAGGTTTGCACCCTGGTCCTCAATGCCTCCTTTAATCCATCCATTAGCACAGAGACAGCTACCTCCCTGTGGTTGGCATTTTCCTTAATATCCGCTACCCCAGTGTATCTAGCCATTTCCTGCAGTGCTCTATGGAAATATTCGGATGCCGATTCACTGTCCTTCTGTCTTATGGAGAAAATTTGTTCCATTTAACAACAGTAGGGAAATACAGTCCTAGTTGTAAGTTAATTTGCCTTACATTCTCCTGGTTGTACTCAACAGTGAGACGTACTTCTACATCTAGTTTACAATCAGTTATGAATTTTGGGATGTCAATATTTGAGGGTAGACTTGCTCTGAGCACTGTCCGCCAATCCTTGATTGTGGGCTCATGGGCGTTACCCAATTCTTTAATAGATCTCTGGCACCCGACTAGGGCCCTCATTCTGAGTTGTTCGCTCATTAGTTTTTTCGCAACGGAGCGATTAGTCGCAAACTGCGCATGCGCAATGTTCGCAGTGTGCCTGCGCCAAGTAAATTTGCTAAAAAGTTTGGTATTTTACTCATGGCCTAACGAAGAAATTTAATCGTTCTGGTGATCGGAGTGTGATTGTCAGGAAGTGGGTGTTTCTGGGCGGAAACTGGCCGTTTTATGGGTGTGTGCGAAAAAACGCTTGCGTTTCTGGGAAAAACGCGGGAGTGTCTGGGCAAACGCTGGGTGTGTTTGTGACGTCAAACCAGGAATGAAACTGACTGAACTGATCGCATTGTAGGAGTAAGTCTCGAGCTACTCAGAAACTGCTAAGAAATTTCTATTCGCAATTCTGCTAATCTTTCGTTCACAATTCTGCTAAGATAAGATACATTCCCAGAGGGCGGCGGCTTAGCGTGTGCAATGCTGCTAAAAGCAGCTAACGAGCGAACAACTCGGAATGAGGGCCTAGATCATTTCTGGGATTGGGGAATTCTGACATAATTGATCTCAGTTCTGATCGGGACCAAGGACAATGCATTGCAATGTTCCTGATGGGGGTTACTCCCTGACTGTCAATTTTCCCGTTGGGTACTGCAATCACCCTGACTGGATTTAGCTCAACCACTTCATTTCTGTTTGTCTCTATGATACGGGGAGCTATTGTCTCTGCATAATGTATGGTGCCGTACTTACCGGTGGACACGACCTCACTCACCTCTGCGCTGGGGGGCATCGCCACTGTTCTCGCTGGTTGGGCCGTGCCCACCTGAGTATCCTGTATGGTAGTTGCTAAAGAGAGTGCCGATATTGTGCTAGGCTCATCCCCTTCCTCACAACCTTGGGGAAAATTCAAAACTGGATACAACTGGCAAGGGTTAGGGTTAACACATTGATTATGCATACTGCTATCTTTAACTGATGCACCATTGGTTGTAGCCATTTTCCCCCCATCGACATATGGCGGTGGTGGCGCGCTCGTAATCACCCTCCTGTCAGGGTTGGAACCTGCTGTGCGCACAAGTTCCCTTTGCACACTCCCTCTTGCTGCCACAGATTTAAACAATCAGTATGTCTGATCCTCTGTTTTCTAGATTTGATCAGACATATTCTAATCCTTACGCTCTGCAGTACCTCTGGTTCAAAAGTACCCATCCTAGGGAATGATGCCCTATCATCAGCAGTCATACGTACCCATTAATTGCAAAAAACCTCCGCGTGTGGACCATATTTCCCACACATTATCAACCTTGCTGACCCCTTGGGCCGCACCTCTTCAGCCTGAACCCTGGCTGCCGAACGCCATCCACTTGTGCAATTGGATCCCATTGCAGACTTTTTAAACACAATACTCAACTGCACAACGAAAAGATGGTGAAAGTTCTCTGAGCGCTTTACACCTACTCCTTCTCCGCTGTTGTACCATGACTCACTCCAATAGTGACCATCGTGTAACCAGTGAGGACCCTATCAGCAACTGGCTTCTATTTACTGGAATTTGTGTAGGGAAAGAAACAGACTATCGATCCCCCTTTCCAGTGAACGTCTCACTTTGGACAATTTTCTTCCTGAGAGAGACAGCGAAAAAACTTCCTTCTACTATACACAAATCACGCTTGCGTGTGCTCTACATGATGCGTTTGATAATGCAATTTACGCAAAAGCATGCAAACTGGTATCACCTTGCATCACGTATCATATGCACAAATGCGCAGTCCAATCGCACAGCGTAAAGATACTTCTTATCTATCCACCCTGCGATCAGTGGAGTCGAATTCACAAGCTGCGCTCCTCAGCCGGAGCGTAACACAAAACCTTAACTTCAATTCACAATTCTATACTCTATCACGCTCCTGTGCAAGTCTTTTCTCGACTTGCGTACTTCTCTATTATTAACGTAAGTCAGCCGACCTTACGCCACCAAGCCTCTGCTTACTCAGTGTCTTCATGGTATACCGATTTCCCGGGGTTCAATTCAATCACTCTTTCTTTCAGCTCACACAAATACACAGTGTTTTTCTGTACAGAAAAATATCACTCCCTTTGACTAGTAGTCTTATCCCAGAGGTAGTACAGTTTAAACAAAGTGTTACAATAATCTGCTTTTGAAATCTGATAGTTATGTGCTATTGTATTTAAATGTAATCCCGCCTTAAATTGAACAGCTATCGTGTGGTTATACCTTGCACTCGCAACTCTACACAACCTTGCGTAAACACGTGACCGTGCGTGTCTCTACGCCACGTGCGTGAGCCTGTGCCACGTGCGTGCTTCTGCACGCTGTCCTCATGTACCGTACCACGTGTACAAATGTGCGTTCGCAATTTAATAAACCACACTATCTCGATAAATGTGAGCAATAAAAACTACTATTATTCACTAACACGACACACAATTGTTCCGTATAAACCTAAATAACTAGGCCGGAACTGAGTTTCGTGTTTTACAATTACACCCTAAACACACTTTCAAATATCTATATAGCAAACAAATGTATCCGATTTCACACAGATCTATAATGACTGCAAACCTAAGACAACAATATGTGAGAATGCATGCAAAGTATCGGTACACTTTGTGTACGATTTCGCGCCAAAATCACACTCAGATAATAAACGTCTTTTTTCCTGTGTCCTTCGGGTTACACACCAGCACCTCTTCAGACTGCAGTACAGACATGATTTAACAACACGTAAGCCTCTTCAGACTGCAGTACAGACGTGATCTAATAACACATAAGAGGGTTTTAAAACACAAAGCAACAAAGCAAAGTTACTTAAAGATTTGTCTCAACCCTTTGTTGATAGATCACAGTCTGTTTTTTGGCCTGCTAGTCTGTGATTGTGAGGTGGACCGGAGGAGCCCCCAATTGTGAAGTCTGATTAACTTTAAGGAAAAGAGCAATACTTTTAAATACACAAGTGTTCAGGTCGCTGTGACCGTCAAGCGTGTGTGTGTGTGTGTGTAAACCCTATAAAATGTGTACACGTGTGCGCACACCGTCACGCTGTTAGCACAGAGTAGCTACACGTGCAGCGGAATATACTCTATAACCCCTAACAGGAAAGGAATACAACACTAATTGTATATGCAATGTTGCAGATCCAACCCAGCAACAGTTAATTACTTAGAAAAGGGGTACAACAAGAAATACAATCACATAAGAGAAAAGGCTACAATCAATGGACACATACGTTTGTTCGCCTGTGCAACCCGGTTCCGGTCCTCAGTCAATCTAAATAGATGACCTTCAGAGAAAGAGCCTGAGGCCAGCCAGGAGGCTTGGTTTTATACAATGGTCCAAAGCATGAAACAAAGGAAACTGTAATCTCTTCATCCATAGGTTAAAGGGCTGGTCATTTACAGTACATGAGGGGTCATAGGTCGGTTTGAATAGGTGGGCGATGCCTGGTCCAGGTGCACTTGCAGATGTCCTTCACTGGGTTCCCTCCGAATATCAAGAGTACAGTACATACAGTGTGATATTAATAATATATTCCTGCGCATATCTATGCGCAGGAGCGTGCTACTTTCTGCAAACTGCCATCGTAATATTGACCTTGAAATACTGTACAGCTGGATACCAAACACCACCTCCTAACCTAATTCTGTCCCCTCATATCCTGTAAAGTTGGATATCTCTATTGTTCCCTTTCCAAAGTAAATGTAACTCGCTGGTGTGGTGCATGTAGACTATGTGTAAATTGTGTACTATGTGGATTAAATATGGAATATGTTTTTATGGCTTTTCCATGCGAATGCGTATGCTTCCGTATTTACTCATACCACGCGCTAACACGCAAGACCGCGTGAGCGATTATACGTAACTTGTGAGTATGCGCACGCACGGCAGAACAAGCACCCGCACGGAGGCCATCTGTGTGGTGTTTGTATGTGATGCGTGTGGCTATAATATTTTCGACTTCGACAACGTGAAGCACCACTGTATGAAGATGGTAACACCAAGCACTGCTGGAAGCTGGAAGTGATGGAACGCTGGAAGCTGGAAGCCAGTGACAACTGTACCATAGAAGCTAGTGAGCGATGCAGTAAATATTGGAAGCGGCAACGATACCAGAACACCGCTGGAAGCTGGGAGCAGAGCAGGTCCAAAGCTGGAAGCCGATGTCAGGATTGCAGTAGATAGCCAGGAAGCAGAGCTGGAATACCTGGAAAGTCAAGCTGTAAATTCACCAAACAGGAGAGACATGTATGCAAGGATTGACAATCAAAGAACTGACGATTATCCAGCCCTGGAGCAGGATATTTATACCAGCTGGTGAGCAAGGATTGGCTGGATAATTAAGGCAGATTCCAGACTGCAGCGGATAGGCTGAAAACAACATGTGATGAAAAACAAACATGGCTGCGCCCATGTTTGAAACTGGAGGGAAAGTCTGTTTGCACTTTATATTTGGGAATCGGTAGTAATGGCGGTGGAGGCCACGGAGGGCAGGAGACGCCATACTTTAAACAAATGGATAATTTGTATAATGTTGCCATGCCAGCGCTGCCGCGATCACTGAAGAGAACCTTGAGACACAGACATGCAGCGCGCTGCCCGCAGACAGCACAGGTGGAATCCAGGCCTGGAACGCTGGGTCAGTCTCAGGAGGCACTTAGCAGGTAAATAATGGGGGTTAATAACCCGGATCGTGACAGTAAGTAGGTGCCACCAATGCCTCATCTCATCTTTCTGCAATGTAACATGATGCCACCAATGCCTCATCTCATCTTTCTGCAATGTAACCAGATGCCACCAATGCCTCATCTCAACTTTCTGCTATGTAACCAGATCCCACTAATGCTTCATCTCATCTTTCTGCAATGTAACCAGATCCCACCAATGCCTCTTCTCAACTTTCTGCTATGTAACCAGAACCCACCAAAGCCTCATCTCATCTTTCTGCAATGTAACTAGATCCCACCAATGATTTATCTCATCTTTCTGCAATGTAATCATATCCCACCAATGATTCATCTCATCTTTCTGCAATGTAACCAGATCCCACCAATGCCTCATCTCAACTTTCTGCTATGTAACCAGATCCCACTAATGCTTCATCTCATCTTTCTGCAATGTAACCAGATCCCACCAATGCCTCATCTCAACTTTCAGCTATGTAACCAGATCCCACCAATGCCTCATCTCATCTTTCAACAATCTCTCTAGTTTTTTTCCGGCCCATGTTGCATTCTCAGAGATATAATAACTGTGGCGTTAAAATAATTGTTTTCAAACAAGTATTGGCCCAAATCATGCAGCATGGAAATTGGCTTTTACTGATGGATCTCACAATTCTTAGCAACTGCACATGCATCAGAGCCTGAAAACAAAACCTGTGATTCACAGTTGTATGCATCTCAGTTGCATCAACACTTGAGCCTTAGTAGGTTTAAATGGGTATTCAAACATGGACAAAACATGGACATGGGAATGTAGATGGAATTGCGGGCTGCTCAGTGGTGAGTGGATTTCAGATGGATCTCTTGCACCAGTGACAGTGCTGGTACACGTCTACAGTGATAGTGATGATGGCTACTGTCATAAACTGATGTATAGGGATGGTGTAACCTATAGATGTGACCAACTCTATATGAAGAGGAGATCCATATTTATTTCCCAGCATGCAATTGTGTGTGACCCTGAATGAGCCCTACATCTCTGCACAGGATGTGAGCAGAGACATATTGAAGAGAGGATTGTTATATGAAGGAAAAATACAGAAATATACATATATTTTTTATCTAAACACACCCATATATTTCAGTGAGCGGACACATGGGTGGTCATTCCGAGTTGTTCACTCACTAGCAGTTTTTTGCAGCCGTGTAAACGCTATGCCGCCTCCCACTGGGAGTGTATTTTAGCTTAGCAGAAGTGCGAACGAAAGGATCGCAAAGCGGCTACAAAATAATTTTGTGCAGTTTCAGAGTAGCTTCAGACCTACTCAGCACTTGCGATCACTTCAGACTGTTCAGTTCCTGTTCTGACATCATGAACACGCCCTGCGTTCACCCAGCCACACCTGCGTTTTTACTGGCACGACTGGGTTTTTTCTAACACTCCCTCAAAACGGTCAGTTGACACCCAGAAACGTCCTCTTCCTGTCAATGACTCTGCGGCCAGCAGTGCGATGGAAAAGCTTTGCTAGACCTTGTGTGAAACTACATCGTTCGTTGCAATAGTACAACGCGCATACTAGTGATGTGCACCGGACATTTTTCGGGTTTTGTGTTTTGGTTTTGGATTCGGTTCCGCGGCCGTGTTTTGGATTCGGACGCGTTTTGGCAAAACCTCCCTGAAAATTTTTTGTCGGATTTGGGTGTTTTTTTTACAAAAAACCCTCAAAAACAGCTTAAATCATAGAATTGGGGGTCATTTTGATCCCATAGTATTATTAACCTCAATAACCATAATTTCCACTCATTTCCAGTCTATTCTGAACACCTCACAATATTATTGTTAGTCCTAAAATTTGCACTGAGGTCGCTGGATGACTAAGCTAAGCGACCCAAGTGGCCGACACAAACATCTGGCCCACCTAGGAGTGGCACTGCAGTGTCAGACAGGATGGCACTTCAAAAAATAGTCCCCAAACAGCACATGATGCAAAGAAAAAAAGAGGTGCACCAAGGTGGCCAACACAAACACCTGGCCCATCTAGGAGTGGCACTGCAGTGTCAGACAGGATGGCAGATTTAAAAAATAGTCCCCAAACAGCACATGATGCAAAGAAAAAAAGAGGTGCAATGAGGTAGCTGTGTGACTAAGCTAAGCGACCCAAGTGGCCGACACAAACACCTGGCCCATCTAGGAGTGGCACTGCAGTGTCAGACAGGATGGCAGATTTAAAAAATAGTCCCCAAACAGCACATGATGCAAAGAAAAAAAGAGGTGCAATGAGGTAGCTGTGTGACTAAGCTAAGCGACCCAAGTGGCTGACACAAACACCTGGCCCATCTAGGAGTGGCACTGCAGTGTCAGACAGGATGGCACTTCAAAAAATAGTCCCCAAACAGCACATGATGCAAAGATAAATAAAAATAAAAGAGGTGCAAGATGGAATTGTCCTTGGGCCCTCCCACCCACCCTTATGTTGTATAAACAGGACATACACACTTTAACAAACCCATCATTTCAGCGACAGGGTCTGCCACACGACTGTGACTGAAATGACTGGTTGGTTTGGGCCCCCCACCAAAAAATAAGCAATCAATCTCTCCTTGCACAAACTGGCTCTACAGAGGCAAGATGTCCACCTCCTCATTGTCCGATTCCTCACCCCTTTCACTGTGTACATCCCCCTCCTCACAGATTATTAACTCGTCCCCACTGGAATCCACCTTCTCAGGTCCCTGTGTACTTTCTGGAGGTAATTGCTGGTAAATGTCTCCACGGAGGAATTGATTATAATTCACTTTAATGGTGAGCGGTTGCACTAAACACTCTTTCGGAGTACACACTGGAGGGGGGCAACTTAGGTAAAATAAAGCCAGTTTGTGCAAGGGTCTCCAAATTGCCTCTTTTTCCTGCCAGTATACATACGGACTGTCTGACGTGCCTACTTGGATGCGGTCACTCATATAATCCTCCACCATTCTTTCAATGGTGACAGAATCATATGCAGTGACAGTAGACGACATGTCAGTAATCGTTGGCAGGTCCTTCAGTCCGGACCAGATGTCAGCACTCGCTCCAGACTGCCCTGCATCACCGCCAGCGAGTGGGCTCGGAATTCTTAGCCTTTTCCTCGCACCCCCAGTTGCGGGAGAATGTGAAGGAGGAGCTGTTGACGGATCACGTTCCGCTTGACTTGACAATTTTCTCACCAGCAGTTCTTTGAACCTCTGCAGACTTGTGTCTGCCGGAAAGAGAGATACAACATAGGTTTTAAATCTAGGATCGAGCACGGTGGCCAAAGTGTAGTGCTCTGATTTCAACAGATTGACCACCCGTGAATTCTGGTCAGGCAAATTAAGGGCTCCATCCGCAAGTCCCACATGCCTAGCGGAATCGCTCTGTTTTAGCTCCTCCTTCAATGTCTCCAGCTTCTTCTGCAAAAGCCTGATGAGGGGAATGACCTGACTCAGGCTGGCAGTGTCTGAACTGACTTCACGTGTGGCAAGTTCAAAGGGTTGCAGAACCTTGCACAACGTTGAAATCATTCTCCACTGCGCTTGAGTCAGGTGCATTCCCCCTCCTTTGTCTATATCGTAGGTAGCTGTATAGGCTTGAATTGCCTTTTGCTGCTCCTCCATCCTCTGAAGCATATAGAGGGCTGGATTCCACCTCGTTACCACCTCTTGCTTCAGATGATGGCGGGGCAGGTTCAGGAGTGTTTGCTGGTGCTCCAGTCTTCGGCACGCGGCACGCGGTCGGGCCACCGACAGCATCTCTTGCACGCCCCTGTGGTTTTTATATAATTCTGCACCACCAAATTCAATGTATGTGCAAAACATAGGACGCACTGGAATTTGCCAACATGTAATGCACGCACAATATTGCTGGCGTTGTCCGATGTCACAAATCCCCAGGAGAGTCCAATTGTGGTAAGCCATTCTGCGATGATGTTCCTCATTTTCTGTAAGAGGTTGTCAGCTGTGTGCCTCTTATGGAAAGTGGTGATACAAAGCGTAGCCTGCCTAGGAACGAGTTGGCGTTTGCGAGATGCTGCTACTGGTGCCGCCGCTGCTGTTCTTGCTGCAGAAGTCAATACATCTTCCCAGTGGGCTGTCACAGTCATATAGTGCTTAGTCTGCCCTGCTCCACTTGTCCACATGTCTGTGGTTAAGTGGACATTGGGTACAACTGCATTTTTTAGGACACTGGTGACTCTTTTTCTGAGGTCTGTGTACATTCTCGGTATCGCCTGCCTAGAGAAATGGAACCTAGATGGTATTTGGTACCGGGGACAGTACCTCACGCAATTCTCTAGTTTCCTGTGAATTAACGGTGGATACCGGAAACACGTTTAACACCACCCAGGCTGCCAAGGCCTGAGTTATCCGCTTTGCAGCAGGATGACTGCTGTGATATTTCATCTTCCTCGCAAAGGACTGTTGGACAGTCAATTGCTTACTGGAAGTAGTACAAGTGTTCTTCCGACTTCCCCTCTGGGATGACGATTGACTCCCAGCAGCAACAACAGCAGCGACAGCAGCAGTAGGCGTTACACTCAGGATGCATCGGAGGAATCCCAGGCAGGAGAGGACTCGTCAGACTTGCCAGTGACATGGCCTGCAGGACTTTTGGCTTTCCTTTCTAAGGAGGAAATTGACACTGAGGGAGTTGTTGGTGTGGTTTGCAGGAGCTTGGTTACAAGAGGAAGGGATTTAGTTGGCAGTGGACTGATTCCGCTGTCACCCAAAGTTTTTGAACTTGTCATTGACTTCTGATGAATTCGCTCCAGGTGACGTATAAGGGAGGATGTTCCTAGGTGGTTAACGTCCTTACCCCTACTTATTACAGCTTGACAAAGGCAACACACAGCTTGACACCAGTTGTCTGCATTTCTGTTGAAATAATTCCACACCGAAGAGGTGATTTTTTTTGTAATTTGACCAGGCATGTCAATGGCCATATTCGTCCCACGGACAACAGGTGTCTCCCCGGGTGCCTGACTTAAACAAACCACCTCACTATCAGAATCCTCCTTGTCAATTTTCCTCCTCAGCGCCAGCAACACCCATATCCTCATCCTGGTGTACTTCAACAGTGACATCTTCAATTTGACTATCAGGAACTGGACTGCTGGTGCTCCTTCCAGCACTTGCAGGGGGCGTGCAAATGGTGGAAGGCGCCACCTCTTCCCGTCCAGTGTTGGACCCTATTTTACCCTCCACATTTTTGGGCTCCATTTTTTAATGTGTGGAATTATATGCCAGTAATATATCAATAGCAATGGCCTACTGTACCGTACTGCTATATATTATATACTGGTGGTCAGCAAAATTATGCACTGTCCTCCTACTACTGCGCACAACAACTAAAATGCACCACAGGTATGGATGGATAGTATACTTGACGACACAGTGGTAGGTAGAGCAGTGGCCTATTGTACCGTACTGCTATATATTATATACTGGTGGTCAGCAAAATTATGCACTGTCCTCCTACTATATATACTGCGCAAAACTTAAAATGCACCACAGGTATGGATGGATAGTATACTTGACGACACAGAGGTAGGTAGAGCAGTGGACTACTGTACCGTACTGCTATATATTATATACTGGTGGTCAGCAAAATTATGCACCGTCCTCCTACTACTGCGCACAACAACTAAAATGCACCACAGGTATGGATGGATAGTATACTTGACGACACAGAGGTAGGTAGAGCAGTGGCCTACTGTACCGTACTGCTATATATTATATACTGGCGGTCAGCAAAATTATGCACTGTCCTCCTACTATATATACTGAGCAAAACTTAAATGCACCACAGGTATGGATGGATAGTATACTTGACGACACAGAGGTAGGTAGAGCAGTGGACTACTGTACCATACTGATGTAATACTGGTGGTCACCGGTCAGCAAAATTCTGCACTGTCCTCCTACTATATACTACAATGCAGCACAGATATGGAGCGTTTTTCAGGCAGAGAACGTAGATATTTTCAGCACACTGAGCACAGATATTTGCAAGCACACTGAGCACAGATATTTGCAGCACACTGAGCACAGATATTTGCAGCACACTGAACACAACTGAGAGAACGCTGCACACGTCCTCTCCCTATCATCTCCAATGCACGAGTGAAAATGGCGGCGACGCGCGGCTCCTTATATAGAATACGAATCTCGCGAGAATCCGACAGCGGGATGATGACGTTCAGGCGCGCTCGGGTTAACCGAGCAAGGCGGGAAGATTCGAGTCCGCCTCGGAACCGTGTAAAATGGGTGAAGTCCGGGGGGGTTCGGATTCCGAGGAACCGAACCCGCTCATCACTAGCGCGTACGCATTGTGCCGCATACGCATGTGCAGAAGTGCCTTTTTTTTGCCTGATCGCTGCACAGCGAATGAATGCAGCTAGCGATCAACTCGGAATGACCCCCATGGTACCTTGGTTTTAGAGCAACTCAGCATCATTACTGTACATTTTCACTATTGGTATATTGTTTATATTACATAATAACTTATTACTCATTTGTTTTACATAAACAATAACAAGTGTAAACTATACCTCTTTAGATGATGCAATAAGTAGCATCAGCATGTATACATTGTATCAAAGCGTGTGTGATAAGTGTGTGTCATATACAAGGCTGGTTCAATAAGTAAGGTAACAAGACTCATGTGTGTAATGTTCTCTATCTCATTCTAAATTACAACCCAGCACGAGCAGATAGACTGTACCTCATATCAGTCATACTGTCTCAGCATCAGATGTTAGATAGCGGGTGTGGTGGAGACATGGGGGTCTATTCATGAAGCAGTGAAGAGAGAGGAGAAAAGAACCAGAAGAGAAGTTGCCCATGGCAACCAATCAGCTTTGAAGGAAGCCTTTATCAAGTACATTCTATAAAATGTAAGAGAGATGCTGATTGGTTGCCATGAGCAACATCTCCACTGGTGTGTATCTCTTCTCTTTTCACTGCATCATGAATAGACCCCATGGCCACACATTGAGATTCCTGCATCTACAGGGCACATCAGCAGCTGATATTCATTGCCAACACGTCGAGGTGTACGGTGATAACGTCATGTCATGGAAACAGGTTTGGGTTTGGTGCACTGCCTGTGGTGGACAAACTTGGCCGGCCAGATCACTGCTCATCTTGGATGTCTGTCCTGAATCAATATGCGATGTATGATACATTCCGCCCACATATACATTATACACAGGGGAGGACACAGGGGTAAATGGTTTCCTGTTGTGTTAGTAAATATGTGCTTAAGGGGAGGATAAATGAGAGTTGTGTGTTTTAAGTGGTGCCACCGTCTCTGAACTTGTTGACTGCTCACTAGATAGTAGGCGACCTTTGTATAATCAGGGTCACGGGTTTTCCTTGAAACTGCCGTATGTAAACTTGCTGTCGCTGTCTGCCATCCTGACAACTTCTTGCATAAGGTACAGCAACCTGTGTGAGCAATATCTAAATATGCTTGTTCAGTATTACATGTTGTAACACATTTTGTAATCAGGGCAAGATATGTACATTGCAGGAAATATTATTTAATAAATACATTGGGTAAAAGTTTTGTAATGTGTTTGCTAAACCTGGGAGATAGAAGCTTTTACATAGTGTTATGCAACTGCTTACCTGTATTGCATTTCTTACACGAATGTGTCACATAATAACTGAATTTCACTTTGAACCAAACACAATTAGTTTGGACACATTTTTAATGCAAATGTTTATTTGTTTATACATGTAAATGCTTACTTTTCTTATTATCATAGATAATTCAAGTGATTTGGTTGCAGTCTTCCTGTGGAATACTATATCCCAGGGCTCGGGATGCTGGTGGTCACATGACCGACAGCAGCATCCCATCATTGAAGACACCAACATTGGAGGTGGTAAGTATTTTCAACTCCCCCTACCCCTGCACCCTACCTTAACCCTCGGGAAGGATGGGGATGGGTGGTGGTGTGGGGGGGGGGGGGTGGGGGGGGGGGGGGTCTAGGGCTAACCCTCCAGGGGTGTTGGCTATGGCTAACAACTGGGGGGGGGGGGTGGTTAGGGCTACCAGCTTTAGGAGAAGCATGATGAGACAGTAGTATTGTCATCTTCAGAGGGATGATGATGGTGAACATTTGCATTCCAGCAGTGCTCAGAAAAAGATGAAAATGGATTGGTTTTACAAGAAAAGAGGGAAATCTATTACCGGTGCCAATAAAACAGATAAAAGTAGCCCTAGTGCATTCTCATAAAGCTGATAGTAAATAAATGATGAGTGTCAAACATATGTCAGTACAGCAATCTCTGTTTAATTTTAGCTGCACATGAAATTAAATCGGACAACCTGAATGAGTTGTAAATGTATTCAATATAGTTTAAAAAGTTTTTTTTTTAATATTTCAATATTATATTATGCACATCTGCAGTACAGATCTCCTCATCAAAAACTGGGGGACCCAGCGGGGCCATGAGTGTGCATGTGATCTGACCATGGGGGGTAATTCCAAGTTGGCTGCTTTATTTTTACTAGAAATGAGCGGGTTCGGTTTCTCTGAATCCGAACCCGCCAGAACTTCATGGTTTTTTTCACGGGTCCGAGCGACTCGGATCTTCCCGCCTTGCTCGGTTAACCCGAGCGCGCCCGAACGTCATCATGACGCTGTCGGATTCTCGCGAGGCTCGGATTCTATCGCGAGACTCGGATTCTATATAAGGAGCCGCGCGTCGCCGCCATTTTCACACGTGCATTGAGATTGATAGGGAGAGGACGTGGCTGGCGTCCTCTCCATTTAGATTAGAAGAGAGAGACACTTGATTTACTAATTTTGGGGAGCATTAGGAGTACTCAGTAGTGTACAGTGCAGAGTTTTGCTGATAGTGACCAGTGACCACCAGTTTTATTTATAATCCGTTCTCTGCCTGAAAAAAGCGATACACAGCACACAGTGACTCAGTCACAGACACATACCATATCTGTGTGCACTGCTCAGGCTCAGGCCAGTGTGCTGCATCATCTATTATCTATATATAATATTATATATATATCTGTCTGACTGCTCAGCTCACACAGCTTATAATTGTGGGGGAGACTGGGGAGCACTACTGCAGTGCCAGTTATAGGTTATAGCAGGAGCCAGGAGTACATAATATATTATATAGTGAGTGACCACCAGACACACAGTGCAGTTTATTTAATATATCCGTTCTCTGCCTGAAAAAAGCGATACACACAGTGACTCAGTCAGTCACATACCATATCTGTGTGCACTGCTCAGGCTCAGGCCAGTGTGCTGCATCATCTATATATATTATATATCTGTCTGACTGCTCAGCTCACACAGCTTATAATTGTGGGGGAGACTGGGGAGCACTACTGCAGTGCCAGTTATAGGTTATAGCAGGAGCCAGGAGTACATAATATTATATTAAAATTAAACAGTGCACACTTTTGCTGCAGGAGTGCCACTGCCAGTGTGACTAGTGACCAGTGACCTGACCACCAGTATATATAATATTAGTAGTATACTATCTCTTTATCAACCAGTCTATATTAGCAGCAGACACAGTACAGTGCGGTAGTTCACGGCTGTGGCTACCTCTGTGTCGGCACTCGGCAGCCCGTCCATAATTGTATATACCACCTAACCGTGGTTTTTTTTTCTTTCTTTATACATACATACTAGTTACGAGTATACTATCTCTTTATCAACCAGTCTATATATTAGCAGCAGACACAGTACAGTGCGGTAGTTCACGGCTGTGGCTACCTCTGTGTCGGCACTCGGCAGCCCGTCCATAATTGTATATACCACCTAACCGTGGTTTTTTTTTCTTTCTTTATACATACATACTAGTTACGAGTATACTATCTCTTTATCAACCAGTCTATATATTAGCAGCAGACACAGTACAGTGCGGTAGTTCACGGCTGTGGCTACCTCTGTGTCGGCACTCGGCAGCCCGTCCATAATTGTATATACCACCTAACCGTGGTTTTTTTTTCTTTCTTTATACATACATACTAGTTACGAGTATACTATCTCTTTATCAACCAGTCTATATATTAGCAGCAGACACAGTACAGTGCGGTAGTTCACGGCTGTGGCTACCTCTGTGTCGGCACTCGGCAGCCCGTCCATAATTGTATATACCACCTAACCGTGGTTTTTTTTTCTTTCTTTATACATACATACTAGTTACGAGTATACTATCTCTTTATCAACCAGTCTATATTAGCAGCAGACACAGTACAGTGCGGTAGTTCACGGCTGTGGCTACCTCTGTGTCGGCACTCGGCAGCCCGTCCATAATTGTATACTAGTATCCAATCCATCCATCTCCATTGTTTACCTGAGGTGCCTTTTAGTTGTGCCTATTAAAATATGGAGAACAAAAATGTTGAGGTTCCAAAATTAGGGAAAGATCAAGATCCACTTCCACCTCGTGCTGAAGCTGCTGCCACTAGTCATGGCCGAGACGATGAAATGCCAGCAACGTCGTCTGCCAAGGCCGATGCCCAATGGCATAGTACAGAGCATGTCAAAACCAAAACACCAAATATCAGTAAAAAAAGGACTCCAAAACCTAAAATAAAATTGTCGGAGGAGAAGCGTAAACTTGCCAATATGCCATTTACCACACGGAGTGGCAAGGAACGGCTGAGGCCCTGGCCTATGTTCATGGCTAGTGGTTCAGCTTCACATGAGGATGGAAGCACTCAGCCTCTCGCTAGAAAACTGAAAAGACTCAAGCTGGCAAAAGCACCGCAAAGAACTGTGCGTTCTTTGAAATCCCAAATCCACAAGGAGAGTCCAATTGTGTCGGTTGCGATGCCTGACCTTCCCAACACTGGACGTGAAGAGCATGCGCCTTCCACCATTTGCACGCCCCCTGCAAGTGCTGGAAGGAGCACCCGCAGTCCAGTTCCTGATAGTCAGATTGAAGATGTCAGTGTTGAAGTACACCAGGATGAGGAGGATATGGGTGTTGCTGGCGCTGGGGAGGAAATTGACCAGGAGGATTCTGATGGTGAGGTGGTTTGTTTAAGTCAGGCACCCGGGGAGACACCTGTTGTCCGTGGGAGGAATATGGCCGTTGACATGCCAGGTGAAAATACCAAAAAAATCAGCTCTTCGGTGTGGAGGTATTTCACCAGAAATGCGGACAACAGGTGTCAAGCCGTGTGTTCCCTTTGTCAAGCTGTAATAAGTAGGGGTAAGGACGTTAACCACCTCGGAACATCCTCCCTTATACGTCACCTGCAGCGCATTCATAATAAGTCAGTGACAAGTTCAAAAACTTTGGGTGACAGCGGAAGCAGTCCACTGACCAGTAAATCCCTTCCTCTTGTAACCAAGCTCACGCAAACCACCCCACCAACTCCCTCAGTGTCAATTTCCTCCTTCCCCAGGAATGCCAATAGTCCTGCAGGCCATGTCACTGGCAATTCTGACGAGTCCTCTCCTGCCTGGGATTCCTCCGATGCATCCTTGCGTGTAACGCCTACTGCTGCTGGCGCTGCTGTTGTTGCCGCTGGGAGTCGATGGTCATCCCAGAGGGGAAGTCGTAAGCCCACTTGTACTACTTCCAGTAAGCAATTGACTGTTCAACAGTCCTTTGCGAGGAAGATGAAATATCACAGCAGTCATCCTACTGCAAAGCGGATAACTGAGTCCTTGACAACTATGTTGGTGTTAGACGTGCGTCCGGTATCCGCCGTTAGTTCACAGGGAACTAGACAATTTATTGAGGCAGTGTGCCCCCGTTACCAAATACCATCTAGGTTCCACTTCTCTAGGCAGGCGATACCGTGAATGTACACGGACGTCAGAAAAAGACTCACCAGTGTCCTAAAAAATGCAGTTGTACCCAATGTCCACTTAACCACGGACATGTGGACAAGTGGAGCAGGGCAGGGTCAGGACTATATGACTGTGACAGCCCACTGGGTAGATGTATGGACTCCCGCCGCAAGAACAGCAGCGGCGGCACCAGTAGCAGCATCTCGCAAACGCCAACTCTTTCCTAGGCAGGCTACGCTTTGTATCACCGCTTTCCAGAATACGCACACAGCTGAAAACCTCTTACGGCAACTGAGGAAGATCATCGCGGAATGGCTTACCCCAATTGGACTCTCCTGTGGATTTGTGGCATCGGACAACGCCAGCAATATTGTGTGTGCATTAAATATGGGCAAATTCCAGCACGTCCCATGTTTTGCACATACCTTGAATTTGGTGGTGCAGAATTTTTTTTAAAACGACAGGGGCGTGCAAGAGATGCTGTCGGTGGCCAGAAAAATTGCGGGACACTTTCGGCGTACAGGCACCACGTACAGAAGACTGGAGCACCACCAAAAACTACTGAACCTGCCCTGCCATCATCTGAAGCAAGAAGTGGTAACGAGGTGGAATTCAACCCTCTATATGCTTCAGAGGTTGGAGGAGCAGCAAAAGGCCATTCAAGCCTATACAATTGAGCACGATATAGTAGGTGGAATGCACCTGTCTCAAGTGCAGTGGAGAATGATTTCAACGTTGTGCAAGGTTCTGATGCCCTTTGAACTTGCCACACGTGAAGTCAGTTCAGACACTGCCAGCCTGAGTCAGGTCATTCCCCTCATCAGGCTTTTGCAGAAGAAGCTGGAGGCATTGAAGAAGGAGCTAAAAGGGAGCGATTCCGCTAGGCATGTGGGACTTGTGGATGCAGCCCTTAATTCGCTTAACAAGGATTCACGGGTGGTCAATCTGTTGAAATCAGAGCACTACATTTTGGCCACCGTGCTCGATCCTAGATTTAAAGCCTACCTTGGATCTCTCTTTCCGGCAGACACAGGTCTGCTGGGGTTGAAAGACCTGCTGGTGACAAAATTGTCAAGTCAAGCGGAACGCGACCTGTCAACATCTCCTCCTTCACATTCTCCCGCAACTGGAGGTGCGAGGAAAAGGCTCAGAATTCCGAGCCCACCCGCTGGCGGTGATGCAGGGCAGTCTGGAGCGACTGCTGATGCTGACATCTGGTCCGGACTGAAGGACCTGACAACGATTACGGACATGTCGTCTACTGTCACTGCATATGATTCTCTCAACATTGATAGAATGGTGGAGGATTATATGAGTGACCGCATCCAAGTAGGCACGTCACACAGTCCGTACTTATACTGGCAGGAAAAAGAGGCAATTTGGAGGCCCTTGCACAAACTGGCTTTATTCTACCTAAGTTGCCCTCCCACAAGTGTGTACTCCGAAAGAGTGTTTAGTGCCGCCGCTCACCTTGTCAGCAATCGGCGTACGAGGTTACATCCAGAAAATGTGGAGAAGATGATGTTCATTAAAATGAATTATAATCAATTCCTCCGCGGAGACATTGACCAGCAGCAATTGCCTCCACAAAGTACACAGGGAGCTGAGATGGTGGATTCCAGTGGGGACGAATTGATAATCTGTGAGGAGGGGGATGTACACGGTGATATATCGGAGGGTGAAGATGAGGTGGACATCTTGCCTCTGTAGAGCCAGTTTGTGCAAGGAGAGATTAATTGCTTCTTTTTTGGGGGGGGGTCCAAACCAACCCGTCATATCAGTCACAGTCGTGTGGCAGACCCTGTCACTGAAATGATGGGTTGGTTAAAGTGTGCATGTCCTGTTTTGTTTACACAACATAAGGGTGGGTGGGAGGGCCCAAGGACAATTCCATCTTGCACCTCTTTTTTCTTTTCTTTTTCTTTGCATCATGTGCTGATTGGGGAGGGTTTTTTGGAAGGGACATCCTGCGTGACACTGCAGTGCCACTCCTAGATGGGCCAGGTGTTTGTGTCGGCCACTAGGGTCGCTAATCTTACTCACACAGTCAGCTACCTCATTGCGCCTCTTTTTTTCTTTGCGTCATGTGCTGTTTGGGGAGGGTTTTTTGGAAGGGACATCCTGCGTGACACTGCAGTGCCACTCCTAGATGGGCCCGGTGTTTGTGTCGGCCACTAGGGTCGCTAATCTTACTCACACAGCTACCTCATTGCGCCTCTTTTTTTCTTTGCGTCATGTGCTGTTTGGGGAGGGTTTTTTGGAAGGGACATCCTGCGTGACACTGCAGTGCCACTCCTAGATGGGCCCGGTGTTTGTGTCGGCCACTAGGGTCGCTAATCTTACTCACACAGCTACCTCATTGCGCCTCTTTTTTTCTTTGCGTCATGTGCTGTTTGGGGAGGGTTTTTTGGAAGGGCCATCCTGCGTGACACTGCAGTGCCACTCCTAGATGGGCCCGGTGTTTGTGTCGGCCACTAGGGTCGCTAATCTTACTCACACAGCTACCTCATTGCGCCTCTTTTTTTCTTTGCGTCATGTGCTGTTTGGGGAGGGTTTTTTGGAAGGGACATCCTGCGTGACACTGCAGTGCCACTCCTAGATGGGCCCGGTGTTTGTGTCGGCCACTAGGGTTGCTTATCTTACTCACACAGCGACCTCGGTGCAAATTTTAGGACTAAAAATAATATTGTGAGGTGTGAGGTATTCAGAATAGACTGAAAATGAGTGTAAATTATGGTTTTTGAGGTTAATAATACTTTGGGATCAAAATGACCCCCAAATTCTATGATTTAAGCTGTTTTTTAGTGTTTTTTGAAAAAAACACCCGAATCCAAAACACACCCGAATCCGACAAAAAAAATTCGGTGAGGTTTTGCCAAAACGCGGTCGAACCCAAAACACGGCCGCGGAACCGAACCCAAAACCAAAACACAAAACCCGAAAAATTTCAGGCGCTCATCTCTAATTTTTACACTGCAAATTAGATTGCAGATTGAACACACCACACCCAAATCTAACTCTCTGTGCACATGTTAAATCTGCCTCCCCTGCAGTGCACATGGGCCCTCATTCCGAGTTGATCGGTCGCAAGGCGAATTTAGCAGAGTTACACACGCTAAGCCGCCGCCTACTGGGAGTGTATCTTAGCATCTTAAAATTGCGACCGATGTATTCGCAATATTGCGAGCACAAACTACTTAGCAGTTTTAGAGTAGCTCCAGACTTACTCTGCCTGTGCGATCAGTTCAGTGCTTGTCGTTCCTGGTTTGACGTCACAAACACACCCAGCGTTCGCCCAACCACTCCCCCGTTTCTCCGGCCACTCCTGCGTTTTTTCCGGAAACGGTAGCGTTTTCAGCCACACGCCCATAAAACGCCGTGTTTCCGCCCAGTAACACCCATTTCCTGTCAATCACATTACGTTCGCCGGAGCGATGAGAAAGCCGTGAGTAAAAATACTTTCTTCATAGCAAAGATACTTGGCGCAGTCGCAGTGCGAATATTGCGCATGCGCACTAAGCGGAATTTCACTGCGATGCGATGAAAAATACAGAGCGAACGACTCGGAATGAGGGCCATGGTTTTGCCCAACTGCTAACAAAATTCCTGCTGAGATCAACTTGGAATTACCCCCCATGTCTGTTAAGCGGTTAGAGGAAACAGTCATGCAACTAGAAGCAGCAGCCATCCAGCAGGCACATAAAACTCACCACTCCTCCCTTCCCAGCTAGAAATAAAAATAGCGTGCTGTGACGTGTATACTATGGGCTTAGTTAAACCACTAATGTAACAGATGGTAGCTCCCCATCAATTACCTACAACCTTACAAAAAAGCATCAAGAAGGTTTCAAGAATTGAAAAATAAAAAAATACATAGGTAAGAAACAATTAGCCACTGTGATTTACCGCAGCTATTTGACCCCCCTGGGGCAACTCATTTGCCCTCCAATCCAGCAAACATTGGGGATTTTCTTTCTTTCTTTTGAGTCTATGTACACAAAAGGAGTGCTTAATTGAAAAGGGATCAATAAGGGTTGCCGGCGCATGGGATGCCGAATGTCAGTATATCGACATTGGCATCCCGTGCGCCAGAATGACAGCAGGGGGGTGAGCGCAATGAAGCCCCTTGCAGGCTTGCTGCGCTCGCCATGTTGTGGGCCACAGGTTCTATTCTCCCTCTATGGGTGTTGTATTTTAACCGCATACCAGCAAAACATGACATAGGACAGTTAGGAATGGTATTGACATAAAAAGCTAATGAAATGAAATGTGGAAATAACTATGCGTATTGAGGGAAATATATGGGGCTGTATAAGCGGGAGGAAAAAGGTGTATTTGGGTGAGTGATTGTAAGCCCTAATCATAGTGAGTAAAATACATAAAGCACAGTTGGCAACATTCTGGCTGCCAGTGGGGCGGCATGGCTTGCTAAATAGGGACGGTGTGGGGGTGTGATGCTGCAAAGGGGGCGGTACAGGGGCATGGTTGCACATTCGTGGTATCAAGGCCACCCCCGCTATACATTGCCGAATTCTAACTTGATTCCTTTCCCTGCATGATGCGCTATATAAAAAACTGCAAGAACTGTCCACAATACAGACTTGTGTTTAAAGTCTGAGTCAGCTCCTCTCTGCTCAAATACCGCAGGTAAAATAAGTATTGAACACATCAACATTATACTCATCAAATATATCTGTAATTGGGCAATTGTAATGAAAGTTTCACCAAATGTCTGCAGCAACCCATGCAATCCACTAGGGATGAGCAGGTTTAGGGGGTGAATCAGCCCTGATTGCTGGGCTGCTAGCTGTCCTGCGTTCGGATAGTAGTCGCCTCCAGGGGGAGTGTAGCCTTGCTGTGCAGGTGTGCGATCCTATGTATACGCAGAACTGCAAAAATCCACTTTGTGCAGTCTCTGCGCAGCCCAGGACTTACTCCTACAGTGAGATGAGAACAGGTTGATCGGGGCCGGAGCTGACGTCAGACACCCTCCCTGAAAAAGCTCGGGCACGCCTGCATTTTTCCGGACACTCCCTGTAAACGCTCAATTGCCACCCACAAATGGCCTCTTCCTGTCAATCTCCTTGCGAACGCCCGTGTGATTGGATTTTTCGCACCATCCCGTCGCTGACCAGCGATGCCCATTGTTGGTGTCCACCGCGTGTGCGCACTGTGGTGCATGCACATGCGCAGTTAGGACCTGATCGGCCGCTGTGCAAAAACGCACAGCAGCGACTGCAAATGCCACTGGAGAAGAGATATTTATCTCGTTTTGGATTTTTTGAGATAATTATGTTTATGAAATATCCCCCTATCATGCAACTTTCCACCAGCTGTGCAATGTGTTGGATATCAGCCAGTCCGTTAGCATAGTCACTGTCATATAATCCTCAGTCTTAGTTGATACCACAATTCTCCTTTGTCCAAGACATCAATTTCAGCTTTGTCCCTCATGAACCAAGGTGGTCATTCCGAGTTGTTCGCTCGTTATTTTTTTCTCGCAACGGAGCGATAAGTCGCTAATGCGCATGCGCAATGTCCGCACTGCAACTGCGCCAAGTAAATTTGCTATGCAGTTAGGTATTTTACTCACGGTATTACGAGGTTTTTTCTTCGTTCTGGTGATCAGAGTGTGATTGACAGGAAGTGGGTGTTTCTGGGCGGAAACTGGACGTTTTATGGGAGTGTGTGAAAAAACGCTACCGTTTCTGGGAAAAACGCGGGAGTGGCTGGAGAAACGGAGGAGTGTCTGGGCGAACGCTGGGTGTGTTTGTGACGTCAAACCAGGAACGACAAGCACTGAACTGATCGCAGATGCCGAGTAAGTGTGGAGCTACTCAGAAACTGCTAAGTGTCTATTCGCAATTTTGAGAATCTTTCATTCGCAATTTTACTATGCTAAGATTCACTCCCAGTAGGCGGCGGCTTAGCCTGTGCAAAGCTGCTAAAAGCAGCTTGCGAGCGAACAACTCGGAATGAGGGCCCATGAACCTCAGAGCTAAGCAGTTTGGCCAGTTGTGGTTTTGACAGCTTTCTGTACCAGGTGCTAATCTCCTGGAAATAGTCAGGACTGTGACAGAGGGGGAGATGTATCAAACCTCATAATGAGTGGAGAGGATGGCAAGTGGACATGTTGCCCATAGCAATGAATCATCTTCTACAGTAGCTAGCATTTATAAAGTACATTCTATAAAATGATAGGTAGAAGCTGTTTCTGTGGGCAACTTTTCCACAGGTGTACTTCACTCTTTAGAGAGCTTGATACATCTCCCCCAAATTGTCTCCAGAGAGCTGCCATTGTCAGGGCTGGCAACATAAATCTTGGGGCCTGGTACACTGATATATCAGGTGCCCCCTCAACTCCCTATGATTCACCCCATTTAAAAAACACACACATACAGTATAGGTACACACACACACACACACAACGTTGGCAGGGACAGACAGGGAAGACATGGCCGGTGCAGTGTCATGATAGCAATGCAGCACAGATCAAGTTACAGGGTAACCTAGGGGACAGTGCTGGTTCTAGACCAAGCAGAACCCAAGGCAAAAATATCCTGTGGTAGGGGGTGATCTGTTGAAGCTCCAGACTGAGACATGCTGGGACTGGTAGTTACGCTGGGACATAACACCATGCCAAATGTAAACAACAAACTTTACTGGCCAGAGGAAGCAACATAGGGCTCTGCAGCTGCCGTGCAAGTACAAAGGTAGGAAGATATGCTGGGACTTTTAGTCCCACAGCTATGGAACAAGGCGGTACTCACAGGGTGATGGTTCAGTTAGGCAATGCTCCCAGTGGAGGGTCCTGCCGGCTTCCAGTCCACTGCACACCACTTTCCCTGCCTTAGCTCAGCCCGTGCCCCGGCATCTCCCATTCTGCTTACACCCGCGGGGTAGAGCCCAGGCAGTGGACTAGTGATGGGAAATCTAGTTCACTTTGGTGATTAGTTCATTATGATCTAGTTCACTCAAAAGATTAGTTCAGAAGATTAGTTCATGTAGTTCTTCTAGTTCATCATTTCTCTCACTGACTCTGAGACTGAAAGGAGTGATTAGATTAAGATTCCTCTGCCCTGAGGAAGAGTTAGATACAACTCGAAACGCGTTGGCGGCTCTGAATGATCCATCTACCTGCATCTAAAGTACCAGGAGAACCCTACCAGGTCCTGCGGCCGGTGTTTTGCATGAGGGGAGGAGGGAGGAATTCCGGAACCTCCCAATTTTGCTCTTCTCATTGCTCCATGCTGGGAGCCTGACACGGTACGGTTCCAATTTTACCACACAGTGATTTTGTCACTTTTATTGGATACAAGTATCTTATGAATTTTTAATGTAATACAATCTACTTTTATTTTGAACTACTACACTATATGTACTTTTTCTTCTTTCCATGACAAACATCTTCATATAAGGGAAAAATTCCGAATTTATTTTGGGAGAAGAATTGCCATCGGAAAAAAAGAAAAAAAGAATTTTCCAAGTGAAACATAGGATTCATTTCGGGACTATTCACTAAGATTTCCACGTAACTTTTTTATTCTTATAGTGGGAGCGACAACGGTGTACTCAACAAATAACTGTCATAGATTTAGAACTAGTCTAGACTATTACACATAGAGTAGGTATTTCTAATACTGGGTGGTAGTCATGTGACCGCCGGTCGGCTGACCGACAGTCACATGACCTCCTCCGTGAGCCCGACGGCTCACTATCCCAATGGTCAGCATGCCGACCAACAGGGACTATTTCCACTCGTGGGTGTCCACGACACCCATAGAGTGGGAATAGAACCCGTGGCGACCGCAGGTCGCCACCGAGCCCGCAGCGTGGCGAGCGCAGCGAGCCCGCAAGGGGCTTGCTGCACTCGCCCCTCCCCGCCGGGATCCCGGCGTCGGTATGCTGCCGGGATCCCGGCGTCGGTAAGGTGACCGGCGGTCAGGATACCGCCGGTCACCCGTACTACACCCCTAATACTAGCTCATTGTAGGAGTTATAATCTTTTTCAAATTATCAGATATGTTTAAAATGTCAGATTTATTTTTATTTTTAAGAAAAGCAATAAGTTATATAGCAACCTTATAGTGACATATGTATCTCTGCAATATTAATCCCATTGTTGGTATTCCTTTTTACTTCATAATATGAAAGTGAAAGACCCAAATTCAGAGTCATGTCATAAGTCACTTTTTTTCTGCTTTTAAAATACAATAATTAAAAGAAA
Source organism: Pseudophryne corroboree (assembly GCF_028390025.1). Classification (NCBI taxonomy): domain Eukaryota; kingdom Metazoa; phylum Chordata; class Amphibia; order Anura; family Myobatrachidae; genus Pseudophryne; species Pseudophryne corroboree. The sequence goes on from NC_086451.1 coordinate 407,214,830, forward strand.
AAAAGTCCCTTTGCCCCAATGTAACAAACAGACCTTAGAGAGAGATAAAGTGGAGCTGTTGTAAAGTAACCAATCAGCTTCTGTCATTTATCTTCAACAGTATATGAAGTGACAGATGCTGATTGGTTGCTAGGGGCAACTGCTCTACTTTATGTCACTCGGAGGTTCATAGTACATATCCCCCTGTGTTTTGTGTGGAGTAATCATACCCTACAGGATAACATGCAGCACTCAGCACTATGGCCCTCATTCCGAGTTGTTCGCTCGGTAAATTTCATCGCATCGCAGCGTTTTTCAGCTTAGTACGCATGCGCAATGTTCGCACTGCGACTGCGCCAAGTAATTTTGCTATGAAGATAGTTTTTTTACTCACGGCTTTTTCTTCGCTCCGGCGAACGTAATGTGATTGACAGGAAATGGGTGTTACTGGGCGGAAACACAGCGTTTTATGGGCGTGTGGATGAAAACGCTACCGTTTCCGGAAAAAACGCAGGAGTGGCTGGAGAAACGGGGGAGTGTCTGGGCGAACGCTGGGTGTGTTTGTGACGTCAAACCAGGAACGACAAGCACTGAACTGATCGCAGATGCCGAGTAAGTCTGAAGCTACTCTGAAACTGCTAAGTAGTTTGTAATCGCAATATTGCGAATACATCGTTCGCAATTTTAAGAAGCTAAGATTCACTCCCAGTAGGCGGCGGCTTAGCGTGTGTAACTCTGCTAAAATCGCCTTGCGAACGATCAACTCGGAATGAGGGCCTATGTCTTTAGCTGATTGGGAGTGTAGCTTGTCACCTAATACATACCCTCCAACATTTTACACAGAAAAATCGGTACAAATCCGAAAAAAGGGGCGTGGCCGCGTGTAAAGGGGGCGTGGCCACGCCCCTTTTCCTATACTTTCAATGGAAGTTTGGAGAGGCAAAAATCGGTACAGACCATGAAAAAAAGGTACTGTACCTATTAAAAAGGTACAGTTGGAGGGTATGCTAATATACTGGGGGAATGAATCATGGCTATATGCAGTTCAGTATCAGCTCCATACAATGCATATGCCTGTGCACAGCAGTGCCATACATGGTAGCTTTGAGGTACTGTACTGACTCGTATGGCTGTATGAGTCATTGAGTCAGTGAACTGATCAGTGATCTGTAATGAATCACTGAACTACTGAACTACTTGCAAGGAGAATGACTCATGAGTCGTCAGGACAATGCAGTTCAATCAGCTCCACAGAGGGAGTCCACTCCATGTCTGAGCACAGCAGTGACCCCTGTGGCAGCTGAGGTAAACTGACTCATGAGTATTCAGTATTCACACACACACACACACACACACACACACACACACACACACACACACACACACACACACATACTCTGATTGGTTGCTATGGGCAACATCTCCACTTCTATAGAACTACCTAAGTATATGTACCATCATATTTTAATTATTTAAAGTCTGAAGGTTCATCAGACAAACATACATATCCCCCTATGTCTTGTGTAGAGCAATCAGACCCTACAGGATAGAATGCAGCACTCAGAACTGTGTCTTTGGCTGATTGGGAGTGACAGTGTACCTTGTGACCAACTAATATCCTGGGGTAATGAATCATGGCTATATGCAGTGCAGTATCTGCTCCATACAATGCATTTGCCTGTGCACAGCAGTGCCACACATGGTAGCTTAGAGGTACTGCACTGACTCGTATGGCTATATGAGTCATTGAGTCAGTGAACTGATCAGTGATCTGTATTGAATCACTGAACTACTGAACTACTGAACTACTTGCAAGGAGAATGACTCATGAGTCGTCAGGACAATGTAACTCAATCAGCTCCACAAAGTGAGTCCACTCCATGTCTGAGCACAGCAGTGACCCCTGTGGCAGCAGAGATGTACTGACTTATGAGTATTGCTGAGTGAGAGCTGAATAACAACAGTGCTACTGCAGCTGCACCTACACAACACCCAGCAGAAGATTAAGCACAGCAGTATGCACAGAAGCCAGTAGTACCAGAAGTAGCAGCAAGTGTTTGGATATCTGGACTAATAGGACAGTGATTATATCACAGAAAGGTGAGCAGCATGACCACACATGCTCACTCACAGACACACATAGACTTTGGCTAGGCAGTGCAGATGCTATTTGTTTTTTAATTAGATCTGTATTGCTGGGCTGTGTTGTACTTTTAACTTTCATTTTACAGCATCAGATTCAGGAAGTGAAAATCCAGTGAAGTGAATGAGACAGTGAGAAGCCTAATGCAGCTGCTGGCTCTATTCTGTCTGTGTCTGACTCCTCCTTCCTGATGAACTAATCTTTGCCAAAGCTGTGAACTGAACAAACTAGTTCACTTTGAAGATTAGTTAATTTTGAACTAATCATTCATGAACTACCCATCACTACAGTGGACAACCCAGTGACAGGTCCAAGGCTACCATTATAGTTGAGGGCGGTCTGCTGCTGTTGGACTCCAGTCTGGTGATGTGAGGGGTGGGCGCAGCATGACGGGGGGGGGGGCAGTGTGAGGGTTTCTGCTGGTTACCAAGTGGTCTATGTGCTATGAGTGCAGACTCTGAGGTCCGTGATGCCATCGTCTGCCTATGGCCCCCGTGTGGGATGAGAGAGGCCTCTTGCTCACCTCTCACATTACCGGCATGGAGCTGGTGGCAGAGTGCGCTGGCTGGGTCACTGTGCAATTGTCCTGCTTGCCCGTAATGGACTGCCATTGCTAAGGAAGGGGGGGGGGTGCTTGGTGAAGCCTTTACAGTCTTTTTTGTAACATAAATCGTGGGCTGCTGGAGGCAACGTTCACTTTAAAAGCATTATTAGATGCTGCTCCCTTTACCCTCGGGCACCCCCTGAACTTCGAGGCCCGGTACAGGTGTCCCCTTTGACACCCCCTGTCGCCGGACCTGGTGTTGTTGGCACATAACTGCACCCAGCAAACTCAGGCTTGGAGAATTTGAAAGGTCAGTAACATCAGTCACAGCATAATGTTTCATCCATTTACAAATACTCTTTACAGCTTGTACCCAGTGGCATATGTGTGATGGGTGAAGGGTTTGCCAGCCCCTGGGTGAAGGTGGGCCCACACCACACACCCTGCACCTGTTGCATTTACGTCTCTCCTGCCCATCCTACAGACCGCCGATATACTGACTGGATCCCATTTGCACCATTATTCAAGCAATGTCTTTAGAAATATGGCAAAGGAACCATTTCTCTGAAGTAATCACAAATTTGTCGAATTTGCGGGCATTTTAGACAGTTTTTGGGTCTGTTTTCACCCATGCCGATTCAACGGAAAAAAAAGGCATGGGTGAAAATGGATTAGAAAATAGGCAAAAATGCCTGCTATTGAATAGACTGATGTTGAATTAGTGACAATTTTCCGACTGTCGTAAAATTTGCCACTAATTGACTATACCCCATAGACTTGCGTTCAAGGAAAACTTACTAAGCTATCCCATTATTGTTACTAGTGTCCTACAAGAGCATTTTATACATTGCACACACTAACTTACAGACATTACATAAAGGTACAGTCAGGGGTTAAAGTGGGGGGGAACGGGATGGAACTGAGTTCCACCACCTGTACTGGTAGGTTTTACTCGGTTTTACTCGGTTCTCAAAACGGCATCTTATTGGCTCACGGATGTCACGTGTTTTGGATAGCCAATCAGATGCCGTTTTGAGAACCGAGTAAAACCGAATCCGCTCATCTCTAGGTGGAACTAGTTCCACCTCCTCCACGGCCCTGCACAGTAACTCCAACAGAAAATCCTACCCCACCACCCTTGTCAATAGATGATGCGGGCGGCGCTAGTAACACTGACAAGCTGCAGCTACCTCCCCCTTCCTCAGCTCCTGGCAGCTCTATGGTCTTCTGCCTGCAGCCCTCCCCTCCCCATCCTCACATAAGCCGTGTCTGTACGACAGCATTCATACCCTACTCAGGTCCCAGTGACTTCCTTTTCTGGCACGGTGTATGCAATCACCGCTGCTGAAGAGAAGAAGAGCCACAAAGATTAACAGACTCTATGCAGGCTGAACTGAAGAGACGGTGAGAGGGGACTGGAGGGACACAGAGAGGCGGGGAAACTGTGGAGGGACACATGGCATGGAGCTGCTGGAGGGACATGGGCAGTGAGCTGCTGGAGTGACAAGAGGCAGAGATGTGTATAAAGGGCACTGCTGTTGGCATTATGTGTATAAGCACCACTATTGTGGGCATTATGTGTAAGGGGCACTACTATGGTGGGCATTATGTGTAAGGGGAACTACTACTGTGGGCATTATGTATAAGTGACACTACTGAGTGACGTAACATGAATAAGGGCCACTAATGTTTGATGTACAGATGGGTCCACGTTTATCTTGACCTTTAATAGTATTAAATGAGACTGGCCAGTCGGACTTAATCCCCTGCTGTAATGACTTAATCCCCTGCTGTATTGTTCTCGGTATTGTATTGCAGCGGAGAACAATAGATGAAGGGTTTATGCTAATAAGTCATGTTGTGCCTAGGCGCAGAAAACTAGTCAAGATTACCGTGGACCCATCTGTAATGTGAATAAGGAGCACTACTGTGTGTTGCATCGTGAATAAGGGGCACTACTGTGGGGTGTAATATAAATCAGGGGCACTACGTGTCATGTAATGTGAATGAGAGTGTTTTACTGTGTGGCGTAATTTGAGTTGGGGGTACTATTGTTTGACCACATACATCTCTGTGAGGTAGCACCCCTTTTTTTGCAACCAGTGCCTGAACCCTAGCACTGGTCCTGGCTCTGCTTAATGGGAGGGGGAGTAGGCGGTGGTTGAAATAAATTCCACCACCTCTCCAGGACCACTTTAAGCACAAGGGTAACAGTACATACAGTACCAAAACAAAATAGTTTAACATTTGCAGCTAAAGCATGCCCAGAGTTGTGGAAGTGTAAGAATTTCCCTAGGGCTGTCCCGATACTTTAGCACAGGCCTTAATTAGCACTTAACCAGCAATATGTTCAGATATCTACAAATAAGCAAGAAAAAAAACTAAAGTTAATATAATATGTAACTTAGCTGTTTAAACAGGTCCCTGCCTATAACAAACATTGGTTTCTGGTGCCATGACCTTTCAGAGCAGCAGACACCACACACCTAGGTAAACCTATTTTGAGTGAGCACAATACACTCCGGTCAAGTATGAATGAACTGTTATCATGTGACTTCAGAGCCTCATAATGAGATTATTCAACTTCTATAACCTATTATGTACAACCACAAACTCAAATAGAGCCATATCCTTTTATCATGCTAATACATCTAACAGAGATGTCTTTTAAAAGATCTATGAGGAGAAATGAGGAGATGTATGGATTTGTTAATTCGAACAAACCAACAAAAACTGTATTGTGCACTAAATAGGACACCAGCTGGTGATTTCAAAATTACCCCTGTATTATAAGATAAGTAAGTAACTTACATGTGAGTATTTCATAACCAAGAATCAGGACATGGGAGCATCCAGTTCAAGATGGGAATGTAGACAAGACACAGTGTGGGAATGACTACAGCTTCTGAGGCCTGCATAGCACTCATGAAGCACTGGGCTGCCAATTGCCCACGTTCCCTCCGGTACCAAACACCCATTGATTGCAAATCAGGATTATGCGTCATATATCAAGACAGTTTTGATGTATACAGTAAAGCTTAGAAAATTATTCAACAGCTGCACAACAGTCATCAACACGTGACTAAAATCCCATAAAAGTACTGTATTGGTACAGTACTTTTATGGGATAACAGATGACTGTTGTGCAGCTGTTGAATTATTTTCTAAGCTTTACTGTATATATCAAAACTGTCTTGATATATGACGCATAATCCTGATTTGCAATCAATGGGTGTTTGGTACCGGAGGGAACGTGGGCAATTGGCAGCCCAGTGCTTCATGAGTGCTATGCAGGCCTCAGAAGCTGTAGTCGTGCCCACACTGTGTCTTGTCTACATTCCCATCTTGAACTGGATGCTCCCATGTCCTGATTCTTACGCTTACGTTTTCCGCTAATTCCTCCTGCTTCTGTGAGAGAACAAGTGTCTGTCAATGGCTGTATTGTGACTCTTAACTGTCTTGCAGAGCTCTGGCATATGAGATTTGCACAAAAATAGTGAAAAGTGCATGATTTAGAAATAATTTTGTTCTCTTTAGACAAATTATATTACACTATTGCTTGTGCAAGAGGAATTCCTTATATTATGGCCCTTCAGATAACGGGCCTAATTCATATATGATCGTAGCCGTGGAAAATTTTGCACGGCTACGATCAGCCACCATGACATGGGCCTAGTCCGCCACGCATGTCTGGCCTTCCCACCGTCGCATGGGTGCGATAGTATCGCACGGGGGCGATGCTAGCGTACCCGGCGAGTAAGTCCCTACGCGTAGGCGACTTTTCACCGCATCCCGGGTTGCAGCAGCTGCGTGTGACGTAACGCAGCCGCCGCGGCCTGCCCCCCGCACGGTCCAGGCATGCCTGCGTTGTCCGGTCCGCGCCCCCAAAATGGCGGCTGCGCGCCGCTGGCCCGCCGCTTCCCGCCCAGCAAATGCCTCTGCCTGTCAATCAGGCAGAGGCGATCGCTGGGGTGAGATGCAAATCGTATCTCTGGCATGCGCAGTTCAGACCTAATCGCCCGCTGTGTGAAACTGCACAGCCGCGATCAGCTCTATACAGTCCCAACAGGTACTGCCTCTGAATGTGAAATGACATACAGTGCATCTAGAAAGTATTCACAGCGCTTCACTTTTTCCACATTTTGTTATGTTACAGCCTTATTCCAAAATGGAATAAATTCACTTTTTTCCTCAAAATTCTATACACAATACCCCATAATAACAACGTGAAAAAAGTTTTTTTTAGATGTTTGCAAATTTATTAAAAATAAAAAACTAAGAAATCACATGTGCAGAAGTATTCACAGTCTTTGCTCAATACTTTGTTGATGCCCCTTTGGCAGCAATTACAGTCTCAAGTCTGTTTGAATATGATGCCACAAGCTTGGCACACCTATCTTTGGCCAGTTTTGCCCATTCCTCTTTGCAGCATCTCTCAAGCTCCATCAGGTTGGATGGAAGTGTCGGTGCCATTTTCAGATCTCTCCAAAGATGTTCAATCGGATTCAAGTCTGGACTCTGGCTGGGCCACTCAAGGGCATTCACAGAGTTGTCCTGAAGCCACTCCTTTGATATATTGGCTGTGTGCTTAGAGTCGTTGTCCTGCTGAAAGATGAACCGTCGCCCCAGTCTGAGGTCAAGAGCGCTTTGGAGCAGGTTTTCATCCAGGATATCTCTGTACATTGCTGCATTCATCTTTCCCTCTATCCTGACTAGTCTCCCAGTTCCTGCCGCTGAAAAACATCCCCACATGGTGATGCTGCCAACACCATGCTTCACTGTAGGGATGGTATTAGCCTGGTGATGAGCGGTGCCTGGTTTCCTCCAAACATGACGCCTGGCATTCACACCAAAGAGTTCAATCTTTGTCTCATCAGACCAGATCATTTTGTTTCTCATGGTCTGAGAGTCCTTCAGGTGCATTTTGGCAAACTCCAGGTGAGCTGCCATGTGGCTTCCATCTGGCCACTCTACCATACAGGCCTGATTGTTGGATTGCTACAGAGATGGCTGTCCTTCTGCAAGGTTCTCTTCTCTCCACAGAGGAATGCTGTAGCTCTGAAGAGTGACCATCGGGTTCTTGGTCACCTCCCTGACTAGGGCCCTTCTCCCCCGATTGCTCAGTTTAGACGGCTGGCCAGCTCTAGAAAGAGTCCTGGTGGTTCCGAACTTCTTCCATTTACGGATGATGGAGGCCACTGTGCTGTTTGGGACCTTCAAAGCAGCAGATATTTTTCTGTAATCTTCCCCAGATTTGTGCCTCGAGACAATCCTGTCTCCTTGAAGGTCTACAGACAATTTTTTTGACTTCATGCTTGGTTTGTGCTCAGACATGCAATGTCAAGTGTGGGACCTTATATACACTAGTGATGTGCACCGGAAATTTTTCGGGTTTTGTGTTTTGGTTTTGGGTTCGGTTCCGCGGCCGTGTTTTGGGTACGAACGCGTTTTGGCAAAACCTCACCGAATTTTTTTTGTCGGATTCGGTTGTGTTTTGGATTCGGGTGTTTTTTTTCAAAAAACCCTAAAAAACATCTTAAATCATAGAATATGGGGGTCATTTTGATCCCACAGTATTATTAACCTCAATAACCATAATTTACGCTCATTTCCAGTCTATTCTGAACACCTCACACCTCACAATATTATTTTTAGTCCTAAAATTTGCACCGAGGTCGCTGGATGGCTAAGCTAAGTGACACAAGTGGCCGACACAAACACCTGGCCCATCTAGGAGTGGCACTGCAGTGTCACGCAGGATGGCCCTTCCAAAAAATACTCCCCAAACAGCACATGACGCAAAGAAAAATAGAGGCGCAATGAGGTAGCTGTGTGAGTAAGCTAAGCGACCCTAGTGGCCGACACAAACACCTGGCCCATCTAGGAGTGGCAATGCAGTGTCACGCAGGATGGCCCTTCCAAAAAATACTCCAAAAACAGCACATGACGCAAAGAAAAAAAGAGGCGCAATGAGGTAGCTGTGTGAGTAAGCTAAGCGACCCTAGTGGCCGACACAAACACCTGGCCCATCTCACGCAGGAATGCCCTTCCAAAAAATACTCCCCAAACAGCACATGATGCAAAGAAAAAAAGAGGTGCAATGAGGTAGCTGTGTGAGTAAGCTAAGCGACCCTAGTGGCCGACACAAACACCTGGCCCATCTAGGAGTGGCACTGCAGTGTCACGCAGGATGGCCCTTCCAAAAAATACTCCAAAAACAGCACATGACGCAAAGAAAAAAAGAGGCGCAATGAGGTAGCTGTGTGAGTAAGCTAAACGACCCTAGTGGCCGACACAAACACCTGGCCCATCTCACGCAGGATGGCCCTTCCTTAAAATACTCCCCAAACAGCACATGACGCAAAGAAAAAAAGAGGCGCAATGAGGTAGCTGTGTGAGTAAGCTAAGCGACCCTAGTGGCCGACACAAACACCTGGCCCATCTAGGAGTGGCACTGCAGTGTCACGCAGGATGGCCCTTCCCAAAAAAACTCCCCAAACAGCACATGACGCAAAGAAAAAAAGAGGCGCAATGAGGTAGCTGTGTGAGTAAGCTAAGCGACCCTAGTGGCCGACACAAACACCTGGCCCATCTAGGAGTGGCACTGCAGTGTCACGCAGGATGGCCCTTCCAAAAAATACTCCCCAAACAGCACATGACGCAAAGAAAAATGAAAGAAAAAAGAGGTGCAAGATGGAATTGTCCTTGGGCCCTCCCATCCACCCTTATGTTGTAAAAACAGGACATGCACACTTTAACGAACCCATCATTTCAGCGACAGGGTCTGCCACACGACTGTGACTGAAATGACTGGTTGGTTTGGGCCCCCACCAAAAAAGAAGCAATCAATCTCTCCTTGCACAAATTGGCTCTACGGAGGCAAGATGTCCACCTCATCATCATCCTCCGATTCATCACCCCTTTCACTGTGTACATCCCCCTCCTCACAGATTATTAATTCGTCCCCACTGGAATCCACCATCTCAGATCCCCGTGTACTTTCTGGAGGCAATTGCTGCTGGTGAATGTCTCCATGGAGGAATTGATTATAATTCATTTTAATGAACATCATCTTCTCCACATTTTCTGGAAGTAACCTCGTACGCCAATTGCTGACAAGGTGAGCGGCGGCACTAAACACTCTTTCGGAGTACACACTGGAGGGAGGGCAACTTAGGTAGAATAAAGCCAATTTCTGCAAGGGCCTCCAAATTGCCTCTTTTTCCTGCCAGTATACATACGGACTGTCTGACGTGCCTACTTGGATGCGGTCACTCATATAATCCTCCACCATTCTTTCAATGGTGAGAGAATCATATGCAGTGACAGTAGACGACATGTCAGTAAGCGTTGGCAGGTCCTTCAGTCCGGACCAGATGTCAGCATCAGCAGTCGCTCCAGACTGCCCTGCATCACCGCCAGCGGGTGGGCTCGGAATTCGTAGCCTTTTCCTCGCACCCCCAGTTGCGGGAGAATGTGAAGGAGGAGATGTTGACGGGTCGCGTTCCGCTTGACTTGACAATTTTCTCACCAGCAGTTCTTTGAACCTCTGCAGACTTGTGTCTGCCGGAAAGAGAGATCCAACGTAGGTTTTAAATCTAGGATCGAGCACGGTGGCCAAAATGTAGTGCTCTGATTTAAACAGATTGACCACACGTGAATCCTGGTTAAGCGAATGAAGGGCTCCATCCACAAGTCCCACATGCCTAGCGGAATCGCTCTGTTTTAGCTCCTCCTTCAATGCCTCCAGCTTCTTCTGCAAAAGCCTGATGAGGGGAATGACCTGACTCAGGCTGGCAGTGTCTGAAGTGACTTCACGTGTGGCAAAGTTCAAAGGGTTGCAGAACCTTGCACAACGTTGAAATCATTCTCCACTGCGCTTGAGACAGGTGCATTCCACCTCCTTTGCCTATATCGTGGGCAGATGTATAGGCTTGGATGGCCTTTTACTGCTCCTCCATCCTCTGAAGCATATAGAGGGTTGAATTCCACCTCGTTACCACCTCTTGCTTCAGATGATGGCAGGGCAGGTTCAGGTGTTTTTGGTGGTGCTCCAGTCTTCTGTACGCGGTGCCTGTACGCCGAAAGTGGCCCGCAATTCTTCTGGCCACCGACAGCATCTCTTGCACGCCCCTGTCGTTTTTTAAATAATTCTGCACCACCAAATTCAAGGTATGTGCAAAACATGGGACGTGCTGGAATTTGCCCAGATGTAATGCACGCACAATATTGCTGGCGTTGTCCGATGCCACAAATCCCCAGGAGAGTCCAATTGGGGTAAGCCATTCTGCGATGATCTTCCTCAGTTGCCGTAAGAGGTTTTCAGCTGTGTGCGTATTCTGGAAAGCGGTGATACAAAGCGTAGTCTGCCTAGGAACGAGTTGGCGTTTGTGAGATCCTGCTACTGGTGCCGCCGCTTCTGTTCTTGCAGCGGGAGGCAATACATCTAGCCAGTGGGCTATCACAGTCATGTAGTCCTGAGGTTGCCCTGCTCCACTTGTCCACATGTCCGTGGTTAAGTGGACATTGGGTACAACTGCATTTTTTAGGACACTGGTGAGTCTTTTTCTGACGTCCGTGTACATTCTCTGTATCGCCTGCCTAGAAAAGTGGAACCTAGATGGTATTTCATAACGGGGGCACACTACCTCAAGCAATTGTCTAGTTCCCTGTGAACTAACGGCGGATACTGGACGCACGTCTAACACCAACATAGTTGTCAAGGCCTCAGTTATCCGCTTTGCAACAGGATGACTGCTGTGATATTTCATCTTCCTCGCAAAGGACTGTTGGACAGTCAATTGCTTACTGGAAGTAGTACAAGTGGTCTTCCGACTTCCCCTCTGGGATGCCGATCGACTCCCAGCAGCAACAACAGCAGCGCCAGCAGCAGTAGGCGTTACACTCAAGGATGCATCAGAGGAATCCCAGGCAGGAGAGGACTCGTCAGACTTGCCAGTGACATGGCCTGCAGGACTATTGGCTTTCCTGGGTAAGGAGGAAATTGACACTGAGGGAGTTGGTGGTGTGGTTTGCGCGAGCTTGGTTACAAGAGGAAGGTATTTACTGGTCAGTGGACTGCTTCCGCTGTCACCCAAAATTTTTGAACTTGTCACTGACTTATTATGAATGCGCTGCAGGTGACGTATAAGGGAGGATGTTCCGAGGTGGTTAACGTCCTTACCCCTACTTATTACAGCTTGACAAAGGCAACACACGGCTTGACACCAGTTGTCCGCATTTCTGTTGAAATACTTCCATACTGAAGAGCTGATTTTTTTGGTATTTTCACCAGGCATGTCAATGGCCATATTCCTCCCACGGACAACAGGTGTCTCCCCGGGTGCCTGACTTAAACAAACCACCTCACCATCAGAATCCTCCTTGTCAATTTCCTCTCCAGCGCCAGCAACACCCATATCCTCATCCTGGTGTACTTCAACACTGACATCTTCAATTTCACTATCAGGAACTGGACTGCGGGTGCTCCTTTCAACACTTGCAGGGGGCGTGCAAATGGTGGAAGGCGCAAGCTCTTCCCGTCCAGTGTTGGTAAGGTCAGGCATCGCAACCGACACAATTGGACTCTCCTTTGGGATTTGGGATTTCGAAGAACGCACAGTTCTTTGCTGTGCTTTTGCCAGCTTAAGTCTTTTCTTTTTTCTAGCGAGAGGATGAGTGCTTCCATCCTCATGTGAAGCTGAACCACTAGCCATGAACATAGGCCAGGGCCTCAGCCGTTCCTTGCCACTCCGTGTCGTAAATGGCATATTGGCAAGTTTACGCTTCTCCTCAGACGCTTTTAATTTTGATTTTTGGGTCATTTTACTGATCTTTTGGATTTTACATGCTCTGTACTATGACATTGGGCATCGGCCTTGGAAGATGACGTTGATGGCATTTCATCGTCTCGGCCATGACTAGTGGCAGCAGCTTCAGCACGAGGTGGAAGTGGATCTTGATCTTTCCCTATTTTTTTAACCTCCACATTTTTGTTCTCCATATTTTAATGCACACAACTAAAAGCCACCACAGGTATACAATGTAGATGGATAGTATAGTATTATATATTACTTATGGACGACGAGTGCACTGACGACACAGAGGTAGGTACAGCCGTGGCCTACCGTACTGCTTATATATATATAATATACTGTATATAACGGACCTGGTGGACACTGTCAGCAGACTGCTAAACTAGTATGAAGTAAAAAAAAAACACCACAGGTATACAATGTAGATGGATGGATAGTATAGTATTATATATTACTTATGGACGACGAGTGCACTGATGACACAGAGGTAGGTACAGCCGTGGCCTACCGTACTGCAGTGCTTATATATATAATATACTGTATAACGGACCTGGTGGACACTGTCAGCAGACTGCTAAACTAGTATGAAGAAAAAAAAAACACCACAGGTATACAATGTAGATGGATGGATAGTATAGTATTATATATTACTTATGGACGACGAGTGCACTGACGACACAGAGGTAGGTACAGCCGTGGCCAACCGTACTGCTTATATATATATATATAATATACTGTATATAACGGACCTGGTGGACACTGTCAGCAGACTGCAAAACTAGTATGAAGAAGAAAAAAAAACACCACAGGTATACAATGTAGATGGATGGATAGTATAGTATTATATTACTTATGGACGACGAGTGCACTGACGACACAGAGGTAGGTACAGCCGTGGCCTACCGTACTGCTTATATATATATAATATACTGTATATAACGGACCTGGTGGACACTGTCAGCAGACTGCTAAACTAGTATGAAGAAAAGAAAAAAACACCACAGGTATACAATGTAGATGGATGGATAGTATAGTATTATATTACTTATGGACGACGAGTGCACTGACGACACAGAGGTAGGTACAGCCGTGGCCTACCGTACTGCTTATATATATATAATATACTGTATATAACGGACCTGGTGGACACTGTCAGCAGACTGCTAAACTAGTATGAAGAAAAAAAACCCACCACAGATATACAATGTAGATGGATGGATAGTATAGTATTATATATTACTTACTAATGGACGACGAGTGCACTGACGACACAGAGGTAGGTACAGCCGTGGCCTACCGTACTGCAGTGCTTATATATATAATATACTGTATAATGGACCTGGTGGACACTGTCAGCAGACTGCTAAACTAGTATGAAGAAGAAAAAAAACACCACAGGTATACAATGTAGATGGATGGATAGTATAGTATTATATATTACTTATGGACAACGAGTGCACTGACGACACAGAGGTAGGTACAGCCGTGGCCTACCGTACTGCTTATATATATAATATAATATACTGTATATAACGGACCTGGTGGACACTATCAGCAGACTGCTAAACTAGTATGAAGAAAAAAAAAACACCACAGGTATACAATGTAGATGGATGGATAGTATAGTATTATATTACTTATAGACGACGAGTGCACTGACGACACAGAGGTAGGTACAGCCGTGGCCTACCGTACTGCTATATATATATATATATATATATATATATATATATACTGTATAATAATAACGGACCTGGTGGACACTGTCAGCAGACTGCTAAACTAGTATGAAGAAGAAAAAAACCACCACAGGTATACAATGTAGATGGATGGATAGTATAGTATTATATTACTTATGGACGACGAGTGCACTGACGACACAGAGGTAGGTACAGCCGTGGCCTACCGTACTGCAGTGCTTATATATATAATATACTGTATAACGGACCTGGTGGACACTGTCAGCAGACTGCTAAACTAGTATGAAGAAAAAAAAACACCACAGGTATACAATGTAGATGGATGGATATACTTTAGTATAGTATTATATTACTTATGGACGACGAGTGCACTGATGACACAGAGGTAGGTACAGCCGTGGCCTACCGTACTGCTTATATATATAATATAATATACTGTATATAACAGACCTGGTGGACACTGTCAGCAGACTGCTAAACTAGTATGAAGAAAAAAAAAACACCACAGGTATACAATGTAGATGGATGGATAGTATAGTATTATATTACTTATGGATGACGAGTGCACTGACGACACAGAGGTAGGTACAGCCGTGGCCTACCGTACTGCTTATATATATATAAAATATACTGTATATAACGGACCTGGTGGACACTGTCAGCAGACTGCTAAACTAGTATGAAGAAAAAAAAAAACACCACAGGTATACAATGTAGATGGATGGATAGTATAGTATTATATTACTAATGGACGACGAGTGCACTGACGACACAGAGGTAGGTACAGCCGTGGCCTACCGTACTGCTTATATATATATAATATATACTGTATATAACGGACCTGGTGGACACTGTCAGCAGACTGCTAAACTAGTATGAAGAAAAAAAACCCCACCACAGGAGTGTTTTTCAGGCAGACAAACGTATACTGGACTGGTGGTCACTGTCAGCAAAACTGTGCACTGTACTCCTGCTATAACTGCTCCCCAGTCCCCACAATTAGGCAGTGTGAGCAGAGCAGTGCACTCAGCACAGATATATCATGCAGCAGTGCAGCACACTGAGCACAGATATGGTGGAGCGTTTTTTTCAGGCAGAGAAACAAAGGATTAAACTCACTGCACTGTACTCCGAGTCCCTAACAGCTGCTCCCCGTCCCCAATCCTCCCCACAATTATAACTAAGTCACTGAGTCAGTTTACTATTTTCTTTTCTAATATAACGGAGAGGACGCCAGCCACGTCCTCTCCCTATCAATCTTAATGCACGTGTGAAAATGGCGGCGACGCGCTGCTCCTTATATAGAATCCGAATCTCGCGAGAATCCGACAGCGGGATGATGACGTTCGGGAGCGTTCGGGTTAACCGAGCAAGGCGGGAGGATCCGAGTCGCTCGGACCCGTGTAAAAAAATGTGAAGTTCGGGCGGGTTCGGATCCCGAGGATCCGAACCCGCTCATCACTAATATACACAGGTGTGTGCCTTTCCAAATCATGTCCAATCAACTGAATTTAACACAGGTGGACTCCAATTAAGCTGTAGGAACATCTGAAGGATGATCAGTGGAAATAGGATGCACCTGAGCTCAATTTTAAGCTTCATGGCAAAGGCTGTGAATACTTATGTACATGTGATTTCTTAGTTTTTTACTTGTAATAAACTTGCAAAAATGTCCCCAAATTTTTTTTCACGTTGTCATTATGGGGTATTGTGTGTAGAATTTGGAGAGAAAAAATGAATTTATTCAATTTTGGAATAAGGCTGTAACATAACAAAATGTGGAAAAAGTGAAGCTCTGTGAATACTTTCTGGATGCACTGTATAGTGGTGGTATTTGTTCTAGAGGGGATGGGTGGAGGCTCTCATAATATAAGGATTTACTGTTACACAATCAATATGCTTTTGATAATATCACTTATATCTTCTTGTATTCTATCTTAAGGTCTGGTGGTTGCCTCGTATATTGCATTCAAACTGCATATGTGAAACTGTGCACATTACTGAACCCTTCCTATTTTTACTCTTTAATCAAATGCCACAGTATGATTAGCTCATGGTAGTGTAGAACTGTCAACAGTGTCTGGCCACAGAGGAAGCTCAACCCATTGGAGTGACCATAGAAGGAAAGCTAACTGGGCTTGGAGGAGGCCCATGAAGCATTTACCTGGAAGAGGGATGACACTTCAAAGAAGTTGCCAGGTTCCATTCATATTAAGCTGCTGTCATTGGAGCCCGGAGTGGTAAATTTAAAGTGTTTCCTAGGACCTGAACATTTGAATCTGTAAATATTCAAATTCGTCCACTTGAAGGCTGTCCACGATCTGCAGTGGCAAGCCAATCACAGCTCACCACAGCTATAGGTAGCACCTATTCTCGTGTATCAATGCCAATTTCTCTGTAGAGTGTAAGCTTGCAAGCAGGGCCTTCCCACCTCTATGTCTGTCTGTTATTACCCAGTTTTGTTCTATTACTGTTGTTCCAATTGTTTAGAGCAACGGAATATGCTGCACTATACAAGAAACTGTTAATAATAATAATAATAATGAGCAGAGTGAGAGAGAAAAGGATGACTGAATAAAAAAATAGGTATGGTTCATAAAAATAATATACCAGAGACCAAGGTAGAGGCCGGCAGACAGGCAAGAGAAGACTCGGAGCTAGTAATGTTAACAAGATTACTGGAGAAAGACGCTGGTGGTCAGGAATGCCTGGAGTAGAAGAGAGCATTAGTAAAAACACTTTGACATCTGCTTGTCAAAGTGAAAATGACAGGACAGTTAGGGCTACCTTTCATTATTCAGGCTCCACTAGGCCACCAAAGTGAAAGTCTCTAGAACACTAATGCCCCTATGCCCCAACAGCCTGCTATTATGCTGGACATCATATAACAGCATGAATAAGTAGAGCCATTAGAGCAGTCCATACCACACTGGACACTATGCCACCAAAGCCCATTTCCCTCTGTGACAGGCATGGCCTGTTGCATAGCCTTTAGACAGTATGCCTGGCAATATGTTGGAAGTTTACTTGCCAACATTGCCACATCCATTAGCTGGTAGGTAGTTTGGGCATTTGCCCATTACCTTGAAGTTTCTCACCAAAATGCTGACATTACTCTCTGTATGCCCAAGAAGTGATTTGCCAATAGATACCCTCCCTGAGTCCCTCCCACAAACTGCACAGGGGCCCCCTCCTGTTAAAACGCCCCTGGAATCTTTCTGATTGCTGGGCACATGCTGCCTCTGTACATATTACTGACTGCTGGGCTCATGCTGCCCTCTGTGTGTACTGACACTGCAGAGCTGGAGAGACTAAAGGGTGCTGGAAAGACACTGCAGGGAGCTGGAGAGTCAGAAGGGAGCAGGAGATACACTGTGTTTATTCAGAGCCACCTAGAACAGCTGCTGGGAGGCTTGCAGCTATGCTTCAAGCCCCGCTCCCCACACCCTGCATCAAAGCAGTGGCATTTTTAATATATATATATATATATATATATATATAGCAATAGCAGTGCCAGAAGGGAGATGTGTGCGTGGTAGGGGGCAGCCGATAATGTGGTGCCTAGGGGCGGCCTGACTCTTAAATCCGCCACTGCCGTTATCTCATTGAAAGTATAGTATACAAACACAACAATTGATCCTAACTGGAGCTACAAAAGGTGCCAAGTGCAACATCGTATTCCATGTAAACATCAGAGATTTGCACAACCAGGCCCGGGCTTGCAACATACAAGGTCAGCAGAGTATTGTGCATAAGTCATTTAATGCAGGATCCAGAAGTAAAATTAATTTAAAACATTTATTAGGTACCTAATAAGTTTTTGGTTAAGATGATTGTTTTCTTTAAAATATTATTTTTTGGTTCCCTAAGGGCTAGAGCTTTCTTGAAAATGAACTGTGATTTAGTAGATAGGCTGTCTTTTAAAATGTTGTGTTCCAACTTGGCAAGAGTACACAAATAGGCACTCTTGACAAATCGGAAGCTGTTACATTTGGCCCATTGTCTTCTAAAAATATATGTCGTTGTTTGTAAATGATTTTTCTGGAATCCATACTACAGTATATTCAGTTACAGTATAAAAGAAACAAATAAATTACTGTTGTCATTTTACGTCTTTGTTTTGTTCTCATAGCTACCTGCTCGAAAGGTTTTGATTCATTGCAAAAATTACCAAGCAAGTCCTTTGAATAATCTCCAAAAATGTTATGTAATAAATTGTGGGGATGTAGTTATGTCACATTACCGATGGCTACATCCCGCCCCCTCTAAAGCTCAACAGTTAGGGACTATTCCCACTCGCTGTTGCGCTCACTCCCACCCCCCCTTGCATTCCGCCGCCGGGATCACCAGCAGTGGTAACACATACCAAACCCAAATTGTGCATGTATAATGAATCATCATTAGTCCACGTCTTCCTAAGGCTTCTTTAGTACATTGACCCTTGATACATTTTGAATACATAAAGGATAACATCTCAACTGAGATGGCTATAATAGATCAGGTTGTGCAGTTATACAAGTTCTGATGCCATATGTTTTAGATATATTTCCTCATGCAAAGGCACGGGTCGGCATGGAGAACTGGTGAGTGGAGAGTTGCTCATAGCAACTAATTTGCTTTGAAAGAACTTTAATTAAGTACACTCTAAAACGTGATAAGTAAAAGCTAATTAGTTGCAACTTTCCCACTGGTCCACGTATCAAGTCTATTCACTGCCTGATACATATGACCCTAAACTCATTATTGTCCTTTAGTGACTTGGCTCCTAAGCTTACACTTTTATTTTTTACTCATTTGAATCTATATCACTGTAAACATGGCAAACACAAATTATATTTAGAGCAATGTATTTGCTAATCATTTTTGCTAATTTGCGCCCTGTGGTACTTGGACGATGTTCCTGCAAATATCTGTGATGTGAGCTTATCTGATGTATGTAATTCTTACATTCTTACATTGGCTTGATTTTGTCTTTATGTACTCACTAGCTGAATACCTGTGCTTCGCTACGGAATTTCAAGTATTTCTGTGCGTGTAACTTTAATTTTGAAGGACTTCCTGGTACACTACACTTTTAGTCTTTCCTTCAGGTTGGAGAATGGCCAGGCTGTCAGAGGAGCTGACTCTGGAGCAGGCATCATACAACTGGCCATGGGAGAGGCAGTCACTCCACAGATCCACACCAGCCACATTCACACCCTGCCCCTGAGCCTTGTTAATGGTCATGGCACAGCAGACCTTTACCGGGAACTGCAGCCATTTGAACTGGAAATGGTAGTCTGATGGGATCAGAGAAATTCTTGGAATGAAGACAGTTTCGGGTGGATGCTAAAGAATCACCTAACAATCCTCCAATTTAAAATGAAACAAAAATCGACAGATTGTCGGTAAAAGAATCGTTAAAAAATAATTTCTTTTAAACCTAGATTAACATGCTGCTAAATATATATACACCTACTTAGGCACTTAATTTGGTAATGTTTGTTTGAAAAAAAAACAAATCTAAATCTTATCTGGATTAAGAGATAATTAATTTCTTTAAAAAAACAAACAAAAAAACAACACATTTCCCCCCTTTGGGGGTGAACTTTTTAAAAATCCTTTCTTAATGAGTGCCTACGTCACAAAACAAAGCTACTGTCCAAATTTCAAGTTCCTAGTCCTCATGGTTCCAGAGATTTCATGATGAGTCAGTCAGTGGTATTTGGCTTTTATATATGTAGATAAAGCATGCCCCTGCCAATTACCAAATGAATCAATTTGAAACTGGTCAAAAAAGAATGTTTGACTGTCAATAAAGGCAAAACACTCAGATGTGAAGATCATTTTATTCAAGCTTGTTTGTTTCATGTGTCTGTATCCTTTAACAGTGTGATAATAACATAAGTGAAATAAAGTCTAATTCTTATATTTATTAAATTCAGAACAATTAAGCTATGCAAAGGATAAGGTTTACTGTGATACTACAGGACATTTAAAAAGAGAATTAAATGTGTAGGAATTATAAAAGTAGTCAAGAAAAATAATACAAAGAGTGAATCTAAGAGAGGTATTTAAATGAGAGATCATAGGTGACCTCATAGCCATCGTTGTATGTGTAAAGCTTTTGGTCATTGGGATTGTAGGACATGCTCTGAATCTTCTCCATCATCTTGTCAAATTTGATGCTCACATAACTTTCCTTACTTGTGCTGGTGTCATACATATAAAATATCTCTTCTTGCCTAGTATTGAGAGCTCGAGTGGCATACATGACTCCACAAACCATGAATGCATTAGTAAGGCTAGGCTTGTACATTGAGGTGGTCCATGTTTTTATCAACTCAAGAGAAGTTTTATTCAGTTTTCCAATGATTGCGTTTCCTGCATCACTTTCTGTTGAGTAAATGACCCAAACTCCATATTCATCCCCGGCCATGTCTATATCTTGGTACTGGGAGGACGAATAGGGGAATCTGTTGTTGTAAGCTGCATTAGGGAGGGTCTTGCGAACTATCTTGTTAGTGGCCATGTTGAACTTACAGATATCCCTACTCTGGTAGCAGTTATAGTATAAGGAATTGTTATACAGTATCATCCCACCACCATTACCACTTCCAGAGACTGGTCTGTCTTTGGCATTCTTGTACAACACAAGGTCAACATAGGTAGGATATATCCGTACATTACTGAAGTAAGTTGATCCTTCAAGGGGGGCTACCCAATATAGTTCTTCAGCAGACCCAAAAACAGAGTCCTTTCCCCATCCACCAGCAGTGTAGCCAAATCCTCTCCAGTTGAGTTGGACCACCAGGGGTCTGCTAATATTCATAATGCCAGCATGTTCACACGTACCTGAGATGAAGTGTGAGAATATTAGTAGTAGATACATTTACCTACAGTATACAGTAATGTACTCTCCAGAAACCTCCTTTATTATAAATTGTACTTTCAGGTTCTGGCAGTATGTGTTTTATTTATTTATTTATTTATTTAAGCTAAATCATTGAAATAAGTTTACTTGTCTATACATCAAACTAAAGAAACTAACAACCAATTTAAAACAATTTCAATGGTATACACATCCAAAAATAACTGTACTGGTCTGTTTGAATATTCATGGGAAATAATTACACTTTTTATTATGTATAATGGTATAACATAGCCAAGCCAGGGAACAGCAGGATGGAGCTGCTTTCTATGCAGTTTCCTTCTCTTTTTATATGGGCATATCTCAGCCTATAAAAACTCATTGACATGGCACTCCCCAATCTTTCTCACTTAACTTTATACTGCAGAAGCACATGGAAACTGCACTTGATGGGTCTTAGTGCTGCTACCAAATAATTGACTGATAGCAGCCACATTTCCATACCATATCTTTGCTGAACAGGGGTGTCTAGTACAAGGCATTGAAGTAAACTACTAGCTAATACAGTAGCATTGAGTTGGCTGAACCACACTGAGGTCTGATTGGATATCAACATTCAGTGAAGGAAAGAAAAGAGAGATGTTAACAGCCAATTAAGCATTGGTGCTGAAAGCAGCTGGGACTTCCTGCAGAATCACAAGAGTGAGGTACAGTAAGTAGAGTTCATCCCAATGACAAAATGACAAATAATAGAGCCTGTACACCCAATTTGTCAAATCACAATTCTCACGGGATGGAATTGGGGGTGGGGGAGGCTTCCTATTAAAGCAATGGGGAGACCCAGGAAGAAGTACAGTAAACTCAGTCTCATAAAGATAACACTCTCAAACTGAAAAGCCAAACTTGTATATCTACGCAAAAGTATACAGTCAAAATTAGAAAAAAACCCACAAGTGCTACTTTTTACACAAATATACAAGTGTGGCTTTTCAAATTATGGGAGTGTTATCTTTATGAGACTGAGTTTACTGTACTTCTTCCCAGGCCTCACCATTGCTTTAAAAGGCAGCCTCTCCTACCACTAATCCCACCCCCTGTAAGACTCGTGATTTCACGGACTGGGTACACTCTCGTAATTTGAAAAGTCACACTTGTATATTTGTGTAAAAAAGTTGTTTTTTATTTTGACTGTATATCTGTGTGCAGTCTGTATACAAAGTAGGACAGAACTTGTTTTGGAAAAATTAGAAGAAACTGTGGATGCTAACTTTGACACAGATACACAATACAAGTGTGTCCTTTGTAGGAATCTAACCCTAGCTCACAGGCATGGAAACCATCGGCGATACCACTATGCCAACAGAGCTATGTAGAGATGTGACTGACACTTGCAGTGATATAGTGATGTTGCTCATTGTACTTTTTCTTTTTATAGTGTTGTGTGTCCCAACTCTATCGCTGATTGTAATGATTTTTTTTCTCTTAGGGAGCTGTGTAGAACTGTGACCTGTCCTTTTCTTTGTGTGTATTGGAGACACTGAGCAAATCTTTTTCTGTGTTCAAATTTCGATTTAATGTGGGGATCATTTTATACAGTGCACCAGGGGAACTTTCAGTTGCTACTGGGTGCCTGCTGTTCCAGTGATTTCATACTCTGCCCTGCAGTATTAATGTATTAAAACAAAACTACTATATTTAATGCGCACTGGTCTGCTTGTCAGGGCTTGCTACATTGTTCAGTATTCTGTAGTGCAGAGGTTCCCAACTGTGTGCTATGGCTCCCAGGGGTGCCTCGGGACACTTGCAGGGGTGCCCTGGGTTGGTGGTCCAGGACCAATTCAAATTATTCATGATCAATATAATAAGCAAAACCAGTGCTGGTGGCTGCCAGTCATAAAATATGTGGCCAAACAGAAGCAAATCTTGTCCCTCACCACACAATTGACCCTAAGGATGACATATAAACACAATCTACTTAATGTAATATTTCTTTCTAAATAAGACATTTTTGGCCTAGGGGTGCCGTGAAAAAAAATCTGATATTCTAGGGCGCCGTGATTCAAAAATGTTTGGAAACCACTGCCATAGTGCCATATCCATCCACTGCTTTTCAGCACTGTACTTTTGTTTTGATTAGTGGAACAATTGCCACCCAGTGGTGAAACTGTGTATTGCACATGAATGCTCATCAACCCGGGAATTTGCTCAGTGTGAAAGGGTCCTGAAAGAATATCCCAGGTCGAGCGTCCCTGCATTTCATCCCAGGTCGTGACCTGGGTTGAAGCCGGAATTGACCCGGGATGCATGCAGTGTGAACAGGTAAGCTGGGTCAAGGCGACCCGGCACCCGTTCTCTGCATAGGAGGAGGCGGTGCTTGAAGATGATCATCTCCAAGCACCACCTCCAGTAGCATCAGCGGTGATGTCACCAACCTGGCAATATGCCGGGTCGGGCTGCAAGTCTGAAAGGGGTCTCAAGCCGGGTCGCACCTGGGAATCACCTGTGTACACATTCCCGGCTGCGACCCTGCTATGTGAATCTGAAATGGGTAAGTAACATGTCCTGTCTTGTACATAAAAATAAAAAGAATAATAATTTTCTTTATATTGCGCTCTTTCTCCCATTTGACTCAAGGTGCTTTACAGACATCAAAAATATAGTACACGGTGCAAAACAATTTTGTATTACAGCAAGCAGCAAAAATGGACACAAAAAAACAAAACAGAAAGTAAGCATAATTAAGGATTGGTGCAGTAATTTTGGGTAATAAATTCCACATGTTATATATTCAACCTACGAAAGGTACCCGGTGAGGCAGCCGTCTTGGGTGCACTACGTAGAATTACCCTGGAATTTGCAGTAGGTCATGTCCAGATTAAATGACACAAAATGGGTGGTTGCAGCCTATACTAGGAGTAGGGTCCAAACATAACCGTCAGCTCCATGTATTTTTCATCCCATCCACAAGCGTACTAGGTGAGGCAGCCATGTTAAGCACACTACGAAGGTTGCACTGCTTGAAATAAGCCATACAAGGACCCAAGGCATATATTGGAACTACTGACACGTGTGTAGCATGATATTCCGTGTATGACAAGTTATTAGTGAATAGGCTCTGTATTGTACACTAGCCAATGGTGAATACGCAAGTCATTCGTGAATAAGCTCAATTTTGTCCACAAAGGAATAGGCTGTGTAATGTAAACCAGCCAACAAAGGTTCTGTATTGCACAGTAGTTATCAGGGAATAGGCTCTGGATTGTGTTCTAGCTTTCAAGCAACAAGCTCTGTTTTCTACTCAAGCTATTAGTGAATAGGCTCTATAGTGAATATGCTCTGTATTAGTGAATATGCTCTGTATGCCATTAGTTAAAACAGCAGGCTCTGTATAGTGCTGAAGCCATTATTCAATACTGTAGGCTCTGTATTGCAAACAAGTCATCTGTGAATAGGCTCTGAGTCGTATAATAGCCATCAGGGAATAAGCTTTTTTAACAGAACTTGGGGAAAGAGAGAGAAAGTGGACTGAGATAAAGTACCAACCAGCTTCTAACTGTCGTTTTTCAAACACAACCTGTAACATGTCAGTTAGGAGCTGATTGGCTGATACATTATCTCTGTCCACATTATCTCTCTCTAAGGTTTGGTACATAGACCCCCTTGGAGAACCATCTCAGTTCTTAAAAAATACAGTCGGCTCTATTTGCTAGGGTTATCTCTGGTGACAACCATATAAATATATATGAACAGATGTAATAGCGCCCGAGTTTTGCGGCTGTGCGTGATACCGGCCGAACTCGGACATTTTTTTGAAGGCCTAATCATGTACAATGCTAAACCATGCCTTGTACATGATTGCCCCTTTAATAAAACGTCCGATTTCGGCCAGCATCCTGCACGGCCGCAGAACTCGTGTGCTATTACATCCGGCCAATAGGGTGAAGTGAATAAAGCCCTTTCATCTCATTTACAAAATGGTCTTGTTTGCAAAGTATACTTTTTCTGTTTATACTACATGATGACATTATTGTATGTCCTCTGTGGGCTGACCAAATGCCCCCTAGTGGCTACCCATCTAATTACTAGCCACATTCCCTCTGGTAGCTAGTTATGTTCAGCTTCACACCATCGGTTAGAGGTGAAACACACACTATTTCACTCTACTGGTGGGCCCTTCATGCCACAGTCTGACACTTTAAAATCTTTTGTTCCAGCCTCCCTTTCCAAATACAGCTCTATAAGAGATTGCACTCTTTGGTGATCTGCAAAACACTGTAAACTATTTTCCAAAGAACTGCTTGACTCAAAAGTGCCTCCTGACATCTCATTTGTTTGGGCAAACAGAGACATGAATTCTAGAGATGGAGATATTAAAGAAATCTGGCGGTAAATTTACTAAAGTTCGATATTGGTGATTCAAGGGATTTGGCATTATGTTTTAATTCGATTTCCATTCAATTTGGGTTGAACAGATTTACTAAAGACCAAATTGAATGTCAAATTAATGCTAAAGGCAGATTCAACTCACATCCCAATCTAAAATCGAATTTCGGAAAAACATCAATGTTTTCCCATCGACCAACATGAAATACACTCATTTACTAAAGTTTGATTTGAAATTGAACTCTAAATCGAACTACAAATCATACCTCAAATCCCCAAATGTTTAGAATGATGTTAGACATTCGATTTTGGCTTCTAAACCCATTCTAATAGTAGGAAATTGATAGTGATGACTTTTTAAGTACCCAAAAGCATGTAGGGCAGTGTGGAAGTAGCAATAATGGATGCCCAAGGTTATGGTATGTTGTGCACCTACTTATACAATGCAAATCACCACCTGACTGAGATAACCCTGGAAGATCAATCAGACCACCATCAGCAGCTTAATGAGTTGAATAGTGCACATATTTATACTTATAGACATCAAACTTATTCCATTATTGTGCAATAGATAGCACCAGAGCACAATATTGGGCAATTTGGATGGAAAATATATAGACATTTAAAATCATGAGTGAAGTAACTAGCTATACTGATTAATCCCATGATTCCTACATTCTCAGCAATTCATCTCTGTCTGCAAAAAAACTTGTTGGACAAATGCCATAGGGATAGTTGTTGTGAAAGATACCAGTACATGCTAATAAAGCAACTAATAGTAAATTTTATCTTTTGATTGTTCTAATTTGTTCCTCTTCCACCAAAAAAGGTAATTTAGGCTATGGCTGTTGCTCTTGGCTTCTGACTCCATTGTCAAATCCACAAACTCCTGCTGAGCATAAGTAAAAAGAGGCACATATAGCCACCCAATCCATGACAGAATGCATCTTTGGTTTTTTTTTTTTTTACATTTTTTCAAAAGGCATATTATTATATTATTTTGCAAAAATGTTTGACATTGTGCTTTGCTGCCATCTATTGCATAATCGTGCAAAAAAAAACAAAAAAAACACTCCCCTCAAATTATACAATAAACAGGGAGCAGGCAGAGGTTTTTTGACCAAAAACTGACTGTGAAAACATATAAAGTTGAAGACAGACAGGAAGCCAGATTAGGAGTAAATTTATTCCCAACTATATCAGCTGTATTTAAAAAAAAAATTAATCATCAGTTATGTTTTCAAGTATAAAACAGTGTAAAGAGAAGAACTTTCCCTTTAATTAGTGTGCATGTGATACATTTGGACCAATAGGAGCAATGAGGAAGTTCTATTCGATTTTACATTCGATTTTGCTGGGGATTTCAATGGGGATTTGAGGTTCTATTAAGAAAGGGAGTTCATAAATTCAACCCTTAAAATCTCTTCCAAACATGAATCCACATTGAATTCGATTTGAGAATTGAATGCAAAATCGATCATTAGTAAATAGTGATTTTTAAAAAAATGTAGAAACTCCAAAAGGAATCAATTTCAATTGATTTTGAAGATTCATAAAGTGGTTTCCAAAATCGAACTTTAGTAAATTTACCCCCTGGGATGTGATGAGCTGTTTTTACCAGTTCAATGTCAAAGTATATTAAAAACATCTTGCACCAAGTAACCTGTACTGGGTCTGGGACTCCAGGTCGACAAAAAAAAAGGTTGACACACCTTAGGTCGATGCCAATAGGTCGACACACCTTAGGTCGACAAGGACAAAAGGTCGACATGGACAAAAGGTCGACATGAACAAGGTCGGCATGGAAAAAGGTCGACATGAGTTTTTAATCGGGGGATTTGTGTTGTTTTCTTCGTAGAGTGACCGGGAACCCCAATTACTGCACTGTGTCCCCTCGCATGGCTCGCTTCGCTCGCAATGCTTCGGGCACGGTGCCTCGCTTCGCTCGGCAGAGATTATCGTTCCAATCGTAGTGGAATACTCAGTGTTTTTATCAGATATCCCAGAATATGGAAGTCAGAAAGTAGTGGCCACCAAGAAAAAAGTATACATGGTAAGTCATAAACATCTAAATCCTCCAAGCTGCACAGTGGTTGCACCTAAACAGGGCCATAATTAGGGGAGTGCGTTAGATGTTGCAAGTACACTAGATTGACGGCACCCTTTCCAGCTTGCTGGGTGCCTGCTATATAGATGCGCATGCTTACGACACACCCAGCACCCATATTCCTGCTCACCAAGATGTCACATGTGCCTGGGGTGGTGGACATTAAGATACAACGTCCATAAATATCTGATGGACACATTGATTCCAGTTTTTACAACATCGACCACAGTGATATATACAAATTGTCACTAGTGGAGTGTGCTTCCTTTCATACCTTTGTACCCTACTATTGTGGTTTTATTTTGCTTCAGTTTGATAATACTTTGTTCTTAGATTCTAGAAGGAACAAGAATCAGGTCATGGATCTAGTCTCTTATTAATATATAGGCACATACAGTATTGCTCAGTGTGTAACACAGAAAATTGTGTGGCTACATCAGGATCTGACTTATGTGTAGTGATGTGCACCGGAAATTTTTCGGGTTTTGTGTTTTGGTTTTGGATTCGGTTCCGCGGCCGTGTTTTGGATTCGGATGCATTTTGGCAAAACCTCCGTGTGTTTTGGATTTGGGTGTTTTTTTACAAAAAACCCTCAGAAACAGCTTAAATCATAGAATTTGGGGGTCATTTTGATCCCATAGTATTATTAACCTCAATAACCATAATTTACACTCATTTTCAGTCTATTCTGAACACCTCATAATATTATTTTTAGTCCTAAAATTTGCACCAAGGTCGCTGGATGACTAAGCTAAGCGACCCAAGTGGCCAACACAAACACCTGGCCCATCTAGGAGGGGCACTGCAGTGTCAGGCAGGATGGCACTTCAAAAAAATAGTCCCCAAACAGCACATGATGCAAAGAAAAAAAGAGGTGCACCAAGGTCGCTGTGTGACTAAGCTAAGTGACCCAAGTGGCCGACACAAACACCTGGCCCATCTAGGAGTGGCACTGCAGTGTCAGACAGGATGGCACCTCAAAAAATAGTCCCCAAACAGCACATGATGCAAAGAAAAAAAGAGGTGCACCAAGGTCGCTGGATGGCTAAGCTAAGCGACACAAGTGGCCGACACAAACACCTGGCCCATCTAGGAGTGGCACTGCAGTGTCAGGCAGGATGGCACTTCAAAAAATAGTCCCCAAACAGAACATGATGCAAAGAAAAAAAGAGGTGCACCAAGGTCGCTGGATGGCTAAGCTAAGCGACACAAGTGGCCGACACAAACACCTGGCCCATCTAGGAGTGGCACTGCAGTGTCAGGCAGGATGGCACTTCAAAAAAATAGTCCCCAAACAGCACATGATGCAAAGAAAAAAAGAGGCGCAATGAGGTAGCTGTGTGACTAAGCTAAGCAACCCAAGTGGCCGACACAAACACCTGGCCCATCTAGGAGTGGCACTGCAGTGTCAGACAGGATGGCAGATTTAGTCCCCAAACAGCAAATAATGCAAAGAAACAAAGAGGTGTACCAAGGTCGCTGGATGGCTAAGCTAAGCGACACAAGTGGCCGACACAAACACCTGGCCCATCTAGGAGTGGCACTGCAGTGTCAGACAGGATGGCAGATTTAAAAAATAGTCCCCAAACAGCACATGATGCAAAGAAAAAAAGAGGTGCACCAAGGTCGCTGGATGGCTAAGCTAAGCGAAACAAGTGGCCGACACAAACACCTGGCCCATCTAGGAGTGGCACTGCAGTGTCAGACAGGATAGCAGATTTAAAAAATAGTCCCCAAACAGCACATGATGCAAAGAAAAAAAGAGGTGCACCAAGGTCGCTGTGTGACTAAGCTAAGCGACCCAAGTGACCGACACAAACACCTGGCCCATCTAGGAGTGGCACTGCAGTTTTCTAGCGAGAGGATGAGTGCTTCCATCCTCATGTGAATCTGAACCACTAGCCATGAACAGAGGCCAGGGCCTCAGCCGTTCCTTGCCACTCCGTGTCGTAAATGGCATATTGGCAAGTTTACGCTTGTCCTCAGACGCTTTTAATTTTGATTTTTGGGTCATTTTACTGAACTTTTGTTTTTTGGATGTTACATGCTCTCTACTATGACATTGGGCATCGGCCTTGGCAGACGACGTTGATTGCATTTCATCGTCTCGGCCATTACTAGTGGCAGCAGCTTCAGCACGAGGTGGAAGTGGATCTTGATCTTTCCCTATTTTACCCTCCACATTTTTGTTCTTCATTTTTTAATGTGTGGAATTATATGCCAGTATCAATAGCAATGGCCTACTACTATATATACTGCGCACAACTGAAATGCACCACAGGTATGGATGGATAGTATACTTGACGACACAGAGGTAGGTAGAGCAGTGGCCTACTGTACCGTACTGCTATATACTATATACTGGTGGTCAGAAAACTGTGCAAAACTGAAATGCACCACAGGTATGGATGGATAGTATACTTGACGACACAGAGGTAGGTAGAGCAGTGGCCTTCTGTACCGTACTGCTATATATTATATACTGGTGGTCAGCAAAATTATGCACTGTACTCCTACTATATACTACAATGCAGCACAGATATGGAGCGTTTTTCAGGCAGAGAACGTATAATACTGGTGGTCACTGGTCAGACAAACTCTGCACTGTACTCCTCCTATATAATACTGGTGGTCCCCAGTCCCCACAATAAAGCAGTGTGAGCACAGATATATGCAGCACACTGAGCACAGATATGGAGCGTTTTTCAGGCAGATAATGTATAATACTGGTTGTCACTGGTCAGCAAAACTCTGCACTGTACTCCTCCTATATAATACTGGTGGTCCCCAGTCCCCACAATAAAGCAGTGTGAGCACAGATATATGCAGCACACTGAGCACAGATATGGATCGTTTTTCAGGCAGAGAACGTATAATACTGGTGGTCACTGGTCAGCAAAACTCTGCACTGTACTCCTCCTATATAATACTGCTGGTCCCCAGTCCCCACAATAAAGCAGTGAGCACAGATATTTGCAGCCACCTGAATAAAACTGAGAGGACACCAGCCACGTCCTCTCACTATCATTTCCAATGCACGAGTGAAAAATGGCGGCGACGTGCGGCTCCTTATATAGAATACGAATCTCGCGAGAATCCCACCACGGGATGATGACGTTCGGGCACGCTCGGGTTAACCGAGCAAGGCGGGAAGGTTCGAATCTGCCTCAGACCCGTGTAAAAAGGGTGAAGTTCGGGGGGGTTCGGATTCTGAGGATCCGAACCCGCTCATCACTAGTTATGTGGCAGGGCATATGTTGCCTGGCTTGGTCATCCTACATTTCTCCATGACGGTCAGTCTCTTGATTATCCGTAAGTCACTGGCATATTTCCCCAGTGTATGGTGTATACAGTATGTCAGGCAAACGTCACTATTGTTCCCCAGACACTCTTTATGAATTTACCTGACATAAGAATGTCCGACATCCTGTTGTTTTACTTACCTAGCTGGGTCTGGTATGTCTGATTGACAGTTATCAGGTCGACATGATTAGCATGCTGACAGTGACCATGTAACCATTCGACATGTCTACACGAATGACATGTCGACATGATAGACTTCTCCTTCTCATCGGTCTAGTGAGGAGAAGTTCAGATGGGAACATCTGAAGAGCAGCATTCTGGGGAGTATAAATTCCCCTATTCTTATCCAATAACCCTCCCTCTAGTGCCTAACCCTTCCCCCTAATCCCCCCCCCCCCCCTGCCTAACCTCTTACCCTCATCACCGTCTCCTAACCCTAGCTGTCAACATTTCACATGGCAACATTATGATGTTGATATTAAGAATGTTGACGTAGTAACTGTTGACCATGTGACTGGTTCCTAGCTAGCTTCCTTACTTCATGAATCCATATGTAGACTCTGAATTGTCCATAACTGACCTCTTTCAATATACATAGGGGCATATTTATTAACTATAGGGTTAGACCTGATAATTATATTTTCTTAATTAGAAATGAGGTCCCTCACACAATAAAATAAAAGAATAATTCTAGGGAAAGAACAAACGATGTACTCATTTTAAAAAAAGACGTTTGCTGGGAAATATAGATGTATTTATTAAAAATTAATTCATATAAATTAGTGTTTGTGTTTTGTTGTCAATTCAATTCCAGTCAAAAACTGCCGCAGTTTCTGACTGTTTCTGGTCGGAAGGGGTTCCGACCTATTCAATGACAGCCCTTTTTTTCCGACAAGTCGGGAAATCCGACTTGTCGGAAAGCTGTCGGAAACCACGTGGCCGCTGATCCGCATGGATTGTTGGAAGCGTGGCCAAACCCAACAGGTTTTAGCTCCGTTTGCGACAATATCAATCCGATTTAAAAAAAAGTTGGATTGGCATTGTCGGTACCGGGCCAAATCTGTCGGGTTTGGCTGGCCATTGAATACTCTCATGTCGGATCCTTTCCATCGGAAAGGATCCGACATGAATTGACTACACCCCTAAAATGTTATTGTTATTATAGCCTAAAAAATCAAGTACAAGAAAAGATTAAATAAAAACAGAATCTATGGGGTTAAGTTACGCTCTATATCAGGGGTGGGGAACCTTTGGCCCTCCAGCTGTTGTTGAACTACACATACCAGCATGCCCTGCAACAGTTTTGCTATTTGGCCATGCTAAAACTGTTGCAGGGCATGCTGGAATATGTAGTTCAACAACAGCTGGAGGGCCAAAGGTTCCCCATCCCTGCTCTATATAGTTGACTCCCTAAATCCTGATCTTACCGTACTCCACGTGTGAGGGTTCAATTATCATGTCATTGCGTTTACACTCATCTAGGCGTTTTTGTAAAGAGGCGATTTCCCTTCGGACTGCCAGAACATTGTTCTTATCGTACGTCTCTAGCTGGGTCACCATGGTGAACATGTTATGGATCTGCCAAGATAATGAAATACGAACAAATTTAGAACAGTTGCACTGAGTTTTAGTAATTTACTTTCTATAATACAGAATCCTTATCTTAATAAATATGCATCTGTTAGATGTATTACAGGTTGAGTTTCCCTTATCCAAAATTCAAAATCACACATTTTTGGTTCCCCTAATGACACATAAATATGTATATTATATTATATATCTATATTATATATTTATATATACACATACTATATAATATATATGTCATTATCTCAGTAGGGGACCCAAAAATGTGTGATTTTGAATTTTGGATAAGGGATACTCAACCTGTATCTTACAGTGTGTGCAGAATCTA
Organism: Pseudophryne corroboree; assembly: GCF_028390025.1. Lineage (NCBI taxonomy): Eukaryota > Metazoa > Chordata > Amphibia > Anura > Myobatrachidae > Pseudophryne > Pseudophryne corroboree. The sequence goes on from NC_086451.1 coordinate 407,247,569, forward strand.
CCATAGCATGGGTATTAACAAAACAAAACATCTAGAAAACGTTTTCCATTATGAGTACTGTACTGTATTAATCGTAAGTTGATACCACATATCAAATAAAGAAGAAATTGACAATTATCTTCAGACAATTTGGTGGACCTCTTGGTTTTGCAGATACAGCATCTCTTGAAAAAACTTGACTTATGATATATTAGTCTCCAACTTATGTCTTACTGACAGAGAGTGTTCAACACTTACCTCCAAATACAGAGCTTCCACTTTCTTATTCGAGCCATTAAAGAATGACTTGAATTCTCCTGCTAAGGACTCCAACTGAACGATCTCCAGCTTCAACAACTCAAAGTCTAGATCAGTGTAGGAAGCACTTCCCTTCTCAATAAACTCCACCCTCCGTGTCAAGTTCTTTACATTTTGCATGTAAACATCCAGTTTGCTTTGGTAGATATGTATCTGGCAAATTCAAAATTAGCAGTATTTTACAAATGATAAGTAATAAATAATGTGTGTGCCAAGCCCTTAAATATCTCTCTCTCATACCAATCTTACCCTCCCTCCCTCCTTGCTACAGCATTTGTGTTCTTGGCAAGAAATGTCTACTTTAATGATCAAGCCTTACTCTCTCCTCTTACTCTTCTTTTAACCATGTATCTGTGTCTATTGTTGCACCTCTCTCATAGGGGCAGATGTACTAAGCCTGGAGAAGTGATAAAGCGGTGATAAAGAAGGTGATAATGCACCAACCAACCATTACAGGTTTGAAAAATGACAGATAGGAGCTGATTGGCTGGTGCATTATCTCCTTCCACCTATCACTTCTTTATAACTGCTTTATCACTTCTCCAGGCTTACTACATCTGCCCCACAGTACTCTGTTACTCTTCTTTTTTTCTTTCTCATCTTCTCTGTATCTTTCTCTCTGACTTCTCCTGATTTTCTCTACATTTCACCAATTTATCTTTTTTATTTTTCAATCCCTATCTTTTATTTTTCCTCTAGAGAATACATGCTCACTCTCTTTTCCTTCAAATGACAGTGCTTACCTTAGTGAGCTCCTGCTGAATGCTGATACTCAGGTTATAGCTAGATGCCTCCAGAAACTCCATACGATCTGCAGGGAAGGTGGGATCTGGCAGCATAACAGAGCATTGACAGACTCCACGGTCATCCAGAAACCCATTCACTGTCCTCTGGCTTGAAAGGGATGTGCTTGGATTCTAGAGAAAGACAAAATGTAATTGAGGTTCATTATAAATCATATCTATAATATAATATCTTCAAGTACTTTTGTTGTTACTCACTGTTATACAATCAGCATGTTAGCTATATCAATTATACTATATTAATCATAGTCACTGGTCTTGTATTTTTGGAGAGCCAGCTTCACAACCTTTTACTCTATAGCTGTTGAGGGTTAGAACAGGGTTTCCCAAACACATCCTCAAAGCTCTCTAATAGTTCTGGGTTTTAAAGCTATCCATGCTTACTGGAAATACTGGATTTGAATATTATTGGGTGCATCGAGGTCCACAACAGCTAGAGAGCCATAAATAATATGTATGCTGAGAAGCCTCACTTCTGATTATCCTGATGTAGTAGCAACAAACCTCTTAATCGTACATCCTTTATTATGTGATGTCTATCACTTTTCCTTATCATTTATTTCCTATCATTCTATGCCTTCTCTTTGTCAATCCTTCCCCATACTTACCAATTTCGTAATTTGAGCCTGGCAAATTCCTAGACTCAATAGCAGTAAGATCATCATCTTGTTTGCTGTGTTTGTCTTATGTCTCTCAATGTCATAAAGCTCACATTATATACATCTCTTGCTACCTGGAGGAGTGTCAGTTAATGATGAGCCTTCTCAAGTCTTACCATTTCCTGGACCTCTTCACAAATATTTGTTTGGCTTTACTGCTCAACAATAGCTTACACATGGCTTATCTTGAATTAAGCAACTACGGACATTTATTATTGATCTAGAGTATTTTGATGGACAAACTAAACTTACTAGTTAAGTGGGTGGGAGGGGAGAGAGAGAGACACAAATATTTCTTCTACTTTGTATACTGTAACTTAAGGAAATATGAATATGAAAGCCTAAAGAGATACAGTCATTGCTTCTTCTCATAATGTCCCTGTCTGACAGGATGAAAAAATTATTATATCTTTAAATCAGTTTAAATGGTGAGCTATGATGTTATTAGTTATAATTGGTTGGTCTGAATTCATGACAAGAAAGTTATGTAATATAAAGAATAATACACCCCCTACTAGAATTGTTTATGTATATTAAATGTCAAACAAGAGTCAATATATCCCATTTGGGAGACTATAACCCCACATATCCTATCAACTCTACCTCACACTACTTATACTTTATATTCTAACTTGCAATTACATAATTCCTACTATTTGTATTATATTTTCTGTCACCTATTCTACCCTACTCCTACAGTGGTAGTACTACTATTTTCTCATCAACCTTCTACCACCACTAGTACACCTGCTACACCTTCATACACCTCTACTGTCTTTGTTCACACTCTCTTCACCGGTTACATACAGGGGGTAATTCAGACCTGATCGCAGCAGCAAATTTGTTAGCAGTTTTGGCAAAATCATGTGCACTGCAGGGGGGGCAGATGTAACGTGCAGAGAGAGTTCGATTTGGGTGGGGCGTGTTCAAACTAAAATCTAAATTGCAGTGTAAAAATCAAACAGACAGTATTTACCCTGCACAGAAACAATATAACCCACTCAAATCTAACTCTTTCTGCAAATGTTATATCTGCCCCACCTGCAGTGCACATGGTTTTGCCCATTAGCTAACAAATTTGCTGCTGCGATCAGGTCTGAATTAGGCCCACAGTACATGGCTTTTGGTGCACATTGCATGTGTATTCACAAAGATGCAAAGACAGGATTCATATTAATATTTTTTTGCCATTTGTGATGAGAGACTAGGTCAATGGTTGCTTTATTGTGCTTTTTTTATGCACGCAAAATAAATACCATATATACTCAAGTATAAGCCGACATTTTCAGCACTTTTTTTGTGCTGAAAAAGCCCCCTCGGCTTATACTTGAGTCAGTGGGAATATGACTTATACTCCAGTCATCCCCGCTCCCCGCTCTGGAACTCCCCCGCAGTCTTGTGAAGGAGGGACATGGAGGGCACAGCGCGGCTCTCCTGTGTCCCTCCAGCGTCTCCTGCGGCAGCGGCGGGTCTATTAAATGAAGTACCCGTTCATGAGCTCTGATTGGCTCATGAACCAGCACTTCATTTAACACACACACGCCGCTGCCGCCGGAGACGCAGGAGGGACATGTCACGATCCGGGTACTGAGACACTATATCCCTTCTGGTTGTACACCCTCCGCGGCCTCCGCCGCCATTCCTGTGTTTCCAGTATACAGACTTACCAGTGTAACGTTTCATGTCTGCCGCGGCCTCCGCTGTCATCCGTGTGGTTCCAGTATGCAAGTTGCCAGTGTGGCGTCTCCTGCCCTCCGTGGCCTTCGCCGCCATTACTGCTGAATCTCCACATGGTTTTCCAAACTAACTTTCCCTCCAAGTGCTCACATGGGCGCAGCCATGTTGGTTTCAGTCACATGCCTCAGTCTCCACCAATCTACTCCGTTACTGGAATCTGCATAATTGTTCAGCCAATGCCTGCCTTGCTGCAGGTATAAGTATCCTGTGCCTGAACCATGAAATCGTCAGTGCTTTGGTTGTCAAACCTAGTTCCAGTCTCTCTCTCCTGTGGTTGTTTCTCCAAGTTTCCAGCTCCTATCTCCAGCCTCCACTAAGAGACCCGCACCTGCTTTCCATCCTGCGGTGCAGCCTGAATCTGCAGTCCTCCGTGGCTATTCCAGCTTCCAGCTATTTACCCATCTGCTTCCAGCGGTCAGCTTCCAGCAGTATCCAGCTTCTTTAAAGTGCTGGTGTTGTTCCAGCTGATCCCTACTTACCAGCAGTATCCACTAACCACCGGTATCCACTTTTCACCTTTCCTACATCCACGCTCCCCAGCATCATCCAGTATCCACTCCGTGTTCTCATCTCCGGGCTGGTTCCATCCAGCATCCATTCTGTGTTCTCATCACCTGGCTAATTACATCCAGCATCCACTCCGTTTCTCCACCATCTGGCTGGTTCCACTCAGCCTACACAGCAGTCCTTTCAGCTACAGTGTTCCAGCTCCAAGAACTACATCAGCTGACGTGTTCCTCGGCTACCCTCACTACTACAGACAGGCCTGGTAAGGATAATCCAGTATTGGGACTTTAACATCTGTTCTTCATCCTACCAGTGCTCTGTGGCTTCAGCCAAGTGATCCAGGAACTGTACCATCTATCTGTGCTCATGTTTATTCTCTATTTACTGCTGTGCAAATAACGGAGTTTGTGAATAAAACTTTTATTGACTTTTAAAATCCTGGTTGTCATGGTCACACCTTCGGGTAATCCTTCTACACAACACTTACATGTCCAGGGGTCTGATTAAACCTCCCAGGTTCAACTTTATCTCAGCCCCTACAACTGAGGCTTCCTCCTGTCAGCCTGGACCCTCAGTTGTGACAGTAAGCACTGACCCTATGGATCCAGCCGGAGACCAGGCCCAAGCGCTTAGGCTGATACAAGAACTGGCAACCCGCCTTGAACGTCAGGAGGCTGCTCAAGGCCATGTTGTTCGCTGTCTCCAGGACCTCTCCTCCCGGCTGGATGAAATTCAAGCGGCCCTCCGTGGATCAGGGGTGTCCAGTGTGCCGACTCCAGCACCTCCGGTGGTGTCCCCACACACCATACCCGTTCCTGCTCCCTACCTTCACTTGCCGACTCCTGCTAAATATGATGGATCCCCTAAAGTCTGCAGGGGTTTCCTAAACCAGTGCGAGATCCAATGTGAATTGCAACCCAGCAGTTTCCCTACTGACCGCATTAAGGTGGCATACCTAATTTCTCTACTCAGTGGTGCCGCTCTAGACTGGGCCTCACCTATATGGGAAAGGTCTGATGCTCTGTTGTCATCCTATGCTAACTTTGTGGCAACATTCAGACGAATTTTCGATGAGCCAGGTCTAGTGACATCAGCTTCTTCAGAGATCCTTCGGCTGCGTCTGGAATTGGTGCAATTCCAGACCTTGGCATCTGAAGTCTCCTGGAATGATGACGCTCTTTATGCAGCCTTCTGGGGAGGGCTATCCGAGCGTATCAAAGATGAGCTCGCTGATAGAGACTTGCCTTTAACATTAAACGAGCTCATTTCCCTCTGCACTAAGGTCGATTTACGGTTCCGTGAAAGGGCTGTTGAACGAGGAAGATCCACATTTCCCAAGATTCCTACTGTTTCCATTCCTCGTCAGCCATCTCCGTCTAGGTAGGAACCTATGCAGATAGGTCGCTCTCGTTTATCTCAGGCAGAGCGTAGTAGACGTCTTGCTGAGCGTTTCTGTTTGTATTGTGCCAAATCTTCTCACGTTATCAAGTCCTGTCCCAACCGACCGGGACAACCCCAGGTCCTAGCCCACCAAGGAGAAGACCAGCTAGGAGTGACGAATTTCTCTCCATTTCCAAGTAACTGCAACCTCTCCGTTTCTCTGCAGGTGGGTCAGCGTACAAAGAATCTCACTGCTTTATTGGATTCTGGAGCAGCCGGAAACTTTATTACAGAGAGGTTCGTTAAGCAGTGGTCTCTACCCACTGAGAGACTGTCATCTCCTATTTCTCTAACTGCCGTGGACAGCAGTAGGATTCCTGATGCGGTGATTACCTCCAAGATCCTACCTATCCGTCTGAAGGTAGGGGACCAGCATACAGAGTTGATTTCTTTCTAGGTTATCCCCAGGGCCACCCATCCTGTGGTCCTAGGCCTCCCATGGCTACGTCTGCATACTCCTCAAGTTGATTGGAAGTCGACCCGTATCCTGACATGGGGTCCTTCCTGCTCAGAGGCTTGTCTCCAAAAAGAGCTTCCAGTGCGCATATCCTCCTACAAGTCTTCTGATGTCCCGTCTCCTCCGTGCCAAGACTTCAAGCTACAGTTTTGTCCAGGGTCGCCGAATCACAAGGCTGATGCCCTTTTCCGCTCTCGGGAGCAAGAAAATGAGTCGGAGTCTTCTGGCAAGCATCCTATTATCAATCCATTGGCATTCTCCACGGTAAGGATGGACTCTATGCCCCCGCCAGGGAAAAATTTAGTGAAGCCGGCTTTCAGGAGGAAGCTCTTGCATCGGGCACATTCCTCTCGCTTTACCGGACACGCTGGCATACGCAAGACCTTAAAATTCGTTTCCAGGTCAAATTGGTGGCCGACCCTAAAAAAGGACATTGCTGAATTTGTGGCCTCCTGCCCAAAATGTGCCCAGCACAAAGTATCCCGCCAGTCACCCACTAGGCAACTGGTTTCCTTGTCTGATCCTCATCGTCCGTGGGCTCATCCCTCGATGGATTCTGTCATGAATCTCCCACTTCCAAGTTGGCACAAGTCTTCATCCAGAAGTTCCATTCCAGATGGCCAGGCAGGGCCGGCGCCACCACTAGGCAGCTTTAGGCAGCTGCCTATGGGCGGCGTCACTTGAGGGGCGGCAACGCTGAGCAGAATTAAATAGTGAGTGACAGCCAGGATGATGTGTGTTGCGCTGACCGGGAGGAATGTGAGACACCTGCTCCATGCTCACCCTGGGTCGGATCTGCTGGGTGGGGGCTGTAGTGGAGCCGCATGTCTGTGTCCTGTACCGCCTCCCCCTTCAGCCTTGGCGCTCGTCCCACCGCTTCCTTCCCCTGACCCATCACCCGAAGACTGGGGAAAAGACGCGATCGCGACCGCGAACGTGAACGCAGCTTCCTCTGCAGGAAACTCTTGGTAGTCAAGCCAGCCAGCAGAGAGTGGTAGCTGCGGTGTATGCACAGCAACAGCAGCAGCTCTCTTATGTCCTCATAAATCCCAGTTAGCTGGCAGTGTCTCCCCAGGTACAGTGTGCACTATATATATGTGTGTATGTATGTATAGCATATGTTTGTTGTGTAGTGTGACTGTGTGCAGTCTGTGTATTCTCTCCCCCCCCCCCCCTCCCTCCATTACACAGTAACTTTCCCAATAGTAGCATTCCAAGCATACATACACTGTAACAAGACTTTCTGGTGGTCAGCTTGTAGTCAACGTTTCAATGCACTAATGTTTTGGCATTTTCATCATGTTCTTGAAACATTGACTATAAGCTGATTACCAGAAAGCCTTATTATATGGTTGGAGTGCCGCTACTTTGGAAGGATATACTGTGTGTGTATATATATATATATACATCAAGAATGTATATTTGGCCGTCCCAAATAAATTATGTTACCAGGTGTCCTCCACAAAGTTGTATATATATAATCCAAGGAAGGCAGCGGCACTTCGGGATTTGTTGTGATGAAAAAATTGTATTGCTTGTGTAACTTTTAATACAATTTTATTAGCACAACAAATCCGCAGTGTTGCTGCCTTCCTTGGATTATATGTATATATATATATATATATATATATACTAGGTGCTTCATCGCGCCCTACGGGCGCTCTTCACACCGTCGCAAGGGGCTACGCCCCCTTAACCCTTGCATGCCTTTCTGGGGTTCAATATTTGTATTATATGGAGTATTACCTGCATTCCTTTGTTAGTGGTTAAATATTGCACAATGAAAGGGCGTGCAATGGTGAAGGAGGCACAGCCCCTTGCGACGGCGTGAACAGTAGGGGGTCTGGAGGCGCCGTGGGTAGGGGAGGGGCAGGTACGGGTGGTGCAGCGGATGGGGAAGGGGGTCTGGAGGCGCTGCAGGTGGTGGAGGGGTAGGTGCGGGGGTGCCATGGGTGGGGGAGGGGTGGGTGAGGGGGGGGACCGCAGATGGAGGAGGGTGTCTGCAGATGCTGCGGGTGGAGGGGGGCAGGTGTGGGGGAAGATATATATGGGGGGTGGATGGTGGAGGGGGTCTGGAGGTGCTGTGGGTGGTGGGGGAGTGGGAGCCATGGGTGGTGTAGGGGTTCTGGAGGCACAGCGTGTGGGGGAGGGGTGGAGTGCCGCATGTGGTGGAGGGGAAGGTGCGGAGGTGTGGTGCATTGAGGAGGGGTCTGGAGGCGCTGCGGGTACTGTACCTGCCAAAAAGGTAGTTGGAGGGCATGTAGTAACAGGGCCAGGACAGGAGTGACAGGGTCAGAAAAGGGGTGACAGAGCCAGGATAGGGGTAACAGGGCCAGCATAAGGGTGAAAGGGCCAGGATAAGGGTGACGGGGCAAGGCCAGGGGTGACAGGGACATGACAGAACACAGGGCACGGGAGAGATTGGTATTAGGGACAAAACAGTGGTGACAGACAGATGTGTCTTACCGGAGTCACTGCTGCTGTTCCACTCCAACCTGTTGGGATCTGCTGCTGGTGGAGACTTGGCATGGCTGACTCTCTCAGGCTGGAGTCCTGCTTCCTCTGCCCGTCGGCATCCCTCCCCCCTCCTCAGTCACACACCGTAGACCTCGCGCAGCTGCCGGGCACTGTGGTAAGGGGTGACTGGTTAGCCCCCAGGAGACGCTGCGGCTGGAGGGAGGAGGGGGTCGGAGCCTGCAAACAGCGCGGACTTCTGCAGCGCTATCCGCCAGCTAAAGTGTGTGAAGGAGCTGGGTGTACCACACTGTGGGTGGCAGCGCTGCAGCTAGCGGTGGGGTTGCCGGGACTGGAGATAACAGAGGCAGTACGGAACCTGCACAGCAGCAGGTGCCCCACAAAACTGCAGCTAAGAAGTGTGGAGTGTGCTAGAAAGTGACGTTCCTCCGCGCCAGAGAGCCCCTGCTGAGTATGCTGATGTGGGGGGTCAAGCACACAGTAAGTCGGTGCCCGTCTGTCTGTCCGGCATACCCCCTCACACACCCCCATACCGCCCAACTGTCTTGGGGTTCCGGCAGCAGAGCCGGATATAGGGGGGGGCCAGGGGGTACGTACCATAGGCTCCACAGTTTTAGGGGACCCCCCGGCTGGAGTAGCTCTGTCCCAGCTCAGAAGTTCCCCCGTCCTGCCAGTAACAGCGGCAGCATTGTACTATAGTCAGCACACGCTGCTGCGTGTTGGCAGGTCTGTGGTGTTGCTGGGAGGCAGAAGTCTCCCTGCTTTCTTCTGCCTGTGCGGGTGTGTAGGGGGGAGCAACCACCCCCTCTGGATTTAGCCTTAGTTGAGGGGCCAAAATTCCATACAAAAAAAAATATCCCGGAATTTGAATAAGGGGGCGTGGCCACGCGTTCGCGATTAGGCCACGCCCCCAACCCCACAGCAGACACAGCCATGAGATATGGCTTCCCTGTCTCAAGTGCCCTGGGCCCCCCGGACTCATAATCAGCCCCTGGGGGCATGCCAGCAGCTCACAGAGCGCTGGGCATGACCCCTCACTGACAAAAACGGGGGCCCTCCCGTGAAGCCACGCCCCCTTTTCGTTGACCACGCCCCCTTTTTGCAGAGAGAGTGTGTGTGTGTGTGTGCCCTCCTTCTGCCTGAAGAAAGCTGCGAGGTATGCACCCCTGTCAAATTGAAGAAAGCTGGGAGGTATGCACCCCTGCCTGTGCCATTCCCATACCATCTGCTTCTGCTCCTAGTCTCCTATAGATATGCCCAGATCTGTGACTCATTTGACTAACTCCGCCCACTGTTGTGACTCCGCCCAGCGTTAGCAAATGAAGCACAAAGTCACAGATCTGGGCTATTATATAGGAGATATATATATATATATATATATATATACACATGCACAGAGAGGCGGCACTCACGGCTGGTAGTTTCAAGGACAAAAAACGCCACACAGGGGGCTTGTTTCAACGTTTCAATTCGATAGAATTTTCGTCAGGATACACATACACCATCAAAAAGCTTACCTTATATCCCCTCACCACATGTGCTCAGGTGTGTTCGCCGCCGGGACCCGGCTCCCCGGCCGCGTCACTCACAGATGACGTCATCGTGCCGAACGGCGCACGTCAGCATCACCATCACCATGGACACCCGGGGCGTGTATACAACAAAGGGGAGGGGAATGCAGCAGCTACAAAGATAAAATCATTCAAAGACATATATAATATATATACAATGTATATAAGCACGAGGGTCGTTATTTCAACCCACCGCCATCCTGTTGGATTCCATGTTACAACCCTTAATTCAGAAACAACCGTATTTTCTGTTAGACACTACGATGTTGTTAAACAAATTGAATGATTTAGGGGTGTTGCCGGATGATCTGTGGTTGGTTACAATTGATGTGACCAGCCTATATACTGTCATTCCTCATCAAGAGGGTGTGGCTTCTGTTAAAAAATTTCTGTCTACTCAAAGTGATTTTTCCTCTACACATATAGATATGTTATTGATGTTACTAGAATTAATTCTTACGAATAACTTTTTTCTGTATGACAATACATTCTTTCTACAGAACCGTGGGTGTGCGATGGGTTCTGCCATCACACCGGCCTATGCAAATATCTATATGTTTGATGTTGAACTTGATTTATTCTTCAAAGATCCATCTATTGCCTTGAATATATTTTTTTACACCAGGTATATAGATGATCTTTTGTTATTTTGGAATGGTCCCATAGAGATGCTGATCGGTGTTTTGGATAGTCATAACGTTACTACAAGTCCCATCAAATTAACTTACACAATGAGTCAACATCAGATTGCATTTTTAGATGTGATGATCACTCGAAATGGGCCTAGAATTGATACCAGTGTCTTTTGTAAGAGTACTGACCGGAATACCTTCCTACATAATTCCAGTTGCCATCCTAGGAATTTGAAGGGTGGGTTGCCCTATTCACAAATGATCCGCATTTTGCGGATCAATAGTGATGTTGGACTAGCCGCATCTCAAATTGATGATTTAATCAATACATTTTTGGATAGAGGCTATAATTATCAGTCTCTACAGGAATGTAAAAGGAAGGTTTTAGCCATGGACAGGAATTCATTATTATACAAACAACAGAAGGATAATTCCTCGTTGTCATTGCCTTGGGTTAATACATTTAATACAGCCTCTAAGAAGATTAAAAACATTGCAAAGAAACACTGGAACCTTATCCAATCAGATGAGGATCTGGGATTGAGTGACACGAGGTTAATGCCATGTTATAGACGTGCTAGAAACCTTAAAGATATACTAGTGAGGACCGATATTTCGGGCAGGGGGGTACCCCGTACTGGTTTTTTGCAACAGAAAAAGAATGGTTGTTTTAAATGTAGTTGCACTACCTGTAAGTTTTTGCTTACGGGTGAAACATTTTATCATCCGCGCACAGGTAAAAAGTACCAGATTCAGCATCATCTCACCTGTGAATTGTCATACGTAGTTTATCAGATCGTGTGCCCTTGTGGCCTTGCTTATGTGGGCAAAACGACCCGCAAGTTTAAAGAGCGTATGACGGCTCACAGGTCAGCTATACGACTGGCACTTAACAATGGCACCAGTGACCAACCGGTGGCACGCCACTTTTTAGAGGCATGCCACAATTTAGTCAGTCTAAAGTACCGTATGATCGACCACATCCCGCCTCGTTTACGGGGCGGGGATCGTGGATCGGCTCTGTTACGTTGTGAATCTCGTTGGATTCACCGTTTGGATACGGTGTATCCTAGAGGTTTAAATGAAATTAATTTTGTGTTATCTGCTGTTGGTGTTATTAATCTTAATTAGTTTGAGTAACGGGACAAGAGGTGTATTACTTGCTTATATACATTGCATATATATTATATATGTCTTTGAATGATTTTATCTTTGTAGCTGCTACATTCCCCTCCCCTTTGTTGTCGGGGAGCCGGGTCCCGGCGGCGAACACACTTGAGCACATGTGGTGAGGGGATATAAGGTAAGCTTTTTGATGGTGTATGTGTATCCTGACGAAAATTCTATCGAATTGAAACGTTGAAACAAGCCCCCTGTGTGGCGTTTTTTTGTCCTTGAAACTACCAGCCGTGAGTGCCGCATCTCTGTGCATGTGTGTTTACTTTATTGTTGTGGAGGGCACCGGGCCTATTGAAATGTTTATACGAGTGCCGGTCCATTTTCTCATTCTATATATATATATATATATATATATATATATACTCGGAGTCTTGCAAGTCAGTGCAGTAATCAGTGTTTAATTATTAACATTTGCAGTGTATCCTGAAGATGGGAATACAGTCCCCGAATCATAGATAATTAAATGCTGATTTCTTTCACAGATCTGCTAGACTCCGAGTGATGTATATAAAGCGAGCAGAAAAGACAGGCACTCCACTTTTGCATGTACCTGGGTGCCCTCCCTGGAATTGTCAATTCTACACATTCTACACATACGCAGAGATAGCTTTTCAACATTTCAGATGCTTTAATATTGCATCTTGGGGGAATAGATGCAATGTTAAAGATACAATATTAAATCATCTGAAAACATTGTAAGCTATTTCTGCGTTTTTTTAAATGCATGGAGTGGCGCCAATTAGTACAGGAGTATACGGTATCTATCAATGTCTCCCTAATCAGAACCCCTAACCCTAGTACCTTAACCTAAACTGATAAACCAACAATAATATCCTATTCCTAATACCCTAAACCCATCCCCCATACTAACCCTAATACCCAAGCTAAAACTGCTAAAATAACACTAATACCCTCACCTTAATATCCTAACCCAATCCAGTAACTAACCCCTAACCTATCCTGAATACTCTAGTCTCTAACCATAGGAGCAGACTGGATAGGCCATAATGCTCTTATATGCCGTCAACTTCTATGTGAAGAAAATATTCTTTTGCGCGGCACAAACTCACATTTATCAGGCAGTTATTTGGAACTTATAAGACGCCGCCTCCGCACATTTCTACCTGAGGGGCTGGCTATTGAAAGGGGGGGGGGAGAGGGGGACTGCGCTGAAGATTTGCCTAGGGCGCCGAGAAACCTTGCACCGGCCCTGTGGCCAGGTAAACTTAAGAAGTGTCCTGGGGGGGCGTGGCCTGACCGGGATAAAGGACAGCAGCATTCCTGTACTGCTCCCACCACACACCTTTTAAAACTTCACCTTACGCCTACTACAGCCCAGTAAGAGTGCTCCCTGCACTGACCCCTCTACCTCATACCACTGGCGGTCAGCTCGGCAAAGCGCTGCGGAGCCGGGAGACGCTTCCAGAGCTCTCTGCAGGTTGCGGCCTTTGCCTCCAGTCAAGCCGGGGACTCGATTTCCGCGGCTGCCCGGCGACCGAGCTCCACGCCGGAGATCGCGGGGACACGGGACCGCGGGCGCCACTGCCAGTACATCCAACAGCCTCACAACACCTGTCACCCCTCCAGGGGCCCGTCGGACCACACTGAAAAACGGGGCAATTAGCCCTGCACCACATCACAGGAGGTGAGAGTATTTTAGTGCAGTGCATACTTCACTCTGGCCTTTGCTGCTGCGGCGGCCATTTTACATCCAGCCAGCAAACTTTCTCCAGCAATATAACATCAAGCCTGCCTAATTCTAATTCTATCACATACCCTTTATCACTCTCCCTCCTGGTGCTGGTTTCTCTCCTTGACAGTGCTGGTGGATATCACAAAAAAGAAAAGAAAATAATTATAGAAATAAAATAAAAATAAAAACCTCACATTAACATTGTATGAACATATATCACTGGCTGGGCTTCCACCTCAGTTTCATACATTTCTATAACCCTTATTATTATATCTGCAGTACCCCTAAACACCCGGTCTGTTGCTACCTGTGGATTTTATCATCATCCATTCCTCCCCCACATTTCCAGTGATTTCTATTTCTATAATTCCGATTATCCCAATTGCAGTCCCTGTGATCATCAGTATATTGTGGAGGAACCTGAGGTGCTGCTGGTCAGACCACAGTCCTTCGCTGCAATATGAATTGAGATTCCTATTTGCTCTGCCATTCACAGGAAAAATCATCCTCAAGTATTGATATGTAACTGTGCGTATATAATGCGCTGAAAGCCTTCTTCGCAGGCCTCAACTTAATCGACTAATCGGCTTCACTACAACTCCGACACTTGCCTCTTAGGTCCAAGCTACTGCTTATATGGAAAAATACCTCACATCCTCTGCATCCACGCAGCCTCTTCAACAACGCCAGGAGAAACGTAGAGCTGACGCAAATATAACTTCTGACGCAGACACCATGGCTATGTCTCCAGCTGCCAAAAAGTCAGTGGCTCCTCCAGACTCATATGTTACCTACAATCATGTCGTGGAGGCAATCAAGGCGACCATGGGGCCATTATTATCGCAAGCAGTATCAGATATCACCTCGCAATTAAACCGTCTCACTCCTCGTGTTGAAGAAACGGAACACAGGGTCGGCACCTTGTTTCAAGATGTTTCACAACTTACCCGTGTAGTTCCCAAATTAGAGAAGGACAACTATCATCTCTGGAATAAGGTAGACGACCTGGAGAATCGATCGAGAAGAAATAACATACGCCTCGTGGGTCTTCCAGAATCAGTTAAGGGGCCAGCATTAGCCCACTTTGTGCGGTCTACCCTACCGACCATTTTGGGGGTTAAAGCTGAATGCAGTGACCTTGTCATAGAAAGAGATCACAGAGTGGGTCACCAGTCGTCCTCTACTACTAACCGCCCACGGGTAGTCCTTTTTCGCTGTCTCAACTACCTACATAAACAGACATTGTGGTCGGCCTCCCTCAACAAGAACCCTATCTTATGGGAATCAGCAAGACTAGCCCTCTTCCAAGACTTTTCAGTTGAACTGTCTCGAGCACGTAAAGCCTTCTCTCCCATATGCTCCCGTTTGGTTGCTGACCACCGGAAATTTGCTTTGATGTATCCGGCCAGACTTCGACTATTCAATGGAACGTCGTACAAAGATTTCAATACCCCCGCTGATGCCGAAGCCTTCTTGGCGGAAGCTGGTAATGCTTCATCTCAAGCAGACATTACTGACCCGCCTTCTACCGCCCACTAATCTACACGGAGTTCAGAATAGATTACTCCACTACTTCTCCTCATAGCTCTGGCTCTCTGAACATTAGTAGGAATAGAGTGGTATCTTTATCCATGTTCGTGTGTTAAAGCTTGGACTTAACAAATACTGATGTTATCTCCTAACTATGTTTGAGGCCTGCATAATTTATCTATGGTATATTATGCTTAATAAGGCTATTCAAGCGCATTATACTTTATTGGTTAACTTATATATTACCTATCCTTCTTTTAAGGATGGAATTATTTGTTCTGTTTTGCATATGTCATTCGTCATTTTTCCCCTGTCTGTCTGTTTGTCTCCTTCCTCCTGTTCTTTCCCCCTCCCCCCTTCCCTCTTTCTTTTTGATTGACAGGTTGAGTCGGGATGTTCCTTCCTGGTCCTTGTTTAACACCCCCATCACGTAAATGTCAATACGGATAGGTACTTGGAATGTGGGAGGGATCAACTCCCCAGCTAAAAGACGTAAGATACTTACTTATATCTCCAAGTTGAAACTAGACATTGTCTGCCTTCAGGAGACGCATTTAACTCATTCTGAATCACTGAAGTTGCAGATACTAGGTTGGAAATTATTAGCAGCTGCTCCATACAATTCCAAATCACGTGGAGTAGTTATTCTAGTCAAAAAATCCTTACCCATCTCTATCTCTGCTTCAGTGATTGATCCTGAAGGTCGTTATCTGATTGTAGAAATTTTACTCAATAAGTCCACATATGTCTTATGTACGATCTATGCTCCGAATGTCTATAAGAAATCCTTCTTCTCCAACTTACTGGCCAGATTATTACCTTATAGCTCAAGCCCCTCATTTTATTAGGGGATTTTAATCTTATCTCCTCTCCTATACTAGACAAATCCACCACACAAAAGTCTCCCCCCCTGCCTCCCAAAATTGAGAATCCCAGCCCTTTCTGAACAACTCTGCTTGGTAGATGTTTGGCGTGCAATGCATCCGACCGACAAGGACTATACGTGCCTGTCGGCGGCATATCAAACTCTTTCGCGCATTGATTATATTTTACTAGCTTCCTCCCTATTTCCTACAATACATGATGCTTCCATTGAACCTATAGGTTTATCGGACCATGCACTAGTCTGGATTACACTGCAGACCACAATAGACAAAGGTCCTTTTAGACTCTGGAAATTTCCTAACTATCTGTCTCAATCCGTAACATTTCGCCAGAAAATAGAGGCCGCATGGATGGACTTTAAACATACTAATTTGGATTGTGAGTCCTCAAATTCTTCTTTATTTTGGCAAACAGGTAAGGCATTCCTCCGAGGTGTCATTATCTCATATGTCGCAGCTGAGAACAAACGTTTAGCTGCTTCTTATTTGGACTTACAATCCAAATTGACTGAGTCTTATCAAGCATATAAAACTGCCCCTTCACCATCTAATAAACTAGCTTATACTACAGCGAAAGTTCACTTTGATGAATATTTCAAACTTAAAAGTGAGCGTTCACTTTTCCATACTAACTACAAATTCCATAAATTTGGTAACAAGACCTTCTTTCAAATCTTCTAAGAGGCTCGCAGCCGCACATGCTAGTTCACCCCCTCCGTCGTGAAGATGGCTCCTTAACAAATTCGAGTGACCAGATCACTGCTGTTATGAAATCTTTTTTCGAAAAAATATCCCTCATCACGATAATCCTCCCCTACTTACCAATGACTCTTCTCATTCTTGGACGTTCCCCTCCCTTCCACAGTTCCCTGAGGAATGTTTACATATATTGGAGGCCCCTATCTCCATGGAAGAAGTCACAAAAGCAATTCGATATTCCAAACCCCTAAAGGCCCCTGGTCCGGATGGCCTAACAGCAGAATTATATAAGATTTTACTACCTAGGTTTGGGGAAAATTTGGTGGCGTTCTATAATAACATAATCAGTACTCAATCTGTGCCTCTTTATTTTAATTCGGCAATCATTAAATTACTCCCTAAGCCGGGTAAGTATCTATCCCTCCCAGGTTCTTACAGACCAATTTCCTTACTAAACTATGATTACAAATTGTTTACTAAGATTCTAGCTGACAGACTGAAACTATATCTTCCCCAAATTATACATCCGGACCAGACGGGTTTTATATTAGGTAGGCATTCAGCTGTTAATGTCCGTTAAATCTTGGCAATGATACATCACTCGATTTCTAGTAATTCAACTCCCCCTAAGATGCTTGTTTCTTTTGATGCCGAAAAAGCTTTTGATTTAGTAGATTGGAACTATCTTTTCTCCACTTTGCATTTGTTCGGTTTCCCCCCCATTTTCATATCCATTCTACGAACATTATACCATACCCCCCAGTCACAAATTTCCTGCAATGGCTCTTTTTCGTCTTCCTTTTCTATTTCCCGCGGAACACGACAAGGTTGCCTTCTATCCCCCCTATTATTTGCTATAGCCATAGAACCACTGGCGATTGCAATACGTAACTCATCGTCAATTGAGGGCGTTACTATCCAGTCTAAACAACTGAAGGTTTCATTATACACAGATGACATGGTTCTCTTTTTGTCCAATCCATCTTCCTCTCTCCCAGCCCCCCTAAATCTAATTTCCTCTTTTGGATATGTTTCTGGCTATAAGGTCAACCATGATAAATCAGTGATTCTCCTTATCCATGGCCCTCCCTCGTTTTTTCAATCACTTCCTATTCTTCAGTCCTTTCATATTTCTCAGTCCTCTGTTAAGTATCTGGGTATACAAATATCAGCAAACTTATCGGACCTCTATAAACTTAACTTTACCCCTATCATTGCCAGGGTTAAAAGATATCTGGACAACTGGATGTCTCTTCCCATCTCCCTCCTAGGCAGATTAGCAGCCATTAAAAGTGTTCTATTCCCAAAAATATTTTATGTAATGCAGATGCTACCGATTAGACTTCTCAAGAAAGATGTACAACTTTTGAATTCTTACTTCTCCAGTTTTCTGTGGCAAGGGAAACGTCCTCGAATAGCTTACTCCAAATTAAAACTACCCCGTAAACGTGGAGGCCTCGGCTTCCCTGATCTGACTTTATATTCAGATGCCATATTTTTTCGCTATATCAGTGACTGGTTACTCGACACTAGTTCCTACACAGATAGTCATTTAGATTCTGCCTTATTCTCCCCCTATTCTCCAAATGCCCTGTTGCACTCTAAATTGGCTGATGTTCCGACTGTCATTAAAAATAATCCCTTATTTATGGACACATACCGATCCTGGATTATAGTAAATAGGAAATTTCACACTAATTCTAGCTACTCCCTGTACACGACACTGTGGGGGAACCCTGCTTTCCCCCCTTCTTTGTCTAATATCTCTTTTCTTCAATGGAAGGAAAAGGGCTTGGCCTCGATAGCAAAGGTATTCGACCCTGGTGGCAACTTATTATCGTTCACCGATCTCCAATCCAGATACTCTATCCCATCTCATCATTTTTATATATATCTCCAAACACGTCACTATATTCAGTCTCTTCCCACACCTTCAACCACAGATAATGCAATGTCAACATTTGCTTTGCTTCTCAAACTTATCTCCTCTGTACCATACAAAATTAGTATGTTGTATGAACCCCTAGCTTCCATTTCAGCTTCATCCCATTGGGAATCTTCACTACAGAAATGGTCCATAGACGTCCCAGGTATCAATCTAGTATCAGACCTACTTTCGCAATATGAAACTTCTCGGAAATTTTTGCAATCATCTTATTTACAGGAGGTCCATGTTAGAATGATACATAGGGCATATATCTCCCCTGCTCAAAGGCGATACATGTCGTCCCTTGAAACCGGAGCCTGCATTAAATGCTCCATGTCTCATGCCACATTTATTTATTGCGTGTGGGAATGTGGTAAGATAAAAAAATTCTGGAATAAACTGATCTGCCTGATCAACTCCATGTTCTCTACCACCGTTCTCCCTGACCCGCTAGCATGTCTATGCGGAAATTTCAAAAACTGGGACTTAGGTCCAAACAAGAAAGAAAAACTCTGTTTGCTAATCACAATTGTCACGGTTGCAAAAAAGATCATTCTTATCCATTGGACCCAACACTCCGCTCCCTCCATATCAGAAGTCAAACACAAATTGTTACAAATATTATATTACGATAGACGCACTACTATGCCTGATGTTGAACATGGAGTTGAAAAATTTTATCATAAATGGGAATATTTCATTAATACTTTAGACGAGCATTCGCAGAATCATATTCTTCAATTATTTGAAAACACTTCATGGAACTTACTTAGGAGAATCTCTAAGGACACAGGACCTTCGTCCTAGGTTGACAATGTATCTACATAGTTTTCGTCTGACACCACTAACCTGTCAGGATAGAACACCGGACTTAGGATGATTTATTTTCCCTCTCCACCTCTTTCCCACCCCCACTTCCCCTCTATGTGTTCGATGTCCCCCCCGATTTTTATTTAGTCTTGTTTTGTTTAGCTTTGTTCTCACGAGTGTCCAGAATTTTGGTTGCGACATTTCGTCATCTGTCATTTAACCTTCTTTTTCTTGTACATTGTTATAACTGGTACAGTATACTCTGTCAGAAGGGTATCTAGGAAAGACATTCTTTCCATGACTTTTGTGAGACATGAATGTACAATACTTTCTAGCCCTATGTTTTATTACTGGACTTTCTTTATGCTTACTGTGGCTCACATATTGCATTAATTTGAAATGTCCAATATCTGTTTGAAAATTTCAATAAAATATATTTAAAAAAAAGAAGTGTCCTGGGGCCACTCCTAAAGGGGGGGTGGGGGTACTGTCACGATCCGGGTACTGAGACACTATCTCCCTTCTGGTTGTACGCCCTCCGCGGCCTCCGCCGCCATTCCTGTGTTTCCAGTATACGGACTTACCAGTGTAACGTCTCATGTCTGCCGCGGCCTCCGCTGTCATCCGTGTGGTTCCAGTATGCAAGTTGCCAGTGTGGCGTCTCCTGCCCTCCGTGGCCTTCGCCGCCATTACTGCTGAATCTCCACATGGTTTTCCAAACTAACTTTCCCTCCAAGTCCTAACATGGGCGCAGCCATGTTGGTTTCAGTCACATGCCTCAGTCTCCACCAATCCGCTCCGTTACTGGAATCTGCATAATTGTTCAGCCAATGCCTGCCTTGCTGCAGGTATAAGTATCCTGTGCCTGAACCATGAACTCGTCAGTGCTTTGGTTGTCAAACCTAGTTCCAGTCTCTCTCTCCTGTGGTTGTTTCTCCAGGTTTCCAGCTCCTGTCTCCAGCCTCCACTAAGAGACCCGCACCTGCTTTCCATCCTGCGGTGCAGCCTGACTCTGCAGTCCTCCGTGGCTATTCCAGCTTCCAGCTATTTACCCATCTGCTTCCAGCGGTCAGCTTCCAGCAGTATCCAGCTTCTTTAAAGTGCTGGTGTTGTTCCAGCGGATCCCTACTTACCAGCAGTATCCACTAACCACCGGTATCCACTTTTCACCTTTCCTATATCCACGCTCCCCAGCATCATCCAGTATCCACTCCGTGTTCTCATCTCCGGGCTGGTTCCATCCAGCATCCATTCTGTGTTCTCATCACCTGGCTAATTACATCCAGCATCCACTCCGTTTCTCCACCATCTGGCTGGTTCCACTCAGCCTACACAGCAGTCCTTTCAGCTACAGTGTTCCAGCTCCAAGAACTACATCAGCTGACGTGTTCCTCGGCTACCTTCACTACTACTGACAGGCCTGGTAAGGATAATCCAGTATTGGGACTTTAACATCTGTTCTTCATCCTACCAGTGCTCTGTGGCTTCAGCCAAGTGATCCAGGAACTGTACCATCTATCTGTGCTCATGTTTATTCTCCATTTACTGCTGTGCAAATAACGGAGTTTGTGAATAAAACTTTTATTGACTTTTAAAATCCTGGTTGTCATGGTCACACCTTCGGGTAATCCTTCTACACAACACTTACATGTCCAGGGGTCTGATTAAACCTCCCAGGTTCAACTTTATCTCAGCCCCTACAACTGAGGCTTCCTCCTGTCAGCCTGGACAGGACACAGGAGAGGCGCGCGCTGTGCCCTCCGTGTCCCTCCTTCACAAGACAGCGGGGGAGCGCCGGAGCAGGGAGCGGGGATGGTAAGTTGTTACTTTCACTGGGGGGAGCATACTTGGCACTTGGGGGGGCATATGTGTCAGTATGAGGGCATATCTGGCACTGTGGGGGAATATCTGGTACTATGAGGGCATATCTGGCACTGTGGGGACATATCTGGCACTATGAGGGCATATCTGGCACTGTGGGGGCATATCTGGCACTATGAGGGCATATCTGGCACTGTGAGGAAATATCTGGCACTGTGGGGGGCATATCTGGCAGTGTAAGGGCATATCTGGCACTGTGGGGGCATATCTGGCAGTATAAGCGCATATCTGGCACTGTGGGGGCATATCTGTCACTGTGGGAGCATATCTGGCACTATGAGGGCATATCTGGCACTATGGGGGCATATCTGTCACTATGAGGGCATATCTGGCACTGTGGGGGCATATCTGGCACTATGAGGGCATATCTGGCACTGTGAGGAAATATCTGGCACTGTGGGGGCATATCTGGCACTGTGGGGGCATATCTGGCAGTATGAGGGCATATCTGTCACTGTGGGGGCATATCTGGCACTGTGGGGGGCATATCTGGCAGTATGAGGGCATATCTGCCACTGTGGGGGCATATCTGGCACATCTGGCACTGTGGGGAATATCTGGCATTGTGGGGCATATCTGGCAGCATGAGGGCATATCTGGCACTGTGGGGGCATATCTGGCACTATGAGGGCTGTGTACGGCTAGAGCTGCATTTCCCACCCTAGGCTTATACTCGAGTCAATAAGTTTTCCCAGGTTTTTGTGGTAAAATTAGGTGCCTCGGCTTATATTCGGTCGACTTATACTCGAGTATATACGGTACTTGTTGTATTTTATATTACATCCACAGTGTGGATGTGTTGATACTTCAGTTGTTTCTTTACTTTTCAATTTATATGCATAATGATTCTGTAAAACACGGAGATCTATGTACTAAGTCTTGGAGAGCGATAAAGTCAACGGAGATAAAGGTGTCCATTTACTAAGCATTGGAAAGTAATAACGTTGCCTGAGGTTATGTACAAACCAACCAGATCTTGTCATTTTTCAAACACATTTATTTATTTGTTTTATTTATTAACAGTTTCTTATATAGCGCAGCAAATTCCGTTGCACTTTACACAGTACTATTTTTCTGAAAAAAATAGGTTCAGGGTCTGGGGCCGGGGTGGAGCTATTAAAAAAACAGATAGATAGATAGATAGATAGATAGATAGATAGATAGATAGATAGATAGATAGATAGATAGATAGATACAGGGGCGGAACTACTGGCGGGGCAGGCAGTGCATTGCACTGGGGCCCCGCCGCACTCAAGGGCCCACAGCCGCCGGCCGGCATTACATGAATGAGTCACAATGACTCATTGTATGTCATGCCGCAGCCGCACACCAGCGCTCCCGTGACCCGCCCGTCATAAGGAACGATTCTGGCCACCCGCACACGAAGGAGGGAGGAGGGTCCGTCCCTCCCTCCCTCATATACAAACAGGTCACAGTCTCTCAGTGAAGGAGAGAGCCGCAGCAGCGCTTTGTTACTGGTGGAGGCGCTGCTGCTGCTGCTCCTCTGCTTCACTATAGGCTGTCTCTGAGAACAGCCTATAGGGAAGCAGAGGGGCTGCAGCAGCAGCGCCTCCACCAGTAACACAGCGCTGCTGCGGCTCCCTCCTTCACCTCCCTCCTCCTTCTTCTCTACTGCCCGGGAAGCTGCACCGAGGAGCCTGAGCCAACAGAGAGGGTAAGTATAATTCTTTCTTCTTTCTTTCTTTCTTTCTTTCTTTCTTTCTTTCTTTCTTTCTTTCTTTCTTTCTTTCTTTCTTTCTTTCTTTCTTTCTTTCTTTCTTTCTGTCTCTTTCTTTTTTATTTGTTGGGACTGCCTGCCGCAATGTGTAAAAAGGGGGGACTGCCTGCCGCTATGTATAAAAATGGGGAATCTGCCTGCCGCAATGTAAAAAATGGGGAATCTGCCTGCCGCAATGTAAAAATGGGGAATCTGCCTGCCGCAATGTGTAAAAATGGGGAATCTGCCTGCCGCAATGTAAAAATGGGGAATCTGCCTGCCGCAATGTGTAAAAATGGGGAATCTGCCTGCCGCTATGTATAAAAATGGGGAATCTGCCTGCCGCTATGTATAAAAATGGGGAATCTGCCTGCCGCTATGTGTAAAAAGGTAGAATCTGCCTGCCATAATGTGTAAAAAGGGCACGCTATCTGCCGTTATGTGTAAAAGTGTATGGTGTCTGCCGTAATGTGTAAAATGGGGACGCTGTCTGCCGTAATGTGTAAAATGGGGACGCTGTCTGCCGTAATGTGTAAAAAGTGCACGCTGTCTGCCGCTATGTGTAACGAGGGCACGCTGTCTGCCGCTATGTGTAACGAGGGCACGCTGTCTGCCATTGTGTAAAAAGTGTATGCTGTCTGCCGCTATGTGTAACGAGGGCACGCTGTCTGCCGTTATGTGTAAAAAGTGCACACTGTCTGCCGTTATGTGTAAAAAGGGGAATCTGTTCGCTGTAAGGAGTAAAAGGGTCTCTACCTGGTGTAGTGGTGCTACTGTGCGGCGTAATTTGAAGAATGGAGACTACTGTGCACCGTTTTATGAATTGGTATTATTTTGTGGACACACCCCTTCCCCACGAAGCCACGCCACTATGTATTTTTGCGCGCGCCTACGGCGCGCACTGCCCATGGGGTGGACTTGGATGGGATGGGGGGGGGGGGGGGGGGCCCAAAGCATTTTGTTGCACCTGGGCCCACCGCTTGCTTGTTCCGCCACTGGATAGATAGATAGATAGATAGATAGATAGATAGATAGATAGATAGATAGATAGATAGATAGATAGACAGTGTTAGATAACATTGCTGTGCATTCTGTGTTATTCTTGCAGTACAATGTTTTACTACTATTGGGGGTCATTCCGAGTTGTTCGCTCGCAAGCTGTTTTTAGCAGCATTGCACACGCTAAGCCGCCGCCTACTGGGAGTGAATCTTAGCATAGTAAAATTGCGATCGAAAGATTCGCAATATTGCGATTACACAAGTCTTAGCAGTTTCTGAGTAACTTCAACCTTACTCGGCATCTGCGATCAGTTCAGTGCTTGTCGTTCCTGGTTTGACGTCACAAACACACCCAGCGTTCGCCCAGACACTCCTCCGTTTCTCCAGCCACTCCCGCGTTTTTCCCAGAAACGGTAGCGTTTTTTCACACACACCCATAAAACGGCCAGTTTCCGCCCAGAAACACCCACTTCCTGTCAATCACATTACGATCACCAGAACGATGAAAAAACCGTGAGTAAAATACCTAACTGCATTGCAAATTTACTTGGCGCAGTCGCAGTGCGGACATTGCGCATGCGCACCTTAGCGGAAAATCGCTGCTATGCGAAAAAATTTACCGAGCGAACAACTCGGAATGACCCCCATTGTTTTGTTCAGTGCTATTGTGCAGCTTGCTGCAAAAGTGTGTGGCTTGATTTGTTTGCAGTTATGTAAAAGTTGGAAGCAGCATGCTGAACTCATCTCCTGGTCTCCATGTCTGTTGGTGTCAATGAAAACTTACACAGACAAAACAATTGGCGACGAGTGTCTTCTGAGCCCAGGCCATATCTGCTAGACAAGAAATAAGTGGAAATGTTTGTGAAGGAATCACTGTGTTAAGCTGCAAGCACTGGTAAGGACCCACTGCCATAGCTCTACATATAGGCACCTTAAGTGACTTTGAAATTGAAAAAGATGACTGGCTCCTCTATGCTGAAAGGCTGGAACTGTATTTTCTGGCAAATAACATTGCTGTAGACAAACAAGTACCAGTACTATTAAGTGCGATGGGAGGAAAAGCCTATGGTCTGCTCTGCTACTAAGTCTTATGCAGATATTAAGATTTTACAAGAACACTTGTCCCCTAAGCCTCTCCTGATAGCAGAACGGTTCAGATTTCATAAACCAAGGGGAGGGGGAATCAGTGGCTGCATATGTGGCAGAATTAAAAAGACTGTCTGAGCACTGTACGTTTGGAGACAGTGCCGTAACTAGACATTTTAGCGCTGTGTGCAAGAAACAGCATCGGCGCCCACACCCCATATCGGTGCGTGGCTTCATGGGGAAGGGGCAGGGCCACAAAATAACACCAATTCATATTACGCTGCACAGTAGTCTCCATTATTCAAATGACTCCACACAGTGCCACCACTTACACACATTACGCCAGGTAGAGCCCCTGTCACATTTTACACCAGGTAGAGCCCCTGTCGCATATTACGCCAGGTAGAGCCCATGTCGCACATTACGCCAGGTAGAGCCCAATTTTACACATTACACAACGTAGAGACCCCTTTTACACACTACGGCACGTAGTCCCCTTTCACACAGTACAGCAGGTAGAGCCTCCTTTTACACAGTATGGCAGGAGGAGAAGAAGAAAGAAAGAAAGAAAGAAAGAAAGAAAGAAAGAAAGAAAGAAAGAAAGAAAGAAAGAAAGAAAGAAAGGTGGCAGGAGAGAGAGGTGGGAGAGGGATAGAGATGAGTGGCAGGAGGCAGCAGCAGCTAGGTTCCAGTACCCGGAGCCTAGCCTGAGCACATGGGGGAGACCCACAGGTACCTATGTAATGGTGACAGGCAGTGCACTCACCAGGCAGTGGCGTAGGTTCCTCTTCCTGCGGGTGGACATGGCGGTGTCTGCAGTGGGGCGTATCCATGTTCAAACTCGTCCTCTCGGCATTCCCAGGGCAGCTTCTTACTGAGAGGAGGCACATCCCCAGACCAGCCCGTATGCTGGAAGGACACTGGGCTGCTGCATGAATGGAGGAGGAGAGAGGCGGAGTGGGGCAGAGCCAGCCCTGACTATTTTGATGTCCTAGGGGCCTAGGCAATATTCTGTCTGGTGCCCCCCTGGAGATAGTGGGTGAATGGGAAGGTTGACAAGGAGATAGCGGGTGTCAGGGAGATAGTGGGTAACTGGGGAGGCAGGGGTGAAAGGTAGATAGTGGGTGACTGAGGCAGAGGTGACAGGGAGATAGTGGGTAACTGGGAAGGCAGGGGTGACAGGGAGATAGTGGGTGACATGGTGTGGATGTGACAGAGATAGTGGCTGATATGGTGAGGGTGACAGAGATAGTGGGTGACATGGTGAGGATGACAGAGATAGTGGGTGACATGGTGAGGATGACAGAGATAGTGGGTGACAGGGAGACACTGAGTGACAGGGAGATAGAGCAGTGAAGGAACAGAGGACTGGAGAGAAGTGCCTATGTGGAAGAGGGTGAGATTAGGGGTGCTGCAGATGGTGGGGGCTGGAGCAGTGAGGAAACAGAGAGGAGCCTGTACGGGGAAGGGGTGGGCCAGGAGGGGAGGGGTGGAGGTGAGGATTGGGTGGGGGTGCTGGATCAGTGAGGGAACAAAGAGGACTGTAGGAGGGGGGGTGCTGGAGCAGTGAGTGAATAACAGAGAGGGAAACCCCCATGCGTGCCTCCCCTACACCGCCTGTGCGGTGTAGGGGGGGCACGCATGGGGGTGGCTGGAGCAGTAAGGGAACAAGAGAGGAGCCTGTGCTGGGTAGGGTGGGCCAGGGAGTGCTGCGGATGGGGGTGAGGGGGATGCTGGAGCAGTGAGGGAACAAGAGAGGATCCTGTACGGGGTAGGGGTGGGCCAGGAGGGGAGGGGTGGAGGTGCGGATGTGGTGGGGGTGCTGGATCAGTGAGGGAACAGAGAGGACTGCGGGGGGGGGCACTGGTGCAGTGAGGGAATAACAGAGAGGAGAGAGTAGCGTGTGCAGTGGAGGGGGGGCACGCATGGGTGATGCTGGAGCAGTGAGGGAACAAGAGAGGAACCTGTGCAGGGGAGGGGGGGCCATGGATGGGAGTGAGGGGATGCTGGAGCAGTGAGGAAATGAGAGGGTAGCCTGTGCAGGGGAGGGAGGGGTGGGGGTATCCGCAAATGGGGGTGAGGGGGATGCTGGAACAGTGAGGAAACAAGAGAGGAGTCTGGGGGGGGGGGGGGGGCTGGAGCAGGGGCACTGACCAGCAACGTTCTGGCATGTTCAGGCTGGGACGAGTCATCATGCAGCCTGGACTTGGCATACACAGGCAGGGGGCGCTGTTACTGGCCACGTTCCAGCAATGACAGGTCACCATGCAGTATGGTCCCAGCCTACACAAGCAGGGGGCATGTTCTGACTATGATTGGGAACCATGCTGCTTGGTTTCGAGCTACACGGGAAGGGGGCGCTGTGACTGGCCACGTTCCGTCTATGACAGGGAACCATGCCGCCCGGTCCCGGCCTACGAGACACATGATGCCGTCACCCTTCCTCACCTGAGCGCGCATGCCGGCCGCTCCGATACCGCTCCTCCTCCCTGAGCCTGTGCCTCAGCCGTGCTCCTCAGCCGGGTCCCATCACCTCCCGCCAGCCCGCAGCCGCTCGCCTGCTACCTGAGATCACTGCACTCCGGCTCCACCACCTGTCCAGCGCCGCTCAGCCACAGCGCCACCTGTCTCAATGGGGAGTATCATGAAGGTCCTGACTAACCACATGCCAAACTGCAGCAGGTAGGGTGGGGGGCTCTGGGTGGAGCACACAGCGCTGCCAGCTAGCTTCCGGCAGTGAGGGAGCCTGGTGCAGCGCTACGGTGCTGGCGTCGCTGGTGTTGGTTGCGGCCATTTGGGGTGTATGCAGATGGTGCGCCCACAGCAAAACTGCGCTGTGTGCAAAGCACCATCCACCCACACCTAGTTACGGCTCTGTTTGGAGATGGCCTGAATGATGCCCTGAGAGACCTTCTGGTGTGTGGTATTTTAAGCGAGAATGTGCAAAAATATTTACTAACAGAGACAGACCTCACGTTTACACGTGTAGTACAAGTGGCACTATCAATGGAAACTGCAGCTAAGGATGTGATGGAGCTCCAAATAGCTGGCAAGTCTGCATCACAAGTTCACAAAATGGTGACAACAACAACAAACACAATGCCCTTGCATGCACCTGGTCCCCCATTAGAAGTATGCTACTGCTGTGGCGCAGATACACATTCACCCAAGGACTGTAGGTTCAAACATGAACTATGTAGGAAATGTAACAAAAGGGGCATATTAAATGTGTTTGCCAGTCACAGGCATATCAGGCTTAGGCCACTGGCAGGAAAAAGAATCACAGTAGATTAACGAATACATATGTTTTGAAAGACCACGAGGTGGACTCAGACAGCAGCAATGATCTGGCAGTTTGGAAGTGTTTGCAGTGAAAGGGGGTGACAAGCAAGCAATTTGGGTCACTCCACAAATCAATGGCCACCTGATTAAAATGGAACTGGACACAGGATCAGCAGTCTCTGTAATGTCACAGCAAGAGAACAAACGCCATTTTAAAAATGTTAAATTAAACATATACTGGGGAGAAAATTATTCCATGCGGGGTGTTGCCCGTACTTGTGCAGTATAATGGCCAGCAGGAGACTCTGGACTTACACATCATTCAAAAAAGGCGACCCAGCATTGTGGGGTCGGGAATGGCTAAGAAAAATTAAATTAGACTGGTCAGATATCAAAAGCCTTAGTGTCACATACACCCTGCCTTTGTCCCTGAAAATAGTCCTCAACCAAGCTACAGCTGTTTTTCAACCAGGCATTGGGACTTTGCAACACATAAAAGGGAGGGAAGCTAGTGCTCAAAGATGTAGCTGTTCCCAGGTTCCATAAAGCGCGGCCAGTACCGTACGCTATCAGACAGAAGGTGGAGCTGGAGTTAGACCGGCTGGAAAGTGAGAAAATCATATCCAAGGTGGATTGGAGCCCTTGGGCAACTCCAGTAGTTCCAATTGTAAAAACAAATGGCACAGTACGGCTGTGCGGGGATATCAAGGTCACCATAAATCCATTATTGCAAACAGATCACTACCCGTTACTGAAAATTGAAGATATCTTTGCAAATCTGGCTGGAGGACAGAAGTTTAGCAAGATTGACCTAGCTGATGCGTATCTACAAATGGATATAGAGGACGATTCAAAGGTGTACCTCACCCTTAACACACACAAAGGACTTTACAGGTACAATCGGTTGATATTTGGCATTGCTTCTGCCCCTGCCCTTTCGCAACTAGCCAGGGACCAAGTGTTACAAGGAGCTCATGGTACCCAGTGCTATCTGGATGACATTATTGTGACAGGTTCATCTGATGCAGAAAATCCTTAACTGGTGTTGCAGTGGCTTGAACAATATTGGCTCAGAGCCAAAAGAGAAAAGTGTGAGTTCTTCATGGCCTCTGTCACATACTGTGGGCACACGATTAATGCAAATGGACTACTCAAATGTCAAGAAAAAGTGTAAGCTGTGTTAAAGGATCCCCCACCAAAAGACGTGTCCCAGCTTCACTCCTTCTTAGGGTTCATTAACTATTACCACAGATTCTTGCCTAACTTAGCCACAGTTCTGCATCTATTACATCAGTTGCTCCAGCAGGGTTAGAAATGGCTATGGTCTACAGAATGTGAGCATGCTTTCACAAAGGCAAAGGACTTGATAACATCAGACACAGTGTTAACCCACTATGACCGCTCGCTTCATGTTAGAGTAGCTTGTGATGCCTCATCTTACGGCATTGGAGCTGTCATGTCACATACAATGCCAGATGAACAGGAGCGGTCAATATCTTTTGCATCTCTGGCATTATCCAAGGCTGAACATAACTATGCACAGATTGACAGAGAAGACTTAAGCCTGGTTTGGGGAGTTAACCGATTCAATCAGTATTTATATGGCAAGAAATTCACACTCGTGACTGACCATCAACTGCTTTTGTCCATCTTTAACCCTCAGAAGGGTATTCCTGTCACGGCGGCTGCAAGGATGCAGGGCTGGGCCTTGTTGTCAGGTGGACATTACTATACTATAGAATTCAAGTGGACTGCACAACATGCCAATGCAAACGGGTTGTCTTGACTGCCTTTACAGACTGCCCCATTACCACAGACAACTGAGGATTCGTGGGAATGTTTTCACAATGACACAAGTGGAATGTCTTCCCATAACTGCCAGTATGATCAGATGTGAGACTGCTTGGGACCCTATCCTGGTTCAAGTACTCGCAGCCACACAAAAAGGGTGGGTTGCGCCTGTGCGTCGGCAGCTGTCCCCTTACTTTTCATTGGAGGCGTGAGTTAACAGTTGATACTGGCTGCCTCCTCTGGGGGTTGTGGATAATCATGCCTTTCAAGCTGCGTGCAAGAGTTTTAGAGGAGCTCCATGTGGGTCATTTGGCCGTGGTCAAAATGAAGGCACTTGCCAGAAGTTTTGTATTTGTGGCCAGGCTTGGATCAACAGTTGGAGGATCTGGCCAGAGAATGTTCCGGATGCCATTCTGTTCAAAATATGCCTGCTCCAGCACCATTACATCCATGGGAGTGGCCATCCACTCCATGGCAGCGGATACATGTGGACTTTGCTTGACCATTTCTAGGGTCCATGTTACTGGTTGTGGTGGATGCCTGTTCCAAATGGCCTGAAGTTTTTACAGTTACTTCTACTACAGCTGCACACACGATTAAAATGTTGGGGAACCTTTTTTCCAGAACAGCGGTACCAGAGCAGTTGGTCAGTGACAACGGTCCTCAGTTTACCGCTGAAGAGTTCCAGATTTTCCTGAAGAAAAATGGAATTCATCATATTACCTCCACCACATATCACCTGGCTACAAATGGACTGGTTGAATGCTTCATACAAACCTTAAAGCAAGCTTGCCGCGCTACGCACAAACAGGTGCACTTTACAACACAAGCTCTTCAATTTCTTCTTTGCCTACAAGAATTCGGTTCATGTCAGTGGCGGATTGGGATCAAACACCAGCCCGGGAAATTTATGGAGTCTGTTGATGGGGAGGGGCCTGTCAAGAGGGCGGGGTCACTCCTCAGAGGTCCTGATTCTGAGATAGACACAGTTTGGGCCTCCTTTGCTTTACGTCAGCGTTTTCAACCAAAGTGCTGCGGCACACTGGTGTGCCGCCAGCTGTTGTCAGGTGTGCCGCAGCCCGCCGTCCTCCGCCCACCAGAGATGTCCTACATAGTGCTCTGGCACCCGCCGACAGTGCTCCGCTGCCGCCCTCCGCCTGTCAGAGATACTTGGGTCCATCTGCTGTCGGGCTCGGCCAGTGTATTCAGCTCTTCCGCCACCCGGCCTGTGACCTAAGGTGACATGCTGTGACACATAGGTCACGCACGCCACATCACATTCCCGCCCGCCTGCTAGTGTGTGCTGCTGCCTGCGGACTGCTCTGCTCTGCTGTCTGCTCATACTGCCCAGAATAAACAGGACTGCAGGTTGCCATTATTGTGGGGGCAGTGTGTACTATTACAGGGGAGGGGACAGTGTGGAATTACTAGGGGGGGAGGGGACAGTGTGGAATTACTGTGGGGGGGGGGCAGTGTGGAATTACACTGGGGGCCAGTGTGTTTGATTTATAACTCTGGAGGCCAATGTGTTTGATAACTGTGGGGGCCAATGTGTTTGATAATTGTGGGGGCCATTGTATGTGGGGGGTTTTTTTGTTCCCTGTGGGAGATGGATAGCGTGCCTTGGCAATTTTAAAGTCTTGTTAGGTGTGCTGCAAGTCGAAAAAGGTTGAAAATCACTGCTTTACGTTATTCTAATATTTACCTGCGACTTTATGCATATGCTGCTACAATGCCCTTCCCTGATGTACATCTGTATGTCTGAATATACAAGGACTGATATGCCCACTTTTAGTGTCTATTGACACTAGAGATGAGCGGGTTCGGTCTGAATCCGAACCCGCCCGAACTTAAGGTTTTTACACGGGTCCGAGCAGGCTCGGATCTTCCCGCCTTGCTCGGCTAACCCGAGCGCGCCCGAACGTCATCATCACGCTGTCGGATTCTCGCGAGGCTCGGATTCTATCGCGAGACTCGGATTCTATATAAGGAGCCGCGCGTCGCCGCCATTTTCACACGTGCATTGAGAGTCATAGGGAGAGGACGTGGCTGGCGTCCTCTCCGTTTAGAGAAGAGAGAGCCACAGTATTTTGGGGAGCATTATTAGGAGGAGTACTACTATACTGTATACTACTATACTTACTACTTGCTGAAGTGATATTTATAGATTAGATAGTGTGACTGTAAGTGTATTATCTGACTTGTGGGGGAGACACTGACAGTGGGGAGCAGTTAGAGTCTGAGAGCAGGACTCAGGAGTACATATAACGTACAGTGCACACTTTTGCTGCCAGAGTCAGTGCCACACTGCCATTGTTGTGACCACACTGATGCCAGTATAATAATATATTTTGGGATTGTCTGCTTAGGCCTCGGAGTACTAGTTGCAAGTTGCAACGTGACCTGAAGTGACCACCAGTTTAATAATCAATCACCACCAGTTTAATATATATATATATATATATAATTGTATATAATATATATATATATATATATAATATTGTATACCACCTACCCGTGGTTTTTTTTTTTTTCATTCTTCTTTATACATACTACTATAGTAGCTTACTGTAGTAGTCTGCGGTGCTGTGCTGACCTGACAGTGTCCAGCAGGTCCGTCATCAGTCATTACATAATAAATATATATAGTACCTGTCCGGCTGCAGTACTAGTGATATTATATTGATTTCATCTCATTATCAATAATTTATCATCCAGTCTAGACTCTATATTAGCAGCAGACACAGTACGTTAGTCCACGGCTGTAGCTACCTCTGTGTCGGCACTCGGCAGTCCATCCATAATTGTATACCACCTACCCGTGGTTTTTTTTTTTCTTTCTTCTTTGTACATACTACTATAGAGTATAGTAGCTTACTGTAGCAGTCTGCGGTGCTGCTGAGCTGACAGTGTCCAGCAGGTCTGTCATCAGTCATCATTACCTAATAAATATATTATCTACCTGTCCGGCTGCAGTACTAGTGATATTATATATACATACATATATATATTGATTTCATCTCATTATCAATCATCCAGTCTATATTAGCAGCAGACACAGTACGTTAGTCCACGGCTGTAGCTACCTCTGTGTCGGCACTCGGCAGTCCATCCATAATTGTATACCACCTACCCGTGGTTTTTTTTTTTCTTTCTTCTTTGTACATACTACTATAGAGTATAGTAGCTTACTGTAGCAGTCTGCGGTGCTGCTGAGCTGACAGTGTCCTGCAGGTCCGTCATCAGTCATCATTACCTAATAAATATATTATCTACCTGTCCGGCTGCAGTACTAGTGATATTATATATACATACATATATATATTGATTTCATCTCATTATCAATCATCCAGTCTATATTAGCAGCAGACACAGTACGTTAGTCCACGGCTGTAGCTACCTCTGTGTCGGCACTCGGCAGTCCATCCATAATTGTATACCACCTACCCGTGGTTTTTTTTTTTCTTTCTTCTTTGTACATACTACTATAGTATAGTAGCTTACTGTAGCAGTCTGCGGTGCTGCTGAGCTGACAGTGTCCAGCAGGTCCGTCATCAGTCATCATTACCTAATAAATATATTATCTACCTGTCCGGCTGCAGTACTAGTGATATTATATATACATACATATATATATTGATTTCATCTCATTATCAATCATCCAGTCTATATTAGCAGCAGACACAGTACGTTAGTCCACGGCTGTAGCTACCTCTGTGTCGGCACTCGGCAGTCCATCCATAATTGTATACCACCTACCCGTGGTTTTTTT
Source organism: Pseudophryne corroboree (assembly GCF_028390025.1). Classification (NCBI taxonomy): domain Eukaryota; kingdom Metazoa; phylum Chordata; class Amphibia; order Anura; family Myobatrachidae; genus Pseudophryne; species Pseudophryne corroboree. The sequence goes on from NC_086451.1 coordinate 407,281,397, forward strand.
TTTTTCTTTCTTCTTTGTACATACTACTATAGTATAGTAGCTTACTGTAGCAGTCTGCGGTGCTGCTGAGCTGACAGTGTCCAGCAGGTCCGTCATCAGTCATCATTACCTAATAAATATATTATCTACCTGTCCGGCTGCAGTACTAGTGATATTATATATACATACATATATATATTGATTTCATCTCATTATCAATCATCCAGTCTATATTAGCAGCAGACACAGTACGTTAGTCCACGGCTGTAGCTACCTCTGTGTCGGCACTCGGCAGTCCATCCATAATTGTATACCACCTACCCGTGGTTTTTTTTTTTTCTTCTTTGTACATACTACTATAGAGTATAGTAGCTTACTGTAGCAGTCTGCGGTGCTGCTGAGCTGACAGTGTCCAGCAGGTCCGTCATCAGTCATCATTACCTAATAAATATATTATCTACCTGTCCGGCTGCAGTACTAGTGATATTATATATACATACATATATATATTGATTTCATCTCATTATCAATCATCCAGTCTATATTAGCAGCAGACACAGTACGTTAGTCCACGGCTGTAGCTACCTCTGTGTCGGCACTCAGCAGTCCATCCATAATTGTATACCACCTACCCGTGGTTTTTTTTTTCTTTCTTCTTTGTACATACTACTATAGTATAGTAGCTTACTGTAGCAGTCTGCGGTGCTGCTGAGCTGACAGTGTCCAGCAGGTCCGTCATCAGTCATCATTACCTAATAAATATATTATCTACCTGTCCGGCTGCAGTACTAGTGATATTATATATACATATATATATATATATTGATTTCATCTCATTATCATCCAGTCTATATTAGCAGCAGACACAGTACGGTAGTCCACGGCTGTAGCTACCTCTGTGTCGGCACTCGGCAGTCCATCCATAAGTATACTAGTATCCATCCATCTCCATTGTTTACCTGAGGTGCCTTTTAGTTGTGCCTATTAAAATATGGAGAACAAAAATGTTGAGGTTCCAAAATTAGGGAAAGATCAAGATCCACTTCCACCTCGTGCTGAAGCTGCTGCCACTAGTCATGGCCGAGACGATGAAATGCCAGCAACGTCGTCTGCCAAGGCCGATGCCCAATGTCATAGTACAGAGCATGTCAAATCCAAAACACCAAATATCAGTAAAAAAAGGACTCCAAAACCTAAAATAAAATTGTCGGAGGAGAAGCGTAAACTTGCCAATATGCCATTTACCACACGGAGTGGCAAGGAACGGCTGAGGCCCTGGCCTATGTTCATAGCTAGTGGTTCAGCTTCACATGATGATGGAAGCACTCAGCCTCTCGCTAGAAAACTGAAAAGACTCAAGCTGGCAAAAGCACCGCAAAGAACTGTGCGTTCTTCGAAATCCCAAATCCACAAGGAGAGTCCAATTGTGTCGGTTGCGATGCCTGACCTTCCCAACACTGGACGTGAAGAGCATGCGCCTTCCACCATTTGCACGCCCCCTGCAAGTGCTGGATGGAGCACCCGCAGTCCAGTTCCTGATAGTCAGATTGAAGATGTCAGTGTTGAAGTACACCAGGATGAGGAGGATATGGGTGTTGCTGGCGCTGGGGAGGAAATTGACCAGCAGGATTCTGATGGTGAGGTGGTTTTTTTAAGTCAGGCACCCGGGGAGACACCTGTTGTCCGTGGGAGGAATATGGCCGTTGACATGCCTGGTGAAAATACCAAAAAAATCAGCTCTTCAGTGTGGAGGTATTTCAACAGAAAAGCGGACAACAGGTGTCAAGCCGTGTGTTGCCTTTGTCAAGCTGTAATAAGTAGGGGTAAGGACGTTAACCACCTTGGAACATCCTCCCTTATACGTCACCTGCAGCGCATTCATAATAAGTCAGTGACAAGTTCAAAAACTTTGGGTGACAGCGGAAGCAGTCCACTGACCAGTAAATCCCTTCCTCTTGTAACCAAGCTCACGCAAACCACCCCACCAACTCCCTCAGTGTCAATTTCCTCCTTCCCCAGGAATGCCAATAGTCCTGCAGGCCATGTCACTGGCAATTCTGACGATTCCTCTCCTGCCTGGGATTCCTCCGATGCATCCTTGCGTGTAACGCCTACTGCTGCTGGCGCTGCTGTTGTTGCTGCTGGGAGTCGATGGTCATCCCAGAGGGGAAGTCGTAAGCCCACTTGTACTACTTCCAGTAAGCAATTGACTGTCCAACAGTCCTTTGCGAGGAAGATGAAATATCACAGCAGTCATCCTGCTGCAAAGCGGATAACTGAGGCCTTGACAACTATGTTGGTGTTAGACGTGCGTCCGGTATCCGCCGTTAGTTCACAGGGAACTACACAATTTCTTGAGGTAGTGTGCCCCCGTTACCAAATACCATCTAGGTTCCACTTCTCTAGGCAGGCGATACCGAAAATGTACACAGACCTCAGAAAAAGACTCACCAGTGTCCTAAAAAATGCAGCTGTACCCAATGTCCACTTAACCACGGACATGTGGACAAGTGGAGCAGGGCAGGGTCAGGACTATATGACTGTGACAGCCCACTGGGTAGATGTATGGACTCCCGCCGCAAGAACAGCAGCGGCGGCACCAGTAGCAGCATCTCGCAAACGCCAACTCTTTCCTAGGCAGGCTACGCTTTGTATCACCGCTTTCCAGAATACGCACACAGCTGAAAACCTCTTACGGCAACTGAGGAAGATCATCGCGGAATGGCTTACCCCAATTGGACTCTCCTGTGGATTTGTGGCATCGGACAATGCCAGCAATATTGTGTGTGCATTAAATATGGGCAAATTCCAGCACGTCCCATGTTTTGCACATACCTTGAATTTGGTGGTGCAGAATTTTTTAAAAAACGACAGGGGCGTGCAAGAGATGCTGTCGGTGGCCAGAAGAATTGCGGGACACTTTCGGCATACAGGCACCACGTACAGAAGACTGGAGCACCACCAAAAACTACTGAACCTGCCCTGCCATCATCTGAAGCAAGAAGTGGTAACGAGGTGGAATTCAACCCTCTATATGCTTCAGAGGTTGGAGGAGCAGCAAAAGGCCATTCAAGCCTATACAATTGAGCACGATATAGGAGGTGGAATGCACCTGTCTCAAGCGCAGTGGAGAATGATTTCAACGTTGTGCAAGGTTCTGATGCCCTTTGAACTTGCCACACGTGAAGTCAGTTCAGACACTGCCAGCCTGAGTCAGGTCATTCCCCTCATCAGGCTTTTGCAGAAGAAGCTGGAGACATTGAAGGAGGAGCTAACACGGAGCGATTCCGCTAGGCATGTGGGACTTGTGGATGGAGCCCTTAATTCGCTTAACAAGGATTCACGGGTGGTCAATCTGTTGAAATCAGAGCACTACATTTTGGCCACCGTGCTCGATCCTAGATTTAAAACCTACCTTGGATCTCTCTTTCCGGCAGACACAAGTCTGCTGGGGTTGAAAGTAGAGATGAGCGGGTTCGGTTTCTCTGAATCCGAACCCGCCAGAACTTCATGTTTTTTTTCACGGGTCCGAGCGACTCGGATCTTCCCGCCTTGCTCGGTTAACCCGAGCGTGCCCGAACGTCATCATGACGCTGTCGGATTCTCACGAGGCTCGGATTCTATCGCGAGACTCGGATTCTATATAAGGAGCCGCGCGTCGCCGCCATTTTCACACGTGCATTGAGATTGATAGGGAGAGGACGTGGCTGGCGTCCTCTCCATTTAGATTATAAGAGACTGAGAGAGATTTACTGGAGCTGACTAGGAGGAGTACTGTTACTGTAGAAGTGTAGAGACTGAGTGGAGAGAGTTTACTAGTGAGGACAGTGCAGTTTACTTTATAATCCGTTCTCTGCCTGAAAAAAGCGATACACAGCACACAGTGACTCAGTCACATACCATATCTGTGTGCACTGCTCAGGCTCAGGCCAGTGTGCTGCATCATCTATTATCTATATATAATATTATATATATCTGTCTGACTGCTCAGCTCACACAGCTTATAATTGTGGGGGAGACTGGGGAGCACTACTGCAGTGCCAGTTATAGGTTATAGCAGGAGCCAGGAGTACATAATATATTATATAGTGAGTGACCACCAGACACACAGTGCAGTTTATTTAATATATCCGTTCTCTGCCTGAAAAAAGCGATACACACAGTGACTCAGTCAGTCACATACCATATCTGTGTGCACTGCTCAGGCTCAGGCCAGTGTGCTGCATCATCTATTATCTATATATAATATTATATATATCTGTCTGACTGCTCAGCTCACACAGCTTATAATTGTGGGGGAGACTGGGGAGCACTACTGCAGTGCCAGTTATAGGTTATAGCAGGAGCCAGGAGTACATAATATATTATATAGTGAGTGACCACCAGACACACAGTGCAGTTTATTTAATATATCCGTTCTCTGCCTGAAAAAAGCGATACACACAGTGACTCAGTCAGTCACATACCATATCTGTGTGCACTGCTCAGGCTCAGGCCAGTGTGCTGCATCATCTATTATCTATATATAATATTATATATATCTGTCTGACTGCTCAGCTCACACAGCTTATAATTGTGGGGGAGACTGGGGAGCACTACTGCAGTGCCAGTTATAGGTTATAGCAGGAGCCAGGAGTACATAATATATTATATAGTGAGTGACCACCAGACACACAGTGCAGTTTATTTAATATATCCGTTCTCTGCCTGAAAAAAGCGATACACACAGTGACTCAGTCAGTCACATACCATATCTGTGTGCACTGCTCAGGCTCTGGCCAGTGTGCTGCATCATCTATTATCTATATATAATATTATATATATCTGTCTGACTGCTCAGCTCACACAGCTTATAATTGTGGGGGAGACTGGGGAGCACTACTGCAATGCCAGTTATAGGTTATAGCAGGAGCCAGGAGTACATAATATATTATATAGTGAGTGACCACCAGACACACAGTGCAGTTTATTTAATATATCCGTTCTCTGCCTGAAAAAAGCGATACACACAGTGACTCAGTCAGTCACATACCATATCTGTGTGCACTGCTCAGGCTCAGGCCAGTGTGCTGCATCATCTATTATCTATATATAATATTATATATATCTGTCTGACTGCTCAGCTCACACAGCTTATAATTGTGGGGGAGACTGGGGAGCACTACTGCAGTGCCAGTTATAGGTTATAGCAGGAGCCAGGAGTACATAATATATTATATAGTGAGTGACCACCAGACACACAGTGCAGTTTATTTAATATATCCGTTCTCTGCCTGAAAAAAGCGATACACACAGTGACTCAGTCAGTCACATACCATATCTGTGTGCACTGCTCAGGCTCAGGCCAGTGTGCTGCATCATCTATTATCTATATATAATATTATATATATCTGTCTGACTGCTCAGCTCACACAGCTTATAATTGTGGGGGAGACTGGGGAGCACTACTGCAGTGCCAGTTATAGGTTATAGCAGGAGCCAGGAGTACATAATATATTATATAGTGAGTGACCACCAGACACACAGTGCAGTTTATTTAATATATCCGTTCTCTGCCTGAAAAAAGCGATACACACAGTGACTCAGTCAGTCACATACCATATCTGTGTGCACTGCTCAGGCCAGTGTGCTGCATCATCTATATATATTATATATCTGTCTGACTGCTCAGCTCACACAGCTTATAATTGTGGGGGAGACTGGGGAGCACTACTGCAGTGCCAGTTATAGGTTATAGCAGGAGCCAGGAGTACATATTATATTAAAATTAAACAGTGCACACTTTTGCTGCAGGAGTGCCACTGCCAGTGTGACTGACCAGTGACCTGACCACACTGACCACCAGTATAGTTAGCAGTATACTTATATTGTGATTGCCTGAAAAAGTTAAACACTCGTCGTGTGACTTCACTTGTGTGTTTTTTTTTTTTTATTCTATAAAAATAAAACTCATTCTGCTGACAGACAGTGTCCAGCAGGTCCGTCATTATATAATATATAATATATACCTGTCCGGCTGCAGTAGTGATATATATATATTTTTTATATCATTTATCATCCAGTCGCAGCAGACACAGTACGGTAGTTCACGGCTGTGGCTACCTCTGTGTCTCTGCACTCGGCAGGCAGTCCGTCCATAATTGTAATACCACCTAACCGTGGATTTTTTTCATTCTTCTTTATACATACATAGTTACATAGACATCTTCTCTTTATCAACCAGTCTATATTAGCTGCAGACACAGTACAGTACGGTAGTTCACGGCTGTGGCTACCTCTGTGTCTGCACTCGGCAGGCAGTCCGTCCATAATTGTATACCACCTAACCGTGGTTTTTTTTCATTCTTCTTTATACATACATAGTTACATAGACATCTTCTCTTTATCAACCAGTCTATATTAGCTGCAGACACAGTACAGTACGGTAGTTCACGGCTGTGGCTACCTCTGTGTCTGCACTCGGCAGGCAGTCCGTCCATAATTGTATACCACCTAACCGTGGATTTTTTTCAGTCTTCTTTATACATACATAGTTACATAGACATCTTCTCTTTATCAACCAGTCTATATTAGCTGCAGACACAGTACAGTACGGTAGTTCACGGCTGTGGCTACCTCTGTGTCTGCAGTCGGCAGGCAGTCCATAATTGTATACTAGTATCCATCTCCATTGTTTACCTGAGGTGCCTTTTAGTTGTGCCTATTAAAATATGGAGAACAAAAATGTTGAGGTTCCAAAATTAGGGAAAGATCAAGATCCACTTCCACCTCGTGCTGAAGCTGCTGCCACTAGTCATGGCCGAGACGATGAAATGCCAGCAACGTCGTCTGCCAAGGCCGATGCCCAATGTCATAGTACAGAGCATGTCAAATCCAAAACACCAAATATCAGAAAAAAAAGGACTCCAAAACCTAAAATAAAATTGTCGGAGGAGAAGCGTAAACTTGCCAATATGCCATTTACCACACGGAGTGGCAAGGAACGGCTGAGGCCCTGGCCTATGTTCATGGCTAGTGGTTCAGCTTCACATGAGGATGGAAGCACTCAGCCTCTCGCTAGAAAAATGAAAAGACTCAAGCTGGCAAAAGCAGCACAGCAAAGAACTGTGCATTCTTCGAAATCCCAAATCCACAAGGAGAGTCCAATTGTGTCGGTTGCGATGCCTGACCTTCCCAACACTGGACGTGAAGAGCATGCGCCTTCCACCATTTGCACGCCCCCTGCAAGTGCTGGAAGGAGCACCCGCAGTCCAGTTCCTGATAGTCAGATTGAAGATGTCAGTGTTGAAGTACACCAGGATGAGGAGGATATGGGTGTTGCTGGCGCTGGGGAGGAAATTGACCAGGAGGATTCTGATGGTGAGGTGGTTTGTTTAAGTCAGGCACCCGGGGAGACACCTGTTGTCCGTGGGAGGAATATGGCCGTTGACATGCCAGGTGAAAATACCAAAAAAATCAGCTCTTCGGTGTGGAGGTATTTCACCAGAAATGCGGACAACAGGTGTCAAGCCGTGTGTTCCCTTTGTCAAGCTGTAATAAGTAGGGGTAAGGACGTTAACCACCTCGGAACATCCTCCCTTATACGTCACCTGCAGCGCATTCATAATAAGTCAGTGACAAGTTCAAAAACTTTGGGTGACAGCGGAAGCAGTCCACTGACCAGTAAATCCCTTCCTCTTGTAACCAAGCTCACGCAAACCACCCCACCAACTCCCTCAGTGTCAATTTCCTCCTTCCCCAGGAATGCCAATAGTCCTGCAGGCCATGTCACTGGCAATTCTGACGAGTCCTCTCCTGCCTGGGATTCCTCCGATGCATCCTTGCGTGTAACGCCTACTGCTGCTGGCGCTGCTGTTGTTGCCGCTGGGAGTCGATGGTCATCCCAGAGGGGAAGTCGTAAGCCCACTTGTACTACTTCCAGTAAGCAATTGACTGTTCAACAGTCCTTTGCGAGGAAGATGAAATATCACAGCAGTCATCCTACTGCAAAGCGGATAACTGAGGCCTTGACAACTATGTTGGTGTTAGACGTGCGTCCGGTATCCGCCGTTAGTTCACAGGGAACTAGACAATTTATTGAGGCAGTGTGCCCCCGTTACCAAATACCATCTAGGTTCCACTTCTCTAGGCAGGCGATACCGAGAATGTACACGGACGTCAGAAAAAGACTCACCAGTGTCCTAAAAAATGCAGTTGTACCCAATGTCCACTTAACCACGGACATGTGGACAAGTGGAGCAGGGCAGGGTCAGGACTATATGACTGTGACAGCCCACTGGGTAGATGTATGGACTCCCGCCGCAAGAACAGCAGCGGCGGCACCAGTAGCAGCATCTCGCAAACGCCAACTCTTTCCTAGGCAGGCTACGCTTTGTATCACCGGTTTCCAGAATACGCACACAGCTGAAAACCTCTTACGGCAACTGAGGAAGATCATCGCGGAATGGCTTACCCCAATTGGACTCTCCTGTGGATTTGTGGCATCGGACAATGCCAGCAATATTGTGTGTGCATTAAATATGGGCAAATTCCAGCACGTCCCATGTTTTGCACATACCTTGAATTTGGTGGTGCAGAATTTTTTAAAAAACGACAGGGGCGTGCAAGAGATGCTGTCGGTGGCCAGAAAAATTGCGGGACACTTTCGGCGTACAGGCACCACGTACAGAAGACTGGAGCACCACCAAAAACTACTGAACCTGCCCTGCCATCATCTGAAGCAAGAAGTGGTAACGAGGTGGAATTCAACCCTCTATATGCTTCAGAGGTTGGAGGAGCAGCAAAAGGCCATTCAAGCCTATACAATTGAGCACGATATAGGAGGTGGAATGCACCTGTCTCAAGTGCAGTGGAGAATGATTTCAACGTTGTGCAAGGTTCTGATGCCCTTTGAACTTGCCACACGTGAAGTCAGTTCAGACACTGCCAGCCTGAGTCAGGTCATTCCCCTCATCAGGCTTTTGCAGAAGAAGCTGGAGGCATTGAAGAAGGAGCTAAAAGGGAGCGATTCCGCTAGGCATGTGGGACTTGTGGATGCAGCCCTTAATTCGCTTAACAAGGATTCACGGGTGGTCAATCTGTTGAAATCAGAGCACTACATTTTGGCCACCGTGCTCGATCCTAGATTTAAAGCCTACCTTGGATCTCTCTTTCCGGCAGACACAAGTCTGCTGGGGTTGAAAGACCTGCTGGTGACAAAATTGTCAAGTCAAGCGGAACGCGACCTGTCAACATCTCCTCCTTCACATTCTCCCGCAACTGGGGGTACGAGGAAAAGGCTCAGAATTCCGAGCCCACCCGCTGGCGGTGATGCAGGGCAGTCTGGAGCGACTGCTGATGCTGACATCTGGTCCGGACTGAAGGACCTGACAACGATTACGGACATGTCGTCTACTGTCACTGCATATGATTCTCTCAACATTGATAGAATGGTGGAGGATTATATGAGTGACCGCATCCAAGTAGGCACGTCACACAGTCCGTACTTATACTGGCAGGAAAAAGAGGCAATTTGGAGGCCCTTGCACAAACTGGCTTTATTCTACCTAAGTTGCCCTCCCACAAGTGTGTACTCCGAAAGAGTGTTTAGTGCCGCCGCTCACCTTGTCAGCAATCGGCGTACGAGGTTACATCCAGAAAATGTGGAGAAGATGATGTTCATTAAAATGAATTATAATCAATTCCTCCGCGGAGACATTGACCAGCAGCAATTGCCTCCACAAAGTACACAGGGAGCTGAGATGGTGGATTCCAGTGGGGACGAATTGATAATCTGTGAGGAGGGGGATGTACACGGTGATATATCGGAGGGTGAAGATGAGGTGGACATCGTGCCTCTGTAGAGCCAGTTTGTGCAAGGAGAGATTAATTGCTTCTTTTTTGGGGGGGGTCCAAACCAACCCGTCATATCAGTCACAGTCGTGTGGCAGACCCTGTCACTGAAATGATGGGTTGGTTAAAGTGTGCATGTCCTGTTTTGTTTATACAACATAAGGGTGGGTGGGAGGGCCCAAGGACAATTCCATCTTGCACCTCTTTTTTCTTTTCTTTTTCTTTGCATCATGTGCTGATTGGGGAGGGTTTTTTGGAAGGGACATCCTGCGTGACACTGCAGTGCCACTCCTAGATGGGCCCGGTGTTTGTGTCGGCCACTAGGGTCGCTAATCTTACTCACACAGTCAGCTACCTCATTGCGCCTCTTTTTTTCTTTGCGTCATGTGCTGTTTGGGGAGGGTTTTTTGGAAGGGACATCCTGCGTGACACTGCAGTGCCACTCCTAGATGGGCCCGGTGTTTGTGTCGGCCACTAGGGTCGCTAATCTTACTCACACAGCTACCTCATTGCGCCTCTTTTTTTCTTTGCGTCATGTGCTGTTTGGGGAGGGTTTTTTGGAAGGGCCATCCTGCGTGACACTGCAGTGCCACTCCTAGATGGGCCCGGTGTTTGTGTCGGCCACTAGGGTCGCTAATCTTACTCACACAGCTACCTCATTGCGCCTCTTTTTTTCTTTGCGTCATGTGCTGTTTGGGGAGGGTTTTTTGGAAGGGACATCCTGCGTGACACTGCAGTGCCACTCCTAGATGGGCCCGGTGTTTGTGTCGGCCACTAGGGTCGCTTATCTTACTCACACAGCGACCTCGGTGCAAATTTTAGGACTAAAAATAATATTGTGAGGTGTGAGGTATTCAGAATAGACTGAAAATGAGTGTAAATTATGGTTTTTGAGGTTAATAATACTTTGGGATCAAAATGACCCCCAAATTCTATGATTTAAGCTGTTTTTTAGTGTTTTTTGAAAAAAACACCCGAATCCAAAACACACCCGAATCCGACAAAAAAAATTCGGTGAGGTTTTGCCAAAACGCGTTCGAACCCAAAACACGGCCGCGGAACCGAACCCAAAACCAAAACACAAAACCCGAAAAATTTCAGGCGCTCATCTCTAGTTGAAAGACCTGCTGGTGAGAAAATTGTCAAGTCAAGCGGAACGCGACCTGTCAACATCTCCTCCTTCACATTCTCCCGCAACTGGGGGTGCGAGGAAAAGGCCCAGAATTCCGAGCCCACCCGCTGGCGGTGATGCAGGGCAGTCTGGAGCGACTGCTGATGCTGACATCTGGTCCGGACTGAAGGACCTGACAACGATTACGGACATGTCGTCTACTGTCACTGCATATGATTCTCTCACCATTGAAAGAATGGTGGAGGATTATATGAGTGACCGCATCCAAGTAGGCACGTCACACAGTCCGTACTTATACTGGCAGGAAAAAGAGGCAATTTGGAGGCCCTTGCACAAACTGGCTTTATTCTACCTAAGTTGCCCTCCCACAAGTGTGTACTCCGAAAGAGTGTTTAGTGCCGCCGCTCACCTTGTCAGCAATCGGCGTACGAGGTTACATCCAGAAAATGTGGAGAAGATGATGTTCATTAAAATGAATTATAATCAATTCCTCCGTGGAGACATTGACCAGCAGCAATTGCCTCCACAAAGTACACAGGGAGCTGAGATGGTGGATTCCAGTGGGGACGAATTGATAATCTGTGAGGAGGGGGATGTACACGGTGATATATTGGAGGATGATGATGAGGTGGACATCTTGCCTCTGTAGAGCCAGTTTGTGCAAGGAGAGATTAATTGCTTCTTTTTTGGTTGGGGTCCAAACCAACCCGTCATTTCAGTCACAGTCGTGTGGCAGACCCTGTCACTGAAATGATGGGTTGGTTAAAGTGTGCATGTCCTGTTTATACAACATAAGGGTGGGTGGGAGGGCCCAAGGACAATTCCATCTTGCACCTCTTTTTTCTTTAATTTTTCTTTGCGTCATGTGCTGTTTGGGGAGGGTTTTTTGGAAGGGACATCCTGCGTGACACTGCAGTGACACTCCTAGATGGGCCCGGTGTTTGTGTCGGCCACTAGGGTCGCTTATCTTACTCACACAGCTACCTCATTGCGCCTCTTTTTTTCTTTGCGTCATGTGCTGTTTGGGGAGGGTTTTTTGGAAGGGACATCCTGCGTGACACTGCAGTGACACTCCTAGATGGGCCCGGTGTTTGTGTCGGCCACTAGGGTCGCTAATCTTACTCACACAGCTACCTCATTGCGCCTCTTTTTTTCTTTGCGTCATGTGCTGTTTGGGGAGGGTTTTTTGGAAGGGACATCCAGCGGGACACTGCAGTGCCACTCCTAGATGGGCCCGGTGTTTGTGTCGGCCACTAGGGTCGCTTATCTTACTCACACAGCTACCTCATTGCGCCTCTTTTTTTCTTTGCGTCATGTGCTATTTGGGGAGGATTTTTTGGAAGGGACATCCTGCGTGACACTGCAGTGACACTCCTAGATGGGCCCGGTGTTTATGTCGGCCACTAGGGTCGCTTATCTTACTCACACAGCTACCTCATTGCGCCTTTTTTTTTCTTTGCGTCATGTGCTGTTTGGGGAGGGTTTTTTGGAAGGGACATCCTGCGTGACACTGCAGTGACACTCCTAGATGGGCCCGGTGTTTGTGTCGGCCACTAGGGTCGCTTATCTTACTCACACAGCTACCTCATTGCGCCTCTTTTTTTCTTTGCGTCATGTGCTGTTTGGGGAGGGTTTTTTGGAAGGGACATCCTGCGTGACACTGCAGTGACACTCCTAGATGGGCCCGGTGTTTGTGTCGGCCACTAGGGTCGCTTATCTTACTCACACAGCTACCTCATTGCGCCTCTTTTTTTCTTTGCGTCATGTGCTGTTTGGGGAGGGTTTTTTGGAAGGGACATCCTGCGTGACACTGCAGTGACACTCCTAGATGGGCCCGGTGTTTGTGTCGGCCACTAGGGTCGCTTATCTTACTCACACAGCTACCTCATTGCGCCTCTTTTTTTCTTTGCGTCATGTGCTGTTTGGGGAGGGTTTTTTGGAAGGGACATCCTGCGTGACACTGCAGTGACACTCCTAGATGGGCCCGGTGTTTGTGTCGGCCACTAGGGTCGCTTAGCTTAGTCATCCAGCGACCTAGGTGCAAATTTTAGGACTAAAAATAATATTGTGAGGTGTGAGGTATTCAGAATAGACTGAAAATGTGTAAATTATGGTTTTTGAGGTTAATAATACTTTGGGATCAAAATGACCCCCAAATTCTATGATTTAAGCTGTTTTTTAGTGTTTTTTGAAAAAAACACCCGAATCCAAAACACACCCGAATCCGACAAAAAAAATTCGGTGAGGTTTTGCCAAAACGCGGTCGAACCCAAAACACGGCCGTGGAACCGAACCCAAAACCAAAACACAAAACCCGAAAAATTTCCGGCGCTCATCTCTAATTGACACTGCTGTCATGCCTTTAATCTACTTCTGATTTTATTGATTTTTCATTCTACAAACCCCTTTTTTTTTAACCTTATAAGTTTCAAAGTACAGGGAGAGGGAGCACACACTACATACAGCACAGTACAGGGAGGGGGAGCACACACTACATACAGCACAGTACAGGGAGGGGGAGCACACACTACATAAGGCACAGTACAGGGAGGGGGAGCACACACTACATACAGCACAATACAAGGAGGGGGAGCACACACTACATAAGGCACAGTACAGGGAGGGGGAGCACACACTACATACAGCACAGTACAGGGAGGGGGAGCACACACTACATAAGGCACAGTACATGGAGGGGGAGCACACACTACATACAGCACAGGACAGGGAGGGAGCACACACTACATACAGCACAGTACGGGGAGGGAGCACACACTACATACAGCACAGTACGGGGAGGGAGCACACACTACATACAGCACAGGACAGGGAGGGAGCACACACTACATGAAGCACAGTACGGGGAGGGAGCACACACTACATACAGCACAGTACAGGGAGGGGGTGCACACACTACATACAGCAGGGACGTGCAGTCAGGGGAGGCAGGGGAGGCAGTGCCTCCCCTGTCATTCCTGATCAAAATAATACAAAGAAGATACTTGTGACACATAATCTGTGTCATAAGAATCTTCTTTATATTATGTTAATGTTTTTAGATATTAAATGGGTATTTAAATGCCCTTTTGCGGCACCGAGAACGGTGCCTCCCACTGTGCACTGTAATCCGGCGGTAGCAGGGGCCGGGCAGGGGGCGGGGCCAAGGAAAGTGGCAGAAAAGACCATTGAAAAATGTCCTGGAAGCGGTACCTGTGTAAGTGCCGCAGCGCCCCTGTCCCTGTGATTGGGTATGAGATAGAGCACTGACAGTGACTGCATCCGGCTGTCACTGTCAGTGCTGGACGGGGGAAGAAGGAGCAGCAGCGTCTGCAGCAGCCAGGTCTGGTAAGTAGAGATCGAGATCTCTCTCTCTCCTCCCTCCCTCCCTCCCTCCCTCCTAGCGAGCTGTCATGCTGCTGCTGGTCAGAACTGAGCAGTGAGCAGGTAGAAGGGAGAGGGAGCCGGCTGGCAGTTTGCTTTGTAGTGACTGTGTCCCCCACAGCAGTGATGTCCTTGCCATAATACTCACATAGTGGGTCTCTGTCAGCCACAGCATGCAGGGGAGTCCTGTGCTCTCCTGTGCTCTCATACCATCAGGCAGAAAAGTTCCTCTCCCTGCATGCACGGACTTCTGCTATCAGTGATAGCAGAAACAGAAAGTAAAATGCTCTCCCTGTACTCAGTTTCTCCCTCCCCCTATACAGGCTGAAGTGTGGTCAGGGCTTGGTGAGTTAACTCTATGAAACCCATGTTATTATTATACAAAGCAATTGCTCATGTGTCCTGGCACTGTATATTGTCAATGTGGATTTTACCAGAGCTATATTACAAACGAAATGGCTGCACTCCCAGACTGCTGAGTGTAAAGAAATGCTACTCTATTAATAAAGCAGCATTTCTTCACACTAAGCAGTCTCGGAGTGCCGCCATTTTGTTTGTTATATCGGATTAATTCCTCGGATGGCACCTGAGCATTATCACGTGGATTTCAAGGGGCAAGTGCAGGGACCTCATCTGTATATTTTATATATATATATATATGAATCAAAAGTGTGGTTGGTGCGCTACTTCCCTTTTTGACCAGTATAATGTATTCAGGAATTGTCTTTAGAGATGAACTTGCACTTTGGTTCCACAGGAGTCCCTGCAGACTGCAGCTCAGTCCTTCGGGGTGTCACTAGGTTCAGTGGCAAAAAAACTGGAGAAGAGAGAAGAGGACAAGCGCCTAATAGTGCAGTAACTTTGTGCCAACTTTGGATATTTATAATGAAGTATCTCTAGGTAATCTGCGTACCGGAAAGTTGATTTTTAGCAGGCACATCAAAATTACAGCGACTGGTTCCTCCAGTAGGTTATCTGCCCCACAACTGGTCACCGTTTTCGCGTGAGCAGATATCTCACAGGAAATATCTTTCGGTCCGAGTTATTCGCAATAAAGCACGGTCTGTAATCAACCAAAACGAGAGATGCCTCTCATAGTGCAGTATTTAATTGTCAAAAATACTGGAGTTCACACAAATCAATAGGTATTCAGCGTACCATAATATAGCTATCCAGGAATCCAATAAGACCGTACAAGGACAGGGATCAACAAACGAAATTAAAAGAAAAAGTAAGGTTGGCATCTCCCTTAAAACGAAGACAACGAGACGAGGAAAACGAGGAGGAAGAAGAAAATCCAAGAAAGAAAAACCACAAGTAACCACTAACTCAAGTGAAAAAGGAATATTTAATCTGTCGAAATACCCATTAACTCACTCACAAACCTCACTCCTGAGTAAGGGAGTAACCTTTGCTCCTACACAGAAACCGAATAAATTCCAGACATTCATTGATTTAAATAAATATATCAGGAAACTGACTTTAAAAAGACATTTTGCAAGAAAAGATAACGCAATCATCTCCAATTTTGAAACCAATAAATCTGGATTAAAACAACCATCTAAATTTTACCCGCTTGAATCAAAAGGGGCACATATTAATATTTTTTACGATCTAGTAAAAAAGGACCTTGTGGACCAAAAAGATCCCGAAATCAAAAAATTTAATCTAACGAAAGTGGAGAAACAAGCTTTAAAAGAGATCAAGGAAAATGAGGAAATCATTCTAAGACCGGCAGACAAAGGTGGAGGCCTTGTCATCCAAGATCGCGATGCTTACATTAAGGAAGCCAGAAGATTACTCGAGGATGAAACATCTTATAAACCATTGAGCAAAGACCCGACGGAAGAATTCATCACTGAACTGAGACACATACTGGTTCAAGGACTACATAACAACATTATCTCTAAGGATGAGTTTCAATACTTAATGATGAATAATCCCATCATACCAATTATGTATCATTTACCTAAGATACACAAAGATCTAATATCACCCCCCGGGAGACCAATAATAGCTGGCATTGAATCATTGACTTCACATTTATCTGAATACGTAGACGTGTTCCTTAAACCACATGTTACTGGACTACCGGCCTTTTTAAAAGACACTACCAGCATTCTGAACCTCCTGAGGAATTTTGAATGGAAAGATAACTACATGTGGACCACCATAGACGTTCAATCGTTATATACCAGCATCTTGCATGATAAAGGGATTGAAGCATGTTCTAAAATCCTGGAAAAAGATTCAGAGATTACGGCACCACATAAAGAATTCATCTGTCAACTCATCAACTTTATCTTAACCCATAACTATTTCAAATTTCTTGATCAATTCTATATACAGACCCGCGGTACTGCAATGGGCACGGTATTTGCACCGAGTTACGCTAACATATTAATGGGTATGTGGGAGGAACAACATATCTTTAATAATCCACTCTTCCACACCAACATCCGTCTTTATAAAAGGTACATCGACGACATTATCCTAATCTGGGAAGGAACAGAAGAATCATTTGTTGAATTCATGGCACTGCTACAAAATAACAACTTTAATTTAAAATTTACATACATGAGTAGTAGAACCCATGTGGAATTTCTGGATTTGATACTTTCCACTGAAGAGAATAAGATCATTACAAAAAATTATATAAAACCAGTGGACACGAACAGCTATTTGCACTATAACAGTGCTCATACAACCAACTGGAAGAACAACATACCTTATTCACAACTGTATCGAATTAGACGCAACTGTACAAATCCAGATACGTACGAAGAGCAATCGGAAATATATCTAAATAGATTCAGGGAACGTGGCTACCCGGAAAGCATCCTCAACACAGCCCGGAAGAAAGGAAAGAGTCTGGAACAAAAAAACCTTTTAGAAGTAAAGACGGAAACTCAAAAGAAGAAATACGTAGCTCCCTTCATTACACAATACAACAGTAATGAGAAAAGGATTAGGAACATCTTCACCAAACATTGGCACATTCTAAAGATGGATCCGGTATTGAATCAAATATTACCTGACCGCCCGGAAATCATTTTTAAAAAATCAAGAAATTTGAAAGAAATTCTTGCTCCAAGTCAGCTAAAGACAAGAGAGAGCACCCAGACCATGCCCAGATGTACTGGAACATACAAATGCGGAAAGTGTATTGTCTGCAAATTTGTACACCCAAATAGAAAGACCTTTCAAGATTCAGCGAATAAAACAGAATATAAAATTAAACAATTTATTAACTGTAACACAACGTCTGTAATTTATCTGGCAGAATGTGGATGTGGACTCAAATATGTAGGTAAGACCAAGCGTCCTCTGAAATTGAGAGTACAGGAACACCTCCGCAACATCAAAAATAAAGTTGAGAGTCATCCTCTATCGAATCATTTCCGTATCCATCACTCATCTAATACAGATACCTTCACGTTCAAAGGTCTGGAAAAAGTCACATTAGGAACAAGAGGTGGAGATCTTCCCAAACTACTGTCTCAAAGAGAGATGTATTGGATTTTCACCTTAAATACACTCAGCCCGTTAGGTCATAATGAGGGATATGAAATAGCTCCCTTTCTCTAACCTCATAACATGACCCTTACACTGATACCTTTTTCATTCAGCTACATACCGAGACTTATATACTAAGCATTATGTCTCAATCTATGGAACTGAAAGGATTCCTTAGTGACATGCCGCCTCCTATTCCACTCGTCAAAAAAAGAAAAAAGAAAGTAAAACAATATTATTAATAGATGTTTACCCTATACAGCATTTCATTATAACCATGCCCTAATGAATTATTTATGTGTCAAAATTTTTTTTACTGGGGCAATATATATAAGTATAGGATCAGGAACACAGGATTTGCGTTCCATTCTGCGTTTCAATCTTTCTCCAAACCCTCACTTCCGGTTATTGATCTCCTTTATTTGTATGAACACAGCTATCTATGTCATTAGCATTCTGTATATATTATGTCTTGCACTAGATCTGTATGTGTATTGACTTATGTTTCTGTCCATAACTATTACATTGCTAAATAATTGCGTTCCACGAGGCTAAGCCTAGTCACATCCGAGTTACGGACACTTCCGGTTGCCGCGTATGACGTGCCACTTCCGGTCATGTGACTATCGCGCATAGCGTGACCAAAACAGTTGAATTGAATATCCTGGTCACGTGATTAGTGCGCACCACGTGACCGTAATAGGTCACATGGGTACTTTACTGGTTATCCACTTCCGGAATCCTTACTTCCGGTACGCAAATTCCGGAAACGCAGCTATCGAGCTCCACGTGATTTCCGGCCATTAGTATCATAAACACACTGCTTCTCTAAGACTCTCTTGTTATAAAACACGTGTTTTCTGAATGTAACAATGTGTACTCTGCATATAACTATTCTGCATGGTCTCGATTTATTCTTTTAAGACTTTCTTATAACACTTCCGGCGGGATGTCCCGACCGGAAGTAATTTGCATAATTGGTCACCACCTATTAATCACTGAAGGGGATAAAAACAGGAAAGCATGGCTAGCCCCTATAGACACTCCTGAAGAAGCCTTTTTAGGTGAAACGCGTTGAGGACCTGTTCTGAACACCCCTGACCCAGGCATTCACCGTGGATATACCCCGGACTGCCTAAGACTAATATCGGATTATCCAGATAAGCTTTATGAACTTTTTACTTTTTTAAAAAAATCTATTTTTTTTTTTTGTGATTACTCTTAGTATATGAATTAAAATCCATGTCTTTTAGCCTGTGATTTTCATTTATACACGACGAACCTCGAACCACGATATTATATATACATCCAAGGTGGATGATCACCCGTGCAAAAGACCGTTTTGAAATGCTGTTTGGTAGCTATATTATGGTACGCTGAATACCTATTGATTTGTGTGAACTCCAGTATTTTTGACAATTAAATACTGCACTATGAGAGGCATCTCTCGTTTTGGTTGATTACAGACCGTGCTTTATTGCGAATAACTCGGACCGAAAGATATTTCCTGTGAGATATCTGCTCACGCGAAAACGGTGACCAGTTGTGGGGCAGATAACCTACTGGAGGAACCAGTCGCTGTAATTTTGATGTGCCTGCTAAAAATCAACTTTCCGGTACGCAGATTACCTAGAGATACTTCATTATAAATATCCAAAGTTGGCACAAAGTTACTGCACTATTAGCCGCTTGTCCTCTTCTCTCTTCTCCATATATATATATATATATATATATATATAAAAGGGGGACGCTGTGTGCCGTACTGTGTAAAAAGGGGGACGCTGTCTGCCGTAATGTGTAAAAAGGGGACGCTGTCTGCCATACTGTGTAAAAAGGGGGACGCAGTCTGCTGTAATGTGTAAAAAATGGGACGCTGTCTGCCGTAATGTGTAAAAAGGGGACGCTGTCTGCCGTACTGTGTAAAAAGGGGGACGCAGTCTGCTGTAATGTGTAAAAAATGGGACGCTGTCTGCCGCTAATGTCCCCACAGCCAGATGGGTCAGGTCACATGGTGTCTGCCGGCACTGTCAACAGTGGGTTAGAGTTGTTTGCTACTTGTCTATAGGGGTGGTCTTCTGTTTGCCGGCGGTCGGGCTCCCGGCGCTCAGTATACCGGCGCCGGGAGCCCGACCGCCGGCTTACCGACACTTATTTTCCCTCGTGGGGGTCCACGACCCCCATAGAGGGAGAATAAAATAGTGTGGCGCGCGTAGCGCGCCACCGTGCCCGTAGCGTGGCGAGCGCAGCGAGCCCGCAAGGGGCTCATTTGCGCTCGCCAAGCTGTCGGTAAGCTGGCGGTCGGGCTCCCGGCGCCGGGATGCTGGTCGCCGGGAGCCCGACCGCCGGCCACCCGTAGTGAACCCGTCTATAGGTCCCCAGTGTCCCCGCACTCTACTCAGATCCTCTCGTTACACTGCATCATCGCCGGGTGTCCAGGTGAGAGCTGGTCAGGGGTCCAGGTGAGCAGGGAGTGTCATGGAGGAGAGGATCAAGGATCCATGAAAGGACTTTCTGGCAGCGGGGATCAGTACAGTCACTGGGAGTCCCGCGGGCAGAGAAGGATTGCTGTAAATGCAGTACGCTGCTGCTAGGTCTGCTTGGCAGCGTGAGATAGGCAGGTCTGCAGGCACAGTGACCCCTGCTGAGTCTGCCCAACTGACAGGGACCTTGCGGGGAATAGCGGGGAGGGATCTGAAAAGATCCCTCACTTGCACAAGCTGCCGCATCAGGGACAGCAACAGAAACTGGTAACTGCTTGGCGGTGGTAGCGGGCATCAGCATAGCAGCGCTATGGGTCAATGGTGGGACTCGGCGAACATTATGACTGCAGTGCCTCACCAGCTACTGACCTCACCGCACGCCACTGACATACAGCACAGTATAGGAAGGGGGAGCACACACTACATACAGCACAGTACAGGGAGGAAGCACACACTACATACAGCACAGTACAGGAAGGGGGAGCACACACTACATAAGGCACAGTACAGGGAGGGGGAGCACACACTACATAAGGCACAGTACAGGGAGGGGGAGCACACACTACATACAGCACAGTGCAGGGATGGAGCACACACTACATACAGCACAGTACAGGGAGGGAGCACACACTACATACAGCACAGGACAGGGAGGGAGCACACACTACATACAGCACAGTACTGGGAGGGAGCACACACTACATACAGCACAGTACAGGGAGGGAGCACACACTACATACAGCACAGTACAGGGAGGGGGAGCACACACTACATACAGCACAGTCCAGGGAGGGAGCACACACTACATACAGCACAGGACAGGGAGGGAGCACAGTACACACTACATACAGCACAGTACAGGGAGGGGGAGCACACACTACATACAGCACAGTGCAGGGATGGAGCACACACTACATACAGCACAGTACAGGGAGGGAGCACACACTACATACCGCACAGTACAGGGAGGGAGCACACACTACATAAGGCACAGTACAGGGAGGGGGAGCACACACTACATACAGTACAGGGAGGGGGAGCACACACTACATACAGCACAGTACAGGAAGGGAGCACACACTACATACAGCACAGTACGGGGAGGGAGCACACACTACATACAGCACAGGACAGGGAGGGAGCACACACTACATACAGCACAGTACAGGGAGGGAGCACACACTACATACAGCACAGGACAGGGAGGGAGCACACACTACATACAGCACAATACAAGGAGGGGGAGCACACACTACATACAGCACAGTACAGGGAGGGGGAGCACACACTACATACAGCACAGTACAGGGAGGGGGAGCACACACTACATACAGCACAGTCCAGGGAGGGAGCACACACTACATACAGCACAGTACAGGGAGGGAGCACAGTACACACTACATACAGCACAGTACAGGGAGGGGGAGCACACACTACATACAGCACAGTGCAGGGATGGAGCACACACTACATACAGCACAGTACAGGGAGGGAGCACACACTACATACCGCACAGTACAGGGAGGGAGCACACACTACATAAGGCACAGTACAGGGAGGGGGAGCACACACTACATACAGTACAGGGAGGGGGAGCACACACTACATACAGCACAGTACAGGAAGGGAGCACACACTACATACAGCACAGTACGGGGAGGGAGCACACACTACATACAGCACAGGACAGGGAGGGAGCACACACTACATGAAGCACAGTACGGGGAGGGAGCACACACTACATACAGCACAGTACAGGGAGGGGGAGCACACACTACATACAGCACAGTACAGGGAGGGGGAGCACACACTACATACAGCACAGTATAGGAAGGGGGAGCACACACTACATACAGCACAGTACAGGGAGGGAGCGCACACAAGTAGTGAAACACAGACACAGCGTAGCGGAATCTGTCCCAGTGGCTTATCCGTGTCTGATTACGTACATAGCCACCACATTATTACATAAATAGCACATTACACGTATAGCACCACATTACATGTATAGCACTGCACTACACGTATAGCAATGCATTACACAAATAGAACCACATAACACGAATAGCATCACATTACAGGTACAGCACCGCACTACACGTATAGCACCACATTACACGAATAGCACCACATTACATGTATAGCACCGCACTACACGTATAGCACCGCATTACAAAATAGCACCACATAACATGAATGGCACCACATTACAGGTATAGCACCGCACTACACGTATAGCACCACATTACACGTATAATACCTCACTACACAAATAACACCACATTACCTACACAGCCACGGCATTACATACGTAGCCACTGCATCACATACGTAGCCACCGCATTACATAAATAGTAGTGATGAGCGGGTTCGGTTCTTCGGAATCCGAACCCCCCCGAA
Organism: Pseudophryne corroboree; assembly: GCF_028390025.1. NCBI lineage: Eukaryota > Metazoa > Chordata > Amphibia > Anura > Myobatrachidae > Pseudophryne > Pseudophryne corroboree. The sequence goes on from NC_086451.1 coordinate 407,304,116, forward strand.
CTTCACCCATTTTACACGGTTCCGAGGCGGACTCCAATCTTCCCGCCTTGCTCTGTTAACCCGAGCGCGCCCGAACGTCATCATCCCGCTGTCGGATTCTCGCGAGATTCGTATTCTATATAAGGAGCCGCGCGTCGCCGCCATTTTCACTCGTGCATTGGAGAGGACGTGTGCAGCGTTCTCTCAGTTGTGTTCAGTGTGCTGCAAATATCTGTGCTCAGTGTGCTGCAAATATCTGTGCTCAGTGTGCTTGCAAATATCTGTGCTCAGTGTGCTGAAAATATCTACGTTCTCTGCCTGAAAAACGCTCCATATCTGTGCTCAGTGTGCGGCAAATATCTGTGCTCAGTGTGCTTTATTGTGGGGACGGGGGACCACCAGTATTATATAGTAGGAGGACAGTGCAGAGTTTTGCTGACCAGTGACCACCAGTATTATACGTTCTCTGCCTGAAAAACGCTCCATATCTGTGCTGCATTGTAGTATATAGTAGGAGGACTATCCATCCATACCTGGGGTGCATTTTAGTTGTTGTGCGCAGTATATATAGTAGGAGGACAGTGCATAATTTTGCTGACCACCAGTTTATAATATATAGCAGTACGGTACAGTAGTCCACTGCTCTACCTACCTCTGTGTCGTCAAGTATACTGCAAAAGTTCAGTAAAATGACTCAAAATTCAAAATTAAAAGCGTCTGATGAGAAGCGTAAACTTGCCAATATGCCATTTACGACACGGAGTGGCAAGGAACGGCTGAGGCCCTGGCCTATGTTCATGACTAGTGGTTCAGATTCACATGAGGATGGAAGCACTCATCCTCTCGCTAGAAAACTGCAGTGCCACTCCTAGATGCGCCAGGTGTTTGGGTCGGCCACTTGGGTCCCTTAGCTTAGCCATCCAGCGACCTTGGTGCACCTCTTTTTTTCTTTGTATCATGTGCTGTTTGGGGACTATTTTTTAAATCTGCCATCCTGTCTGACACTGCAGTGCCACTCCTAGATGGGCCAGGTGTTTGTGTCGGCCACTTGGGTCGCTTAGCTTAGTCACACAGCGACCTTGGTGCACCTCTTTTTTTCTTTGCATCATGTGCAGTTTGGGGACTATTTTTTGAAGTGCCATCCTGTCTGACACTGCAGTGCCACTCCTAGATGGGCCAGGTGTTTGTGTCGGCCACTTGGGTCGCTTAGCTTAGCCATCCAGCGACCTTGGTGCACCTCTTTTTTTCTTTGTATCATGTGCTGTTTGGGGACTATTTTTTAAATCTGCCATTTTGTCTGACACTACAGTGCCACTCCTAGATGGGCCAGGTGTTTGTGTCGGCCACTTGGGTCGCTTAGCTTAGTCACACAGTGACCTTGGTGCACCTCTTTTTTTCTTTGCATCATGTGCTGTTTGGGGACTATTTTTTGAAGTGCCATCCTGTCTGACACTGCAGTGCCACTCCTAGATGCGCCAGGTGTTTGTGTCGGCCACTTGGGTCGCTTAGCTTAGCCGTCCAGCGACCTTGATGCACCTCTTATTTTTTTTTGTATCATTTGCTGTTTGGGGACTATTTTTTAAATCTGCCATTTTGTCTGACACAGCAGTGCCACTCCTAGATGGGCCAGGTGTTTGTGTCGGCCACTTGGGTCGCTTAGCTTAGTCACACAGCGACCGTGGGGCACCTCTTTTTTTCTTTGCATCATGTGCTGTTTGGGGACTATTTTTTGAAGTGCCATCCTGTCTGACACTGCAGTGCCACTCCTAGATGGGCCTGGTGTTTGTGTCGGCCACTTGGGTCGCTTAGCTTAGCCATCCAGCGACCTTGGTGCACCTCTTTTTTTCTTTGTATCGTGCTGTTTGGGGACTATTTTTTAAATCTGCCATCCTGTCTGACACTGCAGTGCCACTCCTAGATGGGCCAGGTGTTTGTGTCGGCCACTTGGGTCACTTAACTTAGTCATCCAGCGACCTTGGTGCAAATTTTAGGACTAAAAATAATATTGTGAGGTGTGAGGTGTTCAGAATAGACTAGAAATGAGTGGAAATTATGGTTATTGAGGTTAATAATACTATGGGATCAAAATGACCCCCAAATTCTATGATTTAAGCTGTTTTTTTATTTTTTGTAAAAAAACACAAGAATCCAAAACACACCCGAATCCGACAAAACATTTTCAGGGAGATTTTGCCAAAACGCGTCCGAATCCAAAACACGGCTGCGGAACCAAATCCAAAGCCAAAACACAAAACCCGAAAAATTTCCGGTGCACATCACTAATACATAGGCCCATCATCATGGACAGACATTGGGCAGCTACAAGGCTGAAGGACATTATATTAGAGATTGTCCCAGGGCTGGCTGTGAGTGCAGCCTGATCTGCTGGCATCCTGAGAACAAGGTACATCCTGCTCCTGTCCAGTCCCCAAACCATACACTGTGCCCGGTGATGCCTTAACCCAGTGATGGCTAACCTTGGCACTCTAGCTGTTGTTGAACTACACATCCCAGCATGCCCTGCTACAGTTTTGCTATTTGGCCTTGCTAAAACTGAGGCAGGGCATGCTGGGATGTGTAGTTCAACAACAGCTGGAGTGTCAAGTTTAGCCATCACTGCCCTAACCCTTACACTGTCATGATAATGCAAATAATGTAATTAAAAATAACCTCTCTGCCGGATCCCCTTCAGTGCTCAGTTGCCGCTCTGGCCAGTTCAGTGAGAGTGCGGGAGGTAGGGTGGTGGCGGGTGCAGTGAACCCGGCTCGGACCATCGCTATGCTGCTGCTCCCGGGCCGGGCTCGTTGAAGAGACCTTTGGCCGGGGCCATAGAGAGGATGTTGCTGGGCTGGTTAACTTTCTCCAGGTCCCTCTTTGGTAGAACAGCTTCACCACTTTTCATGGCTAGCGGCACCTGGAAGTGCCGGCCAGCCTAACTTCCAGATTGCGTTCCAATGAACCGCAAGTACTGGAAGCAGTGCGAGCCAGCCCAGCCTGAGTGTGAATTGGAATGGCTGAGGGGGGTATGGGACCGGCCCATCGGGGTCTGTCATGGTGTCCTGGTGGGCCAATCTGCCCCTGGTTCATGCCACAATGAATCAAACCCCAGCTATTCTGTTGCTGGGCAGGAACTTTAGGTCTCGACTACATTTGATCAAGCTGGATATTCGTGAACGGATTCGTGATCGACAACTGAAGCAGTCTCTAAGTTCAGGTGGTACCAAAATGCGAGTTTTGTCTGTAGGCCAGACTGTGTGGGCCCATAACTGTCGTGGGGAACAGAAGTGAGTAATTGCTACAGATAAACAATGTAAAGGCCCACTGTCATATATAGTGCAAATTAAGCTGGGGGTACTGAGGCACAGGCAGCTGGATCAACTACGTGACCATAATGGATCACTTATGCTTGATGGATAAAAATCTTTAGCAGGAGCTTTGGTGTCAATACTCGCACCAGTAGACACGGTGGAATGTTCAGATGACCTGTCCGGAGTTGCACAATTGTTCCAGCCCAATGATAATGTTGAAGTGAACACTGACACAGTAAAGTCCACAGACATCTTATAGGCCCTACACACTGGGCGATATTAGTGAAAGATGTGAACGATCACGTTCATTAATGAACGAGATACCGTTCATATCTTTCAGTGTGGAGGCACCAGCGATGAACGATGCTTGGCCCTGCACTCGTTCATCGCTGGTGCCCCGTCACTTGTGCATGCAGGCCAATATTTACGATCTCATCCATATTTGCCTGCACTGCCCCCCGCCGCCGGATCGGCCGTCGGGCAGCTCGGCGGCGGATCGCGCAGTGTGTAGGGCCCATTAAGTGCTCCTGCTCCAAGTTCACAGACTTGCCAACACTCCCGCATTTAGAGGGAGGCTCTCGTATTTTGCCTGAGTCCCATGCTGCCCCGCACACAGACCTGCAGCTCCCGGATTTCCACTACAACTACCCCTTCCCCAGTCCGTGAGAATATGCAGTGTGTATGCAAGGGGAAGCCGGTACGACTGTGGGCTGTAGTGAGTGTGGATGCCTCACTGCTGCCATATAATCCCCCCGCCGATTGCCTGTGAGTGGTACATCCCACGGCCGCGGTCACGCCGGTCAGTGAGAGAGACTCACTGGCAGCACACACTGGCCTGGGCAGCTCGCTCCTGACGGCCGCCGGGGGCTCGCACAACAAAGGTGGTGGAGGAGGAGCAGGGGAAGCTAGGCGGGCGCTGTTGCACCTGTGTGCGGTCTGGAGGATCCCCGGGACCAGGACTGTACGCACTTGGCTGCTGTACCGGCGGGCAGGAGCTGCACCCAATGCTGGTGAGATAATGGGAAGGAGCTGTAGGCATGAGAGAACCTGTGTTACTGCCCCTATTATAGCTGGTCCGCTATGAGTGGCTTGTTGCTTAGGCTTACTCTTTTTCCGCCTCACGGCTCCAAACTCCCCATTTCCCTATCCGCAGTATCCCCCGACCCCCCTCCTCCCACATAGATTCCCCCTCCTGCTCACTCACTCGCTTTACAGTTTACAGCCTTCTCCCCCATCCAAGGCACCCACGACCCCCCCCCACACACACACACACACACACACACACACACACACACACACACACACACACACACACAAGTGCCAGCCTTTAAAGACATTGCACCCATGTGCAGTGTGAACAGTGCTGACACGGGAATATCCCGGGTCGGCACTGCAGTGGAAATCGGATACATTTTGTATCTGACCCAGGTTGGAACTGTGTTCCTGTATAGTAATGTTCCACAACCTGGGATGGATCCAGGATTTGGGTGTAAAAGAGGTATTAGTGGGAAGTAATGAACAGCTGAATGGATTTAATTGATTGAATAGAGCCAGTAACATATACCTATTTGGAGCAGACTTGCCATGCGTGAGGGTCCCGTTTTTTGCCTCCCTCCCGCTGCCCCGCAAATTTACTGTGGGACCTTTAGGGGAGACGTTGTGATGTTTAAAGGCCGGCCACCGGCATCGCCGCGGGGTTGTAAGTAGCGGTGACCACTTAGCATAGTCTCACTAGCTGGGTGAGGTCTCACTGGGCGAGTTTATCGGCAGTAGCGAGAGTGGAAGCAGTGGCCTGTTTAAAAAAAAAAAAAAAACTTAAGACCATTTAAGTTTAAACTTTAAAGGCTAAAATAATGTCTGTCACATGTGTATGTTACATATAATGTATGTGTATAATCAAAATAATTACTACAACTCCCAGCAGTTGCACAGTGATCTAGGATACTATACAGTGTCTGTTTTCCTAGGTAATCAAAATAATTACTACAACTCCCAGCAGTTGCACAGTGATCTAGGATACTATACAGTGTCTGTTTTCCTAGGTAATCAAAATAATTACTACAACTCCCAGCAGTTGCACAGTGATCTAGGATACTATACAGTGTCTGTTTTCCTAGGTAATCAAAATAATTACTACAACTCCCAGCAGTTGCACAGTGATCTAAGATACTATACAGTGTCTGTTTTCCTAGGTAATCAAAATAATTACTACAACTCCCAGCAGTTGCACAGTGATCTAGGATACTATACAGTGTCTGTTTTCCTAGGTAATCAAAATAATTACTACAACTCCCAGCAGTTGCACAGTGATTTAGGATACTATACAGTGTCTGTTTTCCTAGGTAATCTGGAGTTATTGTTTTGTGCAGAATTTAGCCTGTTTAATTGTTAGATATTTGGGGAATTTGGGATGTCCTCCTCCCCTATCATTATTTGTTTGTTTTAGCTTTATTGCCACCAGTGGGTGTTGGGCAATAGGTGGGGTTTTAATCAGTGAACCTATACCTTACACATGTTAATGTTAGTTCATATTAGAGTATAGCTGGCTGATTAAGCCAGGGTGTCGGACTCTAAGGGAGGAGGCTCAAAGGGAGCAGATATATAATTTTAATATCAAAGCCTGCACTTAGCCTGGACTTCAACTGGACGAAAAACTGAAAGAAAAAATCAAACAACAACAGATGAACTACTTATCAATATCAACTGCATATGCAAATTTATCACCCTCCAACTTTCACTCTGTGAACACTATGTAACCCATTTGCAGAAAAGAACATATGTAAGATCTGGTTTCAGGATCACAAAGATCTTCTTTGGGACAATTGTGAGTTCATCTTCTCATCTACAAACACTTAAAAAAAACTAACAGAATTACCATTGCTTCTAAACCCTCTCACAATCCTTTCATTTCTTACAGCCCAAATACATTTCTGCACCCACTTTATCTACGCTTTTGACTCATTTCATACAAAATCTACACCCATTGAGACTACACTGCTTTTCTCACCTGCATTTCTGCCATTCTTCTGCTCTGATTCCCTTACAGTCTCCTCTCCTACTTCCACTTTCCCTCAACCTATTTACCTACTTAACACTATGTCAAGGCTTTCTTATACTCCCCATATCACTCAGTGTCTACCTAATAATGTATCTTTATCCTTCTACCCTAGTCTCCTACACCTCCTCCTCTGTCTCCCCTCCATCCCTCTGTTTCCTTCCCCCTCCTTTCCTGTTACCCCACTTTCATTTACCTCTGCCCCATGGTCCTGCTACCCAACAACTCAGCCCTGCTCCCTTTCTCCATTCCCTGTCACCTCCCCATACCCCCATCCACATCACAATGACCACCTCTTGCAGTTTCCCCTTCCAGCTCAGGCACCCGCACCATCACTACTCTCTCATCATCCCTGCCCTCAAAGTTAATCTCACCTCATCGCTACAGCAACCCTGATAATCTCATTCACATCTCTCCCACAAACTCATACCCCCTATCCTGTGCCCTCTGGAATGCCAATATCCAATATCATCTCTATGCTGATGACACCCAAATCTATCTTTCCTCTGCAGACCTCTCCCCTGCTCTCCTCACTCGCATCTCCAGCTGTCTCTCTGCTACCTCTTCCTGGATGTCCCAGCGCTTTCTTAAACTTAACATGTCTAAGATCTGTTTGTAACAAACTGGTCCCCACTCATGACCTTTTCATTTCCAACTCCCTACACCTACTAGCCATTACTGAAACTTGGATTACGCCCTCTGACACTACTTCTCCTGCTGCTCTCTCTGCTGGGGGCCTCACATTCACACACACACCCCGACCTGGGGGTCGCCACGGGGGTGGTGTTGGGGTCCTTTTACCTTCTAGTTACTCCTACCAACTCATACCACCAGAACCATCCCTTACATTCTCTACATTTGAGGTCCATGCCATACGCCTCTTCCAACCAGTCCATCTTAGAGTAGCTGTCATTTACCGCCCCCCTGGTACTGCTTCCAAATTTATCGACAACTTTGCTTCCTGGCTTCCTCACTTCCTCTCTTCTGACATTCCCTCCATTATCCTAGGTGATTTCAACATCCCTATTGACATCCCCACACAATCCCCTGCCTCTAAACTCCTTAACCTCACCTCTTCACTTGGTCTCTCCCAGTGGACCTCCTCACCCTCCCATGTGAATGGGAGCTCACTGGATCTGGTCTTCACTCACCGCTGTGATATTTCTGATTTTTCCAACTCCCCATTTCCCCTCTCTGACCACCACCTGCTCTCCTTTAACCTATCTCTCTTGACTTCCCCATCTCTACCTCCCAAGGCTACCATCACTAAGCGTAACATTGAAGCTATTGACACCACATTCCTTTCCTCCCTGTTTGATTCGCTTCTCTCTCCTATTCTCTCTCTCTCTCATGCCCTGAACAAGCCACTTCCACATACAATGCATCCCTTACTTCTGCTCTTGACTCTGTTGCTCCACCAACCACTATTCACCCTCGCAAATTAACACCTCAACCCTGGCACACCAAATGCACCAGATATCTGCAAAAATGCTCACGTACTGCTGAGCGACACTGGAGGAAATCACGCTCTAAGGCAGACTTCCTCCATTTCAAACTTATGCTCTCATCCTTCAGTGCTGCCCTTTCTCTTGCTAAACAGTCATACTTCAAGAACCTCATCTCCTCCCAGTCTTCCAACCCCCGGCGCCTCTTTGCCACTCTCAACTCACTCCTCTGCCCACCTCCACCTCGTCTCCCTGCCTCACTCTCTGCTCTTGACTTTGCCACTTACTTCACATCCAAAATTGACTCCATACGTCAGGACATCACATCACACCAGACCACCAGTAACCAGCTTTCTCCCATCCCTCACCAACCCTCCCCATCCCTCGCACCTACTCTGACATCTTTCTCCCATGCATCTGGAGATGAAGTCATGGCCCTCATTCGTTCCTGTCCCCTCACCACCTCCCCACTTGACCCTATCCCCTCTCGCCTCCTCCGCTACCTCTCTCCTTCTGCTTGTTCCCATCTTTCCCACCTTCTCAATCTGTCCCTCTCATCAGGCACTGTCCCCTCTGCCTTCAAGCATGCACTCATCTCTCCTATTCTTAAAAAACCTACACTTGATCCAAACACTCTCTCCAACTACCGACCCATCTCTCTCCTCCCTTTTGCCTCCAAAGTCCTTGAGCGTATTGTCTACAACCGCCTTACTTCCTTTCTTTCCTCACACTCACTGCTTGACCCATTCCAATCTGGCTTCCGTCCTCTACACTCCACTGAAACTGCCCTTACAAAAGTATGCAATGACCTCCATGCTGCTAAATCTAAGGGACACTACTCTATACTTATTCTACTTGATATCTCTGCTGCTTTTGACACTGTGGACCATACTCTCCTACTGCAAATTCTTCACTCCATTGGTCTGCGTGACACTGCCCTCTCTTGGCTGTCTTCCTACCTCTCTGACCGTTCATTCTCTGTCTCTTCTCATGACTCCACCTCCCCCTCACTTCCACTAACTGTAGGGGTACCCCAAGGTTCTGTCCTTGGTCCTATTCTCTTCTCTCTCTATACGTCCTCACTAGGTAAGCTCATTAGTTCTTTTGGTTTCCAATATCATCTCTATGCTAATGACACCCAAATCTATCTTTCCTCTCCAGACCTCTCCCCTGCTCTCCTCACTCGCATCTCCAGCTGTCTCTCTGCTACCTCTTCCTGGATGTCCCAGCGCTTTCTTAAACTTAACATGTCTAAGACAGAGCTGATCATCTTTCCTCCCTCCCGCATTACCTCACCTCCTACAATCTCATTATCTATTGATGGCACTACTATCTCCTCTAGCCCACAAGTGCGCTGTCTTGGAGTAATCCTTGACTCCTCCCTCTCCTTCAAACCACACATTCAGCACCTCTCACAAACCTGCCATTTTCATCTAAAAAATATTTCCAGGATCAGACCCTTTCTGACCCAGGATGCTACTAAGACTCTTATCCACTTACTGGTCATCTCCAGACTGGACTACTGTAATCTGCTCCTGACAAATACCTCTCTCCACTCCAATCTATCCTCAATGCTGCTGCCCGGCTTATCTTCCTCACCAAACGCACTACGTCCACCTCTCCTCTCTTACTAGACCTTCACTGGCTTCCCTTCCCTTTCAGAATCCATTTCAAACTTCTCACACTCACAAAGCCCTCACCCACTCCTCTCCCATCTACATCTCTGACCTTATCTCACTTTACACTCCCACCCGTCCTCTTCGCTCTGCTAATGCACGCCGACTCTCCTGCCTACGGATTACTTCCTCCCACTCCTACCTCCAAGATTTTTCACATGCTGCACCACTTCTTTGGAATTCCCTACCTCTCCCCCTAAGACTCTCCACCTCTCTACAAAACTTCAAACGATGTCTCAAGACCCACTTCTTCACCAAACCCAGCCAAATATCATCCTAACCCTTTATTCTACACTCTCTATGTACCCCATCTGTGTCACCCCTGTCTGTCTACCCCTCCCCTTTAGAATGTAAGCTCTCACGAGCAGGGCCCTCTTCCCTCATGTGCTTATTCTTTCTTAATTTAATAATCTTTAACTGCACCACATCCAGCAGTCTTCTGCCACCTGATACTTATTCCAGTGTCATCTGCTGATGTAACTATGTTTATTTACCCTGTACTTGTCCTAAACTGTCATCAACTGTAAGTTGCTGTTTTCCTGTTTGATTATTTGTTTATGTATTCTGTAATTGGGCGCTGCGGAACCCTTGTGGCGCCATATAAATAAAGGATAATAATAATAATAATAATAATATGTGGGTGTGATGTCAGTGTGTAGCCCTGCCATGTAATGTAGCTGTGATGTCAGTACATAGCCCTGTTGTGTAATGTAGCTGTGTTGTCGGTCTGTAGCCCTACCATGTAATGTAGCTGTTTTGTTGGTTCATAGCCCTGCGTGTAATAATGTAGGTGTGATGTCTGTGCGTAGCCCTGCCATGTACTGTAGTTGTGATGTCGGTGCATAGCTGTGCTGTGTAATGTAGCTGTGTTGCCAGTGTGTACCATGTACTGCACTTTGTACTTTAGTTTTCCCCTGCCACTGCAGCACCCCCCCCTAAGACATAGGTTGAGATAAACACACCCCTTGGGTGGAATGTGACTCGCCCCCTCAATTGCATGGCGCACTCCCTGCATTATAGTGCAATCTATAATCTCCCTGAAACTACTTTTCAAAAGTAGGCAACTATGTCATGAGGACCGCCACTATCCTTCTCGTGTAAGACATGCACTACAAAGACTGGTCTTGTAAGATGGGTTAAGAGGCATTTATCTATATGGTGAGGGAAATGTTAGATATTGGAATCTGGCTATGTCAGGTTCCTACAGGACCTTTAAAAAGAGAATTAAATGTGTAGGAATTATGAAGTACTCAAGAAAATAATACAAAGAGTGACCCTAAGAGGGGTATTTAAATGAGAGATCATAGGTGACCTCATAGCCATCGTTGTATACATAGAGCTTTTGGTCATTGGGATTGTAAGACATGCTCTGAATCTTCTCCATCATCTTGTCAAACGGGATGCTCACATAACTTCCCTTACTAATGCTGGTGTCATACATATAAAATATCTCTTCTTGCCTAGCACTAAGAGGTCGAGTGGCATACATGACCCCACAAACCATGAATGCATTAGATAGGCTAGGCTTGTACATTGAGGTGGTCCATGTGTTTATCAGCTCGAGAGAGGTTTCATTCAGTTTTCCGATGATTACATTTCCTTCATCATTTTCTGTTGTGTAAAGGACCCAGAGTCCATTTTCATCTCCAGCCATGTCTATATCTTGATACTCGGAGGATGAATAGGACAATATGTTGTTGAAAACTGCATTTGGGAGGGTTGTGCGATCTAAATTGTAAGTGGCCATGTCGAGCTTACAGATATCCCTACTCATGTAGCAGTTATAGTATAAGGAATTGTTATACAGTATCATCCCACCACCATTACCATTTCCAGAGACATATCTGTCTTCAGCATTCTTGTACAACACAAGGTCATTATAGGTAGGATATATCCGTACATCACTGAAGTAAGTTGAGCCTTCAAGGGGGGCTACCCAATACAGTTCTTCAGCGGACCCAAAAAATGAGTCCTTTCCCCATCCACCAGCAGTGGAGCCAAATCCTCTCCAGTTGAGTTGGACCACCAGGGGTCTGTTAATATTCATAATACCATCATGTTCACATGTACCTGAGAAAAAGTGTTAGAGAATATTAGTATTAGATACATTTACCTACAATATACAGTAATGTACTCTCAAGAAACACCCTCTATTATAAATTATACTTTCAGATTCTGGCAGTACTGTATGTGTTTCATTCATACTTTAGCTAAATCACTGAAATAAGTTTACTTGTCTATACATTCAAACTAAAGAAACTAACAACCAATTTTAATGGTATACCTATTCAAAAATAGCTGTACAGTTCTGTGTGATTACTCATGGAAAAAAAATTGAATTATGGTGAATCTTACCTTTGTTAACTCTTTTTCTTTGAGGTCCATGGGATCCACAGGAATAACATTGGGGTATGGTTGGTGGAGACCAGGATCTGGCACTGAACAGCAAAGCCTGTGAGCCTCCCAGGATGCACTGGGCTCCTCTCCCCTCATAACCCGCCCACATGCTCAGGCACTTCAGTTTTAGTTAACAAGCCCAGAGCAGGAGGTGAATGAAGAAAAGGAAGAATGGTACACACAGAAAACACTCTCTCACATAGAGGAGAAGGGAACTGGTGACCGAGAAATTAACCCATTGAAGCTACGTGCGTCAGGGTGGGCGCCCTGTGGATCCCATGGACCTTGAAGAGAGAGAGTTAACAAAGGTAAGTTTAATCATAACTCTTATTTTCTTCTTCGGGGTCCATGGTCTCCACAGTGATAACCTTGGGGATGTCCTAAATCAGTTGTAATAGGAAGTGTATGCTCCTAAACTGAAAGGAAAACACTGAGACCAAAGGTTGCATCCTGAAAGGCAAACATATCAAGTCATAGAACATGTGGGCAGAAGACCATGTATGAGCCTTGCAGAGCTGTTCAGTTGACGCGCCATAGCGGTCTGCCCATGAAAGACCCACAGAGCAAGTAGAGTGAGCAGAGACTGTATATGGAACAGGTAGATCAGTCTGCGTGTAAGCCTGTGAGATGGTCATGTGGAGCCAACGTTGGCTTATTGACTGGCTAGCGCCACATGTGGAATTCATAGAGGATGAATAAGGAACAAGTTTTCCTAATGGAACTAATATGGTCCACGTAGATCCTGAGGTCCACGTAGATCCTGAGATCACAGATTACATCCAGCGATGTTTCCTCATGTGAAAGGCCGGGTTCATGGAAGGCCAGTACCGCAATTGGCTCATTATGGACTTTAGACACTACCCTGTTTAGTCCGAAGAGCTGCCCAGTCCTGGTAAAATACCTAAAAAGGGGGAGCGACAGGAGAATGCTCATAAGACAGAGATTCTTCAGGCTGAAGCAATGGCCAGTAGAAAGAGAGTCTTCACGGTTAATCATTTGAGGTCTACCATCTCTAATAGTTCAAATGGAGTCTGTTGAAGTGCCCGAAGAACCAAGAACAAATCCCACTGACTCACCGGAGGGATAAATGGAGGTTGTATCACCTGGAGGAAGTTACGAACATCTGGTTAGGGAGCAAGTCTCTTCTGGAACCCCAAACAGAAAGAAAGGGAAAAGGGCCCTAATTTGCACACCTTAATTAGGTAGTGAGGTGCTACTCTGCTTGAGACTTAGTAAAGTGTACAGAGGGAAAAGGTAGCAGGTGCACAATCTCACACTAGCTCAACCTGTAGTAACCAGAGGCACTTAGCATATTCCTGGCCAGGGCTATGAGCTTACCCACCGCATCAAGGTAGCCTCTCATTGGGTAAGTCCGTAACACTAACTATAGGGGTTCAGGTCCGGGGGGCAGGACACCCCAGAGCCACCCAGCCAGACAACCCCAGGGCATCGCAGGAGTGATAAAAATATAGGGTTAAAGAGGTAGGAGCAGCTGTTGCTGCATGTGTGAATAATGTGAGGAGAAAAAGAAAATTATGTGAAGGTGTTACATATATATAAAACAAACTATAAGGGCCATGGAGTGATGAAAATAAGATTTTACTCACCAGTAAATCTATTTCTCGTAGTCCGTAGTGGATGCTGGGATCTCTGTAAGGACCATGGGGATAGCGGCTCCGCAGGAGACTGGGCACAATTAAGAAAGCTTTAGTACTACCTGGTGGGCACTGGCTCCTCCCACTATGACCCTCCTCCAGACCTCAGTTAGAATCTTGTGCCCGGCCGAGCTGGATGCACACTAGGGGCTCTCCTGAGCTCCTAGAAAGAAAGAATATTTAGGTTTTTTATTTTACAGTGAGATCTGCTGGCAACAGACTCATTGCAGCGAGGGACTAAGGGGAGAAGAAGCGAACCTACCTAACTGGTGGTAGTTTGGGCTTCTTAGGCTACTGGACACCATTAGCTCCAGAGGGATCGAATTAAGCCGACTTGGAAAACAAGAGACATGGAGAGTAGGTTGGCAAAGTCAGAGATGAGATGGATCTTTAATTTAGGTACCCTTCAACCAAAGGGTTTGAACACAGATTTTGAAATGAAGTGGTTTTTAACTTAGTTTTTTATTGTCCATCTGTAAATATAAAAAGAACCAATTTTATCTGTTAATTTTTAATACATTTTTTGCTGCTAATTATTCTTTTTATACTGTCTCTTTTTTGGGTATTACTTTCTTGGATTTATTGGACTTCTATTTTAAATTCTTTGGAGATATATGAACTTCACCTTCAATGCTGCTTAGCTATCGTTTTGGAACGCATTCTGTATTCTGGAACGCATATTGCAGGATGTTTGGACTCAATTTAAATGCACGGCTACATTAGCCAAAAGTGTTTAGCGGGATATACAGGAAGTGACACGTTATGTGATGGAACGCATAACGTCATTTCCTTTACTAGTCCTCAATCTGCCGCGTCACCGGCCCTGACTTCCGGGACAGGAAATCACGTGCTATTCTGTGGAACGCACGCTACCGCTTCCTGCCTATGGTGCAGCCGCGGGTGAATCGTGAATATACGTGTGTTAACACACACCTGAGAACAACTCCAGAATAATGAATAGGGGTATATATATGCCTCCCAATCCAGTTAGCCACTAAAACGCTTCTGAGGAAGAACCCGTCGGTTCGAAATGCATTAAGCAGCTGTGGCTATTTCTGGACTTACTGGACTTGGAGTCTTCCTGAGAACCCCCTTGAGCATCCGGAACTCTGTGGGACCTCTACGAGACTTATCCTTTGATAAGTATATGTGACTCCATCTACCAGCATTCTATTATAAGCTCCTTTTTATTCCATGTTTGTGAGTGCATTTGGTGCTAATTAAATAATTTTATTTGCACATAAGGTTTTGCACTATTGCACTTTTCATTATCTTTCAGCATTCTCAATATTGTTACAAGAAAGAAATATGGATTTCATCAATTGTTCCTAATCGTGAACCATCATATTGTGATATGCTCTCAAAAAACCTGCGTTTGTGAGTTTGATATACAGATCATTAAAAGAAATTATACTTTTCATTGGCGTATTTGCACTATTGCTCTTTTTCTTTTTCTAGTTACATCATTTAAGGGATTATTCCCTCATGGTTCATTGTTTCATTCATCTTGATCCATATGAAAGCCTCGCATCTAGAACTTTGCATCTTTGTACAGTGTAAGCGCAATTATACATTTTCATCTATTATATACTGCAATTCGTGAAAAATTGGTGATTTTTTCTGTAAGTGTATGTGCTGCTAATTGAACACTGTACTTTTGCGCAGTTATCACAACATTGTTATTCTATTTGTTCTGACATCACTGTTTTGTGTTTTCTGCTGCAGAGATGTTTACATACAGGGAGGATAGACAAGAACTCCTCAAACATACCTTTTCACAAACAAATGATATAAGTGTATGTGATGAAAATCTTGAGTCTGCTTTTAGGAAGTTAGAAATTGTTATGTTAAAAGAAAATAAGATATTCTGGGAAATATCCACGTTAGAGCAATATCAAATGTCCAAAATAATACCCAAGGGACTAAAAATTGTGAAACCACCATCTTTCTCTATGTCTAGCGACAATTTTAGGAAAGATTGGGATACCATTTTGGACAATTGTTCTTGTGCTCTTATTGATTTAGTTCTAAAGGAAAGAAGAGAAACACTCAAATCCTTGAACACAGAAATTTCTACTTTGCATACTATTGTTCATCCCTTTCGGGAACTAGATGACTTTAGAAAGGCGGAAAATGAACTACTGTACAAAATAAAGAGAAATACTAAAGAGCTTTGTGATAAAAAGTGTAAAAAATATCAGAGGGACTTAAAGCTTTTAGACAAAAATTGTGAACAAAAACAGACAATACAAGAAGTAGAATCATCCAACCCTCAAAAAAAAACCTCTAAATGCCCGTCCCCCTAAAACTGGTAAAACAAGAGGTGATCTGAGCCCTAAATGGGAAAGGACAACTAGAAATCATCAACATAATGATAGATTTCGGTATAATAGATCTGGTTACAATGCTTTAGGTACCAAACATAATTATCAGAATGATAATAGGCCTCAATACAGAGATAATTGGAGAATGAATCATTATCCAATTACTGAGCCTTATGAACGGAATTCCAAACCCCTGAGAACCTTCAATAGGTATCAGTCATTTAACCCTGCCACTCCTTTACGTACACAATCCCCTTTTCAGTGGGATCAGAGACCGATGAGAATGAGATAATTTATAATCAAACACAAAAAATCATCATTCCAAAAATAAAGAATAAAAAAACTAAACGAGGCAAAAGGGCAGGTAAAAAGAAAATCCAAGTAAAAACCAAAATACAGAATAAACAAAACGAGGTTAAACAGACAGAATGTGTAGGAAAATTTTTCAATTTGAGCAGCAGAATTTTAACCCCCATGGAAATAAGGGTGTTACAGAAGGGCCTCAAGTTTGCCCCTACTGGACAAACCAATCCCTTTAATTTATACATTGACACCCAGAAGTATATCAGAAAAATTACCTTAAAAAAGTTTTTTTCGAATAAAGAAAGTAGTACAGACACCAATTATAATTCGGGTAGGGATAAATTTAAAAATAAATCCAGTTTCAACCCCACATATGAAAGAGGAAAGTTCATCAATTGTTTTAATGAAATCATAAATGATGAAATTGAAAAATTATTAAAAAAGAAAAAAAGGGCAAAATGCAATTTATCAAAAAAAGAATATGAGGCAGTTAGGGCTTTAAAAGAAGATAAGAACATCATTATAAAACCGGCAGATAAGGGTGGGGGGGGTGGTCCTGATGAATAAATCAGAATATGTGGAGGAGATTATGAAGCAGTAAAAAACAGGCAATGCCTATAGGAAATTAAAATCTGACCCAACTCAAAAAATCAGTGATGCATTATTAACGTTAACAACAAATGCATTACAGGATGGGGTAATAAACGAAAAGGAACATGATTTCCTTAATATAAAAGAACCTTCTGTTCCAACTATATACGTTTTGATAAAAATTCATAAGGACCCCCTCCACCCTCCCGGGCGTCCTATTATATCGGGCTGTAATAGCCTGACTTCCAATTTATCAGCTCTAATTGATTTCTTTCTACAGCCCTTAGTTCTAGAGACTCCAGCTTATTTGAAAGACACTGGTGATGCCTTAAGAGTCATTAATGAATTCATTCACACCAACTCAAGTATCATTTGTAGTGCTGATGTTAGTACACTATATACGATCATCAGCAAAGAAAAGGGCATCCAAGCTGTATCCTATTTTCTTAATAAAAGTCAATATGATGAACCTACAAAGAAATTTATTTTAGATGGGATTACTTTCATTTTAGATAATAATTATTTTTATTTCGATGGGACATATTATGTCCAACAGGTGGGCACTGCCATGGGTACCAGATTCGCCCCCAGTTATGCCAATCTATACATGGCATATTGGGAGGACCTCACGATCTTCAAAGGGGACCATCTGGGGGCGAGTCTGGTATCCTGGCATCGATACATCGATGATATTTTGTTTTTATGGAATGGGAGTGAGGAAAGTCTTACTGCTTTCTCAAACGAACTAAATACAAATGAACATGACATTCATCTAACTTTTAATAATAGTGCAGCAGAAATTGCTTTTTTAGATTTATGTATTTATGTAGAAAATGGTGTTTTTAAAACAAAGACTTTCAGAAAAATAACTGATTCGAACAGCTACATAGAAAGAGAAAGTTCCCATCACCATAACTGGTTAGAAGGTATCCCCTTTGGCCAATATATGAGAATTAAAAGAAATTGTACTGACCCAGTAGTATGTGAGAATCAAATTAAAGAGACCACTGATAGATTTTTATGTAAAGGATATTCTGAGAAATTGCTTGACAGGGCACAGAGCAAAGTAGGAAATATAAAAAGAGAGGATCTTCTCATACAAAAGCCCAAACAAAAAAACACTGATGAGAATCGGAATAATTGGGCATTTATTTGTCAATATAACCCTTTGTTTAAGGATATTGAAAATATCTTCAAGAAAAACTGGCATCTTTTAAAAAAAGACCCCGTTTTGGGGAAAATAATACCAGAAGGTCCATCATTCATATATAGAAAAGCACCATCTCTGCAAGATAAATTAGTTAGGAGTACCTTAGATGATGGAATCAGAGTCAGTAATAGAACAAAGGGTTTCCATAGGTGTGGACAATGCTTAATGTGCCGAACAGTCAAAAGCCCATTAAATAAATTCACCAATTTCACTGTAAATGGTGAAACTCATAACATCCAGGATTTCATTACCTGTCACTCCAAGAATATAATTTACATTATTGAGTGTACTTGTGGCCTTGCTTATGTCGGCAAGACAAGTAGAAATTTAAAAACACGACTTGACGAACATATATATAACATACGCAAGGGCCTGGAGTCACACTCACTTTCTAATCATTTTAAGAATCATCATGACAAGAAAGAGTGTCAAATAAAAAGCTTTTTAGGGATCCAACAAATTAAGCCGACTTGGAAAACAAGAGACATGGAGAGTAGGTTAGCAAAGTCAGAGATGAGATGGATCTTTAATTTAGGTACCCTTCAACCAAAGGGTTTGAACACAGATTTTGAAATTAAGTGGTTTTTAACTTAGTTTTTTATTGTCCATCTGTAAATATAAAAAGAACCAATTTTATCTGTTAATTTTTAATTAATTTTTTGCTGCTAATTATTCTTTTTATTCTGTCTCTTTTTTGGGTATTACTTTCTTGGATTTATTGGACTTCTATTTTAAATTCTTTGGAGATATATGAACTTCACCTTCAATGCTGCTTAGCTATCGTTTTGGAACGCATTCTGTATTCTGGAACGCATATTGCAGGATGTTTGGACTCAATTTAAATGCACGGTTACATTAGCCAAAAGTGTTTAGCGGGATATACAGGAAGTGACACGTTATGTGATGGAACGCATAACGTAATTTCCTTTACTAGTCCTCAATCTGCCGCGTCACCTGCCCTGACTTCCGGGACAGGAAATCACGTGCTATTCTGTGGAACGCACGCTACCGCTTCCTGCCTGTGGTGCCGCTGCAGGTGAATCGTGAATATACGTGTGTTAACACACACCTGAGAACAACTCCAGAATAATGAATAGGGGTATATATATACCTCCCAATCCATTTAGCCACTAAAACGCTTCTGAGGAAGAACCCGTCGGTTCGAAATGCATTAAGCAGCTGTGGCTATTTCTGGACTTACTGGACTTGGAGTCTTCCTGAGAACCCCCTTGAGCATCCGGAACTCTGTGGGACCTCTACGAGACTTATCCTTTGATAAGTATATGTGACTCCATCTACCAGCATTCTATTATAAGCTCCTTTTTATTCCATGTTTGTGAGTGCATTTGGTGCTAATTAAATAATTTTATTTGCACATAAGGTTTTGCACTATTGCACTTTTCATTATCTTTCAGCATTCTCAATATTGTTACAAGAAAGAAATATGGATTTCATCAATTGTTCCTAATCGTGAACCATCATATTGTGATATGCTCTCAAAAAACCTGCGTTTGTGAGTTTGATATACAGATCATTAAAAGAAATTATACTTTTCATTGGCGTATTTGCACTATTGCTCTTTTTCTTTTTCTAGTTACATCATTTAAGGGATTATTCCCTCATGGTTCATTGTTTCATTTATCTTGATCCATATGAAAGCCTCGCATCTAGAACTTTGCATCTTTGTACAGTGTAAGCGCAATTATACATTGTCATCTATTATATACTGCAATTCGTGAAAAATTGGTGATTTTTTCTGTAAGTGTATGTGCTGCTAATTGAACACTGTACTTTTGCGCAGTTATCACAACATTGTTATTCTATTTATTAAAAAATTTAGTAAATTCACTTTTTTCCTCAAAATTCTATACACAATACCCCATAATAACAACGTGAAAAAAGGTTTTTTTAGATGTTTGCAAATTTATTAAAAATAAAAAACTAAGAAATCACATGTACATAAGTATTCACAGCCTTTGCTCAATACTTTGTTGATGCATCTTTGGCAGCAATTACAGTCTTAAGTCTTTTTGGATATGATGCCACAAGCTTGGCACAACTATCTTTGGGCAGTTTTGCCCATTCCTCCTTGCAGCACCTCTCAAGCTCCATTGGGTTGGATGGAAATGTCGTTGCATAGCCATTTTCAGATCTCTCCAGAGATGTTCAATCGGATAAAAAGTCTGGGCTCTGGCTGGACCACTCAAGGGCATTCACAGAGTTGCCCAGAAGCTACTCCTTTGATATTTTGGCTGTGTGCTTAGAGTCGTTGTCCTGCTGAAAGATGAACCGTTGCCCCAGTCTGAGGTCAAGAGCGCTCTGGAGCAGGTTTTCATCCAGGATATCTCTGTACATTGCTGCATTCATCTTTCCCTCTATCCTGACTAGTGTCCCAGTTCCTGCCGCTGAAAAACATCCCCACATGGTGATGCTGCCACCACCATGCTTCACTGTAGGGATGGTATTGGCCTAGTGATGAGCGGTGCCTGGTTTCCTCCAAACATGACGCCTGGAATACACACCAAAGAGTTCAATCTTTGTCTCATCAGACCAGATAATTTTGTTTCTCATGGTCTGAGAGTCCTTCAGGTGCATTTTGGAAAACTCCGGGGGGGGGCTGCCATGTGGCTTCCGTCTGGCCACTCTACCATACAGGCCTGATTGGTGGATTGCTGCAGAGATAGCTGTCCTTCTGCAAGGTTCTCTTCTCTTCACAGAGGAATGCTGTAGCTCTGACAGAGTGACCATCGGGTTCTTGGTCACCTCTCTGACTAGGGCCTTTCTCCCGCGAATGCTCAGTTTAGATGGCTGGCCAGCTCTAGAAAGAGTCCTGGTGGTTCCGAACTTCTTCCATTTACGGATGATGGAGGCAGGGGTGTATCTACCCTTTGGCCAAGATGGCACTCGCCAGGGGCGCCAGCCGAGCAGGGGGCACCACCTGACAGTGCCACCTTTGGCCAATGGTGGAATACCTTCAGTCGTAGTATCTTGCAATACCTGCTGTGCCGAGCTGCCTGTGCATTGCCTGGGATGGAGGGCGGGATATCGCTCAGCAGGCAGGAGCTGGTGTCCGGCACCGCAATGCACTACAAGGAAGAACCCGAAAATAAACTACAACTACCATCAACCCTTCCTGTTGGGAGCTCCCGGTGGCAAGGGCTGCTGGAAGCTGTAGTTTATTTTCAGTTTCTTAACGTAGTTTGGTACGGTGCCGGACACCAGCGCCAGCTCCTACCTGCTGAGCGATCCTCCGCCTTCCATCCCACGCAGCTCGGCACAGCAGGTATTGCCAGACACTACGGCTATCTGCTGGGATGTTGTGGGGTGGTGACTAGGGCTATGTGCTGTGTGGGGAGGCTATGTATGTGCTGGGAGTGGGGGAGACTACTACTATGTGCTAAGGGTAGACTACAGCTATGTGCTTGGAGGCAGATGGGGACTATGGCTATGTGCTTGGAGAGGTGAGGGGCTATGTGCAGGGAGGGGGACTATGGCTATCTATGCTGGCCGGGAACTATTGTTATGTGATGGGACGGGGGTGGGGACTACTGTATGACTGTGTTGGGAGAGGTGGAGACTACGGCTATGTGCTGGGGAGACTATGGCTATTGCTTGGGGAGGTGGGGGCTATGGCTATTTATTGGGAGGTGACTATGGCTATGTGCTGGGAGGGGGATGTGGACTATGACTATATGACTGTGGGGGCTTATCTGGCACTGTGGGGACATATGTGTGTCTGGTACCGTGCGGGCATATCTGGCACTATGAGGGCATATCTGGCACCGTGGGGGCATGTGTATCTAGCAATGTGGGGCATATCTGGCAACATGGAGGCATATCTGGCACTGTGGGGGCATATCTGGCACTGTGGGGTCATATGTGTGTCTGGCACCATGGGGGCATATCTAGCACTGTGCTTGCATGTCTGGCACTGTGGGGGCATATCTGTATCTGGCACTGTGGGGGCATGTGTGTATCTGGCACTGTGGGGGCATGTGTGTAACTGGCACTGTGGGGTATATGTGTATATGGCACTATTGGAGTCATATGTGTCTCACACCCCCATTTTCATTGGCCATGCCCCATGTGGCATATGGCCACACCCATTTTTTGGTGTGTGTGCGCCGAAGGTGTGCGCACACAGTACCACTAAGATTTTTTTTCTACTTGCACCACTGGGTACTGCGCTGCCCTTCACTTCTTTGCACTACTATTTGATTATACTACCTGGCCTTGGGTGGAATTGCCTCCACAGCCAGGCCAGGCACTGCTGATGTCTCCTCAGTGTTATAAGAATTACTGTGTGGGCATAATGTGTAAAGGGAACTGCTACTGTGTGGGCATAATGTGTATAAGGGTTACTACTGTGTAGCGTAATTTGAATTGGGGGAACTATTGTATGGTCATGCCCCTTTCTCTTACGTCCTAGAGGATGCTGGAGACTCCGTAAGGACCATGGGGTATAGACTGGCTCCGCAGGAGACATGGGCACTATAAAGAACTTTTAGTATGGGTGTGCACTGGCTCCTCCCTTTATGCCCCTCCTCCAGACCTCAGTTAGATTCTGTGCCCAGAGGAGAATGGGTGCACTACAGGGGAGCTCTACTGAGTTTCTCTGATAAAAGAATTTTGTTAGGTTTTTTATTTTCAGGGAGCACTGCTGGCAACAGGCTCCCTGCATTGTGGGACTGAGGAGAGAGAAGCAGTCCTACTTGAATGATAGGCTCTGCTTCTTAGGCTACTGGACACCATTAGCTCCAGAGGGATCGGAATGCAGGTCTCCCCCTGCCGTTCATCTCAGAGCCGTGCCGCCGTCCTCCTCGCAGAGCCGGAAGATAGAAGCCAGGTGAGTATAAGAAGAAAGAAGACTTCTAAGGCGGCAGAAGACTTCAGATCTTCACTGAGGTAAGCGCGCCATTGCTCCCACACGTTACACACACTGACAGGCACTGATGGGTGCAGGGCGCAGGGGGGGGGGGGGGGGGCGGCGCCCTGGGCAGCAATATAAACTTCTGTATTGGCATGTTTTTCACATATGGGCTGCGGAGTCAGTAGATATGTACATCCCCCGCCATTAATTGTAATTTTGAGCGGGACCGAAGCCCGCCACTAGAGGGGTCGGAGCTTGGTCTCACAGCACTAACCAGCGCCATTTTCTCCACAGTGATCTGAAGAGAAGCTGGCTCCCCGGACTCTTCCCTGCTGAACGGTGACACAGTGCTGAAAGAGGGGGGGGGGGGGCACATTTAGGCGCAGTGAGTGTATTACACTGTTAATATATATATAAAAGCGCTATATCTGGGAATTGTTTCCAGTGTCAGTTGGCGCTGGGTGTGTGCTGGCATACTCTCTCTCTGTCTCTCCAAAGGGCCTTGTTGGGGAACTGTCCCCTTATAGATATATCCCTGTGTGTGTGTGCGGGTGTCGGTACGCGTGTGTCGGCCAGTCTGAAGCGGAAGGTTCATCCAAGGAGGAGGTGGAGCAGATGATTGTGGTGTCTCTGTCGGCAACGCCGACTCATGATTGGTATGATATGTGGAATATTTTAAATGCTAATGTGACCTTATTACATAAGAGAATGGACAAAGCTGAGTCCAGGGAAACAGCAGGGAGTCAATCCGCGGATTTGACTGGGTCACAGGGCCCGTCAGGGTCTCAAAAGCGTCCCCTATCACAAATAGCAGACACTGATACCGACACGGATTCTGACTCCAGTGTCGACTATGAGGAGGCAAGGTTTCACCCTAAGGTTGCCAAAAGTATTCATTATATGATTATGGCAATAAAATATGTTTTGCATATCACAGATGACCCCTCTGTCCCTGACATGAGGGTACACATTTTTAAGGGAAAGAAACCTGAGGTAACGTTTCCTCCGTCTCATGAACTGAACAAATTATTTGAAAAAGCTTGTGAAACTCCAGACAAAAAACTGCAGATTCCCAAGAGGATCCTTATGGCGAATCCTTTCCCTGCAAAGGACAGGATACGGTGGGAATCCTCGCCAAGGGTGGACATGGCGTTAACGCTTCTGTCCAAGAAGGTGGCGCTACCGTCTCCCGACACCGCGGCCCTTAAGGATCCTGCGGATCGTAGACAGGAAACTACCTTAAAGTCTATTTATGCACATACGGGTGCTTTACTCAGACCGGCAATAGCATCGGCATGAGTTTGTAGCGCTGTTGCAGCATTGACAGATACCTTGTTAGCTGACATGGATACCCTGGACAAGGATACCATTGTACTGACTTTAGATCACATTAAAGATGCAGTCTTATATATGAGAGACGCTCAAAGAAACGTGGGGCTGCTTGGTTCCAGAGCCAACGCCATGGCAGTTTCGGCAAGGAGAGCTCTGTGGACCCGCCAATGGTCGGGTGATGCCGACTCAAAGAAGCATAAGGAGGTTTTACCTTACAAGGGTGAAGTTTTGTTTGGGGATGGTCTCGCGGACCTAGTTTCCACAGCTACCGCGGGTAAATCTACATTTTTGCCTTTTGTTTCCCCACAGCAAAAGAAAACCCCACAATATCAGATGCAGTCCTTTCGGTCGCATAAGTCCAGAAGAGGTCGAGGCTCCTCTTTCCTCGCCAGAGATAAGGGTAGAGGTAAGAGAACACCTGTTTCGGCTAGGTCCCAGGAGCAGAAGTCCTCCCCGGCTTCTGCTAAATTCACTGCATGACGCTGGGGCTCCACGGAGGGAGTCCGCACCGGTGGGGGCACGTCTTCGACTCTTCAGCCAGGTCTGGGTTCTATCAGACGTGGATCCTTGGGCGTTGGAAATTGTATCCCATGGTTACAAACTGGAGTTCAAAGAGGTGCCCCCTCGCTGATTTTTCAAGTTGACCTTGCCAGCCTCTTCCCCGAAGAGGGTAGTGGTATTAGATGCAATTCAAAAGCTGTGTCAACAGCAAGTGATTGTCAAGGTTCCCCTAGGCCAACAGGGGAAAGGGTACTATTCAACACTGTTTGTGGTCCTGAAGCCGGATGGTTCGGTCAGTCCCATTTTGAATCTAAAATCCCTAAACCTATACTTGAAAAAGTTCAAATTCAAGATGGAATCACTCCGGGCTGTGATATCCAGTCTGGAAGCAGGGGATTTTATGGTGTCGCTGGACGTGAAGGATGCCTACCTTCATGTCCCCATATTTTCTCTTCATCAGAAATGCCTGCGTTTCGCGGTACAGGACTGTCATTACCAGTTTCAGACGTTGCCGTTTGGGCTTTCCACGGGCCCGAGAATTTTCACCAAAGTAATGGCGGAAATGATGGTGCTCCTGCGCAAGCAGGGAGTCAAAATTATCCCGTACGTGGACGATCTCCTTATAAAGGCGAGATCAAGAGATCAATTGCTGAAAAGCGTGTCGCTCTCCCTGAGAGTGTTACATCAACACGGTTGGATTCTCAATCTGCCAAAGTCACAGTTGATTCCAACGACTCGACTATCATTCCTAGGCATGATTCTGGACACGGAACAGAAGAGGGTTTTTCTACCAATAAAAAAAGCCCGGGACCTCCAGAACATGGTCAGGGACCTGCTAAAACCAAAAAAAGTGTCTGTTCATCAATGCACTCGAGTTCTGGGAAAAATGGTGGCAGCCTACGAGGCCATCCCCTTCGGCAGGTTCCATGCGAGGACGTTTCAGTGGGACCTTCTGGACAAATGGTCGGGGTCCCATCTACACCTACATCAAAAGATAAGCCTGTCCCCCAGGGCCAGGGTGTCTCTCTTGTGGTGGCTGCAGAGTGCTCACCTTCTAGAGGGTCGCAGGTTCGGCATTCAAGACTGGGTTTTGGTGACCACGGACGCGAGCCTCCGAGGATGGGGATCAGTCACAAAAGGAAGAAATTTTCAGGGACTATAGTCAAGCCAGGAGGCTTGTCTACACATCAACATGCTGGAATTGAGGGCCATATACAACGTCCTACGACAAGCGGAGTATCTTCTTCGCGACCTACCGGTTCTGATTCAATCAGACAACGTCACAGCCGTGGCTCATGTAAACCGCCAAGGCAGGACAAGGAGCAGAGTGGCAATGGCGGAAGCCACCAGAATTCTGCGCTGGGCGGAAAATCACGTAAGTGTTCTGTCAGCAGTCTTCATACCGGGAGTGGACAACTGGGAAGCAGACTTCCTCAGCAGACACGATCTCCATCCAAGAGAGTGGGGACTTCATCAAGAGGTCTTTGCAGAGATAGCAAGTCTTTGGGGACTTCATGTCTATTTGAGATAGACATGATGGCGTCACGCCTCAACATAAAGCTTCGGAGGTATTGTGCCAGGTCAAGGGACCCTCAGGCAGTAGCGGCAGACGCCCTAGTGACACCATAGGTGTTTCAGTCGGTCTATGTGTTCCCTCCTCTGCCTCTCATCTCAAAAGTATTGAGAATCATAAGACGAAACAGTACAAGCAATACTCGTGGTTCCAGATTGGCCTCGAAGGGCCTGGTATTCGGATCTTCAGGAGATGCTCACAGAAGATCCGTGGCCTCTTCCTCTCAGGGAAGACCTGTTGCAGCAGGGGCCTTGCATGTTCCAAGACTTACCGCGGTTGCGTTTGATGGTATGGCGGTTGAACACCGAATCCTAGATAAGAGAGGTATTCCGGAGGAAGTTATCCCTACTCTGATAAAGGCTAGGAAGGAAGTAACGGCGAAGCATTATCACCGTATCTGGAGGAAGTATGTATCTTGGTGTGAAACCAAGAATGCTCCTACGGAAGATTTCCATCTGGGCCGTTTTCTCCACTTCCTACAGACAGGAGTGGATATGGGCCTAAAATTAGGCTCCATTAAGGTACAGATTTTGGCCCTATCTATATTTTTTCAGAAGGAATTGGCTTCTCTCCCAGAAGTCCAAACTTTCGTAAAGGGAGTGCTGAACATCCAGCCTCCTTTTGTGCCACCAGTGGCACCATGGGACCTTAACGTGGTGTTACAGTTCCTTATATCACACTGGTTTGAAACTCTTCAAACGGTGGAATTAAAATTTCTCACCTGGAAGGTGGTCATGTTATTAGCCTTGGCATCTGCAAGGCGGGTGTCAGAGTTGGCGGCCTTGTCTCACAAGAGCCCCTACTTGATTTTTCATGTGGATAGAGCAGAGTTGAGGACTCGTCCTCAATTTCTGCCTAAGGTGATTTCTTCTTTTCATATGAACCAACCTATTGTGGTGCCTGTGGCTACGGGTGACTTGGAGGACTCCAAGTCCCTGGATGTAGTCAGGGCCTTAAAAATTTACGTAGCCAGGTCCGCTAGGGTTAGGAAAACAGAGGCTCTGTTCGTCCTGTATGCAGCCAACAAGGTTGGCGCGCCTGCTTCTAAGCAGACTATTGCTCGCTGGATCTGTAACACGATTCAGCAGGCTCATTCTATGGCTGGATTGCCGGTACCAAATTCGGTAAAGGCCCATTCCACTCGGAAGATGGGCTCTTCTTGGGCGGCTGCCCGAGGCGTCTCAGCATTACAGTTGTGCCGAGCAGCTACTTGGTCGGGTTCAAACACTTTTGCAAAATTCTACAAGTTTGATACCCTGGCTGTTGAGGACCTCGCGTTTGCTCAATTGGTGCTGCAGAGTCATCCGCACTCTCCCACCTGGTTTGGAGCTTTGGTATAAACCCCATGGTCTTTACAGAGTCCCCAGCATCCTCTAGGACGTAGGAGAAAATAAGATTTTAAACCTACCGGTAAATCTTTTTTTCTCCTAGTCCGTAGAGGATGCTGGGCGCCCGTCCCAGTGCGGACTAAATCTGCAAGACTTGTATATAGTTGTTGCTTACATAAGGGTTATGTTAAGTTAAGATTGGTCTTTGACTGATACTGTTTTTGTTCATACTGTTAACTGGTTGCGTATATTCCAGGTTATACGGTGTGTTTGGTGTGGGCTGGTATGAATCTTGCCCTTAGATTAACAAAATCCTTTCCACATATTGTCCATCTCCTCTGGGCACAGTTTCTCTAACTGAGGTCTGGAGGAGGGGCATAGAGGGAGGAGCCAGTGCACACCCATACTAAAAGTTCTTTATAGTGCCCATGTCTCCTGCGGAGCCCGTCTATACCCTATGGTCCTTACAGAGTCCCCAGCATCCTCTACGAACTAGGAGAAAAAGATTTACCGGTAGGTTTAAAATCTTATTTTCCCACAAGATCATGTCCCTTTTTTGCACATGCACCTTCCCTACTTCAAATATGGGGGGCGCCAGTCCCTTACTTTGCCAGGGGCGCCTGGACCCCTAGATACACCCCTGGATGGAGGCGACTGTGCTGTTTGGGACCTTCAAAGCAGCAGATATTTTTCTGTACTCTTCCCCAGATTTGTGCCTCGAGACAATCCTGTCTCCTCTGAGGTGTATAGACAATTACTTTGACTTCATGCTTGGTTTATGCTCAGACATGCAATGTCAAGTGTGGGACCTTAAATAGACAGGTGTGTGCCTTTCCAAATCATGTCCAATCAACTAAATTTAACACAGGTGGACTCCAATTAAGTTGTAGGAACATCTGAAGGATGATCAGTGGAAACAGGATGCACCTGAGCTCAATTTTGAGCTTCATGGCAAAGGCTGTGAATACTTATGTACATGTGATTTTTTAGTTTTTTATTTGTAATAAATTTGCAAAAATGTCCCAAATTTTTTATTCAAGTTGTCATTATGGGGTATTGTGTGTAGAATTTGTAGGGAAAAAATGAATTTATTCAATTTTGGAATAAGGCTGTAACATAACAAAATGTGGAAAAAGTGAAGTGCTGTGAATACTTTCTGGATGCACTGTATAGTGGTGGTATTTGTTCTAGAGAGGGTGGGTGGAGGCTCTCATAATATAAGGATTTCCTGTTACACAATCAATATGCTTTTGATAATATCACTTATATCTTCTTGTATTCTATTTTAAGGTCTGGTGGTTGCCTCGTATATTGCATTCAAGCTGCATATGTGAAACTGTGCACATTACTGAACCCTTCCTATTTTTACTCTTTAATCAAATGCCACAGTATGCTTAGTTCATGGTAGTGTAGAACTGTCAACTATTCATGGCCACAGAGGAAGCTCAACCCATTGGAGTGACCATAGAAGGAAAGCTAACTGGGGTTGGAGGAGGCCCATGAAGCATTTACCTGGAAGAGGGATGCCACTTGAAAGAAGTTGCCAGGTTCCATTCATATTCAGCTGCTGTCATTGGAGCCCGGAGTGGTAAATTTAAAGTGTTTCCTAGGACCTGAACATTTGAATCTGTAAATATTCAAATTCGTCCACTGGAAGGCTGTCCACGATCTGCTGTGGCAAGCCAATCACAGCTCACCACAGCTATAGGTAGCACCTATCCTCGTGTATCAATGCCAATTTCTCTGTAGAGTGTAAGCTTGCCAGCAGGGCCTTCCCACCTCTATGTCTGTCTGTTATTACCCAGTTTTGTTCTATTACTGTTGTTTCAATTGTTTAGAGCAACGGAATATGCTGCGCTATACAAGAAACTGTTAATAATTATAATGAGCAGAGAGAGAGAGAAAAGGATGACTGAATAAAAAATAGGTATGGTTCATGAAAATAATATACCAGAGACCAAGGTAGAGGTCGGCAGACAGGCAAGAAGTGATTTGCCAATAGATACCCTCCCTGAGTCCCTCCCGCAATCGGCACAGGGGCCCCCTCCTCTGTTAAAACGCCCCTGGAATCTTTTTGATTGCTGGGCACATGCTGCCTCTGTACGTATTACTGACTGCTGGGTTCATGCTGCCCTCTGTGTGTACTGACACTGCAGAGCTGGAGAGACTAAAGGGTGCTGGATAGACACTAAAGGGAGCTGGAGAGTCAGAAGGCAGCAGGAAATGCACTGTGTTTATTCAGAGCCACTTGTAACAGCTGCTGGGCGGCTCTGCAGCTATGCTTCAACCCCCGCTCCCCACACCCTGCATCAGAGCAGTGGCTTTTATATATATATATATATATATATATATATATATATAGATAGATAGATATAGGGAAGGAAAGAAGCAGCGGCACTCCGTCGGTGTAAACAATCAAATGTGTATTCAAATAAAACACATAACAGTGGTCACATACAGAACCAACGTTTCGGGGTCCTGAGACCCCTTTGTCAAGGCGTGAACAGTGATTAAAGGAGACCCACTTACCTTTATAGCAGTGTGTTAAAACAAGGCGCTTGTAACAATGTATAAATTTTGTTTGCAACAAATAAATGTTGCAATACTGTAGTGCAATACCTGTAAAACGGACCGTAGATTGCTTCCGTGCACTCTCAGCTATACAGAGCGCACAGAAGAAAAAGCACCCTCCCGTCCGCTTTACAAGCCGGGATCCAGAGCGGCCGCAGCAGCACAGCACGCCTGAAACAAACAGCGGTCACGGAGAAGAAGCATCTTTACCGCCTGGAGTCAAGATCCCGTCCCACCACTGCTGAGTAAAAGGTGGGTAGTATAGGGAAAGATCGGGTCACAACCATCCCGCACAGAGACTTTCGCGGGACAAGGAGCCGGCAGCACAGAAATCCGGCAGGACCGCAAAATAAACACAAAAGGGGCTGTAAACATTTACTAATCCTTTTTTACAGGTATTGCACTACAGTATTGCAACATTTATTTGTTGCAAACAAAATTTATACATTGTTACAAGCGCCTTGTTTTAACACACTGTTAGTATCGATTTAATTATTTCCTTATTCAGGGCAGCTCAAACACCCAAATCCCGGCAACAGCGCAGTATTTCTTCTTTTTAAACGTTACCTTTATAGCACCCTGGTGAATCCCGCACGTGGAGGAAGACACAGGGCCGGGCGCCGTCAATCACGGGGGTCGCCGGAAGTCCTCCGGCATCTCCAGGAGATGACGTGGTGTTGGGTGTGCGGTGCGGTTGCCATGGTAACCAGCGGCACTTCCCAGAGCACTCGCGCCGGCTCTGTGAAGGAAAGTGAAACAGTGAAACTATAGTGCAGCAGCAGTAGTGAGGGCACAATAAAATGTAAACACATAGGGGTGCAGAGCTATAAACGAAATAAAGAAGTAATGTAACCCCATACATGGGAAGTACGGAAGCATGTTGTTAGACTGCATAAATAAGTACTCTACGTGAAATCTGTAGGATCACTGTAATCAGTGGAGCAGTTACCAAGGGTAAAGCAGGAAAGAATTATCGGGGAAGGTGGAGGGAAAGGTTCATAGTAAGGCCATGAAACAGGCTTGGTAAAGCAGAAAGGAGGAGACTGAGGGGGTAGAAGAAGTTAGCGCAATGAAGAAGAGAAAGAAAAAGAAGTGAAAAAATAGCAGGACCAGGTTTGTAGTAAAAAGGGGGGGGGGGGGGGTCAGCTGTGTGCTACGTGTAGAATGAAGCTAAAACGTGGGAAACTGAAACTAGAGGGTTAGAGAACCCAAAGCTGTAGAGAAAAAGAAGAGGAAACATAAGAGGGAAGAAAACCACTGTCATTACTGAGGGTTTCGGCTGACAGGAGAAAGCCTCAGTTGTAGGGGCTGAGAGGAACTTAAACCGGGGAGGTTTAATCAGACCCCTGGATATGTAAGTGTTAAAAGGAAACCCGAAGGTGTGACCATGGCAACCAGGTAAAAGTCAAAATAAAAGTTTATTAACAGACTCCGTGTAAACAAACAGCATTCAAGGTAAATAATGGCAATGATAAATAATATGATTCCCGGAGCACTCTGACCATAAAATGGTTACACAGGACACTGGTAGGTAAGAACAGCTGTTACAGTCCTTAGATGGAATAACCTTACCAGGCCTGGCTGTTGTAGTGAAGATATCCAAGGAACATGCCAGTAGATGGAACAGATGAAGTTGGTAACTTGAATCAGCTGTTGTAATTGCTGGATGGAACCAGCCAGGTGGTAAGACACGGAGTGGATGCGGAATGGAATCAGCCAGATGATAAAGTCACTGAATGAATGCTGGGTGGAACCAGCCAGGTAATGAAACACGGAGTGAATATAGTAAGATGCTAGGGAGCGTGGAAACAGAGGAATTGAAGGATGATTACCGGTGGTAGTGGATACTGCTGGAAGCAGATGAAATAGCTGGAAACTGGATCAGCCACGGTGGACTGTAGAGTCAGGCTGCACCGCAGGATGGTAGGCAGGTGCGGGTCTCTTTGGTGGATGCTGGAGACAGGAGCTGGAACCTGGAAACACAACCACAGGAGAGAGACTGGAACAAGGTATGACAAACAAAGCACTGACCATTTCCTGGCCCAGGCACAGGATACTTATACCTGCAGCAATGCAGGTATTGGCTGGGCAATTATGCAGATTTCCAGGCAGTGGATTGGAGGAACTGAAGCATGTGATTAGATCCAACATGGCTGCGCCCATGTTAGAACTTGGAGGGAAAACTGGCTTGGGAAACCATGTGGAAACATAACTGTAATGGCGGCGCCGGCCACAGAGGACAGGAGACGCCAGACTGACAAATGTACGCTGAGACTCGTGGATGACAACGGAGGCTGCGACAGGCATGGAACACCACACTGACAACCTGCACCTATAACACAGGAGCGGCGGCAGAGGCCGCAGAGAACGGGAGACGCCATGCAGGATTCAAACATGGCGCCGCTGTGACAGCATCTCAGCGTGACAGGAGGAATGTGCAGTATGTGGACACAGATGAGATCCGGCCTTGGAACGCTGAGCGAGCCTCAGGAGACATCTGAAAGGCAGGTAATGGCGTCCAGATACCCGGATCGTGACAGCACCCCCCCCTCTTTAGGAGTGGCCCCAGGACACTTCTTAGGCTTTAGAGGAAACTTTGAGTGGAAATTCCGGACCAAGGCAGGAGCATGGACATCAGACGCATTGGTCCAAGAGCGTTCTTCAGGACCATAGCCCTTCCAGTCAATAAGATACTGCAACTGACCGTAAAGGAAACGTGAGTCCAGATTCTTGGCCACCTCATACTCGATTCCCCGTTGAGTCTGAACTTTAGGAGTTGGAGGAAGTGCAGAATGAAACCGATTCAGGATCAGCGGTTTCAACAGGGAAACATGGAATGCCCTGGGTATTTTCAAGAAGGGAGGTAACTGGAGTCTGTAAGCAACAGGATTGATGACTTGTTCAATTTTAAAAGGACCGATGTAACGAGGAGCAAATTTCATGCTGGGAACTCTCAACCTCAAATTCTTTGTGGACAACCATACTTGATCACCCACCTTGAGAGCAGGAACCGCTCTATGCTTCCTATCGGCAAACTTCTTGTACCTAAATGAGGCTTTAAGCAGGGCTGCGCGGACATTCTTCCAGTTGTTTGAAAACTGACGCAAGGTGACATCCACTGCTGGAAAAGAAGTTGCTGGGAGCGGTTGGAATTCTGGAACCTTAGGGTGAAATCCATAGTTGATGAAGAATGGTGTTGAGGAGGATGAGGAATGGTATTGATTGTTGTGGCTAAACTCGGCCCAAGGAAGGAGTTGAACCCAGTCATCTTGGGAGGAAGACACATAAATGCGGAGGAAGGCCTCCAAGTCCTGATTCACCCTGTCGGTTTGACCATTGATCTGAGGATGGTAAGCTGTAGAAAACTTTAACTTGACTTGGAGGGCTTGACACAAACTTCGCCAAAATTTGGCTACAAATTGTACTCCACGATCGGAGATGATCTCTTCAGGAAGACCGTGAAGTCGGAAGATCTCTTGGATAAACACTTGGGCCAACTTGGAAGCTGACGGGAGATCGGTGAGGGGTATGAAATGTGCCATCTTGGTGAACCGGTCAACTACCACCCAGATGGTATTAAACTTATTGCATATAGGCAGATCTGTAACAAAGTCCATCGACAAATGGGTCCACGGTCGACTGGGAACAGATAATGGAACCAGTTGCCCCGCAGGAGACTGGCGGGGAACTTTGTGTTGGGCATACTTTGGGCAAGAGGCAATAAACTCCTTGACGTCCTTCTTCAGAGTTGGCCACCAGTAGGACCTAGAGATAAACTCGAGGGTTTTCTGAATGCCTGTATGTCCGGCAAAACGGGAAGCATGGGCCCAATGCATGAGCTTCTTCCTTAACACCGGCTTCACAAAACTTTTCCCTGGTGGGGGCGTAGAGTCCATCCCTACCGTGGAGAATGCCAACGGATTAATAATAGGATGCTTGTCTGAAGACTCTGACTCGTTTTCTTGCTCCCAAGAGTGGGAAAGGGCATCGGCCTTGCGATTCTGAGAGCCCGGACAGAACTGGAGTTTAAAGTCGAACCTGGAAAAGAAAAGTGCCCATCTGGCCTGACGGGGGTTAAGACATTGTGCGCCTTTCAGGTATAAAAGATTCTTGTGGTCGGTAAGTATCGTGATTGAATGAGAAGCTCCCTCCAACAGATATCTCCACTCCTCAAGAGCGAGCTTGATGGCTAGCAACTCCTGGTCGCCAATGGCATAGTTGCGCTCAGCTGGGGAGAACTTCCGGGAGAAGAAACTGCAGGGATGTAGATGGCCATCTTTAGCCCTCTGGGATAACACCGCTTCTACTCCAACGGAGGAGGCATCCACCTCTAAGATGAAAGGAGAGTCGGTGTCGGGCTGTTTCAGAACTGGTGCCGAGATGAAACGTTGTTTTAGAAGATGAAAAGCTTGAGTAGCTTCTTCAGACCACTTGGACGGGTTAGCACCCTTCTTGGTTAATGCAGTGATAGGCGCCACAATGGTGGAAAAGTCTCGTATGAACTTTCTGTAATAATTTGCGAACCCTAAGAACCTCTGGACCCCTTTAAGGGTTAAGGGTATCGGCCAATTCTGGATTGCTTGTAGTTTCTCAGGATCCATCTCTAGCCCGGAACCGGACACAATGTAACCTAGGAACGGAATGGATTTAACTTCAAAGACACATTTCTCCAGTTTGCAATAGAGATGATTGACATGGAGACGGGACAGAACCTCCTTTACCCAGAAACGATGTTCCTCTAGATTATTGGCAAAGATGAGGATATCATCTAGATAAACCACGACATGGCGGTATAAGATGTCTCTGAAGATCTCATTCACGAAATGCTGGAAGACAGCTGGAGCATTGCTCAATCCGAAGGGCATGACGAGGTACTCATAATGTCCATCACGGGTGTTAAAAGCGGTCTTCCACTCGTCACCCTCACGGATCCAGATGAGATTGTAGGCACCCCTCAAATCCAACTTTGTAAAGATGGTTGCTCCGCTGACTCTATCGAAGAGCTCTGTAATCAAAGGTAAAGGATACCAGTTCTTGAAGGTAATGTCGTTCAGATCTCTGTAATCGATGCACGGTCGCAGACCACCGTCCTTCTTCTTAACGAAGAAGAAGCCTGCGCCAGCTGGAGAAGAAGAAGGTCGGATAAAACCTTTCGCCAGGTTCTCTTTGATGTACTCCTCCATGGAGTCCGTCTCAGGCAGAGACAACGGGTAAGTTCGGCCTCGAGGTGGAACCTTCCCTGGAATGAGATCAATTGGGCAGTCCCATTCTCTATGAGGAAGGATATCAGCAGAAGCATTACTGAACACGTCCGTGTAGTCTTGATATGGAGGAGGTGGAACATCAGACGACCTGGGGAAAGAAGAACAAACAGGAAGCACTTTGGACGAACAAGTCTTAGCACAGGAGGGACCCCATGCAAGTATTTGCGTAGTCGTCCAGTCAATCGACGGATTGTGGAGACGGAGCCATGGAAGGCCCAAAACCACTGGATGTGTGGCTCTTGGAATCACTAGGAAGGAAATAAATTCTGCATGAAGAACTCCCACTCTCAGACGAACTGGTAGAGTCCTTAGAGAAATAACTGCGTCAAAAATCTTGCTGCCATCTACTGC
This sequence comes from Pseudophryne corroboree, assembly GCF_028390025.1. Lineage (NCBI taxonomy): Eukaryota > Metazoa > Chordata > Amphibia > Anura > Myobatrachidae > Pseudophryne > Pseudophryne corroboree. The sequence goes on from NC_086451.1 coordinate 407,339,849, forward strand.
AGTTAAGGAGATGGACGAAGGAAGTCTCTCGGTGGGTAGGGACCACCGTTTAACATAAGCTTCGGTTATGAAATTCCCAGCTGCTCCGGAATCAAGGAGGGCAATGACGTTCCTGTAACGTTGAGCAATTTGGAGCGAGACTGGGAGATTACAATCATGAGGAGATGGAGAGGAGATCATTACTCCTAGCCGGCCCTCTCCTTGGCGAGCTAGGATTTGGAGTTTCCCGGACGTTTGGGACAGGCATTGATAATGTGAGACGGAGCTGCACAATAGAGACAGAGAGACTCAGAGAGACGTCTTCGGCGCTCAGCGGGAGATAGACGGGAACGGCCAATTTGCATGGGCTCATCCTTGGATGGAGACGGTTGACAAAGAGGAGGAGCAGAAAATTTTGGAGCAGACGATCTTCCTCGCTCGGTTGCTCTCTCTCTGAAACGTAGATCAACCTTCTTGCAAAGAGAAATTAGCTCATCCAACTTAGAGGGCAAGTCTCTGGTAGCTAACTCATCCTTGATGCGTTCTGATAAGCCATGCCAGAATGCAGCATACAGGGCCTCGTCGTTCCATGCCAGTTCGGATGCCAGGATTTTGAACTGTATGAGATACTGTCCCACAGTACGTGTTCCCTGGCGTAAACGGAGAATCTCAGATGAAGCAGAGGTTACCCGGCCTGGTTCGTCGAAGATGCGCCTGAATGTTGCCACAAAGTCCGTATAGGAGGACAGCAGGGGATCAGACTTCTCCCATAAAGGTGATGCCCAGTCAAGGGCTGAGCCGCTGAGAAGGGAAATGATATAGGCAATTTTAGTACGGTCGCTGGGGAAATTGCCAGGCTGAAGCTCAAAGTGGATTTCGCATTGGTTAAGAAATCCCCTGCAGAACCTTGGAGATCCGTCAAACTTTGCTGGCGTTGGGAGATGAAGACGTGGAATGGAAATGGGTAAGGTGGGTGGGGTTACAGCTGGTGTCACTGTAGTGGATGCACCGGACGTGCCAGGTCCACGGAGGGTCGTTTGAATCCCATCCAGCCGCGTAAAGAGATCCTGGAGACAGCGGATGATGTGGCCTTGTGCAGCCTCCTGATGTTCGAGTCTGGCTGCGAGTTCTTGCATCGGCCTGGCCGCTTGATCCTGGTCTCCGGCTGGATTCATATGGTCAGTGCTTACTGTCACAACGGAGGGTTTCGGCTGACAGGAGAAAGCCTCAGTTGTAGGGGCTGAGAGGAACTTAAACCGGGGAGGTTTAATCAGACCCCTGGACATGTAAGTGTTAAAAGGAAATCCGAAGGTGTGACCATGTCAACCAGGTAAAAGTCAAAATAAAAGTTTATTAACAGACTCCGTGTAAACAAACAGCATTCAAGGTAAATAATGGCAATGATAAATAATGATTCCTGGAGCACTCTGACCATGAAATGGTTACACAGGACACTGGTAGGTAAGAACAGCTGTTACAGTCCTTAGATGGAATAACCTTACCAGGCCTGGCTGTAGTAGTGAAGATATCCAAGGAACATGCCAGTAGATGGAACAGATGAAGTTGGTAACTTGAATCAGCTGTTGTAATTGCTGGATGGAACCAGCCAGGTGGTAAGACACAGAGTGGATGCGGAATGGAATCAGCCAGATGATAAAGTCACTGAATGAATGCTGGGTGGAACCAGCCAGGTGATGAAACACGGAGTGAATATAGTAAGATGCTAGGGAGCGTGGAAACAGAGGAATTGAAGGGTGATTACCGGTGGTAGTGGATACTGCTGGAAGCAGATGAAATAGCTGGAAGCTGGAAACTGGATCAGCCACGGAGGACTGCAGAGTCAGGCTGCACCGCAGGATGGTAGGCAGGTGCAAGTCTCTTTGGTGGATGCTGGAGACAGGAGCTGGAACCTGGAAACACAACCACAGGAGAGAGACTGGAACAAGGTATGACAAACAAAGCACTGACCATTTCCTGGCCCAGGCAGCAATGCAGGTATTGGCTGGGCAATTATGCAGATTTCCAGGCAATGGATTGGAGGAACTGAAGCATGTGATTAGATCCAACATGGCTGCGCCCATGTTAGAACTTGGAGGGAAAACTGGCTTGGGAAACCATGTGGAAACATAACTGTAATGGCGGCGCCGGCCACAGAGGACAGGAGACGCCAGACTGACAAATGTATGCTGAGACTCGTGGATGACAACGGAGGCTGCGACAGGCATGGAACACCACACTGACAACCTGCACCTATAACACAGGAGCGGCGGCAGAGGCCGCGGAGAACGGGAGACGCCATGCAGGATTCAAACATGGCGCCGCTGTGACAGCATCTCAGCATGACAGGAGGAATGTGCAGTATGTGGACACAGATGAGATCCGGCCTTGGAACGCTGAGCGAGCCTCAGGAGACATCTGAAAGGCAGGTAATGGCGTCCAGATACCCGGATCGTGACAACCACAACCTGCTGTGTAGTGTAGTAAAGCGATGTTGAGATGTAAAGAGATAAAGGTGTGATAGGCGTGATATGCACAAGAAGGGTGTGAGTGGGGCTGCAGTGTGGAATGTCAAGTGAGCTGGTGCAATTGGACTGGATGTACAAGGTGAAAGGGTGAGGCATACCAGAGTGCAGGGCAAGGAAAGCTACAACCCACATACAACTGGGGAAGGCAGAGATTGATGCTAGAAAGCCTAACCGTGATTAAAGACAATATTGTCCACGTGTAAATTAAACCTAAACCTAGTTAGGCGTGAGAGAATTGAATTGTCCAAATTAAAGACTATTCCACTGGATTTTGTCATTAAGTCCCTTCGGTGGGAAAGTTTCCAGTTTAAATATCCAGCGGGCCTCCAACTTCAATAGTGCGCTGCTCCTGTCACCCCCTCTGAGATTTGCTGGAACATGGTCGATGATCATACCTTGGAAAAGTCAGTGCTGCACATCCAGCCCGGTGGTCCAACTGGCCACTCGGGCACTTTGGCCCATAGTGGCCACTGATGAAAAACTTGCCTGTTTCAAAAATAAGAGGCCCATGAACTGCTTCATGAGGGCCAGAAACATCAAAGACACCATCGTGCATGCTGACATCACAGGCTTTACCAGTCCTGCACCGTCCCATTTCCTCACTAAACAGCCCGGCTGTTACAAATGTCTGGGATGCACTACCTGCAAGAATATGATCAGTGGATCATCCTTCAAACATCCATCTAAGGACTTTGTGTTCAGATTAAAGCATGTTATGACCTGCACGTTGACCCATGTGGTATACCTCATCACCTGCCCGTGTGGGCTAGGATATGTTGGCAAGACCATCACCAGCTTTAGAACGAGGATGGCGCAACATAGATCAGCCATCAACATGGCTATCAAGAGGGGAAGTTTTGACCAACCAGTGGCGCAGCACTTCGCAGCCAAGGGACATTCAGCAGATGCACTAAAACATATGATCATCAACCATGTTCCAGCAAATCTCACAGGGGGTGACAGGAGCAGCGCACTATTGAAGTTGGAGGCCCGCTGGATATTTAAACTGGAAATTTTCCCACCGAAGGGACTTAATGACAAAATCCAGTGGAATAGTCTTTAATTTGGACAATTCAATTCTCTCACGCCTAACTAGGTTTAGGTTTAATTTACACGTGGACAATATTGTCTTTAATCACGGTTAGGCTTTCTAGCATCAATCTCTGCCTTCCCCAGTTGTATGTGGGTTCTAGCTTTCCTTGCCCTGCACTCTGGTATGCCTCACCCTTTCACCTTGTACATCCAGTCCAATTGCACCAGCTCACTTGACATTCCACACTGCAGCCCCACTCACACCCTTCTTGTGCATATCACGCCTATCACACCTTTATCTCTTTACATCTCAACATCGCTTTACTACACTACACAGCAGGTTGTGGTTTTCTTCCCTCTTATGTTTCCTCTTCTGTTTCTCTCTACAGCTTTGGGTTCTCTAACCCTCTAGTTTCAGTTTCCCACGTTTTAGCTTCATTCTACACGTAGCACACAGCTGACCCCCCCCCCCCCTTTTTCCTACAAACCTGGTCCTGCTATTTTTTCACTTCTTTTTCTTTCTCTTCTTCACTGCGCTAACTTCTTCTACCCCCTCAGTCTCCTCCTTTCTGCTTTACCAAGCCTGTTTCATGGCCTAACTATGAACCTTTCCCTCCACCTTCCCCGATAATTCTTTCCTGCTTTACCCTTGGTAACTGCTCCACTGATTACAGTGATCCTACAGATTTCACGTAGAGTACTCATTTATGCAGTCTAACAACATGCTTCCGTACTTCCCATGTATGGGGTTACATTACTTCTTTATTTCGTTTATAGCTCTGCACCCCTATGTGTTTACATTTTATTGTGCCCTCACTACTGCTGCTGCACTTTAGTTTCACTGTTTCACTTTCCTTCACAGAGCCGGCGCGGGTGCTCTGGGAAGCGCCGCTGGTTACCATGGCAACCGCGCCGCACACCCAACACCAAGTCATCTCCTGGAGACGCCGGAGGACTTCCGGCGACCCCCGTGATTAACGGCGCCCAGCCCTGTGTCTTCCTCCACGTGCAGGATACACCAGGGTGCTATAAAGGTAAGTGGTTCTCCTTTAATCACTGTTCACGCCTTGACAAAGGGGTCTCAGGACCCCGAAACGTTGGTTCTGTATGTGACCACTGTTATGTGTTTTATTTGAATACGCATTTGATTGTTTATACCGACGGAGTGCCGCTGCTTCTTTCCTTTCCTGCATTATTGTTGACTGCGGAGGGCACCCGGTTTTGCATACTATACTTGGAGTGCCGGGCATCTCTACACCCTATATATATAAATATATATATATATATATATTTATATATATATAGCAATAGCAGCACCAGCAGGGAGATGTGTGCGTGGTAGGGGGCAGTCGATAATGTTGTGCCTAGGGGCGGCCTGACTCTTAAATCCGCCACTGCCGTTATCTCATTGAAAGTATAGTATACAAACAACAATTGTTCCTAACTGGAGCTACAAAAGGTGCCAAGTGCAACATCATATTCCACGTAAACATCAGAGATTAGCACAACTAGGCCCGGGCCTGCAACATACAAGGTCAAGGTCAGTTAATGCAGGATCCAGAAGTAAAATGAATTTAAAACATTGAATTTAAAACAAATGAATTTAAAACATTTATTAGGTACTGATGGTGTAGGAGCTTCCGCAGTATAGCAAATATATTGATTCAAGCTTTTTCGCATTGATTAAGATATTTACTGTTAATCACAAAATGAGTTCATGTATCCTTAAATATTGTACAGATATTATGAAAACTATATACTCCGAATATCTTGTTTAAAGCATGAATTGTTCAAGGACATACAACGCCAGATGTATCCAAGGCCAGTCGGGAAGAATGTTGAAGAATGTTTTGAGTTTATGTCCAAGAGACTGATAATCACAAAGCAATAAACCATATTCAAGAATGTTCTAATTGCTAATTAGAATCTTGTATGACAATTGATGTATTTCAGGTTCTGAGACATGCATGGTGTATTCTGATTGGCTAAATGTATTGGCAAGCAAGATTCCTTTTGTCTTTAAACTATAAAAATAAACCTGTAACGGCCCCTAAGCAGGTCAGCTATGATTTGCCTAGGTTACACATAATCCTGTGTCATCTTTTCATTCACTGACCTCCAACCGGTTGCTAAAGGAACAGAATTCTGACTGATTACTGAAGAGAGTTAATAAACCAGACCTTAAGAGGTTAAAATACCCTAACATTTTTGGGAGCATCGTCCGGGGATTTTCCAGCATCTCCTCCACTGGCAACAAATCCTCTGATCTTTCAGGAACCGCTGATAAAAAAAACGGTAAGTTAGATTTAATGTGTAGATTTCTACCTGCTCACTTGACTCAGCGCTTCTTGAATGTATCTGGGGAAGTCCAGTTGGGAAGATCAGAGAATATCTTAAAGAGCCCAGTGTCAGTCAGAAGAAATTTTTTAAGGTACCATACATGTATGTCATATTGTTAAATTGTGGGTAAATATCTTCAGCTAATTTGTCACAAGTGTACAGGGGGAATTAATCAAATATCCAGGAAACTTTTACATTTTTAAAAGGTGGCGTATGGCCAAGGTGTATTCTAATGCTGATAAACAGATTGAATTGATAAATAACCAAAGAGGTGTATGCAAATCTTGTACCTGTGTTGTTGTGTTAAGAAAATACAAAGGGTCCGTAGCACCGAGATTGGTGGCAATTACAAGCACTGAAGTCTCATTTGGTTATGTGGAAAATGATGATGAATTTTATTGTACAATAGGTTGTCATTTAAAAAAAGGGAATTGTTGGAACATTACATTGAGAATGATTGGTCTAACATCATAACCTATTGGCCTAGGAACCACATAATCCCAGGTCTAAGACCCATTTGCCCGTACAGCCTCAAACAGCTGCCGCGCACACAGATAACAGACATAGCAGTAAGAGGGTATCCAGAAGACAGAAAAATCAGATATAAGAGGTGGTCGAGAGTGTCAGATATAGCACTTATTGTCATCCTTGTTTTGGGATCCTTGCACTGTTGTATGTACTCTGTCAAAATGCTTTTGAAAAGGTGGGGGGGAGTCGGGTGTCTGCTAAATAATGGAACCAGTGCCAGTAACTAGATTATCCTGCACACATTGTACTGTATATATTGTATGTCCCTATGCAAGACAGTTAAGGATTGGGTCAGTAATAAAGAACAGCTACTGTCTGAAAGGAAACAAGGGATAAACTTAAATGGTAGACCCAATAGCAAGGAGACTCAGGTATGATTGCCCGAGGTGCACAGGACACATAATTCTCCAGACACAAGGTGAACGTATTCCAAGAATAGTGGGGAGTTTACCAAGAATACAAGGAACAAGAGGGGTACTAGTACAAGCAGGAGTCTATATAGGCAGGGGGATAGACCCTTGGAGTGACTTAACAATAATATTAGGGACGCATCTCAGTGATCCAGAAGAAATAATCTATTATGCAGGTCTCACTTGGGGAGCAGTACTAATAGATTTTCCACCAATACAGGGAAGAAGGGGCAACACTACAACCCCAGTCATTTGTCCACAGACGGATTTAAGGAGCTCTTTAGGTACAAGGATAGAAGAGATTCTTCAGAGTCAGCGTCTCACAAGGAGATTTTAAGTCCCTCATACGGGGTTACTAAAATACCACATCAGGAGGGGTTCCGCGCACAGACACCCAGGCATGGGAGCGCGGTCTGTAAAGGTGTCAGGGCCCGACAAACCCGTGGATATTGTTAGTAACAGGGAGGGGAGGAAAGCTCTGAAAGTAATAAGTAAAATTTTCAAAAGAGCAGGTTTTCCGTCAGAAGGGACACTAGACTTAGAGAAATGGGAAAAATTTGCCTCCTGTAACAAGAGTTGGATAATTAAGCATAATTGTAGAGATCAAGTATCCATCTGGATCACTGTAGCAAAAGAATTAGAAGCAGAAAATAGAAGAAGAGATGAGGAAAATGATTTCCCCATTGTACCAGAGTACCCAATAGCACCACAACCAGCGTTAAACTCACTGCCTGTAATTTCAGCAACAGCACCTGCACACTATACCCCTCCCCTATACTCAGACATGCATGCACACCCAGGTACCCCTAGTATGAACAGAATGGAATCATCTACAAGCTCACTAACAGTAAAATTGAAAAGAGATGAGCCAGGAAAAGAGTGGCGAATAGTCAGCCCTATCTTGAAAGGATCTGTGGTTGAAAACCCGAATGATTTACCTGAGCTATGTGTACAGAGTATGCCCCAGTGTCCTGATACTTTATCACAAGAAACCCCAACAAGATCAAACCAAAGAAACTGGCCACCTAAGGCTCCCCTCATGTTTAAACGAGTGGTGGACACCTGGAATCAAGCTATGAGTCCAGTAAACAATAGTCCACAATCAGGAACTATAGGCGAAAGGGTGCAAATCAGGCGGAGAGGAGAAGCAAGGGGTCAAGACACAGCCTCTACAGCTTTTCATGCCCAGGTACATAATGTACAGAATAAAGTGACATATTTTCCAGAAAGCTTGTGTCCGGTATGTCAGTTTTGCGTTCCAGAAGGATATGAACACTGCCCAAATTGTGGAAACTGGATTTCACCCCATGAACCACCATGCCAAGATATCTATGCAACTAGAAATGCTGAAAGACGGTCATCATTGCCTGTTTCTCTGTATCCAGTACAAGTACAGAGAATACGCAACCCAGATGATGTAGCCAGGACTAACAAACCATATATCGTACAGAGCCAACACCACAAACCATGGTATGGCAACGACCTCGCAAGTATAGTTGCCAAGTCCCCAGATCCTAGAAAAAATCCAGCAGCATTTTATGCCTATATGGAAAGAATTCAAACCATATGGACACCGGCATGGGTCGACTACCACCAGTTGTGTGAGGCTATACTAGGACCAGGAACTGCCCAAACAGTAAGCACCATGTTAAAAGCAGATGCAGTAGATTATTGCCCAGCCATAGCGGATGCTCCGACAGAGGAAAATAGAACAACGTTTGAGAGTGGACAGATGTACATGACAAGACTTAAGAGATGGTGTCATGCACAGAAGCTCAGGGCACCAGCAGCCTCAGATTTGAAACAGGAAAAGACTGAGTCCATCAGAACTTACTATGATAAAGTCACTATACGACACACTGATGAAGGTTATGCAACGGATAACCCTCAACATAAAAGACTGTTAAAAACTAAATTCCTAAATGGGTTGTCAGAAGTCTACAGAACTCAGTTGTTCCAGGTCAGGCCAGAAACCTCTTATATGGAATTTGATGCAATAGTTCAGGTGCTAGAATAAATGGAGGAAAGGGAGAATGAAAAAATAAGAAAAGCCAAAGAAAAGAATGCAATACCGAAGGTAACAGTACACGTTGTACAGGAACAAAGCAAGTGGAAGACCAGAAGCCCATCATAAGGGGCCACCGGAAGGAACTCAAAAGAAGGAACCAAGCAAGGTGACAGAAAGTGTTATTTCTGCAAGCAAGAAGGACATTTCAAAAAGAATTGCAGGAAATACAAAGAATGGTGTGAAAACCAGCAAGAAAAACCTAAAGCATGAAAAAGTGGCTTCCCGAGGTACCTCCCTGCCAAAACACCATCTGAACAAGAAAATGATAAAGTGACCCTTGTACTGCCAACAGGTCACCAATATCAATGCATTATAGACTCTGGAGCAAGCCGAACAATTTTACAGCAACAGGAGGTGCCAAGTGAATTAATGACCACTAAGACACTTCTAGCAACTGGTTTAGAAGGAACTACAGTGAAATTAAAGGAAAGTAAGCCTATGGTATTAACCACTGAAGACGTTGAAATTCCCATTCCGGTCCAATTCCTCACCTCTAGTACTTGCCCAGTAAACTTATTAGGAGCAGATGTTCTAAAGTTGATTCAAGCCTGCATACAGTACACACCAAAAGGAATTAAATTTTCCAGTAAATTACCAGAGAAGGTTCATCAACAGATGGAAGCAGCCATACAGATATATCATATAAGACAAGATTCCAACCCAGCACCAAAACAAGATCTGACTGATGTACCTGACTGGTTAAAGGCAGTACCAGAAAAACTCTGGTCCAAAGGAAACAATACTGTTGGACACGATTACCCCAGGGGGGAGCAACCAGTCCATCAGATTTCTCAGAGGCAATGGCATTAATCCTGCAGAAATGGAGACCGCACTTTACAGACACCCAGTTAGTTCAATATGTCGATGATCTGCTTATTGCTGCAGAGACAGAAGAGAGGTGCAAAAAGGAAACAGTATCACTGCTCATCTTTTTGGCAGAAGAAGATTGCAGAGTGTCAAAAGACAAACTACAGCTAGTACAGAAAAAAGTTGTCTTTTTAGGACACTGCATATCCCAAGGAACAAGGCACCTTACTGATGAAAGAACAAAAGCAAAAACCCCAAGAACATTAAAAGAAATCAGAGCTTTCCTGGGCCTTATTGGATACTGCAGAGAATGGATACCCTCAGCCTCATTACTGATGCAACCCCTATATGAATTAACAAAAAAGGAGGCGTCAGCAAAAAACAGGGACACCATTGAAGAAGCAGTAAGAAAACTAAAGCAAGCCATAATAACAGCCCCAGCATTGGGATTGCCTGATTACAAAAAGCCTTTTAACCTATTCTGCCATGAAAACAGAGGGCATTCTTTAGGGGTGCTCACCCAGAAATACGGAACAAAACAAAGACCAGTGGCATACTATTCAGCCCAGCTGGATCCGATTATCAGAGGAGCACCATCCTGTGTCCAAGCAGTGGCAGCAGCAATACTTAAGGAAAAGGTGACAGACATTGTGCTTGATCATCCACTGTGTATACAAGTACCTCACGCTGTAACAGAAATACTAAGTCAAGCAAAAACCAAGCATCTTTCTGCAGCCAGACTTACCAAATATGAAGTAGCACTATTAAGCGCCTCCCATGTCACCATCACAAGATGCACTGTACTAAACCCAGCTACACTCCTTCCCATCAACGATTCAAAAGAGGGGAGGAGAGGGGGAAATGGTAATGATGGTGAATCGGCAGATGAGGAGGAAAATACTGCTACAGACGCAGAAAATACAACACAAACATCTCCACATGATTGCCTAGCCCTCATGGAATTAGAGACTTTACCTCTTCCTAATGTCCAAGATACACCACTGGACAATCCAGACATGAACCTGTTCGTCGATGGATCAAGATATTATGATAATGGATCCCCAAGGACAGGATATGCAGTAACAACTGAAACTGAAGTCATAGATTCTGGACCATTGCCACCAAGCATGTCAGCACAAGAAGCAGAACTCATAGCGATGACCAAAGCCTGCATACATGCTGAAAACATGACAGCTAACATCTACACGGATTCACGTTATGCTTGGGGGGTGTCCCAGGATTACGCTGTTATTTGGAAAAGTAGGGACTTCAAAAGTGCAAATGGAAAACCCATCAAACATGCCAGTTTGATTATGGAACTCTTCAGAGCATTGGAACTACCTAAAAGGATGGGAATAATCAAGGTACAAGCACATACTAAGAGCCAACCATGGAAGCTAAAGGAAATGCATTTGCAGATGCAGAAGCCAAGAGAATTGCCTTACAATCAAAAGAACCTGAGCAAGTCTTTGTAGCTCAAGATGTGAAGCAAATGCCCAGTGAAGAGGAGTTGATCAAAATTCAACAACAAGCAACACAAGGAGAAAAGGAAAAATGGACACGATCGGGGGCAGAAGAAGATGAACATGGACTTTGGAAGTCAAGAGAATTGAAGTACTGTCTACCAGCAGCTCTATTTCCACCTATGTTACAAGTAGCTCATGGACAAGTACATCATTCAAAGGAAGCCATGGTGAATAGAGTACAAGAGCATTGGATAGCTCCAGGCTTCAATAAAGCTGCAACAAACTTTGTAGCAGGATGCTGGATCTGTGGAATCAGCAATCCAGGACAAAGAACCAAGACACCTCTAGGAACTATACCCAAAGCCTCTTACCCATTTCAAAGACTACAAATTGACTATATACAGTTGCCACGAAGCGGTCCATATGAATATGTACTAGTAGCAACGGACATGTTTAGTCACTGGGCCGAAGCCTGGCCAGTAAGCAAAGCCACAGCAAAAACCACTGCAAAGAAACTGATAGCAGAAGTAGTATGTAGATTTGGGGTACCTGAGGTTATAGAATCAGATAGAGGTACACATTTCACAGGAGAAGTCATGCAGCATATAATGAAAGATTTGGGGGTACAGCAGGCCTTCCACGTGCCTTACCGTCCCCAGGCGACTGAGAGGGTGGAACATTTGAACTTTGACCTTAAGCTAAAACTACAGAAAATGATGACAGAAACCAAAAGAACTTGGCCAGAATGCCTACCTATAGTCTTGTTCAATTTTAGGACCACACCTATGAGACCTAGTAAGCTGACTCCATATAAAATATTGTTTGGGTCAGCTCCAAGAACAGGTTGTTATTATCCACAACAGTTACAACATAATCATGGTGATTTAACAGGTTATGTACAGGAGGTCTGTAAAACATTGACTAACCTCCATTGCCGAGTGTTTTCTTCCATTCCAGACACAGAAGGAACAGCTACGCATAAGCTAAATCCAGGAGATTGGGTCTATTTAAAGAGACATGTGAGAAAGACCTTTGAACCAAGATATGATGGTCCATATTAAGTGCTGCTAACCATGCCTACCTCAATTAAGGTGAAAGGTCGTGATACCTGATTACACGCCTCCCACTCGAAGAAGTTGACAGTGACTCTCCAACCAGAAGAATGAAGTTGCTTATCCTTTGGTTGTTGTTAGGGGTAATCCCCAAGGTTTGGGCTATAAGTCCAGGGGACTGGTTTACTGAAAGGGGATAGTTCAGGCCTAGTGTAGGTAGGATAGGGAGAAAAAGTGGAATCAAAAAGAGGGGAAATGATGGTGTAGGAGCTTCCGCAGTATAGCAAATATATTGATTCAAGCTTTTTCGCATTGATTAAGATATTTACTGTTAATCACAAAATGAGTTCATGTATCCTTAAATATTGTACAAATATTCTGAAAACTATATACTCCGAATATCTTGTTTAAAGCATGAATTGTTCAAGGACATACAACGTCAGATGTATCCAAGGCCAGTCGGGAAGAATGTTGAAGAATGTTTTGAGTTTATGTCCAAGAGACTGATAATCACAAAGCAATAAACCATATTCAAGAATGTTCTAATTGCTAATTAGAATCTTGTATGACAATTGATGTATTTCAGGTTCTGAGACATACATGGTGTATTCTGATTGGCTAAATGTATTGGCAAGCATGATTCCTTTTGTCTTTAAACTATAAAAAATAAACCTGTAACGGCCCCTAAGCAGGTCAGCTATGATTTGCCTAGGTTACACATAATCCTGTGTCATCTTTTCATTCACTGACCTCCAACCGGTTGCTAAAGGAACAGAATTCTGACTGATTACTGAAGAGAGTTAATAAACCAGACCTTAAGAGGTTAAAATACCCTAACAGTACCTAATAAGTATTTGGTTAAGACGATTGTTTTCTTTAAAATATTATTTTTTGGTTCCCTAGGGGCTAGAGCTTTCTTGAAAATGAACTGTGATTTAGTAGATAGGTTGTCTTTTAAAATGTTGTGTTCCAACTTGGCAAGAGTACACAAATAGGCACTCTTGACAAACTGGAAGCTGTTACATTTGGCCCACTGTCTTCTAAAAATATATGTCAATGTTTGTAAATAATTTTTCTGGCTGGCATCCGTACTATATTCAGTTACAGTATAAAAGAAACAAATACAGTACTGTTGTCATTTTACTTCTTTGTTTTGTTCTCATATCTACCTGCTCGAAAGGTTTTGATTCATTGCAAAAATTACCAAGTAAGTCTTTTGAATAATCTCCAAAAATGTTATGTAATAAATTGTGGGGATGTAGTTATGTCACATCACCGATGGCTACATCCCGCCCCCCTCTAAAGCTCAACAGTTGGGGACTATTCCCATTTGCTGTGGCGCTCGCTCCCCCCCCCCCCTCCGCTTGCAATCCGCCGCCGGGATCACCAGCAGTGGTAACACATACCCAACCCAAATCGTGCATGTATAATGAATCATCATTAGTCCAAGTCTTCCTAAGGCTTCTGCAGTACATTGACCCTTTGAGACATTTTGAATCCATAAAGGATAATATCTCAACTGAGATGGCTATAATAGATCAGGTTCAGTTATACAAGTTCTGATGCCATATGTTTTAGATACATTTCCTCATGCAAAGGCACGGGTCGGCATGGAGAAGTGGTGAGTTGCTCATAGCAACTAATTTGCTTTGAAAGAACTTTAATTAAGTACACTCTAAAACGTGATAAGTAAAAGCTAATTAGTTGCAACTTTCCCACTGGTCCACGTATCAAGTCTTTTCACTGCCTGATACATCTGACCCTAAACTCATTATTGTCCTTTAGTGAATTGGCTCCTAAGCTTACACTTTTATTTCATTTTTACTCATTTGAATCTATATCACTGTAAACATGGCAAACACAAATTATATTCAGAGCAATGTATTTGCTAATCATTTTTGCTAATTTGCGCCCTGTGGTATTTGGACGATGTTCCTGCAAATATCTGTGATGTGAGCTTATCTGATGTATGTAATTCTTCCATTCTTCCCTTGGCTTGATTTTGTCTTTATGTACTCACTAGCTGAATACCCGTACTTCGCTATGGAATTTCAAGTATTTCTGTGCGTGTAACTTTAATTTTGAAAGACTTCCTGGTACACTACACTTTTAGTCTTTCCTTCAGGCTGGAGAATGGCCAGGCTGTCAGAGGAGCTGACTCTGGAACAGGCATCATACAACTGGCCATGGGAGAGGCAGTCACTCCACAGATCCACACCAGCCACATTCACACCCTGCCCCTGAGCCTTGTTAATGGTCATGGCACAGCAGACCTTTACCGGGAACTGCAGCCATTTGAACTGGAAATGGTAGTCTGATGGGATCAGAGAAATTCTCGGAATGAATACAGTTTCGGGTGGATGCGAAAGAATCACCTAACAATCCTCCAATTTAAAATGAAACAAAAATCAACAGATTTTCGGTAAAAGAATCATTAAAAAATGATTGCTTTTAAACCTAGATTAACATGCTGCTAAAAATATATACACCTACTTACTGTAGGCACTTAATTTGGTAATGTTTGTATGCAAAAAAACCAAATCTAAATCTTATCTGGGGAGATAATGAAGAATTTATATAAAAAAAATACATTTCACCCCTTTGGGGGTGAATTTTTGAAAAACCCCTTCTCAGTGGGTGTCTATGTCACAAAACACAGGTACTGTCCAGATTTCAAGTGCCTAGTCCTCATGGTTCCAGAGATTTCATGATGAGTCAGTGAGTGAGTGAGTCAGTCAGTCAGTCAGTGGTATTTGGCTTTTATATATGTAGATAAAGCATGCCCCTGCCATTTGCCAAATGAATCAATTTGAAACTGGTCAAAAAAGAATGTTTAACTGTCAATAAAGGTAAAACACTCTCAGATGTGAAGATCATTTAATTCAAGCTTGTTTGTTTCTTGTGTCTGTATCCTTTAACAGTGTGATAATAACATAAGGGAAATAGAGTAGTTCAGCTTCTGCAAGTGTAATTCTTATATTTATTAAATTCAAAACATTTAAGCTATGCAAAGGATAAGGTTTACTGTGATACTACAGGACATATGAAAAGAGAATTAAATGTGTAGGAATTATAAAAGTAGTCAAGAAAAATTATACAAAGAGTGACCCTAAGAGGGGTATTTAAAAGAGAGATCATAGGTGACCTCATAGCCATCATTGTATGTGTAGAGCTTGTGGTCATTGGGATTGTAGGACATGCTCTGAATCTTCTCCATCATCTTATCAAATGGGATGCTCACATAACTTTCCTTACTAGTGTTGGTGTCATACATATAAAATATCACTTCTTGCCTAGTATTGAGCGATCGAGTGGCATACATGACTCCACAAACCATGAATGCATTAGTAAGGCCAAGCTTGTACATTGAGGTGGTCCATGTTTTTATCAACTCAAGAGAGGATTCATTCAGTTTTCCAATGATTACGTTTCCTGCATCACTTTCTGTTGAGTAAATGACCCAAACTCCATATTCATCCCCGGCCATGTCTATATCTTGGTACTGGGAGGATGAATAGGACAATTTGTTGTTGTAAACTGCATTAGGGAGGGTCTTGCGATCTATCTTGTTAGTGGTCATGTTGAGCTTACAGATATCCCTACTCAGGTAGCAGTTATAGTATAAGGAATTGTTATACAGTATCATCCCACCACCATTACCATTTCCAGAGACTGATCTGTCTTTGGCATTCTTGTACAACACAAGGTCATTATAGGTAGGATATATCCGTACATTACTGAAGTAAGATGAGCTTTCAAGGGGGGCTACCCAATACAGTTCTTCAGCAGACCCAAAAAATGAGTCCTTTCCCCATCCACCAGCAGTGGAGCCAAATCCTCTCCAGTTGAGTTGGACCACCAGGGGTTTGCTAATATTCATAATTCCAGCATGTTCACACGTACCTGAGAAGAAGTGTTAGAGAATATTAGTAGTAGATACATTTGCCTACAATATACAGTAATGTACTCTCCTGAAACCTCCTTTATTATAAATTGTACTTTCAGCTTCTGGCAGTATGTGTTTTATTTATTTTTCTTATTTTAGCTAAATCATTGAAATAAGTTTACTTGTCTGTACATTCAAACTAAAGAAACTGACAACCAATTTAAAACAAATTGAATGGTATACCCAAAAATATGATTTTAATATACTTACCGGTAAATCCTTTTCTCGTAGTCCATAAGGGATATTGGGGACAGAATTAGTACGATGGGGTATAGACGGGTCCAAAGGAGCAAGTGCACTTTAAATTTCTTCCACTGGGTGTGCTGGCTCCTCCCCTCTATGCCTCCTCCTACAGCTCAGTTATAGGTAAAACAGTACCCAAAGGAGAATGACATACTTGAGAGAAGGAACATAACAACAACAGGGGTGGTGAGATTTAAACACCAGCACACCAAAACATAACTTAGCCTGCAAGGTCTGGCAACATTAACAGAATCTTACCCAGCAAAGTCTGGCAACATTACAGCAATAGCTGGACAGGAACATGTAACAAAGAACCTGCAGAAAGTCACCGCACAGAGGCGGGCGCCCAATATCCCTTATGGGCTACGAGAAAAGGATTTACCGGTAGGTATATTAAAATCCTATTTTCTCTAGCATCACTAAGGGATACTGGGGACAGAATTAGTATGATGGGGATGTCCCAAAGCTTCCAGAATAGGCAGGAATGTGCGGAGACAACTGCAGCACCGCCTGCCTAAACTGGGTATCCTTTTTGGTCAGGGTATCAAATTTGTAGAACTTCACAAAGGTGTTCGTCCCTGACCAGGTAGCAGCGCAGCATAGTTGCAGGACCGAGACTCCACGGGCAGCTGCCCAGGAAGAACCCACCGATATAGTGTAGTGGGCCTTCAGAGACTGTGGAACCGGTAAGGCTGCCGACGCATAGGCTTGTTGGATAGTAAGCGTAATCCAACAAGCGATGGATTGCTTTGAAGCGGGGCAACCCTTTTTACACGCATCATAGAGCATGAACAAGGAATCCGTCTTTCTGATCCGAGTCGTCCTCTTGACATAGATTTTCAAGGCTCGTACAGCATTCAAAGCAGTAGTAGCAGTGTCAGAACTGGACGGAATCACAATAGGTTGATTCAAGTGAAACGCAGAGACCACCTTCTGCAGGAACTGTAGTACCAAGTATGGACTTTTGCACGCCAAGGCCCCCAATTCTGAGACACGCCTAGCAGAAGCCAGGGCCAGTAACATCACCGTTTTCCATGTGAGGTACTTATCTTCTACCATCGTCAGAGGTTCAAACCAGGAGGACTGTAGAAAGCGTAACATTACATCCAGATACCAAGGTGCCGTAGGCGGCATGAAAGGAGGTTGCAGTGTAGCACCCCTTGCAAGAAAGTCTGAACTTCCATCAAGAGAACCAACTTCTTCTGAAAGAAGATGGAAAGAGCTGAAGTCTGGACCTCAATGGATCCCAGACGCAAGCCTTTATCCACTCCAGCCTGCAGGAAATGGAGGAACCTTCCCAAGTGGAATTCTGCAGATGGATATTTGCGTTCCTCGCACCACGAGACATATATCTGCCAGAGATGATGATAGTGTTTTGAAGTCGCAGGTTTTCTGGCTTGCACCATAGTGGCAATGACCTTTTTGGAAAGCCCTTTGTGAGCTAGGATGTTCCGCTCAACTTCCATGCCGTCAAACGAAGCCGCCGTAAGTCCTGGTAGACGAACGGTCCTTGTTGAAGAAGATCCCTTCTTAGTGGTAGAGGCCAAGGGTCTGCTACAGACAAGTCCAAGAGAGCCATGTACTATGCTCTTCGGGGCCAACACGGGGCAATCAAGATTGCTTCCACTCTTTTATGTCTGATCCGCTTGAGCACCCATGGAATCAGAGGAATCGGAGGAAACAGGTAGACCAGCCGGTAAGGCCAAGGCGAAGTCAGCGCATCCACTGCGCTCGTCTGAGGGTCGCTAGTTCGTGAGCAATATCAGCAAAGCTTCTTGTTGAGACAAGAGGCCATAAAGTTGATCTGTGGACAACCCCACCTGTCGACGATCAGCTGGAACACCTAAGGGTGTAGTCCACACTCCCCCGGGTGGGGGTCGTGACGACTTAGGGAGTCCGCCTCCCAGATGTCCATTCCCGGAATAAAGATTGCGGACAGCGCTTTTGCATTTCTTTCCGCCCAGATGAGTATTCTTGACATTTCTCGCATGCAGGCCCTGCTTTTTGTCCCTCCTTGTCGATTGGTGTACGCCACTGCCGTGGAGTTGTCCAACTGCACCTGGATCACCCGATCCCGTAGTAGTAGTAGAGGAGATGCCTGAAGCAGAGCATTGTAGATAGCCCGAAGTTCCAGAATGTTGATCGAAAGTAGGGCCTCTTGGACAGACCACCTGCCCTGGAACTGCGCCCTTGGGTGACAGCTCCCCATCCTCTTAGACTCGCATCCTTTCGTGAGGAGTATCCAATCCTGAATCCTGAAGTTTCGGCCTTCCAGGAGGTTGGAGGACTGTAGCCACCACAGGAGTGAAATCCTGACTCGGGGTGACAGCTGAATCATCCAGTGCATCTAAAGATGGGAACTGGACCACTTGTGCAGGATGTCCAATTGGAAGGGTCTGGCATGGAACCTTACTGTATCACCTCGTAGGAGGCCACCATCTTTCCCAATAATTTTATGCAAAGATGAACAGAGACTCGAGCAGGTCTGAGCACCACGCAAACTATTTCCTGGAGCGTTCGTGCTTTTTCCTCTGGGAGGAACACTTTCTGTACTACAGTAACCAATAGCATTCCCAGAAACAGGAGTCGTTGAGATGGTTCCAGATGGGACTTCTGTAGATTGAGGATCTACCCATGGTGAGACAGAAGTTGGATAGTGCGATCTATAGGGAGTAATAAAAGCTCCCTAGAGCTCGCTTTTATCAGGAGATCGTCCAGCTATGGAATCACATTGACCCCCTGGACCCTGAGTGGAAACATAATTTCTGCCATCACCTTCGTGAACACCCTCGGTGCTGTAGACAGGCCGAAGGGTAACACTTTAAATTGGTAGTGATCGTTCAGCAGAGCAAACCTCAGATAGGCCTGATGAGGAGGCCAAATTGGGATATGTAGGTAAACGTCCTTGATATCCAGGGACACTAGGAATTCCTGTTGTTCCAGGCCTGCGATCACCACCCTTAAGGATTCCATCTTGAATTTGAACACCTTTAGGTGAGGATTCAAGGACTTCAGATTCAGAATGGGTCTCACAGACCCGTCTGGTTTTGGTACTACAAACAGACTGGAGTAGTAACCCCGTCCTTGTTGCAGGAGTGGTACTCGAACAATGACCTGGGACTGGACCAACTTGTGTATGGTCAGTAGTAGCATACCATGCATACTTTCCAAAACTGGTAAGCCTGATTTGAAAAATCATTGGGGAGGAGTACCGTCGAACTCCAGCTTGTAGCACTGAGAGATAAGGTCCCTTACCCAAGCATTTTGGCAAGAACCGTCCCAGATGTGGCTGAAATGACGTAACTGAGCTCCCACCACGAGATCCCCTCGTCATGCTGAATTTTTTGCGGAAGCAGAACTGGTGTTCTGATCCTGAGACCCAGCAACTGCTGGCTTTCTAGGTTTTCCTCTGGAGCCTCTAGCTGTGTTGGAGGCCCCTCTGGCTCTAATTTGAAATCTGGAGGAACGAAAGGACTGTCGAGCAGGTGGGGCCCCCGAAGGGAGAAACATGGAATTCCCAGCCGTAGCTTTGGAAATCCATGCGTCCAAGTCACCACCAAAGAGCCATTCACCTGTGAAGGGGAGATATTCCACATTACGTTTGGCGTCCGCATCAGCGATCCACTGACGTAACCATATGGCTCTGCGCGCAGACACAGCCATAGCCGTGGTTCTAGCATTAATAGTGCCAATCTCTTTAAGGGAGTCACAGAGGACTCTTGCCGTGTCCTGAATGTGAGTCAGGAAAGCAACAGTATCATATCACCCGAGAAACCTTCCTTTATTTGACTAGCCCAGGAATGAATTGCATGTGTCATCCAGCAACCTGCAATGACCGGCCTTTGTGCAACACCTGCAGCAACGTAAATAGATTTTAGAGTGGTCTCTATTTTCCTATCCGCCAGGTCCTTTACAATAAGGGAGCCCAGAGCAGGGAGCACTGCCTTTTTAGAAAGGCAAGCGACTGAGACATCTACTGCTGGAGATTCTTCCCAGAATTTTCGGCCTTCAGGGGCAAAGGGGAAAGTATTCAAAAACCTTTTTGACACTTGATATTATTTATCTGGATTCTTCCAGGCTAGTTTAAATAAGTCATCCAGTTCCGTGGAATCAGGGAATGTGACTTTTGGTTCCTCTTGAGGGAGGAAAAATGACTGC
Organism: Pseudophryne corroboree; assembly: GCF_028390025.1. Taxonomy (NCBI): domain Eukaryota; kingdom Metazoa; phylum Chordata; class Amphibia; order Anura; family Myobatrachidae; genus Pseudophryne; species Pseudophryne corroboree. The sequence goes on from NC_086451.1 coordinate 407,360,403, forward strand.
TGATTAGTTGCATCCCCTAGGGGAAGCTTTAACATGTCCCTAATAGCCAATATGAGGGGTACGATACCCTGAATCGGGGTGGGATCTCCACTTTTGGGGTCCACTTCATCCCCAGCATCCTGTATATCATCATCAGTATCATATATGAGTGCAGGTAGAGCACGTTTTTGTGCGCCTGAAGCAGACAGGGAGGGACGCTTAGCAGTAAGGCTAGCAACTGCTTGTTGCAGTTCTTGAGTCTTCTTGGCATTTGCAGTGAGCTGAGATGACATATCCGACATCATAGTTTTGATAGCCCCCAGCCAGGAGGGCTCTGGATTCTCCCCCACATTGTTATCAGCATGCTGAGATGTCTGACTACACTGCCCACATGATATTGAGCTGGATGTATTAGGAGAGAACCTGGCATAACATAAAATGCATGACTTCTGTTTTACCATTGTGATCAGAAAACAGGTACTGGTGACCGGCTGCACTAAACACTCTTTCGGAGTACACAGTAGAGGGGGAGCAACTTAGGTAAAATAAAGCCAGTTTGTGTAAGGGCCTCCAAATTGCCTCTTTTTCCTGCCAGGTTACGTACGGACTGTCTGACGTGCCTACTAGGATGCTGTCACTCATATAATCCTCCAAATGCCGAAAGTGGTGACAGAATCATATGCAGTGACAGTAGACGACATGTCAGTAATCGTTGGCAGGTCCTTCAGTCCGGACCAGATGTCAGCACTCGCTCCAGACTGCCCTGCATCACCACCTGCGGGTGGGCTCGGAATTCTTAGCATTTCCCCGCAGCCCCAGTTGCGGGAGAATGTGAAGGAGGAGCTGTTGACAGGTCACGTTCCGCTTGACTTGACAATTTTCTCACCAGCAGGTCTTTGAACCTCTGCAGACTTGTGTCTGCCGGAAAGAGAGATACAACGTAGGCTTTAAACCTATGATCGAGCACGGAGGCCAAAATGTAGTGCTCTGATTTCAACAGATTGACCCCCCGTGAATCCTAGTTAAGCGAATTAAGGGCTCCATCCACAAGTCCCACATGCCTAGCGGAATCGCTCCGTTTTAGTTCCTCCTTCAATCTCTCCAGCTGCTTCTGCAAAAGCCTGATGAGGGGAATGAAATGACTCAGGCTGGCAGTGTCTGAACTGACTTCACGTGTGGCAAGTTCAAAGGGTTGCAGAACCTTGCACAACGTTGAAATCATTCTCCACTGCGCTTGAGTCAGGTGCATTCCCCCTCCTTTGCCTATATCGTAGGCAGATGTACAGGCTTGAATGGCCTTTTGCTGCTCCTCCATCCTCTGAAGTATATAGAGGGTTGAATTCCACCTCGTTACCACCTCTTGCTTCAGATGATGGCGGGGCAGGTTCAGGAGTGTTTGCTGGTGCTCCAGTCTTCGGCACGCGGTCGCTGAATGCCGAAAGTGGCCTGCAATTCTTCGGGCCACCGACAGCATCTCTTGCATGCCCCTGTCATTTTTTAAATAATTCTGCACCACCAAATTTAATGTATGTGCAAAACATGGGACGTGCTGGAATTTGCCCACATTTAATGCACGCACAATATTGCTGGCATTGTCCGATGTCACAAATCCCCAGGAGAGTCCAATTGGGGTAAGCCATTCTGCGATGATGTTCCTCAGTTTCCGTAAGAGGTTGTCAGCTGTGTGCCTCTTATGGAAAGTGGTGATACAAATCGTAGCCTGCCTAGGAACGAGTTGGCGTTTGCGAGATGCTGCTACTGGTGCCGCCGCTGCTGTTCTTGCTGCGGGAGGCAATACATCTACCCAGTGGGCTGTCACAGTCATATAGTCATGAGTCTGCCCTGCTCCACTTGTCCACATGTCCGTGGTTAAGTGGACATTGAGTACAACTGCATTTTTTAGGACACTGGTGAGTCTTTTTCTGACGTCTGTGTAAATTCTCGGTATCGCATGCCTAGAGAAGTGGAACCTAGATGGTATTTGGTACCGGGGACACACTACCTCAAGAAATTCTCTAATTGCCTGTGAAATAACGGCGGATACCGGACGCACGTCTAACACCAACACAGCTGCCAAGGCCTGAGTTATCCGCTTTGCAACAGGATGACTGCTGTGTTATTTCATCTTCCTTGCAAAGGACTCTTGGACAGTCAATTGCTTACTGGAAGTAGTACAAGTGGTCTTCCGACTTCCTCTCTGGGAAGATGATCGACTCCCAGCAGCAACAACAGCAGAGCCAGGAGCAGTAGGCGTTACACTCAAGGATCCATCGGAGGAATCCCAGGCAGGAGAGGACTCATCAGACTTGCCAGTGACATGGCCTGCAGGACTATTGGCTTTCCTGTCTAAGGAGGAAATTGACACTGAGGGAGTTGGTGGTGTGGTTTGCAGGAGCTTGGGTACAAGAGGAAGGGATTTAGTTGTCAGTGGATTGCTTCCGCTGTCACCCAAAGTTTTTGAACTTGTCAATGACTTCTGATGAATGCGCTCCAGGTGACGCATAAGGGAGGATGTTCCTAGGTGGTTAACGTCCTTACCCCTACTTATTACAGCTTGACAAAGGCAACACACGGCTTGACACCAGTTGTCCGCATTTCTGTTAAAATAATTCCACACCGAAGAGGTAATTTTTTTTGTAATTTGACCAGGCATGCCAATGGCCATATTCAACCCACGGACAACAGGTGACTCCCTGGGTGCCTGACTTAAACAAACCACCTCACCATCAGAATCCTCATTGTCAATTTCCTCCTCAGCGCCAGCAACACCAATATCCTCATCCTGGTGTACTTCAACAGTGACATCTTCAATTTGACTATCAGGAACTCGACTGTGGGTGCTCCTTCCAGCACTTGCAGGCGGCGTGCAAATGGTGGAAGGCGCCACCTCTTCCAGTCCAGTGTTGGGAAGGTCAGGCATCGCAACCGACACAATTGGACTCTCCTTGGGGATTTGTGATTTAGAAGAATGCACAGTTCTTTGCTGTGCTTTTGCCAGCTTAAGTCTTTTAATTTTTCTAGCGGGAGGATGAGTGCTTCCATCCTCATGTGAAGCTGAACCACTAGCCATGAACATAGGCCAGGGCCTCAGCCGTTCCTTGCCACTCCGTGACGTAAATGGCATATTGGCAAGTTTACGCTTCTCCTCAGACGCTTTTAATTTAGATTTTTGGGTCATTTTACTGAACTTTAGTTTTTTGGATTTTACATGCTCTCTACTATAACATTGGGCGGATCTTGAGCTTTCCCTATTTTACCCTCCACATTTTTGTTCTCCATTTTTTAATGTGTGGAATTACATGCCAGTAATATATCAATAGCAATGGCCTACTGTACTGTCTGTACTACTACTGCTGGTCACCAAAATGCTGCACTGTCCTACTATATACTGCTCACAATAATGCAGCACAGATATGGATAGTGACACAGAGCTGCAAGATACAGCAATGGCCTACTGTACTGTACTATATGTATACTGCTGGTCACCAAAATGCTGCACTATCCTACTATATACTGCTCACTATAATGCAGCACAGATATGGATAGTATACTTGACACAGCTGCAACATACAGCAATGGCCTGCTGTACTGTACTATATGTATACTGCTGGTCACCAAAATGCTGCACTGTTCTACTATATACTGCTCACAATAATGCAGCACAGATATGGATAGCATACTTGACACAGAGCTGCAAGATACAGCAATGGCCTACTGTACTGTACTGTACTATATGTATACTGCTGGTCACCAAAATGCTGCTCTGTCCTACTATATACTGCTCACAATAATGCAGCACAGATATGGATAGTATACTTGACACAGAGCTGCAAGATACAGCAATGGCCTACTGTACTGTACTACTATAATTATATACTGGTGGTCCCCAGTCCCCACAATGCAGCACACTGAGCACAGATATTTGCAGCACACTGAGCACAGATATGGAGCGTTCTCAGGCAGAGAACGTAGATATTTTCAGCACACTGAGCACAGATATTTGCAGCACACGGAGCACAGATATTTGCAGCACACTGAGCACAGATTACGGAGCTTTTCAGGGAGAGAACGCAGCCATGTCCTCTCCGTTCAATCTCCAAAGCATGAGTGAAAATGGCGGCTCTTTATATAGAATACGAATCTTGCAAGAATCCGACAGCAGGATGATGACGTTCGGGCACGTTCGGGTTAACCGAGCAAGGCGGGAAGATGTGAGGCTGCCTCGGACCCGTGTAATATAGGTGAAGTTCGGGGGGGTTCGGATCTCTGAGAACCGAACCCGCTCATCTCCAGCTATAATGTGAATTTTGGCTCATTCAGTGTGCTACAATGTGAATTTTGGCTCATTCAGTGTGCTACAATGTGAATTTTGGCTCATTCAGTGTGCTACAATGTGAATGTCGGCTCATTCAGTGTGCTACAATGTGAATGTTGGCTCATTCAGTGTGCTACAATGTGAATTTCGACTAATTCAGTGTGCTGCAATGTGAATTTCGGCTCATTCAGTGTGCTACAATGTGAATTTCGGCTCATTCAGTGTGTGCTACAATGTGAATTTCGGCTCATACAGTGTGCTATAATGTGAATTTCGGCTCATTCAGTGTGGCTACAATGTGAATTTCGGCTCATTCAGTGTGCTATAAGGTGAATGTCGGCTCATTCAGTGTGCTACAATGTGAATTTCGGCTCATTCAGTGTGCTACAAGGTGAATTTCGGCTCATTCAGTGTGCTACAATGTGAATTTCGGCTCATTCAGTGTGCTACAATGTGAATTTCGGCTCATTCAGTGTGCTACAAGGTGAATTTTGGCTCATTCAGTGTGCTACAATGTGAATTTCGGCTCATTCAGTGTGCTACAGTGTGAATTTCGGCTCATTCAGTGTGCTACAATATGAATTTTGGCTCGTTCAGTGTGCTACAATGTGAATTTCGGCTCATTCAGTGTGCTACAGTGTGAATTTCGGCTCATTCAGTGTGCTACAATGTGAATTTCGGCTCATTCAGTGTGCTACAATGTGAATTTTGGCTCGTTCAGTGTGCTACAATGTGAATTTCGGCTCATTCAGTGTGCTACAATGTGAATATCGGCTCATTCAGTGTGCTACAAGGTGAATTTCGGCTCATACCGGGTGCTATAAAGTGAAAGGGGCCCCAGTACTAGTCAGTATAAGGGGTTCTACTACACGGGGCACGCCCCATTTTAGGTGACCATGCCCCCTTTTTGGGTGACCACGCCCCCTTCGCATAATTACATCCTTGACTTTTGCATACCCCCACTTCAAAATGTCCACTTCGACCACTGTATATATATATATATATATATATATATATATTACAAGCCTGACTACTGTATGTGGGAGGAGACAGAAAAGAGAGGTCTCCAGCGCACCCAACGTACTGCCCCAGTGAGGCTGTCAGCGTTTTATACAAGTGTTTTATACAAGAGTAAACACAGTGAGATTACTGATAAAATCCCCAAGGGGATTATTGTGCACAATGATAGCGGCTATCGTCAGGGGTGTATCTACCTATTGGCCAGGATGGCACTCGCCATGGGCGCCAGGCAAGGAGGGGGCGCCGCCTGGCTGTGCCACCCGTGGCCAAAGGATAGAAAAGCAGTACTGTCAGACTGTACCTGGTGAGAGTCTGTTACTGCTGGAGCGGCGCTGGTGTCCGGCAGCACCGCACTTGTAATCAGACTCAAAATAAGCTACAGAAAAGGTAAAGACATTCAGCGCTAAGAACTAATTGAATGTATATTAGAAAATTTATTAAGAACATACATCATCAATTTCATACATAATTAATATATACTGTTGCAACAGGTATTTAAAAAATATTGAAAATATGTGGTAAAAGAACCCACAATAAAAATATAGGGCCAAAAAACAACACTGCTAATTAGTGTAAATATCTTGAAATGCTGGGTGTATTTCGAAGTATATAATGAGAAGCCTTATCCTAGGGAAAATGGTTTTGTTGTACGGTGTTACCAGTTCAATTTAGTGAGTCCTCCAGTCGGTTAGCACTCCGTAGAAAAGGAGATCCTCTCACTTGTTTGGATATGTCCCGTGCTGGTACTGATGGGGAATTGGACCGTAGCAAGGTCCTGATGTAATTATCTTCCCAGAAATTGTCCTTTAAGGATCACCGTTCCCAGTTTTCGGATAGCAGGCAAATCATATAGTATAAAGGCCCCAGTCTTATCACCAACGCGTTTCACTGCTAGCGCAGCTTTTTCAAGGAAAAAGCTGCGCTAGCAGTGAAACGCGTTGGTGATAAGACTGGGACCTTTATACTTCAAGGAAAAAGCTGCACTAGCAGTGAAACGCGTTGGTGATAAGACTGGGACCTTTATACTATATGATTTGCCTGCTATCCGAAAACTGGGAACGGCGATCCTTAAAGGACAATTTCTGGGAAGATAATTACATCAGGACCTTGCTACGGTCTAATTCCCCCATCAGTACCAGCACGGGACATATCCAAACAAGTGAGAGGATCTCCTTTTCTACGGAGTGCTAACCGACTGGAGGACTCACTAAATTGAACTGGTAACACCGTACAACAAAACCATTTTCCCTAGGATAAGGCTTCTCATTATATACTTCGAAATACACCCAGCATTTCAAGATATTTACACTAATTAGCAGTGTTGTTTTTTGGCCCTATATTTTTATTGTGGGTTCTTTTACCACATATTTTCAATATTTTTTAAATACCTGTTGCAACAGTATATATTAATTATGTATGAAATTGATGATGTATGTTCTTAATAAATTTTCTAATATACATTCAATTAGTTCTTAGCGCTGAATGTCTTTACCTTTTCTGTTCCATTTAAGGGTCTAACTAGCCCTTTTTATTCAGCAGCTTGAGGATCTATAACACCTGTCAGCGCCAATCTACCTAGGTAGTTTTTTCCGCACATTCAAAATAAGCTACAGCTCCCAGCAGCCCGTGTTGCTGGGAGCTCCCGGCAGCAAGGGCTGCTGGGAACTGTAGTTTATTGTGAGTCTGATTACAAGTGCGGTGCTGCTGGACACTAGTCTGATCACTAGTGCAGTGCGGTATGCGGTGCTGACGGACACCGGCACCGCGCCGGCAGTAACAGTCTCTCACCAGGTACACAGCAATTGTTATACAGCACAGTTCTATAGATCAATTTGTTGTTGAAGATAATAAAAAAGTGCCAGTGTTTGGGAGAAGGGACTGTAGTACCTGGAAAACTACACGATTTTCATGCATGTTAGATGTAAGTAAGTAGTAAGTAAGCGAAAACTTTAAATTGTTGAGTGTAATAAAGAAAATACAAATCTTAACCTATTTCAAGGCCATGTTCAAGGAAATGTATATCAGTTAATTGTATAATTGATCATTTTTATCTTGGAAGTGATGGCACCCTGATGTTTCTTCTAACAGGAAGCACTTCTACCATCCAACTAATAGTGTTTGGTTAATGGCTGGGTCCATTTGAGGCTCATCTCACAGCAGCTCATTAGCATTTCATTTAGGATGCAGTCAAGATGCCGGCGTTTGGCATCCCGGCGGTCGGAAAGCTGACGCCAGCATCCCGAAACTGCTCGGAATGCTGATGCTGGCATCCCAACATAGATAGCGATGCAGAATGCCAAAATCCGGATCGAGTTGGTGCTAAAGTCTCCACTGGCAAGCCACGTGGTAGGGTTAGGCTGCGAGGACGGGAGGGCTAGGGTTAGGCTGCAGGGAGGGAGATTAGGAAGGGTGGGTTAGGGTTAGGCACCACTGAAGAGGCTTTTGGGGGGGGAAGGGGCTGGTTAAGGTCAGGCTGTGGGAAAGGTGGGTTAGGGGGGAGGGATGGTGTAACGTGAATACGAGACACTACTGTGCGGTGTAATGTGAATAAGGGACATTACTGTGTGGCATAATTTGAATTGGAAGTACTATTGTGTCCACGCCTTTCTCCCACAAGTACGTGCCCCATTTCCAATACTTTCACCTTATTCCAAATGTGTGTGTGTGTGGGGGGGGCGCCAGCCACTTACTTTGCCAGGGGCACTCGGACCCCTAGATACATCCCTGGCTATCGTTTTCAAATTCCAAAAGTGTTATCTTTGTGAGACTGAGTTTACTGTACTTCTTCCTCGGCCTCCCCATTGCTTTAAAAAGCAGCCTCCCCCACCACTAATCCCACCCCCTGTGAGACTTGTGATTTCACGGACTGGGTGCACTCTCGTAATTTGGAAAGTCACACTTGTATTGTATTTTTGTGTAAAAAGGTGCTCTTACAGTTTTTTTCAATTTTTTTTTCAGCAATAATTTTTATTGAGAGAAAAACAGTTTTTATGGGTTACAGAAAAGAACAAAGGGGGGACATCAGAGTACAATGGGATGGGGGAGGGGGGGGGGTGCATGGGGGTTAGAAACATATCCAGATAAAGGTGTATTCACAATATTAAGAGCAAGGGAAACACTTGTATCAAGGGAATCAATTGAGGAACAATAGGCAGTATAGACAGTTGGTGCAAAGTCCTGGAAATCTGTTATTTGATATCATGCAGAAAAATACACAACACAGCAATTCAAATATATATTTTACTTCAAAGAAAGCGAACTAGCAGCATAATAAAGTCAATGGAAAGGGCAGAAAAGAAAGTACCAAAGTCCAATATGCTTAAAATGCCATCTAATTAACCAGCTGTTTGAGTACTCAATGAGGGGGTCTCATTTAGACTAAATTGGAGTGGGTCACTTTGTGATGTATTTAGGAAGTATTGTGATCCCTCGCCTTCGGTCACAAATATGTGCCACGGGGACCAACGTTCTAATGGAGAGGAAGCAGTGCATGAGTAAGGGATAAATTTGGTTTCCATAAGGAAATAGTAATTTGTTTTATAGATAACTTTCAGAATCGTTCGGGATAGAGGCTGTTTCCACATCTGTGCAAGGGTGGCTCGGTCAGCTATTAAGATATGGCCTAAGACGTACCCGCTGGCAGGGGGATAGTAGGGGTAACAATATGAAGCAGCGCCAAAGTTGGATCTGGAGAAATATTTATATCTAATACTTTGTTAATTAAGGCAAAAACTTCGGACCAATAGCAAGAGATCACTGAACAAGACCAAAATACATGAAATATATGACTAACATTACCACATAGTCTCCAGCATTTGTTGCTACATGAGGGCCAAAATGTGTGTAACCAGTCCGGGGTCTGATATAGTCTGTTAATCAGTTTTAAATGCATTTCAGTGTGGTTTAGACACCGAGACATGGAGTATGAGAACAGGAAGACCTTTTGCCATTCGATCGGAGACAGCGTTCTACCGATGTCCCCTTCCCATTTTAGCTGGGCATTAGACTTGGAAAGGGAAGCAGGAGTTATTAATACTTAATACCAGAAAGAAATATTGCCTTTAGAGTTGAATAGGTAAGGTCGGGTAAGGAGCTTTGTGAGGTTATGTCCGGTGAGAGTAAGGCAGGGGGAAAAGATTTCCACCAATGTGAAATTTGTAGGTAATGGAAGAGTTTCCGAAGCAAGCAAGGAGAATTTCTGTTGCAGAGATGAGAAGGGTAGAAGGGAAAGACCATCTAATACGTCTCCCAATAATGCTACACCCAGGGTTCTCCATTTGGCGAGGTTCAGGTAGGGGGATCAGTTTCGTAAGTGCGGTGATGGAAAGCTGCATTATAGTGCAGGCAGAAAATGACATAGTGGCAGATAATTTATCCCAGACTTTCAAAGAGGCCTGTGTGGAGGGAAGCAGGGTGGGAAGGTGAGGTCGGAATGATTTAGGAATACGAATCAAGTCTGCAAGAGGGAAAGAATGAGCAAAGGATTGCTCAAGCTCTACCCAACCCATCTGTGAGTCAGAATTTAAATAATTCTGAAGGGAAGCTAAGAGACATGCTTCCTGGTATAAGTAGACATCAGGTAGGTTCAGTCCCCCTAGTGCCCTCGGCAATACCATTTTAGAGTGGGTTAATGTAGGAGGCTTCGAGGACCAAACATATTTTGTTAGAATGGAGGAACAGGTCTGAAGGGCCTTTTTTGGAAAGATATACGGAATCGTGCGGAACAAATACACAAATACACTAATTTGGGCAAAAGGGACATTGTAAATGCAGCCATACGACCTAGCCAAGAGACATCATATGACAGCCAGGAGCCTGAGAGGGCCTCTAGCGTCATTATGAGAGCGGAGAGATTGGAGGTGAAGACTGCGGAAGTAGTAGTGGGAATGTTGATGCCTAGATATTTTATCATGTCTTTCTGCCAATTATATGGGTAAGAGGATTGAAAAGAGAACAGGAAGTGGGTTAGATTAATAGGCAGGGCATCTGTTTTTGTGGTGTTAAGTTTATAGTAAGAGGCTGAACTATATGCATCTAGAAGAGAATGAAGAGAAGGGAGAGCGATAGTAGTTTCAGAAACAAAACGGAAGACATCGTCAAGAGAAGACCTTGGTCTTTAGAGAGAGAATCAATCAAATTAAAGACCCTACATGCAGGGCCGGTGCTAGGGTGTTTGGCGCCACCCTGCAAACTATAAATTTGCGCCCTCCCATATCCCACAAAGGGTCAGTGCGCACCAAAGCCGGGAAGGGACATGGCCACACAATAGTACCCCCATTTAAAATTACGCCACACAGTACCACAATTCAACTTATACGTTATGCGCCACCCGTAGTAGTAGCGACCTTATACATAATGCCCCCCCAGTAGTAGTAGCATCCTTATACATAATGTCCCCCAGTAGTAGTAGCATCCTTATACATAATGCCCCCCAGTAGTAGTAGCATCCTTATGCATAATGCCCCCCAGTAGTAGTAGCGTCCTTATACGTAGTGCACCCCCCCGTAGTAGAAGCGTCCTTATACGTAATCCCCCCAGTATTAGTAGCGTCCTTATACGTAGTGCACCCCCAGTAGTAGACGCGTCCTTATACATAATGTCTCCCTAGTAGTAGTAGTGTCCTTATACGTAATGCCCCCCCAATAGTAGTAGCATCCTTACATGCAATGCCCCCCCAGTAGTAGCATCGTTATATGTAATGACCCCCAGTAGTAGCGTCCTTACATGTAATGCCCCACCCAGTAGTGGCGTCCATAATGCGCGTGCACACAGACACACCTCACACACACACACACACACACACACACACACCCATCATACACACACATATATATACACACCCACCATACACACACACACACACACACACGCACGCACACACACACACACACACACACACACCATATACACTCCCACCATACACACACACATACATTTTTCTCTCACTCTCCACTTACCTAAGTCTGGCTGGTTGCCACTGTAATTTACTCTCCAGTCTCCCTCTGTACAGCATCCTGGTCCGTGTAGCTCTGCCCCTTTCATCCAGTGTAGCCCCGTCCCCTTTCGTCCCGTGTAGCTCCGCCCCTTCTGACTGACCTGTGTAGCTTCGCCCCCTCCTCTGATCCATACGGCGCTGTCAGGTGAGGTGAGGGCAGGAGGTTTTGCATGCTGCCGGCACCGCTGCCAGTGCCTGTCATACACTCAGTGACAGGCACAGCAGCTGGCAGCAGCAGTAGGGGGGACAGGAAGGCGCAGCAGCAGGGAAGGGATGCAGAGCAGGGACAGCGCCTCTCCATCACAACGCCTCCCTGCACTGCATCCCTTCACTGAGCGGGTAGCGCCGGGCCTGCCTACGTGAATTGTCTGAAGATTGTCTCCCACGGAACAAAGCCGGTTTGGTCTGGGTGTATCAGTATTGGAAGAAATGTATTACTACGGGCAGCTATTAAGTTGGCATATAATTTGATGTCACAATTGAGCAGCGCAATAGGGCAATAGTTGTGACAGTAGGCCGGGTCTTTCCCAAGGTTAGGGATGGTTACGATACGTGCTTGCAACAGCTCATTAGGAAGGGTACCTTAAGTGGAGATCTCGTTAAAAAGGTCAGTCAAATAGGGAGACATTAGGTCACGGAATGTGACATAAAAATCAGTGATAAATCCGTCTGGGCCCGGTGCCTTGCCATGGGGAAGTGACTTAATAGCCGTAAGAATTTCTGTGGAGGACCATGGAGAATTACTCCCGGGTAAGAGTGGGTAAAGTTATTTTGTCTAAGAAAGAAGAAATAGAAGATGAAGTAGGCTGGGGGCTGGTGGAGTCAGATATTAAGTTGTAGAGTTTAGAGTAGTATTGTACAAAATGATTTGTCATTTCTTTAGGATTTAAGATTTTTTCCTTAGAGGGAGAATAAATATATTTAATTCTATGTCTAGCTTGTTGGGCTCGAAGCTTACCGGCCAACATTCTACCCGATCTGTTACCTAGTAGGTAAAACTTTTACAGCATTCTATTTTAAGCCGCTTGTGTGCGGGCTAGGAGTAGTTTCTGGAGTTGGCTGCGAACATTAGAAAGTTCTTTGTTAAGAGCTCTGGAGGGATTGGCCATATTTTCTGATTCTAGGTCTTTCAGTTTAATCTCTGAATTCGATTGTAATTGGACGGCCTGTTTCTTAAGAGTGGCTCCAGCTTGAATGGCGGCCCCATGCGTAACTGCTTTGAAAGCACATCAGTGGTTTATAGTGGACATATTTGAGGGGAATTAACAGCCATACAGGAATCTATTGAGTCGAAAATATTTTTTTTGTACAGGGAGCTCTTCAGGAGGTGGGGATAGAGACACCACAGTCGGGAAGAAGTCTGGGTAGTATTGAGGTTCCAATGCCATATAATCGGGGCATGGTCGGACTAGGTAATTGGCAAGATATCAATGTCTTTAGTTTTCTGGAGAGACCATTTGTCACATAGGATCAGATCGATCCTGGAGTAGGAGTTGTGAACTGGGGAGTAAAATGTATATTCTCGACCTGATGGGTTGTGGGTTCTCCAGATATCGCATAGGTCAAATTCAGCTAGCAAATTATGGAAGGCTAGGGAGGGGCCTGTCAAAGAAGAAGGGAATTTTATGAGAAGGGAGATGGGATTTGTCTATCTTGGGGTCTAGATTATAGTCACCCAACACAACCAGGGAGCCTTTAAAAGATTAAAGGCGGATTAAAGGCGGATTAAGAGGAATAATTTGCGAAGAAATGATACTTGGTTAGAGTTGGGAGCATAAAGACACACTAAGGTAGTCAGTTTGTCGTCTAGGAGGCCTGTAATGATCAGGTAGCGGCCACTTTTGTCCACGGTTTGGGAGTGAAGAACAAAGGAAACATTTTTACTAAATAATATAGCAACTCCATTATATTTAAACGGGCCATTCACATGATATCCTACAGGTAAATTGCTATTTTTGAAGAGAGGAGGGTTAATGGAGGAGAAATGAGTTTCCTGTAGTGCAACAACGTCTGCCTTTTGTTTATGGAAAAAAAGAGAGGGCTAGTCTACGTTTATTGGGGAAATTTAATCCCTTAACATTGAGAGAAAGAAGATTCTGCACTGGAAATATAGGTCAGAAGTGATTTGTAAAAATCTTTCTGTTATAAAGTAACAGCAACCTATTATGGGGACTGTAGACACTGTTGTGACGCTATGGGTAGAAATTGCAAGCGGGGAAAAGGGAATAAAAAAGCTAGTATTGGGTTTATGCTACAGGCCGCCTGGTATTAATTTATCTGATGAGGAATTGTTACTGAAGCAAATTGAAAGAGCAGCAGGAGTAGGAGACAGAGATAAACTGGAAAAACGATTCATGTGATACTGCTAGGGGCAATATGTTTTTAAACACACTAAATGATAACTTCTTAGTTCAACTAATCGAGGAATTTACCAGGTACAATGCAATCTTAGACCTGGTATTAACAAACAATGGGGAATTGGTATCAAGTATTATGGTAGGGGAGCTCATAGGAAACAGCGACTACAATATGGTCACATTCAATATAAGTTTTCATAAACAGTCCTATACTGGCTCAACTAGGACTCTAAACTTTAGCAAAGTCAACTTTGATATGACGAGGGAAGCTTTAAGAAATATTGAATGGGATATTTTGGCCCTCATTCCGAGTTGTTCGCTCGCTAGCTGCTTTTAGCAGCATTGCACACGCTAGGCCGCCCCCCTCTGGGAGTGTATCTTAGCTTAGCAGAATAGCGAACTAAAGATTAGCAGAACTGCTACTAAATAATTCTTTGCAGTTTCTGAGTAGCTCCAGACCTACTCATAGATTACGATCAGCTCAGTCTGTTTAGTTCCTGATTTGACGTCACAAACACGCCCTGCATTCGGCCAGCCACTCCCCCGTTTCTCTAGACTCTCCCGCGTTTTTCCCTGACACGCCTGCATTTTTTAGCACACTCCCGGAAAACGCTCAGTTACCACCCAGAAATGCCCCTTTCCTGTCATTCACCGATCAGCAGTGCGACTGAAAAGCGCCGCAGAATCCACAGCAAATCTACTAAGTTTTTAGTTAAATAACTAAGCGCATGCGCCCTGCGTGCCTTGCGAATGCGCATTTTGCAACAAATCGCAGCATAGCGAAAATCGGCAACGAGCGAACAACTCGGAATGACCCCCTTTGTTTCTATGAAATGGGATGTATTAAAATCACTGCTAGCTAAAAATACTCTCAAATTTATTCCTACGAGCCGCAAAAAAAGGAGTAAAAATCACAAACCGATGTGGCTTAACAAAAAAAAAAATGGAACTTATGGGCAAGAAAAGGCGTGCATTTAAAAAATACAATTCTGACGGGAATACGGAGTCATTTCAGCACTATAAGGACTGTAAGAAAATATGCAAAAAAGAAATAAGAGCGGCTAAAGTAGAAACTGAAAAACTAGTAGCAAAGGAGAGCAAAGCGAATCCCCAAAATTCTTTAAATACATCAATAAAAAGAGATTAAAGAAGGAGAGTATAGGCCCTTTAAAAGACAAGTTGGGAGTCTTAATCAAAAATGATAATGACATAGCGGACAAACTAAATTAGTTTTTTTCAACGGTATTTACAAAAGAGGACCAAATTCAGGGACTAGCACACAATCTCAATAATGATAATATCCCACTGTTAAGTACTTATTTAAGTGAGGAGGTAGTCTGTGACCGATTAAAACATTTAAAGATTAATAAGTCACCGGGTCCCGATGGAATTCACCCAAGGGTTCTAATGGAGCTTCACTCTGAACTTGCCTATATTCAAAAAGGGAAGTAAAGCTGACTCTGGTAATTATAGACCAGTTGGTCTTAAATTAATAGTGGGGAAAGTATTGGAAGGTATTCTAAGGGATAGTATTCAGAAGTTCATTGAAGCCAATAAGGTCATTAAAAGGAATCAACATGGATTTGTGAAGGACAGGTCATGTCAAACCAACTTACTTGGCTTTTATGAAACAGTAAGTGCGAACCTTGATCAGGGTAAGGTGGTAGATGTAATTTTTATAGACTTTGCCAAAGCTTTCGACACAGTACCACACATGTGGCTTATCTATAAGCTACAAGAAATAGGGCTAGGGAGCACAATATGCACTTGGGTTAAAAATTGGTTAGATAATAGGGAGCAGCGCGTTGTGGTTAATGGATCATTTTCAATTTGGGCTGAAGTGCTAAGTGGTGTGCCACAAGGCACTGTACTAGGACCACTATTATTCAACATTTTCATTAGAGACCTAACAGAAGTTCTAGAGAGCATGGTGTCAATTTTTGCAGACGATACCAAATTGTGTAAGGCTATAAATATGGATGAGGATGCTGAGTCTCTTCAGAACGACTTAGGTAAATTAGAAGCATGGGCAGCAAAATGGAGAATGCACTTCAATACAGACAAGTGTAAGGTAATGCACTGTGGTAGCAAGAACAAAAATAACACCTACATATTAAATGGGGTAAAATTAGGGGATTCTGTACTTGAAAATGGCTTAGGTGTTCTCATAGATAGCAAACTAAGCAGCAGAACCCAAAGTAGGATTGCAGCAAAGAAGGCTAATAAGATATTAGCATGCATAAAACAGGGAATTGATGCAAAGGATCAGAGTGTTATACTTCCATTATACAAATCACTAGTGAGGCCACATCTTGAATACTGTGTACAATTTTGGGCACCATACTACAAAAAGGATATCCTGGAGCTATAAAAGTTTCAGAGGTGGGCTACCAAACTAATTAAGGGCATGGAGACACTGGATTACGAGGAAAGGCTTGCAAGGCTAGGCATTTTTACATTGGAAAAGAGGAGACTAAGAGGGGACATGATCAACATTTACAAATATATAAGGAGACAATACACAGAGCTTGCACGGGACCTGTTTTTTATAAGATCAGCACAGAGGACTCGTGGACACTCGCTTAGGCTAGAGGAGAGGAGATTCTACACAATGCGGCGTAAAGGCTTTTTCACGGTAAGGACAATATGTGTTTTGAATTCCCTGCCTAAGGGATTTGTAATGTCGGACTCAGTCAACATCTTTAAGAATGGGTTAGATAAATTCCTAATGGATAAGGATATACAGGGTTATGGTGCGTAGTCGCGCACTATAGTTACTATAAAAGATGGATAAAACGCAACAGCTGACATCAGCATCAGACAAAATTATAGACCAAAATAATCCTGCATAGGAGACCACAAATAGGTTGAACTCGATGGACAAATAGTTTTTTTTCAACCTTAGATACTATGTTACTATGTATTATGATGAGATTACCTTGCTGGACAGTAGGATAGTGTATATCTGGAATAGAGGTAGGATCGGACTGGCCCACAAGGGTACAGGGGAAACCACCGGTGGGCCCCAATGCCTGGGAGGCCCCAACCTCTCCTCAAGGATCAGATTTTGCACTTGAATTACACATTGGCCCTCATTCCGAGTTGATCGGTCGCAAGGTGAATTTAGCAGAGTTGCTCACGCTAAGCCGCCGCCTACTGGGAGTGAATCTTAGCATCTTAAAATTGCGACCGATGTATTCGCAATATTGCGCTCACAAACTACTTAGCAGTTTTAGAGTAGCTCCAGACTTACTCTGCCTGTGCGATCAGTTCAGTGCTTGTCGTTCCTGGTTTGACGTCACAAACACACCCAGCGTTCGCCCAGACACTCCCCCGTTTCTCCGGCCACTCCTGTGTTTTTTCCGGAAACGGTAGCGTTTTCAGCCACACGCCCATAAAACGCTGTGTTTCCGCCCAGTAACACCCATTTCCTGTCAATCACATTACGATCGCCGGAGCGAGGAAAAAGCCGTGAGTAAAAATACTATCTTCATAGCAAAGATACTTGGCGCAGTCGCAGTGCGAATATTGCGCATGCGCACTATGCGGAATTTCACTGCGATGCGATGAAAAATACCGAGCGAACGACTCGGAATGAGGGCCATTATTCATATGTTACATTATATTGCACAGGACTATGGTGTACTTTCTACAGTGCATTGCTGTTATTAATCTGGTACTTTATCCTGCATGCACTAGCAGTATTTACTTTATATATTTATCAAGGGGCCCAGACCATGCACTACTGGTTAGCCAAGCCTCTAAGCATGGGCCACTACCACCGCATTTCCCCAGTGGGCCCTTCTTGCCCCAGTCCGACACTGAATAGAGGAGAGAGGGGAACATAGGGATTGCTGGTAGCGTAACATTAGTCGGAGGGAAGCCAAAAAGGTCTGGTATATTGGACCTACATGACTACTGCAGGGGAGAGGGAGAACAGGAAAACTTGCACTAGTAC
Organism: Pseudophryne corroboree; assembly: GCF_028390025.1. Classification (NCBI taxonomy): domain Eukaryota; kingdom Metazoa; phylum Chordata; class Amphibia; order Anura; family Myobatrachidae; genus Pseudophryne; species Pseudophryne corroboree. The sequence goes on from NC_086451.1 coordinate 407,378,027, forward strand.
AAAAGGAGTCAGGAGTAACAAGGCGGGGTGTACACCGCCACTCTAACATAACATCAATAAAAATGAACATGTAAAATATAGTGCGTTAGCATAAGAGCATACAAGGAAAGGAGCTGATATACAGCCTATGTATAGTACACATTAAACATAATAACTCCCACATAGGCAGCCATTAATAACAAAATATAGAAGCAAGTGAGAGAGTAAACCTAATGCAAATAGACCATAAAAAACATTCAACATTCAAAATTTAAACAATACTTATCAAGTATTTCCCTTGCCGGTGGAGGGGAAAAAAGGTCTAGAACATCGGAGGACCAAGGTATAGATGCAAGAACCCGGGGTCATTCCCAGGTTCTTCAAGTGTTAGACCATTCCTGATGGACAGCCGAGGTTTGGACTGGTTCGGGAGTTTTTTTAACTGAGATATTCCAGTCCATCAGCAATTTAACCCCTGCGTCAAGGGAGGAGATAGTGTAGGTGGGGTCCTTGTAGGAAATTAGGAATTTGACTGGGAATCCCCATCGATATGGGATATCGTGGGATCTAAGAGCTATAGTTATAGGAGCAAAGGCACGCCTCTTGGTGATGGTAGCCGCAGAGAAATCCTGGAATATTTGTAGACCTCCTAGCACATCAGAGTTCTTGGATTCCCTTGCCGCTCTCAAGAGACGTTCTTTAATTCACGGCTTCTTGGACCGCGATCCAGCCACGGAGCTCACCGCCGGGCAGCAGCAAAAATCCAGCCTCCGGCTTCCGGGTCGGAGGTAGGCCGCGGCGCAGAAAGGCTATTCCTGGTGCACCCAGCTCACGGGGCGAATGCTGTGGGCTTCCCACCGCCATGGGTAGTGATTTGAGCAGTGTAGGGGTGTCCAAGGACCAGGGTTTATTGCACTTTAGGGGTCCAGTGGATGGAGCTCCCCTAGTGCACGTCTGCTCTGCTCTGCCGCCAGGCCACGCCCCCAGTTTTTTTTTCTAATTTTGACTGTATATCTGTGTGCATGTCTGAGCATGTCTGAGTCTGTATACAAAGTATGACAGAACTTGTTTTGGGAAAATTTGAAAAAAACTGTGGATGCTAATTTTGACACAGATACAGAATACAAGTGTGTCCTTTGTAGGAATCTAACCCTAGCTCACAGGCATGGAAACCATCGGCGATACCACTATGCCAACAGAGCTATGTAGAGATGTGACTGACACTTGCAGTGATATAGTGATGTTGTTCATTGTACTTTTTCTTATTATAGTGCTGTGTGTCCCAACTCTATCGCTGACTGCAATGTTTTTTTTTTTACTTTTAGAGAGCTGTGTAGAACTGTGCTTTTCTTTGTGTGCATTGGAGACGCTGAGCAACTCTTTTTCTGTGTTCAAATTTCTATTTAATGTAGGGATCATCTTATACAGCACACCAGGGGAACTTTCAGTTGCTACTGGGTGCCTGCTGTTCCAGTGATTTCATACTCCGCCTTGCAGTATTAATGTATTAAAACAGAACTACAGGTTGAGTATCCCATATCCAAATATTCCGAAATACGGAATATTCCGAAATACGGACTTTTTTGAGTGAGAGTGAGATAGTGAAACCTTTGTTTTTTGATGGCTCAATGTACACAAACTTTGTTTAATACACAAAGTTATTAATAATATTGTATTAAATGACCTTCAGGCTGTGTATATAAGGTGTATATGAAACATAAATGAATTGTGTGAATGTAGACACACTTTGTTTAATGCACAAAGTTATAAAAAATAATGGCTAAAATTACCTTCAGGCTGTGTGTATAAGGTGTATATGTAACATAAATGCATTCTGTGCTTAGATTTAGGTCCCATCACCATGATATCTCATTATGGTATGCAATTATTCCAAAATACGGAAAAATCCTATATCCAAAATACCTCTGGTCCCAAGCATTTTGGATAAGGGATACTCAACCTGTACTATATTTAATGTGCACTGGCCTTCTTGTCAGGGCTTGCTACATTGTTCAGTATTCTGTGGTGCCGTATCCATCCACTGCTATTCAGCACTGTACTGTACTTTGCATTAGTGGAACAATCGCCACACAGTGGTTAAACTGTGTATTGCATGCTGTGGATCCTCTTGTGCCTTATCACGCCTTACTTTGCCTACCTGTGCTATTTGTATGGCGCGACTAGGACACCTGTATGGCGCAGCAGCAGCAACGATGAGCATGGCTAAGTAGATTTCATCCCAGTGACAAAGAATAGAGCTTGCATTACAGTATATTCCAGACTAGCAGACAACGGACTGTTTAGCATAAACTAATCAACAAGGAAAAGAGCTGTGCATTATTCATTATTAGACCCCAGGTAATGTGTTCTGTAAGGATTATATGAAACCAGGTGATGGTTTCTGTATTGTACACTAAACACCAAGCACATAGCTGTAAAATATATTCTATACTAGCGACCAGGTAATGGCCACCGTGTTGTATGTTGGCAACCAGTTTGATCTGTATTTCTCTAACGTCCTTGAGGATGCTGGGATTCCGTAAGGACCATGGGGAATAGACGGGCTCCGCAGGAGATAGGGCACTTTAAGAAAGCTTTGGATTCAGGGTGTGCACTGGCTCCTCCCTCTATGACCCTCCTCCAGACCTCAGTTTTACACTGTGCCCAGAGCAAGATGGGTGCACTGCAGAGAGCTCTCCAGAGTTCTCTGCCTGAAAGCATTTTTGTTTGGATTTTTTCTTTCTACTTTTACTACTTATTCACAGGGAGCACTGCTGGCAACAGGCTCCCTGCATCGAGGGACTGAGGAGAGAGGAGCAGACCTTCTTGTCAAAGATAGGCTCTGCTTCCTCGGCTACTGGACACCATTAGCTCCAGAGGGGGTGAACGCAGGTCCTTACTGGGCGTCCACCCCCGGAGCCGCGCCGCCGTTCTCCTCACAGAGCCAGAAGTACAGAAGACAGAAGTCGTCAGGCGGCAGAAGCCTTCAGCTTTACTGAGGTAACGCACAGCACTGCAACTGTGCGTCATTGCTCCCATACACCTCACACACTCCGGTCACTGTAAGGGTGCAGGGCGCAGGGGGGGGGGGGGGGGCGCCCTGGGCAGCAATATAAACCTCTGCATGGCAAAAAGACTATATACATGTACAGGTGGGCTCTGTACATGTATATAAAAGAGCCCCCGCCATATTTCACTAAGTTTGAGCGGGACAGAAGCCCGCCGCCGAGGAGGTGGGGCTTCTCCCCCAGCACTCACCAGCGCCATTTTCTCTCCACAGCACTGCTGAGAAGAAGCTCCCCGGACTCTCCCCTGCTTACACACGGTGAAAGGGTGCTTAAAAGAGAGGGGAGGGGGGCACATAATTGGCGGTTTACATATTACACAGCGCTGCTGGGGAAAAACATTTTGTGTTGGTCTCCATGGTTATTGCGCTGGGGTGTGTGCTGGCATACTCTCTCTCTCTGTCTCTCCAAAGGGCCTTGACAGGGATACTGTCTTCAGGAAAAAGAGGTTCCCTGTGTGGGTGTGAAGTGCGTGTGTCGACATGTTTGACGAGGAAGGCTCGCTTAATGTGGAGGGGGAGTGCTTGAATGTCAGGTCGCCGTCGGCAATGCTGACACCGGAATGGGTGGATATGCTGAATGTTAGACAAAGCTGAAGCTAGGGATCAGTCAGGTAGCCAGTCCATGCCTGTCCCTGGGGCGCCAGGTCCTTCGTGGTCTCAGAAGCGCACCATATCCCAGATCGATGACAGATACCGACACAGATACTGACTCTAGTGTCGACTATGAAGATGCAAAATTACAGCCAAAGGTGGCTAAGGGTATACGGTACATGATTATTGCCATTAAAGAGGTTTTGCATATTACTGAGGAACCTCCTGTCCCTGACACGAGGGTACACATGTATAAAGGGAAAAAGCCTGAAGTCACTTTTCCATCCTCATTTGAATTAAGTGACTGGTGCGAAAAGGCTTGGGAATCTCCGGATAGGAGACCACAAGTTCCCAAAAGGATTCTCATGGCGTATCCTTTTCCACGAACTGATAGGATACACTGGGAATCTTCGCCAAAAGTTGACAAGGCGCTGACACGTTTGTCCAAAAAGGTGGCACTGCCTTCTCAGGATACGGCTTCCCTCAAGGAACCTGCTGATCGCAGGCAGGAAATTACCTTAAAGCACATTTACAATCATTCCGGTACTATTGCTCGACCGGCTATGGCGTCGGCCTGGGTTAGTAGTGCGGTTGTAGCATGGGCAGATTCCTTATCTACGGAAATTGACACCTTAGACAGGGATGCCATTCAAATGACCATAGAGTATATCAGAGATGCTGCCTTGTATATGAGGGATGCTCAGAGAGACATTTGTTTATTAAGCTCCAGAATAAATGCTATGTCTATTTCTGCTAGGCGGCTCTTGTGGACCCGACAGTGGACGGGAGATGCCGATTCAAAGCGGCATATGGAGTCCTTGCCTTACAAAAGGGGTGGAGTTGTTTGGAGACGGCCTCTGGGATCTTGTCTCTACGGCTACGGCTGGTAAGTCAAATTTCTTACCTTATGTCCCCCCGCAACATACAAAAAAGGCACCTCATTATCAAATGCAGTCCTTTCGTTCCAATAAACACAGGAAGGTACGTGGATCATCCTTGCTTGCCAGAGGGAAAGGCAGGGGAAAAAAGCTGCACACAGCTAGGATCCAAGAGCAGAAGTCCTCCCCTGCGTCTGCAAAGTCCACCGCATGACGCTGGGGCTTTCCGGGGGGAGGCAGATCTGGTGGGGGCTCATCTTCGATCTTTCAGCCATGTCTGGGTTCACACAGGTGGATCCCTGGGCATTAGAGATTGTTTCCCAGGGATACAGGCTTGAATTCGAAGACTTACCTCCTTGCCGATTTTTCAAATTGGCCCTGCCGGCTTCCCCGCCAGAGAGGGAGCTAGTGTTGGCAGCAATCCAATAATTGTATATTCAACAGGTGATTGTCACAGTTCCTCATCTCCAGCAAGGAGAGGGATATTACTCAACCCTGTTTGTGGTCCCGAAACCGGAAATGGAATCACTCAGGGCGGTCATCGCCAGCCTGGAGGGGGAGGGATTGGATGGTGTCCCTGGACATAAAGGATGCTTACCTTCATGTTGCGATAATCCCCCCGCATCAGGCGTTCCTGAGATTTGCAGTGCAGGACTGTCACTACCAATTTCAGACGTTGCCGTTTGGCCTTTCCACGGCCCCGAGAATTTTCACCAAGGTAATGGCGGAAATGATGGTGCTCCTGCGCAAGCAGGGGGTCACCATTATCCCATACTTGGACAATCTCCTCATAAAGGCGAGATCTCGGGAGAGGTTGATGGACAGCGTGGCTCTGTCCATGAAGACGTTGCAGTTACAAGGCTGGATTCTCAATATACCGAAGTCCCAGCTAGTCCCTACAACGCGTCTGACCTTTTTGGGGCTGATTCTAGACACAGACCAGAAAAAGGTTTTTCTTCCGATTGAAAAGGTTCAGGAACTCATAGCCAGGGTCAGGAACCTCTTAAAACCAAAAAAGGTTTCAGTGCATCACTGCACGCGGGTCCTGGGGAAGATGGTGGCTTCCTACGAGGCCATCCCTTTCGGCAGGTTCCATGCGAATCACACTGTCTCCCAGGACCAGGGTATCTCTCCTGTGGTGGCTGAACAGTGCTCACCTACTAGAAGGTCGCAGGTTCGTCATTCAGGACTGGGTCCTGGTGACCACGGACGCAAGCCTCCAAGGCTGGGGAGCAGTGACACTGGGAAGAAATTTCCAAGGTCTCTGGTCAAGCCTAGAGTCTTGTCTTCGCATCAACGTCCTGGAGTTGAGGGCCATATACAACGCCCTGTGTCAAGCGGAGGAATTGCTTCGGAGAAAACCGGTTCTGATTCAATCTGACAATGTCACGGCAGTGGCTCATATAAATCGCCAAGGCGGAACAAGGAGCAGAATGGCCATGGCAGAAGCGACCAGGATTCTACGCTGGGCGGAAGGCCATGTAAGCGCGCTGTCAGCGGTGTTCATCCCGGGGGTGGACAACTGGGAGGCTGACTTCCTCAGCAGGCACGACCTGCATCCGGGAGAGTGGGGACTTCATCAAGAAGTCTTCGCACAGATCACAGATCGTTGGGGACTGCCTCAAATCGACATGATGGCGTCCCGTCTCAACAAAAAGCTAAAGCGGTATTGCGCCAGGTCAAGGGACCCTCAGGCGGTAGCGGTAGACGCTCTGGTGACACCTTGGGTGTTCAGATCGGTCTATGTGTTTCCTCCTCTTCCTCTCATACCCAAGGTGTTGAGAATAATACGAAGAAGCAGGGTCAGAACAATCCTCATTGTTCCAGATTGGCCACGGAGGACTTGGTATCCGGAGCTGCAAGAGTTGCTCGCAGGGGATCCGTGGCCTCTTCCTCTAAGGCAGGACCTGCTGCGGCAGGAGCCCTGTCTGTTCCAAGACTTACCGCGGCTGCGTTTGACGGCATGGCGGTTGAACGCCGGATCCTAGCGGAAAAAGGAATTCCGGAGGAAGTCATTCCTACCCTGATCAAGGCTAGGAAAGATGTGACGTTAAAACATTATCACCGTATATGGCGGAAATATGTTTCTTGGTGTGAGGCCAGAGCTGCTCCAAACAGGAGTGACTTTGGGCCTAAAATTAGGGTCCATAAAGGTCCAGATTTTGGCCTTATCCATTTTCTTTCAAAGAGAATTAGCCTCTATTCCTGAGGTACAGACTTTGGTGAAGGGGGTGCTGCATATTCAGCCTCCCTTTGTGCCTCCGGTGGCGCCTTGGGATCTTAACGTGGTGTTACGTTTCCTCAAATCACCTTGGTTTGAACCACTCAAAACTGTGGAGTTGAAATACCTCATGTGGAAAGTGGTCATGTTGTTGGCATTAGCTTCGGCAAGACGTGTTTCCGAATTGGCGGCTTTATCACATAGAAGCCCATACTTGGTTTTTCACGTGGATAGGGCAGAGTTGAGGACTCGTCCTCACTTTCTGCCAAAAGTGATCTCATCTTTTCATGTGAACCAACCTATTGTCGTACCTGTGGCTACACGGGACTTGGAGGATTCCGAGTCCCTGGATGTAGTCAGGGCTTTGAAGATTTATGTGACCAGAACGGCTCGGATCAGGAAGACTGAAGCTTTGTTTGTTCTGTATGCGGCCAACAAGGTTGGCGCTCCTGCTTCAAAGCAGACTATTGCTCGCTGGATCTGTAACACGATTCAGCAGGCGCATTCCACGGGAAGATTGCCGTTACCGAAATCGGTTAAGGCCCACTCCACTAGGAAAGTGGGCTCTTCTTGGGCGGCTGCCCGAGGGGTCTCGGCATTACAGTTGTGCCGAGCAGCTACTTGGTCGGGGTCAAACACCTTTGCTAAGTTCTATAAATTTGATACCCTGGCTGAGGAGGACCTCCTGTTTGCTCAATCGGTGCTGCAGAGTCATCCGCACTCTCTCGCCCATTTGGAAGCTTTGGTATAATCCCCATGGTCCTTACGGAGTGCCAGCATCCTCAAGGACGTTAGAGAAAATAAGATTTTACTTACCAGTAAATCTATTTCTCGTAGTCCGTAGAGGATGCTGGGCGCCCGTCCCAAGTGCGGACTTCTTCTGCAAGACTTGTATATAGTTATTGCTTACATAAGGGTTATGTTATCGTTATCGGTTGAACCGTGGCTATGTTGTTGTTCACATTGTTAACTGGGTAGTTTATCACAAGTTTTACGGTGTGATTGGTGTGGCTGGTATGGATCTTGCACTTAGATTTACAAAAATCCTTCCTCGTACTGTCCATCTCCTCTGGGCACAGTTTCCCTAACTGAGGTCTGGAGGAGGGTCATAGAGGGAGGAGCCAGTGCACACCCAGAATCCAAAGCTTTCTTAAAGTGCCCTATCTCCTGCGGAGCCCGTCTATTCCCCATGGTCCTTACGGAGTCCCAGCATCTTCTACGGACTACGAGAAATAGATTTACCGGTAAGTAAAATCTTATTTTTACGTTCAACTTCAGTGAAGCTTTTTAATGTACACAAGCCATTAGTGAATATGGTCTGTATTATACTGAAGCCAAAAGGGAATAGGTTCTAATTTATACTAGCCATCATTAATAGATTCTGTATTGTACACTATTTGTGAGGTAATAGGCTCTATTGTTCTCTAGTCATCAGGGCACAGTGTGTCCACGTGTGTTTAATGTGTAATGCTATGATGCAAATATATGAATGAATATAAGATGCTAGCTGTTAGTTCTCAGCATTAAGGACACCATACTGCAGAGGGCTGAATGTATAGATCAGTAATGTGTAATGCTATGATGCAAATATACAAATGATCACAGGATGCTAGCTGTTAGTCTTCAGTGATAGGGACACCATACTGCAGAGGGCTAAATATATAGATCAGATGAGAGGTCATTTACTGCTAAACATCCAGAAGCAAATGTATCAATAACATATGGTGATAGCTGCCAGTCCCTCTAGATAGGTAGGCTACATTGAGCTGCAGAAAACTTTACACCAGCTGTTTAGACTGGGTGTGGTTCATCAAATCGACAGTGTCTAGGTCGACAATGTTTAGGTCGACCACTATAGGTCGACATGGATGGAAGGTCGACAGGGTTTCTAGGTCGACATGTGCTAGGTCGACAGGTCTAAAGGTCGACATGAGGATTTTTTTTTTTTTGTGTCGTTTTCTTCGTAGAGTGACCGGGATCCCAAATTAGTGCACCGCGTCCCCTCGCATGGCTCGCTTCGCTCGCCATGCTTCGGCCATGGTGCCTTCGCTTCGCTCGGCACACTTTACCGTTCCAATCGTAGTCCACGTGGATCGTTAAGTATGAAAAAATTTAAAAAAAAGAAAAAAAATGTGAAAAACTCATGTCGACCTTTAGACCTGTCGACCTAGCATATGTCGACCTAGAAACCCTGTCGACCTTCCATCCATGTCGACCTAGTGACTGTCGACCTATAGTGGTCGACCTAAACATTGTCGACCTAGACACTGTCGATCTTCAGACCGGATCCCGTTTAGACTGGCATACGTAGTGACAGCGGTGTGTCATAGATCTCTGACACTGTGTTAGCAGCTACATATATCAATAGTGCTGCGAAGGTCACTTGTTGCTATTGTGTACAATTGCAACATATTTAGGCAATCAAGGCTGAGAGAGGAATAGCACTAATACTGTCACATAGATACAAATTGGCAACATTGAGGAGTCATGAGCTGCTGTATGCTCTAATACAATACACTGTAGAAATGAACTGGCAACACTTAGCAAGAGCCAGAAGACAGCTGCATGTCCCAATAGGTCACTGAAGCAGCTATCAGTGAGACAGTTTATGTTAAAACTATAAACCCCTCTAACCGCCATGATTATGTGATTGTGGTATAACTGACAGCTAGAATACATAACATTATGACATACACTCTTGAAATACCCGTAATTCGAATATACAATCTCACCTTATAATTATTGACCTATGATATAAAGGTTTCTATATATTGGTTGCTTTTCTGATACCCTAAATCCAATAAATTGAGATTATTAAGGACAACCACGTATAAAAATTACGTTATATGAAGATTAGAAGTATTATACTTCCTAATTACTATTTATCTATATTGGTAGCCAAATAAAATAGGAATTATTCCTTAAAGCTACCACAATTATATGTATGTGGGTTATTTTACATTAAAATTGGGATTGCTATACCCCATTAGTTATTATTTTTGTTTTTACTGCCAACCAATTTAATAAGGATTATTCCTTAAATGGTATAACAGTGAATCTCAATCTGTACTGACATATGGAAGTTTATTCCGGAAATCATATAAACAGGAAATATACAACAAACAACTAAAGATCCCTGATATACGGAGATCCATATTCCGATGGAATTCAATCTGTGATCACAATTATAGGGAGACTTAGGGTTATAGCGTCCACAAACAATTAGAAGTAATCCTTTATTGAAGACCAAGTGTTATATGGGCATCTATTGGCACTCGCAGTCTCCACATTGGGGAAGGTTTCCCATGTGGTAACTACCATGGAGTGAATGATGTACACACTAAGATTGACCTTGAGATTGATAATTCAGGATAGTGGGTCCCAATATTACAAATTGCGACAGCTCTTTAACACTGGGTGAGTGATCAAATGCTGATAATACATATATTATTACAGTAAGTCAAGAGTAAGAACACACCAAGAAACACACGTGGACACGTTTTTTTTTAACTCTTTATTCACATTTTTCCTATTCTTTTTCACTTATTTGTCAGTATTGTGATTTTAACCTCTATGTTTCACTGTAGTCCGGGATAATATCCAACTCTATTTTAATACATATCTAATAAAGGTTATATTTTAGAACAAACCAATATTTCTCCAGTGTGTCAACAATACAAACTTCCTCCTGTTTTTTCCTCTACAATCTTGTACACTAGCCAACAGGAAATATGCTCAGTATTGTACACTAGTCATCAGGGAATAGGCTCTGTATTGTACACTAATCATCAGGGAATAGGCTCTGTATTGTACACTGGTCATCAGGGAATAGGCTCTGTATTGTACTCTAGCCATCAGTTAATATGCTCAGTATTGTACACTAGTCATCAGGGAATAGGCTCTGTATTGTACACTAATCATCAGGGAATAGGCTCTGTATTGTACACTAGTCATCAGGGAATAGGCTCTGTATTGTACACTAATCATCAGGGAATAGGCTCAGTATTGTACACTGGTCATCAGGGAATAGGCTCTGTATTGTACACTGGTCATCAGGGAATAGGCTCTGTATTGTACACTAATCATCAAGGAATAGGCTCTGCATTGTACACTGGTCATCAGGGAATAGGCTGTGTATTGTACACTAATCATCAGGGAATAGGCTCTGTATTGTACACTAGCCATCACGGAATTGGCTCTGTATTGGACCCTAGCCGTCAGGGAATAGGCTCTGTATTGTACACTAATCATCGGGGAATACACTCTGTACTGTACACTAATCATCAGGGAATAGGCTGTGTATTGTACACTTATCATCGGGTAATAGGCTCTGCATTGTACACTGGTCATCAGGGAATAGGCTCTGTATTGTACACTAGCCATCACGGAATAGGCTCTGTATTGGACCCTAGCCATCAGGGAATAGGCTCTGTATTGTACTCTAGCCATCAGTTAATATGCTCAGTATTGTACGCTACTCATCAGGGATTAGGCTCTGTAATGTACACTAGTCATCAGGAAATATACTCAGTATTGTACACTAGTCATCAGGGAATAGGCTCTGTAAAGTCATCAGGGAATAGGCTCTGTATTGTACACTAGTCATCACGGAATAGGCTCTGTATTGTACTCTAGCCATTAAGTAACAGGTCCTGTATTGTACATAAAAATAATAATACATTTATTTATATTGCACTCTTTCTCCCATTTGACTCAAGGTGCTTTACAGACATCAAAAACATAGTACACGGTGCAAAACAATTTTGTATTACAGCAAGCAGCAAAAAAGGACACAAAAAACCCAAAACATAGTGAGTAAGCATAATTAAGGATTGGTGCAGTTATTTTAGGTAATAAATTCCACAGGTTATATATTCCACCTACGAAAGGTACCAGGTGAGGCAGCCGTCTTGGGTGCACTAGGTAGAATTACCCTTGGTGCAATAGGTCACATCCAGATTAAATGACACAAAATGTGTGGTTGCATCATCCTAATGCTAGGAATAGGGTCCAAACATAACCGTCAAATCCATGTATTTTTCATCCCATCCACAAGCTCACTAGGTGATGCAGGCATGTTAGGCACACTACGAAGGTTGTACTCCTTGAAATAAGCCATACAAGAACCCAAGGCGTATATTGGAACCACTGACATGTGTGTAGCATGATATACCGTGTATGATAAGTTATTAGTGACTAGGCTCTGTATTGTACACTAGCCATCAGTGAATACACAAGTCATTCGTAAATAAGCTCTGTTTTGTCCACTGTTTTGTCCTATTTGGAATAGGCTGTATAATGTAAACCAGCCAACAAAGGTTCTGTATTGCACAGTAGTTATTAGGGAATAGGCTCTGTATTGTATTCTAGCTTTCAGGCAACAAGCTCTGTTTTCTACTCAAGCTATTAGTGAATAGGTTTTGTACTGAATATGCTCTGTATTAGTGAATACTAGGCTCTGTGTAGTGATGAAGCCATTATTCAATACTGTAGGCTTGCACACAAATCATCTGTGAATAGGCTCTGAGTTGTATAATAGCCATCAGGGAATAAGCTTTATTAACAGAACTTGTGGAGAGAGAGAATGTGGGCAGAGATAAATTGCCAACCACCCAGCTTCTGTCATTTTTCAAGCACGGCCTGTAACATGTCAGTTAGGAGCTGATTGGCGATACATTATCTCTGTCCACATTATCTATCTCTAAGGTTTAGTACATAGACCCCTTGGAAAACCATCTCAGTTCTTAAGAAATACAGTAGGCTCTATTTGCAGGGGTTATCTCTGGTGATAACCATATAAATATATAAGGCCGAATGTAATAGAACCCGAGTACGGCGGCTGTGCATAATGACGGCCGAACTGGAACATTTTTTGGAAGGGGCAATCATGTACAAGTCTAAACCATGCCTTGTACATGATTGCCCCTTTAAAAAAAAGTCCGAACTCGGGTGCTATTACATCTGGCTAATAGAGTGAAGTGAATAAAGCCCTTTCATCTCATAGTACTTTTACAGAATGGTCTTGATTGCAAAGTATACTTTTTCTTTTTATACTACATGATGAAACAATTGTATATCCTCTGTGGGCTGACCAAATGCCCCCTAGTGGCTGCCCATCTAATTACTAGCCACATTCCCTCTGGTAGTTAGTAGAGATGAGCGGGTTCGATTCTCAGAGAACCGAACCCTACCGAACTTCACCATCGGAACCCGGTTCCGAGCCCGGCTCGGGTTTTCCCGCTGGACTCGGAAACCCGAACTCGGCAAAACATCATCCTCCCGCTGTCGGATTCTCTCGGGATTTGGAGTCCATATACGGAGCCGCGCGTCGCGGCCATTTTCACTCCAGTCTCGGAGAGTGAGAGGACGTGTATTCAGTGTGCTCAGTCTCTGTTTATTGGGGCGGGAAAGTGGGGTGACAAGTGTTGTGCTGCTCAGTCTAGTCCATATATCCAGTGTAGCTTTAAAGTGGTGCTGTGTTGTGCAGACCAGTCCAGAGTAGTCAGTGTATTGTGCTGTATCAGTCCAGCCAGTCACAGTATTGGTGTTCTCTGCTGCCATATATCAGTAATTCCAGTATATATATCAGTAATTCCAGTGACGATATACGCTGCTGCTATATATATCCACTGCTGCAGTATAACAACCTGCTGGGCTGCATCAGAGCAGTGGTAGTGTCCTGTGTCATCAGTAATTCCAGTGACAATATACGCTGCTGCTATATATATCCACTGCTGCAGTATAACAACCTGTTGGGCTGCATCAGAGCAGTGGTAGTGTCCTGTGTCATCAGTAATTCCAGTGACGATATACGCTGCTGCTATATGTCCACTGCTGCAGTATAACAATTATATTAACAACCTGTTGGGCTGCATCAGACCAGTGGTAGTGTCCTGTGTCATCAGTTACGCCAGTCATTCCTGTGCATCATATTGTCACATATAACTCCAAAAAATAATGGAGAACAAAAATTTGGAGGATAAAATAGGGAAAGATCAAGAACCACTTCCTCCTAGTGCTGAAGCTGCTGCCACTAGTCATGACATAAACGATGAAATGCCATCAACGTCGTCTGCCAAGGCCGATGCCCAACGTGATAGTAGAGGGCATGTAAAATCCAAAAAGCCAAAGTTCAGTAAAAATACCCAAAAAAAGAAATTTAAATGGTCTGAGGAGAAACATAAACTTGCCAATATGCCATTTACGACACGGAGTGGCAAGGAACGCCTGAGACCCTGGCCTATGTTCATGACTAATGGTCCAGCTTCACATGGCGATGGACGTAGCATTACAGTGATTTTACCAATTAATAATATCAGTCATTTATAATTATTACAGTGATCTTGCCAATTTATTCCAGTGATTTGGATGTAGCATTACAGTGATTTTACCAATTAATATCAGTGAGTTATAATTATTACAGTGATCTTGCCAAATAATTCCAGTGATTTGGACGTAGCATTACAGTGATTTTACCAATTAATATCAGTGATTTATAATTATTACAGCTATCTTGTCAAATAATTCCAGTGATTTGGACATATAATTCCAGTTGGAATTGTTTGTGTCGCTTGGCTTAATCATACAGCTACCTCATTGCACCTCTTCGACATCTTTGCATGAGGTGCTGTTTGGGGCCTAGTTTTTGAAAAGTGCCATCCTGTGTGACACTGCCGTATGAGTCCAGGGGTACTGCTGTATTAGTCCTGGGGTACTGCCGTATAAGTCCACCAATTGCAGATTTTTTAAAAGTGACTGGAGCATGCTGGAGATGCTGTCAGTGGACCGAACAATTGCGGCCCACTCTTGACAATCAGCCACTGCGTGACACTACTAGATGGGCCAGGTGGTTGTGTCGCTTAGCTTAGGCCTACAGCAACCTCGTGCACCTTTTTTTCTTCTTTGCACCATGTGCTGTTAGGGGCCTTTTTTTTATATCTGCCCTCCTGTCTGCCACTGCAGTGCCACTCCTAGATGGGCCAGGTGTTTGTGCTGCCCACTTGAGTCGCTTAGATTAGTCATCCAGTGACCTCGGGGCAACCTTTTGGCCTAAAAACAATATAGGGGGTCATTCCGAGTTGATCGCTAGCTGCCGTTGTTCGCAGCACAGCGATCAGGCTAAAAATCGGCATTTCTGCGCATGCGTACGGGCTGCAGTGCGCACGCGCGACGTACTTTCACACAAAACTATGTAGTTTCACACAAGGCCGAGTGACGCTTCTCAGTCGCTCTGCTGATCGTATAGTGATTGACAGGAAGTGGGTGTTTCTGGGTTGTAACTGCCCGTTTTCCGGGAGTGTGCTAAAAATGCAGGCGTGTCACGTAAAAACGCAGGCGTGCCTGGGGAAACGGGGGAGTGGCTGGCCGAACGCAGGGCGTGTTTGTGACGTCAAACCAGGAACCAAACAGTCTGAAGTGATCGCAAGGAAGGAGTAGGTTTTCAGCTACTCTGAAACTGCTTGAAAAAATGTCAGCCCTATTCTGCTAACCTTTCGATCGCACTTCTGCTAAGCTAAGATACACTCCCAGAGGGCGGCGGCTTAGCGTTTGCACTGCTGCTAAAAGCAGCTAGCGAGCAATCAACTCGGAATGAGGGCCATTGTGAGGTGTGAGGTGTTCAGAATAGACTGGAAATGATTGTTATTGAGGTCAATAATACCGTAGGAGCAAAATTACCCCCAAATTCTGTGATTTTAGCTGTTTTTATGTTTTTTCCCCAAAACTCATCCAGATCCAAAACCAAAACACGAAAGGGTGGTTTTGCCAAAACCAAGCCAAAACCAAAACATGAAAATGGAATTAGAACCAAAACCAAAAACACAAAACACGAAAAGTGCCAGCCGCACAATGTTCAGCTTCACACCAACAGTTAGAGGTGGCACACATACTATTTCATGGGCACCGACTGTACCTTGCATTCTACTGGTGGGCCCTTCATGCCACAGTCTGACACTGTTTAAAATCTTTTGTTCCAGCCTCCCTTTCCAAATACAGCTCTATAAGAGATTTAACTCTTTGGTGATCTGCAAAGCACTGCAAACAATTTTCTAAATAACTGTTTGACTCACAAGTGCCTCCTGACATCTAGTTTGTTTGGGCAAACAGAGGCATGAGTTCTAGATATGGAGATATTGAAGAAACCTGAGATGTGATGAGCTGTCTTTACCAGTTTTATGTCTAAAGTATATTAAAAACATCTTGCGCCAAGTAACCTGTACTATAGCATAATTTTAAAAGAGCTAAACTCCTTTTTGATAGTTACCATTAGAGACCAATGATGAAAAAGTGGACTTCAACCTTTGACACTTTATTGAGAGCAAAGACATTTGCTCACTGGTAAATTATCATACTGTGCTCTACTGTATATTTGTCTGCTTTATTATTTTAGTTTCAATTGCCTGAAATATACAGTATCTCCAGGAGTGGAACTCCCAGAGCTTTTATTAGATATACCAGAATATGGAAGGCAGAAAGTAGTGGCCACCCAGTAGAAAGGTATACATGATAAGTCATAAGTGTCTAAATCCTCTAAGTTGCACTGTGATTTCACCGAATCAGGACCATAATGAGGGTAGTGCATCAGGTGTTGCAAGTACACTAGCTTGACGGCACCCTTTCCATCTTGCTAGGTGCCTGCTATGTATATGCGCATCCTTAGGACACACCCAACACCCATCTTCCTGCTCATCATGATGTCACATGTGGCGGGGTGATGGGTATTAAGGTATACCTTCAATAAATGTCTGATGGACACATTGATTCCAGTTTTTACAACAACATCAACAACAACAACATTGGTATATGCAAATTGTCACTAGTAGAAGGTGCTCCCTTTCATACCTTCATACCCCACTATTGTGGTTTTATTTTGATTCTAGAAGGAACAAGAATCAGGTCATGGATCTGGTCTCTTATTAATACATAGCCACATACAGTATTGCTTAGTGTTTAACACAGTAAAATGTGTGGCTACATCTGGATCTGATATATGTGGCAGGGTATATGTTGCCTGGCTTGGTCATCCCACATTTCTCCATGACGGTCAGTATCTTCATTATCTGAAACTAGAGATGTGCGGCGGTCACTTTTCGTGTTTTGTGTTTTGGTTTTAGTTCTAATTCCCCGCCCGTGTTTTGGTTTTGGATGGGTTTTGCCAAAACCACCCTTTTGTGTTTTGGTTTTGGATCTGGATGATTTTTTTTTAAATACATAAAAACGGCTAAAATCACAGAATTTGGGGGTAATTTTGATCCTATGGTATTATTAACCTCAATAACATTAATTTCCACTCATTTCCAGTCTATTCTGAACACCTCACAATATTATTTTTAGGCCAAAAGGTTGCACCGAGGTGGCTGTATGACTAAGCTAAGCGACACAAGTGTGCGGCACAAACACCTGGCCCATCTAGGAGTGGCACTGCAGTGGCAGACAGGATGGCAGATTAAAAAATAGCCCCAAACAGCACAACATGCAAAGAAGAAAAAGAATTGCAATGAGGTTGCTGTATAACTAAGCTAAGCGACACAAGTGTGCGGCACAAACATCTGGCCCATCTAGGAGTGGCACTGCAGTGGCAGACAGGATGGCAGATATAGAAAAAAGACCCCAAACAGCACATCATGCAAAGATGTAAAAGAGGTGCAATGAGGTAGCTGTATGACTAAGCTAAGCGACACAAACAATTGGCCCATCGAGGAGTGGCACTGCAGTGTCAGACAAAAATTGGTCCCCAAACAGCACATTATGCAAAGAAGAAAAAGAAGTGCACCGAGGTTGCTGTATGACTAAGCTTTGCGACACAACCACCTGGCCCATCTAGTAACGGCATGCAGTGGCTGAATGTCGAAAGTGGCCCGCAATTTTTCAGTCCACTGACAGCATCTCCTGCACGCCCCTGTCATTTTTCAAAAATTCTGCAATTGGTGGACTTATACGGCAGTACCCCTGGACTAATACAGCAGTACCCCTGGACTTATACGACAGTGTCAGACAGGATGGCACTTTAAAAAAGCATGCCCCAAACAGCACATGATGCAAAGATGAAATAGAGGTGCACTAAGGTTGCGGTGTGACTAAGCTAAGCGACACAAGTGTGCGGCACAAACACCTGGCCCATCTAGGAGTGGCACTGCAATGGCAGACAGGATGGCACTTAAAAAAAACTAGGCCCCAAACAGCACATCATGACAAGAAGTAAAAGAGGGCAATGAGGTAGCTGTATGACTAAGTTAGGCGACACAAGTGTGCGGCACAAACACCTGGCCCATCTAAGGTTGGCACTGCAGTCCCACTGCACTAATGGCGAATACTAGATGCACGTCTAACCCCAGCATAGTTGTTATGGCCTCAGTAATCCGCTTTGCAACAGGGTATATATACATGGCAGTATCACTGGAATTATATGGCAGTACCACTGGACATATACGGCAGGATCACTGGACTGGACCTATACGCCGGTACCACTGGAATTATAAAGCAGGATCACTGGATTTATACGGCAGTACCGCTTGACATATACGGTAATATCAATGGACATATACGGCAGTATCACTGGACATATACGGCAGCATCACTGGACTGGACTTATACGCCAGTACGACTGGAATTATACGGCAGGTTCACTGGACTTATACGCCAGTACCACTGGAATTATACGGCAGGATCACTGGATTTATACGGCAGTACCGCTGGACATATATGGCAGTATCAATGGACATATACGGCAGTATCACTGGACATATACGGCAGTATCACTGGACTGAACTTATACACCAGTACCACTGGAATTATATGGCAGGATCACTGGATTTATACGCCAGTACCACTGGAATTATACGGCAGGATCACTGGAATTATACGGCAGGATCACTGGAATTATACGGCAGGATCATTGGATTTATACGTCAGTACCGCTAGACATATACGGCAGTATCACTGGACATATACGGCAGTATCACTAGACAGGATTTATACGCCAGTACCACTGGAATTATACGGCAGGATCACTGGACTTATACGCCAGTACCACTGGAATTATACGTCAGGATCACTGGAATTATACGGCAGGATCACTGGAATTATATGGCAGGATCACTGGTTTTATACGGCAGTATCAATGGACATATACGGCAATATTGCTGGACATATACGGCCAGTGCTTAAAGTGGTCCTAGAGAGGTGGTGGAACTCACCCCCCGTCCCCCAAGCGCCCATGCAATAAAGGTATTGCACGTGCCGTAGGCACGCACCACAAAAAAGGGGTGTCATCTCAAAAAGAAAGGGGCGTGGCCACACAATAGTAATAATGCCCACAGTAGTAGCACCCCTAATACACATAATGCCCACAGTAGTAGCACCCCATAATACACAATGCCCACAGCAGTAGCGCCCCTTTTACAATGACCATAGTTGTAGTGCCCCTTATGCAATGTCCACTGTACTGGTAATGCCCACAGTGGTAGTGCCCCTTATATAGAGCCCATAGTAGTGGTGCCCCTTATGCAATGCCCCCAGTAGTAGTGCACCTTATGTCCCTAGTAGTGATGCCCCTTATGAAGTGCCCCACTTTACAATGCCCTCATTAGTAGTGCCCCCATTAGTAATGCCCTTAATGGCAATGCCCCCTGTACTAATGTCACCTGTAGTAATGCCCCCAGTCGTTTAGCACCCTGTAGTTTAGGCCCAGTATTTATGCCCCCAGTAGTTTAGCCCCCAGTGGTAATGCCCCTGAAGTTATGACCCCAGTAGTTTACCCCCACTTTAGGTTAGCCTCCCACTGGTAATGCCCCCAGTAGTTTAGCCCCTGTAGTTTAGTCCTCATGTAGTTTGCCCCATGTAGTTTAGACCCCCAGTAGTTTAGCCCTGTAGGTTAGCCCCATGTAGTTTGCCTTAAGTAGTAATGCCCCCTGTAGTTATGCCCTCAGTAGTAATGCCCCCAGTAGTACTGCCACCTTGTAGTTTAGCTCACTGTAGTTTAGCCCCCCTGTAGTAATGCCCCCAGTAGTTTAGCCCCTGTAGTTATGCCCCCAGTAGTAATGCCCCTGTAGTTATGCCCCCAGTAGTAATGCCCCTGTAGTAATGCCCCCAGTAGTAATGCACCCCTGTAGTTATGCCCCCAGTAGTAATGCACCCCTGTAGTTATGCCCCCCAGTAGTAATGCACCCCTGTAGTTTGCCCCAGTAGCTTGCCTTCTTGTAGTTAACCCCAGTAGTTAGCACCATGTAGTTTATCCCCATGTAGTTTGCCCCCAGTAGTTTGCCACAAGTAGTAATGCCCCCAGTAGTTTAGCCCCCCTGTAGTAATGTCTCCAGTAGTTTTCCTCTAGTAGTAATGCCCCTGTAGTTATGCCCCCAGTAGTAATGCGTCCCTGTAGTTTGTCCCCAGTAGTTTGCCTCCTTGTAGTTTGCCCCCAGTATCTTGCCCCCTTGTAGTTTGCTGCCTTGTAGTCTGCACTCAGTAGTTAGCCCCCTGTAGCTTGCCCCGAGTAGTTTGGCCCCCTGTAGCTAGCCCCCAGTAGTTTGGCCCCCTGTAGCTTGCCCCCAGTAGTTTGCCCCCAGTAGATTTCCCCCAGTGGTTAGCCCCCTGTAGCTTGCCCCCAATAGATTGCCCCCAGTGGTTAGCCCCCTGTAGCTTGCCCCCTTGTAATCTGCCCCCAGTAGTTAGCACCCTGTAGCTTGCCCCAAGTAGTTTGGCCCCCTGTAGTTTGCCCCCAGTAGTTTGCCCCCAGTAGATTGCCCCCAGTAGTTTGCCCCCAGTAGATTTCCCCCAGTGGATAGCCCCCTGTAGCTTACCACCAGTAGATTGCACCCAGTGGTTAGCCCCCTTGTAGTCTGCCCCCAGTAGTTAGCCCCCTGTAGCTTGCCCCCAGTAGTTTGGCCCCCTGTAGCTTGCCCCAGTAGTTTGCCCCCCTGTATCTGGCTCCCAGTAGATGCGCTGTACAGCCACACATATATTTAAAAAAAAAACACCACACTTACCAAGCCCCGCTCCCGCGTCCGACTGCTGTGATCCACCTGGCGTCCGCTCCCCGGCACTATGAGAGACACTATGACAGAGCCGGGAGCCGGAAGCCGTAGCTCAGTAGTGAGCTCCTGCCGCCAGCTACCGCTGGGCAGGTAGAGACGGCGCCGCTGGTAACACAATCTCAGCGGGCGCCCAGCATCTTCCTGCAGCCCCGGCACACATCGGGTGAGGTGAGCCGGAGGAGGCGGAACTGCGTTCCGTCTCCAAGTGGAACTGACGGAACGCAGTTCCGCCCCATTCCAGCTCACATTAACCCCTGTATACGGAAGTATCAATGGACATATACGGCAGTATCACTGGACACATACGACAGTATCACTGGACTGGACTTATACGCCAGTACCACTGGAATTATACGTCAGGATCACTGGACTTATACGCCAGTACCTCTGGAATTATACGGCAGCATCACTGGAATTATACGACAGGATCACTGGATTTATACGGC
The DNA here is from genome assembly GCF_028390025.1 of Pseudophryne corroboree. Lineage (NCBI taxonomy): Eukaryota > Metazoa > Chordata > Amphibia > Anura > Myobatrachidae > Pseudophryne > Pseudophryne corroboree. The sequence goes on from NC_086451.1 coordinate 407,399,236, forward strand.
AGTACCGCTGGACATATACGGCAGTATCAATGGACATATATGACAGTATATACGGCAGTATCACTGGACATATACAGCAGCACAGGGACACCACCACTGGACTGATGCAGGACAACACAGCACCACTGCAATGGACTGGACTTATACAGCAGCACTGAACATATGGCAGCAGAGGACGTCATGACGTCTCTCTCATAGCGCGCACTGACAGAGCCGGGAGCCGGAAGCCGGAGCTCAGTAGTGAGCTCCTGCCGCCGGCTACCGCTGGGTAGGTAGAGACGGCGCCGCTGGTAACACAATCTCAGCGGGCGCCCAGCATCTTCCTGCAGCCCCGGCACACATCGGGTGAGGTGAGCCGGAGGAGGCGGAACTGCGTTCCGTCTCCAAGTGGAACTGACGGAACGCAGTTCCGCCCCATTCCAGCTCACATTAACCCCTGTATACGGAAGTATCAATGGACATATACGGCAGTATCACTGGACACACACGGCAGTATCACTGGACTGGACTTATACGCCAGTACCACTGGAATTATACGGCAGGATCACTGGACTTATACGCCAGTACCTCTGGAATTATACGGCAGCATCACTGGAATTATACGGCAGGATCACTGGATTTATACGGCAGTACCGCTGGACATATACGGCAGTATCAATGGACATATATGACAGTATCACTGGACATATACAGCAGTATCACTGGACATATACAGCAGCACAGGGACACCACCACTGGACTGATGCAGGACAACACAGCACCACTGCAATGGACTGGACTTATACAGCAGCACTGAATATATGGCAGCAGAGGACACCACCACTGTGACTTGACTGATGCAGCACAAGACACTACCACTGGACTGGACTTATACAGCAGCACTGGACATATGGCAGCAGAGGACACCACCACTGTGACTGGACTGATGCAGCACAAGACACGGACACTGAGGACACTGAGGATGGAGACTCTCTACACTCTCCAATGTCGGAGTGAAAATGGCGGGGACGCGGTGCTCCTTATATGGAATCCAAACCCCGGGGGAATCTGACAGCGGGATGATGACGTTTTGCCTCCTTCTGGTTTCCGAGTCAGGCGAGGAAACCCGAGCCTGACTCGGATCCCGGCTCGTGACGTGAAGTCCGGGGTGGTTTTGTTCTCTCAGAATCCGACCCGCTCATCTCTATCTGAAACTCACTGGCATATTTCCCCAGTGTATGGTGTATATGTCAGGCAAATGTCACTATTGTTCCCCAGACCCTCTTTATGAATTTACCTGACATAAGAATGTCCGACATACTGTTGTTTTACTTACCTAGCTGGGTCTGGTATGTCTGGTCGACAGTTGTCAGGTCGACATGATTAGCATGTTGGCAGTGACCATGTAACCATTCGACATGTCTACACGAATGACATGTCGACATGATAGCCTTCTCCTTCCCATCGGTCTAGTGAGGAGAAGTTCAGATGGGAACATCTGAAGAGCAGCATTCTGGTGAGTATAAATTCCCCTATTCTTAACCAATAACCCTCCCTCTAGTGCCTAACCCTTCCCCCTAATCCCCCCCCCCTGCCTAACCTCTTACCCTCATCACTGCATCCTATCCCTAGCTGTCGACATTTCACATGGCGACAGTATGATGTTGATATTATGAATGTTGACATAGTAACTGTTGACCATGTGACTGGATACCACCTAGCTACCTTACTTCATGTATCCCATATGTAGTCACTGAATTGTCCATAACTGACCTCTTTCAATATACTATAAAAAGATTGAACCCCCCAGATGAAAGGGCACAGTTATTTCAACTGATACATAGGGGCATATTTATTAACTATAGGGTTAGACCCGGTAATTATAAATTTTTTTTATTAGACATTAGGTCCCTCACATAATAAAATAAAATAAATGAATGATTCTAGGGAAAGGATAAACGGTGTGCTCATTTTAAAAAATAAATTTTCTGGGGGAAAAAAGGAGATTTATGGTAGACTTGCCATAGTTAAATCTCTTTCTGCGAGGTACATGGATTCCACAGGGAATACATTGGGGTGTAGAGTTGGATCTTGATCCGAGGCACCAACAGGCTAAAGCTTTGACTGTTCCCAGGATGCACTGCACTGCCTCCTCTATAACCCCGCCTCCAGGCACTGGAGCTCAGTTTCGTTAACCAGTCCAATGTAGTAGCAGGTAAAAGAGACAGCAGATGTTAGTCACATAGAACCACATTCTCACGACAGGAGAAGGGACCAGCAGCTAATGCCATACAAACCCAAAGAAGCTAAGTGCGTCCAGGTGGGCGCCCTGTGGAATCTAGTATACCTTGCAGAAAGAGATTTAAGTATGGTAAGTCTACCATTAATCTCCTTTTCTGCAGCGGGGTACACTGGGATTCCACAGTGAATACAGTGGGGATGTCCTAAAGCAGTTCCTCAAGGGAGGGGACGCACCCTAGCGGGTATGAGAACCCGGCGTACAAAGGAAGCATCCTGGGAGGCAGAAGTATCAAAGGTAATAGAACCTAATGAACGTGTTCACAGAGTACCACGTAGCCGCCTTGCACAATTGTTCTGCGGACGTGCCACGACGGGCCGCCCAAGAAGGTCCAACAGACCGAGTAGAATGGGCCTTGATAGCAGCAGGAGCTGGAAGACCAGCCTGTGCATAAGCTTGTGCAATCACCATTCTAATCCATCTGGCCAAGGTATGCCTATTCGCAGGCCAGCCACGTTTGTTAAAACCCAAAAGTACAAAAAGGGAACCTGACCTCCTGATAGAGGCAGTCCTGTCCACGTATATACAGAGAGCCCATACCACATCCAAAGGCCGCTCTTTGGAGGACAAGTCAGAAGAGATAAAGGCCGGAACCACAATCTCTTGGTTAAGGTGGAAAGATAACATCACCTTAGGCAAATAACCTGGGTGAGTTCTAAGAACGGCCCGGTCACGATGAAATATCAGAAAGGGTGGACGGCAGGACAATGCACCTAAGTCCGAATCCCTTCTAGCAGAGGCAATAGCCAGCAAAAAGTGGACCTTGGCAGTAAGCCATTTAAGGTCCACCATATCAAGAGGTTCAATGGAGACTCTTGTAGGGCATGCAGGACAACAGACAAAGCCCATGGAGCCACAGGAGGGACATAGGGAGGTTGAATTCGCAATACGCCCTGAGTGAATGTATGAACGTCAGGAAGAGACGCAATTTTCCGCTGAAACCACACCGACAATGCAGATATGGGAACCTTGAGGGAGGCCAGACGAAGCCCCAAGTCCAGGCCTTGTTGCAAAGAAGCCAGAAGCTTGGAAGTACTAAACTTGGAAGCATTGTAATTCTTAGCAGCACACCAGGCGAAGGAAGAATTCCATACCCTATAATAAATCCATGCAGAAGCCGGTTTGTGGGCCTTTAGCATAGTTTGGATAACCACCTCGGAAAATCTTTTGGCTCTCAGGAGGGAAGCTTCAAGAGCCACGCCGTCAAAGCCAGTCTGGGCAGGTCCAGGTAGACACAAGGGCCCTGAACGAGGAGGTCTGGGCGTTGAGGAAGTAGAAGAGGACACTCTATCGATAGACCCTGCAGGTCTGAGAACCAATGCCGTCTGGGCCACGCTGGAGCGACTAGAAGTAGTTTTCCTCCTTCTTGCTTGAACTTCCGTAGAACCCTGGGAAGGAGTGACACTGGAGGGAACGTGTAGGGAAGCTGAAAGTTCCATGGAATTGCTAGTGCGTCCACGAACGCTGCTTGGGGATCCCTTGTCCTTGATCCGAAGACCAGAACTTTGTGATTGTGTCGAGATGACATCAGGTCTACATCTGGTAGGCCCCACCTGTCCACTAGGAGTTGAAAGACTTCCTGATGAAGACTCCATTCTCCGGCGGCCACGTCCTGATGACTGAGGAAATCCGCTTCCCAGTTGAGGACTCCCGGAATGAACACTGCCCATATTGCTGGCAGATGGCGTTCCGCCCAACAAAGTAATTTTGACACATTTATCATTGCCATGCGGCTTTGAGTGCCACCTTGATGATTTATGTAGCCACCGTGGTGACATTGTCTGATTTTATTTGAACAGGCCTGATCTGTACTATAGGCAGGGCAAGTGTCAAAGCATTGAAAACTGGCTGCAATTCCAGAATGTTTATCGGGAAGAGAGATTCCTCCCTGGTCCACCGACCCTGAAGAGAGTGTTTCTCCAACAACGTGCCCCAACCTCGCAGACTGGCATCCATTGTCAGAAGGACCCAGTTGGGGATCCTGAAGGGATGGCCCCTGCTCAACTGTTGGTCCTGTAGCCACCAACTCAGTGACAGACGAACCTCCGGAGTCAAGGAGATCATGTGAGATCTGATCCGGTGAGGCAGGCCGTCACACTCGGAAAGAATTAACCTATGAAAAGGGCGGGAATGAAATTGAGCGTACTCTACCATGTTGAAAGCCAACACCATGAGGCCTAGTATTTGCATGGCCGAGTGTATCGACACTCTTGGGCGAGAGAGGAAGTATCTGATCCTGTCCTGAAGTTTCAGGACTTTCTCTGGAGACAGAAACAACCTTTTGTTGTGTGTGTCCAACAGCGCCCCCAGGTGCACCATGCACCGAGCAGGGACCAGCGAGGACTTTTTCCAGTTAATGAGCCACCCGTGGGCATGTAGGAATTGGACCGTCAGTTCCAGATGATGGAGGAGACCATCTTGGGAGTTCGCCAGGATCAGCAAGTCGTCCAGATACGGCAGGATCCTGATTTCCTGATGGTGGAGAAGGGCCATCATCATGGCCATGACCTTGGTGAAGATACGAGGGGCTGTGGTCAATCCAAATGGCAGAGCCTGGAATTGATAATGTAGGTTGCCAATAGCAAACCGCAGATATTGCTGATATGAAATGGCAATAGGTATATGCAGGTAAGCATCCTGTATGTCATGGGATACCTATCTATAAAATTGTAAGCTTGCGAGCAGGGCCTTCCTACCACTATGTCTGTCTGTTTTTGCCCAGTTTTGTTCTATTACTGTTGTTCTAATTGTAAAGCGCAACGGAATATGCTGCGCTATATAAGAAACTGTTAATAATAATAATAATAATAATAATAATATTGCTGATGCGATATGGCAATATGTATATGCAGATAAACATCCTGTATGTCCAGTGATACCATATAGTCTGCGGGTTCCATGGCCAGTACAATAGAGCGCAGAGTTTCCATATGGAATTAGGACACTCTCACAAATTTGTTCAATGATTTGAGGTTGAGTATCGGCCAGAAGGACCCATTTGGCGTTGGAACTAGAAACAGGGTCGAATAGTATCTCCTGCCTCTCTGGGACAGAGGTACCGGCACTACCACTCCTGTGTCCAGGAGGGATTGCACAACCAAGTGTAGAGCTTGCGCTTTCAACGGATCCGAAGGGATAACCGTTGAGCAGAACTGGCGAGGGGGACGTTTCTTGAAAGAGAGTGCGTACCCGTGAGAGACAACTTCCTGCACCCAGGCGTCTGAAGTGGATTTTAACCAGACCTGGGTGAACTGCAGAAGTCGGCATCCCACCCTGGGGTTCACCAGGGAGAGGCCCGCCCCATCATGCAGCAGGCTAGTCTTGTTTGGAAGCAGGCTGACAGGCAGCACAGGATTGCTTAGGTTTGGACTTAGTGGTTTTGGAAGCATGAGTCTGTCTCATGTACGTCTGACCTTTTGCTTTCCCTGGAGGTCGAAAGGAACGAAAAGTGGTACTCTTAGCCTTCGGAGCAGAAGGATTAGTACTTGGGAGAAACGAAGTCTTAGCATACGCTAAGTCAGTCACAATCTTGTTCAGATCCTCCCCAAAAAGGATGTCTCCCTTAAAAGGGAGCACCTCCAAGGTTTTTTGGAGTCCAGGTCCACCTTCAAGGACCTTAACCACATAATACGATAAGCCAGGATAGATGTAGTAGATGCCTTGGCCGTCATAACACCTGCAAAGAGGCCGCCTTCTGAATACAGTGGGAGGCTGTGGTAATATAAGATAGATATTGTCTGGCAGTGTCAGAAAAATCCTGAGGCAGCTCATCCTCAATTGCCTGAACCCATGCTTCAATTCCTTTCGCAGCCCAGGAAACTGCCATAGTGGGTCTATGTACAGCACATGTAAGGGAGTAAATAGACTTCAGGCATCCCTCCAAATGCTTATCCGTCGGTTCCTTCAGTGAGGTGACAGTGGTGACAGGCAGAGTAGATGACACCACAAGACGGGCGACATGAGAGTCCACCGGCGGTGTAGTTTCCCACTTGTTACTCAACTCCGCAGGGATAGGATAACGAGCTAGAATCTCTTTAGACAGGGAGAATTTATTTCCTGGAGACGACCAGGATTCCTGACATATGTCAATTAAATGGTAAGAATGTGGTAAGACTAATTTAGTAACCTTCTGATGTTTGAGCTTATCAGGTTTCTTAGACACAGTAGTGGGCTCGATCTAATCATCTATTTGGAGAATCAGCTTAATAGCTTCCACTAGGTCAGGAACATCAACCTGGGTTGTAGATTCCACATCAGAAGCAACTGTATCAGTGTCTGACGGATCAGTATAATCCCCATCCTCATCAGAAGAATTATCCAAAATATTAGTGGATTGTGAGGAAGAAATGGCCTGCTTAGATGACCCTTTGGCCCCAGAGAGGTGAGGGGTAGACTTTTGTCTAACCAAAGATTGATTTAATTGTTGTAACTGGGTAGACAGAGTGTCCGCCCAAGGCGGATTAACTACAGGGATAATATGTGGCTGTAATGGCACAGGAGGTCCCACAGGGGGGCGTAAGACGTGTCACAAGCGTATTCAGCATACTTGAGAACGCTGTCCAAAGTGGGTCCTGAGTGGCCACAGGTGCTGACTGGTTGACTGGGAGGTGTATGGCATCCAGTGCCTGAACCATCAGCTAAAACTTCCCCCTCAGGTAAATCCGTGGTGCCAGCACTGCATGATGCAGAAGCGTCCGCGGATTTCCCGCCCTGTGTGGCAGACATTATAGGGAATGTAGCCTTAGAGCATAACAGTACAATATAGCCAGACAAATACAATACCTGGAAATAACCCCCGGTGTTATGTGACAGTAAATACAGGGCACAAACAGAGGCTTTAAGCGGTATGAGGTGACTGAAATACACCGTAAAAAATACCAAACAGTATAGACTGTGTAACACTATATATATATATATATATATATATATATGAGACCCTGACGCACCTAGCCCTCCAGGGTACAGAATATAGTGATAGCCAGTAGTGTGATACACGAGAATGAAATCCAAACAGCAGCTACAGGCACACTCAGTCACAGGTACAATGCAGAAGTTATTACAGATAAACAATAAAACTACACTGGACTAGTAAAACTACATATAGATATGTATGAATATAGATATAACAATACACAGTAGATACTGGATATATATCACAAAATACTTGTACTAAATACTCAGGTAGAAGCACACTTGTTCTTAACTAACACTGTCTAAAATGACACGTAGAATACTTAAGTGTCTGTAAATTAGAGATGAGCGGGTTAGGTTCTCAGAGAACCGAACCCTACTGAACCCGCCTGACTCGGAAACCCGAACTCGGCAAAACGTCATCATCCCGCTGTCGGATTCTCTCGGGATTTGGATTCCATATAAGGAGTCGCGCGTCGCGGCCATTTTCACTCCAGTCTCGCAGAGTGAGAGGACGTGTACTATTCAGTGTGCTCAGTCTCTGTTTATTCGGGCGGGAAAGTGGGGTGACAAGCAGGGACGTGCGGTGAGCTAAATGGCTCAGGAGGCACTGGCTAACCCCAGAGCCAGATTTCCATGCAATATATAAGCCAAAGGGTACATCTGGGTATTATACACAGGTGCAGCATTATAAACTCCTGGAAATGTGCTGAGTTTTAGAGATGTGTGGAAAGGATACACAGGTGAGGCACTGCCTCACCTGCCATAGACTTTTTACTCCAGCGTTTGGGCTATAAAAATTATTAGACTAATGAAAAGGAGATATTTCAAACAAATTATTAGTATTTTCCATATACTTTATTCAATCAAAACTCTGGTTTAAACGTAAGTATGACAGGAAAGGCTCTGCCTCACCTGCCTCACCCCACCGCACGTCACTGGTGACAAGTGTTGTGCTGCTCAGTCCAGTCCATATAGCCAGTGTAGTTGTAAAGTGGTGCTGTGTTGTGCAGACCAGTCCAGTGTAGTCACTCAGTGTATTGTGCTGCATCAGTCCAGGCAGATATATCCAGTGTACCTGTAAAGTGGTGCTGTGTTGTGCAGACCAGTCCAGTGTAGTCACTCAGTGTATTGTGCTGTATCAGTCCAGGCAGTCACAGTGTTGGTGTTCTCTGCTGCCATATATCCAGTGTAGCTGTAAAGTGGGGCTGTGTTGTGCAGACCAGTCCAGTGTAGTCACTCATACCCCTTTTCTACTAGTGTAGCACGGGTCGCAGCCGTGTCGCCCCCGCGCATTTACCCGTGTTCTAAAAAGCTAGTGGAAAAGGGGTATTAGTGTATTGTGCTGCATCAGTCCAGGCAGTCACAGTGTTGGTGTTCTCTGCTGCCATATATCCAGTGTCCTTTGTCATCAGTAATTCCCTTGACGATATACTGTACGTTGCTGCTATATATATCCACTGCTGCAGTATAACAAATTACAATTATATTATTAAAAAGCTGTTTGGCTGCATCAGACCAGTGGTAATGTGTGTCCTGTCATCAGTAATTCCAGTGACGATATACGCTGCTGCTATATATATCCACTGCTGCAGTATAACAAATTACAATGATATTATTATTAAAAAGCTGTTGGGCTGCATCAGACCAGTGGTAGTGTAACAGGACTTGTTTATTTATTTTATGGACTATGAAGATGACGGGTCTTTGGACTTATACCTGGTCCTCTTCCTCTCGTCCGCTTTAGTCTGCAGATCGCTGACTCTTCAATTAGTAGAAATACATACGCCGATACTTGCACATTTAACTCAATAAACTTTTTATTTATACAATACAATGTAGACAAAGGGGTAAATTTACTAAGATTCGTAATTTCCGAAAAAAGGTCAAAGTTCAATCACGAATGACATCGACAGTGTAAAACTGCAACTTTTTGAATTGATTACGATGGATTTACTAAGCTGTCGTATTCGGGTTTTTCTTTTCTTCCGATGTCGATGTCATTCGTTTTTTTTTACCTATTTTTACGGCAGTGATTAGCAAAACACTGCCGTTTTTTTTTACAATCAATCTCGGACGGATCTGTGTGATCCGTGCTGGGGTTCTTATTTTTTTTTTTTTTAATTAAACAATGTAAAATCCCAAAAAAAAAATGCGTGGGGTCCCCCCTCCTAAGCATAACCAGCCTCGGGCTCTTTGAGCCGATCCTGGTTGCAGAAATATGGGGACAAAATTGACAGGGGTTCCCCCATATTTAAGCAACCAGCATCGGGCTCTGCGCCTGGTCCTGGTTCCAAAAATACGGGGGACAAAAAGAGTAGGGGTCCCCCGTATTTTTAAAACCAGCACCGGGCTCCACTAGCTGGACAGATAATGCCACAGCCGGGGGTCACTTTTATACAGTGCCCTGCGGCCGTGGCATCAAAAATCCAACTAGTCACCCCTGGCCGGGGTACCCTGGGGGAGTGGGGACCCCTTCAATCAAGGGGTCCCCCCCCCCCAGCCACCCAAGGGCCAGGGGTGAAGCCCGAGGCTGTCCCCCCCCATCCAATGGGCTGCGGATGGGGAGGCTGATAGCCATTTGTGATAATGAAAAGATATTGTTTTTAGTAGCAGTACTACAAGTCCCAGCAAGCCTCCCCCGCATGCTGGTACTTGGAGAACCACAAGTACCAGCATGCGGCGGAAAAACGGGCCCGCTGGTACCTGTAGTACTACCACTAAAAAAATACCCAAAAAAACACAAGACACACACACCGTGAAAGTATAATTTTATTACATACATACACACATACATACATACTTACCTTATGTTCTCACGCAGGTCGGTCCTCTTCTCCAGTAGAATCCAAGGGCTACCTGTTGAAGAAATTCTACTCACCAGATCCAGTGGTCCAGGCTCCTCGGCAAATCCAGGGATAATCCACGTACTTGAATAAAACAAAAAAACGGTTGCCCGACCTCGAACTGAAAGGTGACCCATGTTTGCACATGGGTCACCTTTCCACGAATGCCAGAAACCCACTTTGCCTTCTGACTAAGTGGGTTTCTTCAGCCAATCAGGGAGTGCCACGTTGTAGCACTCTCCTGATCAGCTGTGTGCTCCTGTCCTCACTGACAGGCAGCACACGGCAGTGTTACAATGTAGCGCCTATGCGCTACATTGTAACCAATGATGGGAACTTTCTGCCCTGCGGTTGACCTAAAGTGACGTCACCGCTGAGCAGAAAGTTCCCAGCATTGGTTACAATGGAGCGCATAGGCGCTACATTGTAACACTGCCGTGTGCCGCCTGTCAGTGAGGACAGCAGCACACAGCTGATCAGGAGAGTGCTACAACGTGGCACTCCCTGATTGGCTGAAGAAACCCACTTACACAGAAGTCAAAGTGGGTTTCTGGCATTCGTGGGAAGGTGACCCATGTGCAAACATGGGTCCCCTTTCAGTTCGTGGTCGGGACACCGTTTTTTTTTATTTATTCAAGTACGTGGATTAACCCTGGATTTGCCGAGGAGCCTGGACCCATGGATCTGGTGAGTAGAATTTCTTCAACAGGTAGCCCTTGGATTCTACAGGAGAAGAGGACCGACCTGCGTGAGAACATAAGGTAAGTATGTATGTATGTGTGTATGTATGTAATAAAATTATACTTTCACGGTGTGTGTGTCTTGTGTTTTTTTGGGTATTTTCTTAGTGGTAGTACTACAGGTACCAGCGGGCCCGTTTTTCCGCCGCATGCTGGTACTTGTGGTTCTCCAAGTACCAGCATGCGGGGGAGGCTTGCTGGGACTTGTAGTACTGCTACTAAAAACAATATCTTTTCATTATCACAAATGGCTATCAGCCTCCCCATCCGCAGCCCATTGGATGGGGGGGGACAGCCTCGGGCTTCACCCCTGGCCCTTGGGTGGCTGGGGGGGGGGGACCCCTTGATTGAAGGGGTCCCCACTCCCCCAGGGTACCCCGGCCAGGGGTGACTAGTTGGATTTTTGATGCCACGGCCGCAGGGCGCTGTATAAAAGTGACCCCCGGCTGTGGCATTATCTGTCCAGCTAGTGGAGCCCGGTGCTGGTTTTAAAAATACGGGGGACCCCTACTCTTTTTGTCCCCCGTATTTTTGGGACCAGGACCAGGCGCAGAGCCCGATGCTGGTTGCTTAAATATGGGGGAACCCCTGTCATTTTTTTCCCCATATTTCTGCAACCAGGATCGGCTCAAAGAGCCCGAGGCTGGTTATGCTTAGGAGGGGGGACCCCACGCAATTTTTTTGGCAAAAATAAGCACTTTCCCACCCCTTCCCACTGATATACATGCACGGATCTCATGGATCCCTGCATGCATCTCAAATCACGGAAAAAAAAAGCAGGTCTGTTTTTTTTAGGACTTTTTTACGAGTTGTAATTTTTCACGGCAGTGTTTTGTGTTTTTTTGCTTTGCACTTCTTAGTAAATGACCGAGATTCATATCTAAACAGGCGTAATTTGACCGATGGTGTATTCATTCGTAATTTTTTACCTGAACTAGCAAAAAATTACGAATGCCCTCATCACTGCCGTGATTAGTGTTTAGTAAATGACCGAGATTAACCGAGATGACACTTTGAAGAAAAAACGGCATCTCGGTCAAAATCGGGAGCTTAGTAAATATACCCCAAAGAGTTTTATTTCACTGGAACAATGTAATCTCGTCCTCCGTATTTCTCATCAGTTAATAGGACAACCTAAAACAAACGGTTAGCAAGACGACATACTTCCAATAAATTGAATTACACTTATACCAATAATAATGACTGTAACCATACATATAGAATCAGTTAAAGGTACCTTAAGGGAAAGGGTTCCCTTAACACTTCAGTATTCCAGTCTGAGTACTCTTACTACCTCGTTGGTGCACATAAGATGACAACGTTGTGGTGCTAGCAAATTAGAGATTGTTCAAACTATAGAGCTCTACGGTGTTCCCTGTTTCTACTTCAGATATGAGTTGTTAAGGTTCATACGCTGTAACGTTTAAGGTTAAATCTAAACTCTTGTTTTCCTGCGGTAACTTGTGAAGAGTAAAAGTATTTGTCGGTGGCCACGAAGTAGTTAATTTGTATTCCTGCGCTCGTTCTACTAGTCTTCTGGTACCGGGAAAAAGGTGAATATACCGCTGTTATCCTCCTAGCTAGTAGGAACTTGGTTAGTGGACTTCTCGCTGGCAGCTAAGCATTAAATATAGTCCTGGCTGATACTGTAACACTTCAGACTTCCCTGTTTAATACTGTATCTACAGGCAATGTTAGACTATTTATGTAGAGATCAGGCCTTAGTAAGGTATTAGTCAATAGAGCGCTACTATCCTCTCTGATGAACTCCTGATGACACTTACTAAGTGTTACCACTGTTGGATTCACTAAACTTGGAGACTTCCTCACGATATGAGAGTCCAGAGGGGTAATGTGTGTATAATCAACTGGTTACAAAGAATGGTAACTGTGTATTGACAGTATTTATCTTTCTCTTAGGTTATTAATTCAACTAGGAGAAGTCCCTGACTGAACTGCTGCTGTGATGTACCTTACATGAGGCTGTCACTCACGATTTCAAGCCTCCTTTTGTCCGCCCTGAGGGAGGTACCGATGTCAATGTCACTGCCACGTTGGACTACTCACTATTGCTGGCCGCCTCCTCCGTTCCGCCTTAGGGCAGGCACAGATGCGGCTATCACCGCCCAGCCAGACTAGATCATCTCCTGGGCCGCCTCCTCTGTTCCGCCTTGCGGGAGGGACTAACGATGCTGCCGCCTCTGCCGGATGACGAGATCCCGCTGCCGCCGCCCACTGCTTAGCCGCACTGTGTCTTCCGTCTCCGCGGGTCTCACTGCACTGAAGCCGCCGGGACTCTCTCTCAGCACCGAAGCCGCCGGGACTCTCTCTCCACGGTAAGCCGGGGAATCGGGTGTGACGCACCTCTTTTCTTGGTAGACTCCTTTACTGTACACCGCTCTGTTTCAGTCTCCTCACCTCCCGTCACCAACTCCCAACGGTTCCTCTTCAGTCCTCTTATATCATCTCCCTCCAGGGTACCCGGATCAGTCCCGCCACTGTAACTGCCACGAGCTGGCCCCCACAAACCCAGTCTCATGCCATCTCCCCTTTTTTGAAGTTAGACAGTGGAACAGTCTCTTAAGTTTGCATAGGGACTGACACACTCAACTCCCCTCTGTGAGGGGGATTATTACCCAACATAATGCTTTCCATGAGAGCAATTTATGGGAATCTTCTTATATCTCTCTATGAGGGCATTTGTACATATATTAACTTTTATTATCTATATTGACACCACATATTTTTAATAATAACATAACTAAGCATTATATACAGATAATGCACGAAGGAGGCTTAGCAGGGTATTACATACTCCCCTGCTTGAAATTTGCGTGTCCCCACGCATCACTCCACCTCTCCTCTTAATGAATTTGTAATAATATTTGACAGTTAACTGCATGAACCTGCTTTAATCTCAGATACATACATTTGGGTGTAACCTTAGTTACATACTTCATAACGCTTTAACATCGGTATCTAAGGGGTAACACTCCCTTTGTGCTCCTCTCTGATCTCCTCAGCTCAACTGGAGGGTTAACCACATTATGGCTACACTCTTCTACCACATTTGGCAAAATTGCGTGGGACTCAGGGATACTATAGCGTTCGCTTCCCATTACATCCGGCTGTACTATTTCTGCTGTAGAAGCAGCTTCCTCACTAGCAGAAACTTCTACATTGTACAATACTGGCCAACACAATTTGAACATGTCCATAGCGCTACTGAAAGCTGGATCAGTAATTGAGCACGATTCCTCTGCCTTTTCCTCCTGATTATCATGATCCAGTAAAGTCAGATTCAGGCACTTCTTCAACTGATTCCTATGTACTACCAAGGAAGACTTGCCCTTGTCCTTAGAGATCCTATATATTGATACAGTGGAACGTGGAATTTCAACGATCAGGTAGGGTGTTGACTCCCAATGACTATCCAGTTTACTGGTGCGTTGATTTTTATTTTTCCACACTACATCACCCACTTTCAGTGCCTCCGCGAGTGCCGTTTTATCGTAATAATCAGCTTGGTACTGTCGGACATTCTCCATTCTTCGTTCAATTATAGTCTGTGCTGCCTTTATTCTCCGTTTGTGTTCCCTCACCCAGTCACTCCAGGGAATTGTTTCTTGAGCGACTTCCGGGGGCAGATCCAATCTTAGGTCCACAGGTAATTTACCTTCTCGCCCAAACAACAAATAGTAAGGAGTATACCCGGTGGAGCTGTGTTCTGCATTATTATACAAATATATAATCTCTGGGAGCAGTGTAGGCCACTCTTGCCGTTCCGGGGCTGGAATAGCCCTTAACATTTTGATTAGGGTTTGGTTCATTCTTTCACATAACCCATTACATTGTGGGTGGTATGCAGTGGTTCTCAACTTTTTGCATCCATATAAGTCACAGAGTTCTTTAAATAGTCTGGATTCAAAAGCAGGGCCTTGATCTGTCAAGATGTTTTCTGGATAACCATAAGGCCGTACAAACGCTCTCCACAACAGTTCCGCAGTAGTCTTTGCCGATAGATCTCGCACTGGAAGAGCCACTGCAAACTTGGTGTAGTGATCTATCATTGTGATGGCATACTGATACCCAGTTCGGCTGGTTTCCAATTTCACATGGTCAACGGTAAGTATTTCCAGTGGATGATGACTAATAATGGGATGAAGGGGTGCTTTCTGGTCAGAGGAGGCTTGCTTTCGAATGGTGCAACTTTGACAGTTGGTGCACCAATCCTCGATGTCTTTTCTCATATTGATCCAGAAGAACCGCTTCCTCAAGTGTGCCTCCAGTTTCTGAGTACTGAAATGCCCCGATTGATCATGGTATGCGCATAAGAGAGAATGTTTGTCTGCCGCAGGTATTACAATCTGGGTAACAGAGTGATGTGTTTTAGGATTAACTCCGCAACGAATGACGATACCCTTCCGTATCCGGAGACGTTCCCTTTGTCTCCATAGATTAAGGAGTTCAGGATCAGCAACCTGTCGTTCCTCTCTGGTCAACATCATCCCAGTGAGTAACAGCGATTTTAACCGCCTTAGAACAGGGCTCTTTTCTTGTACTTGTCTCCAGTTTCCTTCCGGCGCATCTTTTCGTAAGACCTCCAAGTCCATGTCGGCAGCATCTTTTGCCCCGGTGAATAATACTTGCTGGCGTATTAACATGGCACGGAAAGCTGGCATTTCCACCTCCTCCCATCCTTCTTCATCAGGTCCACTGTCTGATTCCCTCGGCAACCGTGACAGCGCGTCGGCATTCGTATTACTTTGACCACTTCGATACTTGATCGTGAATTGATAGTTGGCTAATCGAGAAGCCCATCGTTGCTCTAATGCTCCCAGATGAGCTGTCGGTAGATGGGATAAAGGGTTGTTGTCAGTGAAAGCTATAAATGGTGTGGCAGCCAAATAGCCTTTAAATTTTTCCGTAACTGCCCACACTAAAGCTAAAAATTCCAATTTGAAGGCACTATAATTGGCATTATTTCTTTCAGTTTTCTTTAAGCTTCGGCTAGCGTACGCAATGACTCGTTCTTTACCATCTTGATGTTGAGACAGCACAGCCCCAAGGCCTTGATTACTGGCGTCGGTATACAAATGGAAAGGCCGACTATAATCTGGGTATGCCAATATGGGTGCCTTGGTCAGCAGGCTCTTTAATTCATCGAATGCAACTTGTTGAGTCTGGGTCCATTCTACCCGAACGTTTCTGCCATGTTGATTCTTAGATACCCCTCGAAGTAATGCGTGTAAAGGGGCTGCCACATGGGCAAACTTTTCTACGAATCTTCTATAATATCCAACAAATCCAAGGAACTGACGTACTTCTTTGATAGTGCTTAGAATAGGCCAATTCTGCACGGCCGCAATCTTTTCTGGATCGGGAACAATGCCTTTAGCACTCACAACATGCCCTAGATAGTGTACACTCGTCTTTAACAGATGACATTTGGATGGCTTTACCTTCAGGCCATACTCAGCTAGTCGCTTAAAAACATATTGAAGGTGTTGTAGGTGCTCTTCATAGGTTCCCGAGTAAATGATAATGTCATCCAGATATAATAGCACCATTTCAAAGTTTTTATGGCCTAAGCAGTGTTCCATTACCCTTTGAAATGTCCCTGGAGCATTGCAGAGGCCGAAGGGCATGCGCTCAAACTCGTATAACCCCATGGGAGTTGTGAAAGCTGTTTTTTCTCTATCACCCGGGGCCATTTGAATCTGCCAATATCCGCTTGTCAGGTCCAAGGTCGAGAAATAAGTGGCAGATTTCAGAGCCACCAACGACTCCTCGATTCGTTGAAGCGGATAAGCGTCTTTGTGAGTTACTTGATTCAATTTTCTATAGTCGACGCAGAATCGTAAGCTGCCATCTTTTTTTCGTACCAAGACTATTGGTGCAGCCCAAGGACTATGACTTTCACGAATTACGCCGGATGCTTCCATCTCCTCCAGCATATGACGAACAGGTTGGTATAACATTGGAGCAAGTGGTCGGTACCGCTCTTTGATAGGTGGGGCATTTCCCGTAGGGATATAATGCTGAATATGATTTACCTTCCCAAAGTCAGCTGCATTCTTGCTAAAGGTGGCAGTGTTTTCCTGTACCACTTGTAGTACCCCTGATTTCAACTCATCTGGGGTATCCTTATCCCCGATTTGAATCTCCTGCCACCATTTGGATTGCTCTTCATTTCCTATAGCCCCGTTGGACAGCTGTTCTGTAAGAGTCGTCAAGGATGTGATGTCCACCACATCTTGAAACGTTGCCCAAAGTAGTTTAGCAACAACTTGATGACGGTATACTTTAACAGGATGATCATGTGGATTGAGAATCCTTAGAGGCACCCTTCCGTCTTCTATAGTTACTAAAGCCCGTGCAACCACTATGTCACTCCTACTGGAAATGGAGCACGGTTCAACAATGGCATCATAATTCTGTCCTTGCGGCCCGCACTTAGCTTTTCCCCAAATTATTGTTTCCGAGTTAGGTTGTAGAATAATGGGCCTTCGGTCTACTGTCTTCACCTTGCCCACTTCGCCACTGACACTAATAAACCGTTGTTGACCTTGTAGTATACTAATGGTCTTATGTAAAGCCCGCTGACAAGCGGATGGTGCGTGGATTAATTCCACTCGCAAAGCTGCAATCAACTCATCCGGACATTGTTGTAACACATTCATTCCCACTATGATGGGAGGTACAGTGGGATCTTCTATATTAGTAATGAGACAGCCCTGTCCTGATAATCGGGCCTGTCCGATCTGAAAGTCCAATTCACAATATACTTGACAGGAGATACTCAGCCCATTGCTAGCAACCAGGCGTAGCCAAGCCGGTGGGGGTGGTAGTATTCCCAGTCTTCCCCAATACTGGTGGAAAATATTCTGCTGAATGGTGGTAACCTGGGAACCTGTATCTAAAGTAGCGGGTACTTGTACCCCGTTGATCCAGATGTTAACAACAGGGAGCTGGCCTATATATCGTGGGCACCATTCTTCTGGAGTAAGACCTATTCCGTATGCTCCCCCCGAGGGTTGGTCTCCGGCCTCGGGGTCTCTGCGTTTAAAGGCTCGTCTTGGCGGCACACTCTCTCTATGTGTCCACTCCGATTACATTTCCGACAAATGGGACGGCCTTGGGAATCGAATCTGTCTGTGGGCCTACGGCCCCTTCCTTGGGATGGCTCCCACCAGTCATTTCTTGCCCCTCGTCGGCCTCGTCCCCAGTTTGATTCAGTCCGAGTTGGTGGGGTTTGTTTGGCGAGTCTCTGTAGTTCCCTGCTCATTGCAGCCATCCCTACCGTAAGGTCTTCTATTTGACCTTTTAATGTAAGGACCGGATCGGAGCTAGGAGTTTGCATACTCTGTAGCGTAGCCTTCTTTAAGTTGACTGCCTCAGTGGGCAAGTATCTAGAGACGCTGGTCTCGTCTGACTGTTCCTGATACCCCGGCATTTCTGGAAAGGACACCTCCTTGGATGAAGTGGGACCAATCACCTTGATGGCTGCTTCCTTGAAATCCAGAAAAGAGGCAGTGTTTTTCTGCATTCTCAAAAGTTTAAGTTGTGTTCTAACACTTTCGCAATGTACGCCATCAATGAATTGATTCACCAAAACCTCATCGATGTCTTTGATGTCTGTAGTGTCCATTTCTTGAACATCTCTTAATGCTTCCTGCAAACTCAACGCAAAATCTCGTAACGACTCCCCAGCCAACTGTTTGCGTGAATAAAAGCGTGATTTTAACTCCAAAAGAGTACTAATATCGAACGTGGTTGCCAGACGCTGGAACACTTGATCGACAGTTTTCCGCTCTTCTAAGGGCCATGATAATACCTCCCGTAAGGCTGAATCTTTCAATTGCCCAATCAAGATTTCCACTTGTTGCAGGTTGGTTAACGAATAAAGTCTAAACATAGCTTGTAACTTCTTTTTGAATTCCGTTAACGTGTTTGGACCTTTTCCTGAATAAATGGGCAACCACGGGGCCCCGAAATAATAAGGGAGGGTAATAGGACTTACATTGGCCATAGCCGCTGGTGCACTTGCCACACTGTTTGTGTTTGTTGTGCTGGTGTTGGTTACACTAGCTGTGCTGGTTGTCGCTTGTTCGTTGTCTGTTGCACTTACTGTGCTTGTAGTCGCTTGTTCGTTATCCATGTTTTTATTTTTCCGATCCTGTTCGTGGGACGCCAATTTTGTAATAGTACTTGTTTATTTATTTTATGGACTATGAAGATGACGGGTCTTTGGACTTATACCTGGTCCTCTTCCTCTCGTCCGCTTTAGTCTGCAGATCGCTGACTCTTCAATTAGTAGAAATACATACGCCGATACTTGCACATTTAACTCAATAAACTTTTTATTTATACAATACAATGTAGACAAAGAGTTTTATTTCACTGGAACAATGTAATCTCGTCCTCCGTATTTCTCATCAGTTAATAGGACAACCTAAAACAAACGGTTAGCAAGACGACATACTTCCAATAAATTGAATTACACTTATACCAATAATAATGACTGTAACCATACATATAGAATCAGTTAAAGGTACCTTAAGGGAAAGGGTTCCCTTAACACTTCAGTATTCCAGTCTGAGTACTCTTACTACCTCGTTGGTGCACATAAGATGACAACGTTGTGGTGCTAGCAAATTAGAGATTGTTCAAACTATAGAGCTCTACGGTGTTCCCTGTTTCTACTTCAGATATGAGTTGTTAAGGTTCATACGCTGTAACGTTTGAGGTTAAATCTAAACTCTTGTTTTCCTGCGGTAACTTGTGAAGAGTAAAAGTATTTGTCGGTGGCCACGAAGTAGTTAATTTGTATTCCTGCGCTCGTTCTACTAGTCTTCTGGTACCGGGAAAAAGGTGAATATACCGCTGTTATCCTCCTAGCTAGTAGGAACTTGGTTAGTGGACTTCTCGCTGGCAGCTAAGCATTAAATATAGTCCTGGCTGATACTGTAACACTTCAGACTTCCCTGTTTAATACTGTATCTACAGGCAATGTTAGACTATTTATGTAGAGATCAGGCCTTAGTAAGGTATTAGTCAATAGAGCGCTACTATCCTCTCTGATGAACTCCTGATGACACTTACTAAGTGTTACCACTGTTGGATTCACTAAACTTGGAGACTTCCTCACGATATGAGAGTCCAGAGGGGTAATGTGTGTATAATCAACTGGTTACAAAGAATGGTAACTGTGTATTGACAGTATTTATCTTTCTCTTAGGTTATTAATTCAACTAGGAGAAGTCCCTGACTGAACTGCTGCTGTGATGTACCTTACATGAGGCTGTCACTCACGATTTCAAGCCTCCTTTTGTCCGCCCTGAGGGAGGTACCGATGTCAATGTCACTGCCACGTTGGACTACTCACTATTGCTGGCCGCCTCCTCCGTTCCGCCTTAGGGCAGGCACAGATGCGGCTATCACCGCCCAGCCAGACTAGATCATCTCCTGGGCCGCCTCCTCTGTTCCGCCTTGCGGGAGGGACTAACGATGCTGCCGCCTCTGCCGGATGACGAGATCCCGCTGCCGCCGCCCACTGCTTAGCCGCACTGTGTCTTCCGTCTCCGCGGGTCTCACTGCACTGAAGCCGCCGGGACTCTCTCTCAGCACCGAAGCCGCCGGGACTCTCTCTCCACGGTAAGCCGGGGAATCGGGTGTGACGCACCTCTTTTCTAGGTAGACTCCTTTACTGTACACCGCTCTGTTTCAGTCTCCTCACCTCCCGTCACCAACTCCCAACGGTTCCTCTTCAGTCCTCTTATATCATTACCCAACATAATGCTTTCCATGAGAGCAATTTATGGGAATCTTCTTATATCTCTCTATGAGGGCATTTGTACATATATTAACTTTTATTATCTATATTGACACCACATATTTTTAATAATAACATAACTAAGCATTATATACAGATAATGCACGAAGGAGGCTTAGCAGGGTATTACAGTAGTGTGTGTCCTGTGTCATCAGTAATTCCAGTGACGATATACGCTGCTGCTATATATCCACTGCTGCAGTATAACAAATTACAATTATATTATTATTAAAAAGCTGCTGGGCTGCATCAGACCAGTGGTAGTATGTGTCCTGTGTCATCAGTAATTCCAGTGGCGATATACGCTGCTGCTATATATCCACTGCTGCAGTATAACAATTATAACAACCTGTTGGGCTGCATCAGACCATTGGTACTGTCCTGTGTCATTAGTAATTCCAGTCATTCCTGTGATGCATATTGTCTCTTATAACTCCTAAAAAATAATGGATTACAAAAATTTTGAGGAGAAAATAGGGAAAGATCAAGAAGAACCACTTCCTCCTAGTGCTGAAGCTGCTGCCACTAGCCATGACATAGATGATAAAATGCCATCAACATCGTCTGTCAAGGCCGATGCCCAATGTGATAGTAGAGGGCATGTAAAATCCAAAAAGCCAAAGTTCAGTAAAAAGACCCAAAAAAGAAATGTAAATGGTCTGAGGAGAAACGTAAACTTGCCAATATGCCATTTATGACATGGAGTGGCAAGGAACGGCAGAGGCCCTGGCCTATGTTCATGACTAGTGGTTCAGCTTCACATGACGATGGAAGCCCTCATCACTGAGGCCTTGACACTTCTGTTGGTGTTAGATGTGCACCCGGTTTCCGCCATGAGTGCAGTGGGATTTAGATAATTGATGGAGGTATTGTGTCCCCGGTACCAAATCCCATCTAGATTCCACTTCACTATGCACTGTAGGCAGGCGATAGCGAGATTTAGCCAATTTATTCCATTGATTTGGACGTAGCATTACAGTGATTTTAACAATTAATATCAGTGATTTATAATTATTACAGTGATCTTGCCAAATAATTCCAGTTATTTGGACGTAGCATTACAGTGATTTTGCCAATTAATATCAGTGATTTATAATTATTAATTACAGTGATCTTGGCAAATAATTCCAGTGATTTGGACGTAGCATTACAGTTATTTTACCAATTAATATCAGTGATTTTTAATTATTAATTACAGTGATCTTGCAAAATTATTCCAGTGATTTGGACGTAGCATTACAGTGATTTTACCAATCAATATCAGTAATTTATAATTATTACAGTGATCTTGCCAAATAATTCCAGTGATTTGGACGTAGCATTACAATGATTTTACCAATTAATATCAGTGATTTATAATTAGTATAGTGATCTTGCCAAATAAGGTGCTGTTTGGGGCCTAGTTTTTGAAAAGTGCCATCCTGTGTGACACTGCCATATGAGTCCAGGGGTACTGCTGTATTTGTCCTGGGGTACTGCTGTATAAGTCCACCAATTGCAGATTTTTTTTAAAGTGACTGGAGCATGCTGGAGATGCTGTCAGCGGACCACTCTTGACATTCAGCCACTGCGTGACACTACTAGATGGGCCAGGTGGATGTGTCGCTTAGCTTAGGCATACAGCAACCTCGGTGCACCTTTTTTTCTTCTTTGCATCATGTCCTGTTAGGGGGCTTTTTTTTATATCTGCCTTCCTGCTTGCTACTGCAGTGCCACTCCTAGATGGGCCAGGTGTTTGTGCTGCCCACTTGGGTCGCTTAGCTTAGTCATCCAGTGACCTCGGTGCAACCTTTTGGCCTAAAAACGATATTGGGGGTAATTTTGAGTTGATCGCAGCAGCAAGTTTGTTAGCAATTGGGCAAAACCATGTGCACTGCAGGGGGGGGGGGGGCAGAAAGAGTTAGATTTGGGTGGGTTATTTTATTTCTGGGCAGGGTAAATACTGGCTGCTTTATTTTTATACTGCAAATTAGATTGCAGATTGAACACACCCCACCCAAATCTAACTCCCTCTGCACATGTTAAATCTGCCTCCCCTGCAGTGCACATGGTTTTGCCCAACTGCTAATAATATTCCTGCTGTAATCAATTTGGAATTAGGCCCCTTGTGAGGTGTGAGGTGTTCAGAATAGACTGGAAATGAGTGGAAATGATTGTTATTGAGGTTAATAATACAGTAGGAGCAAAAATTACCCCCAAATTTTGTGATTTTAGCTGTTTTTATGTGGTTTTTTTTTTTTAAATCACCCAGATCCAAAACCAAATTCAAAACACGAAAGAGTGGTTTTGGCAAAACCAAGCCAAAACCAAAACACGAAAATGGGATTAGAACCAATACCAAAACACAAAACACGAAAAGTGCCAGCCGTACATCTCTACTGTAAATGCACAACGCCGATGAGACAGGCAGCTTTACAGAGGAGACAGTGCTCTGCAGTCCCGGAGATCAGCTCAGCTAAGTGAGAATGGCGCCAAAATCCCTGTCAGGGAGTGAGGGAGAGTGAAATGCAGGGCGGGAACACCAGCAGTAGATGGCGCCCAGAGCTGGGGGAGGGGCTAAAGGTCAGCACCTTATTCCCTTTGCTGGTCTTCACCACCGGGTACTGTGGAGCCTATGTAAAATGGATTTTTGTAAATCTGACCTGTGCTCCCTGACCTGGTGGATATAGTGGGGTCCCCGTGCAGTACAGTGTCCATGCTTGCGGCGCAGTCCATCTCCTGGGACATCGACCGGACCACGATTTACCGGCGGGTCCCACTGGAGGGACCCTCTTACCTCCTCCCTGCCGTGCAGCTATGCGATCCTGGAGAGCGTTAGTGGTGGTGTGCCTGATGACCGGTGTGCCTCCGCTGCAAGTACCCGGGTACCCTGCCGCAGGAGTATGCAGCGCTGCTGGGGAGGTGATGGAACAGCAGCACAGTATGTCAGCATACCTCCCAACTTTGTATCTTTACAAAGAGGGACACACGCGCGGCAAAGCCGCGCGCGCTCCTGATAAAGGGGCGTGGCCTAAGAAAAGAGGATGTGGCTTTGCGGGAGGACCCGTGATCGCGACCCACGCTCTGTTTTCGTCTCTGTGAGCCGCTGGCATGCCCCCTCTCCCTCTGACTCAAGTGAATAGACGCTGTGCGCATACGCACAGCGTTTATTCACTGCTGCTCTGCTAAGCAGGGCAGCGAGATACAGAGCCTCCCAACTGCCCCCCCCCCCGCCCCCCCATCGCGGGACACAGCAGCTCGCGAGTGGGACAGCGGGACAGTCCCCAGAAAACGGGACTGTCCCGCGAAAATCGGGACAGTTGGGAGGTATGTGTCAGAATGACATCTAAAGTGCTGCGGCCCTTGAAGTCTTCTTAAAAAGCTCTTTTCAGGGCTTGTTAGTGTCCAACTTACAAACTGAGCTCCAGTGCCTGGAGGCAGAGTTATAGAGGAGGTGGTACAGTGCATCCTGGGAACAGTCAAAGCTTTAACCTGTTGGTGCCTTGGATCAAGATCCAACTCTACACCCCGATGTATTCCCTGTGGAATCCCAGTGTACCCCGCTGCAGAAAGATGTATTTATTAAAAATGAATTCATATAAATTAGTGTTTGTGTTTTGTTGTCTATAATGTTATTGAAAAAACAAATACAGGAAAAGATTTAAAAAAACAGAATCTATGGAGTTAATTTACGCTCTATATCAGGGGTGGGGAACCTGTGGTCCTCCAGCTGTTTTTGAACTACACATACCAGCATGTCCTGCTACAGTTTTGCTATTTGGCCATGCTAAAACTGTGGCAGAGCATGCTTGGATGTGTAGTTCATCAGCAGCTGGAGGGCCGCAGGTACCCCACCCCTGCTCTATATAGTTGACTCCTTAAATCCTGATCTTACCGTACTCCTTGTGTGAGGGTTCAATCATCATTTCATTGCGTTTACACTCATCTAGGCGTTTTTGTAAAGAGGAGATTGTTCTTATCGTACATCTCTAGCTGGGTCACCATGGTGGACATGTTATGGATCTGCCAAGATAATGAAATACAAACAAATTTAGAACAGTTGCACTGAGTTTTAGTAATTTACTTTCTATAATACAGAATCCTTATCTTAATAAATATGCATCTGTTAGATGTATTATCTTACAGTGTGTGTAGCATCTACCATAGCATGGGTATTAACAAAACAAAACAAAAACATCTATAAAAAGTTTTCCATTATGAGTACTGTACTGTATTAATCATAAGTTGATACCACATATCAAATAAAGAAGAAACTGACAATTATATTCAGACACTTTGGTGGACCTCTTGGATTTGCAGATACAGCATCTCTTGAAAAAACTTGACTAAGGATATATCAGTCTCCAACGTATGTCTTACTGACAGAGAGTGGTGAACACTTACCTCTAAATATAGAGCTTCCACTTTCTTATTCGAGCCGTTAAAGAATGACTTGAATTCTCCTGCTAAGGACTCCAACTGAACGATCTCCAGCTTCAACAACTCAAAGTCTAGATCAGTGTAGGAAGCACTTCCCTTCTCCATGAACTCCACCCTCCGTGTCAAGTTCTTCACATTTTGCATGTAAACATCCAGTTTGCTTTGGTAGCTTTGTATCTGGCAAATTCAGAATTAGCAGTATTTTAACTGATAAGTAATAAATTATGTGTGTGCCAAGCTCTTAAGTATATCTCATACCAATCACACCAATCTTACCCTCCCTCCCTCCTTGCTACAGTATTTGTGTTCTTGTCAAGAAATGTCTACTTTAATGATCAAGCCTTACTCTCTCCTCTTACTCTTCTTTTAACCATGTATCTGTGTCTATTGTTGCACATCTCTCATAGGGGCAGATGTATTAAGCCTGGAGAAGTGATAAAGCGGTGATGAAGAAGGTGATAATGCACCAATCGACCATTACGGGTTTGAAAAATGACAGATAGGAGCTGATTGGCTGGTGCATTATCTCCTTCCACCTATCACTTCTTTATAACTGCTTTATCACTTCTCCAGGCTTAATACATCTGCCCCACAGTACTCTGTTACTGCTCTTTTTTTTCTTTCTCATCTTCTCTGTGTCTTTCTCTCTGACTTCTCTTGATTTTCTCTACATTTCACCAATTTATCTTTTTTATTTTTCAATCCCTTTCTCTTATTTTTCATCTAGAGAATACATGCTCACTCTCTTTTCCTTCAAAGGACAGTGCTTACCTTAGTGAGCTCCTGCTGAATGCTGATACTCAGGTTATATCTAGATGCCTCCAAAAACTCCATACGGTCTGCAGGGAAGGTAGGATCCAGCAACATAACAGAGCATTGACAGACTCCACGGTCATCCAGAAACCCATTTACTGTCCTCTGGCTTGAAATGGATGTGCTTGGATTCTAGAGAGAGACAAACTGTAATTGAGGTTCATTATAAAACATACATATAATATAATATCTTCTAGTACTTTTGTTGTTACTCACTGTTATACTATCAGCATGTTATCTATATCAATTATACTATATTAATCATAGTCACTAGTCTTGTATTTTTGGAGAGCCAGCTTCACAACCTGTTACTCTATAGCTGTTGTGGGTTAGAAC
The DNA here is from genome assembly GCF_028390025.1 of Pseudophryne corroboree. Taxonomy (NCBI): domain Eukaryota; kingdom Metazoa; phylum Chordata; class Amphibia; order Anura; family Myobatrachidae; genus Pseudophryne; species Pseudophryne corroboree. The sequence continues at coordinate 407,425,414 of NC_086451.1, forward strand.
AGGGTTTCCCAAACTCATCCTCAAGGCACTCTAACAGTCCTGGGTTTTAAAGCTATCCATGCTTACTGGAAATACTGGACTTGCAGATTATTGGGTGCATCGAGGTCCACAACAGCTAGAGAGCCATAAATAATATTTATGCTGAGAAGCCTCACTTCTGATTATCCTGATGTACAGTAGTACCAGGGGCAGATTGGGATTGAACACCAGCCCGGGAAATTTATGGAAGCAGCCCTAATGTGGGTGGAGTCTGTTGAGGGGGAGGGGTCTGTCAAGAGGGCGGGGTCACTGCTCAGAGATCCTGATTCTGAGGTAGACACAGTTTGCTTTACGTTATGCTACTGTTCACCTGCGACTTTATGCATATGCTGCTACAATGCCCTTCCCTGGTGTACATCTGTACGTCTGAATATACAAAGACTGATATGCCCACTTTCAGTGTCTACTGACACTGCAGTCATGCCTTTAATCTACTTCTGATTTTATTGTTTTTTTTTTTCATTCTTCAAACCCCTTTTTTTTTAACCTTATATGTTTGAAAGTACAAGGAGGGGGAGCACACACTACATAAAGCACAGTACAGGAAGGTGGAGCACACACTACATACAGCACAGTACAGGGAGGGAGCACACACAACATACAGCACAGTACAGGGAGGGAGCACACACTACATACAGCACAGTACAGGGAGGGAGCACACACTGCATACAGCACAGTACAGGGAGGGAGCACACACTACATACAGCACAGGACAGGGAGGGAGCACACACTACATACAGCACAGTACAGGGAGAGGGAGCACACACTACATACAGCACAGTACAGGGAGAGGGAGCACACACTACATACAGCACAGTACAGTACAGGGAGAGGGAGCACACACTACATACAGCACAATACAGGTAGGGGCACACACTACATACAGCACAGTACAGGAAGGTGGAGCACACACTACATACAGCACAGTACAGGGAGGGAGCACACACTACATACAGCACAGTACAGGGAGGGAGCACACACTACATACAGCACAGTACAGGGAGGGAGCACACACTACACACAGCACAGTACAGGGAGGAAGCACACACTACATACAGCACAGTACAGGAAGGAAGCACACACTACATACAGCACAGTACAGGAAGGGAGCACACACTACATACAGCACAGTACAGGGAGGGGCAGCACACACTACATACAGCACAGTACAGGGAGGGAGCACACACTACAAACAGTACAGGAAGGGAACACACACTACATACAGCACAGTACAGGGAGGGGCACACACTACATACAGCACAGTACAGGGAGGGAGCACACACTACATACAGCACAATACAGGCAGGGGCACACACTACATACAGCACAGTACAGGGAGGGAGCACACACTACATACAGCACAGTACAGGGAGGGAGCACACACTACATACAGCACAGTACAGGGAGGGAGCACACACTACATGCAGCACAGTACAGGGAGGGAGCACACACTACATACAGCACAGTACAGGGAGGGGGAGCACACACTACATACAGCACAGTACAGAGAGGGAGCACACACTACATACAGCACAGTACAGTGAGGGAGCACACACTACATACAGTACAGGGAGGGAGCACACACTACATACAGCACAGTACAGGGAGGGGGAGCACACACTACATACAGCACAGTACAGGGAGGGAGCACACACTACATACAGTACAGGGAGGGAGCACACACTACATACAGCACAGTACAGGGAGGGAGCACACACTACATACAGCACAGTACAGGGAGGGAGCACACACTACATACAGCACAGTACAGGGAGGGAGCACACACTACATACAGTACAGGGAGGGAGCACACACTACATACAGCACAGTACAGGGAGGGGGAGCACACACTGCATACAGCACAGTACAGGGAGGGAGCACACACTACATACAGCACAGTACAGGGAGGAGGAACACACACTACATACAGCACAGTACAGGGAGGGAGCACACACAAGTAGTGAAACACAGACACAGGGGACCAGCGCAGTGGAATCTGACCCAGTGGCCACTCCGCCCCTGATTACATACATAGCCACCACATTATTACACGAATAGCACCACATTACACGTATAGCACTGCATTACATGTATTGCATGGCACTACAAGTATAGCACCGCATTACACAAATAACACCACATAACAGGAATAGCACCACATAACACATATAGCACCGTATTATACAAATAGCACCACATTACACATATAGCACCTCATTACATGTATAGCACCACATTACATGTATAGCACCGCATTATACAAAAAACACCACATAACACCAATAGCACCATAAAACACATATAGCACCGCATTATACAAATAGCACCACATAACACGAATAGCACCACATTACACGTATAGCACGGCATTACATAAATAACACCACATAACATGAATAGCACCACATTACACGTATAGCACCGCATTATACAAATAGCACCATATTATATATGTAGCCACTGCAATACATAAATAGGCACATCATCATGGACAGACCTTGGGCAGCTATAGGGCTGAAGGACTTTGCATTAGAGATTGCCCCAGGGCTGGCTGTGAGTGCAGCCTGATCAGCTGGCATCCTGAGAACAAGGTACATCCTACTCCTGTCCAGTCTCCAAATCATACACTGTGACCGGGGACATCCTAACCCTTACACCAACATGATAATGCAATTAATGTAATTAAAAATAGCCTCTCTGCCGGGTCCCCTTCAGTGCTTAGTCGCCACTCTGGCTAGCCCAGTGAGAGTGTGGGAGCTAAGGTGGTGGCGGGTATAGAAAACCCGGCTCCGACCATCGCTATGCTGCTGCTCCCAGGTCGGGCTCATTGAAGAGACCTTTGGCCGGGGCCAGGGAGAGGATGCTGCTGGGCTGGTTAACTTTCTCCAGGTCCCCCGTTGGTAGAACTGCTTCACCACATTTCACGGCTAGCGGCACCCGGAAGTCCTTTCTAGCCTAACTTCCAGATTGCGTTCCAATGAACCGCAAGTACTGGAAGTAGTGTGAGCCAGCCCAGCCTCAGTGAGTATCGGCCTGACTGAGAGGGATATGGAACCAGCCCATCGGAATCTGTCATGGTGTCCTGGTGGGCCAATCTGCCCCTGTGTAGTACCAACAGACCTCTTAATCATACATCCTTTATTATGTGATGTCTATCACTTTTCCTTATCATTTATTTTCTATCCTTCTATGCCTTCTCTATGTCAGTCCTTCCCCATACTTACCAAATTCGTAATTTGAGCCTGGCAAATTCCTAGACTCAATAGCAGTAAGATCATCATCTTGTTTTTGCTGTGTTTGTCTTATGAGTGTCTCTCAATGTCACAAAGCTCACATTATATACATTTCTTGCTACCCGGAGGAGCGTCATTCAGTTAACAATGAACCTTCTCAAGTCTTACCATTTCCTTGTTTGGCTTTACTACTCAACAATAGACACAAATATTTCCTCTACTTTGTATAACTTAAGGAAATATGAATTTTAAAGCCTAAAGAGATATACTAGTAATTCCTTCTCATAATGTCCCTGTCTGACAGGATGAAAAAATAATTATATCTTTAAATCAGTTTAAATGGTGAGCTATGATGTTATTAGTTATTGGTTGGCCTGAATTCATGTTGGGAAAGCTTGTGTAATATAAAGAATAATACACCCCCTACTAGAATTGTTTATGGATATTAGATGTCAACCAAGAGTCAATATATCCCATTTGGGAGCCTATAACCCCACATTTCCTATCCACTCTACCTCACACTACTTATACTTTATATTCTAACTTGCAATTACATAATTCCTACTATTTGTATTATATTTTATGTCACCTATTCTACCCTACTCCTACAGTGGTAGTAATACTATTTTCTCATCAACCTTCTACCATAACTAGTACACCTAATACACCTTCATACACCTTACTGTCTTTGTTCACACTCTCTTCACCGGTCACATACAGGGGTAATTCAGACCTGATCGCAGCAGCAAATGTGTTAGCTAATGGACAAAACCATGTGCACTGCAGGGGGAGGGGGGGGGGGGGGGCATGTGCAGAGAGAGTTAGATTTGGGTGGGGTGTGTTCAAATTGAAATCTAATTTGCAGTGTAAAAATAAACCAGCCAGTATTTACCCTGCACAGAAACAATATAACCCACCCAAATCTAACTCTGTCTGCAAATGTTATGTAACCCATGGTATTGGTACTGTAAGGATATAGCTATATTAAGGTAACCTCTCATATTGATTTTGGAGATATATATATATATTAATATATGGTATATTATAACTGCTTTTGTATATGGGGTAGAAGCTTCCAGAGCCACTCGCGCGGTAATGCAGGGAGTCTGCCCGAGGACAGTAAACTGTCAAAAAGGGTTGGCACGAGAAAAAAAAAAGAAAAACAAAGTGCGCAGTCGGAGGAGACGGAGAGCGGGGAAAGTAACGGGGAGAGTGTCGGATCCAGCCGGGATCCGGAAGCGCACAGACGGAAGAAAGTGAGCTGACCTGTCGGGGAGAAGCGTTCCGGGACTCGTCAGAGAGAAGCTGCCTTTCAGGGAAGGAAACTAGATTCAACTGCGCTGAATAGGCACGAAGATCCGACATCCACACGACAAGGCCCGCCTTACCGAGAGGCGGGGGGAGCGGCTCAGGATATAGCGGGAGGAGTCAGCGCTTAAAGATACCTCCCAGCAGGCTGGGGTACTACTCTTTACCCCTCCCAATATCAGGGGGGAGGGTACTATTCGGAGATGAGTACTCTTATGTCCAGAATTAAACGTAAGTGACTGCTATAATAATTACTTTAATACAGGCATAATTACACCGTTCAGCCCAGTATAGTGGATCTTCTAGTGCAACCCTCTCTGTATGCTAACAGGAGCGGAGGGCATTTGTTCATAGGACTGTACATGAGACTATAACCCAGGATCACACTCCTAGAGACAAATAACCTGGGTAAAACATAATCCTCATTCTTCCGCAGAAATAATAAAGACACAGAGTGAACCTCACAGCAGTAAATCCAAATAAGGACAGTGAATGGTTACATTTTTCTAATGACTGCCAGTAGAAACAATAAGACGGCAACAGGCATCCGCATTGGGATATGATCTCCTGCCCAGACTATATAACTGATCATCCATTAAATACGGAGAGAGTAAATAGATTACATCCCCGCTACTCCTATTAACACCCGCTTGAGAGACATATTGAGGAAATATCTCGTATGATATGGATGGGAATATTGTCCCAAATGAGAAGCTGATCGCTGTTAATCTATGGGCTTAGGTCAGGTGTAAAACATACTGAACCGATAGGAGAAAACCTTGGTAGCTACCTGTTGCCTGGATAATTCGATATTGGGAATTATTATCCTATTGAAGTAACTGTATGGTTATGATTCAGCAATAGAGCCCAGGCAGCATAGAGTGACATTTAGTGTAGAAAATACTAATTGAGGAAGGATAACTCACCGCTATTCGGAGACAAGTGAAAAAGGGGAAGAAGATTGCCCATCACAACTCCCCTCTGTAACTGTAACAGCAGGATGGTCGTAGGAACCTTTATTACAGCTGAATACTTCGATATTGGCCGGTCCAGCGAGCTACTTACAGTGATCACTTACTATATTATATGGTATTATAATATCCATGTGTAATTGTTTAAAAGGTACCAAGGTAATTTTTATATAAAACCCCGGGTCCATAGTCATATAGACTGTGGTAGGTAATTTTTGTGTATTGCATGCGGCTACGAATGTGAATTCGAAGTATTTAAGTGGAGAATTTGACAGTGCATTTTATTCTGCACAGAAGGTACCTTGAATAGGGATTAGTTGTGTATGATTATACTAAAATAAAACTACTTACCTGTTATAGCTGGTACTGGGTATTCGATCATTATAGTTGAGAGAACCCTGGAAGATAAAAGAAGAATCAGAGGAAAGGGTGAAATCGAGACAGGTGAGGAATCACTATAACTATAAGTATTTTATGCTAATCAATTAGATACAATCTTTCATACCCCTATCCTACTACAGGACGGCTTTCCCAAGCAAGCCCGGGTGTGTATGCTTGGGTGGAGGCACGCTAATAGGAAAGTAAGGTTACAGTTATATCTGCCCCCCCTGCAGTGCACATGGTTTTGCCCATTAGCTAACAAATTTGCTGCTGCAATCAGGTGTGAATTAGGCCCATAGTGCATGGCTTATGGATGTACATTGCATGTGTATTTACATAGATGCAAAGACAGGATTCATATTAATATTTTATTGCCATTTGTGATTAGAGACTGGGTCAATTGTTGTTTTATTGTGCTTGTTTTATGCACGCAAAATAAATACTTACATCCGCAGTGTGGATGCGTTGATACTTCAGTTGTTTCTTTACTTTTCAATTTATATGCATTATGATTCTGTAAAACATGGATATCTATGTACTAAGGGGTATATTCAATTGAAGTCAGATCCATTCCGACATTCATTTGTTGGAATGGATCCGACCTGGGCTATTCAATGGACATCTCAATTCGACTTTTAAAAAAGTCGAATTGAGATGCGGGAGGGGAGACGGGGAAGAGCCGCGGGCAGACGGGGAAGAACAGCGCTACACCAGTGTCTATAGCCGCTGCTGTAACGCTGCTCTCCCCCGTCTGCCTGCGGCTCTCCCCCGTCTCCCCCCCCAGTCCCTCCTCTTTCACAGCCGACGCTCCCTGTCCCCCCTCTCACAACCGCCGCTCCCCGCCAGCCGCTGCTCCCCGTCTTCCCCTCTCCCCGTCCCTCCTCTCTCACAGCCACCGCTGGCGGCAGCGTCCACCCGGCTCCAGCAAGCGAGGTCTCGCTTGCTGGAGCCGGGTGGACGCTGCTGTGAGCGGCGGCTGTGACATCCTCCAGCGCTGCTCACCCCATCCCCGCGTTGGCTCTCCCCGTCTCCGGCGCTGCTCTCCCCATCTCACTCGACTTTTTTAAAGTCGAACTGAGATGGTCGGTTTTGGCCCCGTTTTCAACACAAGCACACGGATCGGCAGCTATTCCGCCGATCCACGTGCTTTTCGACAAGTCGAATTCATCGACTTGTCGAAAACTTTGGGTTATATTGAATAGGTCGAATCACAATTCGACCTTAAAAAGTCGAAAACTGACGTATTTTCGACAGACGGCAGCTTTCGACTTCAATTGAATATACCCCTATGTCTTCGATAGAGATAAAGTCAACGGAAATAAAGGGGTCAATTTACTAAGCATTGGAAAGAAATAAAGTTGCCTGAGGGAAAGTCCCAACTAACCAGCTCATGTCATTTGTCAAACACATTTATTTATTATTTTATTTATTTATTTATTTAATTATTTATTTATTTATTTATTTATTTATTAACAGTTTCTTATATTGCGCAGCAAATTCCGTTGCACTTTACACAGTACTATTTTTCTGAAAAAATAGGTTCAGGGTCTGGGGGTGGAGCTATTAAAAAATAGATAGATTCACGTTGCTGTGCATTCTGTGTTATTCTTGCAGTACCATGCGGGTAATTCTGAGTTGATCGCAGCAGGAACTTTGTTAGCAATTGGGCAAAACCATGTGCACTGCAGGGGAGGCAGATATAACATGTGCAGAGAGAGTTAGATTTGGGTGGGTTATTTTGTTTCTGTGCAGGGTAAATACTGGCTGATTTATTTGTGCACCGGACATTTTTCGGGTTTTGTGTTTTGGTTTTGGATTCGGTTCCGCGGCCGTGTTTTGGATTCGGACGCATATTGGCAAAACCTCCCTGAAATTTTTTTTATCAGATTCGGGTGTGTTTTGGATTTGGGTGTTTTTTTTTCAAAAACCCCTCAAAAACAGCTTAAATCATAGAATTTGGGGGTCATTTTGATCCTATAGTATTATTAACCTCAATAACCATAATTTCCACTCATTTCCAGTCTATTCTGAACACCTCACAATACTATTTTTAGTCCTAAAGTCCTAAAATTTGCACTGAGGTTGCTGGATGACTAAGCTAAGTGACCCAAGAGGGCGGCACAAACACCTGGCCCATCTAGGAGTGGCACTGCAGTGTCAGACAGGATGGCACTTAAAAAAATTGCCCCCAAACAGCACATGATGCAAAGAAAAGAGAAAAAGAGGTGCACTGTGGTCGCTGGACGGCTAAGCTAAGTGACACAAACACCTCAATATCACAGGAATTATTTTTTCTAATCAATGGTATTATTGGTCCAAATCACTGGAAGAAAATGACAAAATCACAGGAATTATTCGTTCTAATCAATGGTATTATTGGTCCAAATCACTGGAAGAAAATGACAAAATCAGAGGAATTATTTGTTCTAATCTATGGTATTATTGGTCCAAATCACTGGAAGAAAATGACAAAATCACTGGAATCATTTGGCAAGATCGCTGTAATTAATAATTAATTATAAATCACTGATATTAATTGGTAAAATCTCGCTATCGCCTGCCTAGTGAAGTGGAACCTAGATGGCATTTGGTACCGGGGACACGCTACCTCAAGAAATTTTCTAAGTCCCTGTGAACTAACAGTGGATACCGGACACACGTCTAGCACCAACACAGCTGCCAAGGCCTGAGTTATCCGCTTTGCAGCAGGATGACTGCCTTGATATTTAATCTTCCTCGCAAAGGACTGTTGGACAGTCAATTGCTTACTGGAAGTAGTACAAGTGGTCTTCCGACTTCCCCTCTGGGATGCCGATCGACTCCCAGCAGCAACAACAGCAGCGCCAGCAGCAGGAGGCGTTACACTCAAGGATGCATCGGAGGAATCCCAGGCAGGAGAGGACTCGTCAGACTTGCCAGTGACATGGCCTGCAGGACTATTGGCTTTCCTGTGTAAGGAGGAAATTGACACTGAGGGAGTTGGTGGTGTGGTTTGCAGGAGCTTGGTTACAAGAGGAAGGGATTTAGTGGTCAGTGGACTGCTTCCGCTGTCATCCAAAGTTTTTGAACTTGTCACTGACTTCTGATGAATGCGGTCCAGGTGACGTATAAGGGAGGATGTTCCTAGGTGGTTAACGTCCTTACCCCTACTTATTACAGCTTGACAAAGGCAACACACGGCTTGACACCAGTTGTCCGCATTTCTGTTGAAATAATTCCACACCGAAGAGGTGATTTTTTTTGTATTTTGACCAGGCATGTCAATGGCCATATTCGTCCCACGGACAACAGGTGTCTCCCCGGGTGCCTGACTTAAACAAACCACCTCACCATCAGAATCCTCCTTGTCAATTTCCACCCCAGCACCAGCAACACCCATATCCTCATCCTGGTGTACTTCAACAGTGACATTTTCAATTTGACTATCAGGAACTGGACTGCGGGTGCTCCTTCCAGCAATTGCAGGGGACGTGCAAATGGTGGAAGGCGCAACCTCTTCCCAGTGTTGGGAAGGTCAGGCATCGCAACCGACACAATTGGACTCTCCTTGGGGATTTGTGATTTAGAAGAACGCACAGTTCTTTGCTGTGCTTTTGCCATCTTAACTCTTTTAAGTTTTCTAGCAGGAGGATGACTGCTTCCATCCTCAGGTGAAGCTGAACCACTAGCCTTGAACATAGGCCAGGGCCTCAGCCGTTCCTTGCCATTCCGTGTCGTAAATGGCACATTGGCAAGTTTACGCTTCTCCTCAGACGATTTTGATTTAGATTTTTGGGTCTTTTTACTGAGCTTTATTTTTTTGGATTTAACATGCTCTCTACTGTGACATTGTGCATCGGCCTTGGCAGACGACGTTGATGGCATTTCATCATCTCGACCATGACTAGTGGCAGCAGCTTCAGCACGAGGTGGAAGTGGATCTTGATCTTTCCCTATTTTACCCTCCACATTTTTGTTCTCCATTTTTTAATGTGTGGAATTATATGCCAGTAATAGATCAACGTTTAATACTGGTGGTCACTGGTCAGCAAAACTCTGCACTGTACTCCTCCTATATAATACTGCTGGTCCCCAGTCCCCACAATAAAGCAGTGTGAGCACAGATATATGCAGCACACTGAGCACAGATATGGAGCGTTTTTCAGGCAGAGAATGTATAATACTGGTGGTCAGTGGTCACTGGTCAGCAAAACTCTGCACTGTACTCCTCCTATATAATACTGGTGGTCCCCAGTCCCCACAATAAAGCAGTGTGAGCACAGATATATGCAGCACACTGAGCACAGATATGGAGCGTTTTTCAGAGAGAACGTATAATACTGGTGGTCACAGGTCAGCAAAACTCTGCACTGTACTCCTCCTATATAATACTGGTGGTCCCCAGTCCCCACAATAAAGCAGTGTGAGCACAGATATATGCAGCACACTGAGCACAGATATGGAGCATTTTTCAGAGAGAGAACGTATAATACTGGTGGTCACTGGTCACTGGTCAGCAAAACTCTGCACTGTACTCCTCCTATATAATACTGCTGATCCCCAGCCCCCACAATAAAGCAGTGTGAGCACAGATATATGCAGTGCACTGAGCACAGATATGGAGCGTTTTTAAGGCAGAGAACGTATACTACTGGTGGTCACTGGTCAGCAAAACTCTGCACTGTACTCCTCCTATATAATACTGCTGGTCCCCAGTCCCCACAATAAAGCAGTGTGACCACAGATATATGCAGCACACTGAGCACAGATATGGAGCGTTTTTCAGGCAGAGAACGTATAATACTGGTGGTCACTGGTCAGCAAAATTCTGCACTGTACTTCTCCTATAATACTGCTGGTCCCCAGAATAAAGATATTTGCAGCCCCCTGAAACAAAGTGAGAAGACGCCAGCCACGTTCTCTCACTATCATTTCCAATGCACGAGTGAAAAATGGCGGCGACGCACGGCTCCTTATATAGAATCCGAATCTCGCGAGAATCCGACAGCGGGATGATGACATTCGGGTGCGCTCAGGTTAACCGAGCAAGGCGGGAGGATCCGAGTCGCTCGGAACCGTGAAAAAAAAGGTGAAGTTCGGACGGGTTCGGATCCCGAGGAACCGAACCCGCTCATCACTATTTAAAACAGGATATTATTATTGGGGCTATATTGCCTGACAGGCCTGTCTTTATTTATAGGAAGGCACCTTCTTTGAAAGATCAACTTGTAAAAAGTAGTCTGGAGAATGAGATTAGACAAAGCATAAGAACGAAGGGTTTTCATCGCTACGGCGATTGTCTAATGTGTAGAACGGTAAAATCTTTGGTGAGGAAGTTTACCGAATTTACAGTAAATGGTCACAAGTACCCTATAAAGGAATTTATAACATGCCACACGAAGAATATTATATATGTGATGGAATGCGAATGTGGCCAGTTTTACGTTGTAAAACAGGACGATGTTCAAAAGTGAGATGGGCCGAACACATCTAGAATATTCGTAAAGGCTTAGAGACACACAGCGTTTCATCTCATTTTAAAAAAACTCCAATGAATGTTTTTTAAGGAATTTTTGGGACATTCAGGTGATTCTACCTAAGTGCAGAACAAGAGATATAGAGAAACGATTATCTCAGGCAGAAATGAGGTGGATTCACCATTTACTGTAGGTACCCTTGGTCCCAAGGGACTAAATGGTGAATTTGACTTGAAGTGTTTTCTGCCATGATCTTATTTTCACTTTATACCCTTTGGATCTTAAGCTTTTTATTTGTTGTTTTAATGCACATATAGGGGACTCTTGTAAGTGTTATTTTTATGGTAATGTTTGTGTTTTATGGTAATTGCTGCATTTCTGTGTTTACTTTGCATATTATATTCCTGTGGAGAATGCATGAATTGGGACTTTGTTTACTGTACGGGATGTTTCTACAAGGATTCCGCTGCAGTTATGTGATGTAAATGTGTCTCTATATTGCTAACATTATTCATTCTGATCGTGGAGTGCATATAATAACATTTCCAGGTATGTGGAACACATGTGACCCGCATGTCGGCCCGCACCACCGAGAAAGCGTTGATTAGCGGCAATGGATCTCACCTGCAAACTCTTACAGAAGGGTTTAAAAATGGACAATTTGAGCCATGGAACCACGTTTCTGATGAAAGACGTTAAGCGTGGCTCCCATTTCTCTGTTGTGGACTCCAGGACCCATACATCTCTCTGGGGAGGCAGTGCTGTCCTGTTTGGAATCAGGCATCCGGAAAGCCTTGAAACCATCCACCTAAAGACCATCTGTGGATTCAAGAATCCCCCTGGGTAATATATGCTGTGTTGTCTGATGGAGATATTTGTGATATGCTGTTTTTATTCATGTTTTTTGTGAGTGCAATCAGTGGCATTAAATACTGTTCATTTTAAATTAGGGATGTGCACTTGAAATTTTTCGGGTTTTGTGTTTTGGTTTTGGGTTCGGTTCCGCGGCCGTGTTTTGGGTTCGACCGCGTTTTGGCAAAACCTCACCGAATTTTTTTTGTCGGATTCGGGTGTGTTTTGGATTCGGGTGTTCTTTTCAAAAAACCCTAAAAAACAGCTTAAATCATAGAATTTGGGGGTCATTTTGATCCCAAAGTATTATTAACCTCAAAAACCATAATTTCCACTCATTTTCAGTCTATTCTGAATACCTCACACCTCACAATATTATTTTTAGTCCTAAAATTTGCACCGAGGTCGCTGAATGACTAAGCTAAGCGACCCTAGTGGCCGACACAAACACCTGGCCCATCTAGGAGTGGCACTGCAGTGTCACGCAGGATGGCCCTTCCAAAAAACACTCCCCAAACAGCACATGACGCAAAGAAAAAAAGAGGCGCAATGAGGTAGCTGTGTGAGTAAGCTAAGCGACCCTAGTGGCCGACACAAACACCTGGCCCATCTAGGAGTGGCACTGCAGTGTCACGCAGGATGGCCCTTCCAAAAAACATTCCCCAAACAGCACATGACGCAAAGAAGAAAAAAAGAGGCGCAATGAGGTAGCTGTGTGAGTAAGATAAGCGACCCTAATGGCCGACACAAACACCTGGCCCATCTAGGAGTGGCACTGCAGTGTCACGCAGGATGGCCCTTCCAAAAAACACTCCCCAAACAGCACATGACGCAAAGAAGAAAAAAAGAGGCGCAATGAGGTAGCTGTGTGAGTAAGATAAGCGACCCTAGTGGCCGACACAAACACCTGGCCCATCTAGGAGTGGCACTGCAGTGTCACGCAGGATGGCCCTTCCAAAAAACACTCCCCAAACAGCACATGACGCAAAGAAGAAAAAAAGAGGCGCAATGAGGTAGCTGTGTGAGTAAGCTAAGCGACCCTAGTGGCCGACACAAACACCTGGCCCATCTAGGAGTGGCACTGCAGTGTCACGCAGGATGGCCCTTCCAAAAAACACTCCCCAAACAGCACATGACGCAAAGAAGAGAAAAAGAGGCGCAATGAGGTAGCTGTGTGAGTAAGCTAAGCGACCCTAGTGGCCGACACAAACACCTGGCCCATCTAGGAGTGGCACTGCAGTGTCACGCAGGATGGCCCTTCCAAAAAACACTCCCCAAACAGCACATGACGCAAAGAAGAAAAAAAGAGGCGCAATGAGGTAGCTGTGTGAGTAAGATAAGCGACCCTAGTGGCCGACACAAACACCTGGCCCATCTAGGAGTGGCACTGCAGTGTCACGCAGGATGGCCCTTCCAAAAAACACTCCCCAAACAGCACATGACGCAAAGAAAAATGAAAGAAAAAAAGAGGTGCAAGATGGAATTGTCCTTGGGCCCTCCCACCCACCCTTATGTTGTATAAACAGGACATGCAAACTTTAACCAACCCATCATTTCAGTGACAGGGTCTGCCACACGACTGTGACTGAAATGACGGGTTGGTTTGGACCCCCACCGAAAAAGAAGCAATTAATCTCTCCTTGCACAAACTGGCTCTACAGAGGCAAGATGTCCACCTCATCATCATCCTCCGATATATCACCGTGTACATCCCGCTCCTCACAGATTATCAATTCGTCCCCACTGGAATCCACCATCTCAGCTCCCTGTGTACTTTGTGGAGGCAATTGCTGCTGGTCAATGTCTCCACGGAGGAATTGATTATAATTCATTTTAATGAACATCATCTTCTCCACATTTTCTGGAAGTAACCTCGTACGCCGATTGCTGACAAGGTGAGCGGCGACACTAAACACTCTTTCGGAGTACACACTTGTGGGAGGGCAACTTAGGTAGAATAAAGCCAGTTTGTGCAAGGGCCTCCAAATTGCCTCTTTTTCCTGCCAGTATAAGTACGGACTGTCTGACGTGCCTACTTGGATGCGGTCACTCATATAATCCTCCACCATTCTTTCAATGGTGAGAGAATCATATGCAGTGACAGTAGACGACATGTCCGTAATCGTTGTCAGGTCCTTCAGTCCGGACCAGATGTCAGCATCAGCAGTCGCTCCAGACTGCCCTGCATCACCGCCAGCGGGTGGGCTCGGAATTCTGAGCCTTTTCCTCGCACCCCCAGTTGCGGGAGAATGTGAAGGAGGAGATGTTGACAGGTCGCGTTCCGCTTGACTTGACAATTTTCTCACCAGCAGGTCTTTGAACCCCAGCAGACTTGTGTCTGCCGGAAAGAGAGATCCAAGGTAGGTTTTAAATCTAGGATCGAGCACGGTGGCCAAAATGTAGTGCTCTGATTTCAACAGATTGACCACCCGTGAATCCTTGTTAAGCGAATTAAGGGCTCCATCCACAAGTCCCACATGCCTAGCGGAATCGCTCCCTTTTAGCTCCTCCTTCAATGCCTCCAGCTTCTTCTGCAAAAGCCTGATGAGGGGAATGACCTGACTCAGGCTGGCAGTGTCTGAACTGACTTCACGTGTGGCAAGTTCAAAAGGTTGCAGAACCTTGCACAACGTTGAAATCATTCTCCACTGCGCTTGAGACAGGTACATTCCACCTCCTATATCGTGCTCAATTGTATAGGCTTGAATGGCCTGTTGCTGCTCCTCCAACCTCTGAAGCATATAGAGGGTTGAATTCCACCTCGTTACCACTTCTTGCTTCAGATGATGGCAGGGCAGGTTCAGGCGTTTTTGGTGGTGCTCCAGTCTTCTGTACGTGGTGCCTGTACGCCGAAAGTGTCCCGCAATTCTTCTGGCCACCGACAGCATCTCTTGCACGCCCCTGTCGTTTTTTAAAAAATTCTGCACCACCAAATTCAAGGTATGTGCAAAACATGGGACGTGCTGGAATTTGCCCATATTTAATGCACACACAATATTGCTGGCGTTGTCCGATGCCACAAATCCACAGGAGAGTCCAATTGGGGTAAGCCATTCCGCGATGATCTTCCTCAGTTGCCGTAAGAGGTTTTCAGCTGTGTGCGTATTCTGGAAACCGGTGATACAAAGCGTAGCCTGCCTAGGAAAGAGTTGGCATTTGCGAGATGCTGCTACTGGTGCCGCCGCTGCTGTTCTTGCGGCGGGAGTCCATACATCTACCCAGTGGGCTGTCACAGTCATATAGTCCTGACCCTGCCCTGCTCCACTTGTCCACATGTCCGTGGTTAAGTGGACATT
The DNA here is from genome assembly GCF_028390025.1 of Pseudophryne corroboree. Classification (NCBI taxonomy): domain Eukaryota; kingdom Metazoa; phylum Chordata; class Amphibia; order Anura; family Myobatrachidae; genus Pseudophryne; species Pseudophryne corroboree. The sequence goes on from NC_086451.1 coordinate 407,440,950, forward strand.
GGGTACAACTGCATTTTTTAGGACACTGGTGAGTCTTTTTCTGACGTCCGTGTACATTCTCGGTATCGCCTGCCTAGAGAAGTGGAACCTAGATGGTATTTGGTAACGGGGGCACACTACCTCAAGAAATTGTCTAGTTCCCTGTGAACTAACGGCGGATACCGGACGCACGTCTAACACCAACATAGTTGTCAAGGCCTCAGTTATCCGCTTTGCAACAGGATGACTGCTGTGATATTTCATCTTCCTCGCAAAGGACTGTTGGACAGTCAATTGCTTGGTGCAAGTAGTAAAAGTGGGCTTACGACTTCCCCTCTGGGATGACCATCGACTCCCAGCAGCAACAACAGCAGCGCCAGCAGCAGTAGGCGTTACACGCAAGGATGCATCGGAGGAATCCCAGGCAGGAGAAGACTCATCAGAATTGCCAGTGACATGGCCTGCAGGACTATTGGCATTCCTGGGGAAGGAGGAAATTGACACTGAGGGAGTTGGTGGGGTGGTTTGCGTGAGCTTGGTTACAAGAGGAAGGGGTTTACTGGTCAGTGGACTGCTTCTGCTGTCGCCCAAAGTTTTTGAACTTGTCACTGACTTATTATGAATGCGCTGCAGGTGACGTATAAGGGAGGATGTTCCGAGGTGGTTAATGTCCTTACCCCTACTTATTACAGCTTGACAAAGGCAACACACGGCTTGACAAATGTTGTCCGCATTTCTGGTGAAATACTTCCACACCGAAGAGCTGATTTTTTTGGTATTTTCACCAGGCATGTCAACGGCCCTATTCCTCCCACGGACAACAGGTGTCTCCCCGGGTGCCTGACTTAAACAAACCACCTCACCATCAGAATCCTCCTTGTCAATTTCCTCCCCAGCGCCAGCAACACCCATATCCTCCTCATCCTGGTGTACTTCAACACTGACATCTTCAATATGACTATCAGGAACTGGACTGCGGGTGCTCCTTCCAGCACTTGCAGGGGGCGTGCAAATGGTGGAAGGCGCATGCTCTTCACGTCCAGTGTTGGGAAGGTCAGGCATCGCAACCGACACAATTGGACTCTCCTTGTGGATTTGGGATTTCGAAGAACGC